>NC_133324.1:250101605-251319819 GCF_042186555.1 Aquarana catesbeiana | reverse complement strand
GTCGGACTGTCAGAGCTCAGGGGATCTGTGGGATGAGTTGTCGGCCATTGTTGTGTAGATGCGAACATCCTCAGGTGAGAAGATGGTTTTGTTGTCTACGAGGAGGTAAGGCACCGTTGGTTAGTGCGGTAGGGGCAGCCATATCAGGGATTATGCTCCAGGAGTGGAGGAGCTTTAGGCCTTTATCTAGGTCTCCTATTGCATGCGTCTGACCATTGCGGATAACAAGGATGGTAGCTGGGTGGCGCCATTTGTATGGTACTTTGTGGTTCTGCAGACCTTTGGTTATCGGGTTCAGTTGCCGACGCAGTTGGAGGGTGTACTTGGACAGGTCAGGGAAAAGTTGTATCCCAGTATAGGGGCTGGGTAGTGGAGATTTTGCTCTAAGGCCCATAAGGAGCTTTTCTTTGGTTTGGTAGAAGTGGACCCTCATTAGTACATCTCTAGGGACCGAGGCTGCCAGGTGGGACGGTTTGGCAATTCTGTGTATTCTGTCAATAATGGCGTCTCTGGGGGAAGCTTCAGGTATCACTAGATGTATTAATTCTTTCGCGTAGCGTGGTAAGTCCACCGGGAGTATGGACTCCGGGACTCCCCTCAGTTTAATGTTGTTCCTGCGTGACCTGTCTTCTAAATCCGCCATTTTGGCGCGCATCCATGCCTGTTCCTCCTTGATATTGTCATAAGAATCAATCACTTCATTTACTGTGGAAGTACAGGCCTGTATACCCCTCTCAGCGTTAGTCATTCTGTCATCTAGCTTGTGAATGTCAGCGGTGACTCTGTGGAACATGGATGAAAGATCATTCATGAGGGAGGATTGAAGGGACAGAAGCATGTCCTTCAGAGTTGTGTCCATGACTGGCTGCCCTGATGTGGGGAAGGAGGCCATGGAGGAATGCAGGGCCTGGTCTATGGAGAAGGGGATGGGAGCCTGGGCCTCAATTAGCTGGCGCTGTGTGTGCAGCGTCAGTGTATCTAGCCTCATCCGAGCTTTTGCTGGGCTGCTGGGGAGAGGGTCACTCTCTGGGGCTTGGTACTTGTCAGGAATCGTACCTGTGGAGTGCTGTGCGTCCTGGAGATCATCCGGGAGGTCCGTGTATGATTCGGACGGCGCGGCCTGGTCGGCGCCATCTTGGGAGTCCCAGCCCGCCGGCTTGTAGGCGAATTCTGTTAGTTTTTGGGGCTTGTGCTCCGTAAATCTTTTCCTGGATGGCTGCATCTTTGTCTCCTGGGTGCCTGGAGCGAGGATGGGTGCGGATGGAGTCGTGGTGTGGGCCGATTACGCTGGATTGTGTCCCCTGGCTGCTGAGCTATGCAGTTAAGCGTCCATCTTCAGCTCCGGTTGGCCACGCCCCCCGGGTTGCAAAGTTCTTGTGACACAACTATCAGAGTGAGCAGTCTTTAGCCCTAGCTGGCTGGGGTTGGGGCCAAGGCTTTACAGTGGTGCACATATGTACAGCCCCAGTAAAGTCTGCATGCAGTAAATAAAGCAGCTATTTAGATGTCAAGTGCCTATCTGACAGGTTAATGGCAGCAGTGCCCTCTCATTAGTCCCAGTGATATGTCAACAGGATACCTGCTTTTCAGATGTACAGATAAGCTAACTTCTGGATCTGCTTGCAGCAACTCTGGACCTCAGCACATTACTGCAGGCTTGTAGCATGTTGATATGCACACAGGATCAGCATCGTACACTCCTCTGTGTCCTCGCAACCAAGAGGAAATCTCTCGATATTCAGCCTGTGAAAATACAGCTTTCTTTCTTTATAACCAGCTACATTTGCAAAAACTTGTAGAAGCCCACACTACCGTGTCAAGGCATCTCTGATAAGTCCTGCTCTGGGCTCCTGGTTTGGGGCATTTATAGCAATGCACAGAGAGCAGGCTCACCTGGTGACAACTCCATCCTCCCACAGCTGGGGAATTCACATATTTTAGAGTTATGGACCACATTTATCAGAGGTGCCTTTATGCTTCAGTGTGGCTTCCACATGTTATTTGCAAATATATGCAACAAAAAACACTATTTGTAAACTGAGTAGTTAAAGATGAACTCCGGGCTTAATTTAACTTTAAATTGTTTGTTTGGACCAATCACTGCACTGTGTTCCAGCAGCAGCAGTATAGTGACTTCCTTTCTGTTTTCCAGAACAAAATCGAGTTGGGCCAAGTACCACTCAGCCATTCACAGGAGGATTTGTATTTTATCAATGAATACAAGGCTTCCACTGACTGGCTGAGATAGAGATCATGAGTTAATCTGCCCATCTCTTCACCTCAGCCATTTAGAGGAAGCCTTGTATTCAAGGCTTTGCTTGATTTTATTCTGGGAACGGAAGGAGAAATAGGAGGAGCATTTATAAGTGATGGAAATTGTTTGGACCAGCTTGATTTACACTATTTAAAGTTAAATGAAACCTGTATTTCAGCGTTAAACCAATTTGTTTATTTTTAGTTTTGGCTGGCTCGCTTGGCTAAACTTCTGGTACCCCTTTTGTTCTGTTTTACAAAATGTTTGATAGCTACAATGGCCCTGAGTTACTACTGCTGTTGCAAATGCGTCAGGACTCCATTACCTTGAGAACATCTAAATGAGTCCAATTGCAGAAACAGAATTGTACTGAAATTAAAGTTAAACAAATCACAACTAGCCCGGCAGGAAAATAACCGGACTGGGCGCACTCATGAAGTGTAAAGTGATGAGTTTAACACTAGATCCCAGGTGTGCCAACAGCGTCTGTGTCAAGGGGTAGAATGCGGCCTGACCAAACCCAAGTGGGGAGGCTTTCAGGAAGGATGTTGTGTCCCTGCACTTTCCCTACTTGACTGGAACCTCTCGCTGCCGCTTAGCACTGTCCCTAACAGATAGTTGACCTGTCCCTAAGCTACCCACACACGAAATGCGTGCCATTCAGGATGCTGGTTTAGAATGTACCTGCAGCTAAGGCTAAGCCCCATCTAGGCAGTTGTGGTTGACTTCTGGAAACTGAGTTTGTAAGAGGACTAGTTACTTCCCAAACAGAAGACAGACAGAAATCATAACCAACATACCTAAATCCAGCAGAGTTATGATAGAGGCCAAGATGGACAAATGGCCAAGCACATACATGGTAGTGAGGCAATGATATAACATCATCCCTCCTGTTCACCCATGTGGTGGTAGCTTAATTTTTTGTTAAATGTGCATTTACCCACCAGTGTAGAAGAGTGCTGCTGTAGTGCTCAGCCATTTGCTTGAGGTGCTATACATTTCCCAGAACTGCCCTGAGGAATTATTAGAGGTTGCCGTTACTGCATTCCTTGTGTAACAGTTTTTGTCTGTTTTTCTGATGCTTTAACAGCAATGCCTCTAACTTAGTGACCTAGAACAAATATAGAATTAACCAATTCTGACACTTTTCCTATTCTCATTTGCAGCATTCCTTTTTCTAGATCTCGGACTGAATTATGCTGAAGGAGACAAGCAATGGCAGTATCCATGCTTCATCTTCTATCACCCATCTTCTCTCAAGGGTCACGTAGGTCAATCTAGGCTGCCATAGTACAGTTGAGCACTTTTCATTAGGTTTCTTTTTTTTCAAAACATATTGCACATCGTGATATCCCACACATACTGTGTATCAGCCCCTTCAATCTTGAGTAAGTTAAACATTTCCTTGTACCCAATTAGACTGTAAGCCCTCACAGTCGGGGTCTTCCTAACCCTCCTGTGTTGAATTGTACTGTAACTGTACTGTTTCTCTTTATATTGTAAAGTGCTGCATAAACTGTTGGTGCTAATGTATATCCTATAATAATAATACCCCAAATTATTACCAGATGCCTTACTTTTCAGGAAACAAATATTATTTATAGGCAAGGCGTTGTGATATTTTTCTTAAAGCTAAGTACAGCATCTTGCTGAACCTTCACATCAGCCATAATCTGCCTGTGTTGAATAGAGAAGCATAAAGAACCAGGGATGAAGTCACTGGATCTAAAATTAAAGCAGGGGTCCACCCACACCGCCAAAAAAAAAAAATATTAAAAGCCAGCACCTACAAATACTGCAGCTGCTGACTTTTAATACATGGCCACTTACCTGTCCCAGGGTCCAGCGATGTCGGCAGGCGACGCCGAGAACCCGCTTGGTTCTCGGCAGCTGCCGCCGCCATCCTAGGTGAGGGAATCAGGAAGTGAAGCGTTGCGGCTTCACTTCCCGGTTCCCTACTGCGCATGCGCGAGTCGCGCTGCGCGTCCCAAGTGGTCCCCGCTCTCTCCTGGGAGCTGTGTGTTTCCCAGGAGACAGCGCGGTGGGGACGGGAAGAGGCGTAGACTCCCATGGGAGTCTATGCCGGAAGTGGGTGCAAATACCTGTCTTAGACAGGTATCTGCACCCCCCTCCCCCCTGAAAGGTGCCAAATGTGACACCGGAGGGGGGGAGGGTTCCGAAAAGTGGAAGTTCCATTTTTGTGTGGAACTCCGCTTTAAGTACCGTATGTTTAATAAGGGTTAGGATTTATTTTTTTCTTTCTTTTTGTGGACAAGACTATTATGAGTAGCAGCATATGGATGAAAACAACCTGCCCACTTTGCAGTGGGAAACAATAAACACTCTTGATAGAAACATATCCCTAAGTCTACAGTGCAGTAGTTCATATATCATATTACTTATAAAAAGATTATAGTAAAGAAATTCAGGGTGGAAAAAACACAATCATTTATCCTCTAAAATGCTCATGTGTTAGGCTGGCTCAACAGCATTTATCGCAGATTAACATAATTTTGTCTCGTAACAGGCTTTTTTGCACCAACCACTTGGCACCAAACATGCCCACAGCAATCATATTTAAAGGAGTGCAAAGGTTTATACAGTATTTCTTTTGGACAAGCTATGGCAGTTTTTTATTCTGAGTGATTAGCAGTCATGCCTGTTTGCCTTTGCTATTATTGTTGTTGCTATTTGCTCTGCTGGGTGTGTTGCCTGAATAAACCACCTTTATTTCAACCTTGGTTTGTCAGAGAAGGTCTTTGGCACCAGAACAGGGGAACCCAACAGCAGAGATAGTGATACATTCACATACATACAAAATGAAATAAATGCTTAGCTGTGTTGTATTTGCCTATAAGTACAGAAGGGAGATTAAGTTTCACAGTTTGTATTTTATTAATTATTGTAATGCCCTGTACACACAACAAAATCCATGCTTTTTTTCCGATGGATGTTGGCTCAAACTTGTCTTGCATACACACAGTCACACAAATCTTGTTGGAAATTCCAAACATCAAGAACGCGGTGACGTACAACACGTACGACAAGCCGAGAAAAATGAAGTTCAATAGCCAGTGCGGTTCTTCTGCTTGATTCTGAGCATGCATGGAACTTTGTGCGTCGAAATTGTGTACACACGATCGGAATTTACGACAACGGATTTTGTTGTCGGAAAATTTGAGATCCAGATCCCAAATTTGGTGTGGCGGAAATTCCGATGGCAAATGTCCGATGGAGCCTACACACGGTCGGAATTTTCGACAACAAGCTCACATCGAACATTTTCCGTCGGAAATTCCGACCGTGTGTACGGGGCATTCGTTTTATTTTTCAAACCCAGCAAACCAGCTCACAACTGTTTTCCATGAATCTCTTTGGGGCATAACCTCTTCTTATTGGTCAGTAATGTTGAACACTGCTGTTTTCTAGAGTTGCGGTGTATGATTGTTTTTTAATAAAATGTTTATGTGTATTTCTTTAAATATAATCAATTAATATATAAATTAATTATAAATTAATAATTTATATAAGCACCTGGCCTTGTTTACAAAGGAGAGCAGTTATTGCTTCTTGCTCTCCTTTTTAGTCCTTTATAACAAGAAGTGCACCTAACACATTGGGCACCTGGGGCTGGCCAATTCTTTTGCACCCCCCCAAAATTAAATAAATGGTCTGCAAAAATGAAAGCTGCCAGCGCAGAGCACCACACCAGATTGTGGGTGTAGTTATATTGTGCTAACAGGGGGAGGGGTAAAGTTACACAAAACCCTTCTAACCTCAATGGACCCCCCCCTCCACACACACACACAGACCTCCCAGTGCAGATGGGCCCTCTGCCCCCAACACATACTAACCACTGACTCCCCAGCAGCACGACTTCCTCAGTAAAGATACCCCTCAGCAGAAACCCCTCAGTACAGACTCCCTTCCCGCCCAGACTGACACCCACTGCCAGCACCGACACTTCTAGAAATACCCCGTGCCAGCCCAGCTCCTCAGTATGGACACCCTTCCCCCCAGCACAAGACCCCACTCCCTACTACAAACCCTTCAGTACAGACCCCCCCAGTACAGAACCGTCAATACAGACAGCACCCCTCTCCTCCCCAGTAGAGCCCTCTCCGTACAGAGACACCCCATTCCCCTACCCCCAAGTACAGACTCCCTTATTAGTAGAACTACCCCTTTCCCCTCAATACAGACCTCTCAGCACAGACAACTCCCTCCCCAGTACAGACCCCTCTGTAGTAAAACACCCCTAATACAGCTCAGTATTAGAACTATTAGAACTCCCCCCTCCTCAGTAGCAGAACACTTACCCCGCCAGTAGAGACCCCTAAGTATTATAACTCTCTCCAGTACAGACCCCACAGCAGCAGAACACCTAACTTCTTCTCACCCTGATTAGTGTACAGCACATGGTTTCAATGTAGCCCAGCAGGTTTCATGTGCACCATGCTTCTCTATGTGGTCGTATTCTGCCCAACTGTCCCTGCACTTTCTCCTGTGGTGACTGGTGTCCCTGTGCACAGTGTATAAACAGTATGTGCTGTACATGGTGGTCTATGGACACACACAGTGCTGATTGTTACTAGAAAAGTTCCTCCGGGGTTGGCTGACTGGTACTTACTCACAGGCTGTAGTCCTCCCAGTGAGTGTGCAATCCGAGCAGACCGCACCCCCCTTAGTATGCCACTGCTTTATAATCTTTTATACTCTGCAGGGCCATGCAAGAAAGCCAGTCAAGTGACCTGGACTGTTCACATTTCCAGGCTATCCATGTGTAGTTTGATTTGTGTTTGCTTCACTTCTAGTGTGTTGCAATAGCTTGGGACTCCCTAAGTCTATACAATTACTCTGCTTTCTTTAGCCAGATGCAGCTAAATTACTTCAGATCTTTGGCTTCTGGTTGCCACTGAGTTTAAACTCTAACATGATGGCTTCTCATTGTGATTTCTTTTTAAGTGAATCGCAGGAGAAGGCAGCATGCCAATACTATCCCTCACTGATTACATTGCCTGTCCTTAGACTATTCATAGGTGGAGCAGTAATTATTTACACTGTCTATTAGTAATTATTTTAACCACTTCAAACTTTTACTGATAATGATGCAATGAGATGTAATGTGAAAATAGAAAGGTGCCATAATAACTTTCCAGTGTATGACATGGCCTTTATTAGGCAGAATATGATGGTGTTACAAGTTTTTGATAAATTAGCACTTAATTATACAGCCAGGAAATGCACTTTTAATGTAGGCTAACCTCAGATGAGACAAAAGCTAATTCTTGCAAAATAAGTAATGCAGAATGGCTTGGAAAGGTCATCATCAGGGTCACAGTTGGTCCAAAAGAGACAAGTTAAAGATATTTCTGTTAATCACTGGCTCACTTTGAATACTTAAGCAGTTGGATGAATTTCAAACAAAGATGATGGAAATACACAGTGTGCCTCTGGACAAGAGAAATATAAGGACAAATTGGACATTGTGAAAGGTAGCCTGTGCCTTTGCCAGCAGCGGAAGTATACATTTGTACTAATGTTGTCTTACACTCTTTGCTTGGTATTGCTGGGCATATAGATCATGATGGCTACAACTATCCAAAGACAATTTGCAATTAGCTGGGAGTCAGAGGCGTAGCTTAAAGCTCGTGGGCCCTGATGCAGAAGTTGACCTGGGACCCCCCCCACTACCAACCGCCACTTCCACTGCACGCCAATATATTTTCGTTATGCGCCATGATACTCAAAGTGGCTAAAGAGTTATTTCAGAGCTTTATTTACATATTGAGAGGGTAATTCAAAAGATTTTAAAGGGGTCATGATTAAGCCCTGTTGGATGGGGCGAAACATGTCAGGGAGCGTCACCCGAAGCTTTGATTGAGGCTTTTACATGAATACATCCATACTAGGACTGGCTAAGGCGAGTGGCAGTTTCTTGCTTAAAATGTGAGCCTGACTAGGATTATAATGGCCACGGACAGAAATGCTAGGGAAATCTTTTTCAAAATGATTTATCAGCAAAATAAATCATGGAGACATGGATGGATTGATGTGTTTGCTTTAAATATTAAAAGTAAATTAAATAGTGTTTTTAGTTTGTGGAGCTCAGATGCCATGTAGTTAGGCTTTAAAGAAGAACTTCAATAAAACCAGCAACTATTGGGACAATGAACACCTGGGTCAGGACTATGTAATGCACAACATAATGTATAGAGTGCAGGGGTCAGGAGTAGGTAACATACAAAACAACATGTAGAGTGCAGCAGTTAGAATGAAATCTGTGTTCACATTGGAGTCCCCCCTTATATCAAAGTCCCAAGCATTTCCCTATACATCAGGGTTCCAAGAGTCCCTCCTTACAGCAGAGTCCATAGCATTCCCCCTTACATCAGAGTTCCCCCTTACATCAGAGTCCTCAGAGTTTCCCCTTACATCAGAGTTTCCCCTTGCATTAGGAGTTTCCCCTTACAACAGAGTTTTGCTTACATCAGAGTTCCCCTTTACATCAGAGTCTGCAAGGTTACCCTTTACAGTGTAAGGGGGATCTCTGTGGAACCTGATGTAAAGGAGAACTCTGTGGACCCTGATGTTAAGGAGAACTCTGTGGACCCTGATGTAAAGGAGAACTCTGAGGAGCCTGAAGTAAAGGAGAACTCTGAGGAGCCTGAAGTAAAGGAGAACTCTGAGGAGCCTGATGTAAAGGAGAACTCTGAGGAGCCTGATGTAAAGGAGAACTCTGAGGAGCCTGATGTAAAGGAGAACTCTGAGGAGCCTGATGTAAAGGAGAACTCTGTGGAGCCTGATGTAAAGGAGAACTCTGTGGAGCCTGATGTAAAGGAGAACTCTGTGGAGCCTGATATAAAGGAGACCTCTGTGGACTCTGATGTAAAAGGAGAACTCTGTTGACTCTGATGTAAAAGGAGAACTCTGTGGACTCTGATGTAAAGGAAGAACTCTGTGGACTCTGATGTAAAGGGAGAACTCTGTGGACTCTGATGTAAAGGAGAACTCTGTGGACTCTGATGTTAGGGGATCTGGAATAAAAAGAAAATCTGATGTAGGGGGTCTCTGAACACCAGAGCCTCCCCCCTCTTACACAACAATCCCAGTCCCTCCTTACAATAAGGTCTGCATAATTTCCCCTTACATCACAGTCTACAGTGTTCCCTATTTATATCAGGATCCACAAGAGTTCTCCCTTGCACTGTAAAGGGGAATTCTGCAAACTCTGATGTTGTAATGGGGAACTCTGAGGACTCTGATTTAAAGCGGTAGTAAAGGAATTTCAAACAAAAAACAAAAACAAGCCCTGCAAGGTAAAGCCATAATGTGCTAGTATGTACTGCATACTAGCACATTATGAAAGACTTACCTTAGAATAAAGCCCTCCAGCAGCATGCTGTCACCGCTGCAGATGGTTCCATCTTCACTCGGTCTTCCTTCCCGGTTTGGGGACTCCGGCTGTCTGACTGGATGATCCGCGATGACATGCATGGGAGTCTCTGCAGTGGCACACAGCTCACAGTGATATCATCCGCTGCTGCTCAACCTGTGCAAGTTTAGGAGATATTCATTTTCCAAAAAAAAAAAAAGTCTACTACCGCTTTAAGGGGGAAGCTGGATTTTCTGATGTGGGGGGGGACTCTGGTGACCACAGACCACCTTCCACGGAGTGAATACACTAACGTGGGGGGGTCACTGATATAAGGCTTGATATCAGTGCCCCCCTTACCTTTGTGTATTCACTCCCCCCTTACATAAGCGATCTGACCACCCCTCCCCCCCCATAGACTGTGTGACCTTGTGTCACACTGACCTCTGTAATTGCTTGCCGAGTACAGGGCACTGAGAGTAAGCTTTGCCTTTGCCTCTTCCAACTCCAAGTCCCAGGGCAGTGCTCCTTGCATTCAAACTTGCATTTCAGAAAAGGTGCCAAACACCATGACGTCACTATGCCTACCCCAGCTGTCCTTGAGCACACCCTGAACTAAAAGTGTAGCACAAGCCGGCGGGGACTCTTTTCGTGCTGCCCCCCTGCAAAGTGCCGCCCTAGGCCTGGGCCTTGTCAGCCTAGGCCAAGATACAGCATTGGTGTCACCATAACTCCAGTGCTTCTGTGCTCCAACAGTGCCAAAACAAACTAAAGTGCTTCAAAAACTCCACATAAGGCCACTTACCAGAAGCCTAGACCTCGCTGCATAAGAGGTATAACAGCACTTTATGAGAAAAGACATTCAGATCCCTGATGGATGGATTTCTCCCATATCTCCCACATCAATGAGAGCTTGAGGTATGGATCAATGACACATATAGAGGAATCATAAGAGAAACCTCATAGCGTAGTAATTCAGGATAATGTTTATTAAAATATAAAAGCAGGTACTGACAAACATCGGCAAGATTTAGACAGATCGTTATACCACCTCTCTTCCAAATGGACACTCGTCCAAATGGACGTGTTGACATCACAGTTTAAGCTCTGCTCTTGGGCGTTTTTTTAAATTGGACAAACACAGATGGAGATTAATTGGACCTTACTTTCCAAGGCCAGGTAGTAATTATGTCCTGCAGCACTTTCATGTTCTGTGAAATGTTGTGCATGTGCTGGCTATAGATAATATCCTAAGATGGAGATGGGAATTATCCTCTAGATGGGAGTATAGCATTTGAAAGGATGGTGAAGGTACAGGTACAGAAATTCTAACTGGTCCTGTGCAGGGTACAGCAGTAAGAATTTTTACTAACATTTTAAAAATAGATGAGGATGCTGATGAAGGTGTGGGATCTAAGATGTCTGTTGAAAGTACCCTCACCCTTTAACACCCTGTAGCAGCCCTCACTACATGAATGCCTACAGGAAGTACTGGCTGCTTTTATCCAACTTACATACCATGCCCTTCTATACACACCATGCACAAGGAATTTAACTTGTCTAAAAAGATTTTTCTTTGCAGCAAAACACATTTGCAGTGTCACTTTGCAGATAGGAGTGAGAGCTACAGCTTCAATGCAAAGTGGGAGAACATCAGAAGACTCACAAGAATACGTGGTGATAGTGGACTACTTTTTACCGGAGACCTGTATGTGAGGTATAATCCATCACCAGGTGCATAGCCCTCAAAAAATCCCTGATTTCGAGGGACTGTCCCTGATTTGGAACAATGCCCCCCTGTCCCTCATTCCTCCTCATTTGTCTCACATTTTGGTCTGATCTATATAGTTGATTATATAAAATGCACTATTTATCTTTTAAAAAGTGTTTCACAGTGCTAAACCTTTTATCCAATCTCTAAATTGCTGCATTTGTAAATGTCAAAAGCCAGTAGAATAGAATAATAGTTGTAAAAAAAAAACAAAAAAAAACCTGTTGGTTTAACTAATCGTTCTTTTTGTATAATTCTTTAGGGGGCGTGGCAGGGTGTATGGCCTGTGCTTTTGCTAATAGGTGTCCCGCGTTCCCATCTCAAAAGTTGTATGCAGGTGCACTAAGCGGAAGACTATTAAAGACATTTTCTATGATAAGCAAGAGTTGGACTGTAGCATCTTTTGACTTAGCATAGTAACACAGAATCTATTCCTCCATTTCACCAGGAGTGGGTGCAACTGCAGTGCCTCTGAAAATATATCATATTTCTGCATTTGTATATCATAGTGTTCTAAGAGCACAATCTATGCCAGTAAAATAAAGTGTAGAGGTACGATTTTCATCTTTCCTTGAAAGCAGATTTTAACAGTTTTCATGTTGTGCAGAAAATAAATCTTCATATCCTATACACTATACAAAACATATAAAATAATTTCAACATTTCAAAAAAATTGTTATAGAGCATCCAAACGGCTCTCCTGCCAGGACTTTTAGGGTGAAAGTGCTTGCACGATCAGAAGCCAGAGTATATTCAGCTGTTACTAGTCCCATACTCCAGGGAAGACAGTGCCATTTAGCACCCCCAACCTTCTCCATCCCCACTGTTATAGAGTAACTCCACTTTTTTTTTGAGAAAAAAAAACATTCACCTCTGGGTGATCTGTGTACACTGCAAGGATTTTAACAAACTTTGATGCAGATTCCTACCTTTTGTTATTCTAATGAAATCCCTGTTTGTTTGTCTGTGTCCATGTTCAGAGTGAATCAGCTGCTGCACACGTGGGGCTCTAATGCGGAAACTTGCAGAGTTTGCATCCCTCACCAAAATCTCACCAAAAATACAATTTTTGTTGAAGGGGATGATCAATTTCTGATTTGTATCTAATTCCGCATACACACGGTTTTGCCATCAGAATAAACTCCGAAGGTTTCTCTGACGGAACTCCAACAGAATTCCATTCAAGCGGTCTTGCCTACACATGGTCAACCCAAAGTCCGACCAAAGTCTGACCGTCCAGAACGCGGTGACGTAAGGCACGTACGACGGGACTAGAAAAAGGAAGTTCTAGAACCAGTAGCCAATAGCTTCCATCTCGTACTTGCTTCAGAGCAAGCGTCGTTTTTGGTCCGTAGGAACAGCATACAGACGAGCGGTTTTCCCGATAGGAATTGGTTCCGTAGAAAATATTTAGAACATGTTCTATTTCTAGGTCCGTCAGAATTTTCGAAAAAAAAATTCCGATGAGGGGCCCACACAATCCGAATAGATGATGAAAAGCTTCCGTCGGACTTTTTCTGTTGATCATTCCGCTCTAGTGTACGCGGCTTTAGTGCAGACTTCTGGGAAAATCATCAAGCCAATCACATAAGCAGGAAATTATTTCTGGGAGGTGTTCAGTACACCATCTGTGTACAGAGAGCCCCCAGGTAGTCATATTGCATTGCATTTTACAGAAAATGACATCACTGAAGATTGAAAAGGAAAGGTGATTTTTAATGACATTCAAACACAATATGACTGTTGCAATTGTATATGCCATATTATTATTTTTTTTAATTTGCTCTTTTTTCCCACAAAAGTGGAATTACCCTTTAAACTTACTGAGAAACTTCTTCACTGCAAGCTCTACACAGGAAAAACAGAGAGCACCAGAGGGTTCCATGATGCTTTTTTTGTGTATCCCCTTCCCTTGGTAATGTGACTTAACTGCTCACATATTGAAGAATAGAGGAGGATGGACTGCACTCTGTAACTGTAGGTGGTTATACCAGGCAGCACGGGGAGGACATTTGGAATGGTACCCAAGATGCTGTTTCTATACCATTGTTAGTTCAAATTATTACAATCAACCTTATGGTCTAGATACTGTATATAAAATCTGTAAATGGAATCAGGTTTGCATTTTCGTATTTTGGGGGTTTATTGCTATACATTTTCCCATGTGTTTTAATACATTACAGGAATATATAAATAAAACAAAAAAAGCCTAAGAGTGTTAATGAAAGGAAAATGCAATCTCCATACAGAACTACATTTTCTAGATAGGGTACTGACCACTGAACTTGCCATTCTAAGTCCACATGGTATCCCTTTAACTAGAAAGAAGGAATGCTTAGTTCTGCTCTAAGCCTTTTTTTAAAAGTATTCAATGTATGCTCAGTAATTATTAGCACAAGGATGAAAAACAAAAGAAACAGTGGTTCTGGGTGGTATAGAGATATACAAGGTCTGAAATCTTAAAAGCACAGACAGTCCTGTACCGCATCATTAAAGGACATTAGCAGAAAATCGTCTGCAGCGGACTATTATTATTATTGTTTACTCCAGGAATGAAAAGTCAGAAGAAAAGTACTACAGATCTTTCACAGCCTATAATAACTATGTGGTTGAAGATGACCTGCGGTAACCAAGTCATTCTGACCACAAGGTGTGAAACCTTTGATGCATTTTAATTATTTCTTGCAAGTACATTTTAGACAACGTGACATAGGAGCACAAAACAACTTGTCTCCAGTCATCTGTGTAGATAATATGTTGTAACAGACACAACGTAGGGGCTCATATATATATTCGCGTCTGAAGACTAATGAGTCTCTTCTAATAGTACCTGAAGAGGGATCAAAGCTACGTTAGACTTGCCAACATGAAACACTCATCTGGAGAAGTAAGGTCCCAGAGTCGTTTCCACCTTTGTGATTTCCTAAATTTGTCATCTGATCTTCAATTTTGTATCATGAATATTTTGCTCTTAGATGTTGCAGGGATTCATTAGTGAAGTCACTTTAAATATGAATAACTCTCTAAGAACATTAGTAGCAACCTGGCACAAATGAGGATTGTCTAGTGCACTAAAGAGTTCAAAAGAAGGGATGCCGCATGTACTTTTTAGCGGCATGCCCACTCACTCAAACACTGCCAGATGCTACATCCCCCAGTGCTGAAATCACTTTTAAGTTTTGTGTAGAAATACACAATTAACATGTGGCTAAAAGGCTTCTCTCACCAACAACCAAGAAGTATAAAAGTTAAGGTAAAGTGCAGGATCTGGCAATCATTGATTGTGATTGGCTCTCACTGGCTATCCATTGCTGTACATAGATCCACTGAAGTGCTGGTTTATATCCTTGGCGGATCATGCTGCAGCTAACAAAATACTCCAGTCCCCTATATTGCTGGATTATGCGTGCCTGTTTTATACTGTATGTCTATAAAACTGTTCAACAACACATCTTCCCTTGAAACAGTATACACATACAGGCTATAGTGTGAAGGGATTAAACGAAATTACAAAAAAGTTTCAAATTAAATGAGTGCATAGCACAATAAAGCCTTCTTAGAACAGAAGATATTCACATATCTCATTTTATCACATCCCAAAAACAAGAGAACTATTTCTCATTTTAGGACAGTGAGCATAACCACCAGAGAAGCCAGATACACATCTAGAACTGCTGGTATATAGTACAAATATACCCTTATTTAGCTAGTTCAGGCTTTTTGGTCATCATCAGTGCATTGTATTGAAACTATGGCTTCCACAAAGTAGGGCTTGTGGCCCAACAATACAGTATAACCATACAGGATATAGTGGGAAGGGACCAAAGGAATAAATAAGCCCTGCAACAGAATCAGTGTATTACACAATAAAGCCTTCTTAAAAGAGAAGTATGGGAGTCGGGAACTTTGCACATTCATACTTACCTAGCTGGATGCAGCATACATCTGATGCTGTATCTGGCTGCATCTGTCCTCCCGCTGGCTCTAACAGTGAGAACCGACCAATCAAACACTGCCGATCACTTGGTCCTCAGAGCTCCCTGAGCAGAGAGCTGGTGACTGTCAGTCACCAGCTCTGTGCCCCCCCCCCCCCGCACACTCACTGGAGCGCTGAGCTGTGGAGGGGGCGGGTAGCGGTCGGCTCAGGCTCTCAGCGACTTCAGCCCGCTGTCTGCTGAAAATGGGTCACAAGAGTGCAGAACAAACTGGACTTCTATGATCCACAGGAGAATTACATCCAAACAAGCAGAGGCGGCTCTAGGCTTCCACAGGAGAATTACAGCCAAACAAGCAGAGGCGGCTCTAGGCTTTGTTAGGCCTTAGGCAAAACTTAGACATGAGGCCCCACTCACGCCCATAATGGGAAAAAAATTCAAGCAATAAAAATGGCTGCAGAAAGATGGACAGATCTAGCACACAGTTCATCAGCACCACTTCCAGGGCACCCTCCTCACCCATCAGACATATGCAGCCAATAAAACGTCTGGGAACCAGCAAGGTGACAACCCTTCTAGGAATTTTCCCTGTGCCTTGGGAGAATGAGGAGGGGTGTCACTTCTACATCCACAGGGGAAGGAGAGTGGGGGGATCCCAGGACAGCGGAGAGAGAGAGGGGGGAGGGGGGAGAGAGAGGGGGAGAGAGAGAGAGAAGAGGGGAGAGAGAGGGGGAGAGAGAGAGAGACGGGGGAGTGAGAGAAGGGGGGAGAGAGAGAAGGGGGCGAGAGAGAGAGGGGGTGAGGGAAAGAGAGATCCCCAGCTCTGTCCCTGTCTGCAGCCCCTCCTATGCCCCATGTCCCAGTCTGCAGTCCCTGTCTGTGGGAAGTGTGTGATGCTCGGGACCTTCCATGCCAGCGCCAGCAGCGTGCAGGGTCTGTTCTTGTTCTAGATGGGGACAGTGTTCTGCTCCTTCCAGAGGATCTGTTTGGTGTGAGATGGAGTCGTCCATGACCACCTGCATCTTCTGCCCATTCTCATTTTCTGGCCCCAGTCAGCCTGTCCTGGGAGGTCTTCAGAGCTCTTCTCCCTTCAAGGCTATTGGTGCTTGCTGCCCTCGCTGCTCTTCTTCCTTGCCAGGCCCGCACTGGGACAAAAAATTAGGCCCAGCATTTTAGACTGAGCAGCCCATGATACGCTCCCTTTCCCGCTCTCCATCCTCACAGATCCCCTGCAGCAGCCGGCGGGAGAAAGGAGGGGGAACCTAGCAGAGCTGCAGGGAGTGAGGGGGGCCAGAAAAGAGCACAGGGGTGGTGGAGAGAACTGAGGGAAGTGGAGAGAACTGGGGGGCGTGGAGAGCACTGGGCGGGAGATGGAGAGCAGGGGGAGTGGAGAGCAATGGGGCATTGGAGAGCACAGGGGTGGAGAACTTGAGTACTGGGGGGAGCCAGGGGTGGAGAGCACGGGGGCGCAGAGAGCACTGGAGGGGCTGGCGAGCCCTGGGGGGAATAAGAGTGTGGGGAAGCGAAGAGCACTGGCGGGAGCTTGAGAGCACTGGGGGGCAGAAAGAACAGGGGTGGAGAGCACAGGGTGGCTGGAGAGCACTCTGGGGGAGTAGAGAGCACTGGGGGGGTGGAGAACAGAGGGGTGGGGGCTGGAGAGCAATGGGGGGAGCTTGAGAGCACCGGGGGATGCCGGAAAGAACGGGTGAAGAGCACGAGGGCTGGAGAGCACTGTGGGGGCGGAAAGCACTGGGGGGAGTGGAGAGCACTGAGGGGGGTGGAGAGCACAGGACTGGGGGCTGGAGCGCCGGGGGGATGCTGGGGAATAATGGGGAGAGCTGGACAGCACAGGGCATGGGAGCCAGAAAGAACAGGGGTGGAGAGCACGGGGGGCTGGAGAGCACTGGGGGGACAAGGAGCAGGGGGGAGCAGAGAGCACCGGGGGGGGCGGAGAGCACTGGGGGGGTGAAGAACACAGGGGTGGGGGCTGGAGTGTGATGTGGAGAGCTGGAAAGCACTGGGGGGCCAGAAAGACCAGGGGTGGAGAGCATGGGGGCTTGGAGAGCACTGGGGGGGACAAAGAGTAGGGGCAAGTGGAGAGCACTGGGAGGGAAACAGGGGTGGGGGCTGGAGAGTGATGGGGAGAGCTAAAGAGCACTTGGGGGCCAGAAAGAACAAGGGTGTTGAGCACAGGGAGGCTCGAGAGAGCTCTGGGGGGGACAAAGAGCAGGGGGAGTGAAGAGCACTGGGGGGTGGAGAGCACAGGGGTGGGGGCTGGAGAGTGATGGGGAGAGCTGGAGAGCACTGGGGGGCTGGAGAGCACTGGGGGGCAGAAAGAACAGGGGTGGAGAGCATGGGGGCTGGAGAGCGATGGGGAAAGCTGGAGAGCACTGGGGGGGCAGAAAGAACAGGTGTGGAGAGCATGGGGGGCTGGAGAGCACTGTGGGGGGCAGAGAGCACTGGGAGGAGTTGAGAACACTGGGGGGGGAGGCTTGAGAGTACAAGGAGGGAGGCTGGGGAGTGATGGGGAGAGCTGGAGAGCACTGGGGGGGGCAGAAAGAACAGGGGTAGAGATCACAGGGGGGCTGGAGAGCACTATGGGGGGTGGAGAGCTTGGGTGTGCTGAAGAGCACTGGGGGGCTGGAGAGCACCATGGGGGGTGGAGAGCACGGGGGGCTGGAGAGCACTAGGGGGGCTGGAGAGCACTGTGGGGAGCAGAGAGCACTGGGGGGTGAGTGGAAAGCACTGGGGGGGTGGAGGCTGGAGAGCACAGGGAGGGAGGCTAGGGAGTGGTGGGGAGAGCTGGAGAGCACTGGGGGGGCAGAAAGAACAGGGGTAGAAAGCAGGGGGGGCTGGAGGGCACTGAAGGGGCATGGGGGCAGAGAGTACTGGGGGAGGAGCCAGAGAGCACAAGGAGAGGCTGGAAAGCACAGAGGGGATAGCAAAAGAGGTTGGATAGGAGGAGCGGCGGGGTGGCTACATACAGAGGAATTGAGATTTCCATATTCCTCCATGCAGCCACTGAATGCGCACTTCTCCTCTCCCTCCTGTAAGCATTCAGTGGCTGCATGGAGGAATATGGAAATCTCAATTCCTCTATATGCAGCCGCCCCGTCACTCCTCCTATCCAGGCACTTTCTCATCGGTTGCAGGGGGGTCAGCCAGGCAGCCTCAAAGAGATTGGAGCTCTGGCCTTCCTCTTCACAGCCATGGGCACTGCTGACTCAAATAGGCCGCTGGGCAGGTGTGGAGCGGCCGGGTGAGCGGCGCGGGCTGAAGGAACAGTCCCAGCTGCCTTAGGGCCCCACATGGACATGCTGCCCACACGTCTTGTGGAGATGGCACCTGGAGCCAGGTGACGTCATCCGGACACTGTCGCCACCTAGAGGCCTTTGCTGTCCCGCACCTGCTGCCACCGGAATGGACACTCCATGACGAGGCCACTATTGGCCAGTACCCGATTGGTCATCACTGTCAGTCAGCCCCCGGGCCACAGAGTCCCAGCGGGGGTAGGGTGAGCCGCCGGAGCCATAACTGATGTTTGATCACAGCCAGATTAGATGGCCGCGAGGCCCCTGTGAATGTGAGGCCTTAGGTGACCGCCTAATTTGCCTAAGAGAGCCACCTCTGCAAACAAGCTTTATTAGATTTATGCCGTGCTGCCACATATATGTGCACAGCCAAAAGACTCAATTTAATAGAAAATAGCAGCTAAGGTATTGACAACTGAAGAGCTAGCAATCAATCCATTGTGGTGGCCAGATATTATGTCTTAAAAGGAAACATGGGCATGCAAATCTGTACACACAGGCAGGGCACCTAAGAAAATGTACCCAAGTACTGCAATGTAAAGAACTAAAGCTAACTTTGTTAAAGTAGATGTAAACCTAACCACTTAGATGTCATATAAGCTTTAACAGCTGGC
Source organism: Aquarana catesbeiana (assembly GCF_042186555.1). Taxonomy (NCBI): domain Eukaryota; kingdom Metazoa; phylum Chordata; class Amphibia; order Anura; family Ranidae; genus Aquarana; species Aquarana catesbeiana. The sequence goes on along the minus strand of NC_133324.1, from coordinate 251,300,559 downwards.
AATAGTGATATAAAGGTGCCTGTTTGGGCACTTTGTGTTATGGAGTGACAATGCTCCACTCCTGTCTCCAACAATCCCCTGCCTGCAAATCACCCTGAGACATACCTTCACAAAGTCAAAAATGCTCTGTGGAAATACACATGCAGCCAGGTTTCAGTGAATTTCATGTAGACTCAAGGACAGGCTATCAAAAAATTGCAGCCAGAAAAAAAACAAGAAAATATGCCCTGTGAAAACACACCTGCAGATGGTTGTCATTAAAGTATATGAGAATGCAGAGACAGGTTGTAAAAAAATACATTGCAGTCAGAAAAAATATGAGATATGCCCTTTGAAAAAGACATACAGTAAAACCTTGGATTGCGAGTAACGAGGTTTACGAGCGTTTCGCAATACGAGCTGTTTTTTTTTTTCTTAAAATCCTGACTCGGTTTGCAAGCATTGTCTTGCAAGACGAGTAGAATTCAAGCCTCTAGAGTGTGCAGTACCGCATTTGGCCAGAGGTGCAAGGGGGCCGGTGACGCTTGGAGACACTCAGAGCCGCTCGGAGACACTCGGAAACACTTGGAAACACTACGTTCTCGAGGGTCTCTGAGTGTCTCCGTGCATCTCCGAGTGGTCTCCGAGCTTCTCTGAGTGTTTCTGAGTGTCTCCGGCGCCCCACCCCCACCTCTGTCCACATGGGGTACTACATAGACAAGCAGTGGCTGTGGAACAAATTATCTGAGTTTCCTTTGATGCCTATGGGGAAACTCACTTTGATATACGAGTGCTTTGGATTACAAGCATTCTTCTGGAACGGCTTATGCTCATAATCCAAGGCACTACTGTACTGTATTCATCTTATGTTTGTGCATGTGGGGAGGCTGTATATGAGCTCCCGGACACACACCAGCCACATAAAAATGTAAAATGCCTTACCTCCCTCAACCCTAAATTCCCTAAGATACAAAGCTTTTTGCTATCTAAAGAACATTCAGTGAATGGTTTATATCTGCTTTATGAAAAACAATGCCCTACACTAAGCTTTATTATTAGCAGTACACCCTATCCTTTTACGAGCACAATTAAACACACTGGCAATATTGCTGCTTGGAAATCTGCCTTTTTCTATTGAGAGACTGGCACATAACAAAATCCCCATTATTGGCTATTCTAACCCATCTGACCTAGGTTCTGAGGCCAGGCAGTACATTATTGGTAATTTTTTGCTATGGTGGTGAATGACCACATTAGTTTGCCACGTCCATGAATTGCAAATGGGTTGGGTTCATTTCAACCCTGACCTCAACCCAAAGATCATTCCTATTGGGTAAATGTTTTAGAGACTTATTGAAACAATTAAGAGAATATGTTTTAACTGAGAAAGAGCTGCTATCAAATATAGAATAACAATCGATCACCTTACCTTTAAATTAACATGTATACATCTATCAAGAATTCCACATAGTTTGTTTTGTCACTACAATGTACAATAATTTGACAAAATCCATAAAAAAAGATTAAAACCGAGCACAAGCCAGAGACAGAAAATTAACATAACATATACTATACCATTGCTATAGGAACAATCCCTGTAAATGCTGCCTGGCTGACAAAGATTTCGGAAATCACAAGTTCACTGACAGAGTCTTCCTCTGGGTATTCCACCTGCCATGTAATCTGCTGGGCTCCAGCCAAGCCACTGCCGATGTCCATTTCAAAGTCCATCTGCAGAATTTCATAAAGCGAGTCGTTGGCTCTGAAAGAAATTGAGAAAATGTCACTGCTTGAACAAAGCTCTCACAAGCATAAATAACAGCCTAACCTCATGGTAATGAATTAGCATGGATGTTCTATCTTTACTGCAGTGATCAAAGCATAAATCATCTAATCAATTCTGCAATAGCTCTAATTTATCACAGGTGACTCACGGTCCTTTTTTCTATACCTGTCTGAAAGAAGCAATCTTTCTAATTAGTGTGCTTGCCACACTTTCCTATTAGGAGTCAAGCTACACATTCTCAGAAGGCCTTGAGACATCAGCACCTTTTCCAGTGTAATTGTTACTAGAAAGTCTTGTCGGATTTGTTTGGGAAGTATTCTTTTATTGTCCTTCAAGTACAGTTTGGATCTGTCATTTATCACTCCAAAAGTTGGACAGCATACAGTGCTGCTACATCAGTTATTAAATGGGTAGGAGCATTTATAATGTACAACTACAGCAGTTCCACAAGTTTCTTAGAGTTCTCTGTAACTTCCATGGGCCCTGATGTTCACGGAAGCCACGGTGACGTGGGATCACAGCATTAACTGCAATTATATCATCACAAGTGCGTATAAGAGGATTTAACACATGGATTCTGTGCATAAGCAACCTTCCAAGGGAACATCACTTTTTGCAGGGTTCATAGGATTCCCTCCCTATTCATGATTCTCTTTGGAAATAGTTCTCTAAACACTAAACTAATTTTGTATAATTACCTCCACTCTTATACGGATGATGTGATGTTTTCTCTACATTCATGGATGGTCTTTTAATAGATAGAATACAAGCTTTTCTTTATGAAACCTATCTAGTAATGAACTGTAAGCTCTTGTGCACACAACTATACAAGAGGACTGTAACCTCTAATAAAAGCATCCATTCCTGACAAACTGTTAAGGCATACTGTAAATACACATACAGAAGTCAACCTTCATCAGTGGCTGAAACATAGATTCTGGGACTGCACAAAAGTAGTCATTTGTCACTTCTGCTTTAGTGTCAAGAGTAAAAATGCCTTAAGCACACAAGCACACATTTTTTCTTTTCACCGTATGCTTGTAAGAAGAATCATTATGGCAAATCAATGGTACTAGGGGATACCATAGTGACCTTTAACTTAAAAAAAGGATGGAAATTGTGGTAACCCACAGTAGCCAACTAGGATTTTTTTTTTTTTTTTTTTAATTATGGAACATGATTGGCTGCTTTTTGCACACAACTGTGAGACATACAGCATTTCTCCATAGGGATATGTTTAAGGTTCATGGCAAATTCTTGGCATTTACAGTGCCTTGAAAAACTATTCATACCCCTTGAAATTTTACACATTTTGCCATGTTACAACCACAAACATAAATGTATTTTATTGGGATTGTATGTGATAGACCAACACAAAGTGGCACATAATTGTGAAGTGGAAGGAAAATGATAAATGGTTTTCAAAATTAAAAAAAAAAAAAATATGTGAAAAGTTTGGCGTGCATTTGTATTCAGCCCCCCCCCCCCCCCCCCCTTAGTCAATACATAATAGAACCACCTATCGCTGCAATTACAGCTGCAAGTCTTTTTGGGGATGTCTCTACCAGCTTTGCACATCTAGAGAGTGACTTTTTTGCCCATTCTATTTTGAAAAATAGCTCAAGCTCTGTCAGATTGGATGGAGAGCATCTGTAAACAGCAATTCTCAAGCCTTGCCACAGATTCTCAATTGGATTTAGGTCTGGACTTTGACTGGGCCATTCTAACACATAATTATGCTTTGATCTAAACCATTCCATTGTAGCTCTGGCTGTATGTTTAGGGCCGTTGTCCTGCTGGAAGGTGAACCTCCGCTGTCTCAAGTCTTTTGCAGACATTTTTTTCTTTTAAGATTGCTCTGTATTTGGCTCCATCCATCTTCCCATCAACTCTGACCAGCTTCCCTGTCCCTGCAGGGAAGCATCCCACAACATGATGCTGCCATCACCATGTTTCCAGGTGGGGATGGTGTGTTCAGGGTGATGTATAGTGTTAGTTTTCTGCAACACATAGCATTTTGCTTTTAGGCCAAAAAGTTCAATTTTGGTCTCATCTGACCAGAGCACCTTCTTCCACATGTTTGCTAGAGTATGTCCCCCACATGGCATCTCACAAACTGCAATCGGGATTTCTTATGGCTTTCTTTAAACAATGCCTTTCTTCTTGCCACTCTTCCATAAAGGCCAGATTTGTGGAGTGCGCAACTAATAATTGCCTGTGGACAGATTCTACCACCTGAGCTGTGGATCTCTGCAGCTCCTCCAGAGTTACCATGGGCCTCTGTGCTGCTTCTCTGATTAATGCTCTCTTTGCCCAGCCCGTCAGTTTAGGTGGGCAGCCATGTCTTGGTAGGTTTGTAGTTGTGCCATTCTCTTTCTATTTTCAGATGATGAATTGAAGGAGTGCTCCGTGAGATGTTCAAAGCTTGGGATATTTTTTATAACCTAACCCTGCTTGAAACTTTTCCACAAGTTTATCCCTGACCTATCTGGTGTGTTCCTTCATGATGCTATTTGTTCACTAAGGTTCTCTAACGCACCTCTGAGGGTTTCACAGAAAAGCTGTATTTATACTGAGATTAAATTACACACAGGTGGACTCTATTTAATAATTAGGTGACTTCTGGGGGAAATTGGTTCCACTGGATTTTAGTTAGGGGTATCAGAGTAAAGGGGGCTGAATACAAATGCACGCCACACTTTTCACATATTTATTTTGAAAAAATGTTAAAACCATTTCTCATTTTCCTTCCACTTCCCAAGTATGTGCCACTTTTTGTTGGTCTATCACAGAAAATCCTAATAAAATAAATTTACGTTTTTGGTTGTAATATGACAAAATGAGGAAAATTTCAAGTGGTATGAATACTTTTTCAAGGCACTGTATTGGGTTCATGAATCACAAAATTTTTGAAAAAATTTGCAGGTATGACACCAGACATAAACAGCAACCGATACTGTAGTGCAGGGCCTTTGCTCCTGGCCAGCAGAGTCACAAAAGCCTAAAATTTGAAGGGGTTGATGAGATTAGGGTTCAGTTTGAGACTGGGTTCAAAGCAAATCCAAAGCATTTGCAGTTCATAAAAACGGAGGAGGCCACTCGCAGACAAAGCAGCCAGGTACCGATAATGTACTTCCTAACCTTTGACTTGCTAGCTTAGATGGGCCAATAATGGACGCTTACATAGGTGCCAGCCCCCTCAAATGAAAGGGCTACATTCCAAGCAGCTATTTTTCAGTGTGTCTTGGAGTCGATAGTAAGTAGGGATAAACTGAATGTACCTGGGTTAGGTTCAAGGTGGGATTGACAAACATTACTGAAGTTTAGGTGTCAAATCTGAACCTCACTGAAGTCAATGGGAACCGAATGTTAAAAACAGTAATGACCATTTTCTAGGCTAATATGAAAGAGATTGTCAAACAAATTACATGGAGAGTTAGGCACTGCCCTGAGGAACATGTTCCAAAGTAAAGATTTCATTTGGCAGTGAGCAGCAACTTTGAGCCAACCATAATAGTGAGCCATGACAAGCAGGGGACTAGCAACATGATTCCTTTGGTGTTCCTCCTGAATCACACACAGCATAGTATGATAGACCATGCAATGAGGGCAAAGCAATAGGAGGAAAAAGAGAACTTCTTGCTGTCTCAGACCCAACAGGATCCTTTGCCTACTGCCTCCATCCCTAAAGGAGAGGCAGTAGGCAGCAAAGCAATACGAGGAGTAAGGTTAGGTTGCTGGACTCCTTCGTCCTCTCCTGCAGGCAAATTGTGGTGAATGATCTTTTTCATGCTTTGCTCAACATCCCGAGGATTCAGGGCCATGAAGTTGGTGAATAATTTTTTGGGTGACCACCCTTTTGGACCTCTGATAAAAAGGGAAAATGGTAGATCTAATGCCAATCCCAAATGGAGTGTTTATGATGCCACTTGGAGGCGGTGCTGTGGAAAAACCTTTTGACATTTCTTAATAATAGCAAGATCAGCTCTTATGCCAAATGTGCCGCTGATCCTTAGATCCCTCAAGTGAGTGATGTACATAGGGATTTTTGGAGAGGGAAGCTTTGTAGATATTTAAATAGAAAACTAGGATCCAACAGGGTTAAATTAGTAATAGGATGTTAGTCTGTGTTTAAAATAATTTTTTTCACATCCCTTATGTTATGTTATTATGTTGCTGTGCAATTTTGTAATTTATTTATGCAATTTTCAGTTTTTTTCTATTTTCTGTTTTTCTTATAGTGACTTGTTTGCTACAAGATCCTATGGCTTAATGGTTTAAAATGTTACCATGTGTCTTGTATTATAGGATGAGTGTTACCCTGTCCACCATAAGGTGCAAGGATATTTAGGTGCTGTTTATTATGTAGCAATGGAGTGACTAAGGCTGTTTAGGCTGAAACCCATAACGTGTTATTAAGATGTCTCAGCAATGCTTTTAAGACTTTTTTTGAACTACAGGGGACAGAACGGACTGCAGGCAGCACTCACAGGCAGCACCTCAAATGTATAATTGCAGACTACTTGGGGTCCAGGGCAGATGAGGACCCCATGGAATAATTGGTGTCCAGACTGGACCAGGTGCTGGGGCTTCTGGCTTGCCCTGCTGTCAGTGTGCTTCTGAGAGGACCTTCAATGCCACAGTTGGATTTGTTGCAGAGAACAAAAGTTGAATCAAAATAAAGTAACAATTATCAGCTGATTTACTGTTCATCATAAAATAAATCCTACTTTTAATCAGTATACAATAAGTTATAGTACTTTGCACATTATCACTGTAGCTCATACTGCTTTTTAAAACAAGTTCAACGGTCTCCAATGCTGTTTAGGCATGTGCGTAGCAAAAGTCTGGTCTACAACACAGTTCTCTATCTTTGCTTCCATGCTTACTGTGCAGTACAAAAACTTTTACAGCTGCAACTAGTTTAGAATGATCACATTACAATTAAGCTTCATGTTTGCCTATATTAACAGATAATTTAAATATTGCAAAGGGCATTCTTGCTCTGCAAAGGGGCAAGATTTTTTTAGGTTATTTGGGTTACAAAATGTCTAACATATTTGTGGGATGTAGTTAAACTTCACTTGAGATTGTGCTATCAGTTTTATGTTTTCAGAGCTCTATGACAGGTACACTTTAATCATCATAGACCTGGAAACTGTAAAACATCCTATTTCTTTACACCATAAGAAAGCTAATATGTATTCCTTTGTGGCCCATTGCTGGCTGCCCATAAGTCTCTGCAAATAGCTTATTACATTCACAGTGCTGTGGAAATAGAGCTTTGGGAATATCACATGGTCTGTGAGCAAACTGAAGTGAAGCTGTTAATGAAGTCCCTGAAATCTCTAACCATGTTCCCCTAAAGGACGTTAAAAAGAGCTTTTTCCATAAAACACATGTAAAATAAACTAGGAGAATCCTGTTTATTCACTGTGTATGGAGAGTCTAAGACTGAACTATTGCTGTAGTGCTCTGCTGTGATATTGCACAGATATCTTAATATGCTTACTTTTCAGTTTAATTATTAAAGGAGACCTGTCGGGATAAAATTATGGGAGTTACCATTGCAGAATTGTGCATTATGGTGCAAACTTCATGGTTGCCATCTAAATCCTTTCTTTACTAAATCATGCATCGCTAACTTGAACCAGCTTAAAAATCACAATTATCCAAATATTTAAATAGTGACTGTGGTATTAGGAGGAAACTATTTAAAGGATAGGTTAATCTTTTTATAGCATGTTACACCCATAATTCAGGTGTAACATGCTCCAGGCCTGCCCCCCCCCCCCGCACCCTCGATCCCCTCTCCCTGTGACAGCGGGTGGGGTTTATTCTCCCCGCACCCTCTGTCACAGTTTGAAAATAGCGCAGCCGTGTGGGGCTCCCTCCACACAGCCACGTCCTTCATTCACAGTAATCTGTGATTGAGAGAAATACAAATACCGTCAGCCATTGCAGCCGACGGCTTATAGTTCTCGATGGACTGTGAGGGCGCTGATGAGTGCTCTTGTAGTTCATTCACAAGCTCTGCAGCTCGTAAACAGTTAGCCAATATCTGAGGTATGGGCTGAAAAGATTTAAATGTGTTTCTAAGTGAATACAATGTACAAAGATATGGATAATGGTAGTGACATAGATGGACTGGTGTCTTTTTCAGCCTTACCAGTTATGTAACTATGTAATCAAGAACCCCGAAACTTCACTGGTTGCATGTGCTGATCAGTTACAGAATAAAGCAAACATATGCATGACAGTTACCCTAAACACATATTGGCAAAGGCATAGGCTTTGTTACTTTCTTTCCCTTCAAAAAACACATATACATGTGCATGCAATATCACATGACAACTATTCAAAACCGTGTTTTTGTATCTGATGGATACATGACTCAAATTTGTTGGTATGGTTTACTTTACTCCCTCATTCTTTGAATTATGGGTTTGAGTTCCTTCAATTATGTGTGCTATGTATACCAATTAGTCATATATAACCAGTACAGTAAAACCTTGGTTTGCGAGCATAATTCGTTCCAGAAACATGCTTGTAATCCAAAGCACTTGCATATCAAAGCATTTTTTTACAGGGTATAAAAGAGAAGAGAGGCACCTTTAAGTGTAGCAATAAGTTGCTAAATGCTGTACCATCATTAAATGTAACCATATTGCTACACTTAGAGGCTCCTTTCTTCTTTTTTATACTCCAGTTGTGCCATGACGCTACTCTTATATCAAGACATTGTTTGTATATCAAGGCAAAATTTATTAAAATATTTTGCTTGTCTTGCAAAACGCTCCCAAACCAAGTTACTCTCAAACCAAGTTTTTCCTGTACTAAGATCATAATGAGTGGGTTTTTAGCAGTAACCAAACCTGCCTTGTTACTCCTCCTACTGCATAGAAGCCAAGAAGTCTTCATCTTGCAATGATGAAGCCTAACATGCCTAAAACAGCTGCATACAAATTGAACACATTGCTTTACATTTTAGGCTGCAACAGTGCAGTTCTGAATGCAGATTGAATGATTAAGGGATGATCTGAATAAATTCCTTGTTTTTTGATATGCGATATAAGGAACAATATGAACATGCCTTCTTTTTTAGGATGTGAAAGCTATACTACAAACAGTACAAGAATATTAACTATAAATATCTTAGATCTATACCATGGCGTAGCTTATATTTTTGGATGTGTAGTCTAGATAATGCTTGTTCGATCTGCTATGTACTTACAGGAGTACAAACATACCTTGCCTGATTAAGAGGCATTGAATATTTACAGCTAATCTGTTATCTGACAAAGAGTTTTAGACTAATTCCACGTTTTCCTGCTCTTATCAGTGGCTAACATGGTACAGTGCAACTCTTAGCTGCATAACCTACTTCTATAAATAGTACCAGATGGACCAGGAAGTGCTGATTTGAGTAGAACAGACCACTTAAGCTGTCTTAGCTCATCAATATAAACCATAAAATGCAGAATTGTATGAGCAGTGTTTTAGAATAACAAGGTCCCTTAATCCACAGACATATGCCAATTATGATCTCCAAGTGATATCATTTCACAAGCATATATAAAAACAGTGCGAGATGAGCAATGACACCAATTCCGTTCTTAAAAGAAAGCCATTCTTTGCAGTTAGGTCAGGGACCTAATCTCCTTAGATAAATGAGCTCTTGTGTATGTATTAGTCAAATACATACTTTTGATAGTCCTCTTATAGACACTCAGAGCTGGTTTGTTCAGAGCACAGGTGTGATCAAATGTTATAATTAGATGTCATTATCATTTTGTTTTTGAAAAAGGAAACGTTCGGAAGCAGCATGGTACTCTGTCATTTTTGATATCTAAAAATCTGTCTGCTTACTGTGCTTCACAGGATGTCCTCCACTGACAAGGACATGATGTTCACGTAAGTGCATGAAAGTTCATATTAGAGATAAGCAGATTCCCCAAGGTTGAACAACGAATAATAATGTCACTTCTGGGTTTTTTGTTTTTAAGTGAAGAAGGCAAGATTGTTATTAAAAAGTGGCGTTGCACTTCAAAAATAATGAATAACTGCACAGACAATTCAAATTCCACTTTCATTACTTTTCCACAGTTTAGTTGTTTTCTAAGGAATAAAGAATCTTTTCCCTTTTATTCCTGAGTTTGTCAAAGTTTACATTTTTTAATGAGAAAATCTGTAGAGTTATTTTGAATATGCCAACTTTGACCAAAGAATGTATTACAAAATCAAAACTTACAAATAGGCAATTTTGTGTCTCACACTGACTCTTCCCTCATTTGAAAATATAATTAGTCTGTTTAAAATTAAAAGTACTTTTTTTTTTTTTTTTCTAGTTTTGGATAGAATGGATAAGGGTTACAACCTCTAACAGTACTGTATATTTTTTTTACTGATGTTCGTGTTTCCTTTGTGAAGTTCCACTAGTACAGCAAGTAAGGGAAAATCCAAAATTTTACAATTGTCACTGGTTTAACAGTAGAAGAGAAATCATCCAGGGGGTACAACTGTTCTGGTGACAGCTGTCAAAGGTGTAATTTTTCTTTCCTTTTTGCTGTGTTAAGGAAATGAAGGTAACACTCTGTTGTGAGGGCACAGATTGCAATAAAAGCCAAAAAGAGTGTTTTGACCTTCCCACACACTGACCATTCATCTTCAGTGCAGCTGAGGCTGCAGAGAAAGGGACTGGGGAATCTATGTCCTCAGTCCCTTTCTCTGTCTCAAAAGGGAAATGTCAGGGGTTTGTTTAGATTCCCGATATCTCACCAAAGCCACCCCCCAACAGGGCTGATAAAAAAAGAAAGAATTGTAATAAATACATATTTAAAGGTTAAATTGTAAAAATAATAAAAAATTAAATAAAAAAAAACACTGACGCCGTCCACTCCCCCCCCCCCCCACCCCAAAAAAAGAAGATAGCATTGTAAAAAATAATAAACAAAATAAATTATAAAAAATAAAATTGTAGGAACAAATAAATTAATTAAAACTACTGACACAGTCCACGCCTCATCAGTGCTTCATATTAGTGCCTCCTCATCAGTGCCACCCCATCAGTGCCCTTCAGTGCCGCCTCATAAGTGCCCATCAGTGCCACCTATCAGTGCCCACCAGTGCTGCATATTAGTGCCTTCTCATTAGTGCCTTCTCATTTTCTGAAAACAGGACACAATCTGTTTGTGACAATACTTTAGCCTGGTGATTGGCTTATCAGCTACTGAGTTCTGCATTGTGGTAGGCAGGAGAAAAAATAGGCTGAAAAAAGGTGCATTTTGTAGGACATCAGTTTAATGAATTACAGAAATCTGTGTGATATGTCCTATTGAGGATTTACCTTTTTGAATGTAGGGGAAGAGATGTCATCGCTCCAGGAGTGTTTAGAAAAAGTAAGGTACCCCTCGGTTCGGAAGCCGTGGGTGCTGGCAATTGCTTGATAGCAATGGACAAGAATAGATTCTGGACAGCTGCACTCTTGAAAAAATGGCTTTGTTTTATTATAAAAATTCACATCAAAGTCAGAGATAACAGCAGACAGGAGAGAGCTGACGTTTCGCACTAGCGTTAGTGCTTACTCATAGCTAACAATCACACAACAAGGAATCGAATAAATACCTTCTCTAGTGTTCACCACATGTGACTCAGTGATTAACTGATGACTCAAACTTTTAGTGAGCACAGGTATAGGTGAGGATATATTTTTAGGGGGTGTTACCCATGATGATTAATTATGGACCTCACCTATACCTGTGCTCACTAAAAGTTTGAGTCATCAGTCAATCACTGAGTCACATGTGGTGTCTACTCTCCTTACAACCCTGTTCTGCCTCCAGCATATTTTGCACTGAAGAAGATCCCGCAGGTACTGTAGCTGCTGACCTAAAAAAAAAAAAAACATACTTACCAACCCATGAAGCTGAACTATGTTGCCCTGCTGAGTTTTAAAAACACATACTTACCAGCCCATGAAGCCCAGCATTGTTTTATTCACATCAAGTCTTCACAGCTTTTGCAATGCCTCTCGGATCTTGGCAAACAGTATTGGGACAAAATAGAACAGGTATATAATACGGTAGTTTCAATAGATTATGAGCGGACACCCAAAATGGTGTTGCTTTCAGTAATCCCAGGTACAATTTCCTCAATTAAGAAGTCATTACTCTAATTCTTTCTTGATGCAGCCAGAGCTCTGATACCAAGACTCTGGCAGTCTGCCAAATCCCCAACAATTGGAGAATGGGCAATAGAGATGTGCTTTTTAATGAGGATGGAGAAAAAAGTTGTACAACAACATGACAGACATGAGGTCTTTCATTAAAGGTGTACCCCCTGGATAAAATATATGGAAATAGATGATTTTAGGACCTCAATGTAAAGGTTGTATCTGTGAAATTGATTAAGGTGGTAAAGTGAAATAAACACTCTATTTTGATATGCCTCTCTAATGCCCCGTGCACATGATCTGATGGTGGGAAACTTTGGATGTGAGCTTGATGTCGGAAAGTCTGACCGTGTGTATGCTCCATTGAACATTTGCTGTCGGACTTTCCGCCCACAAATGTTTGCTAGCAGGTTCTGAAATTTTCCGCCGGAAAATCTGATCGTGTGTACGGGGCATTATTGTCTGTTTGTTGTTTGTTTGTTTTTTTTTCTCTTGTTTTGTTTCATTTTAAGGGTGTTCAATAGAGTTTTAGGAAAAATAATGATGATATTAGTATTCATATAAGATGGGGAGGAACGATATATAATAGGCATGTATAGAAAAATATATGACTAGACTTTATCCATGGATATGTTTAGGGAAGAGGAAATATGGATACTGAAGGATTTTTGTATTCTCCCCTTTTATCTTTTTTTTTTTTTCTGTTTTTTTTTTAACTTTTTTCTCTGTCAATAAAAATGTAATAAAAATAAATTGAGTAAAAAAAAAAAGTCTTCACAGCTTTTTTCCCATTTTGAACATCATGTATCCCAGAAGTCTTTAGGCAACCCCAAGGTAGATAATATACGTTTAAACTTTTATATTCCCTGATCATAACCCAGTGGCTACTTGCAGTAAGGGCAGATGTTTCCTGGTGTTCTTTGCTGACCCCTTGATGATTTGTTGGAAGATCCCATGCATGCAGTTGGTGCATAATTTTCTGGTGCACCACTGAGGGGTGATCGAGCTGTGTAAGCTACAGGTCACTGTGGGTATAGCTCAAACAGGGCTTTGGACAAACTGTGTGATACATGCCAGTACTGCCGCATAGAGTGAGTTACAAGCTTCTCTATACCTGGAAGTAGCAAGTATTTTCTTCAGCTCCCTGCACTGAACGGAGTGGTGATATATTGAAGAAAATGTGTATGTAAAAAATGTATATGGTGTTTGAGAAAGGGGGTCTAAGGCAAAATGTGTTGTTTTGCTTATAAAAGACCAAAAAAGTTTTTCTTATTCTAGAATAGATTGTGGTCAAGCCCACAATTCCATGCTCAGGGCTGTAGAAAAGAGAGGTGGTATATTAATGCCCTTGTTTTCAAACTAGCCTCTTCAAGGAAGCTGCCCATAAGCTAATGAGAGGCTAATGAGCAGAGAAAATTAGCAGAAAGCTTTGCTCATTCGTATCAGTATCTGCATTTACTAATCTGAAGTATGATAGAGGATTCTACACACACAAAGCTTCATAAGATAATTTAACATATGGCAATTTGAGATGGGTTACTAGCCAAATCATTTTTTCAAGAGACCAAGTACAAGCACCTGCAGTAATAAAGATACGTTTACAGGATATTATCAGGCACTATGGCAGAGAAGACTGGAGTAGTTCACAAACAATTTGGCTCTTTGATGGTGTAACTGTCTGTGCTCAATGACTACCCGATGATCTACATCCTCTCTACTGCACCCAAGAGAAGAATTGTATAGCTCATGGTTTTCCTAATTATTGCCTTTAACCTACAAATCCATAGCACGATCGGTAATATTTGGAAATGGGTATGTCACTGTTATATATAACAAAAATTGCAGGTTGGAACTTCCTGCATTCCGGGGACTTGCAATGAAATGTAGTTTTAATAAATGTAGCAGCTACGATTTAGGACTAAGATTTTTCAACTTAGACACTTAAAGATGTGTTTGCTTGTTCTACATTGTGTGTGTGTCAACTCCTTCAGACATAAACATCCCCTTCTGCTCTCATTAATGGTTATTCAGTATTTTGTGGGAAGTAGGTATTTGAAGCTACAAATGTAAAATGAACTTTGCCAATGCTGACAACAAAGCTCTGTGCAGTCATATTGGATAGTTTGGCTTTACACAACAGGAGAGCATGAAGAAAAAGAAAATTGACCAACGATTGCAGGAATCAGTACATTATTCTCTCATTTTCTATGTTTGCCTATCACAAACAGTTTTTGGAACAAATTCATCCTAGCCTCTTCTATATGTGGCAAACATATCTGATCCATAGCAATTCTGCCCTACAATTTCTATCACAAATGCAGCACATCTTCAATCTGCATCTATTTTCTGCAACAATCAAGGCATTTTGTGAAATAACTAGTACTCATACAATGAGCCACTTTCAAGCAGTAACTATCACATAGATTTCTAAGTTAATAGGTGTGGCTGGTTTTGGAGTAGAGTATGGATTAAAGAGGAACTTCAGTCTGCTCACATAATTTGTAATAAAAACATCTTTGCCATTCTGAACCTTCCCTTCAACCACTTGCATATTAGTTTATATATAATGTGATTCTGTACTTGCCAAATATGCTGCAGAACTCTCCCTCCACTAAGAGCCCTTTCACACTGGGGCGGGGGGCGGCGTTTTACCGTCGGTATGCGGTATGCGGCGGTATGCGGCCGCTAGCGGGGCGGTTATGCCCCCCGCTAGTGGCCGAGAAAGGGTTAAATACCACCGCAAAGCGCCTCTGCATTGTCGTGCCGTCCCATTGATTTCAATGGGCAGGAGCGGTGAAGGAGCGGTGTACACACCGCTCCTTCACCGCTCTGAAGATGCTGCTGGCAGGACTTTTTTTACCGTCCTGCCAGCGCATCACTCCAGTGTGAAAGCCCTCGGGGCTTTCACACTGGAATGCAAGCAGCGGCACTTTCGGGTCGGTTTGCAGGCGCTATTAGCGCAATAGCGCCTGCAAACCGCCCCAGTGTGAAAGGGCTCTCAGTCTGGCTACATCCATTTTAACTGTGGGCAGCTGAAGCTGCTGCCTGTTCACTTGCTGGATGTACACAGAAACACAGAAGCACACCTCCAGCTCTGCAGCCCTGCAGCTCTCATTGGCCCTTATGACTCACCCCCCCTCTCTTCCTGGCAAACTCTCACGAGAGTGAGAGAGCTGTGCATGAAGTCATAAGCCTAGGCTAATGACCAGGCTGTATAAGGTATTTACTGGCAGAATTTTTTTTTTCTAATATCCAAAGTTAAAACAACAAGGGCAGAAAATTTAATAGATGGAAAGTTGAAAAAATGACTGAAGGTCCACTTTAAGTAAAGTTACTTACCCTTACAATCAGCTTAACTTTAAACATCAACTTTAACCTTAAAGGCTAACACCACCTTTAAGACCATGTTGCAACCATATTTAGGGTGTATATCTATTAACATATTTAGGGTGTAACATGTGACATAGTGCCAAGAGGACCCCCAAAAAAATGGAGCATGCGTTATTCTACTCTGCAGCAGCTGTCAGGTTTTAAATCAGGTGAGTGCACACTCCTTGATGGATGCTAATCATCCATTCACTCCCTTCACATTTGAGCACTTAACTTTAGCATGGTCTGTCATATATATTGTCTTACACATTATTATGTTCACTCTCATGGTTCATTCATGCACACACCATTACACATTCATCTCGTTTATTTCACTATCTGAGTTTCCAAGTCCATCTAGCTTTGAACAACATTGGTTCATATGTGTATATACATATTTTTCATTACATTGTATACTTTATGGTTACTCTGTTGGTATAGTACCAACTGATATACATATATTCTTATTTTAGCTGACATATACAATGGACTTGGATACATGCTATGCGGCACACACACTGTTTTTGTCTTTTTTTTTTTATTTACACATTTTATTTATTTATTTATTTATTTATTTATTTATTTGTGTATGTATGTTTTCTCTATTGTCCCCTAGATTCTAAGTCCATACCATTATTGAACCAGATTGGTTCATGCATATACATACTTATATCATATACTACTTTACTTCTATGCTGTTATAACAGCATCTATTGATACATATGCATTTTTTTTAGTTGACATTATTAATGGATACTGGGAGATCTTTGGTGAGACACACCCCCAACCTGGCCATGTCTGCCCCCAGTTTGTGCTCTGTTAGCTTGGTTTTTCCTCTGCCTTCTCAGCTCCCGAGTCGGATGCTCATTACTGTGGCCTCTTGGTATTCAGCATTTGGTAGTCTGATCCAGCCCCTGGTGAGTATAGGGCCATACGTTTTGGACCCTCTTGACTAACTGTCACAATACCATCTTTGTTTTGATACTTATTTGGTTCATTATACCCCCTACAGATGTACTACACACGTATCTACCCCTGATTAAGGGAGCATGGTCTTGCGAAATGCGTTGGGATACTTTTCATGCCTGTGTACTTTGCAATTTACATGTTATACCATGATGTTTGCATGACAATTAAAAAAAAATGAGACTGCATTTACTCTGTTAATTGTTGGCCAATTTCCTGTTTTTTTTTTTGGGGGGGGGGGTTTAGGTTTTAAATCAGTGGCTGTTCAGGGTTCCACCTGCACAATCACATAATTTATTCACAGAGGTATGTGAATAAATAAGCTACAAGTCATCTCTGCCACTGTGGCCATGCTGATGCGTGTAATGGCCACACTGGTAGTCCATTGAGCTCTCAATTTAAAAGTCCTACCCCGGTTTGGACATAGAGCTAAAGGAAGAACTCACAGGAGCCTGTGAATTGCATCCCTCAATCCCCTGATTGTGGATGCAATGTTTTGCAGGCTAATTTGCACATTTTTTTTGCAAATATATATACACATGCAATCATTATTTTTTTGCGAAAGGTGAACTTAGCATTTAACCGTTAACATCAACATAAACATAAAACCAAAGTCTAAGCATTAACCTGAGCCACACCTTCAAAATTGACCTCTTAACCTCAACCTCATTTTTACATTCACACTGCTGATCCTCTTTGCAGCTGCCAGTAAAAATGGCCACCCCCCCCCCCACCTAACTTACTTACATCTGTTAACCAATGGTGAGGAAGGATATTGCGTGTAGCAAGGTCTTGGGTTGGCTTCTCAGGTAGAGGAGGTGCGCTCCTAACTTGGAAGAGGCTCAGTCACATATATATATATACGTGACTAAGCCTGCCCGTGTAGCCACGCCGCAATATATATCTGCAGTAACGGGGCGGCAAGTGGTTAAGCCTTAAGATCAGCCAAAATCCTTAATACCACCTCAACCAACCATCTGCAGTACTTCAGTGGTTTTGTTTATTAGTATTACTCCAAGAAACAGCAGTTTATATTTTTGGCCCTTGAAGACCTTTTTGTTTTAATGCCTTGTAGCATGTAACATAATGATTAAAAGAAAAATCTGTTTGCATTTTCTTTTTTTTTTTTTTTTTCATCTTGAAGTGAAGAGCTTGAAATTCTTTCATCAGCTTGAAATTACAAGAGCGTAACAAACGATTGTGCTCTGAAATAAAATTAAAACTGTTGTAATGCAAAAGCAGCCAATATATACAAGATGTGCGGTCGGTGCAGTCCTGGCACTTACTAATCAGAATGTTAAACATAATAGCCATTCTTTTCTTGAGGCAGTTAATTATGTTATGAATGCTCTTATCAGTGCATATTAAGAATACAATACATGACTTTCATACGCAGAACTGAATGCAATTACTACGATTACTGCAATCAGTATACGTTTACTGTAGCTATTATGTCTTGTTGTAGAACTTACTAGGCAGATATTTAAAGATTTCAGATACATGTTCTAAAACAAACAAAAGGAATTATCCAGATATACTTTTGGTCTTTGAACAGGATTAAAGCTAATCATAGATAGGCAACTTCTTTGCTCATTTCAAGACATTAAAAATGATATGATTAGCAAAGTTCTGTATAGTTTTCTGGAGAAATCTACCTGAACGTTGGAATATGACTTAATATGAGTACAAAATTTGCTGCAGTGGTAGTGATAAGAGGAGTTCCAGGTACAATACCTTCACTGTGGCAAATCTGGCGCAGTAGAAACACTCTCCAGATTCTACATTAATGTTCAGAATACTTTTTCCTAAAGAACCTGAAGGTACACTCAAGCTAAAACTTGAGATACATACAGGAAACATAGCCTACCTGCTCAATACTGTAGATTGTTATCCTGGTATTGATGTAGTACATCCATCCCCCTTTTATCAGTAATCTAGTGATCCTGGAACACACCTGTTTGTGATCCTGGCACAACCCTCTCACACACAGCAAGCCTGATGGAAATGAAATGTCAATACCTGCTCTCAGCCACTGAAAAGGTTGAAACAGCCTTTGAAAATTGAATGTGCCTGCAAATGCAGAGAGGAACCCCATGAGATGCTAAACCCTCAGTTTTTAAGCATGTACAAAGTATACAGCTTCTTTAACCTAAATCCATGCCTATGTTTGGGTTAAAGCTGGTGCCATGATTAGTGCCCCAGTTTTCCTCTTTCAGCTTGGTTCCGTTATCATGCTGCATTCTATGCTGGAACCCTTGCGTGCAAGAACTAGAGCTGTGTCTCTCTACGCCCTGTGCATCAATAGTAATACACAACCCAATAGCATAAGATGGCAAGGCACTCCCCTGCTTCTCTATACTCCTCCCCATCTCCAAGCCAATAGGCTTCAGACTGCACTGTGCAAATTGTATTGCCCACTGTTAACTCCTTCCTGTGAAGACTAAAAATTCAGAGGAGCAGAACTGAGAGGGAAGGAGCCAACAGCACTGAAAAGTAGGGGTAAGAATTTTAACAATAGTTTACTGGGGAATGTGTATCTTACTGTGCTCAATATGTTAGGCTGAAAATCACTGAGGATTTAATACTACTTTGAATAGCAAAGGCTTAGGAAGTACTACAGTCCTGTTACAGAGCATATGAAATGGTCTGTGGGCGCTGTAGATGCAGTGAACTAGATTCTGACTAAGCCTGGCCATACATTATACAATTTTCTTGTACAATTTTCCTTTAGAATTACCAAAACTATATAATATGAGTTCAAACCTAAACTTTATTTTCAATTTGTATGCAACCAGGCAGGCCCTTGCACTACACAGTTGAAGGTAAATATTAAAGGAATTGAATAAGAACATTATACAATGTATGGCCAGCTTTAGGAATATTAAGAGTACTTTCTGATTTTAGCACAGCACAGGTTTAGCACAATCAAGTAGTTTCTTGATTGATTTCACTGGTTGCTTGGAATAACTTTTTTAACGTGAACGTAAACTACCCCTATGCTTCTCTTCTTAGCAGGATATACCTACCTTTCCTTCACTCCCCAATTGTTTTCTGCTTCAAGGAGCCACCCTTTGAGTTATAGCTTACACAGGGCAATGACTGTCCCCATGTGACAGCATTGTTAATTGGCCAGTGCTGTCATATGAAATGTGTGACATGTTCCTTCATACCCAGAAGTACTTTTATTGTGGTTATTTCCTTGAAACCCAGCAGCTGAACAGAACAGTGGGAAAGTTAAAGAGGAGTTCCAGTCATTTCTGTGTTTATTAAAAGGCAGCAGCTACAAAAACTGTAGCTGCTGACTTTTAATAAATAGACACTCACCTGTCCCAGGATCCAGCTATGTGGTCACCCAAGCCATCCCTTCTGTCCCCAGTGTCGGCATCTCAACTGTGAGCACCTGGCTGTGACAGCTTGCCCACTGCAGATCAAGCAGAAGTGTGAGTGGGTACCCCCCCCCAAAAAAAAGTGCCCTTTGGGGAAGAAGGGGGAGGGGCCTTAAAGAGGAACTACCCCTTTTGGGTGGAACTCTGCTTTAAGGAATGGTCAGTCTATGCTTGTAGATGCAGACATATTTCTTCAAGCACATTAGGTAGAATGCACATTTTTATGAAGAGTAATCTTGCCCTAAAAGAAATTGATGAAGGTGCCAAATTTTAAAAAAGTACCATTAAATACTGTACTACCGAGCTTAATTGCGACAACCCTCCTCCACTAAGGACAGTCATGCATATCTCAGTCAATCATATTCCCTCCAGTGGAGGAAAATATACATTCTATTGACCACTTTAATAGCTCAGTATCTCTGTGCCTGCAGCATATTAATATTCTAGAAAGATATGATCTCCAGTGGTCTAGCTAGAGCATTACTTCCTGCTTCCACTTCAAATACCGACACAACAAGGGATCCTGCAAGCTTATGCTGCTTTTCTTGCTCACTTTTATGTCCTTGGTGTCTGTGATAATAACCCTCGGGTCCCTCTTCTCTGATGTATTCTGGTAACAACGCTTCTAAAATCTGCTATTTTGTTTCTTATATTGGTTGATTTCTATTGGCAAAAAAGTTAAAGCTTGTTTCAGCTGCCCGCTTCACTAAACTATTCATTTTCGTACTGAGTCTATTAAATCTGCATCACAAGTCTTGTGTAAGGTCTTACATATGTAGGAGTTTGGGTTGATAAGTTTAAGTCTTTAACCACTTAAGGACAGAGCCTTGTTTTGAGATTTGGAGTTTTCTGGTTTAAAACATTTTTTTAGCTACTTTACCTAATTACTTAGAACCCCAAAAATTAAATATTTTTGTAACACCCTAGAGAATAAAATGGCGGTCGTTACTTTCTGTCACATCGTATTTGCACAGCGGTCTTACAAGCGCACTTTTTTTGGAAAAAATACATGTTTTTTTAATTAAAAAATAAGACAACAGTAAAGTTAGCCCAATTTATTTTGTATTGTAAAAGATGATGTTACGCCGAGTAAATTGATACGAATGGCGACAAACTTTTAAAAATCTCCATAGGCGATGTTTAAAAAATTCTACAGGCTGCATGTTTTGAGTTACAGAGGAGGTCTAGGGCTAGAATTCTTGCTCTCGCTCTAATGATTGTGGTGATACCTCACATGTGTGGTTTGAACACCGTTTACATATGCGGGCGCTACTCAAGTAAGCGTTTGCTTCTGCACGCTAGCTCGGCGGGACGGGGCGCATTAAAATTTTTTTTTCCTTTTTTCTTATTTATTTTACTTTTACACTGTTTTAAAAAAAAATGTGTCACTTTTATTCCTATTACAAGGAATGTAAACATCCCTTGTAATAGAAAAAAAGCATGACAGGACCTCTTAAATATGAGATCTGGGGTCAAAAAGATCTCATATTTACACTAAAATGCAATTAAAAAAAAAAGTATTTTGAATTTTTTTTTTTTAAAAGTCCCTTTTAAGAGCTATTGGCGGAAGTGACGTTTTGACGTGGCTTCTGCCCTGCAATGGTATGGAGTTGGGTGGGGGCCATCTTCCCCTCACTCAGCTCCATACCACACAGGGAGTAGGATCCAATCGCCTCCGCCGCTACCAATGGCTCCAGTAAGCGGCAGCGGGCACCGGAGAGCGGCGGGAGGGGGGCCCTCTCCCGCCACCAATAAAATTAATCTTGTGGCGAATCCGCCGCAGAGACCACTTTTATCTGAAAGCCGACCGCCCGCTGAAGAAGAAGATACTGGGATTATGGCAGCTAGCTGCTGCCATAACAACGATATTCCTCTTCAAAGTATAATGACGGCGGGCGGTCGGCAAGTGGTTAAGCTACATACACAGTGGGACTAATAGTACAAAAGTGTGGGGTTTTTTTTATTTATTTATTTTTACACTTACTCTAACCTATAGTCTTTTTCTTTAACTGTCATGGTGTTTTGTAAACCAAACCAATATTCTTGACAGTGCATTACCTGGCAACCAGTGATGGAATTATAGGAGCCACAGGGACATAATAGCCCCCAGTAGAGATGGGCCAAACACCCCCCCCCCCCCCCCGAATGGCAAACCCTATTACAGTCTAATGGCTCTGATTGAGCATTGCTGTCATGGTGTGATTATCTGCATTGGTGTGTTGAAAGGTAATGTACTCTATGGTGGGATGATGAGATACCTGATTCCCCTATCTTATTTCTATGCATTATTCACCCTGTCTGCTGATATTCAAGTTTAGGAAGTATGTGTTAATAAGCTCTTCCAATTGTTTATTTGCTTTAGATATTGATACCTTTTTGGCTGGTATAGCCTACAAGGCATTTCTTGTGGATGTTTGCAGCTTGCTCATCCTGGGATGCACACCCACCCATCTGCTGCTTTGCGGACTGCTTCAGTCACTTTGGGAGTCCCCATTGATTGTATTCCTTGTGTTTCCTTTTTTTGTTTATTGTACTGTGGATCATCATGTGAGTATTAGGATGGTCACAAATATTATATTATATACCAAATTTATACTCTTTGCTTGCTATGTTCACATTGTGCTTTACAGTGTGATTATCATGCGACTATGTTTACATTTCAGACAATGAGAATTAAAGTCACCCAGACATAATCTTCCCTGATGAAGGAATACATATTGTTCATTCCGAAACATGTTGGGCTATACGAAATAAATCCCTATTGACTGCCCACAGCTCATCTCTGGCAGCACAGGGCATACTTGTCTTTTGTTGGGTTTGACAAATATGTTTTGATGTACCACCATTTTTTCTAATTTTGTACTGTGTATTTCACATTATTTGCCTTGTTGGCTATGTCTATATATAAACAAGTTTTTATGTTGTGTATTAATAAAAGTGGCATTATATTGCCTTTTACTATAAAATTATCTTTATGACCATTTCTGCCTAAAAAGTCCAAGGGGGCTGCTCCAATCCTGCACTACGGTGTAGGTGTACAAACCTTTTGTATGTTTAGAATGTTGGCAGTCCAAACATGAATATATCCCATTCCTTTTACCTCTGAGTGAGAGAGTTTAGGATAAAAGAGAAGGCTGACCATAGTAGTTGTGAGGGAACAGGACCTAATGGCAATGAATTCATTTTGGTCAAATAATTTTGTGGGCAACTGAGAAAACTTTGGTAACCTCTTCAATAGTAGCTGGGTCAAAAGAGGATAGCATTGAATGTGCTATTAGACAGTTTATGTTAAGTGGGAAAAATATCTTTACAGTGGAGATGTCTTCACAAATTGCATCAATCTTGTTTTGGAAGTGATTGGCAATCTTTTGGGCAGTGAGTTAGTGCATGGAGGTGTTGGGGGGACAAAGTAGAGAGTTAAAAGTAGAGAAGAGCCAACAAGGATTGGATGACAAGGTATGAATAAGCGTGACAAACTAGGTTTGTTTGGCAGCTTGGAGCCATGACTTGTATTTTAGCAGGGCAGATTTGTATAGAATGAAGTCCTGCAGAGATTTTGTTTCACGCTTTAGTTAGAGCATGGCTATGTCCCTTGAGTTTTCTGGTGTCTTTGGTTTGCCAAGGTTGTAATGGTTGGGGTCTGATTCTGCATGTAGTTAGAGAAGCAAGTGCATCCAGTAAAGGGGTGAGAGTGAACTATTGTAGACAGAGGTGGCCAGGTTAGGACAGAACAGGGGTGAGATTTTGTCATAGAGGTGGCAAGTAGCAAAAAAGAGAGGTGAAGGGTTAAAGTGGCAAAGGTTTCTACAAGTAATCATTTGGTGCTTGGAGGAATAGGTGATTGAAGACAATGACACTGTGAAACTGATGAGGTTGTGATCAGATAGAGGAAAGGGGGTCCTAATGAGGATACCAGGAGTGTAGAAATGGGAGAATACAAGGTCAATGGTGTTACCATCAGAGTGAATAGAAGTGTGCCCATTGTATTGGGTTAAAATATGAGGTTGAGTTGAGAAATTGAGATGTAGCCGGGCTGTTAACATTAACAGGGAAGTTAAAGTCACCAAGAATGATAGCGGGTATTTCAGAGGACAGAAAGTAGGATGCCCAGGCAGAGAAGTCATCAAAAATATGTGATACTGGTCCAGTAGGCCACTGCAAACCTCAGACAAATTGGAGGACACAATTGAATATAGTGGGTCTCAAAAGTGTCAGAATCTTGAAGCCAGGTTTCAGTAATGACAAATATGTTAAAGGAAGGGGAGGTAAAAAGGTCATGCAAATGTGAGCTTGTTACAGACAGATCTGTACTGGTAATTTGGGTGGCAAACTGCAGTTTTTTACTATAAAATAGCTCCCAATATATTTTCAAATGCAGCAATTACGGCTCGTTTCACTGTTTTTTCTCTACAAGCCAAATAAGAAATAATAATTTATACAGCAAATGCTCTGTAAAAACTCTGAACCAGGTATTTTCTCATATTCTCAAGAACAAGCAAGGCTTCCTCCTGGCCTGACCTCTAGTTCTCCACTTTTATGAAAAATACTCCCTCCTAGTAATTCTGAATTGTTTTCATTATAACTACAATTCCTTTGTAAAAGTCTTGCAGGCAGATACTGGTTGTCTACTTGAACTTCTTAGACTACTTAGACTTCCAACATTTGAAGTTTGTACAATCTGGCAGTCTGTGCAAACAGTTAACACTGCATAAAGATTTTACACTGAATGTTAGGAAACCTTTGCTGTTCTTCAGTGAAATTCTGTCAATACGAGGATCGATTTGGCTGGAGTGCTATGAATCACATATCACAAGTCATGCCTTGATGTGCTGTGGCAGCGTACAGTTGAGATAGCCAATTCCTCTTTAAAAGGTTAATGGTTGTGCATTAAGGAGAAATCCAGTTGAGCTCACGTGGATACTTAAGATGAACAGAAAGAGTAGAGGCAAGCAGCAGGCATTGCTACACAAGTTGTTATCCTAGTGACACCCTACTGTTTATCCTCAAAGCAAAACTTGTGATTACCCTGACATATTAACTGCAAGAGAAAATCTATAGTCTCAATTATATAGAGACAGCAAGTTATATTGGAGTTCCACTAATATGAAAGTGTTCAATCATACAGCATGGAATCTAGATTTCTGAAAGCAGTAGCAGAAACAAAATACAGCAGGCAGTATAAAACAAACTATATGTTTTCTTGTAGTAATGTATGTAAAAAAAAAATATTATAAGACGTTTCTCCACATGCCATTTTGGCCATTATATAAAAGAAAAACATTAGTAGTGCTCAAACTGTGATCTAGACACAACTAATCTGGATCCAGTATTTGTCAGGTATATCAAGAAACCCATCTAAAGCTGTTTAAGGCAGGAGCTCTTCTCACAGGACAGCTCCATTTTGTTATGCCTTTGCCATCCTCAGCTGTACTTGATGCTACTCCAAGATAATGGCCCCAAAACCTTCCGACTTTACTGGTCTTTCTGTTTTACAGATGATTATTCTTGCTAATCTACTAGCTTGTTGTTGCTGTATCAATATAAATGTCCTTGCATTGCTATCCTGTTGCTGGTAAGGTTGCTATATTTAAGCTAGTGTATATAAGAGGTATGTGTAAAGAGGTATTATATAAGAGGTATTTTGTAAAATACAAAATAAAGTGACAGAAATAAATATAAATAAATATATATATATATATATATATATATATATATATATATAAACACACTGGGGGTTATTTACTAAAGGCAAATCCACTTTGCACTACAAGCAGTGTTCATTTTAGTCTTATGACTAAAATAGCATTTTAGTTTTAGTCCCATTTTAGTCTTCTGCAATTGTTTTAGTTTTACTCATATTTAGTCAACGAAATCTCCAGTACATTTTAGTCGACTAAACGTCCTACGTTTTAGTCAACTAAAATCTCCAGTACATTTCAGTAATTGCAATTTAGTTTTAGTCATAGTCTTTTGACTAAAATGGCATTTTAGTTTTAGTCCCATTTTAGTCTTAGGACTAAAACAGCATTTTAGCTTTAGTCTCATTTTAGTCTTTTGACTAAAATGGCTTTTAGTTTTAGTAGTATTTTAGTCATCTCAATTGTTTTAGTTTAAGTTGTATTTTAGTCGACTAAAATAGTATTCATTTCGTCGACTAAAATGTTTTAGTCATTTTAGTTGACTAAAATGTTTTAGTCGTTTTAGTCGACTAAATTAACACTGACTACAAGTGCACTGCAAGTGCACCTGAAAGTGCACTTGGAAGTGCAGTCTCTGTAGATCTGAGGGGGGACATGCAAAAAAACAAAACAAAAAAAAAAAACAGCATTTTAGATTGCACATGATTGGACGATAAAATCAGCAGAGCTTCCCCTCATTTCAGATCTTCCCCTCAGATCTACAGCGACTGCACTTCCAAGTGCACTTTTAGTGCACTTGGAGTGCAAAGTGGATTTGCCTTTAGTAAATAACCCCCACTGACTGCAAGCCACTGCCAAGAATGTGGTGCGGCCAGTGTGTAAGCACATAACCGTAACAAATCTTCACTAGAGCTTAGAATGATTCATAAAAAGTGCAAGTAAATATCAAAAATGCAAACAATAGTGCAATAGATCTGTTAATGTCCAATAATCCCATAAAGTGCATACAACATAATAAAGTGCAATATCCAAAAAGTGCAGTCAAGCTCCAATGAGAAGGGAGCAGATCTCCATATAATAGTTCATGCAAAAAGAAAAAAGAAAGTGCATGTGCAATATATTTTATCGGTGTCCATTTCCTCCAATCACTAACACCATCCGCAGTGCGCCACTCATTTCCCCCAGCCTCCCACCTCTAATAGAGACCCATACGGGTCAAATCGAGCCTTAGTATGAAATAAAACCAGATCCCGGCAGGAGGCGGAGCCTAGCAGAGCAGACATGCATTGTTAGAGCTCCACACCGCTGAGGAGAGAAGAGAAGGACAAAGCGGAGCCTGCAGGCTCAAAAGGTATCCATTTGAACCTTTTTGCCCCAGGGAACAAACTGTGAAAGTTTGGGCAGGAAATATGGTACTGGGAGGAAACCGTGGCAGAAATAAAAATCACCTCACAAAGAGCTCACAGGCACTCACTGCAGCTGAAGCAGCTCCAGTCACCTCACAAGATACAGCACCAGGGCGCTCTCACAGACAGAAAATGTCACAGCAAGACTCTCCATTTGAGTCAGATACAGAACAAATCCTCTCACAAACTTCTCCACAAGCCTCCTCAGTATCCCCAGTAATATTATTACAATTTGAAAAGATGCTTCATAAGGCTTTAAAACAAACCTCAGACCAAATAACAAAAAGCCTAACCAAAGAAATAAGAGAGCTGGGAAACCGCACCGCAGCCTTAGAAATAAAAATGGATGAAATTGAAATTACAACCCAAGAAAATATAACAGAATTGGAACAATTAAAAAAAGAGAATTTAATACTTCAAACTAAGCTCGAAGATTACGAAAATAGAGCCAGACGTTCAAACTTGCGCATAAGGGGAATACCTGAAACTGTGACAGACCTGCAATCTACTATTACTGCTCTATTACAAGAACTAAAGCCAGATATCCCTATTGAACGTTTAGAACTGGACAGAGTACACAGAGCCCTCACAGCCAAAAAGAAAGATGGACCCCCACGTGATATAATCACAAAATTTCATTATTACAGAACGAAAGAACAAATACTAATTGCTGCAAGAGAAAAAAAGGAACTTAATTTTCAAGGACACAATTATCAAATTTTTGCTGACCTATCCCAACTTACTATTACTAAAAGACGATCCATGAAACCCCAACTAATGGAACTGCAACGCCACAACATTATGTATCAATGGGGCTTCCCCTTTTCAGTCAGATTTAACTACCAAGGTACAATTTACAGAAGCAGATCAGCAGATGAACTACAACAAACCCTTTTAAAATTAAATCTGACAGAACCCACAAGCAGCAACACTCCCACATGCAGAAGAATGGCATCATCTTCACCTTCAGGCAGCACTCAGAAAATTTCAGAACAAAATGGGAATCATCATTCTCACAAAAGAGGCCGTTATGCCACATCATCCATGGACCAAGAAGATTCAATGGACTGACATCCTAATTCCTGATATCTCTTCATTTATTATACTAAGAGATGGTTCTCTATAAAAAACCTATATTTATAACTGAATGTAACTGCATTCTGATAGTCACACACTGTGTGGGATCATGTTACATTCCAGTTATATTTCTTATTACTTCTGATTCATATAGCCTTAGAATATATAAGTGAAATAAGGAAATTCTTGTTCAGTTATATATTATCAGGTAATAACAATAGATTTATTACTTTTTAGGACAAATATGTTCAATAATCCAGAAGTAATGGAAGCTTTTTCTTTCTTTTCTTAAAACAAATATATTATTACCTAACTAGTTCCTAGAATTATGTTTTTGTTTATTCTAATCTGAAGCAATACAACCTCAATTTTATGAGTTAACATATCTAAACAGTTGCATATGAATAAAATATGTAATTGTTTACTCTAAAAGGGTTAAAATCCCAAAATAATTCAAACTATCTTCATCAATACCAAAGTTATTAACAGTACCTTTCTAACTGAATTATTTAGCCTAGGGCAAGACTAACCATATACAACCACCCTGGAATAAATAATTTCAACAAAAACTATATTCTGCACTCCAATTAATGAAACATCATTTTGATGTCTTTTGACATAGCACTTCTCTCCTGTAAGCGGAAGATCCCTGTACCCCCATTAGCCCTCCTCATTCTCCCAACCATATTATGTGGGAGTGTGACGAAGGCACTTATTCCCCTGAGAGAGATATTTATTCTCTTTCACGGGTAAATTGTGATTACTTGCAAAAAATAATTTATACAATGTATCATCTAATCTCATATGTTTTTTGTTTACTCTTTACTCCAGAATTCACTGGTTTCTTTTCTATCTATTCATCTCTTCAGTCCACACAGGTTGATCTGCGCAGTCAGCTCTGCATAACAAAAAGTAAGTCAAAACTATTTGATCTATTGCCATGGCACCACTGAATATACTTTCCCTGAATGTTCAGGGAATAAATGTCCCTCAAAAAAGGTCCAAAGCCTTCCGTACTTTCCATAACAAGAAGGCTCACATAGTATGCCTCCAAGAAACACACTTCACCAAAGATTCTACTCCAAAATATATTTCTCCTTTTTATCAACAAATTTACACGGCTTCTGCCTGTACCAAGCAAAGGGGAACTCTAATTGCATTTCACCGATCCACACCATTCACCTTATCATCAGAAATTAAAGACCCAGAAGGTAGATACCTGATACTCATGGGTTATATAATGGATACAGCAATCACGGTGATTTCCTACTACGCTCCTAACAAACAACCTGCACCATTCCTCTCACATATATTACAAGTGATTAATACACACAAAATAGGAACAGTGATAATGTGTGGGGATTCGAACCAGGTCCTCCTCCCATTTCTAGATAAATCACCTTTTACACCATCCAAAATAACCTCTAGATTACCTTTTTCTCAACTTCTTTCCAAATACAATCTGGTAGATTCATGGAGAGAAAGTAACCCAATGAAAAAGAAATTCACTTATTTCTCGCACCCTCATCAAACCTTCACCAGAATAGATCATATTTTTCTAACAATAGGAATGATACCAGAAATTATTGCATCAGATATAATTCCGATTCCGTGGTCTGACCATAATGCAGTATACACTACTATAGCCTCAGCCATACCAAAAGCGCATGACCCAACGTGGTACTTACCGGACATAATGCTCAAACACCCACTACATCAGATGGCCATTGAACAAGCTTTAAAGGAATACATATCAATTAATAATACAACAGACATCTCCCCAATAACACTGTGGGAAGCTCATAAGCCTGTCTTGCCTGGTACAATACAAAGACAAATGGCACTATTTAAACGGGAACGCAAAAATCTAGCAAAAAAACTAGAACTCAATTTTAATGCAGCCTACATATCATTTCAAGATAATCCATCTCAGAGTACAAAATCTCATCTGGAAAAATCTAGATTGGAATACGATCTATTTCTCACTGAGTCAGTTGATAAATCCCTCAAACGCTCCAAACACAATTTCTACATGAATACAAACAAACCAGGTACATATTTGGCTCGGGCATTAAATTCAACTAACAAATCTTTCAAACCAATACGTTTGAAATTATCAAAAAATGTTTACACTTGTAATCCAGTTAAAATAGTCCATAAATTTCACTCACATCTCGCAACTTTATACAAGACAAACAATGAATTTAATCCTACAGAAGCTGAATCCTTCTTCTCAAAAATAACCTTACCTGAGTTATCTCAGAATCAAAAAAGCAGTTTGGATGAGCCTATAACTATAGATGAAGTTGCTAACGCCATAAAAGACCTAAAACTTAACAAAAGACCAGGCCCAGACGGCTACTCGGCTTTATACTATAAAACATTCTCAGAAATACTCTCTCCCATTCTCACTGAAACTTTTAACAAACTTCTAGATGGACATTCTTTTCGGCAAGAAACACTAATGGCAATTGTTTGTATGATCCCAAAACCCCTTTCTGATGATACTTCCTGTGTGAATTATCGGCCTATCTCTCTGTTAAACCTCGATATTAAATTATTAGCAAAAATAATAGCAAAACGCCTCAATAGCATTATAGGAAAATTAATACATAGAGATCAAGTAGGCTTCATGCCAAATAGACAGGCAGGCGATAATATACGCAGGGCAGTGTTATTGGCACATATTGCTAAAAAACGGAAAATCCCTTTATGTTTTCTATCTCTCGATATTAAGAGGGCATTTGACACAGTATCCTGGCAATATATGCAATATTCATTACAAAAATGGGGTTTTGGACCCCACTTTTTAACATGGATCAAAGCATTATATAATAAACCCAAAGCCTATATAAAATATGCTGGATACAAATCTGAAGCCTTTAATATCGAAAGAGGTACCCGACAGGGTTGCCCATTATCTCCCTTATTATTTGCCCTTATACTCGAACCCATGGCCCAATACATCAGAACAAACCAAACTATAACTGGCATTGAAGTAGGAGGTATTACACACAAATTATGTATATTTGCAGACGATATATTACTTTTTCTATCATCACCACAGGTCTCTGGTCCTAACTTAATACCAGCTCTTGATGGATTTGCAGCCCTATCCGGCCTTATGATTAATCCTAAGAAATGCCTAGTGCTTAATATTTCACTCACAAACATGGAATTGATCCCGGCTAGGGCTGCACTCCCATTCACATGGGAAGAAAAATCAATCCCATATCTTGGAATTCATTTAACAGCATCTCATTCTGACTTATTCTCAACCAATTATCCTCCTGTATTAAGACAGATCACAAATCTAATAAAACAATGGTCGCAACTTCCTTTATCCTGGATACGGAAGATTAATGCAATCAAAATGACTATTCTACCCAAATTGCTTTATCTATTCAGAGTCCTCCCTATTCCAATTCCTTCCTATTTTTTGAGAATAGTACAAAAAAGAGCAACTTCGTTTATATGGGGCTCTTCTAAACCACGTATACCTATACACACACTACATCTTCCCAAAAATAAAGGAGGCCTGGGATACCCTAATTTTACTAACTACTACAGAGCAGCACATTTGGCCAGTCTGTCCAAATACCATGCAAAACAGGAAATCCCATTATGGGTATTTATAGAGGCTTCAGAAAATGACCCTCTATTAATATCAAATTTATTATGGCTTGATCCTAAAGACCGCTTTAAAATTCATAATCCCATAACTAAACACTTCTTATCTCTCTGGGATAAACTAAAAACCAAATATCAGTTACAATCTCCACACAATCCTCTCCTTTCTTTTATCAGAAATCCGGCCTTTTATCCGGCATGGATCTACCCAAATTCTTTTAAAGCTTGGACAACATCAGGCATTCAGACACTAAATGGCTTCATAGCATCTAAATCATTCCTTTCATTCCCATCGCTTAGAGAAAAATATGATCTACCAAACTCTGAGATATTTAGATATCTCCAAATCAAAAATTTCTATACACCATTCCTAAAGGGGGATACACCATTATCCCAATTATCCATTTTTGAATCAATCTGTACAAATGATCCATTTGCTAAAGGTACAATTTCATCACTTTATAATCAATTATATGGAGTAGCAAATCTTAATAGACCCTCTTACGTTCAGAGGTGGGAGGAGGACCTGGGACGAACTTTAGAAGACACAGACTGGTCTAACATATGGCTCACATCTAAGTCATCTTCACCCAACATCTTAGCACTGGAGACAAATTATAAAGTCCTAACTCGCTGGTACCTTGTACCCGCTAGAGTGGCAAAATATTTACCTAATACCTCAACTCTTTGTTTTCGAGGATGCCCAGAAATAGGCACATATTTACACATATGGTGGACGTGCCCAGTAATCCAAACCTTCTGGAAGGAAGTCTTTGTGATTGCATCTAAAATATTTAAAAAAATAATACAACCAGATCCATATTTAACCTTACTTAATCTAAAACCGGAATGGTTAACACTCTCTCAATTCAAACTTATGATCCAACTAATAACGGCTGCAAAACAAACAGTGGCCAAGGCATGGAAATCTCCTACATTGGTACTAGCAGAAACAATTCACAGAATGAATAATACAATGTCCCATGCTAAGATGGTAGCCATCGATCAAAATCAAATTTCAAAATTTGAAAAACTTTGGCATCCTTGGATAAAACAACAGTTCCTGTCAAACTTCAATGACTCTGTCCTGTTGCCATGGTAACAGATTAAATGACTTACAGAGACACCCATTCTAAGGCTTCAAAGAGAACTAAAAAGAATAATAAACTGGCGAGCGGGACAACCTTGTGGACCATACCTCTACCTTTCAACCCTTTTTCTTCTTTCTCTTTCCTTTTCTCCACCTTACGATTAAAGCTCATTATCAGAATTAATTTGACCTATATACACTCTACTTGTAAACAATATGTATAGTAGGTATAAATCATTTAAATACCTACAAAAGTAACTAAGGAAATGATATATATCTTTAATTTAGGTTTACGTGAACCCAATGTTTAATATTTGAAATTTCATGATATTTACCTATATAAACCCTACTGTAAAACAATGAGCTTACTTTATAGATCCTTGTAAACTTACTTTATGTATCTTTATAACATTGTATACTCAATAAACTTCTTTTGACAAGAAATAAAACCAGATCCCAGCAATCAATCGGCTTCTAGCGATTATCACGACAATAGCGGGGTTTTGGAAGATGGCTTCAGGTTTATCCAATGCGGTGAGGACATGAAATAAAAAGGGGGGCTCCATCGTGCAGTATTTCCAACAAATTTATTAAAAAGAAAACGCAGTAACTTACAGTTTATAATTCCTATTTCCAGCTACAGCAGAGTACTTCCGGTCTCGGCCGTGACCTGAAGTGACAACACCTGGCTCCTCTGACGCATTGCATCACTGAACACGTGAATGTGTTCAGTGTGTCGTGACAATCGCTGGAAGCCGATTAATTGCTGGGATCTGGTTTTATTTCATACTAAGGCTGGATTTGACCCCTATGGGTCTCTATTAGAGGTGGGAGGCTGGGGGAAATGAGTGGCGCACTTCTGATGTTTTTAGTGATTGGAGGAAGTGGACACCGATCAAATATATTGCACATGCACTTTCTTTTTTTTTTCTGATTGACTAGGAGCTTTATTCAAAGCTCTGATCAGCTATCTCCATTGGATATTGTACATTAGTAAATATACATATTTATATCTATACACTCTATAATTATACTCACAGGGGTTTTTTTTGTACATTCCTTTACGTTCTGGCAAACACTCTTTAGGGCCTTATATGATACGTTACAGGCACCATTTTATGTTTTTTAGTCTGTGCTATTATTTGGACTTTTGGACTTATTTTTAGTTTTTTGTTTTTTCTTTCTTCATTGTTAGCTTTGCCAAGCCGAATCTATTTTTTATCACCCAATAGGCAGATACCTAACCTGAAACCTATTGTGTCCTATGACCCCTCCCTGGTTGGCGCCCACCCACGCACCCGCTTGCACAGTTGCCTCATATGTTTTTTCTCTTTTTGGAATCATTTTGCATGGTATGTATATCTTATTGGTTGGCATGATTGCTTATCTGTTTTCTGGTGGCTAATACGGATATTGTTGTCTACTCTGTACCACTCTGACATGCCCTGTTTATCTTTTATAGTAAAAAACAAATTGTGACTATACTTACTCCTATCCTATACCCCTGACGAAGGTGATTAAGCAGAAACGTGTCGGGTACTGGGGATTACTATATACCGGAGACTATTATTTTGGTGTCATACTGTTCAAATTGTTGTTTTTGTGTTTTTTCTGTATGTATGTATTTTTTTGTACAAACTTTGATGTTTTTTATCATCAATCATCTCTATGATCAAATATTTTTGTGTATATTCAATACATTTGATTCTTTTGCAATACCCAAGTGTATGTTGCCTTAAAAGTCCCAATGAAGGGGGATTTCTCTTTTTCCAAATTACATATCAGGGATGCGGCAACTGCACTTTTTGGATCTGACATGGTGAAACCCTTTCTTTAGCCTGAATCACTATGTATGTTTACAAGCTGCACTAGCACCCCTAGTGTTGGCTTCATCTAAAAAAAAGAGACTAGTACATACTGGCCCAAAACATAACATTAGCTAAAATCAGATGTATTTTGAGTCAATAGTCTAATTTCTACAGGTTATTTGATTATTGCTTCAGCTATAGTCTCTGATCCATAATGCAGATCATAATGACAATAGCATTCAACTGGGAACTACATTGTTTTTAGGATCATCAAGAGATCCCCAACAAAAAAATGGCTAAGCACTAGGGATGAGCCCAATGTGCGAGTCGAACGTAAGTTCAGCTCGAACACTGGGTGTTCACCTGTTTGCCGAACAGCGAACAATATGTGGTGTTCGCGGCAAATTCGAAAGCCGCCGGAACACCGTTAAAGTCTATGGGACACTAACATGAAAAATCAAAAGTTCTTATTTTAACGGCTTATAGGCAAGTTATTGTCATAAAAAGTGTTTGGGGACCCGGGTCCCACCCCAGGGGACATGTATCAATGCAAACTGTAATGAATTGTCGGGTCTCGGCAATATAGATAAAACTCGTTGAAAAAAAGAGCATGGGATCCCCCCTCAGTCCATTACCAGGCCCTTTGGGTCTGGTATGAATATTAAGGGGAACCCCAAACCAAAATTTAAAAACAAAATTGCGTGGGGGTCCCCCTAAAATCCATACCAGGCCCTTCAGGTCTGATATGGAAATTAAGGGGAACCCTGCGCCAAATTTAAAAAAAAAATGGCGTAAGGCCACATGCCCTTAACATGGGGAAGGTGCTTTGGGGTCTTATTATACAAAAGTATAATAAAAATGTGGCAGAGCAGCCAAGTCACAATTTCTTGCAAAACTTTCTCTGATAGTTCAGGATGAAGTAGAATAAGCAAAGTATAATTCTAACTTTTCTTAGGCTGCTGCCTGTTATCTGATGGACAGCAATTGCAGATCAAATGCCAACAATGTTACACTGCATACTGATTTTGTGTGAGGCACCAACATAGTTGTAATGGTGTTGATACCACTCCATCACAAAGGCATCATTGCACCTGTCTTATGGCAAATTTGTTCATGGAGCCATTCAAAGAGACTTCCCCTCCACAAAACAGCTTTCCTTAATGAAATTTTCAGCAAAATCCTGGTTACTGGAAGAGTAAGAAAATTTAGTTTTTTTAACTGTGAGGGAAGCAACTGGCACTATACTTAAAGTGAAGGTTCAGTTTTACATAGAAAGCACACTATGCTGTCCCATATGGGTATAGCAGCATAGTGCGCTAAACCTACCTACCACCCAAGGCTCCATTTCTCTTTAAACAACACAGTCCACAACAAGTCCACAACCACATGGGCAGTGTATATGCTCTCTTGACCCTTTAAATAATTAATTTGGGGCTAGCTTGGCCCCCCCAAAAAATGTATTTAAATAGGACATTAGATAGGGAGTTTTAAGGTGTCCTAAGGTGTGAGTATAAATGCTGAGGTATCTTTCTGACACTCCAATGCTCCGTATACACGATAGGATTTTCCAACAGAAAATGTTTGATAGGAGCTTGTTGTCGGAAATTCCAACCGTGTGTAGGCTCCATCGGACATTTTCCATCGGAATTTCCGTCACACAAAATTTGAAAGCTGGTTCTCAAATTTTCCGATTGTGTGCACACAATTCCGACGCACAAAGTTCCACGCATGCTCTGAATCAAGCAGAAGAGCAGCACTGGCTACTGAACTTCATTTTTCTCGGTTCATCGTACGTTTTGTATGTCACCGCGTTCTTGACGTTCGGAATTTCCGACCAACTTTGTGTGACCGTGTGTATGCAAGACAAGTTTGAGCCAACATCCATCGGAAAAAAAAAATGGATTTTGTTGTCGGAAAATCCTATCGTGTGTACAGGGCATTGGAACGTCACTTGGCAGGCTATGAAACATCTTCAACTTTACAGAACAGGCCCAATTAAATGTAACTAACTACTACTAGATCTGCCCACACTATAGAGCTGCACATTTAATCGTCAAGAATCGTTATCGTGATTAGTCGTCAAGAATCGTTATCACGATCTTGACTAAAGTGTTTCACAATTCTTTCTATGCAAAGAATTCTCTCTGCTCTTCTGAAGCCACAGCGCTCAAAAGAAAAGAGAAAAACCGGGCAGTCTGCCAAGAAACAAAACATTCTTTATCAGTTGAACTTAAGTATAAACATTGTAACAATTTGTCAAAGGAATAGACTTTGTGTGTAAGTGAAAAAAGTTTAACCACTTAAACACTAAACCTTTTTCTGACATTTGTTGGTTTCAAGTTAAAATCATTTTTTTTTGCTAGAAAATTACTTAGAACCCCCAAACATATATATTTTTTAGTAGACACCCTAGAGAATAAAATGGTGGTTGTCGCAATATTTTATGTCACACTGTATTTGCGCAGCGGTCTTTCAAATGCATTTTTTTTGGAAAAAATTACTTGAATTTAAAAAAAAAAAAAATCTAACCAGTAAAGTTAGCCCTTTTTTTTTTTTTGGTATAATGTGAAAGATTTTACATTACGAGAATCGTGAGAATCGTGAGAATCGTGATCTTTTTATTCTAAGCAAAAAAATCGTGATTCCCATTTTGGCCAGAATCGTGCAGCTCTACCACACTATACCAAGTAGAGAAATGCACAAATTGTGAGACAACAGCAACAGTGAGGACCCGGCTAGATTGCAATGGCAGGTAGGGGCAGCAGTCTGGAACATTTCATTATACATTAAAAAGGAATATTCTACCAATCAGAAGCATGGTGTATGGGTGGCTGTGCTCCAGTCCTGGCAGTCTCCTGGCCCTAGGCCATAGCCTATATTAAGGACTGCCTGTTTATCTGCAGCCCTCTCTCCTGTACAACGATCAAAGGTTATTTTCTCATCTCTAGAATACAATGGGGGGGAGAGGATCTGACATCACACACTGCAGAGCATAGAGTAGGGAGTTGAGTGTAATCAAAGACATAAGTGGAGGGAATGGACCCCCCCCCCCCACACACATTCTCATAGGCAAACACGCACAGCTGAGGTTGTCAATCACCTGCTGTGTGCAGGAGGTGGGAGGGGCTGTCTCCTGGGATTCTGTGGTATCAGCATAACCTGTCAAAAAGGGAAGCCAGAGCAGACAGAAATCACATTCTGTGCTTTGGATTGCGGCTAGTACACAGTATAGAGGGATAATTTTTAATTTCAGAGTTCACAACCACTTTAAAAAAAAATCAAAGTTATTCATGACTTCCTGAAGGCCCCTTATATGCACCAGCAAGACTCACTGCTGTACTGTCATCCTGCTACTATGGACAGTCTTTTAATTAGCAATTGACAGCATTAGTGAAAAGAGGGTCTGGTTTGTCCATTGTGTAAGTACAGGAGGTCACAAGCAGTCCAATACCCTACTCTAGGCATGCTTACTGTTTCTACCATTGCAACTCCAGTTACTACTCCATTGGTTAGCGAGCAGATGGATGTGATATGATGATTAGTCTTCCCTGTATGCTGGACCTGGGAGCTTCTGGTTAAGGGAAAGTAGAACATATATTTAGCAAAATTGTTAGGCGTACTGTGCACATTACTGTTTTCATTCAGGCTTGCTATCTACTTGTTTTCATTTAAATTCCTCTATCATACTAATGACAGTTAGTTGCACAAAAGCACATGAAAATGTCTCAAAGTTATTCTCAAATGATTTGCATACATTTCTGTTACACCCCACTACACAGGTAAAATGCATTAGAAATGAAATATGAAAAGCCACATTACAATTCTGCAAGTCTCTGATGTGCGGTATACCATCAGAAACTTTCCTGTGTGAAGTGATACATTAAAAGCACATTTTAACTGGAAAGTTTCACTGTTTATTTTTTGTGTAAGCACACTTCAAGGAATTGTTCAAAACTTTATTTGTTAAATACAGTATAATCTGTTGCTGTTTGCAGGAATGAATGGAAATAGAATAGGGGTGGGCAATCAACTTTTCCAAGGGACCACATGAGAAACTGGGACTGTTGTGGAGGGCTGAACCAAAGTTTAGTGAAGTGTTTCTCAACCTTTTTTCTGTTAAGGCACCCTTTAAAATTTTGCATCTCGAGGCACCCCATTCTAAAATGAAAAAAATAAATAAACTAATAGTTTTACATTAAAAAGTGTGCAGTAACATCTGCACAAGTAGGACACCCAACATTAGAGATTTATTCTTACAAGTACAATGTACATTTGCACACTGGTACTGACTAGCATTCCAGATTTTCTCTTCTGTCCCAGTTTCTCTCTCTCAATCAGCTAATGTGACCACAGTGTTGATAGAAAGGGGCAAGTAAGGGGCAAACAAGGATGTCCTCAGATGCATGATGTCCTTCTTATCAACCTATGCCATCATCAGTTGTTGGGGCACCTGCAAATGGCCAACACAATGCCCAAACCCTGTGACTTTGTGTAATAAAAAAGGCAAGCTTGATACACCCTCTAGTTTGTTGTCAATTTGTGGGTAACTTTTAGGCATTTTGCCAAGGCAACCCAGGGTGCCGTGGAACCCTGGCAGAAAAGAGCTGGTTTAGTATAGTAAAAAAAAATTAGATGAAACCAGCAGCCTTAGGTGAACAACACTGGAATGGTTTGGTTCATAAGTACGTAATTATATAGAAAAAAAACACCTGGCACTAGAAATAATAAATGTATGGTCTGTAACTGAGCCGGGACACACTGGGGGTTATTTACGAAAGGCAAATACACTTTGCACTACAAGTGCAAACTACAAGTGCAAAGTGCACTTGAAATTGCACTGAAAGTGCATTTGGAAGTGCAGTCGCTGTAAATCTGAGGGGTAGATCTGAAATGAGGGGAAGCTCTGCTGATTTTATTATCCAATCATGTGCAAGCTAAAATGCTGTTTTTTATTTTCCTTGCATGTCCCCCTCAGATCTACAGCGACTGCACTTCCAAGTGCACTTTCAGTGCAATTTCAAGTGCACTTTGCACTTGTAGTTTGCACTTGTAGTGCAAAGTGGATTTGCCTTTAGTAAATAACCCCCACTGTCCTTTTTGTAAAAGTGCATGGTGTATGCTTCAATGCTTTGTATGGTTTTTATTAGTCTTTTTTGTATTTGAGTACACCCCTCCCATTTTTGTAAATATGTTATTATATCTTTTCATGTGACAACACTGAAGAAATGACACTTTGCTACAATGTAAAGTAGTGAGTGTACAGCTTGTATAACAGGGTAAATTTGCTGTCCCCTCAAAATAACTCAACACACAGCCATTATTGTCTAAACCGCTGGCAACAAAAGTGAATACACCCCTAAGTGAAAATGTCCAAATTGTGCCCAATGTGTCAATATTTTGTGTGCCCATCATTATTTTAGAGCATTGCCTTAACCCTCTTGGACATGGAGTTCACCAGAGCTTTACAGGATGCCACTGGAGTCCTCTTCCACTCCTCCATGATGACATAACAGAGCTGGTGGATGTTAAAGACCTTGCGCTCTTCCACCTTCCGTTTGAGGATGCCCTACAGATGCTCAATAGGGTTTAGATCTGGAGAAATGCTTAGCCAGCCCATCACCTTTACCATCAGCTTCTTTAGCAAGGCAGGTTCATCTTGGAGGTGTGTTTGGGGTTCTTATCATGTTGGAATACTGCCCTGCAGACCAGTCTCCAAAGAGAAGGGGTCATGCACAGCTTCAGTATGTCACAGTACATGTTGGCATTCATGGTTCCCTCAATGAACTGTAGCTCCCCAGTGCCGGCAGCACTCATGCAGACCCAGACCATGACACTCCCACCACCATGCTTGACTATAGACAAGACACACTTTTCTTTGTACTCCTCACCTGGTTGCCACCACACACGCTTGACATCATCGAAATCAAATAAGTTCATCAGACCACAGGACATGGTTCCAATAATCCATGTCCTTGGTCTGCTTGTCTTCAGCAAACTGTTTGCGGGCCTTCTTATGCATCATCTATAGAAGAGGCTTCCTTCTGGGATGACAACCATGCAGACCAATTTGATGCAGTGTGTGGCATATGGTCTGAGCACTGACAGGCTGACCCCCCACCCTTTCAACCTCTGCAGCAATGCTGGCAGCACTCATATGTCTATTTCCCAAAGACAACCTCTGGATATGACACTCAGCACGTGCACTCAACTTCTTTGGTTGACCATGGCGAGGCCTGTTCTGAGTGGAACCTGTCCTGTAAAACCACTGCATGGTCTTGGCCACTGTGCTGCAGCTCAGTTTCAGGGTCTTGGCAATCTTCTTATAGCCTAGGCCATCTTTATGTAGAGCAACAATTCTTTTTTTCAGATCCTCAGAGAGTTCTTTGCTATTAGGTGTCATATTGAACTTCCAGTGACCAGTATGAGAGAGTGAGAGCAATAACATCAAATTTAACACACTTGCTCCCCATTCACACCTAAGACCTTGTAACACTAACAAGTCAAATGACACCGGGGAGGTAAAATTGCTAACTGGGCCCAATTTGGACATTTTCACTTAGGGGTGTACTCACTTTTGTTGCCAACGTTTTAGACATTAATTGGCTGTGTGTTGAGTTATTTTGAGGGGACAGCAAATTTACACTGTTATACAAGCTGTACATTCACTGCTTTACATTGTAGCAAAGTATAATTTCTTCAGTGTTGTCACATGGAAATAGAGTTAGGTTAGGCACATTCGACCTTTTTTGCTATTGTCTCTATAATGTTGAATCTTTTCTCTCTATGTAGAATAATCTTGGACTAATAGAGCTAAGGTTAGGCACATTCGGCCACAGGTTCGATGGACAGAGATCGCTATTGTCAGCGTCATGTCGAATCTCCTATCTATATCGAACTGCTGTCGCAACAAAAGCGAAAATGAAGCATTTGTTTACGTCGGATATTTAGGTTTTTCGGATTCTGCACGTTCGTTATCGTTTGTTAAAACGATAACGAAAATACCCGAAATTCGGACGAAAATGCATTCGGACGAAAACGAATGCACATGTCTAGTCAGTAACACCTACAAGTCTCCTCCCCAACTATAGGATGTGACTGGACAGTGAAAAGAGAAGCATCTGACTGATGACTTCAACTTTTTCACTTTGCTCTCTCACTTTGAGCTCTGCTGTACAGAGACTGCAGGAGACTGATAACAAGTCAAATTCAGGCTTGTATATAAACAACACATTTAAGAATGTGTTAATGATTACAATGATATGCTTTGTGTTTAGGATGCAATCTTTTGTGTCTTTTATATCTGCCTCCAGTTCACTTTAAAAAATAAACAATCAGGAAAGGGTATATGTAAGAATCTAAGTATCCACTCTTTAATTATTATGATCATGAAGCCATTAATTTCAGAGATAGCAGCGATGCTACTATTTACTTGCATCCTCCTCTAGAGCAGAAAAGTAAGCCCTATGTCAGGTTGCCTGTGCCAGAAATATGCAGTCACCATTAGGAGATCAATCCACTCTAGGCTGCCTCAGATTTCCTAGACTCAACGTGCTCAGCAGCAAACCCAGGGCATGTGTCAGAGTCTTGTGACACTCCTGATTTTATCATTCACATTGTTTACAATCACAGGTGCATAGTGATAATACATTTTAGTCAGTCTAATGCCGCGTACACACGGTCGGCATTTCCAACAACAAATGTTCGATGTGAGCTTGTTGTCGTAAATTCCGACCGTGTGTAGCCTCCATCGGACATTTGTTTTCGGAATTTCCGACAACAAAAATTTGAGAGCTGGTTCTCAAATTTTCCGACAACAAAATCCGTTGTCGGAAATTTCGATTGTGTATACACAATTCCAACGCATAACATTCCACGCATGCTCGGAATCAAGCAGAAGAGCCGCACTGGCTATTGAACTTCATTTTTCTCGGCTTGTTGTACGTGTTGTATGTCACCTCGTTCTTGATGTTCAGAATTTCTGACAACATTTGTGCGACCGTGTGTATGCAAGACAATCGTCCAATCATATGTACGCGGCATTAGTATTATTTATCACATTTTTTCTATATAGACAATCCACTCCTTTCATGGATTGGACAGCTTTCACCGCCAAGACCTTGACTCACCAATGACAGCGGAAGATTCTACTGTATCTGCACGAGAAACCAATCTGGGCTGCCAATCTGGCAAATTTGACATTTATATTCTTATTTAGATTGGACCAATTCGTTAAACTGTGAGGGTCACTATTTAAAATCATCCTTAAACTTCCACACATACTAATTGTATTAGAGAACTTGTTTCCACGTCCTTCAACTGTGTTGCACTTGTATTTCAGTGACAGCACACAGGCAATCAACTGGTCCTGAAATCTGATAATCCACTAGCTATTGCTCATTAAAGATAGGCTGATCAATGGCTTTCAACATGAACAAGCTGACAGGAAGATGACTGAAGTTCCCTCTATACCGCAGGGGTATCAATTAGGTGCTGGGAGAAGGTGTTTTTCAGAATGAATGAATGTAACACCAGAACACAAAGATACTTGCTGTAGACTCAAAAATTATGACAGAAAATCATTCAAGGAGGCATATCAAAAGTCTGCAACAATATAAAGATTTCCAAATGACGGAACCATATTGGACAGTAAATGTGAACCATATCATATGTCACAATACTGAACAATATTAGACAGTATATGTCATTCATATGATATGTTACAGTGTGTTCATTTCTTCAGTATATAATACAAGAGTCTATTCCTTGGGAAACAATAATGTTACACCAATAACATTGGAAGCGGGATAAAACATAAGATTCAAAAGCCAAATACATTCTGCATTTTTACTATATTAGGAGAATACAGATATTATCATATGGCATGCACGCACTTCTACATCAGTGTGATTACTGTAATACATGCTTTTCAAACATTGCCCACACTACTGCATTTGTAACAGCAAACCAACTCCACATTCAGGCAATAACAATTGAGGATCAACCTAAAACCTTTTCTCCACATCAGGAAACAACACAATGATTTTACAGATATGCTCTAACTCAAGGGTAGGCAACCTGGGGCCCTCCAGCTCCAGAACTACAAGTCCCATCATGCCTCTGGGAGTAATTGTAACTGTCAGCCTTGCAATGCCTCATGGGAAATGTAGTTCCACAACAGCTGGAGGGCCCCAGGTTGCCTACACCTGCTCTAACTTATAAGCTCCATTATCAATGAAGAAAATACAGGTAGCATGGAGATTTGGGGTTTTTCATGCAAGGTGCATACAAAAAAATATAATGTAATCAATGTTGATCAATGCATCACCCGCAAAACACCATACAAAGAGAGAGTGCATTTAAAGCTGTGTTGTGAACACCATGAAATCATTATGATTTGCCTCTGATTTAAAGATTATTTTATTTGTGACTTATAATTATTCCTTGACTTAGCAGTTGCCCTTGGGCCACGGATTGGAAACCACTGACCTAATCTACGTGTGAACCAATTTTCTCTACACCTAATGAATCAGGCCAGCTACAGGTTAGCTCATTTGTTTCTTCATTTCCCTGTATGTTTATATACCTACTATAAAGCCAGTTTTGCCTTTATAATATTAATGCAATACAATGCAA
This sequence comes from Aquarana catesbeiana, assembly GCF_042186555.1. Classification (NCBI taxonomy): domain Eukaryota; kingdom Metazoa; phylum Chordata; class Amphibia; order Anura; family Ranidae; genus Aquarana; species Aquarana catesbeiana. The sequence continues at coordinate 251,256,619 of NC_133324.1, read as the reverse complement.
TGTAAAATGTCTTTAGGTTCTTGTTTACCAACCATGATTGTCTTGAGTGACTTCGAAATCTAAAGAAGCTGAAACGTGAGCAACACATTAATGAGTAATTTTAGTGAATGTAAAACAATCCATTTCCCAAGAATATTGGTAGGCATTGTTCATTAAAATGTACTTCTGCCTGAATTATTTTACTCTTCGATAATATTACTTGTATCACTTAATTTAGATAAAAGCCCTAATGATGATTAAACATTCACAATTAAAGAGCTGACTTATTAAAGGTATACTTTTAAAAATAGACAATTTCTGTTAAAAAAAAAAAAAACAGTTTTGGGGGATTTAAAAAATAAAACGTTTCTAGTCCCAGTTACGTATTTAAGGACAAATAGGCCAGAGTAAAGATTATTCTGTTAGTACATCACTAGTATGTACATGTACATGTAAGCTGAGTTTTGGTCCTGCCTTCTTACTTGGCTGCTCTTTGAACTGATACTGCTAGTTTATTTAGTACTTTTAACCAAAAGACACAACCCACATTTTAGTCCTGCTAGGTACTGTATTTAAAAACAATCAAGGTATTGCACGTATAATTGCTTAAAATCTATTTCTATAGCAATGTCCTATAATCCTTCTCAGGGCAGGAAAACATCTGAGAATAGGATTATCTGTACTGTGGGCCAAGTTAGGTTCCCCTGCATTTATTAATGCTGTTCTAACATTTGTCAGGTGCTGGTGCTGTGTAGGAGGAATATAGGCAAACTTACAGATGTAGGAGAGCATAAGGTGGACTTTACAAGTTCTACATTATTTGATCATGGTCCAAAAAACCTGCTGGAAGTACACAGGTGGCCCAGTAAGCTTCAGATTTGCAGACCTCAAAAAGCATGGTCATCCTCCAGCTATACAATAACGTGTCAATCAGAAAAGTAGATCAACAGAATGAAAGTTTTTTTTGGCAGGTGAAACAGTTTAAATAGTCTTCTTATTTCTGCAGTCATATATGCATTTAAAAGTATTTAACCACATGAAATGTAACTTTAAACACATAGATACAAACATCCCAAATATATACCACTGACCTTCAGACATCGTTATCACTACAATATGGTATGAATGCAAATGTCAACCTGTGATGTTACACTAAATGTAATAATTATTTTAATATTAATAATAAGTGCTGCAACGCATACATACTAATTTTATGAATATCAAGTGGGCGGATTTCCACCAAAGAAATGTATTGTAAAACATGTATAAATTCTGTTAATGAGGCCAGAACCTTGGCATTTGGTAGTGTGTACTGGGTTAGTTTTGTCCTGTACTAGGCCTGCAAAAGCCTCAGCTAGTACCCAACGTAGAGTCACAGCGGGGTGCTCTCTGCATTCCAGCACGTGGTGCTGTCTGTAAAGCAGAGCAATCTATGGATTACTCCTTACAAGGAGATCACACCCACCCCACAGGAATAGTGAAGATCAGGCTGAACAAGGTTAGAGAAATCAGCATGGGCTGTGTGTTTCGTTAAGTAACCATTAAACACCAATGAAAGAGGGTTTATTTTTTTCCATCTATTACTGACACCCAAATAGGGGGATTATTTATTGCTACCACTGACACCAATGAAGGTACTGCTAACACTGCCAATGAACACCAGTAAAGCGAGGGTTTATTTTTGCTGTCATTGTAACTGACACCAATGAAGGTTGAGTTCATTAAAGGGGCCTTTGCTCTGAGCTTTGAACCGCTTTTCAAAAAACCTTTGCATGTCACTTTCATATGGGCAAATAGGGCGGGGCAATTACAGTGGCAGTACGCAAAAGAGTAGAGGTGACTCTGAGCATTTGGGTCCCTGAATGCATGTCTACATATAGCCACCACCTGATCATTTTTAATTGGTAATTGTAAAAGAAATAGCGGATTTATGTCTAGCTTACACTTGCGGTTGGAGGAATTTGGTAAAATGAGGTGGTTCAGCTGCTTTTTTACCACCCCTCTAAGCTGCAAAGGTAGCTGTATGGTCGTATGCACATGTAGCGCTTGCCCCCGAATAAGCCAATTGATTATTGTGCCCGGGTCTCCCACTGATTAATCCACAGCCAGTTACATGGTATTTTCACACAGCCAGGTGCACACATTCTTCCGCTCGTTGTCTCCAATAACCAGTCTAGGGGATGTGTTTTTATGTTTTATTTGGAGAACTTGGATAGGAGAAGGGAATTAGTAGGATACTCCAAAAATAACTATTCACAAGCGAGGACAACTTGAACTGTGTAGCAGACTGTCAGTAGCACTATGCAGCAGGCTGTATAGGATGAAGCAAGTCCCTTTGAAGAAGTCATTTACTAGACTTTGCTTCTTCAAGACACTAGCCAGTGTCCCCTTTAGCTCACCCACCCAGTATGCTGACTTCTAGGACCAAGAGGGGGATTTCAGCAACACACAGTCTCAGGGATCCCTTTAGGGGGTCTGTAATCACAAGGCCCTAGCCGCAGGTCACCTTCCTCCACAGAGACATACAGGATCCATGGACAATCTACCTCAGTCAGCTTTCAAAAGAACCATGGGTTGTAGCTTCAGTTTCTCAGGCCCTCAGGTCAACCGCATGAGGCTGCAAGGCTGCCTATACTGGGGAGAGGCAGCAGCCCCTTCCCCACCTGGACCTCTCTCAGAGGAAGACTGGACCAGGAGCCCATGTGCTCTTCAGATTTAAATACAGGTACCCAGCATTCCCTTGGGTGCATCTGCTTCTAATTGGCCAGGGCTGCATGAACAACGATGCTCTCATCTGCCAGATTTACACCCACTGTCCAATATGCCTCATTAGTATTGAACCAGTGTGAAACTTTCAAGACAGCATGAGCAGCACCAGGCACACTGAGCAGACTCTATCAAACAATCACAGCTCTCTGTTAACCACTTCAGCCCAGGAGGGATTTACCCATTTCCTGACCAGGCCATTTTTGCGATACGCCACTGCGTCGCTTTAACTGACAATTACACGGTCATGCGACGCTGTACCCAAACAAAATTGACGTAATTTTTTCCCCACAAATAGAGCTTTCTTTTGGTGGTATTCTTCTATATATTCTTGGTAAAAAAAATCACAATAAGTGTATGTTGGTTGGTTTACAAAATAGGGGATAGATTTATGGCATTTTTATTACTAATTTTTTTTTTACTAGTAATGGTGGCAATACATTTTTATCAGGACAGCGACATTGCAGGCGGACAAATCGGACATTTTTGACACTATTTTGGGACCATTGACACTTATACAGCGATCAAAGCTAAAAATAGCCACTGATTACTGTATGAATGTCATTGGCAGGGAAGGGGTTAACACTAGGGGGCGATCAAGGGGTTAAATGTGTTCCCTCATGTGGGGGGATTGGAGACTGACTGGTGGAGGAGACCGATCGCTGTTCCTAATTACAAGGAACAGACGATCTGTCTCTATTTCCATGACAGAACGGAGATCTGTCTGTTTACATTGACATATCTCCGTTCTGTCCTTCTCAGGAGCAATCGCACATTGGCTCCTACGTCACACGGCAGGCGAGGAGTGCCATACTGCCGCCGTCAAACGATGGAGGGCAGTCGGCAAGTGGTTAAGCAGACAGTACATACATTTTCCTAGTTGTCTCCCTGTTTAGCAGAGAACCCAAAACTATATACACTCCCTAGCACCTACCTAGGAGGGTGCTACACACATGCTTTGCATTACAGCATGGCCAAAATGATTCCCTCTGTCATGTTCAGCAGGCAGTACCACCCACCAAATGTAACCCTTTCAAGTGAATGGGACAACGCTGCAACCATGTGCAGTTGCAGTGTGGTGGTGCTGGTTGTAAAGGGTTAAAACTGGTAATGTGGAAGTGACATAATGCCTCATCAAAGCCTGTCTAACGACCTCTGGTCATTGGGCCATTTTAAGTTGGACACCACTGCCCTATACTACTATTATCTGCTGAGGTCATTGGTACATTTGTCTGAATATCAAAACGTAAAGTATAGTGCAACAGACTGATCAGATGGTTAAAATATGTACAGATTGCTTTGATTAAGGAAATTAAAATAATGGCAAACTGTAATAAGTATTTTAATCACCCCTTACTGTACAACAGCTCGGAAGCCAATTATGTCTAAAGGAATTGTCAGGTGCGTCTTAAATTGAGCCAGCTGAATGCTATATGGCATTTGACAGTTACAGAGAGTCCAAGTCATAGTTGTTATCAGTCAGTCAATGAGCTGCTGGAAGGCAGCAGGTGCACACCACAGCCACAACATGGTATCCACATAACCTCATATGGCATCGGGCCATGCACGGTGCAGCTTGTTTCCTGGGGCTTATGCAGGGATAGATGTGATTTAAGGACATGGTAATCAAAATGTTTGGTAAGCCAGCTCTATGAAAAAAATATGTTTACCATTTATTTATAACAAGCTGTCCACTAAATATTTCAGTAAATGGCATATACTGTATCACATACAGGCTTACTCATTAACTCACCAGGGATAATAACAATATACAGCAACCTGTTGCAGCCAATCAGAAATCATTTTAATTACTCTTAACACAGTAAATATAAATATGACCTAATGCTACAGTAACTGCATTTTACATATTTCTCTTTTCAGCGCCCTATTGAGAAAGTCGTATAACTTTGAAAGTCTTGACAGATAATACAAAGACTTGTGTTCTTCCGTTGGTTTTCTTCAGAAATACACATTTCAGTCAGGCAAAACAGAGCAAAGAACAAAGATGACATGAAACAAAATCAGCTTCTAGATACACAGAACGCTTGTATCGGCGCAGTTATTTTAGGAACAGCTTTAGTTTTCTTGCCAGACCACAGACCTGAAATGTGTTTTCAGTTTATAAACCGCTGTTCAAACAATTACTACTAAAAATCCCCACAGAGAATAAAAGGCCATGGGCATCAACAAGATTCGGGGAGGTATGCAGGGTCCTAACCATCATAACAGACAACCTTGGGGGATCAATACAGCAAAAAAGGCAAATGAGTTGGGAGAGATATTTATATAAGTATATCCCACTGTGTTCACGGATGAGCTTGTATCAAGTGTCAAACTGAATTCCGATCTTTCTCTCTTTCTGGGCACAACTGTCCCCGCTCCTAATTGATCACTGTCATTAAAAAAACAAAAAAAGTCATTTTTACTAACTTAAAACTGAACTAAACACGTCGACTTAACAATTTCCCAGAACAGTTACATTCAAGGCATGCAGTGAATGATAACTGTCACAGTTGCATGTGCTCTCAACTGAACTGTTAAAGTGTTACTAAATACACAACAGTAAAATCAGTCTGTATATGCCGTAAAGCATGCTTTTTTTTACTCACTGTGGAATCTGAGGAGTTAGTCCTCTGCATTGTGTAAAAAGGCTGTTTGATCCTGTCTTCTCTGATCCTCTCCTCCTTTTACTGTCCCCAATATATTTCCTGATAATTCAGAGCCAGGGGACAGGCTGCTCATGCTCATGTTTGGTGTGTAATGCTAGAGATTTTTTTTTTTCTTGGGAGGGTGCATGTGATCAGCACAGGGCCAATCAGCACTGTCCTGATAGAGGGTCGGGGGGTCCTGCATCCTGATAGGACAGTCAATGCAGAATGAAAACTCCTCCTACAAGCTGATCAAATGGGCAGCACTATGGCAATTACAGATCAAACAGAGGCTAAGATGGAAGCTTCCATGATTGCAAAAGATAGGGGGGTTTAGTTCTGCTTTAAAGTGGCAGCCATGTGACACCCCAGTCCAAATTATTTTCTCTCTTTCTGCTAACAGGAGGTGGGGTATTTCTGGTGTTCACATCACTGTCTGCATTATGTAGACACTTCCTATTGGCTGTCATTTGGCAAGGTTCTCTCAGGATCCAGAGCAGGAGCCTGCAGTGCAGAAGAACTGACTGACACAGACACATCTGCAGTGTTGGATTAGAGGTCTATAACCCCCTAAGTTAACCTAGGTGAGTATATCTTTTTTCACAAGGTAAGAAAAAAAGAAAAAAAACATGCGAGATAAGCATTAAAAGATAAGTATGGGTTTGACTTTTTTTGCCCATTTATACTTACCTAGGTGGATGGAGCATCGGACCGATGCTGCATCTGTCCCCCAGCACCTCTGCACTGAGAACGAAGCCATCAAACATCGCCGATGACTCTGTTCTCTCGGCTCCCCGAGGAGAGAGCTGCTGCCTGTCAATCAGCAGCTCTCCTGCTCTGCTCCTCCACACTCACTGAAACGCTGAGCTGTGGAGGGGCGGGGAGTAGCAGTCTCAGCGGCTCGCTGAGAGGCTGAGATGGATATCAGTTCAGGCACCTGGCGAATTCAGACTCCCAGAGTCAGGATGACGCGCTGCCTGGACTGATCTGTGTGACGTCAGCAGAGAGTGGACTTCAGACCGCTCTCTGCTGAAAATGGGTCACAGGAGTGCAAAACAAACTGCACTCCTGTGACCCATAGAAGAAGCCCAGCCAAACAAACTCAGGCTGGACTTCTCCTTTAAACAAACAACATAGCACATAGAGTCCAGCAGTATGGGGTTTGTAGAACAGAGTGCATTGGGCTTCTGTATATGATGTACAAGTGTAACATGTCTATAGTATGCGATGTACAGCATAATGCACAGATTGCAGTGTACTTAAGTATTTATGAAGCAAACTCCAGATTATGCAATTTCGAGCATGGTGTAGTGAATTCACTGGTTCACATTAGGTAACTAAGATTTTTTTTCACTGAGAGACACAGACTTTTGACTGAAGTTCAGTCAGAACCAGTGGGTTGCAGCACCATCCACAGGAGCAGAAAGCTAAGTGTAATAAATAAGCAACCAGCGGAATGGTACCATCTAGGTCAAACCCCAGAAATAGCCAGCACCTTAACCCTTTCATGACTAAGCCTATTTTTGAAATTTGGTGTTTACAAGTTAAAATCCATATTTTTTGCTAGAAAATTACTTAGAACCCCCAAACATTATATATATTTTTTTAGCAAAGAATCTAGAGAATAAAATGACGATTGTTGCAATATTTTTTATCACACGGTATTTGTGCAGCGGTGTTTTAAACGCAAATTTTTGGAAAAGTGACACTTTCATGAATTTTAAAAAATCCAAACAGTAAAGTTACCCCAATTTTTTTGTATAATGTGAAAGATGATGTTACGCCGAGTAAATAGATACCAAACATGTCACCCTTTATAATTGCACGCACTCGTGGAATGGCGACGAACTACGGTACCTTTGAATTTCCATAGGCGACGCTTTAAAAAAATTTTACGGTTACCAGGTTTGAGCTACAGAGGAGGTCTAGGGCTAGAATTATTGCTCTCGCTCTGACGATCGCGGCGATACCTCACATGTGTGGTTTGAACACCGTTTACATATGCGGGCGCGACTTCCGTATGCGTTTTCTTCGCTGCGCGAGCTCGCGGGGACAGGGGCACTTTAAAAAATTTTTTTTTTTTTTTTTATTTAATTTATTTATTTTTGTACTTTATAAATTGTGTTTAAATTTTTTTTTTTTTTTTTTTACTTTTATTGCTGTCACAAGCAATGTAAACATCCCTTGTGACAGTAATAGGTGGTGACAGGTACTCTTTATGGAGGGATCGGGGGTCTAAAAGACCCCCCATCCCTCCTTTACACTTCAAAGTATTCAGATCGCCGAAAACGGCGATTCTGAATACTGTGTACTTTTTTAAATTCGGCGCCATTGGCAGCCGAGTAAACGGGAAGTGACGTCATGACGTCGCTTCCGCATTTACAAGAAGAAGGCTGGAACGAAGCCGCTCGCAGCTTCGTTCCAGTCCGCCCCCAGCCGCCGAAGGCAGCGGACCGGACACCGGGCCTCCCGATCGCACGGGAGGCCCGGTAACAGCAGCGGGAGGCGGCGGGAGGGGGGGGATGTCCCCTCCCGCTCCTCCGGTATAACAACCGAGCGGCTTTTAGCCGCATCGGTTGTTATATTCGGGTAGCCGATCGCCCGCTGAAAACAACGGTACCGGGATGATGCCTGCAGCTGCGGGCATCATCCCGGTATAACCCCGGAAAGCCGAGGACGCATATATGCGTTCGGTCGGCGGGAAGGGGTTAACAAAGATATTGTCCTTCCTTCTCTTTGTTTGGCTCGTTTACATTCTAAGGAAATTGTCTTGCAGACATTGTCTGTGCTCTTAGGACAGTCTTATTACCAGTGTCGGCCCGTCCATTAGGGTTCCAATCTGGGTTTTATTATTTTTTGAGCACGTGATTAGAGCCAGAGGCTCTAATAGGCTTCAAAAAAGGGTGAGCTTGGGGCGCAGAGCACTGCACCCCAAGCCCACCCAGTTGTGTGACAATAGCGAATGAATATTCGCTATCGTCACATTGATTCTCCTCCCGGCTAATCAGGAAGCGGGTCCCAATTGGCCGAAAGTAGAAGCGTTCCAATTGGCTGAGGAGGAGGGAGGAGACGCATGGTGGAAGCCGCCACCCTTGAGGGAAGCGTTGCCCATGCCATAGTTGCGGCAAGTGCCAGGCTTGTAACCGACCTCCCCGGGGGGACTCAACCTACCGACAGACCGGACCCGGGGAGGCTGTGGGTGCACTGTTTGTCACCCCCCCTGAAAAAAATGTACCACTAGCCGCCACTGCTCATTACTATTTGGCTCTATATGTAGGTGCCTTGGTATAAACCAAATCATAATCAAATTGCTCCTCTTAACAGTGTCAAACTCAAAACGCATCTGAATATGCCCTGCCATATTATTTGCAATAATGTTTGTCAACAAGTCTTTAATAAGCTGTGTAAGTGTGCACCCTGTTTTTCTTATTAATATGAAGTTAAAATGTGATCAAGTAGCTGTAGCGATATTGCCCTAATTAGTTTGTGCTGGCCTGTTAATTCCAGTAATTGACATCACTATATTTAAAGAGCATTAATATGTCAGGAAAGAACTCATATTAACATTTTGTTGGAAATTATTTACACATTTTTTAGTAAAAGCTTGATACAAGAAACAATAATAATATGTATCGCTTATCCACCAATGTTCACACTCATACATTTCTCATATGTTTTCCATGTATGCTTTTTGTTTTTTATTTTTTTTTTATTCTTCATTGTTTTCTGGCAAAGGGAATTATACTTTCGTAAAAAAAAAAAAAAAAAAAAAAAAAGGAGGCTTTGATCTGGGTGAAGGAAGTGAAACGTCCTTTTTTGCATGGGTAAAAATTAAGGGAGCTGATGAAGTATTCAAGAACCTGGCCATCTCAGGATGGAGATGCTGATGCCAGATTGCATGTTGTGCCTAAAGTGGACCAGATCTCAAAAAAGTGAAAATATGCTTTGTTATAAAGAACATTTACAAAAGCTAAATATGCCTAAGCAGTAGCCTGAAAAGTTGAACTTTTGTCTTGAATGCCCCCTGAAAAATAGCAGGACTTTTGGACTTCTTTGTATGTGAGGGTTTCAATGCACTTCTATGCCTACAGTCTCACGGTAAAAGATCTGCATTGTGAATCTGTGGCATTGTTTTTCTGACTGCAAGTCTAAGAAGATTGTGAGTGAGAGTCAGATTTGTTGAGGTCGCTGCTGTCCTGCTCACTGTTCTTGCTGGAGGCTAAGCAACATCTTGCCTTTATCGTGGCCTCCTAGCAAAATAATTCAAACATTGCTCCCTTGTGTGGAGGCATTCTGTAGACTGCTGTCATTCAGAACACCATAGTATAATTTGTTGGCCATGTGAATGGTTCACTGCTGTTCCCCATACGTTTCTCTTATTACCACAGTGGGTCTCATCATGTGCCTCTAACATGAAGGCTCTTTCACTCTACACTCAGGAATTAGAAGATAAGAAATTAGATAGACTGTATGTATGTGTGAACTTCAATACAAAAGATGGCAGATAGGGATGTGCAATGATGTTTGTTAAAATGATTTTAACAAGTTAGTAAAGAGTTAGGTGTTTAAGGCTATGTGTGTCAGTATAGAGATTTATTCTCTCTATTTATCTTGATGACAACTGTCATCAGGACTGAAAGTGGGGAAACATTCCAACATCATTTTGTCACCAGAATAGAGGAGAATATAAGAATTGAGGAGGAATCTGGGGTAAAGCTGTATGGGCATTCCCTCACTTTGGAGAGATTTCCACTCACTTCCTGTTTTGTCTACAGGAGAGGAAGTGAAGGAAAAGCTCCCCAATGGTACACAAATGGCCAAAAAAATGGTATTATTGATTCCCTGCTCTATCTTGAATTAAAAAAAGTTTTCCCTTTAGATTAATTTAAGGAACTTAGAAAGTTGCCTATTAGAATCATACAGACATGTATACAGTATCCTCAGTTTTAGAGGAAGCACTTTTCATTTTTTTTAAATACAGTATAATCCTTTCTATAAAATTGTCGGTGTGGTCTTATTTCTCATAACACATACAGAAAAATAGCAAAAATTTAATGAAGAAAAACAAGAAGCAAAACGTGTTTTTATATCATGCTAATGATAAGCTTGAATGTATCAGTCCGAAACATAGCATGTTTGATTTACAAAAATTGGGCTAGAAATAGTCTTTATATTAAATGCTCATAAAATGTCATGATTATCTCAAAACATTTTTTGTCAGCATTTGATAAACAATTTGTTTTTCAGTGCTGTGGACTTACAAACAAAATGTATCATTAATGCAAAAATAGTTGAGACAAACATCATAGTCCATCTCTCATGTTTCTTTAATAAAATGATATATAGCCCCAAAAATGCACACTTAACTGCAATATTTACCTTTAGTCTGATGCTGCCCCCCACAGAAAGTTCACTCATCTACTAATGCCACTTCTCTCCTGGATTGAATAATGCTAGCGTTCATCCAACCCACTTCCTTCAAACCCCAGGCCATCATGGTCCCATCCCATAGAGTTGGTTTCTACCTAAGCTTACTCAGCAAAAAAGTAAATATCAACAATGACATCAAAGAGTAAATTATAACACAATGATGTATAGCTTTTTTAACCATTATTCACTAAGGATTCAATGTGCATAAAGAGTGATTATATTCTGAATCAATCAAATTTGCTCAGTTAACTTAATTTCTATCTTTACTCAAAAATTTTCACTTTGAATAGAGCAGAGAAGGGTTACTACCTTTGCTAAACTTTTAGCGCTATGTTCCCACTAGGGAGACATCTTTTTACTGTTATTTACTTCTTGTCTCAGTTACACAACAAGAATCGACTTGAAATCACTTTTAGCTGAATTCTACTTTTAATTATCTTCCCTTGTATCACACCCGCTATGGCCACGATTTCAATTTGCTTGCCTGTGCATTAGTAGCTACAAGTTTTCATGCCTCACTATGCCACGATTCCTAGCAATACCCAAAGTTTAGTTACTTTTAAAACTTTTACTCCATAAATTACATACATATATATATTACAATATACAGATATTAGGTGTACCACAGAGACTTATGCCCCGTACACACGATCGTACATTCCGACAACAAAATCCATGGATTTTTTCCGACGGATGTTGGCTCAAACTAGTCTTGCATACACATGGTCACACAAATCTTGTCGGAAATTCCGAACGTCAAGAACGCAGTGACGTACAACACGTACGACGAGCCAAGTAAAATGAAGTTCAATAGCCAGTGCGGCTCTTCTGCTTGATTCCGAGCATGCATGGAACTTTGTGCGTCAGAACTGTGTACACACAATCGGAATTTACGACAATGGATTTTGCTGTCGGAAAATTTGAGATCCAGATCTCAAATTTTGTGTGTCGGAAATTCTGATGGAAAATGTCAGTTGAAGCCTACACACGGTCGGAATTTCCAACAACCAGCTCCCATCGAACATTTTCCGTCGGAAAATCCGACCGTGTGTACGTGGCATAACTTTGCCACATTCAGTACATACTGCCATTTCTACAAACATACCTAAAAAGAAGATTGATTCAGATAATACATCTTCTATTTAAAAAGATTATTTAAGAGTCAGCAATCATTTAAATCCATGTGGGTGTAGTGTGGAACTTATCTAAGCATTTTATACTTTATAGAAAAAACACACTGCCATGATAATCATTTGTCTTTTCTCACACAGTTGTTATTGATGTGGGCAAATTATCAATTCAGTACCAGGACACAGCCTAATAAGTGATAAAATATTAAACTTAATCAATGAATTTTTACTACAGGCCTCATTAACAGAACATTAAAAGAAATGTCATAACTGCTACTGACATTGCAGTGTCTGCAGCCATTTTAGGATAAGGAACCTGCTTAGGTATGATGATGATCTTTGAGTAATGTATGGTTATAAGAGATTTTTGATCATAGTCAAATGTTCAAGCGTGACGTACCTATCTTAGCATAACTCATAGCCTAACTTTACCTATAAAATAACCATTACCGGTAATTGTTATTCTGAACCCCAACACTGTAAAGCTAAACTCCAGGAACTATCTGTATTGCATGCACACATTGGTGGAGCTTTGCACAGTGTAAGTATGTATATTTTTTACCTGTTTGGCCACTGGGGAAGCTACAGTAGTCAGCCCTACTACAGTGATAATTAGATATTCACCAGCACACCAAGGATCATCAATTTCGTCCAAACGGTTTTTATTCAAGGAAGGTCATATCAAAAAAATAGTTTAAGCACTATACTACTTTGTGATGTGATCTTCCTTGAATAAAAACCATTTGGACGAAACTGATGATCCTTGGTGCTCTGGTGAATATCTACTTATCGCACAGGTTCCAGTATCCAGCTGGCGGTCGCTACAGCACCCAGTACCTTAAAGAGCTTATTCCAGGAACATGCGCAATGGGAATATGGACTGTGGACTACTACAGTGATAGCCACAATTTTACGAGTCCTGCTTGAGTTCTGTGTGAGTGACTTCCCCTTTGCACACTGCAACGGGGGGTCACTTTATTGTCACTGTCATTCATAGAACATCTTGTATATTTTTCAAAGGTGTTCTTTGGTTTCAGGAAGTGGAGAGGAGGAGCAGTGATTTTACAATCTCCACCTCTTCCAATCAGAGAATGTCTTGTATTCATTGCAAAAAATATAAGGTATTCTATGAATGGCAACAGTGCCCACCTGGAAGATCGTGGTTATCACTGTGGTAGTGCCAGTGGACCATCAGGTATAAGATATGCATACTTACATTGTATCAAGATGGACCAATGTGAGCATGAAACACAGATAACTCCTGGGGTTCAGCATTAACCTTAAACTGAATCCTCAACTTGACCCTAACGTTTAAAGTGGAGTTCCACCCAAAAGTGGAACTTCCGCTCATTGTACTCCTCCCCCCTCCGGTGCCATATTTGGCACCTTTTGAGGGGGAGGGGGGGACAACATACCTGTCTTTCACAGGTATGCTTTTCCCACTTCCGGGAGCCTCTGCCATGGGTATTGACATCACGGCTGGGGCTCCCTCCTCCTCCCCCTGTTGCTGGGCCAGTAGGAGAGAGGAGTGGAGCCTCGCGCATGCGCAGTAGGGTTCCCGTCGTGCCGCTGAAAGGCTGCACTGCTGGGTTCCCTTACTCGCAATGGAGGCAGCATGCACCCGACAGCTGATGGAAACATTAGCTGCGGTGCCGACATCGCTGGACTCCAGGACAGGTAAGTGTCGGATTAATAAAAGTCAACAGCTGCAGTATGTGTAGCTGCTGGCTTTTAATCTTTGCATTGGTGGGTGGACCTCCGCTTTAACCCTCATTTTTACACTTAGCCTTCCCATTAAATCTAATCCTTAATACTCAACCTTTCATCTTATCCCCTCAACCCTACATCTGATTGTAATCCCCTAACCCTTGACCCTAACAGTAACCTACCCCTAAACTAATCCCTAACAACAAATTAACCTTTAATGGAGCATTCCTATCATATTTACAATACTATGAGCCACAAAATAAAAATGTTATGTGATAAAGTCTTATGTGCTTCCTTTTCTCAATCAAGACTTAAACTATTGAATGTCAAATATCCTGTATAGTGGTTAGGCAGATGGTATTTGCAGAATGAGCAATCAGCAATTGCAGCCTCCATGTTTCTTTAAAAATAATCTATTTTAATAATAATAATAAAAAAACAAAGCGGCTGCATTTATGAAGTACAGGCACCTAGAAGTGTCTACACATACCTGTAGCAGCCTACCAAAACCTCTTGCTGTGGCTGAATCTTACGCTGTTCTGACAGGTAAAGATTTGGCACATGAGCAAGTGCTTTTCCTGTCAAAACTGGATGAGATTTGGCCACAAAGAAAGGGTTTTTGGAAGCCGCTGCATGCACCAGATTTAATTTTTTTGTTTTATTTTAAAAAAATAAAACGAAACAATTTCTGAAAATGTTAATTCTTTTAAATCAGTGTCAAGCCAAGTCAAAAGTATTGTCTTTAGAAGAGTGAGGGAAGGCTAGAATCATTGCGAGGTTTTTATTTCTGTTTGTGTCCCTGTTACAGATATTTTATCACTTCCTGCCTGGTGAAACCCCTGTCAGCAAGACAGGAATTTATTATCTCTAATGGAACCCCAGATGGCAATAAAAACACAACAGGGTTTCTAAGCCTTCCCTACTTTATTTAACTCTGGAAAAATGTTTTTGGCTTGACATACCCTTCAACCTTTAAATTCCTGCATTATGTAAGACTATAGACCAGGGTTTCTCAACCAGGGTTCCTCCAGGGGTTGCTAGGGGTTCCTTGAGCAATAAGCAAGATCCAATTGGCACCATTGATCTTTTTAGCTATCTGTAAGGGGGTAATTCTTCCCAATTATCACAACATAAGGAGCATTCTTCCAACTGTCCATCACATTATGGTATCATGAATTGTAGATATAGTCATTTTTATCAGGGGTTCCCTGAGACCAGAAAGTTATTTTAAGGGTTCCTCTGAGTTGAAAAGGTTTAGAAAGGCTGCTATAGACTGTAGTAGCTGATCATTGGGATTATTAACAAAATCTATAGTTGTATTAACAATATTAATACCTCTTGGCATATGCAAAATATTCAGCTGTCTACCTTTCATTAAACATAAACTATTGCTATATGCAGACTAAATTACCTTTTTTAGCATTCAAGTTTGAGTTTGAGTGTTTTGCCATTTTCTTGCATGAAGGTCAGACACTATTAAACAGGTGTAAGATAGATAACCCAACTGCAGCCTTTGTGCAAGAAGTACATATTCGAGTAGCTGGAAATGCATCTTTGTTAGTATTTCTCAAGTAAACTGCAATGCCAAGCACCAAACACAAATATGAAAATCAATTAAGATTGCAAAATCATCAAAGGGCTTCAAAGTTCGACTTTAAGACTGAGAAAGCATTAAGTATTCACAGGTGAATAAAGAGATGCTGGAAGCAATGAGAGGTGCTCACACGAGCAGAGATAAATGAAGATAATTCCTTTCATCTTCATGAGCAGCAACATAAACTGGATAATTGCAATCATGTGTAGAAAGAATATCAGACTTCAATAGGAGTGTTGAGAGCACTGTAAAAATAGGACTGCTCGAATTATAACATCGTAGGTACAGACAAAAAGTACAAGTGGGAACAGCACATTTAAATAATAGAAAATAAAACTAATGATGTGCAGCTAGTGTGACCGAAAACTGCTCAATGAAATTAAGATGGATATTATCTTGCATCCATTGTAATTTTAGTTAAATATTGGTGCAATGATTATTTGCAATGCTTAACTGTAAATGAAAGCAATTAGTGATACAAAATGAGATCATGAAACAAACACTCCAAATTTTGGATCTCTAGGATAGAATGTCATCCATTATACAAATAGAATGCAACCTGCAGGGAAGAGCTCCACAACAGGTCCCGGGATTTATTTTTGAGGTCCCTTCATTATTTCTTTTAAAGGGTTTTAGTGAAGTTTCTGGTCTAAACATTTAACATTCTTATAAATCTATAGGACTTGCATTCACAAAAACATCTGTGGATGCTTAAAAGCTATGTTCACCTTTGGCACCATGTTACAAGTTACACCTGCGTTTAGGGTGTAACATGCAACATTTTGCAACTGTCTCCCCTTTCACCCTCTCCCCTGCAGTTTCAGTCACATAAAACTACAAGTCCCATCTGGCTGATGGATTTGTACTTCTCAATGGACTATGAGTGTGCTAATCAGATGTATTAGAAATAAATATATACATATATAAAATTGGTATCTGCAAGTTCTTTGTACCATCGCTCTCAAAATAAGTTGCAAAACCAAAAAAAAGTGGGTGTCTACTGCTTTAGTCTAATAGATTTGTCAAATATTCCTGATTAGTATAGTTAAAACCCAAATCCAGTTTGGTTGTTTAGGAGTAAGAGAGATCTCACAGCACTTGCTAAAAATAAAATGGAGCGCCGGCGGACTCACTGCTCTTGCTCCCAGACACCACTGTTCTTCGGGAATAAATGGCTCCCATTGTCCTCCAACCCAAGATGTCAAGGCTCCACCCCTCACCCAGAACTCACAGAAGCAATTCCACAGAGAGGATCACAAGCACAAACAATATAAGTACAAAATGTAAACGACTCCAGCAGGGGAGAGAAAATGTAAAAAAAAAAAACTGCAGAAATAAAGTGCAGAGACCTACAGGTGCCTGAACATACCCGCAGCAACCTCCAGAATCCTCCTGTCATGGTCTAACTTCCATCAGTGCCGATACTTGTACCCCCTACTTCCTGCATGTTCCTTTTTAACCAGTGAGTTTGCCCATGATTGTGACAGACCATTAGGGGGTCAGGCACAAACCTTAAAGTGGACCTTCGGTCATTTTTTCAACTTTCCATCTAATAAATCTTCTTCCCTTGTTGTTTTGACTTTGGACAGTAAAACATTTTTTTTTCTGCCAGCAAATATCTTATACAGCCCATTTCCTGTTTCTTTTCTGGTAAAAAGTCTAGGCTTATGACATCATGCACAACTCTCTCTCTCTCACTCTTGTCAGGGTTTGCCAGGAAGGGAGGGGGGATGAGCCATAAGAGGGCCAATGTGAGCTGCAGGGCTGCAGAGCTGGAGGTGTGCCTCTGTGTAAATCCAGGAAGTGAACAGGCAGCAGCTTCAGCTGCCCACAGTTAAAATGGTTGCATCCAGATTTAGTGGAGGGAAATTTCTGAAGCATTTTTGGCAAGTACAGAATCACAGTATATATAAAATAATATTCAAAGCTTCAGAATGGCAAAGATGTTTTTATCACAAATTATGTGAGCAGACTGCAGTTCCTCTTTAAGGCGTGGTTCACACCGATGCGTTTTTTAGTGCTTTTTGCAGAAATGCACTACAGTCCATTTAACATAGTTTCCTATGGGACACATCTATTCTTTTTTCAGCTGTTGCATTTTTGGAAAGGGTCAGGGACTTTTTAAAAGGCAAAACGGTGTATTTTCGGTTTAATTGACTTCAATGGAAAGCTGCAGAAAAGCATGTAGTGTGCTTTTTTGCCGTGATTTTGCCGCAATTTTTTTTAATCTGCCCAACAACAAATTGGCCCCAAAAAAACCCAAAAGCATAAAAAATGCAAAACTTAAGATGCAGCAAAAAACGCGTGTGAAAAAACGCAAAACGCACCACAAAAGCATTACAGAAAAGGATCAAAAGCAAACTGCATATGTGTGAACCAGGCCTAAGAGCCAGCTCCAAAACTACCCAGTAGTGTCTTACCTTTCAGGACTGCCAAGGATGTGGCTGTGATGGTTTGGTAGACTGCTGTAGGTATGTCCAGGTAGCATTGTCCTTAATACTTGTAGCATCATATCACCTCGACACACAAACACACATATTGAAGGTGTTAGCAATGGTCACCTACATATTTTTCTCTGTACTGGTTTATTTGAAATGCTGTGGCACTGTATTGATTGGCAGCTAAGAGCAAGATTTATACCTAAACCTTTTAACTGCTAGGGTTCTCTAGCAAGAAATTCAAACAGCCAATAAAACATTCTGAAAACATGGGCTTTGTTGGTTATTTGCAGGAAGGACATAAAATCCATTTATTTAGAACATACATCACAACGTGTTTTGTATTTTACATCCCTTTTGATATACTAATAACAACCTCGGTGAGGGTAAAATCTGAGCTTGAAATGTCAAAATTCCTTCACCTCTAAGTGTGACATTTTGAAATGAGCTGACCTTTGGAGAATAGAAATATTTGTAACACTGAGGATGAATGAGGCTGAATTTAAAGCTGCTCGATAAGTAAAAAGTGAAAGCGCCCAAAGCAGGAATACAAGATAAAATAAAGGAAGAATAAAGTTTCATTGCACCACAATACAAAGCAGTTTTCCAGTGTCATTCATTAGCACCTGAGAGGTTGTGATAGTACCAAGGAGCATATTGTAGGTGCAGGAAAAGAAAGTATTACTACAAAGTGACACACGTTCAAGGAACTGCAGTAACACCTCTGTTGTAAATAAAGAAATGCAGGCACTATGCTAATCAATCACAAGTCTGAGCTGCTAATTAAGCATGAGAGGTGTGGTTAGCAGAGCAATTTATTATCTTTGGTTCTCATACTGTTTTAAGAGGTTTTTTTTTTATCATTTGCTGCTGTTAAAAATCAGAATACTGAGTACCACAGTAGTGTGAGTGTGTGTTGGGTGTGCACTAAGGAAACGCAGAGCTATACAATAGGGTGGGAGTCCTTTAAACAGGGCTACTGAAAAACTCACTGTACATGAAAAGGACTGGTATACAGGGCTACTGAAAAACTCACTGTACATGAAAAGGACTGGTATACAGGGCTGGAGTTCACTTACTGTACATGAAAAGGACTGGTATACAGGGCTGGAGTTCACTTCACTTACTGTACATGAAAAGGACTGGTATACAGGGCTGGAGTTCACTTCACTTACTGTACAAGAAAAGGACTGGTATACAGGGCTGGAGTTCACTTACTGTACATGAAAAGGACTGGTATACAGGGCTGGCGTTCACTTACTGTACATGAAAAGGACTGGTATACAGGGCTGGCGTTCACTTACTGTACATGAAAAGGACTGGTATACAGGGCTGGCGTTCACTTACTGTACATGAAAAGGACTGGTATACAGGTACTGGTATCACCCCCCAGGTGAATGGGTAGGGGATATGATGTACCCCATACTCATTCACATAGGGTGAGGGGCCGGGATCTGGGGGCCCCCTTATTGTCGGGAAGAGGCCCTTGTCCTCATCAACATGGGGACAAGGTCCTTTGGGGTGCCCCCATGTTGAGGGCATGCGGCCTGGTGTGGTTCAGGAGGGGGGGGGGCGCTCGCTCGTCCCCACCCCCTTTCCTGACCGGCTGGGCTGTGTGCTCGGATAAGGGTCTGGTATGGATTTTGGGGGGGGACCCACGCTGTTTTTTCGGCGTAGGGGGTTTCCCTTAATATCCATACCAGACCTAAGGGCCTGGTATGCCCCTGGAGGGGAACCCATGCCAGTTTTTTTATTTAAAATTTGTCATGGCGTTCCCCCTCATGATTCATACCAGACAGCTGTCAGCAATGCTTGCCGCTCATCGCAAAAGAAAAAAACGCAGTACCCTGTCGACAACAACCAGCGCGATGGGATCGCGCTGGAAACACATTCTCGCGGTCAGATACTGTATGCCGCGTACACACGATCGGAATTTTGGACGTAAAAAGATATGATGGCTTTTCTGGTGGGATTCCGCTCAAGCTTGCCTTGCATACACACAGTCACACAAAAGTTGCTGAACTTACAACCATCAAGAATGCGGTGACGTACAACACTACGACAAACTGAGAAAATGAAGTTCAATGCTTCTGAGCATGCGTTGAATTGTTTCCGAGCATGCATAGGAATTTTGCTCAGCGGAATTGCTACAGACGATCGCATTTTCGGATAGAAACTTTTTCCGACCGAAAAATTGAAAACATGCCCTCAATCTTTTGCTGGCTGGAATTCGGCCAGCAAAAGTCCGATGGAGCATACACACGGTCGCATTTTCCGACTAAAAGCTCTCATCAGTCTTTTGCTGGCCGAATTTCCGATCGTGTGTACGCGGCATAACAGTTTAAGTTTCCTATCTCACATATATACACGCACACATACCATTGAACTTCTATGCCAATTTGTATATTACTTTGTAGTGATAATCAAGCAGATATTTGCTTTTAAAACTGTATCATGGACATGAAATGTAATATAAAGAACCACAATGAAGCACATAAAAATGCAAAAAAAAGCCACAATGCAAAGGTATATTCAATATCCAACACCAGAAATCACAGATAGTGACAGGAAAAAACAAACTTCAAATACTGCAACACCAACAGCACAGTCCCAGCCCATTAATTGGGCAATGAATGAGCAACAGATGATTGAATTTTCCTCTCCTCCTGTCAGAATGTTTCCCAATAGCACATGTGCAGTGTCCATATGCCCTGTGCCAGTATCCTAAAAAGAAGGATCATTGCTCTCTGTGTGGAAGCAGTGGTCTCTCTGCAAAGGTCTGACATGCCCCATCGTGAGTCACAGTCAGTGCTCTCCAAACAGTGAGAAGTGTGAGCTATGCTGATTGCCATGGGGCTTGTCAGACCTTTGCAGAGGGCCAGACTTCATTAACCGCTTCAGCCCCGGAAGATTTTACCCCCATCCTGACCAGAGCACTTTTTGTGATTCGGCACTGCGTTGTTTTAACTGACAATTGCGCAGTCGTGTAACGTTGCACCCAAACAAAATTGACGTCCTTTTTTTCCTGCAAATAGAGCTTTCTTTTGGTGGTATTTGATCACCTCTGCCGTTTTTATTTTTTACGCTATAAACAAAAAAAGAGCGACAATTTTGAAAAAAAAGCAACATTTTTTATTTTTTGCTATAATAAATACCCCCAAAAAATATATAATAAAACAATTTTTTTCCTCAGTTTAGGCCGATATGTAATCTTCTACATATTTTTGGTAAAAAAAAAAAAAAAATTGCAATAAGCATATATTGATTGGTTTGCTCAAAACTTATAGCGTCTACAAAATAGGGGATAGTTTTATGGCATTTTTATTAAATTTTTTTTTTATTAGTAATGGCAGCGATCTGACATTTTTATCGGGACTGCGACATTGTGGTGGACACATCGGACACTTTTGACACTATTTTGGGACCATTGTCATTTATACAGCGATCAATGCTATAATAATGCACTGTGATTACTGTGTAAATGACACTGGCAGGGAAGGGGTTAACCACTAGGGGGCGATGAAGGGGTTAAGTGTGTCCTAGGGAGTGATTGTAACTGTGGGGGGATGGGCTTCAACTCACATGACAGCGATCACTGCTCCTGATGACAGGGCACAGTGATGTCTGTCATGACACAAGGCAGAACGGGGAACCCTGTGCCGGGTTCCGGGGTCTGTACAACTGCTGTGCCCATTGTGGGGGGTCCCCACCGTCCCTGTGCTGAGTTCCCAGGTTACGGCTTCACTTCAGATATACTGTTTGACCGACCACCGCAGATGAGATCTAAGGCAGCTGCCCATCAGATATTAATACAGGCGTGTCTGACCCCCTGTAATTAAGGGGTCCATCCTTTCCGGTAAGCGTACCCATACGATTTTGTATATGACATCTGAGACGCAGGAAAACGGGACCAGTCTGTTTGTGCCAAGAAGAATTTAATATATGTCTTACTAGATGGACTTTTTATTTAATGCTTTTATTTAATGCTTTTAACAGTTTGCGTTGCACTTTCATTTGTTTAGTTATTTGCTATTGAGGTTGGCGAATCCTTTAAGTGTCCAGCTTGCATTCATTATTACGTTTACTTTGCGCTGATTGTCCTCTGCTTTATTTCTACATAGGCACTTGCCTGTTCTGCGGCTCCGTGACAAGATCGCCGGGAGACATCGAGTCTGCCGGTCGCACGGTCACGCTGTACGCGGCGGGCATGCGCGTGCGCCTGCTATCCCTGCCTCTTAAAGGGGACGTACAGGTACGCCCATTTGCCCGATGTATATAGGCATGCAGCGGTCGGCAAGTAGTTAAAGAGAATAGGGGTCTTCTCTAAATAATATTGGTAGGGGACAATCTTTTCCACGTTTTCTGAAGAAAATAAAGTGTACTAGTTTGCACACCTTTTCACCTTTTGCTTTGATGCCCTTGGAATGTATATGAACTAAAATGACAATTGGTCTTTAAATCTCATTGCCATCCAAAATATTTTTTTTGCGCTGTCTTGGTCCCAATTGGAGAGATTTCCTATCATGTTTTCGAGTACAACGTTTTCTCACACAACAGACATTTTACGGCTGTAATATCACATGTAACTTTTGTGCTCCAGATTTTCTCTTTCATCTCTACCCTCCATATTCCCTGTAATAACATTAATAATTTATGATAGTTTACAGTCACACCATTTACACCTGCATGTATGTATACATAAATATATAGTGACTTATAAAAACATGTTGTAATCAATGTGCCATACTGGAGGATAAAGTGTCAGTTATGAGTTCCATTCTTTGTGAAAGAAGTGACAGTTATTTAAGCAATTAACTTCGTCATGTTTAATCAGTTTACTTAGAATAAAAATGTTTGTGTGAAATGAAATCTTTTGAAAAGGTGTGATTTAAACACACAGATATAATATTATTAGCATACTGATGGTGTCTGTGTCACCTGCTCCAAAACTTTAATCATCTATTCAGAAGGTAGAATGTTAAATGTGCTGAATTACACTACGTGCTCTAGTAGGATGCCAGGGAGCTCTAATTATGACACGTGGCACAGTGTAAGGTGGCACTAGGTTATCTCTATTACTTTGGCTGTTGGAACAAAGTCACCTATAAGACCTAAGGCTTAAAGTAAAAATAAAGGCAAAACATTTTTTTAGCTTTGGACAGAGTGAAGAGGGATTAGAACACCTGTCAATTTTTACAGTTGTCTGCTTCCCCATTAGGGAGATTCACCCTATATGTCCTGTTTACCATTATCATTAAAAATGAAAGTAAAAAGAAAATACAAAATGTGGGGGTTTCCCCCCGAAAAGTATTGGAGGGGAAATCTTCCACTAGTTCTGGTGACCTAGGGGCCCCCAAGGGATTCGCTTAATTTTCAGGAACTTCCTCTTATTTCCTGATTGGCTATGGAACAGGAAGTGAAGGAAAATCCCCCCAATGGGACACAGATGGCAAAAAAATAAACTGACTATGGTTATGACCCTCCTTTACTCCATCCAAAATGAAAAAGTTTTGCCTATATTTCCACTTTAGGATTTTATTTGCATGCTTGGCTTGGGGATGCTAAAACCAGGGGGTTGAACCACAGTTATACCACCCCCAATCGCCCACCTGAATGAGGGCATGCAGTCTTTGAGGGGTGTGAACATGCCATGGGCGCAATGCTGTGCTTCATAGCCTCGGAAAAAATTAAACAGAATGTAATTTTTGACCTACGGCTACGGGGGGCGGCTCAAAAGCTCACACAATGCACACAATTGCGCTGTAGAAGTGCAGCATTTACAGGGTTAAATCAGTCATTGGGGAGGTGGATGGCCTTACCTGTCAAAAGGCTCTGAAAAGTCTTCCCCCACGGATCACTTTTCTGAGGGGTAGCAAGGGCTGTCGCACATGTTACATATTTACATAATAGATGAGGTTGAAAAAAGACACAAGTCCATCAAGTCCAACCTATGTGTGTGATTATATGTCAGTATTACATTGTATATCTCTGAATGTTGTGGTCGTTCAGGTGCTTATCTAAAAGTTTTTTGAAACTATTGATGCTCCCCACTGATACCACCGCCTGTGGAAGGGAGTTCCACAGCCTTGCCGCTCTAATGCCCCTTACACACGATCGGACATTCCGACAACAAAACCATGGATTTTTTTCCGAAGGATGTTGGCTTAAACTTGTTTTGCATACACATGATCACACGAATGTTGTTGGAAATTCCGAACATCAAGAACGCGATGACCTGCAACACATACGACGGGAGTATAAAAAGGAAGTTCAATAGCCAGTGCGCCACCCTTTGGGCTCCTTCTGCTAATCTCCTGTTTATCTCATGTTAGTAGAAGTTTGGCGATAGACGATTCGCGCTTGTCAGCCTCCTGCTTTTCAGTTCGTTACTGCTTGTCAGTTTGTGCTTGTGGGATCGTATCTGTTCTTCAGTGCGTGTTGTCAGTTTGTTCCTGTCTTTCAGAGCGTTCTATTTAATAGTTTGTATCTGTTTCGCAGTGCGTTCTTGTCTGCTCGTTTCTGATTTTCAGATTGTTCTTCTCAGGTTCTTTCTGATTTTCAGTGCATTCTGTTAGTTCGTTTTGACCAGCCGACTGTTTTCTAGCCATGTTGCGGGTACATACTCATCGTAGAGTTTGTGCTATGCAAGGGCTTGGTGTTGAAGTTCTTGCTTTGACCCAAGTCCAGTCCATGAACAGGGTGAGGAGGAGTTCATGTACGAAGAATTGGTTTCTTCAACGTGACCAATTCTTGCACATGCCTTTGTTGCAGGAGATCCGGGAGAAAAATCTTGATGATTTCTCCGGATGACGGACCCCGTTTTTCACCATCTGTTGGCTTTGCTGTCCCCTTATATTATGAAGCAGGAACCTGCATGCGGCAAGCCATCACTCCCGAGCAGAGGCTCGTCGACACCTTGCGGTACTTGGTGATGGAAGGAAGTCTGCAGGACATCCAGTTCTCGACTGGCATCTCCCCGCACTCTGGGAATCATTATTCCAGAGACCTGTTCTGCCATCATACAGGTCCTGCAGAAGGACTATATTAAGGTAAGTTTTCTCCTTTAACATCACATTCTATGTATTTAATGTTTGCTAATGTATTGTATTTATTTCATCATTCCCTAATTACCATGATTGTAATATGCTGTGAATGTCTTCTTTGTCCTCATGCATGTTGGAAGCTTTTAATGCTCCTTTGTTGTCCTTCATCCATATTTGCCTTTACTAAACTCCCCAGCATGCTATCTTGGGCCCATACACACCTAGCCTAGTCACTTAACAATGTATTTTGTCAGCTCCATTGTAGTGCTTACCCTAAATACCCCCTAAAATGTGTCCAAATGTTATTTTTATCCTTAAATTCATGCATAGTACAAGAGGCTTTTTTTTGGGTGGTGGGGGGCAACACTCATTTGGAACCCTCCCTCCTCCCCAACCACTAAGTCAACCGATACCAATACTCTATATCTGCTGACTTTGCCAAACCCATACACACTATACCTACCTCTTTTGTGTTCATATTTATGGATGAATTCACCAAAGCATATGGTGCAAGGGACTGCCTGAATACTTTCAAATGGTACTGTTTAAAGTTTTGTTCTCCTATTATCTTGATAGGTAATTGCAGAATGTAAAAATGTGCTTCAATTAGGACAGTGTGTAGTCATATTTTTGGATTATGACACTTCTTATTACCTGTCCAGTGGGCTGCCAATAGTGTAAGTAAAGAGGGGCTGGCCAAAGTAACATACATTCTTTATGCATTCAGCTCTCAATGAAGTGGAGACCGTTACCTGTCCAAAACATCTCTCCCCCTAAAATTTTTACACTGGGCCATCGGAGGGGGGGAGGAATCTGATAAGTGGACCTTATGGTAGGCTGAATTGTGATTTAGGCATATCTGTAACACTGGTATAAAGTGTATGTACATTATATCCAAAATGTATATTTGTTTTAATTAGAGTAGGGAATGGTTTAAACCCCCATCATTTTATGTATGCTGTCTGTGTCTAACTGTGAAGCTATTACTTCACTTAAGGTAAAAGTACAGACAAAGCTCATTTGGCTGTACTTCTCCAGTGCCCTGAGAACTGTGCAATCAGTGGTGTTTGATCACTCAGTTCTCAGTCTTAGAGCTGGCGGGGGACAGATGCAGTGTCGGACCGATGCTGCATCCAACTAGGCAAGTATGATTCTGAAAAAAAAAAAAAAAAACATACTTCTATTCTAATTTCTCAGAGATGTCCCCATTAAAAATGTACCCTCACCTCTTCTGGTAACAGCTGCAAAAGTTTGGATTTCTCATAAATTTTTAAATAAGTGACTATTGTCACCAAGGCAAAAGACGAGGAATATATTTTTTAGCAGGGACACAAAAATCAGTAAAACCTTGATAGGTGTTCTAATCCTTCCATACTCTATCCAAAACTTTAAACAATTAACTATATATACACTACAGATTTACTAATAGAAATCATATCATAATGCAGCAGATACACAAACCATGCTGTTAGCTTTCCGTTTCCATCCGTGGTCAACTATGATTCTCTAGTGCTGGCAAAAAATTAAACTGTCCCTTCCATGCAAAATAACAACCTGGGGGAGTTCTTCCCCCAGACACATAATTTCTTGCTTGTATAATCAGCTCACAGCTTTTCTCAGAAAGCTGCACATATTTAAAGTCTAATTCCAGCATCCCCAACATTAAGGTTCAAATTTATAAAGCAGTTAATCTGACATTAACCAAATATTTGCTGCAGATGAATCGTCCTGATGCAGGTCACGCTCACTACTTTATAAATAGTCCCCTAATGGGGCGTACACACGGTCGGACTTTTCGGCTACAAAAGTCTGACAGCCCGTCCGACAAACTTTCGACGGACTTTTGGCGGACTTGCAGCAGACTTTCTAATGAACGGACTTGCCTACATACGATCACACAAAAGTCCGACAGATTTTGTACATGATGAAGTACACCGGACTAAAATAAGGAAGTTGATAGCCAGTAACCAATAGCTGCCCTAGCGTGGGTGTTTGTCCGTCGGACTAGCATACAGACGAGCGGATTTCTGGGTCCAGCGGAGTTACGACGTAAAGATATGAAGCAAGTTCCAAATCTAAAGTCCGTCAGATTTGTGACTGGAAAAGTCCGCTGAAAGTTCGGGGAAGCCCACACACGATCAGATTGTCCGCCGGATTTGGTCCTTCGGCGTCCATTGGACTTTTGTAGCCGAAAAGTCCGACCGTGTGTACGCCCCATAAGAGTGTTATTTTATGAGATGCAAACAAACATTCCTGCATTAGCAAAAGAAAAATAGAGGATATAGCTTTCTGTACTACTAAAAAAAAAAAAAAGAGCTTTAAGAATAGGAAATTTAAAGAAAAAAAAGAGATTTCCGATTTTTTAAGGCACCGCATAAGTCATTATTGCAATTTTAAAACAATGGTTTATATACGCAGAGTTTTATAACATTGTAGTGATTATGTTATGTATTGGATATATGGGTTGTATATGCTTGCAAATGCCAGCATTTGATTCATTGTAGATTTTACCTCCGAAGTTGCTCTTAATGAAGCAGCATTAAGGGCTGGAAAACATGTTGAGTCAAGCCACCCCTGTCTCACTGGGGAACCAGCATCAAGCCAAGCCTGTGTATGTATTTCTGCCATTACTTTCATTGGCATATAAATGTGTAGCTGGGCAGTGATTGGTAATACATGGTGGTGCCTTTTGGTTGTAATACAGTAATGACATCCCAAGTTTTTACAATGTTTTACTTGGAATTTGCTATATTAAACTATGGATAAATAAACCATTTTTTTTATTGTAGTCATGGCTTTTGTATTTCCTTAAAAGAACAAGATCTGTTTCCTTTGAATTTGAATTTCCTAGCTCTTTACAGATGTAACCAATAAAATGTATTGTATATTATTGTCTATTTTCCCAGAGTTATCTTATTGGTTAATAGGAGCACCAACTCTAGATTTTAAAATGTCAGCATTGTTACAAAAGTTTGGTATCTCCAGACAGCAGAATGAAAGCAGCAGAAGATTCTTGAAGCTAAAGATTGATCATTCCATAATGTAGAAAGCTGTTAATGGTTTAATAATCTGCAGGGAAGTCACATACACTATTTAATTGCTTTGTCTACTGAATGTTGGTTATTTATAGCAGCTCTTTAAGAATTTCCATTGTCTTTAGTAGTCTGAAATTGACTAGATAGGGTAAACCTGCAAAGTAATTATACAAAGATCCATAACTCCTACAAGTACTCTTTGTCTTTTATTCATGTTTGCCTAAAAATGTCTTTGAGGGGATGCTTCTAGAATTTACCTCCCACACTTCCTGTCCATTCCCACGAATTGTAGCTTATTGAGACATTCTGTGAGAAAAAGAAATCTAGAAGAGTAATTCTTATAATTTGCCCCTTTTTAAACATATATTTATTGTTAGTTTGTTATTTTTCTAAAGATCTGCTGCACCCCTGGTTATATTACCTAGCATCTCAGCTCCAACACATGGTGGGAGGTTTAGTGGTGCCGTCAGCCTCTGGGGAGGAGATCCAAAATTCCACTTTGTCTGTCATGTTGCATTTTAGTGGTGCCCATGCTCTGGCAGAAGGGTTAGAGGCTCAGCTTTTTACTAAGCCCAATAAACAATACCCAATATATAGGCTCCTACAAAAGATACAGGAGAAAGCAAAACACCTGCAAAAGGTCATGGGTTATACCTGCTACAGCCCTATTTGGAACAATCACACATACACGGATTAGTGAAGATATCACAAACTGCTAGGTAGCAGGACTATGGGATAACGCATCTCAAACACATCTTTGATAATGATTATCACCAACCCTCATCTTTGGTCTCATGCAACAGTCCCGTTCTACAAAGGGCTTTATATCCAACTGTTATGCTATGCTCTTGGGGGTGTATTTGGAGAGTTCTCAAAGCTCAGCCTATGAGAGGTGGGAGGGAGATGTGGGTGAAATATCGGGAGATCAATGGGAAGAAGCCCTAGAAGCTGTAAACTTATGCTCTCTGAATGTCTCACAGAGATTATTTCAGTTATACATATTAAAAAAGGTTCACTGTACCCCACTTAAGCTGCATTCTATGGGCCTATGCCCAGACCCCCTATCTGCTAAATGTAACATTTATACAGGGAACTTAATACATTTGCTTTGGAGATGCCTAAAGCTTCACCAATATTGGAACACTGTTGTTACTACATTAAATACTGCATTTCAGATCTCCATTCCCTTGGAACCTAAGGAATTGCGTTTTGGGAGTGCTTGACGCTGTAATTTCAGGCAGCAAGGGCCTTGTTTCGGGCTTGCAGGCTCATATTGCTGCACTGAATTTCTCAGGCTCCTCCTACACCGCAGATGTGGCTCGACCAAATGGGTATAATGTTACAATTAGAAAAGCTGATATATCAGCATAGAGGCAGTGACTCTAAATTTGAGAAGGTATGGGGTGGATGGTTGGCAACTCCTGGTCTAGCCCCTGTGCATTTAGTAACAGATAGATTATTACTTTGAAACATTGTACTTCAATAAAGGGAGTAGGTACAAGGGTAGAAGGGGGTGGAGTACTTACTGTCTCCTACCTCAATACCGCTGTGGTCCTAGTGAAAAGGGCTCTATGTACAGTCTCTAGCAGATGGTAATACTCTTCACGTGATTCTACTTTAGTAAGGCTACTAACTTGTTTTCTTGAATATGAACACTATGTAATAGATCTGCTGCAGCTCTAATATGACAGCATTTGAGGAAAAGAGAAACCCCGAAAGCTATTGTTACTGCAAATAAAGAAAAGTATCATACACAGTACTCAATTGTTTTTGGTGCAAGTGCATCAATATGGCTGCAATCACCACAAGGAAAATGGGAGAAAACCTGTACTAAGAGATATAGGTGGGCTGCTAGTGTTGACCCTTGATTAAAAATAACAGTTGCTTGGATGCCTCTGGTTTTAATACTTACAGAACCTATAACTTCAGAATAAGAATTCCAATTAGAAAGAGTGAAGTCATGACTGATTTTCATACTTATCCCTCCGTTCAGTTATGTTTGCAACTTTTACAGGCTTTGCATTCACTGGTTAAAAAATAGCAGGTGAGTTGCCACCAAAAGCAGGTGAATGAAATGCAGAACCAGGCAAATCCAGGCAGGAAAATGTGGTTGGATTCACAAAGTTTTATAAATAGGCTCTCCAGAAAATTAGATTTTGCTGTACAAAATATGTTTTAAAATTTGTTAAATTACCTGTGACTAGAAACAAAGCCTGAAATTTCTAATGAAAAGTACCATTTGTTTCAGGGCAAAAGTCTTTGTGAACCAAGGTACTTGGTAATAAAGAATGACAGGAAAAGGAGGGAGGCGGTTTTAATTCCCCCTTTTCCTCATGGGAACAGCGGCAAGAACGGGCAGTTTTAAGTCCTCCCTGGGAGCTCGTGGCTCTCAGGGGAGTCTTTCAAGAGGCTCACAAAGCTTGATAAGGGAATACACGTGACCCCCTGCCGGGCTGCGCGCCTTTTTAGAAAGAAGCGGCTGAATCTGGATCCCAATAGGGGTATAAAAAGGGGTTCCGTCGTGTCAGGCTCAGTCGCCTCAGAAGACAAAGCTGTGGTGCTCCCCTCCCCCCCTTTCCCCTATTTCGTGGCCATTGTTATGTGGTGGTGTCACCTTTGTCAAAAAAAGGCAAAGGGGGACTAAGATTTGTTTCAAAACAAGTTAATAAAGTGATTTGTTTATTATAATAAATGTTTTCAGTGTAATGCTATTGTCCCGTTTGGGAAATTATTGATTCCAGAATATGTTTTTATGCAGCCTGAGTCGTGGTGGCTAGGCTGTGCTAAAGTTTATCTATTTGGGTTATATTGGTGATGAATTTATTCTTTGCTTTAATTCCAACATCTGTCTGCATGTTTGATTTTAGGTTAGGTTTTTAAGGGGTTTCCTGATTGCTGTCCCATACAGAAGACAAAGGGTGGAACTCTAGAGTTGATTTTGACCTGAGCTTCATTTTTGAATTGGGTATACTACTGGTAAAACACAAAATGCTGCCAAATTTGTAGTAGGTAATTCGACTTAAAGATAACCTAACCAGCCAAAAATATTATTGTCAGGGGTTCAGCGTGTATTACATTTTTTATGCAAATATGTTTTCCTTCTCCCAACTAGTACTGCAGTTGCTATAGCTACAGTATGGAACTATAAAAATAAAAACAGCTTAACCTCTCCAGATCTGGCAAGGATTGAACTAGTGGTTACTCTTTTGCTTGTCCAGGAATGATGCACACTTATTATAAGATACGCCTGTACTTATGTTTTTTTTTGGCAAATCCAGTAGGCACTTGAGTGCCTATTTGCTTATCCCTCATGATTACAAGCCAAGATTGATGTTTGACAGTAACAGTACATTTCTGTTGGGAACAGTATGGTGTTTTTCGGACTACATGATGCCTTCTCATTCCTGTTTTGTGGTCCTCAGCCGGGGTTACAATTAAAATTGAATGTAGTCTCATCTTTGCACTTCCTTGCACAAGTCTGCAGCAGAATACCTCAGGAAATGTTTTATGGGCTAAACTGATGCACATTACAATTATTACTATTTTGTAAATTGTTCTGCAATCTACTCTATTTTCAAAGTAATAATGGTGGAGCCCTCAGTAGACATAATGTGGCTCTTGGAAAATGTATTTCCACTGAATTTGGTCCAGTGCTTTTTTGAGGTTGACTTTTCTGGTCTAAATAAAATATTATAGGATATAACAGTATGCCTGTTCAGTTCCAGTCTTTGTTCTACATTTCATGTTAACCCATCCAAGCTTTTCTTTGGAATAATGCATCAGGAATCAAATAGCATATTCTTTTAACATTCTGTCACATTTTTCTGCTTCTTAAAATACATAAGACAGATGTCATTCTCTAAAAAGGCTTTATAAGAAGGTGCTGCTTTATTCTGGGACATGCCGAGAAGTACTGACATTTGCATCCACGCGAGAGTCCTTCTATCTTTCTTCTGGGCACACTACAATTTCTGTAAATCAACAATGTGTATGGGCCTTGTTAACTGCTTGCCTACTGGGCCAGTTTTGACTTTTTTCACATACATGGTAGAAAATTACTTACAGCCACCAAACATTAAATGATGCCCTAGAGAATAAAATCGTGGCTGTAACAACTTTTTATGTTATGCAGTATTTGTGCAGCTGTTTATCGGATCCAAATTTTCAGGAAAAAAAACTACACTTAATTGAGTTTTAGTGCACACAAATACAATATAACACCTATATAATACCTATTTTTTTTTGTAAATCATAAAAGATGACGTTGTGTCGAGTAATTAGGTACCAAACATGTGAAGATTTAAAACTGTGAGCACCTGTGAAATGGCAACAAATTATGGTACCTAAAATTGTACATAGATGATGCGTTTAAAGCCTTTGCAGGTTATTAGTTTATGAGTTAATCATGATTAGTGGCCCTAGAATTATTACTTTCACTCCGATGTTCGCAGTGATACCTCACATGTGTGGTGTGGAGTGCTGGAATTATATGCACATTTGCATTTTGTCATTTTTTTTTTTCAGTTAACTTTATTGTTATCATAAAGGGGTGAACAAGCTCCCCTTTGACAGATTTGGGGTACCAGGGGACATAAGGGCTCTGTAAAGCAGCCTGGATCACTTTTACATGAAAGCTGATCGCCAGCTGTGAAAAAAGAATACTAGGAGCTATGATTTTGGTATAACCACCTGTTACCCATGACATTTACATATGTATGCTGGGTGACAAGGGGTTAACTGTGAATTATAGACTTTACATAGATAAATAAGATTATTTTTCATGCACTAGTTTGAATGAGATTTAAAGCTGAACTTCAGTCAGCTGTAGACATTTCCCATGCAATGGGGGAAGATATCGCTGCTTATTCCTATCTCCTTAGAGTAAATGAAAATTTATTAGTATAAATTAGTAAAGCTATATAAATTAGTATAGCTAAAGGCAATTTTATTTTTAGTATTGGACTGGAGTGAAGTGGGATTGTTTTTTATTGCTGTCTGTGACCCCATTGGGGAGATCCTCTCTCTTTATTTGTTCTGTTTTCCATTATCATTGAACATGAAAGTAAAAGAAATTCCCACATTTTGGATTATTCCAGGAAGAGTAATATAGCAGAAATCTTCCAATGGGGACACTAGTTCTGGTAACCTGAGGGGGCCCCAAGATATTTCCTTCATTTACAGGGATTTCCTCTCACTTTCTGTTTTGGCTTTGGAACAGGAAGTGGACGGAAATCTCCCCAATGGGGCACAGATGGCAAGAAAACTGACAGGGGTTATAACCCTCTCTTAATCTATCCAAAATGAAAAAATAAAGTTTTGCCTATAGCTCAACTTTAAGCCTTTCAGTGCATGGTGGAGGGGGGCTCGATGCAAGGGCATATTTTTCTGCTGCCCAGAGTTGGGCTTTAAATATGCTTATATAATATAACCCTAACTATTAATATTTATTGTCTTATTTGTAAATGCCTGTAAATACAGGACAGGGGGTTTACCAAAGGTTCCTGTGCCATTATAATGGCACAGGAAAGTGGCATTAGTGGCAGAGCAGATAGACATGTTTCAGGTTTCTCTGAACCATCCATGCCATCTTTTTTTAGAGCAAAACAGACATTGGTACAGGATATGCACGTTATTAATAAAGGGGTCCCCAACAGATCGCACCTAACATACAGGACGTGAACTGTCTGTACCCACTACATGGGTAGAACCTGCAAATAGGCAGGAAAAGTTCCATTCCCTGCTGCTTTCTATTTTCCAAATTGGGGGCGTGAGCAAAGAGAGATGGATGAAGCAGCTTGTAAATATAATGTTCACAGTTACTGTGCCAGCACTGTGCTGCTCAACTCAGAGAGCATTGCTCAGATTGGCTGCCTGTATATTGATGGTCTAGAAGGAAGCAGCAAATATGAGGAACAGACAGTGTATAGCCCAGACAATACAGGCCAGGGGAGAGCAGTTCAGGGTGGTGTGTTCGCAGCTGGCCAGCCTGCCACACAGAGGGAAGCAGATAAAACAGCTCTCCTGCCCTAACCCTATACATTGTATGTAAAATGGGAGCAGATCACTTGTGTCTCTTTTGTTAAGTAGAAACAGCATCTGCCCCTATTTCTGGGTTTAGAAGAGTTAGACATGTTTTATGCCTATACCACTCCTTGGTAATTCTCTATATTGACCTGGAGTCTAATGTCACATTGTATATGAACTTTAAGCCCTCTATCAGCTGCTCTTCCAAAACCACATGAAATGTGAAACTTGCTCCTTCGCTAGACCCTTGTGTAGGAGTTTTGCCCACCCTGTTAATGTTTGAGATGTAAGCGCTGATGCTAAAATCAGGTGCAGCAAGGATTGTGTAAGCAATTTTAAAAACTGATTCTGCCTTGATATCTGTAGGATCTTTAAAGAAAGGAGTACCTTCCACTGAAATAATTATGGCCTTGTTTAATCAAGAAACTGGAGGCTCCACAACAGACCAAGACTCCTACTTTTAACAAACTTCTCCTCAAAGGGGAAGTAAAAACAAACACCCAAGTCAGTCCATTTTTTATAGATAAAATTGTCAAAAGATGAGTGGTAAGGAAAAACATTAACAGAACCCATTTTGTCCTAAAAGATACTGGTAAGTCAGTCAAGTCAATCCTTACTCCTCCTCAGAATTCTTTGAGATAACAGAGGAGGAGGCAGGCATTTATTGCATGGCCTTGGCTGGGATAAAAAGTTTTCTACCCTTGACACAAATGCTCATGGCCAAACTGCCCAGAGCAAAGTTCCCTGAATACTGTAACCTGTGGCACCCTCCACTTGGGAGATTTGCCGTGACACAAATGCTCATGGCCAAACTGCCCAAAGCAAAGTTCCCTGAATACTGTAACCTGTGGCACCCTCCACTTGGGAGATTTGTGGCAAAATCAGTGTCCCTTAAATATCTTCTACACCACTGCACCTTAAAGTAATACTAAACACTCTTTTTTTTCCCTAAAATAAAAAAGAGGTTTTATGTTTACCTGCTCTATGCACAGAGAGTACACAGAGTGGCCCCTACCTCCTCTTCTTCTGGCCACTCAGGAAGGAGCTAGAATGTAAAAAATGACTCCACAGGAGACACGGATGAAAGTCTCATAGTGTAGTAATTTTGAATAAAGTAAGAACAGCAGCAATGATAACAGTTGCACTCACATGTGATAGTGCCTGGCAGTAGGTGTAAACAGCGTGTGTGAGTCAGCTGATCCCTGGGGGGTAGCGTACGTTCCACGTCTCACTCCGAAGGTGCAAAGCCTGGTGTGGGGTATCAAATATGGACCCGGAAATGATGGCTCCTCTGCTCCGACATATGTTTCGCTGTGAATGGTTCTTCAGGAAGTGATGTCATGCCACTTCCTGCTTGATTTTATGTGAATAGAAAGGCTGCTCTTGGTGGAGCTCCTTCAAAATGGAGGAGAAGACAAAAAGGTAATACAGAATCTGCCTCTAGGGAGCGTTGATGCACAAATGCTGCCCACACTGCACATAAATAGCCAACCTTTCAAAGGGATAAATGAATAAACTAATACATAAATGTATTTGTTGTCAACCATCACCTAAACAGTGATAAATGAATTATTTGGGTGCATGGATGCAATATAGAGCTCAGTAAGATCAGATGGGTGTATTATGGCTTGAAGTAAACAATTAGAACAGCACCATCTAGTGGTAAAAATCCATATGGCCGAATTTGTCAATACAACCGTGCCTATACTAACAGATCAAAAAAAGTTTTTTAAAATAATTAATACAATACACAAAAACAGTCTATATAATAACAATAAAAAACTTCTGAAAGTACATTAAACTAAAAAATAGGTATTAAGATAGAAACCCTGAGGAACCAGGGCTCTAATCTAAAAAACCCAATCTCGCTAAAAACAGATATATTATTGCAATCAATAATCAGTTAAAAAACATTTTGAATCATATCAATGTTTAATCCCAAAGGCTGGAGAGATTGAAGTCTACATATCCACTGCGTTTCCATCTGCGACACTTTTTTGGCCATGTCAGTTCCTCTCCAATGCTGGGGAACCCTATCAATGCCCCAGAACCTGAGTGAGGAGGGGTCCTTATTGTGCATCAACCTGAAGTGGTTAGCTACACTGTGGTGTTTGAACCCATTTTTTATATTATCTATATGTTCTCCCACTCTTTTGGCCATGGTTCTAGTGGTCCTGCCAACAATTGGAAATTGTATGGACACATGAGCAGGTAAGTGACATATCTAGCGTCGCAGGTGATGAACTGCCTAATGTCATATTAAAAAAGTAAAAAAAGTATTGACTTTAGGGGGGTGAATAGTTATGCACATTGACTTTTTCTGTTATTTTTCTGTTATTTTGTTCTATTTGTTGTTTGCTTCACAATAAAAAAAAAAAAAAAAAACATCTTCAAAGTTGTAGGCATGTTCTGTAAATTAAATCATGCAAATCCTCAAACAATCCATGGTTGTTAATTTCAGGTTGTGAGGTAACAAAACATGAAAAATGCCAAGGGGGTGAATACTTTTGCAAGGCACTGTATGTGTTATGTTAATATGTAAAAGTGCCCCATCTTCAGGCTGCTTTTGTAGACATGTAAATGAAGTGCCGGACAACATTTCAGCATCTTTGCACAGTTACTCTACAATAGGTCCTGGATGTCCAAGTGGAGCCTACTTAGGATGGCCAATATTTCATTAATTTTCCAGACAATGATGCCTCAAAGCCCTACCCCTCTCCAGTAGGCTCTGGTCCTTTTCCTGCTGTATCATGGCTCATATAGGAGCTTGAACTGTCCTTCCTTCCCCTCCGCTAGGATTCCCAAAATGAATGCAGTAGAGAAATGAAAAAAAATAAAATATTTGTTTTGTTGTTAAATATTAAGTATTAAAACTGCATTGCATTAAATGACAAGAGTACAAAAATCCAAGCACTTTATGATAATGTAATCCCAGCTACTGTCAGTAATCTGCATTTAGAGAATAATATAATGTCATGTAAAGGGCCAGGGATAGTATTGTACTGAAGACTCTAAGGGTAAAACAGATTATGATGTTGAGACTGAAAAAAGAAAGCTTATGCCTGAGAAGTGAGTTATAGTTTATTGAAGATAATCTTTTTGTAGTGCACATAATTTTATTTATGACAGCAGACTCTAATCTATAACCACACTTCACGGCATGGCAGGAAGTTTGTAAAGTTTATCCAGTTATTCACTTCCCACAGAGCAACCTTATACATCTTGTAATCACAGATTACTAACATTTCTAGAGATGGTTCTCTATTAGGATGCAATAAGTATCTTTCAGTATTATGAAGGATTAGCAGTAACGGGTTTCTGGTTAAAAAAAAGTATCATCCAACTGCTCAATAACCCTGTATTCTGCAAATACAGGTCATCAATCATGTATCATTAGTGTGAAAAAAGTTCTTTAAGGGCAACTCCAGACTAAACTATCAAACAGTGATTGGAGGAAGGTCAACCAGGTGCGTACAATTTTAGTCTTCAACATTCTAATTTGTCACTTCAAAGGGTCAGTAGAAACCATTTCCAGGTCATGTGGTCTGATCTCTTTGGTTTTTTTAATATATCCTCAGACTCCTGTGAACACAACATGACGAGGCCTATTTAAAACAGGGAAGTTATGGCTTTCTGCTCTTAACTGGGCACCAGTTATTCCAAAACTTATGGATAACTCATAAAATGCAGGTCATGGTGCGGAGCGTGTAGTGTCCTACAGAGTTTTCTTACAGCAAAGAACACTCCATGAAATGAGGAAACACTGGTCACATGATTTTGATCGCGTGGCTTAGTTTTCTCCCTTGTGGCACTTTTCTCTATTTATGAAAATGAATGGGGCTTCACGTGCTTCAGAGTGAAGTGCAAGGTTAAGCTAAAAAAATGTGCTTTTTTTTGTAAAGCAGCCATATGACCCCTAAGGCAAGAATGATTTAGGATCTGGAGATTTAATGAATAGGCCACACTTACCTATCTTCCTTGGTAGTGGTTAAGAGCAGATTCTATAAGACGTCTGCTATTAACTTTATAATACAGTGAGTAATACATGTGAGTATGTATGAATCCCAAATTGCTCTTGGTTATAAGATTCCTGACTTACTTGTGTTACAAGGTCCCGGGGCCCCAGAGGCCTATTGGTGACCTCAAGGATTAGGGAGAGCTGACATCCTTCCTTGTAGAGTGGGTTACCAGGCATGGTGGGTGTGATGCAAGAAGAAATGATGGGCGCCAGTCACTTTTGAATGCAAACAAGAGATTTATTGTCTCTTAACAGAACTGTGGGAGAGAGGGTTAGGGTCAGGACACCCTTAGGTAGATGCAATGATAATTGGCAGACTCCGAGACTTCTATAGGTAGACAGCTGTATACTGGAAGGCCCCCAGCCGGATGACACTTCTGTATAGGTAGGACCGCTGTCTCCTATGGCAACTAATCTTGCAACAGTCACTAAAGGTAGTTGTACATAACTCTTGGTAATGCAGCACAGTCCTTTACTTATCTCACAGTATCCCACTGTAGATCTTCACTCACTGAGCTCCCAGTCTCTCACTAGACCTCCAGATCCCAGTCATCACTGGATCCCCTGAGCTCTTCCACAGCTATCCCACTGTATACTACTCAAGCATCACCCCGCTATCCTGCTGGGTCCCTAGCTTGGCACTTGCTGATGCTTTCCCACTTCTTCACCGTCCTGGCTGGTAAGAAGACTGCTCAGGTACTTGCTTCAGCTTACTCACAGTAGTTTCCAGTAACAAGGTGAATAACAGCTTCCCCTCTACCTCTGACCACAACTGGTTCCCTGTCTGGCTGAACCTTCACAACTCGGCTGAACTCCAATCCTGCAGTCCCAACCCTACGCTGCTTCTCCTGCTCCTGGCAGCCTAGCAGCCAGGTGTCCCTGGGATAGGCCTCAGGCTTCTGGCCTAGCAACCCGGGGCGCCATAACACACGTCCACCCTGACAGCCGTCCAGGTGGCACAGAACCTCGATCACCTGACTCCACTCAAATAAATAGGCTCTCCCAGCAGGCCAAGGGACTAAAATAAACCCCCGCCAATTGGCTGAGGCACCACATCCATTCATGATCTGACCTTGCTAAGCCCCTGTCAATCTAATGTCTCTAGCCACAGTGCCACCTAGTGACAGAAGAGAAAAGGTGCAGCAATTCCAGAATTTAGGGAAGAATCAGTGGATCTTCTATCAATCAGCCAAGACAACTATTAACTGGCAAACTACATTTGTTATCAACCCTGTCTAACATCATGGTGCTACATCTGATTTCAGGGCTAAGAAAATAAATGTCATGTCCCTATTATATGAAAATATTTTGATAGCCAATAATAGCAAAAGAGTAAGGATCCTAACCACAAAGTGAGTTTAACATGGAGGGAGAATAACTCCCTCCATGTTATTCTGGTATTATTCTGGAATTGTTTTCTGGTAATAAAGGTAATAGTATACAGTATATCTCTGGGTATTTACTTTTAGGCTTAATTCACATCTTTTCATTGCCAGGATGTGCAGCCCTTTTGTATACACATGTTGGTGACATTGATTCCTAATAGCACCCCGCACACTTTGCTAATGCACACACCAGAATGCATTTTTAAAAAGGGCCATGCACTTTTTTTATGGGGCAGTCCATTAAAATGAATGGGCTGGCATAAATGTGATGTGTGAAATCATGCAAAAATGCAATATTCGTGGCACCTACATTGCGACCTGATCCATAATAGCCATAATAGGAAATAGCTGACAGGTTTGGTATAAGGAGGACTTCACAGAACAGCTGTATTTATACTGAGATTACATTACACACAGGTGGACTTTATTTACTAATTAGGTGACTTTGGAAGACAATTGGTTAGACTAGAGTTTAGTTAGGGGTATCAGAGTAAAGGGGGCTGAATACAAATGCGCACCACACTTTTCACATATTTATTTGTAAAAGATTTTGTAAACCATTTAAAATTTTCCTTCCACTTCACAATTATGTGCCACTTTGTGTAATGCCCTGTACACACGGTCAGATTTTCGGAAGGAAAATGTGTGATAGGACCTTGTTGTCAGAAAATCCGACCGTGTGTGGGCTCCATCACACATTTTCCATCGGAATTTCCGACACAAAGTTTGAGAGCTTGCTATAAAATTTTCCGACAACAAAATCCGTTGTTGGAAATTCCGGTCACCCAAATTTAATGCACAAAGTGCCACGCATGCTCAGAATAAATTAAGAGACGAAAGCTATTGGCTACTGCCTGACGTATGTGTTTTACGTCACTGCGTTTAGAACGATCGGATTTTCTGACAACTTTGTGTGACCGTGTGTATGCAAGACAAATTTGAGCCAACATCCGTCGGAAAAAATCCATGGATTTTGTTGTCGGAATGTCCGATCAATGTCCGACCGTGTGTACAGGGCATTAGTCTATCACATAAAATCCCAATAAAATACATTTATGTTTTTGGTTGTAACATGACAAAATGTGGAAAATTTTAAGTAGTATGAATACTTTTTCAAGGCACTGTATGTAGCAGACACCAGTAATAGATTTTCTGCATAGAGGTATAAATCCAAAAACTATTTAACCTATAGGTTTTTAGCACTAGTTAGCAGAATGTTGTAATCAGATGATATAATGCACAGGACAAACGTTTTGCTTTTTTCTTGCAGTGAAAGTTAGTCAACCATTCATGGTAGATCCAAAACACAAGTGGAAGAATGCAACTATTCAAGAAGCAGAAGGAAGCAGAAGCCGTATCCATGTTTGAACCTTAAAGCTGAACATGGCCCATGCTGTCCAAGCCCATTTCTCCAAGCACAGAAAGTTTAGAAGCCTTCAGTCGTGTCTACTTTATTTTTTTAGGCTTCTGATAAACCTCTTTACTCCAGAATAAAGCTCGGTATACACATATTGAAATGTGTCTGGGAATGGTTGCACCCAATGGTTGCAGCACTGATCAGTGTATTCTGATGGAGGAAAGCAGCTGTCAGAATACAATAGCGTAGTGGGGGAGATTCCTGCATCCACATTACTGGATGCGGGGATCTGTCAGTTTTAACCTGCTGGTTGAACGAAAAAAAAAACTGTCCATATATACTCTGCTTAAGCAAAGAATTCCAAAAACAGTGGAAAAATGTTATAACATCACAAGTTTGATAACACAGTTATGGCAGGTGTGATTATTTGTGCTAACGTCACCATGATTTGTGAAATCCTTCATTGGTTAAAGTACAAAATCCACCAAATACATTGCCCTTTTTCACTGCAGTTAGGAAAGAAATTTGTGTGAAAGGTAAAACTCTGTAAAATGCTATACAAGTTAGCCCCTTCCCACCCAGACCATGTCCGTCTAATAGAGTCTGTACGCCCAGGTGGACAGGAAAAATTAGTGATCATGTGACCACTATGATCGGCTGTCACAGTGTTTACAATGTTTGGGAGCTGGGCACCCAGCTACTGTTTTTGACAGCTCAGTCTCTGTGCTGGGAGCATGTTAAGCACAGAAACCTCAGCTGTCCAATGAAACATATGTGCTATTTGTGGGCATTAAAGCCCACCCTTTTGCCACCACACATATGTGTTATAGGGGCGGCAACAGGTTCAAGAAAAATTACAATGATTTGAATTATATATGATACATTAGTGATATTATCACGCTTGCATTTAATATTATAATTTTTGTAATGTGTTTGTTTATAACATGATATAATTTAAAAAACTAAACACTCACAATTCAACATGACTCCTATTTAAAGCAGAAGGTTTGTAAAGTGTTGTTTTACTGTAAATTGAGAATTATTAATGCATTACTGTATTTACTTTAAAAAAAAAGAAAACTTCTGAGAGGGCTATTTCCATTTCTCCTCTATATATATTATATGAATATAATAGTATCAAAAATGCCTGCTCTACAAGGGAAATTAAATGGAAAGGATCATTACAATGTAACTGCATTTTCACTACTTATTTTGATAAGACTCTCAGCCTAGCCACCTATCCCCCACCAATCTTATACTCACTTGTCCCCGATAAGGTGAGTTCTCAGCTGTGCAGCCTTCTTTTTACTGCACGGCATCCTGTCTAAATCCTCTTCTTGGGCCATGCATACTCTCCATTCAGTCCTATGGAGAGTGTGTACTCCAACAGAGAAGATTGATTGCATCTTAGTGCTCATTATCATTAATTAAAATATGTTTTCAAATTAGTGATCCTTCTCTATGTCCCTCAGCTCCTGTATTTATATCTAAAGATATATGCAAAAAAAATCCCACAATTATACAGCACTCTCTATACATATTAATGACCAATTAACCTAATACATGAATTAAGCTTCTACCTCTTAAAAATATATAAAGTGCTCTACATGCTAATAAATATTTTAAAAATCTAAAAATATTAGTAACGCAGTGCATAAATGTGTCCACATTAAAACCTTAATAGTCCAAAAAATGGTTTATGCAAAAAAAGATAAAAGCACAATGTTAAAAAATAATGACACTCTTCACAGCAAAAAGTCCATAAATTGTGGCTCTTTTGTGCTTAAAATTACATAAGAGCTAGTGCTTCAGTTTTCTCTTTCCACTCTCCATGGTTTTTTCATAAACAACACACCCTCTCCAAATGGTGTGTATAACCCTCTCCAGCACTCAGATATATTTCTTGTCTGGATCTGTGCATCGCTTGTTCTTTCAGTGCATGCATATGGTCCAATGGTGCAATACAGTGTCACAATGCCTTGTGCCCCCAGCGCGTTTTGTCATAGGCCTTCTACTTTCTTTAACCCTTTACTACTCCTTTTTAAATTTCTTTTGCCTGTGCTATTTGTTTACACTCTATAACCCTATTAAAACTTGCACTAAATGCATTGCTTAATCTTTGCTCCTATCTATTCATCTGATACAACCTATATCAATACTAAATCCTGACAGATTTAAAGTTCTCAATTCATATATCCACTATGTTTCATTTTTTGATATCTTTCTTTTTACATTGGAGCCTCTCTAATGTCTTTTAACTCTATCAAAGCCATACAAAAAATCAACCCTCTCGGATCCCTGTTATGACAATCCCTAAAGTGCTCCACATACTATGTTTTAGGTATCCTCTTTTAAAATTTCCAGTATATATCCTAATACCAATTTTCCTTTATATATGCTGGTAGGAACCAGATGTTAATGTTCTTCTCTAGCCTTCACTGGAAACCTGACAGCTGAACTATGAATGGTTGCTATGAACAACATACTTATCTCTTCCTCTGCTTTTCACATCCAAAATGCAATGTTCTGGAACATATGAAGTATAATATCAACAATGGCACAATATTTAACTTAGCATAATGCTCAATAAAGATTGGTGAACACATGACAAAAGCTAAAAGAGCTAATATTCCTACTGTGACAAGCTGTGACTTTATTCTTTAACAAAA
Organism: Aquarana catesbeiana; assembly: GCF_042186555.1. Taxonomy (NCBI): domain Eukaryota; kingdom Metazoa; phylum Chordata; class Amphibia; order Anura; family Ranidae; genus Aquarana; species Aquarana catesbeiana. Next base: position 251,213,396 of record NC_133324.1, on the reverse strand, counting down.
TAAAATGAACTCTGAGTGTGATAAAACCACAGGTGTGCATTAGAAGAAAGAGATGTCATCAAATGAAATTGATTCAAATGTAAATGAAGTGTTGGAGGTATAGTCAGGGAAAGATTACTTACCTGAAAAGGTTACTGTTGTTTTATTTTGCTTTGTGAAAGTATCTATAATATAGCTAAAACAAGTAAGGAGATCTAAGGAGAAACTACAAGTCCCATGAGACATTGCAAGACCCTGACAACCACAGGCATGATTCCTAGACGCAGAGGCATGATGGGATTTGTAGTTTCACCACCGCTGGAGTGCAGAGGTTACCTACCCCTTATCTACAAGGTCTCTACTAGACATGTGATTCAACTACTGACTTACTGTACAGCTGACAATCTCCTCCACTCTTACACAGTTATCCCAGGTGTCAAAAACAATAGCCACTAATCTAACCTTCTGCACTAATCGTTTTATTTGTCACTGTAACAAAGCAGTACAAAGTGTGTGGATACTGAAGTAGTCATTTACAATATCTGTACAAAAAACATTCTAGGATGTGTTTGGACCTTGGAGTGTTAGTAGAGCCCAAACAAGCACAGAAACAAGTCTGTGCAGTTAGTGAATTTTGTTCCATCACTTCCTGTTCCTTTTTGGACAATCTAAAATAAAAACAAATCCAGTAGCGAGTGTAGGAACACCTCATAATAGCCACAAGTGGTGTACAGATGCAGGAAATCAAGGGCAGATATCTCATCAACAGAAGTTTCAGGGCACATAAGAAATTGTTAAAGGGTTTTTGTTCACATTTGTGTGTCACAGGAGTGCTCACAAATTGTGCACATTCCCACAATGCACAAAATACATGCATCCCTTTTGCAGACTCGCTGACATGTCATTGATTTCTAATGGTACCCCAACACATCTTCTTAATGCATGTACTTTTGTGTGCATAAAAAAGCATGCTAACAAGGTACCATGCATTTTGATGTGGCTCAATTTGAAAAAAAAAAAAGGATCACGTGCTTCTTTGTGCAATTCTTGCATGTAGGGTAGCCCATTGAAATGAACTGAAATCGCACAAAATCTCACAAAACCGCACATGCACCTGCATTGGTGTGAACAGAGCCCAAAAAAAAATGCTTTTTGCATGGCCTGACCCCTTTAAGCACATATTTCAGAATAAATATCTTAATATAAATACAATATAGTTGAACCTCTGTCTATTTTTATATGAACATATTGAATTTTTCCATATGTTTATTTATATGTGCGACAAGGCTAAAAAAGTCTTTACTTGTAAAAACAGAAAAACAAAAATGTCTCTGTTAGTTAGCACCATATTGAGTACTAACGTTATTCAATATGGTGTTAAGCAGCACACATGTTTTTGGAAATCAGGATACTAGTGATAATAATCTCCTTTTACCCAGTGAATGTTATAGTGTTCAAATAAAATATCATTTTGATTATTTGTTTGTTGTATGTGATAAGGGTTTGAAGAACACATATGAAATTTGATCTGTAATATTAAGCTGTAGGCATGTTCATCAAACACATCTCCCTATGGTAATTTGCTTCCTAAACAGTACACTGATAATACTTATGCTACAAACGCTACTGGAAATATAGCTTAGTACTTGCATAGCTAGCACTAAGAGTAGGGCTGGACTGGGACAAAAATGTGGCCCTGGACTTCATCCAGACCGGTGATCAAGGGGTTAATATGGCACACAATGGATGTAGCTGGGTGCACATAACCAAAAAAGGTTGGGGGGGAGAGGGGTGGGTTGAGGGTTCCTGAGAGGGGGAACTTGGTGGTAATGGTTAATGTTTCACAACAAGTTCAGGTATTAGTCCATGTAAGGATAAAAAGATGCTGAGTATATGGAAGGCAGCCAGTCTATAAAAGCTAGAAGGAGCTCTGGTACAGTAAAACAGAGAGAGAAAGATGGCACCCTCTAAGTGCAGCATGTATGATAAAAGTATTTATTACAATAGATAAAAACACTCACATTTGAGTTGCTAAAAACCAGCATATAAAGACCAGCATATAAGTTGCTAAAAACCAGCACGCGGATTAAACTACTTTATATGCTGGTTTTTAGCAACTCAAATGTGAGTGATTTTATCTATTGTAATAAATACTTTTATCATACATGTTGCACTCAGAGGGCGCCTTCCTTCTCTCTCTTTTACTTCATCCAGACCGGCCCAGGGCACAACACATCAGGGTACAGTGTACATCAGGGCACGGTACAGAGCCCAGAACATCAGGGCACGGTACAGAGCCCAGCACATCAGGGCACAGAGCCCGGAACATCAGGGCACAGGGCATGGCACATCAGGGCACAGCACATCAGGGCACAGCACATCAGGGCACGGTACAGAGCCCAGCACATCAGGGCACAGAGCATGGCACATCAGGGCATGGTACATCAGGGCACAGGGCACATCAGGGCACAGCACATCAGGGCACGGCACATCAGGGCACAGGGAACAGCACATCAGGGCACAGTACATCAGGGCACATCAGGGCACAGCACATCAGGGCACGGCACATCAGGGCACAGGGCACAGCACATCAGGGTACAAGTCACCGCACATCAGGGTACAGCACATCAGGGTACAGAGCCCAGCACATCAGCGTGCAGGGCACATCAGGGCACAGCACATCAGGGTACAGGGCACAGCACATCAGGGTACAGGGCACAGCAGGGCACATGACATTCAGGCACAGCACACCGGGGCACAGGACATCAGGGCACAGGACATCAGGGCACAAGGCATATCAGGGCACATCAGGGCACATAGCACATCAGGGCATGGGGCACATCAGGGCACATCGGGGCACATAGCACATCGGGGCACATGACACATCAGGACACGGGGCACATAGCACATCAGGGCATGGGGCACATCAGGGCACATCAGGGCACAGGGCATATCAGGGCATGGGGACATAGCACATCAGGGCACGGGACACATCAGGGCACATCAGGGCACAGGGCACATCAGGGCACGGGGCACATCAGAGCACATAGCAGATTGGGGCACATAGCACATCAGGGCATATTGGGGCACATCAGGGCATTTTGAGGCACATTAAAGCACATCAGGGCACATTGGGGCACATCAGGGCACATAGCACATCAGGGCATATTGGGGCACATCAGGGCACATTGGGGCACATCAGGGCACATAGCACATCAGGGCATATTGGGGCACATCAGGGCACATTGGGGCACATCAGGGCACATAGCACATCAGGGCATTTTGGGGCACATCAGGGCACATAGCACATCAGGGCATATTGCGGCACATCAGGGCACATTGGGGCACATCAGGGAACATCAGGGCACATAGCACATCAGGGCATATTGGGGCACATCAGGGCACATTAAAGCACATTGGGGCACATCAGGGCACACTGGAGCACATCAGGGCACATTGGAGCACATTGGGGCACATCAGGGCATATTGGAGCACATTGGGGCACATCAGGGCACATTGGGGAACATCAGAGCATATTGGGGAACATCAGAGCATATTGGGGAACATCAGGGCACAGTGTTTACCAGCCAGCATGCAGAGTAACACAGGAAGCATCTGTAATATGTTGTCTCTCATGTCACGCTGCTCCCCGGCAGCACCTCCTCTCTTCTCGTCCATCCCAGATGATGTCATAAGCAAATGGGGATAGACGAGAAGAGAGGAGGGCCGCCGGGGAGCAGCGGAGAGAGAACTTATTACACACACTTCCTGCGCTACTCTGCATGCATCTCGATCTACCCGTCCGGCACCAGCTGTCGGCGATTGACGGGTAGATCGCCATGGACCTCCAATACAACAGGCAAATTAGGTGGCTGCTGAAACCGGCCCACTGAGCCATCGGCCCCCTGGGAAACTCCCGGTAGTCCCAATAGCCAGTCTATGCCTGACTAAGAGTAGTAACAGATAACAAATTAATAAACATACAAAGAGAGGAAAAAAAATTCTATACACTTGTCAACATTTCACTGTGAAATCTTGAAACAGGCCTAGCTAAAAACAAGTCTACCCACGCCACACACAGGTCTGCTTGATTATAGTCACCCCACTACCTGCTTTCATGTGAAATGCCATTCACGACCCTTACGTACAGCAGGGCGCAGGGCACATCAGGGCACAGCACATCAGGGCACGGCACATCAGGGCACAGGGCACAGCACATCAGGGCACAGCACATCAGGGTACAGGTCACTGCACATCAGGGTACTGTGCACATCAGGGCACAGCACATCAGGGTACAGAGCCCAGCACATTAGCGTACAAGGCACATCAGGGCACAGCACATCAGGGTACAGGGCACATGATATTCAGGCACAGCACACCGGGGCACAGGACATCAGGGCACAGGACATCAGGGCACAAGGCACATCAGGGCACATCAGGGCACATAGCACATCAGGGCATGGGGCACATCAGGGCACATCGGGGCACATAGCACATCGGGGAACATGACACATCAGGACACGGGGCACATAGCACATCAGGGCATGGGGCACATCAGGGCACATCAGGGCATGGGGCACATCAGGGCATGGGGACATAGCACATCAGGGCACGGGGCACATCAGGGCACGTCAGGGCATGGGGCACATCAGGGCACAGGGCACATCAGGGCACATAGCAAATCGGGCATATAGCACATCAGGGCATAATGGGGCACATCAGGGCATTTTGAGGCACATTAAAGCACATCAGGGCACATTGGGGCACATCAGGGCACATAGCATATCAGGGCATATTGGGGCACATCAGGGCACATTGGGGCACATCAGGGCATATTGGGGCACATCAGGGCACATTGGGGCACATCAGGGCACATTGGGGCACATCAGGGCACATAGCACATCAGGGCATTTTGGGGCACATCAGGGCACATTGTGGCACATCAGGGCACATAGCACATCAGGGCATATTGGGGCACATCAGGGCACATTGGGCACATCAGGGAACATCAGGGCACATGGCACATCAGGGCATATTGGGGCACATCAGGGCACATTAAAGCACATTGGGGCACATCAGGGCACATTGGAGCACATCAGGGCATATTGGAGCACATTGGGGCACATCAGGGCACATTAGGGAACATCAGAGCATATTGGGGAACATCAGGGCACAGCATTTACCAGCCAGCATGCAGAGTAGCGCAGGAAGCATCTGTAATATGTACATAGCACATCAGGGCATATTGGGGCACATCAGGGCACGGGGCACATCAGGGCACATAGCAGATCGGGCACATAGCACATCAGGGCATATTGGGGCACATCAGGGCATTTTGAGGCACATTAAAGCACATCAGGGCACATTGGGGCACATCAGGGCACATAGCACATCAGGGCATATTGAGGCACATCAGGGCACATTGGGGCACATAGCACATCAGGGCATATTGGGGCACATCAGGGCACATTGGGGCACATCAGGGCACATAGCACATCAGGGCATTTTGGGGCACATCAGGGCACATTGGGGCACATCAGGGCACATAGCACATCAGGGCATATTGGGGCACATCAGGGAACATCAGGGCACATGGCACATCAGGGCATATTGGGGCACATCAGGGCACATTAAAGCACATTGGGGCACATCAGGGCACATTGGAGCACATCAGGGCATATTGGAGCACATTGGGGCACATCAGGGCACAGCGTTTACCAGCCAGCATGCAGAGTAGCGCAGGAAGCATCTGTAATATGTTGTCTCTCATGTCACGCTGCTCCCTGGCGGCCCCTCCTCTCTTCTCGTCCATCCCAGATGATGTCATAAGCAAATGGGGATAGACGAGAAGAGAGGAGGGCCGCCGGGGAGCAGCGGAGAGAGAACTTATTACACACACTTCCTGCGCTACTCTGCATGCATCTCGATCTACCCGTCAGGCACCAGCTGTCGGCGATTGGCGAGTAGATCGCCGTGGACCTCCAATACAACAGGCAAATTAGGTGGCTGATGAAACCGGCCCACTGAGCCATCAGCCCACTGGGAAACTTCCGGTAGTCCCAATGGCCAGTCCATGCCTGACTAAGAGTAGTAACAGATAACAAATTAATAAACATACAAAGCGAGGAAAAAAAATCTATACACTTGTCAACATTTCACCAGCCTTCAGGCTATGTATGTGCATTGACAATGTGTCTGATTTTACCTATTTATGAACAGCAGCCCTACAGGACTGTGTTACATTACCTGGGCATTGAATTTGTGGGTTCCTATAGGTTCCTTCCTATAAGTCAACTTGCTTAGTTACTGGTTAAAAAGCATGTTGGTCTTTGGCCTACTAAATCAACAAGTTTATTATTGATTGGGTATACTTTGAAAAGTGAAACTTCACCACATTCATTAAGCTCTGAAGCAATTTCCCTTTGCAAAGTGCAACTTCCCTTACAAAGTGAACAGCCATTCTGTCTTTAGTAAATCAGCGCTTTGAGTAGAGAGAGAGAAATACTATCACCCTGATAATGTAGAAAACAAGTGCTTACAAAATATGTTTGTCTTTGGCTCACTGAATGAACAATTATGTTATGCCATAGATTAAAACAATCATAAGAACTTGATGTTCAAGAGAGACAGGGAATACTTTTTTTCTGTTTGTGTAGATACCTTTGCTTAGTTAATTTTGCCATAAAGGGGTTTCAAATGAAATAACATTGCCCTATCAGGCATGCCATTAATGCTATATACACAGACCACATGGCTGAAATCTCAGACCATATTTAGCTTTTCAGGCCCAGGAGCTTCACATTTATCTTCTTTAGCCCCAGTGGCAGAGAAAGCAGTACAATATATTAGCCGAACATTAGATTTCAAAAGCTCCTATTTAATGATATCTCTACAATATGTTGGCATTTACCTGTGGCAATGATTGTCCTCTGCATTATTTAACACCTCATGGGATAAATTATATCAGGCTGATCACAAAAGTTGTTTTTGAACAAAGTCTACCCACAGCAGTGTACTTTCCTGGTAGGCACCATAAACAATGAACACTGAGGTATTCATTTACAAAGCGACACAAACCTATTTCTGATGTATGGTATCCCCAGCTCCCTGATCTGCAATAGATGTAAAGATGCTGGCAAGATATAGAGAATCTCATAAAGTTGATCTGCACGATATCTTATGCCTGCAAATAGTTCTTTGTGACAAAAGAAAGGTAGGAGCCTAGATTCTAGTTAATGTAATCTCTGATGCATTCTGCCTAGCCTTACTCCTGTCTCTGCACATTAACAAGAAGATAGGATTCCTGACCTGGATATGTGTTTTGAAAATAGTGATTGAGAGCCCCAATAAATTGAAAAGAAGTTTGTGTTTATGGACATAGCCACAAAAACATAATGCCACTTGGGAAAGGCGTGAGAGGAAACCTGTTTATGCTTTGTTCAGCTTCTTGTCACACACTCATAATTCACATTAGTGGGAGTCTGACCATGGAGGAAAGGAGGTAGCCACAAGCTAAAGGAAAGGAAATTGAACTGCTGTATTAGAACCTATAACTTAGAATGGGGAAAAGGCAAAGTTTTTTTTTTCATTGTTTGTTGAAAACATTATTACAGTAGAGCTCATAGCATGTGTTAGTTGCTTTATGATAATGTGAAAAGTATAGAATGACTAAATAGACTACTTTACATAAGGTAGGCTGCATAAAAGTCCAGATTAATTAGGACGCATTGCATTGATAAAACCACTACTAAATCTAACCAGGTAACACTTTTTAGTTAAAAAGCAATTACTGGCAACAAGTGAAAGCTTTTAATCATTTGTTAATGCTATGGAGAATATGCTGCAACTGTGCTACAAGCCAGTGGGGTTGATTTACTAAAGCCACATAAGGGGAGATTTACTAAAACTGGTGCACACAGAATCTATTACTGTTGTGCATAGTAACCAATCAGCTTCTAATTACAGCTTGTTCAATTAAGCTTTGACAAAAAAAACTTGGAAGCTGATTGGTTAATAATATGCACAGCTGCACCAGATTCTGTATGCACCAGTTTTAGTAAAAATACCCCATAGACTGTGCACTTTACAAGGGCAGTTGCACTCATTTTACCCAGAGCTTAGTGAATGTATTGAAGCTCTGTTGATTTCCATCATCCAATCATGTGCAAGCAAAAATGCTGTTTTTTTTTATTGTTTTCATTGCACATGATTGGTTATTCTTTATGTAGCGCCCTGCTCCTGATGGGCAGGTGCTATTTATGTAAATTTAAGTTGTCTGAAGCTGTAGTTTAGCTCAGATGTTATTCACCTGTAGAAACCTCCATTGTGAACATATCCAAAAGACCTGGAACTGCTGCTGAGCATCACCATCTTTTAGATGTGATGTTACATAGTTAGTCAGTTAAAAAAAAAAAGACCATCTAGTTCAGCCAATAGAAAAAAAATAAAAAATCTCCATATACCCAATATAGCATTATCAAATTTGCTCCAGCAGGGAGGAAAAAAAATCCTTCCTGATTCTCCAGGAGGCAATCAGGTGTTTCCTGGATAAACTCACCCTGGGGTTATTACCTCAAAATGTTAACATCCAGTTATATTTTTTAAAACTCTACTGAGCTGACCAGAGCTAGTTCTTGAAAGAGTCTACATCAGCAGATTAAGGGCCCATTAATACCAGAAACTGCACATAACTTCTCGTTTTTGAATGCATGTTTACATGTATTTAAAGTGCGCTTGAAGTGCGCGTGAAGCACATTTTAATTGAGTTTAGTGCTGCAGTTAGTACCACGTTTGCAGTGCATTTTCTATAAATTTTTGGGCTTGCCTTTCTTGGCAGTGCAGTGCATTGAAAGAGCATTTGTAACGCATTTGTAGAGCACTACCTGCATTTGTGGTGCAGAAAAATGCAGCATGCTCTATTTTTTTTTGGGTCCTATCACACCCACCCGCAGTTGGATGCAGTTGGCTGCAGTTGGATGCATTTTGAATTGCATTCCAATTGCATAGACAGTCAAAAAACAAGTAATCTCATGTGCATAGTTCACATCATTGCAGTGCAGTTCAGTGCAATTAAAAAAAGCAGAGCATGCTGTGTTTTTCTGCACCGCAAATGCAGGTAAGGCGCTACAAACATGCTTTAAATGCACCGCACCATGCCCCTTTAAGCCAAGAAAGCCAAGCCAAAAAACATATAGAAAAATGCACTGCAAACACAGTGCTAAATGCAGCACAAAACACATGCAAAACACATTTCCGTGCACATCAAGCGCACATGCACATGAACGTGCTTCAAATGCACTTCAAATGCATGTAAAGAGTTTCTGCTTTGAATGGGCCCTTTAACTGCGGTGAACTGCACTGCAATGATGTGAACTATGCACATAGGATTAACTTGATTTTGGGCTGTCTATGCAGTTGAAGTGCAGTTCAAAATGCATCCAAATGCAGCCAACTGCATTCAATGTGAAAGGGCCCTTAGAGCTGTCACTTATAGTATCCCCCTTCACTCTTGACAGTTACATAAAAAGAGGGGCTGGCGAACTCGAACAGTATGGAATGTAATTAGACACTTCCAAATAGAAGATGATGACATGCAAGGAGGGAGGAGGATGTGCTAGAGAACAAACACTTCCTAGCAGGGTTTTTTTGGGGGGGCAAGCAAACAACCCCCCTCTGCCAGCGGCACCCCCCGCTGTTTGCTGGTGGGGTCCGGCACTTACCCCATCATGGTGGGTGGAAGGCAGCGTGGTGCAACGGCTCGGCTGTTGTAACACACCTGGGTGGGTTGAGAGTGCACTCTGTGACCCGAGCCCACCCTATATTGAAGCCTATTAGAGCCTCTGGCTGTAATCGGTGCTTCAAAAAAACAGCCCCTCCCCATTGGAATTTATACACCGATGTCCTGAAAGGGGCCGGACGCATGGATAGGGGAGGTAGTGATGGACAGGGAGGGTGGCACCCGTGCCCCCTTAATGGACAGACCGCCCCTGCTTCCTAGGGTAAGCAAACTTTCAAGCAAGTGCAAAGGCACATTGGAATTAAATAAAATATGTACAAAAAGGAAAAACATTTCAAATAAGCATTTTCAATACTTGATTGTTCTATGATTGTACCTTTAGTTGTTTCAAGTTGGTGAGTGGGTCTCTTTAAAGTACTTTCATGAATAAATGTATCTATATGTTACAATGATCTTGAGCCCTGTTCTTTCACATTTATTGGCTAGAAATATTTTCTGCTTATGGAGCATATATATGAGTTACCTGTCCCACGATTATGCAACTTAATGTGACAGTGCTCTGTCCATGGCCTCCCTTCACGTCAGCACATTAGCTTGTCGCCTCACTGCACAATGAAGGCTGACAGCAGGGGAGAACAAACTACTGCAAAATAACCTCCAGTCAAAAATTGCAACACACAACTAAGAATTAAAACCATTATGCTATAAAGTAGTTTTAAAGGCTTATTCAATCCAATGCTCATATGTCTTTTTTTTTAGTGAATTCCAAGGACTGAATAACTTCTTTCATCTGTTGAGGCCTCTGTCTTGCTTATCCCTCTCTCACATCCACTGAAAAGCTATTTACACTAGTCCTAATCTTTTCTAGCTGCATTATCTATGATGTAAAATAAATGATTAACTCAGCAGCTAATGTGAAGCCTCCTTAAAAAATCTGTGCCAAATAGGAGGGGCTGAGCCCCAGAGACACATAAAAAGACATGGCATAATTCAACTTTTTTACATCTACTTAAAATAAAATGAACTTTGGAAATAGGCCAAAAAGAGGGTAAATGACTAGCCACCTACTGCGGTCTGCCTGTAGCTGGTCCTTGCCTATTACTAACTGAAAATGCCTTGTTTTGCACTGTATCTTTTTGTGGGGGAAGCCATCTTGGGAGAGGTAGGGGTTTGATTCCTCATGTCATGAGTTTACAGCAAGAAGAGCAGAGAGTAGCATGGTGGTGACATTATAACACAACACTGAAAATCTACCAAGGCTAGCAGCCGGAAGAAAGCAGTGCCTTAGATTCACACTGCAGATATATAGCTATTAAACTGTACACACAGGCATGCCTAGGCACATTCACATACCGGGAAGTACAATGCTATTTTTCAGGAGGAGTTCCAGACAAAGGTACATTTTTCAGGGTGGATAAAGGACAATCCGCAATTCCATACATGCTCTTTAAATCAGTCCAAATTTATTATATCTCCATAAAGATAAAAGTACAGCAGAGGTAGACGTGTTTCAGCCGCAATGGCCTTTTTCAGGGTACTGCTTGGACACACTTCTATATGTTCCCTATAACTTAGCAAATCTTAATTTGTTAAGTTCAGCTCTATTTTTAAATGAAATAATTACTTTGGGTGAAGTGACTATTAAAAGAAAAGAGTGGGATTTAAAAAAAAAAACAAAAACAATCACACTCATCATACTGGATTCAGCGGTCCAGTGCTGCATCTGTTCCCTGCCGTCTCTAAAACCGATAACTGAGCGGTCAATTACTGCTGGTCGCTCAGTTCTCCCTCTTCAGTGAGCAGAGAGCCACTGACTGTCACTGACTGGCTCTCTGCTCTGCCCCTCCAGTGCTCACTGTAGCACTGGGCTGTGGAGGACATGGGAGAGGTTGGCTTAGGCTGATCAAGCATCTAAGTGGATCTCGACATTAAAATCGAGAACCCCGCGGAGTGAACACCCCGACAGCGAAATTTAACATGCTGTCAGGTAAATTCAGGTCGAAGGAGTGCAGAAAGAAGTGCACTCCGGTGACTCACTGGAGAAATAGGGTCAAAAGGACTTCTCCTACAAAAAGAACAAAGGATTGGGATTACATTAGTGTCTTGTATAACTCAAAATTCTTCAATATCTTGTTAGAAAATATTATAACTCAAACATTTTCACACCATGGGAAAGCAATTTTTCACTTAAACACCTGACTTTCTGTGAAGCTTCCAAAATGCTTGGAGCATCAAAACTTTTAAGTATGCATTTGAGACTGTCAGAAAGCAGAGCTAGTATTTCTGCCTTGACTTTACTTTAAGGAATACATTGCATTTTAATAACATTTAGATTATGCCTCTCCATTTAAAACTCCATGACAGCTACTCACATTTAGGTCTCGTGTTGAAAGAAACTTCAAACACAATGGGGAATACAAAACAATTCTTTCTGTGATAGGTACTTGTGTCTCAGTGATGCACAATTCTTCAGAAGCTGAACTAGATACGGGGGAGTTTGAAAGAGGTTCTTTTTTTATTGAGCTACAGTAACCAGTTTTAGAAAAGTCTAAAGTCTAGGCAATTTTTAGCCTGGCATAATGAACCACAGAATCCGACAGTAGGTAAAAATACTAGGGAAACACGGGACACCTATTTTCCTATACATTGAAAATTCAGGTGTCAATTTATCTTTTGTGTGCATTTATATACATCAAATCAAACCATTTTAAAATCCTTTATTGTATCAGCTGTAACCATCTTTATTGAGAGAATTAGACCACATGGGCCATTTCAAGCAGGTACATTTTTGAAGCTCCAGAACAACAAACAGTTCTGACATTCCAGGCAGCAAAACTTGAAGGTAAAAAAAAAAAAAAAAAAAAAGAGTGGAATACTGTCGAACGTGTTCTGTTTTTCATTCCTTCTTTTTTAGATTAAGGTTTTGAGAAATGTGATATTAATCTCCTTTATTGTGTACTCTTGTAGTCATGTATCAAAGATGATTGCTGGAAATTTTTACCTGAAATGATTATTACTGCCTTCTGCAGCCAACAAGAGTTCATGTACAGACATAGCCAGGGGCTTTTAATTGTCAAGCATGATAAAGAGGCATATCAAAAAGACAATAGATTGGGTTCCATAGAAAGTTGATGTTTGCAGTTTTCATCAAAGAAATAAATACAGACCACAAATGTCAAGATTGCTATATTCTCATCCAAAACACTTAACGTAATTCATCCCTTGCTGTAGGAACATGTTATTACCATCTAAGACAGTCTCTCTTTATTAAATTCTAAAATGAAAATAATTTGTAGATATTTTAAGAAAAAGCTTGAAAAAGTCTCTTTTTATCAGCAACTACATTTTGTCTTGGGCCTTGTCTATGCTGTAGACCTCCTGGTAGCCTAGTGAGACGTGATATGTTCCTAGGTGACACAGAATAATTGTCATAGATGGAAATGGATCCTTCATGTTACCAGAGGAAAGTGTGGAATTAATCCAAGACACTCTCAGGTCTCAGCTCTCACTTCTGGTGACAGCTGACAAACAGACTAACTTGAGGATCCAAATAATCAAACATTTGCAGTATTCAATAATTAGTAGTGATCAACTCAAGTAACAATCAAGTGGGGATTTTTCACTGGCTGTATAACTCACTATTATTACTACTAATTGGCTAATCATTATTTTGCTCTGGGGAAAGAAGAGTTGGCATTATTACACTGGATGAAAGGGGACACATTGAGATTAAAAGATATAATGAGCAGACCTAGGGTATGCACATTGCAAGATTTATGGAAAAAATGGGGACATATATTATTAGATGAGTGGAGATATGGTTAAATATGTCATTTTTTTTATCCTCTCTGCTCCAACCATTACATGCAGGGGGAAATGTACCCCCCTTGGAGGGACAATTTGATTCACAAGCAGCTTTAAAGCATTGTATTTCTTGAATTTATGGAATACTGACAACACAGGCAGAACCTAAAGTTCCACCATATTTGAGTATATGGAAGCAAGAATTAAAGGTAACATTATTGAATTTGTCAAATAGCTCATTAATAGATCTTAAAATATCTGAAACAAACTTTAAACTTCTAGCTAGGTGATATATAGGGATGAGCTTTATGTTCAGGTCGAACATGAGTTCGACTGGAACATTGGCTGTTCACCCGTTCGTCGAAAACCGAACATTATGGGACATTCGCGCCAAATTCAAGTGCCGCGTAACGCCCCATAATGCACTGCGGGAGCGCAGTGCATTGCTGTATGATGATTGGCCAAAGCATGTACCATGACCTGCATGCTTTGGCCAATCCCAGCGCCCTCAGCTAAGGGTGCCTTTAGCCAATCATGGCTCAGGGGGACTAAGTCCACGCCCCACACTATATAAAGCTGCCTGCACGTCGGCCCCATGTAGTGTGTTGTTGGCGTGGACGGAGAGAGAGATTGTCATTTAGATTGAGCAGGCAGGCAGGTTATTCAGTTAGCTGCGGTGTATTTAATATATATATATTATACAGTTATATATATATATATATTTATATATATATATATATATATATATATATCCACTACATTAAGTTTAGCTATAGCTGACTGCAGGCCATTCCTGGTGTACTTTTTCTAATATACTTCAGGCAGGCAGGTTATTCAGTTAGCTGCAGTGTATTTAATATATATATATATCATGGCTCAGGGGGACTAAGTCCACGCCCCACACTATATAAAGCTGCCTGCACGTCGGCCCTGTGTAGTGTGTTGTTGGCGTGGACGGAGAGAGAGTGTCATTTAGACTGAGCAGGCAGGCAGGTTATTCAGTTAGCTGCAGTGTATTTAATATATATATATATATATATTTATACACAGACAGTCTCGTATATATATATACATATATATATATATATATATATATATATAGATAGATAGATAGATAGATAGATAGATAGATAGATAGATAGATAGTAGATACATAGATATATAGATCTATATATCTATATATCTAGATATCTAGATATATAGATATATAGATCTATATATCTATATCCACTGCATCCAGTTTAGCTATATCTCACTGCAGGCCATTCCTGGAGTACTTTTTCTAATATACTTCAGGCGGTGTACACAGTACCGTGCACCCATAATGCAGTTGCTACTACTTTTCTGGTGGTGTACACAATACAGTACACCCATAGTTGTTATTACACTTCTGTTGGTGTACACAGTACCGTGGACCCCAAGTGCAGTTGCTACTACTTCTCTGGTGGTGTACACAATACATACAGTGCACCCATAGTTGTTATTACACTTCTGTTGGTGTACACAGTACCGTGCACCCATAGTGCATTTGCTACTACTTTTCTGGTGGTGTAGACAGTACAGAATACATACAGTGCACCCATAGTTGTTATTACACTTCTGTTGGTGTACACAGTACTGTGCACCCATAGTGCAGTTGCTACTACTTTTCTGGTGGTGTACACAGTACACAATACATACAGTGCACCCATAGTTGTTATTACACTTCTGTTGGTGTACACAGTACCGTGCACCCCTAGTGCAGTTGCTACTACTTTTCTGGTGGTGTACACAGTACACAATACATACAGTACACCCATAGTTGTTATTACACTTCTGTTGGTGTACACAGTACCGTGCACCCCTAGTGCAGTTGCTACTTCTTTTCTGTATTGTGTACACAGTACACAATACAGTGTAATGTGGTTTTGCTAAACAAAATTTACAGCATGTCCTGAAGGCCACCAAGGAGAGGCAGACGCTCACAGGCCACTAAAAGAGGGAAAGTAGGCTCTGTGTCTACAGTCGACAGTGCTGGTCGTGGATACGGTGCATCCTCAGCACGTGGCCATGGGGCATGCTTGTCCTTTTTTTCTGTAGCTGGCTGTGTTATTGAGCCACAACATGCAGAAGAGTTGGTGGAATGGATAACAAAGCAGTCCTCATCCTCCTCATCCTCTGTCACCCAGGCTCAGAGTAGTTTGCCTGTCAATGCAGCTGCCAAAGCGGCCTATTCCATCGGCTCCATGTCAATAGTCACTCCTTCCCTAGCCCCACCATCATACATGGAGGAGTCCCCCAAACTATTCGACCACAGTGTCGGGTACATGCTGAAGGAGGATGCGCAGCGATTTGAAGGCTCTGATGATGGTACCCAGGTTGAGGAAGAGAGTAATGTGAGCCTGGAGAGAGGGGGTGCCCAAGAAGGTCAAGAAACTGGCAGTCATGTTCCCCCAGCTGCAGCATACTGCCAAGTTTGCTCCAGTGATGAGGAGGGAGGGGATGATGAGGTCACTGACTTTACTTGGGTGCCTGATAGAAGAGAGGAGGAGGAGGAGGCACATCTCCAATGAGGCAGGATGCACTCCAGGGAGCAGCTTAAGGGCAGCCGCCCTATTGCATCACACCGCAGAGCTAAGCAGGTGCAGGGCGCTGCTGACTCCCTGCATATTTTGAAAAGTTTTTTGGTGTGGCCCTTTTTTGATCACACCGTTGCAGATCACACCGTTGCTGTTTGCCACATATGTCTGAAGTGTACCAAGCATGGCCAAAACAGCAGCTGCTTGGGCACCACATGCTTGTCCAGACTTTTGACGACCTTCCATGCAGTTCGTTGGCAAAAGCACTTAAAAGACCCACATCAAAGAACAAGGCGGACCTCTCCTTGCTCCTCATCAGCTGGGATCTCCAACCCCACTATACCTCCAGTCCTCTCAGAAACCTGCACTGAGAGGAATGAAGGTATAGAAATAGGTGTCCCAAGTACTTGCGGCCAATCTGCTAGCGGTACACCAACATCCGATTTTAGCAGGCAAATCTCCCTACCCCAGTTGCTAAACCAGAAAAAGAAATTCGGTCCCAGCCATCCACATGCTCAGCGTCTGAATGCTACCTTGGCCAAATTGTTAGCACTACAACTGCTGCCTTTTCAGCTGGTAGTCTCTGCCCCCTTTCGTGAATTTGTGGAATGTGCGGTACCTCCGTGGCAGGTTCCCAAACGCCATTTCTTTTCATGGAAGGCCATTCCGGCTCTCTACCAGCATGTGGAAGGCAATGACTTGGCCTTGTTGGACAGGGCGGTCAGCAGTAAGTTGCATATTACCGCTGACTCATGGTCCAGCAGGCATGGACAGGGACATTACCTTTCTTTCACAGCGCACTGGGTAACTCTGCTGGCAGCTGGGAAGGATGCAGGATAGGGTTCAGTATTGTTGGAGCTTGTTCCACCACCACGCCTCCAAAATGCTAGTAGTGGTGATTCTGCCATAGCTCTCTCCTCCACCCCCTCCTCTTCTTCTTCCGCTATGGCCTCTTCCTCTGCAGATTTGTCCTCTGAACCAGCGGTGCTCCATAGGTGTTCAAGGGGCTATGCAAGCACTCAGGCAAAAAGATGCCATGCAGTGCTTGAGTTGGTCTGCTTAGGGGACAGGAGCCACACTGGGGCAGAGATTCTGGCAGCTCTGCAGGGGCAGGCTCAGAGGTGATTGATGCCACGCCAGCTTAAGAAAGGAATGATGGTATGCGACAATGGCACCAACCTCCTCTCTGCCCTTCGACAGGGACACTTGACCCATGTTCCCTGTTTGGTTCACGTCCTGAATTTGGTGGTGCAGCAGTTCTTGAGCAGGTATCTGATCTTACAGGATCTCCTGAGGCAGGCCAGGAAAGTCTGTGGTAATTTCAGCCGGTCATATAATGCCAGTGCTGGGCTGGCTGACATTCAAAGAGAATGCAACCTGCCCAAGAACAGCCTCATTTGTGACATGCCCACCAGGTGGAACTCAACGTTGGCAATGCTGCAGTAGCTGCACATGCAGCAGAGGGCCATCAATGAGTACCTGTGTGAGTATGGCACCAGGACAGGGTCAGGGGAGCTTGGCTTTTTTTCGCCACACCAGTGACTACTGATCAAGGATGCATGCACTGTCCTGTCACCATTTGAGGAGGCCACAAGGATGGTGAGCAGTGACAGTGCATGCATCAGTGATACTGTCCCTCTTATCTTCCTGGAATTCGTGGAATAATGGACAGGGCACTTGAGGCAGAACAGCGGGAGGAAGAGGAGGACTTCCTTACCTCTCAAGGCCCCCTTTATCCAGATAGTATTCCTGCGGGCCCGCCGATCACACAGGAAGAAGCAGAGGAGGAGGATTGTGTCAGCATGGAGGTAGAGGATAACACTCAGCATCACCAGCAGTCTTCAAGGGATCGTTTTCAGTCCCCAGAAACCCATGGAGTTGTTTGTGGCTGGGAAGAGGTGGTTGAGGATCATGTGATCCTCAGTGACCCAGAGGACTCAGGATCGAATGCCTCTGCAAACTTATGCTGCATGGCCTCCCTGATACTGCAAAGCCTGCGAAAGGACCCTAGGATTCGTGGTATCAAGGAGAGGGATCATTACTGGCTAGCAACCCTTCTTGATCAATGTTACAAGGCTAAGGTTGCAGAACTTATCAAGCCTTCGCAGAGGATGAAACATCTTCGGGAGGCCTTGCAGAAAGGTTTGTGCAATGCGCTTCCAGAGCCTGGGAGGTTACAGTTTCCTGGTGCTGGACAACGTGTTGCTGAGGCTTCGTTCAGTCACAGAAAGAGCGGTGGAGAAGGTGGCCGGCTGACCGATGCCTTCAGACAATTCTTCAGTCCTCAGAGCCAAGGTCTGATCGGTTCCAGCAACCATCGCCAGCGTCTGAATTACATAGTGCAGGAATATCTAGGGGCAAGATCAGACTTGGAGACCTTTCCAAAAGAACATCCACTGGTTTACTGGGTCTTGAGGATTGACCACTGGCCAGAGCTTGCTCAATATGCAATTGAGCTACTGGCCTGTCCTGCATCCAGCCTTCTTTCTGAATGCACATTCAGTGCTGCTGGAGGCTTTGTAACCAATCACAGAGTGCGCCTGTAAACAGACTCTGTTGATTGGCTCACATTCATAAAAATGAATCAGTCTTGGATCACCAGCTACCAAGTACCTGATGCTGATGTAACTGATTGATTTTTCTATGGATGTGGGATCCCTTGAAGGCTGCATATGCTGAGTGACTATCCTAGTATGCTGAGTGACTATCCTATTCCTCCTCAATCTTCATGATGATAGCTTCTAAGAATATTTTTGGTTCAGGGCACCACCACCACTGCCTAAGGCCCAATTTTTCTGCCCCTGTTTAACAGGGGCGTGTAATTACAGTTTCTGATCAAATATTTAACAGCAGGGCTCGTTCCTGCGCTCAACAAGAGTATCTGTGAGAGGTTGCAATGTTGTGGCACCACCACCACTGCTTAAGGTACAATTTTTCTGCCCCTGTTTAACAGGGGAGTGTAATTACAATTTTTGATCAAATATTTAACAGCAGGGCTCGTTCCTGCGCTCAACAAGAGTATCTGTGAGGCTTTACAGTGTTGTGCCACCACCACCACCACCACCGCCTAAGGCCCAATTTTTCTACCCCTGTTTAACAGGGGCATGTAGATACAATTTTTGCTCTAACATTTCACAGCAGGGCCCGTTCCTACGCTTAACAAGAGAATATGTGAGGGGTTACAGTGTTATGGCACCACCACTGCCTAAGGCCCAATTTTTCTGCCCCTGTCTAACAGGGGCATGTAATTACTATTTTTGCTCTAATATTTCACAGCAGGGCCCATTCCTGCACTCAACAAGAGTATCTGTGAGGCTTTACAGTGTTGTGCCACCACCACCACTACTGCCTAAGGCCCAATTTTTCTGCCCCTGTTTAACAGGGGCATGTAATTACAATTCTTGATATAATATTTCACAGCAGGGCCCATTCCAGCGCCCACCAAGAGTAACTGTGAGGGCTTACAGTGTTCTGGTACCACCAACACCTAAGGCTCAATTTTCCGCAGAGTGTATAGGGCAGGCCGTATAGTATATACAGGCGGTCCCCTATTTTCAATCCGACTTACAAACGACTCCTACTTACAAACGGAGGGAGACAACAGGAAGTGAGAGGAAATCTACCCCTAGGAAGGGAAAATTTTCTCCTGTAAGAGTTAATATGGGAAAAAGGTGTCTCCACTGATGCTTTATCACCAATCTTAGTTTCCCTAATAACCCAAAATTTTCAAAATCCAATTGTCATTGGGACAGAAAGTGAGGTGAAATCTTCTGAACAGGGGCACAGACAGCAAAACAAATGTTACAGGGGTGATAACCCTTCCCTATGTTATCCAAAAAACTTAAAAATAGATTTTTTGGCTGGAGCTACACTTTAAAAATGTACCTGTTCCAAATTACAAACAGATTCAACTTAAGAACAAACCTACAGTCCCTATCTTGTTTGTAACTCGGGGACCGTCTGTATACTGCTGTTCAGAGTACTGTATATAGGGCCTGGGGCCCCCACGCCTTTTCTTTTGTAGTTTGGGTGCGGGGTTCCCCTTAATATCCATACCAGACCCAAAGGGCCTGGTAATGGGGTGAGGGGGGGACCCATGCCGTCTATAATGGGGGGAACCTTAAAAGTATTCAGTAGGGGAGAAGTGGGCAGGATATTTACATCATCACCTAATTCCGCGTACACATGGGCGGACTTTTCGACAGACTAGGTCTGGCGGACTTTCCGACGGACTTTCCGAATGAACGGACTTGTCTACACACGTTCAACCAAAGTCCGACGGATTCGTACGTGATGATGTACGACCGGACTAAAACAAGGAAGTTGATAGCCAGTAGCCAGTAGCTGCCCTTGCGTCGTTTTTTGCCCATCGGACTAGCATACAGACAAGTGGACTTTTCGACCGGACTCGAGTCCGTCGGAAAGATTTGAAACATGTTTCATTTCTAGGTCCGTTGAACTTTTGGGGAAAAAAGTCCGCTGGAGCCCACACATGATTGAATTATCCGACGAACTCCGGTCCTCCGGACCATATCTGCCGTAAAGTCCGCTCGTGTGTACGTGGCATAAGACAACTGGGCTAAAGGAGGATAAATATTGCCTAAAATGGGAGGCACACGTTAATGACCTTATCAATCAATTATCTCGGTGGTGTCGGAGAGGAATTGTAATTATACTGATATATCAAAGATGGAAGATATATATGCAAATGAAAAAGGAATTAGTTGTGCTTATATCACATTTGTATGTTTAAATTTAGGGAAAACTAATACAGAGAGAATACATTTAATAAAAAAAATTAGATGGGGTTTACAATGAAAAACGTTTCACATCCAAAATGGCAGGCAGGAATTTGCAGGTAAGGATACACACATCCGGATTCACAAGAAGAGTACTCTTATTTTTGCACCTCAGGGACACTCAACCTGTTCGATACCTGTAAAAGTCTGATTGTGAAGGATACTTCTGCTTGATGACCCTGATAAGGTATTGATTTACTGCGCTCATGCAATTCTGGTTGGTCTATAGCATTATGTACATGCATAAGACATTTGAGTGGCCTAAAACAAATCATCTGTTCCAATCCTCATCTACAGATTGCTTGTTTCTTTCTTTCTGACTTACAGGGGAACCATAATGAGAATGCCCTCCCTCCATCACAAAGGCATTATGTTGTTTGGTCACCTAATCTGTCACTTAATAGCATTTGAGTTTCAGTGGACTTTCCTTTTAAAAGCTACATCAAGTTAATAGGTTTTCAGTCTATATATAATGGCTTAGACACCTCCGTGTTTAAAAAGATGAGGCTATCACCCAGCATCAATGATAAACCAACAGTACCCGTAACTTAGCAGTTAAAGGGCAATCCATCCAATTGTTCAAGTTTCCAGCCACATTTATGAAAATTCAATCCATGTCTTCCAGTCACTTATGACCAGTTGCCTTGGTTCAAAGTAACAAAAAAGCAATCAAGTAGATCAGAAATATATTGTCTTTGATTGGCTTTGAAGGGTGTAAGGGGAATTATCTTGCAATGTGCAAATTCCCTTGCAAATTAAACAGCCTATTTAGTAAATCAACTCCAATGCATCTTTCAAGCCATATATTCTCTCATGAGAATATTACTTTAGACAGCTACTTCATTTAATAATACGAGGTCATTTATTTACAAATGTGCCAAGGCACAAATACATCTCAATTAGGATTAACTTAAAAACAGAATTTTTTATGTTTTTTGTAAGTAAGATAATGGATACAAATTCAACCAAATTGTGAGTATTTAACTGAAACAACCAATATCTAGATCAGGTACTTATAAATAGCCTGGCTATGTGGTAAATACACAGCTTAGCTACCTGCCAACCACTCAATGTCCACTGTATAACTGTAAGTTTAAACGTGATAATATGCTTCACTGAGATGCCGCTTGCAAGAATTCATGGATGTTAGCTGTTGATGACCACTTGTACCGATTTCAACCAACTTCATTCAAAATAAAATTAGCTAGCCATTATTAGGCAATTCACAATCATTAGGCAACCTGCTCATCATTGATTCCTCACTTATTGCTTTGTGAGTAGTTTTTCATTGCCAGCAATTGGGGTGCTTCTGTGTCATTTTCTAAACACTAACCACTTACCAACGTCAGTAAAAAACAATGCGAGATAACACAATTTTAGACACTAACATAATGTACAACTTATAGTAAACATACAGTACAACCCCTGGCAAAAATTATGGAATCACCAGTCCCTGAGGATGTTCCTTCAGTTGTTTATTGTTGTAGAAAAAAAGCAGATCACAGACATGGCCAAAAACTAAAGGCATTTCAAATGGCAACTTTCTGGCTTTAAGAAACACTAAAAGAAATCAAGAAAAATAATTGTGGTGGCCAGTAACAGTTAGATTTATAGAACAAGCACAGGGAATAAATTATGGAATCACTCAATTCTGAGAAAAAAATTATGGAATCACCCTGTAAATTTTCATTACAAACACTAACACCTGCATCAGATTAAATCTGCTTGTTAGTATGTAGGTAAAGAGGGTAAATCATCACGCAGTGTTGCACAAGATGTTGGTTGTTCACAGTCGGCTGTGTCTAAAACATGGACCAAATACAAACAACATGGGAAGGTGGTTAAAGACAAGCATACTGGTAGACCAAGGAAGACATCAAAGCGTCAAGACAGAAAACTTAAAGCAATATGCCTTGAAAACAGAAAATGTACAACAAAACAAATGAGGAACAAATGGGAGGAAACTGGAGTCAACATCTGTGACCGAACTGTAAGAAACCGCCTAAAGGAAATGGGATTTACATACAGAAAAGCTAAAAGAAAGTCATCTCTAACACCTAAACACAAAAATACAAGGTTACAATGGGCTAAGGAAAGGCAATCGTGGACTGTGGATGATTGGATGAAAGTCATATTCAGTGATGAATCTCGAATCTGCATTGGGCAAGGTGATGATGCTGGAACTTTTGTTTGGTGCCATTCCAATGAGATTTATGCAGACGACTGTCTGAAGAAAACATGCAAATTTCCACAGTCAATTATGATATGGGGCTGCATGTCAGGTAAAGGCACTGGGGAGTTCGCTGTCATTAAATCTTCAATAAATGCACAGGTTTACATTGAAATTTTGGACACTTTTCTTATCCCATCTATTGAAAGGATGTTTGGGGACGATGAAATAATTTATCAAGATGATAATGCATCTTGCCATAGAGCAAAAACTGTGAAAAAATTCCTTAAAGAAAGACACATAAGGTCAATGTCATGGCCTGCAAACAGTCCGGATCTCAATCCAATTGAAAATTTGTGGTGGAAGTTAAAGAAAATGGTCCATGACAAGGCTCCAACCTGCAAAGATGATTAGCCAACAGCAATCAGAGAAGGCTGGAGCCAGATTGATGAAGAGTACTGTTTATCACTCATTAAGTCAATGCCTCAGAGACTGCAAGCAGTTATAAAAGCCAGAGGTGGTGCAACAAAGTACTAGTGATGTGTTGGAGTGTTATTTTGTTTGTCTACCAGTATGCTTGCTTTTAACCACCTTCCCATGTTGTTTGTATTTGGTCCATGTTTTAGACACAGCCGACTGTGAACAACCAACATCTTGTGCAACACTGCGTGATGATTTACCCTCTTTACCTACATACTAACAAACAGATTTAATCTGATGCAGGTGTTAGTGTTTGTAATGAAAATTTACAGGGTGATTCCATAATTTTTTCCTCAGAATTGGCTGATTCCATAATTTATTCCCTGTGCTTGTTCTATAAATCTAACTGTTACTGGCCACCACAATTATTTTTCTTGATTTCTTTTAGTGTTTCTTAAAGCCAGAAAGTTGCTATTTGAAATGCCTTTAGTTTTTGGCCATTTCTGTGATCTGCTTTTTTTCTACAACAATAAACAACTGAAGGAACATCCTCAGGGACTGGTGATTCCATAATTTTTGCCAGGGGTTGTATAACTGCAGTACCACTTTAAAATACATGGTTAAACAGGTTTGGTTTAGAGTGGAAAACATTTTATATATAAATACATTATGCTATGCTTTTGATAAAAGTTTTCTTCTTTCCGTTTTTCCAGAGATCAGTGTTTATTGGTAATCTATCTTTAAATTGTAAGTTGTTGCATTGTTTGTGGTATTTCACCTGTTTCTGCTCGGTCATTTAGAAAAATATAATAGAGGAAAGAAAAGCTAAAAGATACCAGTGAACCCAAGCCCTTATCCTGAAAGGAATTAAGTGAAATTCCCCAGAATCATACTTGGCAGTGCTGTCTGCAGTCAGAAAATGGCTATTGTTATTAAATAGAGTTAGACCAGCCTAGCCTAAAACTCTTAATGATCATTTTAAAGTGGAAATGCAGTCCCTCAAAGTACTAGCTCTGCACCCCTCCAGCACTGCCATTATAGTGCACAAACAAATATACTGAAGGGCTCTGCGTGGCCTTTGATACCTGGCAGAGCTCCTCACACATCTGTGCACGGGCATGTGATTTCCCGTGCATGCTCAAAGACTGCAACATTTTGGGATTTTGGGGAATTTTCCCTAATAGCTATCTTTGCACTCACATGGAAAACCCTGTGCCTGTGCAGATGTGCAGAAAGGCTCACTTGGGACCCGAAGCCATGCAGCATATCTGTGCACTTGGAGGGGGCAAGAGGAAAAAATATCATTCTTTCCTAGATGAGAATTGAGAGAGTGCTGCTTTGCAGCACTAAAAAATGGCACCAGTTAAAAAAAACATTAATGTAAACTGTAAGAGAAGGAGGGGGGAGGAGTCAGGGTCACTTATACTCTAGTTAACCAGCTCATAGATGATTCGATTTTTTTCCACCCATGGTGGAAGAAAATAAAATTACTTGATTCTCCCATCAACACTATGCTCAATGCATTTCCCCAAAAATGACATCCTCTGTGATATCTCCAATCCCATAGGACGCCATTTTTTGGGGAAACGTGGGGGGTGGAGTTTGCGTATGATGTCATCACGTGCCAGTGCATTGGGTGACACCGTGGCTGGCTTGCTTCTTTCATACATACTGATTCATTGCCTCTTTGTAAGTGTACCTTACTTTTTTTAAAAGCTTATTAAAACTGTGTTGCGCTATGTGGCTTCTCCCTATTCCTACCCCATATATGCCTGTGTGGAGAGCAGCTCTTTGAATTCAAGGGGTGTTTTTGTCCAATCCACCATTGATAGTGCCTTATCATTGTTGGAGTGGAATTTTGCATAAGCACTGAGCACTTTGTCATTTTGCAACTTATACAGACTTTTTTTGGAATAGATATGTTGCATGATGGACTTTAATGTTTAGCTTATATGGCGATGCACATTATAGATATAAAAATTGTACATTGATTTATTTTGTACTTATGTAATTTCTTATATTTGTCCTATCAGTTTTAATCCAATCATTTATAGATGTTATCACATTGTTATATTAACATTTTTATTGTGGGTGTTATTATTGTTATTCAAAGTGTGACAGCGCTGAAAACTGAAAAAGGTTTGGACTGGGAGAGGGTGAAACAGTCCAAACTTGAAGTGGTTAATTTGCATGTATTTTCTCTCACTTCCTGTTTTGGCTATGGGGCAGGAAGTGAAGGTAAATCTACCAAATGGGACACAGATACAAAAAAAAAACTTAAAAAAACCTTTTGCTTATAGTTCTACTTTAATGGAAAGCAGGACTATGCTTTAAAACAGAACTGAACCCTCCTATCCTTTAAAGCAAAGGACAGAGCCATCTTAGTCTCTGTCTGATATGCAGTTGCCATGGTGCTGCACATGTGATAAGTTATGACACCAGCCATTTGATGGTTTGAAATTTTGGTTGTGAACACAAGTAATTGTGACAATTATCATTCACAGTATGCCTTGAATGTAACTTTTTTGGAAAACAATGAAAGTAGCAGTAAAGTTGGCTTAATAACTTGTACCTACAGGTAAGCTTATACTAAGGCAATCTGTAGGTACTGTGACAATGTTATCATGGCCTGGCAATTCGAACGGCCGGAGATTGAAACCCTGGATGGAAGACCAGGAGAAGAAAGAAGAACCAACAGCGTGCTGCTCGAGGCCCCCATTTTAATGGTATGCTTATTATAATGTTCTAGTATGTGGTGCATAACCTACAGGGGGACCTTTTAAGAATGGAGAGTTTACTACTGCATTAAATCAATCATTTTAGTTCTGCTGAACTTCTGACAAGGAGCCAAATAAATTTAAAGGGCCTGTGCCTTTTGTTTGCATCGGACAGGTTTTTTATTTCCATACAAGTCTACAGGAAGGCAAAATCCTCTTAACGTTCAAATGCAGTTTAGAAGAAGGTCAACTTAATTTAAAATACAAAGAGAAAAAAAAATATTACTGTGCTTGTGTTAATATCTGGAAAACTAAAGCTGCAACCACAACTGTGAGATATTTATCACAAAACAAAAATGAAAAATTAAAATGTGTTGCGCTAAAACTAAATACTTCCGGGTAACGCAATGACGTAGACAAGTAACTCTGTCCTACGCATTCCGTCACTACAGGTTCCCCCAGAAGAAGTCCTGTAGTGATGAAATGCATAGGGTGGAGTTACTTGTCTACCTCATCACGTTCCAAGGAAGTAGAGGCGGACGCCATTTTTAGCTGCCTGGATGTATCGTGTTTTTATGTGCATGTTTCAGTTCAACAATGTGAGTGTATTTCTTTTATGAAATAAAATATAGTTTTAAGGTTTTACACTAAATAGTGTTTATTTATCCACATCATCCATTGGGAGTCTTAGGTTGCTGCTGTGAATAATATTGAGAGACGACTGCCTCTTCCGTGATCCCTGCTGGAGCTTGCACAATAGGGGACATCACTGCCTCTTCTGCAATCCCTGCTGGAGCTTGCATATTAGGGGAATATCTCATAGCGTGTCTGACCTTACTAACAGGAGGTCTCCACTATCTAGTAAGAGCATATCTTATCCCTTTTGGTGGCGGTGGACTTTTGCGGTTGAGGGAGTTTGATTCGCCTCATCTCTGATCCCTGATTACAAGATTTCCCACTTCTTGCCATTTATTTTGGATCCACTATTTGATTGAGCACTATGCACAATTTAATTACATCATATATTATTTTAGTTTTAGCGCAACACATTTACATTTTTCATTTCAAATGCACCTATAAATTCTGAATGATCTCAGAATCATACCAATCTGATGTCACTGTCACAAGCCCAAATCCCATCTACATCTACATAGACTGAATTCTGCTCTCTTCTCCTGTCAGCATATACACTGCAAAGAGTGAAAAAACTGCACAGAAACCAATCAGCTTCTAGGTTATATTGCCAAGGCTAAATTGAACAAGATGAATTTAGAAGCTGATTGGCTACCATGCACAGATGCACCAGATTCTGAGTGCTACAGTTTTAGTAAATCTGTTCCACAGCCTGATGCCCAATGCTGGTCCCATCTAAATGCTACTAGAGTATTATATAAGTTTTAAATTAAGCAAATTTAGTTACTTACATGCACTAAATGAATTTTAATGAACACATTGCTGCATGTACTGTATCTAGCAACAAGGCAGAACAGGATAATGCCACCACTGTGAGTTTTGCCGTCAGGTTTAAAGTGGAGGTCCACCCTTAAAAAAAAAAATTGCAGAAAAAAATACCTAAAAAAATGGAGGGGGAAAAAAAAATT
The DNA here is from genome assembly GCF_042186555.1 of Aquarana catesbeiana. Lineage (NCBI taxonomy): Eukaryota > Metazoa > Chordata > Amphibia > Anura > Ranidae > Aquarana > Aquarana catesbeiana. The sequence goes on along the minus strand of NC_133324.1, from coordinate 251,185,612 downwards.
TAACTTACGTGAAATGGCTGTTGCTAGGCAGTCTTCCTAATCCGCCTCTTCCTACGCCGCGGTGATCTTCAGTCTTCTCCTCCCTGCGTTGTCTTCTGGGGAATGAGGCGCGGTGTGTTATGGGAACTGTGTGTGTCCCACAACACATCGCGTCCCATTCACAAAGCGCTGCGCGATTCGCGCATGTGCAATAGGAAACGAGCAGTGAAGCCGTAAGGCTCCACTGCCTGTTTCCCTTAGTTAGGATGGTGGTGAGGGACCCGAGAGCCGAGGGAGGGGTCGGCCTCGGGCGGCCGACATCGCGGGCACCCAGGACAGGTAAGTGTGCTTATTTAAAGTTAGCGGCTACAGTGTTTGTAGCTGCTGACTTTACATTTTTTTTTTGAAAGCCGGAATCCCGCTTTAATGAGGTATGTAAATGGCCTACACCTATAGCAAGGGCAACTTTTGTCAAAACTGCACGGTTTGTTTTTATCTACAGATACCCCTTACCTGCATAGGTGAGCTAACTCTTTAACAAAAGGATAAGAAGCTTTTTTTGAACTATGTGACTCATTTTTCAAACCTTACTGGCATTACTGTAGTGCAACTGTCATGTTTTTAAAATACTGATTCCTATACCAATGTGCTAGCTTTGTGAATTAAGCCCACTGTATTCCTTATTTGTGCTCGAAAATCAAGTCACATAAACAAAGTTTTTTAGGTTGCAGTGAAATTTGTACTTTAATGCCTGTCATATTGTCACTATCAATACTTTTGATGGAAATCACAAAGGTTTGAAACCAAAATAACCTGTATACTTCATAACATCACTTGATCATAGCGCACACAAAGCAGAAATGGAAGTAATGAAAGGATAAAGGAAATAACATTCAGTTTTAGAGTCTTTCAGCACTCTGGACAGTTCCATTTACAATGAAAAGTTATTTCTAGACCAGTATTTCTCAACTTTTTTTGTGTCGCGGCATCCTTTAAAATTTTGCACAATCCCAAGGCACCTCATTCTAAAATTAAAAAAAAAACAAAAACTAATAGTTTTACATAAAACAGTGTGCATCTGCACAAGTAGCACACCCAATATTAGAGATGATTTATTCTTAAAAATGCGATGTGTCTTTGCACAGTGGTACAGACTAGCATTCCAGATTTTCTCTTCTGCCCCAGTTTCTCTCCCTCAATCAGCTAACATACCCCCAGTGTTGACAGAGAGAGGGGCAAGTAAGAGGCAAACAAAGATGTCCTCAGACTCAGCACGTTAAAACCCTGTGGCTTTGTGTAACAAAAAAGGCAGGCTTGATACACCCTCTAGTTTGTTGACAATTTTTGGTTAACTTTGAGGCATTTTGCCAAGGCACCCCTAAAGAGCCCAGAAGGCACCCTAGGGTACCACTGCACCATGATTGAAAAAGGCTGTTTTTGGGGTGTGGCTTAGCAATGGCCGAGTGAAGAGGTGCTTTCTGTGAGCTCCGGGCCTCCCTTTCTCTCACCCGCAACTTTAACGTTTTTTTCACGTGTATGTGAGGTATGCTAACCTCTATGGCACAGCTGTCAGGATCTTACCGGATTTATCCAGAGCCACACTACAGAGGAGGGCGATGCTGAGACCAATTCTGGATCTGGCCAGGAGACAGGGATGCACATATCGCTGGGGATATCCCCTGGCAGTGACCTTTTGGAATGGCACTGCCTCTTTTACCCTACACGCCCCGACAGAGTTACCAGCCTTTTTCACGTTCCTTGGAGTGGAACCAATTTCAGTCCCAAACTGGCTTGCTCTCATTCCTTGTCCACCGGGACATACGGGTGCCTCTACTCAATGGAACAACCAACCTCCCCGTCAACAACGTTCCAGGAGGAGACCCCGGGCGCCCTCCGCCGAGGGAACACGTGAGTCCTGACTTTCATGTTTCTTTCCAGTCCATGTTATAGCCTGAACACGTTCAGTTCACTTTGCCCCTGGGACTGCCGCTGATTGTCTGTGCCATCATGCCAGTCTGATGGCAGAATGTGTGCTACCTTTACCTCCCTGTTAGATGAAGCTGTTTTACCCTATGACCAGGATTAGTCGCCCCCTTTGCCGTACTTTGTCTCCATCAGATGCCCGGTTAAGATGGCCAGAACTTGTTGAGCCTTTGGAATATTGTTCGGAGGGACCTTATGTGAACACTCGCAGCTGTGTGAATCCGCACACGAATATATGGAGCTTAACCGGAGCAAGTTGGGGAATCCCCTGGAGACTGTTACCAAGCCCAGGATTACATATACTACATCTGCACATGGGAGGTGAAGGTGCCTATGCCTTTGTTAGCCTATACTACCTGATACCAAAACTGGTCCAGTATGCAGGCATGTCCAAGTAATAATGCTTCCCTAGAAGGGAACATGTTTAATGAGCTGCGGCAATAGGCGCTTTCAGTTTATTGAGAAATCAACAGCTTCAGTTATGTAAAAATGTATTACGTTTATGTTCCTCTTAAATACTGTTATGCATATTACAATGAGATGTCGGACCTTCCCCCCTCCTTCCCTGGCCCCCCAGGGCACCCCGAGGGTTCTAATTGATTGAGAATCTTGGGGGGAGGACTTAGGTACAAATTTCCCCAAGACCATGTCTGCCTCTGCAGATTCGTTAATTACAGAGGAGTCCTTAAGGCATACTTTTGCATTGAAGCTCCTCAGGTTATGTACTTCAAGGGGAGGAGCCTTGGTCAAGAGAATATGGAGGGGAAGGTCCACAACATGATGACATTCCAGATGGCAATATGTGCTCCTGTACTGGGACTCCGGTTAATTTTGTGGGGGGGGATGGCCCGGAGACGTAGAGGCTTGATGGGTCGTGTACAGCGGGAGGGGAGAGAGTTATCTACTGGGACTTGTACAAATTTGTAATTGAATGGATGCATGGATCCTTCAAAGTCGGGGGCTCTCTCCTTTCCCGCTGGGTTTGAGATCTAGTTACTATTCTGTGGATGGGCGGAGTTTGCAGGGGGATACAATGAGTTCTGCTGTTATTATGATCGGGCTCAGGGACTGAATGTTCTATATATGTTATATGTTTATATATTAGTCCATTGAAGGAAGTTCATACGTTTCCTCACTAAATATATCCTTTTCTCCTGTGAGTTCAAACCGTTATCATCCCAGTTTAGCCATATATCACTATAATGCGGGTTGGGAGTGGGGGGGTCAGTGGGCTCACCACTGGCTGTTTCTTTCCACGTTCCCACTTAGGCCTGCGCTCGACTACTAGTTTATACTAGTGAGCGTCCTAGCACTACTGTGCTACTTATTTAGATTACTTATCTTGCATCCACTTGGTGCAAGCTTAATGCTAATTCTTCTTCTCTTCCACTTTACTATCCTCTAATATCTCTTTTTCTTCCCTCTTTCCCCTCACCTCAAGCTTTTCTCTTCTCCCACATCTTACCCTCCTCCCTAGACCACCATCCACATCTGGGGGCCATGGAGACAGTGACGGTGTTTTCATTAAACGTGAAGGGCCTAAATGTGCCGGAAAAAAGGCGTATGTTGCTAAATGACCTCCACTGTCATAAGGTTAAATTAGCATTCATACAAGAGACTCACTTTAAAGGAGGTAGTCTACCAATACTGAAAAACAAACTCTTCCCGATGGTGTACCACTCCACATTCGGAACCGTCAAAGCTCGGGGTGTGTCCATACTTATTTCCCGTTCTGTTCCTTGGAAATGGGTAGATGTGAAAACTGACCTGGAAGGACGATATTTGTTCCTCAGGGGAGATATTGGTGGTGTCGAAGTGACCCTAGCGAACATATATGCACCCAACAGCCAACAAGATCACTTTGTTACTAAGACATTAGACATTCTGGAGGAATTCACTAGAGGCCAGTTGATCCTCGGGGGAGATTTTAATGTCCCACTGATTCCCACCGAGGACATTTCCTCCGGACACTCCTCGTTACACCAACAGCTAGGAAACGCATAGCACGTTCTCTACATAGAGCACAACTGATTGACGTGTGGAGACTTCTTTCCCCGACTGAACAGGATTACACCTTTTATTCCACTCCACATAAGCAATATTCAAGGATTGATTACTTCCTAATCCCTCATGCCCATTTGCACGCCATACGCAGCTCCTCGATTGGATCTATTACATGGTCTGATCACGCACCTGTCCTACTGTCATATGCCCTGACAGATAGTCTCACCTATAGAACGCGGACCTGGAGACTGAATGAAAGTCTCTTACAGGATGAAGAGATCCATAAAGATGTGGTAAGGGAGGTGGACTGCTACTTTAAGAGCAACAATACCCCTGATAGTGACCCTGGGATTGTGTGGGAAGCCCATAAGGCAGTGATCTGCGGAGTACTAATTAAACACGGGGCACGCATTAAGAAACAACGCTCAGCACAGTTGACGTCACTTCTTGATGACTTACATAGAGCCGAAGCTAGACACAAACATCCTCAAACTCCTGCAGGGGAAGCGGAAATTCTGCTTCTGCGTGCCAAAATCAAAGATCTAATGTAATATCGCGCTAAAGCTGCGATACAGGTTTGCTGACGCGTGTCGTATGAATCAGGTAACAAATGTGGTAGGCTTTTGGCCAACTCCTTGAAAGAACAGGTACTTGCGAACTACATCCATATATTATGGCACCTTCGGGCCAGAAAATTACACTCCCTCAAAACATTGCACGAGAATGTAAAGATTTTTATGCATCCCTTTACAACCTACAGAAGCCAGCTTCCTTGCAAATTCAAATTGAGGAATATTTGCTCAAGTCAGGCTTGCCCAAACTACCCGTTAAAGCCAGTGAGTTGTTGGAGGAACCCATATGAAATAAAATCGGTGGTGGGAACTATTAAGTTGGGAAAGGCCCCAGGCCCGGACGGGTTCACTGCCCAATATTACAAAATTGTTACCATACCTTGGGGAACACATACACAAATTCTACAACTCACTGGGTTCTGGCGGGAACATCCCACGTGACACTCTTTCAGCACATATTGTGGTGATACCCAAAGATGAGAAGGATGTTACCGCCTGTGGGAGCTATAGGCCAATCTCACTCCTCAATGTAGACCTGAACATTTTTACCAAAATACTGGCCACTAGGATCCAACTATTTCTCCCATCCCTGATTCACCAGGACCAAGTGGGGTTTGTCCCAACTAGAGAGGCAAGGGACAACACGATCAAAGTTCTTAACCTATTACATGTAGTCAATCAGAATAAGATCCTCTGTGTTTTCCTAAGCACGGACGCAGAGAAGGCCTTTGACAGGGTGAATTGGCAATTTATGACTTCCGTCTTGAAACACATAGGACTGGGCGGCACAATGTTAAACGGCCCTGAAATATTTAGGTACACATATTCCCCCTAAAATATCATAGATATTTGCATTAAATTTCCCTCCACTACTGATAGCTGTTCGTGCTCTGCTCGCCAAGTGGACTACAGGGTTATATTCATGGTTTGGTAGATGCTATATTCTCAAGATGTGTATTCTTCCCAAATTCTTGTACCTTCTACAGGCATTACCGATTCTAATCCCCTCCTCCTATTTTGACCAAACCAGTGCCCTATTCTTTGACTTCATTTGGACCCATAAAAGGCCCAGACTCAAAAGACGTCAGCTTACACTCCCCAAAACGTATAGAGGACTGGCAGTCCCAGATCTCCGCATATATTATTATGCGACTCACCTGACCAGACTCATTGACTGGAATCGGCACCAGTCCACTAAACTTTGGACCAGGCTGGAACAGACTCAGTGTGACATACCTCTGAACAGAACACCATGGTGCCATCAGGTGCTGCCCAGGGAAGTAAAAAATCATCCCCTGATAGGCATGACAGCGCGTACGTGTGCATTTCTCTTTACACGCAACCGACTTTCATCACTTGACTCCCCGCTACATCCGATACTGGGTACACCAGAATTCACGCCGGGTTACACAGACCCCATCTTTTACTCTCTGAAAAACTTAAACTATTTCCAAGCCTCCCACTTTCTCATGGACAGCCGGTGGCCTACCACATCTGAGCTTGTGAGCTCAGACGGTCCGTTCCGTTTGGATTACTGGAGAGCTTTTCAACTCAAATATTTTCTCAAATCATTACCTCCTCCCAGAAATTTTGCTCAAACCCTGACCACTTATGAAACATACTGTTCGGAAGAGGGTGCAATGCCCCATGCCCTGTCTGCTACATATCAATTGCTGATTACATCATCGGATGGCCTCCGACTACAATGCCTCGAGGCATGGGAACGAGACTTGCAATGTACCTTCATGACACATCAAACGCAAAATATCATACATTTCGCATATAGATCCTCGATATGCACAAAAATGCAGGAAACTACCTATAAACTAGTTACCAGGTGGTACAATACTCCTGCAAAATTATATATCATATTCCCATCTTCCTCAGATCGTTGCTGGAGATGCCAAAGTGATCGGGGAACACTCCTCCATATCTTTTGGACCTACCCCATTTTGGAGCAATTCTGGAAGACCATCTAACATACGACACAGAAGTTCACTGAACGCCCCATTTTGGCGGATCCAGCCTTCTTCCCACTCCATGCCTCCCACATACCCAGTGGGGCTTACAAAAAATCTTTGATTCGTCACCTGTTTGACGCTGCCAAAGCGTGCATTCCCTTATTGTGGAAGTCCACACAAGCTCCTACTGTTGGTATGTAGGTTAGAAAAGTGGATTTAAAAAAAATGTAAGATCTCATTCTCATAGCCCGACACCAAAACGAACGGTTCATCAAGACTTGGACCAAGTGGAATATGTTCATATTCTCAGACGAGGGTCAGACCCTCCTGGGAAATAGTACATCTGTTTAGCATAGTCCCCCCCCCTTTTTTTGAGAGAGTGGTGATGGGAAAAATCGGTTAGTACGATCTGAGGGTGTGGGTGGAGACCTGCGGCTCGGACAGACGCGCTCGCTGCCTCCATGTGCCTCCTCTACCCCCCCTCCTGCTTCTCTGCCCTCTTCTGTGCTCACAATCTCCCTCTCCTTCATTTATATTCATCCTCCTCCTTTCCCTTTCATTCATTCTACTTGAAAATTGGAAATGGAGGAGGTAGGCCCTACCCGATAATATATCATTACAGTATAAAACATCTTGTTTATATATATCACCGTCACAAATAATTAAAATGTTGGAATAATATTATACTGTCTTTTAAGAATATTACATTGATAGAGGCTGCGTCCTCATTTATTTCCACATTTGTATGTTTATGCTGTTCTTTTGGAACTTTATCCTCTCCTGAAGTTGAATAAAAATTATATTTGTTAAAAAAAAAAAAGGCTGTTTTAGACCACTGCTTCTTAAAGTGGAACTCCACTCAAAAGGTGAAGATTGTATGCTATAGAGAACATCTCAAAATGTTAATTGTATCTAAGCAGTCCCCTGAATATTTACTTTTTACTTAGTATTTCTACTGAAAAATAACAGGGAACTTCCTGGTATGTGAGTGGGCTTTGGCACTCCTGTGCATACAGCATTATGACTGTATATCTGCAGTGTGAGATTACGGCCATGCTATAAAAAATACCTGTTGATTGTGTCAGTCATTTCAAGCTGTCCTGTGTCTTGTGCTCACATAGTTTGACAAAAGACACTAATCCATCCAGTTCAACCTATAAAAAAACACACACACTTCCTATCTTATTTTAAGGAGTATATTTAGCCCTTCAAGATCTTCTCTTGAACTACAGAATAATTACCATACATGTTGGTACAGCACAAAGTCCGACGTTACAGTCAGGACAGTAGAACCTGGTTTCTTTTCTGATTTTCCTTCCAGTGTCGTCACGCTTAGAGCAGCAAACCACATACATCCTTGTGGGTGCTGACTTCTTTTCCGTTGGTGGAATGTGGTCCATAAAGTGACGAACAGTCAGACTTTCCGGGTTCACAACGCCAGCAGCACGACGTCCAGATCTTTTTACAGTCGTTGGTTTTTGGTGCTTGAGAAATATAAGTTCGGCAACTTTCCAAACAAAGTCCACATGAACCACAAGCTTGTCACTCTTTTTTTTTTTAGAAGAATGAAGGCTGATGTCTCTATCTAGTACACAGGTCTACTGGAAATTTTTCTGAATAATTTGATATACCTCCCAAATCTTTTTCAGTTTTGGTGCTGGATGAGAAGTCTCATCAAATTCTTCATTATTTTGAAATTGCAAATATTTCATTATCAGAGAAAATTTGTACTCTGACATGACCGTGCCAAAAAAAGGAGTGGCTAGTAATTTGTTGGTTGTCCAATACCACTTCTGCAGGGGTTTCCCCACCACTCCCTGAAGAATTATGAGGCCCAGAAACTTCCAGATGTCCTCTTTGGTCACTGGTTCCCACTTTCTGCTCCTTGCAAATCTCTGATGCATAGCAGCTTGTTGCTCCTGGTACCGATTTGTCTCTGTAACAATTTTTTCTATAACCTCAGCGGTCAAAAAGAGGTATGCCAATGGGTTGTCATCTTCCACATCCACTTTGATACCAGGTGCTCCAGTAAATGGGAATCTTGGGGGCGCTGCGTGCTCCATACCGCAGTCAATCGAGCACCAGGTCTGCACATCACTGAACACAGTCACAGGATCATTGCTGAAATCGCTTTCCGTGCCTGATGAGGAACTTCCCCACAAATCGCTATCACTCAATTCTGCAAGCGATTCTGTATCGCTGTCGCTGTTTTCCAGCAGGTCATATGCCACTTTTGAGGTAGAGGCGCGCTTTTTTGATGCCATGGTCGCTCTGCATTTTCCAGACAGAAAGTACAGTAAAGCTGCAGGCAAGGGCACTGGATAAAGCACTGGGGGGGCAAACTAAGGTCAATTTTATTTTATTTAGTAATGTAATCCAATAGGATTACAATGTATCAGTGTGTGTTGTGCTTTATACTTTATACTTTGAATTTGCCGCCAGTTCCACCCACCTGCGTCGTGACGCTCACAGGGAACGGAAGCCAGGGCACACAGGGCATTGGGTGGAAGATGCGGCCGCCGTACACAGCGGGAGTACATCGCGGGATCCCGGGGACAAGGTAAGTAACCTCTTCCAGGATCCGGCGATGCAATCCCGAGTGTGACTCGGGGTTACCGCTAATGGTACTGAAATCTCACCCCGAGCCACACTGGGGAATACCACCAGGGGGGTTAAAAACATAAAAACGTGGGGAAATGTGTATGTATTTGAGAGATGTATCACATTTTATTTTTCCCCGACATATACGTTAAAGTTTTTTCAGGACATTAACCTGAGATCTGCTACTGTTGACTTGCTTGGGAAGTGCCAGCTTTAGGACTAATCTTTATTCTTGCTTCCTTGTTTAGTAAGCCACCTGGAACAAGCTCAGTCTGAGGGAATCTCAGGAAGGTGTGAGAGAATCTCAGGAAGAATTTGGAAGACTGTGTTTAGCAGCAATCACTTCACAGTAGCTCAATGACAGCTTTTTAATGATAAGAGGGGGCTTCCAGGTTCCGATAAGCCCCCTGGCCGCAGATCCCCACAACCATTGCCCAGGGTTGTTGGGAAGAAGCCCTTGTCCCCATTAACATGGGGACAAGGTGCTTTGAGGTGCGTGGATTCGTGGATGTGAGTCTATTGCATGGATGCCTTTGATAGATGTTTTAGGCAAAGGTATCATGGTATGCTGCATCCATCTTTTCCCTGGCTGCTGCCGCAGAAAGCCAATTTTTGTAGTTGCAGACATGTCCAACCAGTGGTAGGTCGCTTTCTCCCCTTTCCTAACACCAGTCTTGTCTGGGCGATTTCTTCCCACATTGCAAGCACTCTAGCTCCCCATATGAGCCTGTGCTTTCAATCATATTAATGATATACCTCACCGATGATCTGCTGATATTGTGCTTGAACACAAAGTCAAGTATGGACCCATTCCAAACATGTCCACATCCTGACCCATAGGTTATCAAACTCCGACCTTTTACTAACTGAGTTATTTAGTTAATGGAGTTAACCTCTTAGGTAGGAAATACAGAATCTGAACAAATTACAAACTAGCAGCATTAAAGTGGTTCTAAAGCCTTAAGGCTTTTCACCTTCTGTGCTGCAGAACCCACTGTCCATTGGGGAACTTGCCGAAGAGGAGGGGCCTGGAGTGCAAAACCATTGCACAGAGCAGGTAAGTATGACATGCTTGTTATTTTAATTTTAAAAAAGGAAAGTTTAATGTCCCTTTAACAAGTTTTTTCCCTAAGCACATTATAACTTAGTATACAGCATGTAGATAAAAAATGGTAAGATTTTAGTAGACATTAAAAAAAATTACAAAAAGTTTCCCCTCTCCAGTTACTCTATATCAAATATTTAATTCCATCGAATATATTATTGTCATTATTATTCAGTCATCTGTGATGTTCCATAATTTTATCATCAGATTTACATCTTTATTATTATCCTCCTATTGTACCTTATTATCATTTTCTTGAACAAGCTACTAAAATAATATAGTAAAAGATTGTGACAGCACAATCCAGAGGCCAGGAAATGCTTCAAAACCTGATTTCTCAATTTCAATATCATATACGCTTCATCCTTTAATAAGCAGAGACTGAATGTTATATTCAAAACTGACATGTACCTCTAGTAAAGACAGCCTTCATGCATCCGTACTTTTGTTACTCAATTAGGCAAAAATTAGCAGAATTTTATTGGGAATAACTGAACACTGACCTAAATTGGTGGTAAATGCTGGTAGGATTATTAAGCACCTTGCAATTACCAAGCACTCTTCTACTCGTCCATCTTACTATTAAATAGCCTTTTTGTGGTTCGTGTCAGAAAATTGCTGGATCCCTATGTTAAAATAGAACTGTAGCAACCTAGCTAAATTTAGGTATATGATCTGTGTTAATTTGTTACTTACATAAGTATTGTTTTTTATTATTCTGAGGTCTCTCTGTGCTGCTCTGTGATGTAGACCATCACCTCTCAGGGATTATATTGCAAGAACTACTTCTTGCCTGCTTTTACAGATATCATGGGAGGCCAAGCTTCTTTTTTCACCCTGCCCATGTAAAGGATTTCAAAGCCAATGATTCCAACCAGATAATGCTGCTCCAAATAGGTCTGTCTTCCACACAATACTCCACATGACTGCCAGCTCAGTTCATCAGGCTGAGGTATATGAAGTAGTCAAAAGTTTGGATGGCTGCACTCTGAAAAATCTACCTTTATTAAAGCATAAAAATAACAAAACACCTCAGCAAGACACTGTGGTGCATGATAAAGAGTCAACATGGTTAAAGCTACATCAACGCATAATCATGACTCCCAAGTCATGATTAAGCACTAATATAGCATGAAATGCTTTGACTTTTTTCTCATGCCCCACAATGTCTTGCTGCAGTGTTTTGTTGTTTTTATGACTTAATAAAGGTGGATTTTTTGGAGTGCAGTTATTCCAACTTCAGTCTACTACATAAAGTATTTAAAAGCTTGCATTATCACTGGGCAGGGAACATTCTAAACAGAGGGCCAGTTTACCTTCCTTCACATTTTGAGATAGCTGGATGGCTGGATTGTGACCAGTGTGAGTAGAAAATGGCTGGTGTCAATGGAAGTAAACAATGCCCCATCACTTGTATCAGGGGCTTGAAAAGTGCCCCATTGTTGGTATTAGCGGAAGGAATAGTTCCCCAACATTGGTGTTAGTAAGAGAAATAGTGCCATGTTGTTGGTTTCAGTGGGATAAATGGTGCCTTGTTGTTGGTGCCAGTGGGAGGAATATTGCCCCATTGTTGGTGTCATTGACAGAAATTTTGCCCCACCTTTGATGTCAGTGAGAAGAATAGTGCTTTGTATCAGTGGGAGGGATGGTGCTCCAAGGACAAGATAAAGGCAATCAAAGGGCTGCATCTGGCACCCAGGGCACATTTTGGAGACCACTGTCATAGCAGAAAGGGATAGAAAGAAAGATGTTGGTGGCCGCTTAGAAATTGGAGCTAAACAGTATAAGTTCAATAACGGGTATGCGGCATACTGCCCGTCTACGGTTTAAGGTTAGTTTAGAGGTTTATAGCAAAATCATATACTTTTTTAGGATCTTTTTAATGAGCTCCAGTTCCTCTTCAAACAGAGAAATAAGGCTGAAGGCAGGTGAAATGTATTAACCTATTTAACCACTAAAATAATTCAATGTATTTTAATACATCCATCTGTCTATTAATAATTGAAACGTATGTGTGAAAAGTATGCACTAAATAAAGAAAATATAAAATACAATAAAATACAATAAATATTAGTGCCAGTAATTAGCAAGAAGACTGAAGTCCTTTATCTTAGAATGTTCACAGTAGTACAGCACTAGAAGTGAGAATTACTGTTTAGGAATGTGTGAGTGCCCCCTTCATCTTAAAACAAGTGACAACATAGCAGACCAACAGACCTAAAAAGGATTGGAGGTTAATATGCACTTATGTGAAGTACAACCAGGTAGCTGTAATGCCATGAAAGGAAATGTGAACTTAGAAACCACCAACAAAATATGAATAGCCACTAAACAGATGGTAGGATCCCAGATGATTAGAGGTCAGTATAAGCATGTATTTAATATATCCAGCCTCAGATTATCCACCAGATATATAATAAAATTAAGTAGTTGTCATCTGTCAAACCCCCCCTACTCACATGAGTAGTGAAATATAATGCTGAAAATGTATTTTCAGATGAAATGCATAGGGTGGAGCGTTGGGCATTGACATCATCATGTTGTCTATGTTCAAGTGAGCAGTGGCATTTTTCTTTTCATGTTAACCAGTATTTTAATGTTTTAATAAATTGGAGATTTAAGTACGGTACTATCTGTATCATTGGATTTTTTTCCTTTTTTGCTTTTGGAGACATCTGAAGGTTCTTTTTCATCCATCACTCTGGATAATTACTATATTATTTACAATCCTATATTGACCTCTATTATCTGGGGTCCTGCCAACTGGTGAGTTGCCATTAATATTTGTTGATGGTGGTAAAGTTTGCATTTTGGTGGAGTCTTACTCCTGGTGCATGAGTGCACATTGATCAGATCATTGAGATTTGTTGGCCTGGTAATGTTCCACTTGTTTTAGAATGAAGAGAGCATTTGTCTTTATCAATCTTCAATAACTTACTGAAATATTCCCGCTTAGCTGAACTCTGACGGTAAAGCCTCGTACACACGATCGGATTTTCCGCAGACAAAACCTCAGACTTTTGTCCGAAGGCGTGTGCCTGGATTTTGTCTTGCATACAAATGGCAAGGAATTGTCGGCCAACAAACATGAACGTAGTGACGTACTATGTGGTTTTTCAGCTCTTTAGCACGTTATCCTTTGGGCTCCTTCTGCTAATTTTGTGTTAGTAGAAGTTTGGTGAGTGTGGATTTGCGCTTTTCATTTCTCGCTTTTCATTTAGCACTTTTCAGTTCACGCTTTTTATTTCATGCTTTTTAGTTTGTTTCTGAACGGCCGTTCGTCAACCAGACATGTTGCTGAATCGGAAGAGATAACGTGTTATTTATTATTGGCTTTGGAGTTATTGCTTTGACCCAAGTCCAGTCCAGGAACAGGAGGAGGAGGAGTTCTTAAACCAAAAATTGGTTGCTTTATTAATCATGACCAATTATGTCTGCGGGAGCTCCAGGAGAATAATCCAGATGATTTTCGGAATTATTATCCGGATGATGGACCTCTGCTTTCACCAACTCTTGCCATTGTTGACCCCCTATATTAAGAAGCAGGACACATGCATGAGGCTTTTATTTTATTTTTTCTTTGAATAATAATGATTTGATTTGTTATATTTTCGATATTTTTGGATGCATAGAATGCGCTTTTTGGTTAAGATAGACATGCAGATGTCTAATTTTATTTGTTTTCTTTTTTTAATGCACAATAAAAAAAAGTGTGGGGAATAATACTTGGCTATGTGTTTTACTTCAAATGACAGTTTGGGAGTAGGCAGTTACATTTAAAAAAATACAATGTAAAATTGACAAGGGACACCAACATAGTTGTATCTTTGATCTTAAAAACTACAGGATAATGGTGTTGTGGTAACTTGCCCAAAAAAAAGCATAATAAAATTATTCTTGATATCACTAGAAAAAAAAAGCCTTTGAAAAATAGTTTGCAATAACTCCATCAGTATCACCAGCAAAGTAGCTTCATTATTATCCCATTAAAGAAGAAGAGAATGTGCGCTGTGACATGGACATTCATTGTACTGTTCATTTAAGCACAAGAGACTCCATTTTGTTCTCACTGTTGAAATGTGTTCTGTAACCTTCACCTAACACACAGACACTTCTCCTACTAAACGCTCTCTACTCCCCCCTCCCTTTTCAAGGTTTTACTTTTGCAATTGTTCTGTTCGCTAGTTTTTATAAATATATTTCTATTTGTTAGCTTTTAATAACATATTTCTATTTGTTAGTTTTTAATAACATCTCACACCACCCCTTTCTTATCTATGTATAAAATAACATGTAATAATGAATTTTTCACTGAACGGACATTTTAAACACAGTGATTGAGTCCTGTGATACTGTTCCTGCAGCTGCAGTATTAACTTTGTTTTAGAGTCCCAATCAGAAATCAGTCATATCAGTCTTGGCGAGTTATAACAGGAGTTTGGCAGAGTTTCCAGAAGGAACTGCGCTTCGATCAGGATCATCGGGAAACGCAGACCTCAAATGCCGGCTAGGTAAGCTGCCCTTAAGCTTGCTATATTTCTGCCTTTTCCTATGTATCCTATCTGTCGGTTTTCAAGGAAACCAGACCACTCTCGGACCTTTCTGGTTGGGTAACGTGTGTGTGTGAATGTGTTTGTGTCCCCCTTCACGGGTTGGACTGTGTGTGGATAGGGAAAATCCTCTGCAGTTCCCTGCGTTGACTCCTTGTGGGCGACCTGGGTCAGAGGCGCATGGTAGGGTCAGATAAAACTCACAGAGAAGAGAAGAGACGAGGAGGGTCTCTTAATGAGTGTTTTGTCTATTGTCATAAACCCCTTCTATCCACGTAGATAAGTGGAGACTATTCTTATAAATCTGCAGATTTGCTGTACTATTTGTTTTAGAGGCAAGAGGGTATAGGCACAAGTAGAAAAGAGAGAAGACTGGTCAGTCATTATGGGCATTAAATTAATTAAGGGAATGAAGGGAGAGAGGCCTTCAGAAAATGCCCAGCGCAAGATGAGCGCTAGAGAATATATGAACCGAAGGTACGGTTCTGCCTATACTGAGCCCCTAGATAAATGGGTAGAATGGACAAAGGGAACAGCTAAACCTTTAAAATCTGAAGGGACTTTTGATTTAAAATTATGGCAAACTTTTCTGCACGATTATGGCCCACTACCGTGCAGTGAAGGAACGTGGAGAATAGCTTGCAAATGGGAGACAGAAGCTAAAGTAGCAAATCAAACTGGCTTGACGGAGATATTTAATAAAAGTACTGCCCAAATTTACTACGTTTGGCCAGAAGACTCTGTAGAGGAGGACCCCCCACCTTATGTGGCTGCCAGTTTGGCTTTAAGGGGTCCACGCACAAAAGCAAAAGAATTAGATTACATGGAACACACAAAAGATGAGCTATGCAATATAGTGGAGAGCAGGGGTTTAACAGCCCCATATCAACCTACAAAGAGGGATTCGGCTCGTATCCTACAAACAGATGATTGGCATAAATCAAAAGGCACACATGCAAACCTAGATCTCTCTGAACTTAAGGCTTTGGCCAGAGAAAGAGAGATAGAGTCTGAACTTCCAGAGCAAACCATAATTTCCAAATTGTGGCAGCAAGATGAAGAGAGAAGGAAGGAAGATGCCAGCCCTTCTGCCCCTGGCATAGAGAAATCTGTTGCAGTTTATCCTGTCAGAACCCAATTAGTTTTTGAAGGTGATGCTGTTGACAGTAAGTCTCAAATTAAATGGCATGTACCTTTTAGTCCCCAAGATATGAGAGCCATATTAGAGGGATTGGGAGATCCTAGAAAGAATCCAGTTGGGTTTGCAAACAAACTTAGCGCTGCACAGGAAGCATATGAGGCTTCTGCTACTGACATTCATCAGCTTCTTATTAAAGCAGTGGGAAGCAACATGTCTGGCTATATACTTAAAGAATGTGGTGTAGACTTCAAAAATCTAGGTAAGATGGTTAGTGGACGGGAGGTTTGTGAGAAATTGAAGGAAAAATTGCCCCAAATATATGGACAAACCAGACATGCTGAATTTATGAATGCTAAGCAAGGGAAAGAGGAAGCAGCAGGGGCTTATTGGAGGCGGTTAAGTGATATGGCTGAGGAAGCAGGCATTAAAATAGAGGAAGAGAAGGCGGGAGAAACTGCAAGTCCATCTACACAACTGGTGAAACAAAGGTTTCTTGATGGTTTAATACCCCAGTTGAAAGAAAAGTTGTTCACAGCAAGGCCTGAGGCAGGCAATATGTCTATTCGAGACGTCCTGCCTATCCTGTTATCCATAGAAAACAGGATTAACCAAAAAGACAGCAAACCCAAGGTAATGTACATGGGGAAGCAGAGAGGAAAAGGAAGAGGAAGAGGCAAAGGCAATTTCAGAAATCATGGCAATCAGGGACCAATTATATGCTACAATTGTGATGGGGAGGGACACATAGCCAAATTTTGCCATCTTCCTGACCGTAGACTAGGAAAGAGCTTAGAGGCCCCTCATGCTGATCCCAGTTCTCTGCCAAAAGCAGTGGATCAGGCATAGGAAAATGGCATGCCAGTATCAATCATGTTAAATAGGGGAGATAATGGTCCCGAGGCCAGAATAAAAGTATTTTTACAAGAACTCCCCTATCCTGGAGGAGAAACAGAATTAACCTGTTTAATTGATACTGGTGCAAGCCGAAGTGTTTTTAATATAGAGGACTTACCTCCAGGATTATTATCTACAAATGTTATCTCTGGTGTTGGCCTAACCGGGACCTCTACTGATTTGGTTGAGTCCAAGCCACTTAAACTCAGGCTAGGACAGCAAACAGAAATTGTCACTAAAGTGTTAGTTTCAGACACATTTCCTACCAATCTTTTGGGAGCTGACATTTTGAACCAAATTTTAGCAAACATAGACTACACTCCTACAGGAGTCCAAGTGGTCAGTAGTCTGTCAGGAGAAGTTTTAAATTCTGCCTGTGGAGTATTTTTAATCCAGGACTCCACTCCGCCATTTCCACCAGAATTGAAAGCGATTCCCGCTGAATTATGGGCCACCAGCAAATATGATGTAGGTCTGCTGGATTGCACCCCAGTCATGATAAAAATTAAACCAGGAGCCCATCTCCCACAGATTAAACAGTACCCACTGAGTATTGCTCAGACTGAGGGGATAAAGGATCAAATCACTCAACTGAAAGCAGCAGGGGTTGTTGTACCAATTAAGTCCCAGGTCAATACACCCCTGTTCCCAATTGCAAAGAAGCCAGACAAGAAGGGTGGGCAGGTGACATATCGCATGGTGCATGATTTGAGAGCCATTAACAATATAATAGAGGCAGATACCCCGATCGTGCCCAACCCCCGCACTTTACTAAGTGGAATACCTGCCTCCAGCACCTGCTTTACAGTGATTGATCTTGCAAATGCTTTCTTTTCGGTGCCCCTGCACCCAGATTGCTGGCACCTTTTTTCATTTACCCATGATGCCCAAAAGTTAGCATGGATAAGATTGCCCCAAGGCTGTGTGAGTAGCCCCTCTGAATATAATACTGCGTTAAAGCAAGTATTGGACCAATGGTCCCCCTTACACCCAAACACAGTTTTGCTTCAGTACATAGACGATTTGCTTATTTGTTCTGATACAAAGGACATTTGTAGCAGAGAAACAGTAAGCCTTCTCATGTTTCTCTATAACAGTAACAACTAAGTTAGCAAAGATAAGCTATAATACTGCCAAGAGAAAGTGATCTTCCTGGGTCACTGCATTTCACATGGAATCCGTCACCTAACCCCAGATCGAGTTAAAACTCTACAAAACTTTGAAAAGCCAAGAAATGTCCGGCAACTACGTGCCTTCCTGGGGTTAGTGGGATATTGTAGGGACTGGATTCCAAATGCATCAGAACTTATGGCTCCTCTATATGAGGCTACCACTAGAAACCCTTTCAAACTCACATGGGACAATGAATTGCAGATGAAGGAGCTTATTAAAATTTTGTCTTAAGCTCCCGCCATTGGACTTCCTGACTATACTAAGACTTTCTCGTTGTTCTGTCATGAAGTCAATGGATTTGCTGCAGGTGTACTCACCCAGCTACATGGAGACAAACAGAGGGCTGTGATGTATGTATCAGCCTCATTAGACCCTGTCATCAAAGGCTCCCCCAGTTGTATGCGAGCCATAGCAGCCTGCATTTTGCTGCTAGACAAAGTAACGGAGCTTGTACTAGATTCTGCTCTGATCCTGTATGTGCCACATGCAGTACAGGAAATCATGAATCAAGTAAATACTAGACATGTGTCTGCCAGTAGATTTGACAAGTACCAGTCTGCTCTTTTTGCTCCATCGAATTTAACAATCAAACGATGTGTTACTTTAAATCTGGCTACTCTTCTTCCTATAATTGATGAGGAAGATGCAACAAATGGTACTGATGTAGAACCTGAGAGTTTTTCTCATGATTGTATGGCTCTTATGGAGGTAGAAAGGGCCTCTGTCACACCAGCAAAAGATGAGCCTTTATCAGATTGTGACACACACGTCGATGGTTCCAGATTTTACACTGATGATGGTCAGCCACACACAGGGTTTGCTGTAACCACTACAGACACCATTTTACATCAGGAAGCATTGAAACCCCAGATGTCAGCACAGGAAGCGGAGTTGTATGCTGTAGTCAAAGCATGTCATCTCCTAGAGAATCAAAGGGGAAACATCTACACTGACAGCAGATATGCATTTGGAATAGCCCACGATTTTGGGCCTATCTGGAAAGCACGGAACTTTCTGACTAGTGCAGGGAAGCCAGTGAGACATGCAAAACTCATAGAGCGGCTATTTGAGGCCTTTCAGAAACCAGCAGAAGTTGCCATCTTGAAGGTAAAAGGGCATGCAAGGGGAAATGACATGACAGCCAGAGGAAATGCTTTAGCGGACCAAGCGGCAAAGGATGCTGCCCTTATGGCATTTGGAGTCACATCCACTGTAGGGGTCGCCCAGGTAGCGGGGACAGATTCCCCTCATCAAGAGCAGTGGGATGTAGAAACTCTAATTCAGTAGCAGAACCAGGCCCCTGATGAAGAGAAGGATAAATGGATCAAATGTAATGCTACCCAAAATCAGCAGGGCCTGTGGAGCGCTGACAACAGGTGGTGTCTACCCAGGAGTTTGTACCCAGTTTTAGCACAACTGGCACATGGCGTCAGTCATCTTGCTAAGGGCGCGATGGTGGCACTTACTGACTGCTATTGGATAGCACCTGGATTTAGTGCATTTGCAGCCAGGTTTTGTGCTTCATGTCTCACTTGTGCTCTGTACAATGCAGGGAGGCCTGTTCATGTTCCCCAAAGGCATTCTCCAAAGCCAGATTTCCCTTTCCAAAGAATTCAAATAGACTACATTCAGATGCCCAGAATAGGCACCTATGAGTTTACTTTAGTGTGTGTTGACATGTTTTCAGGTTGGCCGGAGAGCTGGCCAGTAGCCAAAGCAAATGCAAAAACAACAGCAAAGAAAATTTTGAATGAAATAGTTTGTAGATATGGAGTTCCTGAAACTATTGAGAGTGACAGAGGAACCCATTTTACTGGTGAAGTAATGAAAGAGGTAATGCAAGCACTTCACATACAGCAAGCTTTCCATACACCTTATCATCCACAAAGTAGTGGTAAAGTTGAGAGACTTAATGGAATTTTGAAAAACAGATGTGCAAAAATTAAAGCAGATACAGGAAAAGGATGGGTGGAAGCTTTGCCATTAGCCCTATATTCTGTACGAACTACCCCTAAACAACCACATGGGCTGTCCCCCTATGAGATTTTATTTGGAGGGCCACCCAAAACAGGGCTATATTTTCCCCAACAGTTGCAAGCTTCTCACTCGAGTCTGTTAGAATATGTTCAGATTTTGCAAAGAACATTGAATAAAATACATGAAGGTGTTTATAAATCTATCCCCGACCCAGATTCTGTTTCAGGTATTCACAGAATCCAACCAGGTGACTGGGTGGTGGTCAAGCGACACGTCAGAAAGCCACTAGAACCAAAATTTGATGGACCACATTTGGTGCTTTTGACAACCGGTTCTGCTGTCAAGTTGGAAGGAAAGCCCACCTGGATTCACGCCAGTCACTGCAAGAAAATCCTGAAGTGATGATATCCTTTGAAAAAATGATGATAATGTTTCTTTTCTTTTTGTTGTTTGTGAGAACTGAGACATGGAAAAATAACCCTTTCATCCAAATGTTAAAATTCTATGCAACCCATAGCAACGCTAGTAACTGCTGGGTGTGTTCTCACTTACATCCCCAAACAGGAACAATACCCATGATAGCAATGCCTCTCAATTTCACTGATCTAAACAGGACCAGAATAAATGGCTCATACATAGTCTCCACAGCTAATGAGCACAGATCAGTAAATTTGATGGTTTCGAAACAGATAAACGCTCCACAGATTTGTTTAAACATTACATGCCCGTTTAACACTAAATGTAGACGGTTGGGCAATTCAGATTGCACCCGAGCAAAAATTACAGTTTATGGAGGAAACTAAGGTCAATATTATTATATCCCAGATCCAGAACTAAATAGAACCCTTTATAGTACAAATTGCTCACAGTTTCCAATATGTGAAAATATCGGTTTCCTGAGATTCCATGTTATTGCTTCCAGTTTTTTAGGAGCAGGCATACCGTCCATACGTAGAGGGTTATATTATATATGTGGAAATAAAGCTTACGCCTGGCTTCCTACTAATGTTACAGGTACATGTTATATTGGGAAGTTAGTACCTGCTTTGGCTGTTCGCAAAGATACAGTGCGACCAGATCAAAGTCTAGAATACCCTTTAGTGTTCAAAAGAGAGCTGTTCACTGAAGGTGACATGGCATGGTCATGGTTCCCTTCCTGGACAGGATGGGGAATTGAAGCAATGAAAAGACTAAATAATTACACTAGAATTGTAGATGAGATTATTAACCTTACTACCACTGATATAGGTTTATTAAATGAAGAAATGGCTCAGCTTAAAAAAGTAGTATTAGAGCACAGATTAACGCTAAATTATCTCACTGCAGCTCAAGGTGGGATGTGTAAGGTATTTCACACTGACTGTTGTATATACATTTCTGATAATGAGGACATTATTAAAGGGCATCTTTCTAAGATAAGAGAACTACAGAATAAGGCCAGAGATATTGCTAAAGATGGATGGAACCCCTTTCAGGGTTTAGGAGGTTTTGGTGATTTTTTATATGGCATAGCAACATGGTTACAGAAACTAGGCGCTTACATTGTGATGTTCCTATTTCTCATGTTTGTTATTTACTTCCTCATCAGGCTATGCCTCTGTGTGACTACCCGCTGTACCAACAAATGTACCACCAGCCCTGATGAACCCATTATTGTGAGAAAGCTAGGAGAGAGCTGAACAGGACGCCGTCTCTCTGCGCCAATGTAACAGGAGTTACCAGCAATCGGCTGAATGTAACGCGGAGAAGAATGGTGTCAAATAAACAAAAGGGGGGAAATGACATGGACATTCATTGTACTGTTCATTTAAGCACAAGAGACTCCATTTTGTTCTCACTGTTGAAATGTGTTCTGTAACCTTCACCTAACACACAGACACTTCTCCTACTAAACGCTCTCTACTCCCCCCTCCCTTTTCAAGGTTTTACTTTTGCAATTGTTCTCATCGCTAGTTTTTAATAATATATTTCTATTTGTTAGCTTTTAATAACATATTTCTATTTGTTAGTTTTTAATAACATCTCACACCACCCCTTTCTTATCTATGTATAAAATAACATGTAATAATACATTTTTCACTGAACGGACATTTTAAACACAGTGATTGAGTCCTGTGATACTGTTCCTGCAGCTGCAGTATTAACTTTGTTTTAGAGTCCCAATCAGAAATCAGTCATATCAGCTGCATTTCCAGATTTCATAATTTGCCACGTCACGAATGTTAATTCTCCATTATGAACGCTAGTTTACAAGACCGACTGCTTCTGGCTCGTCCTTGCTTATGAGCATGCTTGTTTGTAATTTGGACTTTTGTCCGACGGACTTGTGTACATGCGCTCGGAAAACCCGACAAGACATTTGTCCATGGAAAATTTTAAAACATGCTATCCAACATTTGTCCGCGGAAAATCCGACAACTGTCCGAAGGAGCGTACAGTTGGATTTTCCACCAACAGCCTGTCATCACACAATTCCTGTCGGAAAATCCGATCGTGTGTACGAAGCTTTAGAAGCAGTAGCAGAACAGAGAGCCGATCAGACTCCTCTGCAATGAACATGGTCACATTTTACATAAGGGGCTTGCTGAAAGAAAAGAGCAAAGTGATCAGATTGATGTCATGACTATACTGAGGCTCCTTTTTTTGTCCAATTAGTATGCTGGATGTAGATCATTAACCAAGCTGTACACTATAGATGTGGTAAGGTTGCCCTTCCTGCTATGTAGTCTGGCAGAGGTGGCTGAAGCACAAAAGTGGCGGAACAGAATTCCAAAGCCTTTAGCAGGTAAGGCAGTTTTCAGATGTGTATTTCAGCTGTGTATTTAGCTTTTTCCTGGAACTCAGCATTAAACATTCATCACTTCTTTTCAAAATCCAGCATTTCACGAGCTTACCTGATGATAAAAACGACCCTGTCACTCTGTTAGTGTTTGCAAGAATGAATATCAGTGTTGCAAAGAATTACAAACTAGTGTACTTTTCTTCACTATTGAAGCACATAAAATTATTGATGGTTCCATTACAAAGAAGAATGTGCCCCTTGGGACTGTCTAATTTTTGTCTACTAAATGAAATATATAAGAGCATCTGGTGTCTGATTGCAGGATGCGTAAAGCCTATTAAATCCCTGGGGGACTGAACAATGATATACATACTCTAATTATTATCAAGAGAACTGAAGGCTTTCCAGGAACAAGGTCTGAACCTAGCTGCTTTCAAAATAACATGCAACAATCATTTACATCTTGCTACATTATAAAAAAATATAACTTTCATTACGATTCCCACTTGGTGTTTCAGTATATATTTCATGATTCATCTCTGTGCTTGTCCCAATAAGAACACAAATTATGACAGAAAACAAATCAAGGTATGCGTAGATCTCAGGAGACACATACGTGCCAGTTTAAAGCAGAAGACTCAACTAAAGAAAGAAAATAAGAGCATTTTAGAAAGATACTGGCTGATGAGTTCTAATTGACAGGTGCACTTAAGGAGCTACTAGCAAGTTCAGCTGCATGAAAGCTACTTAAATCTTTTACAGACTGCAGTGCTGACATACCACTGAAATTCCTTGTCTTGCTTAACTGCCATGACCACCATAGGACAAAATGATGTGCATACAATGTTCTGCTTTTACTAATTGATCTCTCAGTTTCTCATCCCTGCTTTGCAGGGATGAAAAACTGACAGATCATTCCCTTCCTACAGAGCTCTGTGTTGTTTACCAACATAAAAGCGCTGGGCTGTGATTGCACACAGCCAATCAGCGGGTCCTGACCATAAATCATGCCTTTTTTAGCCACTTCAGCTCTGGAAGCTTTTACCCCCTTCATGAACAGGCCATTTTTTGCTATTCGGCACTGCGCTACTTTACCTGCCGATTGCGCAGTCATGCAACACTATACCTAAATGAAATTTGTATAATTTTTAACACAAATATAGCTTTCTTTTGGTGGTATTTGATCACCTCTGGGTTTTTTTGTTTGTTTTTGTTTGTTTTGCTATATAAACGATAAGAGACCAAAAATTGAAAAAATAAAAATTAAACTATATTTTTTACTTTCTGCTATAAAACATATCCAATAAAAATATGAAATGTCTTCATACATTTTGGTCACAATGTATTCTGCTACATGTTTTTGATAAAAAAAATCCCAATAATTGTTTATTGATTGGTTTGCGTGAAAGTTATAGCACCTACAAACTATGGTATATATGCTGGCTTTTTTTTTATACTACTAATGGCCGCGATCAGCGACTTATAACAGGACTGTGATACTTCAGCGGTCAATCTGACATTAAGGGTACTTTCATACTGGGGCGGTGCCGGCATTAGCAGTAAAGCGCCGCTAGCTTTAACGGCGCTTTACTGCTGTTATAGCAGCGCTTTTTGACCGTTAGCGGGGCGCTTTTAACCCTCGCTAGCGACCAAAGAAAGGATTAAAAGTGCCCGTGATGCGGCGCTGCCGAAACGCTTTGCAAGCGCTTCGGCAGCGCTGCCCATTCATTTAAATGGGCAGGGCATTTTGGGAGCAGGTTATACACCGCTCCTGCACCGCCCCAAAGATGCTGCTGGCAGGACTTTTTTTGCCCGTCCTGCAAGTGCACTGCCCCAGTGTGAAAGCACTCGGGCTTTCACACTGGGGAGGCATGAGAGGCACTTTTCAGGTGCTTTACAGGTGCTAGTTTTAAAGCTAAAACACCTGAAAAGCACCCTAGTGTGAAAAGGGTCTAACTGACACTGGGGGGGAACTTACTAACTGCCACTGACATCACCAGTGACATTAATAAAGTGATCAGTGATAATACTATACGCTGTCACTATACTAATGACACTGGCTGGGAAGGGATTAACATCTAGGATAATTAAGGGGTTAAATATGTGCCTAATTATGTGTAATGTGTGTACAATGTTCTGCTTTTACTAATTGAAATGCCAGTCAGAGGCGTATCTAGTGAAAATGGCGCCTATGGCAAGCACTGAAACTGCGCCCCTGTCAAAACATTTGAAACACATCTTTTAGATAACCTAAAGGGGGTGTCATTAGAGTCTGAGATGAAAGAAGGATGGAAGGACAGCAGGCCCAGATCCTAGACACAATAGCAATACAGTATGTGTATTCCAGAAAGTTTAATAATCAGCAGATAAAGATACTCCAAACACCATCCCCCTAGGCAGATCCCATCAAACAGATACAAGAGATGGTTAGAGAATCTGCAGACATGGTGCAGGAGACAGTCCAAGACTGCGGACATGATGCAAGAGATCAGAGACTGCAGTTTCTGTCTTACTAACAATCCATTTGCCAAGCACAGTTAGTAAGACCATAAATGGTTAATAAGTCTGTGAAGATCCAAGCCTGACCAGCCTAAATTCTGAAAGGCCATATAAAAACAAACAAATCATGCAGAGCACACTGGACTTTGACACCAAGAGCTCTTTTGAAACAAAAGAAGAAGCAAAGAAGAAGCTGCAAATCATCATGAACACTGTCACACTCTTTCGCTTTCCAGAAGTCTAATCATGATCAGTGTGCTTATCCGTCCTGTGTGCAGTGTAAATAAAGAGGAGAGCAAGGGGAATCATTTCCTAACCAGTGTGAGCACTGGCTGATCTGCATATAGGACGGGCGAACTGCTGCTTAGACATCTGCAGCTGGCATTATGTGTCTGTGACACAGTGTGAGAGAGAGAGAGATTCAGCTCTCCTCCATCCTCTTTAAGTGTCACATAAACAGTGGGAGCCCCTCCTGGTATCAGCTCTGTAATGATCTCCCACCTTCTCCTGCTAATACGTTATCTAGCAGAGCTCCATCCCTGTCCTCACCTCTATGATCTTCCTCCCGCCTCCATTCAGCCTGTATTGCTCACCCTTTCTTCTGCATGATGGTGTCCTTCAGTGCAGCCCAGGCTACAGCATCCACCCTCCTCCTGGGCACAGTGCTGAGGCTCCCGGAGAGCGTATACCGGATGATAGACACATCAGGGCTGAGGGAACCAGCAGCATGCATCAGGTGGCGGCCATCTCTCTTGTCATGTGATAGCAGTCAGCTGACACCTGTGAGGGTGGTGCCTTCTGTATCCCGGGCACTGACTGGCTAGGACACTGTGCAGCCCCTGCCATCTTTTTAGCTAGTAGCTGGCTGTTACATCCCTCCGAGCATACTGTGTGGGCGGTGCAGGGTGATGACAAGCCAGAGCGGTTCATCTTTTTTAGGATGGGGAGGAATCAGACAACTTGGCCCAGTCCATCCTTGCCTGGGACAAAAACTATTTTTTGAGAAACTACCCAGGAAGGCCAAAACCCAGGAATGTCCTAGCAAAACCTTGACTATTGGCAGGTATGCCCTGGAAAGTGCCTTGCTGACAGCCACTCACCAGCGCCCCCTTCAGGTAGCGCCCATGGCACTTGCCATATCTGCCATACCCCTAGATACGCCACTGCTCTGTTTCTCATCCCTGCTTTGCAGGGATGAGAAACTGACAGATAGTTTCCTTCCTGCAGAACTCTGGGCTGTGATTGCACACAGCCAATCAGCAGGTCCTGGCCATAAATCATTGTCCGGGACTTGCTGGCAGGTTCCTGCTGTACACAATCACAGCGCAAAGCCAGGCAGGGGGCGCACATATAAGCGCCCTAAACCCAGAAGTAGACAACGGCGTACGCAGTACATTGTTGGCTGCCAGTCAGCAATTAGTTTATGTTTACCTCCCAAAAATGTGATAAAATGTGTACATTTTTTTAAGGGCTCGTTCAAACCATACGCACATTAAAACTGATGGGAAAATTGCGCAGATTTCACTTGCAGAGACATCAGTTTACATCAGTTTAATTGCACGTTGACATCAGTTTTCATGCTCATCAGTTATGTGTCCTATATTCACACATGTTGATGTCATGTCAGTTCTTTTGGTGTGCAGAAAACTACATACAGGTTGCAGATCCTTGCGTAGAAAAAATCCTCACATTGTGGTGTGAACAGGGCGCATAGAGAACAATTGGGTTGTTTTTCTTGTGCCCTTGCAGATCACGTGCAGAAAAACTGATGTCTCTGCACTATGGTGTGAACGAGGGCCTAGGGCTTTGTACATTTTCTGCAGGCACAGAAAATATATGTGGATCTTTCCAGAACTGCAGTAACCTTGTCAATGAGGACGTGTTTGTACTCCAAAGCAGGAGAGAAGTCTACAGAAGTTTTTCAACTCCAGTCCTCAAGGCACCCAAACAGGTCTTGTTTTCAGGATTTCCCTCAGATGAAATGGCTGTTGTAATTACTAAGGCAGTGAAACTGATTAAATCACCTGTGCAAAATAATGGAAAGCCTGAAAACATGACCTGTTGGGGAGCCTTGAGGACTGACGTTGAGAAACACTGGACTCTACAGTGACAACACTGCTCCTTCATAAATACAGTGGAATGAGTGTTGCCACCTGAGTGAGTGTTAAGCTGAGCATACACTATACAACTTGATTGTACAATCTCCTTTAGATTCACCATTGACTATGTAATATAAGTACCTGCACACTGAATTCAAACTGAATGAATTGTTTATGTTGCCCTCATATTACATCGTTTTGGTAAGTTAAAAAAAAAAGATTGTACAGGTATCATACAATGTAATGTGTATGGTCACCCTTACTGGCAGTATCACCAGGTTAAAAAGCCTTCAAAAAAGAAAAGTAATGCAGCCGCCTCACCAAAGATCTGGATCCTGCAATACATTCAATTTATGGTTTTGGAATTGCATATGTTTTAAATGTTATGCTAGTGAAGACTTATTTCCAGGATAGAAGCTAGGCAACCAGTAATTTTGGAAGGTGGGGTCAGCAGTGACAGGTTTAGCCTTCCCTATGTACAGGTATTTGATACTTCTGTGTATGTTGAATACCTGTCCCCCCTCTGCACACTGAGAATCTTCCCACCAGCACCAATGTCACTATGACCAGCAGAGATCAGGGGTAACAGACATACCACGCACAGAAGTGTTGGATACTTGCAGTAGCTAGGGATTAGCAATCCATCAGCAACATACAGAACACCAGGAAGTTGAGTATACATGCTCTTCTTTTACAGGATAGCTTTAGATCAAGTTTGCAATCTTAAAGTGTTACTAAACCCAGGACCCTGCACTATATCTGGTCTCCCACAGTACACAGAACGTGCAAATGCAATTATTTTAGTAAATATAAACTGCTAAATACCTTTTCTCATCAGCAGTATATAGCAGTCTTATGACTTCTATCAGTGTCTGGTTAAAGCTTGTAAGAGGAGTTTTCATTCTCTCCTGATTGTCCTATGAGGGTGCAGGACCCCTGACTCTCTGTCTGGACATTGCTGATTGGCCCTGTGCTGATCGCATGCACCCCCCAAGAAAAAAAAAACTCTCTAGCAATACACACCAAACTGAGCATGTGCGGCTTGCTCCCAAGGCTCTGTTCCATCAGCAGATAGATTGGGGACTGTGGAAGAAGGGGAGGATCAGAGAAGACAGGATCAAACTGTCTTTTTACACAATGCAGAGGATTACCTCCTTAGGTTCCACAGTGAGTATAACAAACATGCTTTTCTGCATATACAGCCTGATTTTACTGTTGTGGGTTTAGCAACACTTTAATGAAAAGGTCACTTTAACTTTCAATTATGTCTAGTGTGTAGATTTAACCTCAAAATGGCTTTTAAACAGAAGAAATGCCTTTTTCTGATTATCTCAGTGTGTAGCGAAAGTCACAATGCTAGTATGGCCACATAACCAAGACTTTTAAATGTCAATAAAAAGTGTACAGTGGGAAAGAGCTTAGAAGAACAATGCAAGCAGCTTCATCACTATATCAGAATGGGATTTACTTTTTTATGTGTGAAGCACACAAGACACAAGTACTGACTACTGAAGTCAAGCTTGAATGAAATTCAAGGCCAAAACTTTTTTTTGTTGTCATGAAGATTGGATCAACAGTTGCAGTCAAGATTCTTGCCATGTTTTGCGATGGGAGTGACCTCTCCACATATTTTGGCCAGCCGACTGAAAATGTACTCACAAGGGAAAAAAAGCTCCTTTTACCTCAAGATAACTTAATAACCATCAATTTAAAGCCTGGAGAGGTTTTTATTTCTTTCCGTACTTAAATGTTACTTTAAGTATAAAATGAGTCCCCAAGCAGCATATTACTTATCACACAGCACTATCCAGGATGTAAAAAGTAGGAACACAGTGTTCAAAGCCATTTTCTGAAATTACAGTGTTTAGGAGATCCAAAATATTACTAGATGCAGAGAATCACTAAGTCCAATAGTTTGTCAGCTACTGGAAGAATATTTGAGTTTGACATTCTCCTTCAAAATGACAAGGTTTGGCAGCATGTATACTGTGCAGTCTAAAAAGTGAGAGTTTGTTGTTGTGTGTTTGTTTTGGCTTTCTATAGGTGTTGCAATGTCATGGAAAATAAATGGGAATGCACCAAAATACGCATGATAACACACTAATGCACACAATAGTAACAAGTTAAAATGTACACTCATAGGCCTAAAGCAAACAATGCACTTTTATTGGTACTTGTGGACAGGTTTGGGAAATATTGAGGAAATACATTTAGTGACGCTTATGCCACGTACACACGGGCAGACTTTTCGACTGGACTGGTCCGACAGACTTTCCAACGGACTTTCGACAGACTTTTGACAGACTTCCGAAGGACTTTCGAACGAACGGACTTGCGTACACACGATCACACCAAAGTCCGACGGATTCATATGTGATGGCGTACGACCGGACTAAAATAAGGAAGTTGATAGCCAGTAGCCAATAGCTGCCCTAGCGTGAGTTATCCTCGGTCAGACTAGCATACAGACGAGCTGATTTTTCGATTAGACTCGAGTCCGTCGGACAAATTTGAAACATGTTCCAAATCTAAAGTCCGTCAGATTTTTAACCGAAAAAGTCCGCTGCAGGTCCAATGGAGCCCACACACGGTTGGATTGTCCACCACATTCGGTCCGTCGGATCAGTCCGGTCGAAAAGTCCACCCGTGTGTACACACATAAGCAGAATTGTCCCTGGAAACCATTTTAAGCTGTTAGCAATTATAGTTCATTCTATGCTGTTTACTTTTTCTCATGAATACATTTTCTTGTAGAAATAAATGTTAACAACCATGGATATTATTAGCAACAAGAATACGGCTGTCAGTCCATGATCTGAAAGCATTAATGTTATTCTCAGGATAGCATGAGAAATAAGGATATTGCTGTCAAGTGATAATGGATGAAACTGGAGGCTGGGATGTAAACAAAACAAGACAAAACACTAGGCTGATTGATAAAGGAATATTGGCATTTAGTCCATTTTTTATAGGCACAGCGACTAACTATTGAAGAAAATCAGTGCCAATATACTTGAATATCCTCTTTAAATTATTACAATTGTGGATGCTTACCTATGAACTTCCACTCATTTGTCTCCTCCCCCCCTCTGGTGCCACATTTGGCACCTTTCGGGGGGGGGGGGGGGGCAGGATACCTGTCTGTGAC
Source organism: Aquarana catesbeiana (assembly GCF_042186555.1). Taxonomy (NCBI): domain Eukaryota; kingdom Metazoa; phylum Chordata; class Amphibia; order Anura; family Ranidae; genus Aquarana; species Aquarana catesbeiana. Next base: position 251,155,144 of record NC_133324.1, on the reverse strand, counting down.
AGGAGCCACAGCCGCGGCAACTGACGTCACCGCAAGGCTTCCTCTTCCTTCCCCTGCCGCCGGGCCAGTAGGACAGACTGCGCATGCACAGTAGGGTTCCCGGCGTGAAGCCGTAAGGCTACACTGCCGGGTTCCCTTACCTGCAATGGCGGCGGCAGCACCCGACAGCTGATGGAAACACCAGCTGCAGCAGCGGGCGGATCTCCGCTTTAAGAGGTAGGCATCTGAGACCACCTGAAATCTGACAGTTACTGCCCTGTCAAATACTTTGTCTCAAACACTAAGACCCCTTTCACACTTGGGCGGTTTTCAGGCGCTTTAGCACTAGAAATAGCCTCTGCTAAGCGCCTGAAAACCCCCTTTCATTCATTCCAGTGTGCCCATTCACACTGGGGCGGTATGCTTGTGGGACGGCAAAAAAAGTCCTGCAAGCAGCATCTTTGGGGCATGTTGGGAGTGTTGTATACAGTGCTCCAAAATGCTTCTGTCCATTGGAATGAATGGGCAGCTCTTTCAAGGTGCCTTAAAAAGCGATTTGAAAGCATCGTAGGATTGGAGTTTTTACCCCTTTTTTCGGGTTAAAAGCTCCCCGCTAGCGGCGGTAAAGCGCCGCTAAAACGAGCAGCTCTTTAGTGCTAAGGCGGCCGCGGCCCCAGTGTGAAAGGGGTTTAAAATGGACTGTGGTCAGACTTCAGGTAACCTCTCACCCCTAACTCTTACATTGACACATTATGGAGTCCTTAGACTGAGACAAGGTATGTAAATCCAGGTAAGAAATTGACTATACATTTTTTATAGAAAAGCCTTTAAAATCATAATTCTATTAGATAGCTCTATAACATGCTGACCCTCTTAACGTACTGCAAATCTACCAGACAGAGGCTTTCTGACTGAAAACATTAGACTTTCTGTAGTCTCTAAAGACATTAAACTCCCATAAAGCTCTCAGTAGCCAGAGACCTTGTGATATTTATCCTAGATGAGCTCAAGAAAAAAGTACTGTTACTAAAAATAATGATATTGTTTAATACCAATAGCAAGTGCCATGCTGCTTTATTTGAAGCATGAAAATGAATGACACGTTCACGTTAAGGCTGGGTTCACACTATCTTCGTATGCGTCTCACAGCAGTGGTCCGGCGTGGTTACCTTTAAACCGTTTCAGGTCCGACTTCAGCCTGAATTTTTGGCTTAATTCGGACCTGAAATGGACCAAAAGACGCACAGGGCTCCTGTGCAAATTTACAGCAAAGCCGCAGTGGAGATAGGTGAACTGGCTCCATAGACATCCAGTCAAAATCTCCTGCTATTGCAAATTGGATCCAATTCGCAATAATGTGAACGCAGCCTAAAGGAAAATTGAAGCCAGGCTGCATATTCTTATCAGTAGGCAACAAACAGTACATATACTTTAAAACAAGCCCTCACTGACAGAGCCACTGTGGCCCCGTTTACCCAAGAGCGATCTGAAGCGTGATTTGGAGCTTCATCAGAAGCCCTTCAGCCCCCGACATTAGGTTTTTCAATATAATCAATAGTGCTAATTCATATCTGAGCATAATGTCACGTGAAGCTTGAAGCCTGTTGCTCAGAAAGTACATGAGTTTCTTTTCAGGCAGAGTTGTGCATTTTGACCCCAGTAAACATCAATGGAAGTCTCTGAAAAATACCCCTAATGTGCATTTTTCAGGCATTTTCTTGCCTAGTAACTAGCTTTCCATTGGCTTAAATATACGTTGTTAAAAAGGTATATATGTATTAAAGACTGAGCTGTGTGCAAAAATGCCTGTACAAATGCGCACATAAAGGCCCCCCAACAAAACTCATAAGGCCTAACCAAGCTGAAGCTATTTTGGATTAATTAGTCCTCAAAATGTGCAGAATTTGCAGTTTTACCTTACCTGTCTCTCTGTAGGGCAGCTGCCCCCTGCCAGCAGCGAGTTGGCAGCCTGCCTGCCTTTTAAACTCAAAGGTAAACAGAACAAGGAAGAGGGGATAGAGCAAAGTGCTGAGACAAAATTTGAACTATGCCACTGCTTTGAAATTTGGGAATGTAATGTTGGACATGGAGGGAAATGATCAAATAAATTAGTGACAAAATGAGATGCAAATTAGGCTGTTGGTCAGTTAGCAAAGTCAATGGGGTTGACTTACTAAAAGCGAATAGATTGTGCAAAGTGCAGTTGCCGTCTGCAAGTACAGATGCACCAGAGTTTAGTAAATGAGGTAAAGCTTCACTTTGCAAAGAATAGCCAATCACGTGCAAGGAAAAAAAAAAAAAAACACAGCATTTTTGCTTGCACATGATTGGATGATGGAAGTCAACAGAGCTTCCCCTCATTTACTAACCTCTGGAGCAACTGCTTTTGCAGAGTGCCAATGCACTTTACAAAGTACACAGTCTATTTGCCTTTAGTAAATCCACCCCAATGTGTCATGTATGACCCTTGCATTTTCAATCCTGAGACAGTTTTGTGCAAGTCTGCAACATAATTACTGCTGGAGGTAAGAAGAGACTGATGGAAAACAAGCAGAAAAATAAGAAGTGGGCAGGGTCAGGTTTTATTTTGTCATAGTGTTATTAGGAAAGCTAGAAATATACGGATCAAGGTACAAAATTGTCATAAATCTGTCTCACAATCTGTTTTATTGCTCCTTTTTAGCATTAACATGGTGTGCTGCAGAATTGATAAATGTCCACCAGTGGCTGTAACTACAGAGATCAATGAGGGCTTATTTTAAAGCATATTTACTGCTAAGAATATACTAATGGTTGAATGTCCATAGCCTGGCCAAAGATGTTAGCTTCAAGGCAGTGCATCTTTGATCCTGTTCCTCCCCATTCATTAGAGAGAATTCTATACAACTAAAGACTGATTTCAGCCACTTCCAACAATTATCCAGTTGAATTGTCAACCTACTGATTTGCTTAAAATTCTGATATTCTTCATAAAAGTAAGCAGTTTCCTATACAATTTAAATTGTATATACATTTATTGTGTTTATTTTACCATCCTATGAAAAAAAAGCAGCAAGTACTAAAGAAAGCAGTAAGTAAAATACCAGCTAGAAATCCAGAAAGGACATAGAATATCATTACTAGTTCAGATTGCGGTTGTCAGGCTTGGAGTTTTGCAACATTCCATCTTGTTTTTGTCTTTGTATGATAAATAAAATACAATCACAGCACGAGTTTGCCTTTGCATCAGAGCGGTGCTGAAGATAAAGTATACTGCCAGGTGATTGGATGAAAAGACCCACAGTGTTCAGTATGCACAATAAAAAATAACTGTACAGCTCACGCATCTGCAAAATCAACCAGCTCATCTTCATCAGTGTATAAGAATATGGAAATAGCCCATCTTATAAATGGAAACAGTGACAAGTAAAGCTAAGGGAAAAACAAATATGCTCTCTGGAAAAGCACTGCTGACTTCGTATCCCTGTCACCAAATTCATAACACACCAATCTGAATGCCTCAATTATGTTTCTCATAAAAATATCCCCATAAATATGCATTAAAATGTAAATATGAGCGCTGCCACATTCACTGCTACTGATGAGTATTATTTCTGCAGATTTACATTACTAAATGTGTAGAGACTTTATTTGATTCCAATTTTTATTAATCTGGCACTGCCCCATATATGTAAACATACAAGAATACGTCAAAGGCTCCACGTTTTCATACAAAAAATTAAGTCATAGGAATAAAAAAAAAAAGGAAGATAATAAAATAAGAAAAAAATGGAAAGTATGGTTGTAATTACAGATAAGAAAAATGAAAACATATTTCTTATCTATGTTCATTTTAATGTATGAGCAGTTGAGTAACAATATCCAAAAGGTGAGGATTAGAAATCATTCTTACCTAATGGTTGTTATGGGGTTCCCAATGTAAAATTGCCTACACTTTGCACCACATTTTAGTCATTATTAGACTGGTGTCATGGGTTAGCCTGGCCCCTCTGTGTCACCAATGATGTATGAAGTCCAATGGGCATCCTTTTCAATAGAAACACCTACTAAGAAGCAAAGGTTTTGCTTTGGGACACTGCTAGGTTGTGCTACTCAGAGTTTCTCTATTGGTAACAGCTGCCTGACTTGTGGTCATGGCCAGATTTAAGGGGTGCTGAGGTGGTCTGCACCCCCTCAGATGTCAATTGTGCTTCCCCCCAGGACTAGTGGCATTGGTCTCAAGAACTAGAGGGGCCAGGTGGCAGCGTACAGCCTCAGAGATGCAGAGTTAGAGTTAGGCTACACAGTGGCCGTCCCCTATCACTACACCACATCATTCATTTCTATGGTGGAGAGGGGGGAAGGTGAACCATGATTCTCTATGTCATTAGTTGATTTGGTGATGGTGGCTGGCCTGGCCACACCATTGAAACGTATGGTGTTGATCCAGGGAGAGGATTCAGAAGAGGATGGAAATCCTACTTTCATCTAGATCTGCTCTGCCTCCTCCCCCCTGCCATTATGCTGCAGCTGTGGTGAATATTGGACGAAGGTTGGTGAAGGTTGGACTCTCTTTGTAAAGGGAAGACTGAGGACTCTGTGGTCAAAGGAGCTGAGTCTGATGTGATGGGAGGACTCTGATGTGATGTGGGTGTCTAAGAAAAGAAGAAGGAACTCTAATGTGAAGGGGGACTCTAATGTGATGGGGGATCTGATGTAAGAGAAGACTCCACTGTGAGTAGATGACTCCAATGTACTTGGGTAACTTTGATCTGAAGTCATCCTCTCTGATGTGACGGTGGGAACTCTAATATGAAGTGGGTATGTAATGGAGGAACTCTGATGTAATAGGTGAAATCTGATATGAAGAGGGGGATTCTACATGGGATTGAGGGACTCTTAAGTGATGGGGATGGGAAACACTGATGTGATGGGGGACTTTAATGTGAAGGGGGAAATGCTGATGTGAAGAGAGGCTCTGATATGATGGGGGGGGTCTAATGTGTGTGTGTGTGGGGGGGGGGGCTCTGGTGAGAAGGACTCTGATATAATGGAGGGGCAAAATCCAGGGAGAGTTAGCTGGATAGAATAAAATGAAGGAATGTTGACAGTATGCCCACCAAAACATTTTTTTCCTGCGCCCCCAGACAGGCTAAATATGACCTTTCAAGTGGTTAGACAAAAGCACAAGCCACAAAGCAATCGGTGGTGAGGATGTCACAGTACAATCAAGATCAGGCCTGGAAAAACTTAGTCAGAAATGGTCAGAGGGATGATGTACAGAAAAGACATCAAACTTTAAAAAAAAAATCTAGTCCAATCCAATGAGATGAGAACCAGAATCAAAGATAATGAACCAACATTGACAAGGATCGAAAAGGAAACCTTTTGACTTCACCCTCTATTTTGGCCAGGATATTGCACATGGCTGTAAGGAAGGAAGGAAAAGTCACTGGTGACTTCTGAAGCATAGAACCAGTGCTCCCACCCAAGTTTTCTTGCCCCAGCTTATGAGAAAAATATTTACATAAATTGCTTGTTTATAGAGTAGTGAATCCTCCAAAGGTACCTGAGATCTCTGTTCTGACCCATGGCTTTATCAGCCTACAAGATAAAAACCTGCTGCAAAACCATTTTAAATCTCGGATTTGATTAATTTTGTAATCAACAATAGTATCTGTTAAAGCGGGGGTCAACCTATCTATTGTTTTTTTTTTTTTTGGAGTTCATTCACAAACTTTTCTTCTCATGATTATCTACTCACATGTTCTGTGTAATAAGTCCGCCTGTGTCCGATTTTGTTGTAAAGAATAACTTATAAAATTCACTGAAGGCAGTTTCCATCTTCATTGTGGGCATTTGAAGCCCACAAGCATGTATTTCCTGGATGCAGTGAATGCTGTGCTCCCAGCATTCACCGAGATGTTGTGATGACGCTGTTGCACAATGCATGCTGGGAAGCCTGAGACTAGCTCCCAGGGGACTGTGGGAGGTCTGGGAGAGGCTAAAAACACGCCTACTCCCATGGGAGGAAAACCAGGAAGTGCTAAGATTAGAAAAAAAAAGGTAATTACGGCGATTTAAATTTTTTTACACAGCATGTCAGCATCTAGGCAAGGAAGAGAATGCATAGAGATAATGTTCAAAATTTGGGTGGAACCCCGCTTTAAAGCTAAAAAAAAGGTTTGACTTTCAAGATTACCTTTTTTTAAATCAAAAGATTCATCAGAAAGTGTAAGGATGACATTTGGAATACAAAGGAGCAGGGAATTTTGATCTTTTGGATCACAGGGTGAATCTGTGTAAAGCCTACTACACACTAGTAGTTTTTTTTCATTCAACCCAGCAGGGCTAAACAGAAAAAAACTGAACGCTCAGGAGGAGCCACTGTACTATGCAATGTTAGTACAGCGATCTCCCCTGCTGGTCTATTGTGTTCTGACAAGGGGACGGCCAGACCGCCAGAACACTCAGGTCAGCGCTCTCAGCCATTGGCTGAGAGCACTGATTGGGAGCCAGTCGGCAGACCTTTTTCGGCCATGCCCCTTTCACAGAAGCTGGCCGTCTTCTGTTGGGCTGACTCCAGTACACACGCGCCGAATGTCGGCTGGCTTCTATTGAACCAGCCGATGTCACCCAACATTCGGCCCTTGTGTTCTAGGCTTAACAGTGCATAGCACCAAGGAAGTGAAAATATGCCAATGTTAAAGCGTAACTTCAGTCATTTTTTTCATCTTTCCATCTAATAAATCTTCTGCCCTTGTTGTTTTAACTTTGGATAGTAAAATATTCTTTTTTATGTCAGTAAATACAGCCCCATTCCTGTTTCTTGTCTGGTCATTAGCCTAGCCTTATTATATCATGCACAGCTCTCTCTCTCACTCTTGTGAGAGTTTGCCAGAAAAGGAGGTGGGGGTGAGTAATAAGAGGGCCAATGAGAGCTGCAGAGCTGTATAAATAAAATAATATGCAAAGTGGTTGGAGGGAAGCTTCAGAATGGCAAAGATGTTTTATTACAAATTATCTGAGCATACTGCAGCTCCTCTTTAACGTCCTAAAAATGTAGGGTGCTTGGAAATCTCTGTCCTGAATATTCTCTGTATCACTGATCCAAATTAAGCATGCATATAGTGAAGTAAAAACACTTGATCTGCAGAATTATTACAGGTTAGTGACTCCAAAGATACCAAGATCAATGCATCAGCAGGTTAGCTGGACACTGAGCATTTACAGAAGGGAAGGTCAACTATGGAAGCCTAGGTATTCACCTAAGTATGGCAATTCTTTATCTTCCTCCTTTATAGCAAAAATACATTATAGCGTTTGCTGCCCCCCCCCCCCCCCCCCCACACACACACACACACACAAAAAAAAAGCACACAGTATGTGATTGACAGCCTCAGTTGTGCATGTCTCCCTATGAGAGTGTGTAGAGGGGGATGCATCAAATCTCTAGGTCCCACATTACATCCATCTCTGTGCTATGCAGTGTGTGATATCAGATCCCTACCCCCTGCCTCCTGAAAGCTTAGAAATACCCTTTGATTTGTGTACTTTGAATAACTGTAGTGAAGACATGGTTGCAGATAAACAGGTACAGCTTATGTTGGAGCATTTGCTTCATCACTGTTTATCACCTGAGACTTCATTGGACTTAAGTAAAAGTTTATTATCACTGTAAGACCTTATTTACACAGGATTTCAATGTAAACTGTGGCAGAATCCAGCATATTCCTGTGGATGGGTTTACAGGTGGCTGCAGAGAGTAACGGGTGTTCAGCCTGTTCAGAGCAATGACAGACCTGAAAGCTGCAGCTGTTCGTGGGTGTTCACAAGTAATTGCACATGGAGTGATTACCTGCAGTTCAGTACAGATGATCGCCCCTGGACACAAGATGTTTGCTTACTGATCAGAACAAATCCAAAGGTCAGCAAATATCATACATTGCAAATGTTATGAGATGCAAAAGAGACAAAAAGCAGTAGTGTCGTGTACAGTGTGAATGCATCTGTCATTTCACAGCTGTAATTCAGTGAGCATACAGCTTTTTTGTGTATGGTGCAATATACCCGTAAGGTAAAAAAGACACTTTACGAACATCTTTAATATAATTATTTTAACTACGTGACTTTTTTTTTCAGCATTTTACTTGACAAGCGACAATATAATACCAGTGAATACAGACTATGCACCCAGAGGCTTGTTAGAGCAATAAAATCATTTGGCTCACTTTTATTGCATATTGTACTATAAAAAGAAACTCCAAAAAAGCCATCCTGCACTTATAAACTACTAGCTGGATAACTTCCTCTATGCTTATATTACTTTGTAATATGAATGTACATTTAAATACCAATGTTAGAGCCACTTCTGAGAACAACAGACAGCTCTACAATATCAATCTTAAACTGTTAATGGTTCTACAATTTTATGACCATTTTCAACGTTTACGTTGCATATGATCTATACATCTGTCTCAGTTACAGTCATACAGAAATGAGAACAAGGGTCAGTCGGGTGTCACTTGCACAATGGGAAAATCATAGCAGCCAAAGGAAAACCAAGCAAACACTGTAACCACACATGTAGCACTGTTACAAGTATGACCAGCAAACCTAATATGGACTGCAGCTCAAAGTGAAGGTTTTGCTATCCTTTAGGGAGCATTTAAAATGTTAATTGTGCCTAAGCAGTACATTAAAAGATTTACCTCTTGTCTTACATTCCTCCTTAAAAATAGCAGTGCACTTCCTGAACCTCTGATTGCTATTCTCAAAAGATTTCAAGTGAGATTTTTTTGATGCAGCAACTGCTGTTAACTGTTCTCCTTGCCGGAGAGAAAGTTGCACCCAAGTACCTGCAGTGGAAGGATATTCTTTCTTCATCCACTCTGTGGATTACAGCTTTTTGAACTTCTGTTGCTTAAAGTGATATTAAAGGCAATTTTTTTTAAATGAAAATAAAAAAGAGGTTATAGTTACCTGCTTTGTGCATTAATATTGCACAGAGCGGTCCCTTACCTCGCCTTTGGTAGTCCCCCACTGGTGCTGTCTGCTCCTTCTTCCTCAGAGTGCCCCCTTAGCAAACAGTATGCTATGGAGGCACCATAGGTGTGCGCACAGGGTGTGCTGGGTGTGCCTGGGCCCCCTTTCTCCCCCTACAGTGCTGCCAGCTTCCCTCCTCTCTTGCCCGCTGCTGCGGGAGATGATTCAGGATGGATGAATGAACACAGTAAGTAATCTGTACCATTCACACCTGTGTTCATTCATAAATGAAGCATGGTAAACTATGCCTACTATGCTTCCATTTGTGAATGAGCAGAAAGCCGCTCAGCACAGAGCACGTCCCATTCGTTCATTGTCCAGCGCAGCTGAGGCTGCATAGAAAGCTGGGGAAGCTCTGTCCTCAGTCCCTTTCTCTCTGGTTAGACTCCTGATATTTCACCAATGTCCCTCAATGGGACTCCTAAAAATTTAACAAAAAAATAAAAATAAATACAAAATATTATTGTAAAAAATAATAAAAAAAATAAAATTGTAAAAAAATTATTTAACAAATAAGAAAAATAAAAACTACTGACATCGTCCACTGCCCTACTGACTCCAATCTCTGCTCTACTGACACCGTCCACTGCTCTGCTGATATTCATGCATGTGTGTTTGTGTTCTGATGCAATAGGCTGCGCACACCAATGGGAGGCACCAAGGTGGGTGTGCTCCTGAGCCAAACTCAAAGCCACATCCTTGCTCACTGATCACTCACTGTGTTCATTCATTTATCCATCCTGAATCATCCCCCGCAGCAGCGGGCGAGACAGGAGGTATGCTGGCAGCACTGCAGTGGGAGACAGGGGCACCAGGAAGCAGGGGGAATCAGGACAGTACAGGGTGATTAGGGTGTGCCCAGGCACATCCGGCACACCCTGTGCGCATGCCTATGGTGTCTCCATAGCACACAGTTTGCACAGGAGTTTTAACTGACTACAGAAGGAGTCTATGGCCCCTGCTGCCCTCAGTGTCTCCTGTGATACCAGGAAGAGAGGGGAGCAGTGCTGCAGTCAAGAGGAGGCAGGTAAGTGTTTAGGGACATAAAAGCCCTGCTCCTCTATGCAGATGGTTGCATTGACATAAAGACCAAGGTATCATAAAAATTAGATAAAAATGGACCACAGGCAATACTGGTGACTTTTTCTTTGCCCCCCTACTGTTGTGCACAGCTTCCACAGTTCAGGTCCTCTTTAAAAATAAGAGAAACATATGATTTTCCTCAGTTCCATGTGCGTCTAACAATTACATACCAGCAACCCCTTATATCAGGAGTCTCAAACTGGCGGCCCTCCAGCTGTTGCGAAACTACAAGTCCCATGAGGCATTGCAAGGCTGACAGTTACAAGCATGACTCCCACAAGCAGAGGCATGGTGGGACTTGTAGTTTCAGAACAGCTGGAGGGGCACCAGTTTGAGACCCTCGCCTTATATTCTCCTGCTTAGCTCTACTATCAAATGTGTTTTGTTAACTAAATATGTTTAGGGAAAAAGTAGCTTGCATGGCCATTGTTTTTAACATAGTAACCTTTCTTCTAAAAAGAAATCCATTTTTTTTTCTCTGCAGCCTATGAATATATTTATTTATTTAAGTAAATTCTGAAACTCCTAAACACTTAAAATACAGAAGGAACGAGTTAACTTGATTTTAATGATAATCTATTATGCAGTTATAATGTCTCAAAGGGAACACTGTCTGCCAGTGTTTCACTGTCCATATATTATTCTTCTACTCTGCATTTTTAAAGCTGAAATGTCTTGCATAGTGTATGAGTCTACATCTTGCACAGTATGGTAACATGATCGCCAGTGTGAACCCTCTAATGTCACTCTAAAATGCAGCTGTAATTTTAAAATAAGTAGGTATTACAAGCTTGCCTGGATTATAGATAATGAAAAGTACACTTATTTCTAGTATGTCTCCAGAGGCAAAATATTCCATTTGATTTCAGGGACTTCATTAGTGATTCTTGTCGACAAGAGACAGTCCCCTTCAAGTTTTGCTTAAATGATGTCTCCAAATCTTTCCGCTAATGAACATCATACGTCTTGGAAGAATTCATAGTACATGCTCTCTCAGTTTAGTTTCATTTTTTTTTTTTTTTTTGTAGCCTATTTTATCCATTTTTTTTTTCTGACAGACATACGGTATGATTTTAGGGTGCAGCCTTGCATGGAGTGCAATAGAAAAGGAATATTTAAAAAGCTCCAGGTTTACAGCAAAAAATACAAATAAAGTTTGTGACAGAGAGATATCGATAGCAGATGAAAATCCAGTCTTGGAAGTATGCTAATAAAGCAGAGGAATAGGAATTGTGGGCTATTGTGATTAGCTATTGTCAGGATCCGTTGATGGATGCACAAAATGCCCTACATACTGAGGCTGTCACTGGCCTGTCTGTCATTGGGAAATATGCAAATTCTACTTTCTCTACTCTTTCACAGAATAGTCTGTGGCAAAATTTTCTAATAAATATAACTAGAATAAGGCAGCTTATGTTTCGTATTCCAAGAACGGTGCACTACTTATTGATGGCACTGATGGTCACAGATGGCAAGTTTCCCTGACTGCTAGGGACATGAAAGCTTGTCTCTGGAAGTGTTTCTGCTTTTCAGTATTCATAATTTAAAGTGTTACTGAACCCAGGACCCTGCATTCACTAAATCTGGTCTTCAACAGTACACAGAACATGGAAACACAAATATTTTTATAAATCTAAACTGTGAAATACCTTTTCTCATCAGCCGTATATAGCAGTCTTCTGACTTCTATCAGTGTCTGGTTAAAGTCTGTAGGAGGAGTTTTCATTCTACTCTGACTGTCCTATGAACCTGCAGGACCCCTGACCCTCTGTTTGGACAGTGCTGATTGGCCATGTGCTGATCACATGCACCCTCCCAAACTGAGCATCTGCAGAGTGACTCCAAAGGCTCTGTCTTATCAGGGGGATTGGGGACAGTGGAAGAAGGGGAGAATCAGAGAAGACAGGATCAAACAGCCGGTTTATACAATGCGCAGGATTAACCCCTTAGGTTCCACATTGAGTATAACAAGCATGCTTTACTGCATTTACAGACTGATTTTACTGTTGTGGGTTTAGTAACACTTTAAAGCGGAGTTCCACTCAGTTTTGTGTTTATTAAAAGTGTAGCTGCTGACTTTTAATAAACACACACTCACCTGTCCCACGATCCAGAGATGTGGCCCCCTGAACCCTCAGTTCTCTTCCTCAGTTCTCTCCGGCGCCAGCATTACAAGTGTGGGCACCTGGCTGTGACATCTTGTGGCTTCACAGCCGGGTGCAAAATGCGCATGTGCGAGTCACACTGTGCCTTCTCAATGCTTGGGCAATCTTCTGGGACCTGTAACGTGTCCCAGAAGATTGCAGGGAGGGAGGGGGAGAGAACTTCCACTCAAGTTGCCTAGGTGGCCCAAGCGAAAGTGGGAGCGGGTACCTGTCAAAATTAGGTACCAGCTCACCCCCCCCAAAAAAATGTCATACCAAATGTGGCATGTCAGGGGTTCAGGAGTCCTTAAGGCCGGGTTCACACTGGTACGACAAGACAGTAGTACCATTTTGGATCTGACTTTTCCCTGCAACTTGAAGTCCGACATGCATCCGACTTCAATGAACAGGGATGCGATAATACCAGGTACTGTGTCTGGTATGAATCTTTAGAGGGAACTCCATGCAAAATGTAAAAATATAAAAACAGCATGGGTTCCCCCTCTAAGAGCATACCAGGCCCTTCGGTCTGGTATGGAATTCAAAGGGAACCCCACACGCCCCCAAAATTCATACCAGACCTTTATCCGAGCACACAGTCCGGCAGGTGAGGAAAGGGGGTGGGCCCCCCTCCTGAACCGTACCAGGCCACATGTCCTCAACATGGGGGGGGTGAGTGCTTTGGGGAAGGGGGGGCATGCTGCTTTGGGGTGGGGCCCCCTGCTCCAAAGCACCCCCCCATGTTGAGGGCATATGGTCTGGTACGGTTCAGGGGGGGCGCTTGCTCATCCCCACCCCTTTCCTGACCTGCCGGGCTGTGTGCTTGGATAAGGGTCTGGTATAGATTTTGGGGGGACCCCACACCGTTTTTTCAGCGTGGGGGTTCCCCTTAAAATCCATACCAAACCGAACGGCATGGTATGCTCTTGGAGGGGGAGCCCATGCCGGTTTTTATTTAAAATTTGGCATGGAGTTCCCCTTCAAGATTATTAGAGCACAAGTAGAGATGTGAAGGCCCAGAAATAAAAAGGAAAAATTCGGAAAAAAAACTTTTTTTCCGTTTTTTTCCTGAAGGCATTTTTGTTTTTTTCCAAAAAATTGGAAAAATTGAAAAAAGAAAAAAAAAAATTGTGGAGTATTTTATTTTAACATGATGAATAAAATATTTTAAGAAAGGGTGTTCAAATATTTTCCAAATCATTTCTAAAAAAAATGTATGATATCAGATTATTCTAATTTCTGTGCACTGAGTGAGGACAAGCAAGTCCTAGGTAACAAACTGAACCCACCAATGCAAGAACAGTATGCATTTCTTCCTTTAGGAGGTGCTGTGCTGCTACTGTAACAAGAACCGGTCCGGCAAATCTTAAGTTTTTAGAAGTTCCTAATTGTGATGACGGACAAAAAAGAGTAGCTGACAATTTCAGCTCAGAAAATGATTCTGATTAAATGTCCATTGAAACTTAGTCCCACTCTCTTCTTAACACTTCCCCCATCTTCAATTCTTTTTATGAGAATGGGGTTTTTATTTTTATTTAATACTGTGGAGAGGAAATATGAAAAATTGTTACTTTTGGTTTTGAAAATTGTTTTGTGGAGGCTTTTTGGCTGTTCCACATAAACTAGTAAGCAGTTCAGGAGATTATTGCTCCCTTTGTTACAAATAAATATTATAAAAATGTTAATTCTGTTTGTGATAATTGTTTGGCTACACTATATTTTTAATATGCTAGTTGTGAGCATTTTCAGAATGACTTGCGTCTGACCAGTTAAGATGGCTTCCATAGGCAAACATTAATTTTCCACGTCATGCAACATGAGCTCCTAATGTAGGAGCGTTTTTTGTACAAGTGTGAACCCGGACTTAAGCAGACGTTCCACTTTTGGGTGGAACTCCACTTTAAGCACCTAATTCCTCCTAAAGAAGCAATTCATTTTGTCAATTAACATTTTCTGGGTGTTCTATGCCATTATTTGTTAAAAAAAAAATGAGAAAATGTATTTACAGTATCTCACAAGTGTAAGGCTGACCGCAGGTCAGCCTGTAATTGTAGGAGGAGTCAGGCTGCATAAAGCCTGCCCTCCTTTTCCTCCTTCCCTGTGGTCGTAGGATCTCGTGTGAGCCGACATATCATTTCCGGGTCAGGGCAGGTCACGGCATATCACTTCCTGTTTCGGCTTGCAGGGCGGCAGCACGGTCGGCTGCAAGGTTCTCATTGGTTTCTCTCTCCTGGTGGTTGCGGTTCCGGTAGGTGTGGGCGGGTGGCATCAACGGAGGATCCACATCGGATGCCACCCGTCCCGCTTAGGTGCCGGCGTAGGGGGGGGCAGCCTGTTGCAGGGGGCATGTCGGCTCTGGGGTAAGCTTTTGTGTATGTAAAGGGTGGTGATGGGGGTGTTCAGCCACCCTTTGCTCCTCTCCTTGTGCTGCTCCGGTTTTTTAAGGGGGCCGCCTGTCCGCTCCTCCCGGTGCTGACGTGGGGGGTGATCGGCCACCTGTCTGCTTCTCTCCCTGTGCAGATCCACCTCCACGTGGGAGCCACCATCCTGGTACTCACGCTGTGGGGGAAGGGGATCAGCTGTGGTATTGCAAAGGTATTTAATGTTTTAATGCGGATGGGGGTGTCCATGTTACAGTTTGCAGACAGGGCAGCCTGCGGGTGCTGCCTTTTCACCTGCATGGGGCCACGCTACTAGCACCCGGTTACCTCATGCCACGCATGCATAAGCACAGGGTTCAGGGGTTAATTCAGGCTGTGGGGTTGTCATGACTCTTGCTCATCGTCTGTCATCTCATGATATTCTGTGGGGGTCCTTTGGGGGCATGCTATTTACGATTTCTCATGTAATTTATGGTTTCTCATGCATGTTAAGGTTTTATGCAATTTACGGTTTCTCATGTATTTTACGGTTTCTCATTCATTTTACGGTTTTCATGCAATTTACGGTTTCTCATGAAATTATGGTTTCTCATGTATTTTGCGGTTTGCATGCGATTTACGATTTCTCATGAAATTATGGTTTCTCATGTATTTTACGGTTTTCATGCAATTTACGGTTTCGCATGCATTTTACGGTTTTCATGCAATTTACGATTTCTTATTCATTTTACGGTTTTCATGCAATTTACGGTTGCTCATGCATGTTACAGTTTCGCATGCAATTTACGGTTTCTCATGCATTTTACGGTTTATTGTGCATTTTACGGTTTCCCGTGCATTTTACGGTTTCTAATGCGATCTTACGGTTTCTCATGCATTTTACGGTTTCTCATGTATTTTACGGTTCTCATGCATTTTACGGTTCTCATACAATTTACGGTTTTTCATAAATTTTACGGTTTCTCATGCATTTTACGATCTCTCATGCTTTGTTACGATTTCTCATGCAATTTACGGTTTCTCATGCAATTTACATTTCTCATGCAATTTGACAGTTTTCTCATGCAATTTTACGGGTTTCTCATGCAATTTTACGGGTTTCTCATGAAATGTACGATTTCTCATGCAATTACGGTTTCTCATGCAATTTGTCATTTCTTATGCCTATTCATGTTTTTCTTACATTTCTCATGTTTCTCACGTTTTTCCCTTGGTTCTCACGTTTTTCCCTTGGTTCTCACGTTTTCCCTTGGTTCTCACGTTTTCCCTAGTTCTCACGTTTTCCCTAGTTCTCACGTTTTCCCTTGGTTCTCACGTTTTCCCTTGGTTCTCACGTTTCCCCTTGGTTCTCATGTTTTCCATGTTACTTACGCTTCCCACATTTTCCCATGCTTCTCTTGTTTTCCCATGCTTCTCTCGTTTTCCCATGTTTCTCTCATTTTCCCATGCTTCTCTCGTTTCATGTCATATGCTTTTTTATGTCACGGCCTTTCGTTCGCTGCATTTCCGTTAGCTAGTGCTCACATTCAGGGTCTGTCACGTTTACAGATCTGTACGGGCAGAGGTTTTGTTTTAATTGATTGTTGTCCCACAATCTTCTCGCCTGTTTTCCATACGTCATACGTGCATGTTCACCATTACACCTTTACTACTACCCACCACGGTCTGTGGGTACCTTAGCTCTGAGTGTTCGTTTTAATTTCCTGCCCTGGTGCTGCAGGTTGCTCGGGCTCGCTCACTGCATACATTAGGGGGGTGTAGTCATTAGGTTCACATTCTTGCACTCTTGGTCTTGTCATTTCTGCACCCACATCATCATACTTGTCAGGTACCAGGGTTGTTATGTCTTGGGCTGGTTGTCTGTAATGTTATCTGGTTGCTTTTAAACAGCTGGGTTGTTCATGTTCTGCCACTGCAGATTACCCGTCACATCTATGGGTTTAACAGATTGAGGTGATCGTTTTTAATTGGCTTGTTCAGTAGCAAGTCTCCTCATCTGTTCTTACGCTGCTCATGTATTTCGTACAAACTCACGTTTCTCATGCAACTTACGTTTTCTCATGCAATTTACGTTTCTCATGCAATTTACGTTTCTTATGCAATTTTCGTCTCTCATACTAGTTACGTTTCTCATGCAATTGGTTGTTTCTATGATAAACTCACATTTTTATGTTTCTCTCGTTTTCCCAGGTTTCTCATGTTTTCCCAAGGTTATTCTCGTTCTCATATTTCTCACAGTATTCATCAATTCACGTTCTCGTGCTACCAGTGTTTCTCATGTAGTTTGCGGTTTCTTGCAGCCTCAGTTCTCATGCTGCTCACGTTTTCGTCAGCTCGCGCTGTACATGTGTTTTGTTCCTTCACGCAGCTTACGTTCCTGGCAGGTTTCTCAGTCTGCTCACGTTTCTCTCGTAGTTCATGTTGCTGTCCCAGTGGTGTGTCATTTCCACTCACTTCAGCACCTGGATACGTTTTCAGGTTGCAAATATCCGGTTTTTGCAGGACATGTCTCAAGCAGCAGATTTTGGGGTCTTCGCTTCTTTCCTTCCTTCTCCAGCTGGTTGGATCGGAGCACAGTAGCTCACCCTCTCTCAGAACATGGTCCGTCCCAAGGCTTAATTTTTTCACACCCGGCTAGCTTCAATTCTTGACCCGAGGGCAGTATCCCTACGCAGTGGATTGCTTTCCTGGCTTCGGCACGGTAAGCCCAGTTTTTAAGTTACTGTTCCCTTGCTCGTTGAGCGCAAGTGCGGAGTAGGTTACCCAGCGGACTGCGGTTTCTTCCCTGTCCATATGCACACGACCTTTTATTTCCTAGCTACGTCTGGCCAGGATTGGCATAAGCATAGAATTATTGGTAAGTCAGCCATGGCAGCTCCAGCAGCCTTTACGGGCTCAGGGGCTTTAGTGGATTCCGAACCTTCTCAGTCCCTAGGCCAGTATCAGTAGGCTCAGGTCTCGGCCGCAGATGCTGGCATCACGCCTTCTCTTTGGTTTCCAGTATTTGTGATGGATTGGGTTTCTGTTTGGCTGACGCAGCAGCCTTGACCGTCAAGTCTTTATTTTGGACACCAGGAAGGTTCATGACACTGCTTGGGATGTTTTCCAGTCAAAAAAAAAAAAACATTTTCCCAGTCCTGACGGTTAACATACAGTTCCTACTTGGTTTTGTTTTTTGCCTCTTTTAACTTATATCGGCACAGCACTGTCGGGGCGTATCTGGTTGGGACTCAGCATTTCATGTTGTTAGTAGACCCCGACAGGGTGCACTCTATTTAAGCCATCCTCAGGGATCCTGAAGAGTAGCCTTCCTGCTGTGCTCAGCAGACTTTTCATCATGGGTCATTTTTCCGTGTCGTATCTGTCACGCTCTCATGGTCTCCTTTGTGTTGGGTACCAGCTCGGTGCTCAAGGCAGCGCTATACCCGGCCTTTTGGGGGTCCTGAGGACAGGGGTATTGCTTTTGGCCGATTCAACGGGTTTTGCACCCCGGCCTGTTCTGTTTACATCTGCATGCTCGCAAGACGCAATAGTCGGGTGGCGGCACTGTCATCAGGTTTTTGGAGCCTGGCAAGGCATGGTACCCGGTGTTGGGTTAAACTAGCTCAGCAGTGCTACATCTGATAAACCCAGGGATGGTCCTCGGTTGCCTTTTCCTAGCGCTCCCCTCTCCGTAGCTCAATGCATACTTCATTGCCGGCCCTGTTTTTGGCCAATCGGGGTCTGGACCCTAAGGTATACTCTGGCATTCATGAGAGATAGGAGCAGCTTCTGCGAATTTGTGCCAGGGGCCCCAGCCCTTATTTGGTATTTGGGTAGGTGGAGGTCGTCTTGTTTCTCTGGGCATGTCCCAGAGCCACTTTTGAGATGCCACAAGCGTTTATCAATTTGGTAGATTGTACCTAATTTCAGTGGGTAATAATCTGGCATAATAATCATCCTACTGGCTTATTTTTGCCCCCTTTTAGGCATACTGACCACGTGACCCAGGCACACCTCAGGTCTATGTTCTCTGTTGCTCTTTGTTCCTTTCCTACACTATCCACAGATTGACTCCGAGTACAATAATGCATTTTTGTAAATATTTTATGAAATCTTTTCATGTGAAAACACTGAAGAAATGTTGAAAACAGTAAATTTTCATCCAAGGATAGGGACTCTTATTGAAACGCACCACCTCCCAATAATAAGGTATACAAAATAATATATGGAAATGGGAGTTAATTTCTGTACCTTAAAACTCCCATTTCCATGTATTCTTTTGTATAACTGAAGAAATGTCACTTTGCTACAATGTAAAATAGTGAGTGTACAGCTTGTATAACAGTGTAAATTTGCTGTCCCCTCAAAATAACTCAACACACAGCCATGAATGTCTAAACCGCTGTAAACAGCTGGCAACAAAAGTGAGTACACCCCTAAGTGAGAAATTGCAAATTGGGTCCAAAATGTCAATATTTTGTGTGGCCACCATTATTTTCCAGCACTGCCTTAACCTTCTTGGGCATGGAGTTCACAGAGCTTCACAGGTTGCCACTGGAATCCTCTTCCATCCGTCCACCATGACGACATCACGGAGCTGGTGGATGTTAGAGACCTTGCGCTTCTCAACCTTCCGTTTGAGGATGCCCCACAGATGCTCAATAGGGTTTAGGTCTGGAGACATGTTTGGTCAGTCGATCACCTTTACCCTCAGCTTCTTTGCAAGGCAGTGGTTGTCTTGGAGGTGTTTTTGGGGTCGTCTTCATGTTGGAATATTGCCCTGCGGCCCAGTCTCCAAAATGCAGGGGATCATACTCTGCTTCAGTATGTCACAGTACTTGTTGGCATTCATGGTTCCCTCAATGAACTGTAGCTCCCCAGTGCCAGCAGCACTCATGCAGCCCCAGACCATGACACTCCCACCACTATGCTTGACTGTAGGCAAGACACACTTGTCTTTGTACTCCTCACCTGGTTGCCACCACACACCCTTGACACCATCTGAACCAAATAAGTTTATCTTGGTCTCATCAGACCACAGGACATGATTCCAGTAATCCATGTCCATAGTCTGCTTGTCTTCAGCAAACTGTTTGCGGGCTTTCTTGTGCATCATCTTTAGAAAAGGATTCCTTCTGAGACGATAGCCATGCAGACCAATTTGATGCAGTGTGCGGCGTATGGTCTGAGCACTGACAGGCTGACTCCCCACCCCTTCACCCTCTGCAGCAATGCTGGCAGCACTCAAACGTCTATTTTCCAAAGACAACCTCTGGATATGATGCTAAGCACGTGCACTCAACTTCTTTGGTCGACCATGGAGAGACCTGTTCTGAGTGGAACCTGTCCTGTTAAACCACTGTATGATCTTGGCCACCATGCTACAGCTCAGTTTCAGGGTCTTGGCAATCTTCTTATAGCCTAGGTCATCTTTATGTAGAGCAACAATTCTTTTTTTCAGATCCTCAGAGAGGTTGCCAAACCAATCTACTAACCTTCTATAAGGAGGTGAGTTACCATCTAGGCCCGTAGATGTGGTGTATCTGGATTTTGCAAAAGCATTTGACACAGTTCCCCATAAACGTTTACTGTACAAAATAAGGTCCGTTGGCATGGACCATAGGGTGAGTACATGGATTGAAAACTGGCTACAAGGGTGAGTTCAGAGGGTGGTGATAAATGGGGAGTACTCGGAATGGTCAGGGGTGGGTAGTGGGGTTCCCCAGGGTTCTGTGCTGGGACCAATCCTATTTAATTTGTTCATAAATGACCTGGAGGATGGGATAAACAGTTCAATCTCTGTATTTGCAGAAGATACTAAGCTAAGCAGGGCAATAACTGCAGGATGTGGAAACCTTGAAAAAAGATCTGAACAAATTAATGGGGTGGGCAACTACATAGCAAATGAGGTTCAATGTAGAAAAATGTAAAATAATGCATTTGGGGAGCAAAAATATGAATGCAATCTATACACTGGGGGGAGAACCTCTGGGTGAATCTAGGACAGAAAAGGACCTGGGGGTCCTAGTAGATGATAGGCTCAGCAATGGCATGCAATGCCAATCTGCTGCTAACAAAGCAAACAGAATATTGGCATGCATTAAAAAGAGGATCAACTCCAGAGATAAAACGATAATTCTCCCACTCTACAAGACTCAGGTCCGGCCGCACCTAGAGTATGCTGTCCAGTTCTGGGCACCAGTCCTCAGGAAGGATGTACTGGAAATGGAGCGAGTACAAAGAAGGGCAACTAAGCTAATAAAGGGTCTGGAGGATCTTAGTTATGAGGAAAGGTTGCGAGCACTCATAGGTGTGCGCAGACTCTTGCATTAGGGTGTGCACCCCAAAGCTCAAACACACGCCTTTCTCTGCAGCCTCAGCTGCACCGAACAGTGAATGAATGGGAAGTGCTCTGTGCTGAGCGGCTTCCTATTTATTCACAAACTAAAGCATAGTAAACACAGTTCACTATGCTTCTGACTATAGCTTTATGTTTGTCCCAATGAGAGTTCACTATGCTTCAGTTATGATTGAACACAGTTAGTGAGTGTGTTCGCTGTATTCATTTAGAAAAGGAAGGGGCCGGTACATGACATATTGATTAGCGTCTTCACCCACACTCCGTCCTGAAACATCCCACACAGCAGAGGAGAGGAAAGGAGGAAAGCCAGCAGCACTGCAGTGGGGAGGCGCAACACAAGGGGAAGCTTGGACAGTAAGGGGAATCGGCACCGCACAGAGTGATTAGAGTGTGCCCAGGCACACCTGGCACACCCCCTGCGTACGCCTATGCGAGCACTGAACTTATTCTCTCTGGAGAAGAGACGCTTGAGACGGGATATGATTTCAATATACAAATACCTTACAATACAAATAAAACTTTTTCACAGAAGAGAGTTTAACAAGACTTGTGGCCACTCATTAAAATTAGAAGAAAAGAGGTTTAACCTTAAACTACGTAGAGGGTTCTTTACTGTAAGAGCGGTAAGGATGTGGAATTCCCTTCCACAGGCGGTGGTCTCAGCGGGGAGCATCGATAGTTTCAAGCAACTATTAGATAAGCACCTAAATGAACGCAACATACAGAGATATACAACGTAATACTGACACATAATCACACACATAGGTTGGACTTGATGGACTTGTGTCTTTTTTCAACCTCACCTACTATGTAACTATGTAACTATGTAGTTCTTTGCTATGACGTGCCATGTTGAACATTCAGTGACCAGTATAAGAGAGTGAGAGTGATAACACCACATTTAACACACCTGCTCCCCATTCACACCTGAGACATTGTAACACTAACAAGTCACATGATACTGGGGAGGGAAAATGGCTAATTGGGCCCAATTTGGACATTAGACATTAATGGCTGTGTGTTGAGTTATTTTGAGGGGCCGCAAATTTACACTGTTATACAAGCTGTACATTCACTACATTACATTGTAGAAAAGTGTAAATTCTTCAGTGTTGTCACAATATTTACAAAAATGTGAGGCATGCACTCACTTTTGTGAGATACTGTATATCCCAGCATAGTTCACATATGGATGTCTGTACAGAGCACTCTGTGGTCTTCTAGAACAATATCAAGCAACAGTGGCAATGCCAGTGGAACTTACTTCAAAATGCTAGTAACTATGATTAGTTTATGAATCCACTGACAACTGGCACTGTAGTTTGTACAGAGCAATTAAAGCAGACCTTCACCCTCCCCACCCACGTTCCATCATTGCACTCTTACCTTTCTGACAAGTGAACATTTTTTAGGTTTATTTTACTTTTAATACCTTTTTTCTTGTTTCCTCCCAGCACTTCTGGGATTCTTGTTTACACTATGAGTGATGTCCCATTGCCCATCCCAGAAGGCCTTAGGGTACTCTACAATGCAGGTTCTGCTGAGCTTCATCAGAGGGTCCGCTGTCTCTTCCTAGTTCTTGAAGCAAAGCCCCCTAATGACATACTGTGTTACGTGTGCATCATTGGAACAGGGCTGTTATCTCAGCCACTCACTCCAGCTCACTCAGCAGCACTTCCCCAAAACTGAGTACGGTCACAAAATCAACCTATTTGGGACTACATGTCCCATTATCACTTTTGCCATGCACCATCCTCCTAGACCTGGCTTCCGGACCCACAGTCACTCCATTATATGGAGGAGTAGCAGAGGGGCTTACATTGCTAGGCTTCAGCTTCAAGGCTGCCTGTGCGTGCACAGGAAATGTATTGGTGTATAGCTTTATCCCATGTGGAAACATGCACACAAGGTTGGCTCCATGGGACTTTGCTAGGCAATGGAGTCGCACTATAACAGGAAACAAAGAGAAGTGTGGAGTTTGTGTTTCAACAGCTTAATGTTCGGCTTATGGGAAACCATTAGGTCTCTATAAACAATGCTCCTTTATCCAAAATAAATAGTGCACTAAGGTACCCTTCAAATTTATGCTCCTGTCTAGCATCCTATGCTAGGCTTTTGCTCTGTAAATTCCTTGGGGGTAAGGAGGATGTAGAGCACCCTCGTAGAATAGATTGCCCTGTAAACATTGGAGCAATGTGTGATTATTTTTGGCTGCTCTGAGGTTCACTGGCTGCAGGCTCAGCTACTTCTTGGCCAGAAGGAGAACATCCCAGTCTGAAGGGTTGCTGTCCTTCTAGGCAGAATAGCTGTAGTTCAGTGCAGCTGCAGCTCAGTGGGATCTAGGGGGCCTATTGTCTGAAATCAATGAGGTCCAAGCTCAGTGGAAGCTGGGGGCCTATGTTTTCACTGATTATCTGGTCTGGAGATTCATGGGAGAAGTGTCTGGCCGATATTGGACAAGAGGTACCAAAGTATCCAGGGACACCATAAGTAGAGGCCTGGAAGTAGGATGATAGTGACTATATGCTGTGTGACTGTGTCAGTGTTGCTGAGGTGGGACTTACCCTGCTGGGAGTCCCTGAATAGTGAGACTGCCCAAGTGGTTGTGTGCCTGGGAAGAGAACCTGGGGCAAATCATTGGGACCTGTCAGGAGACTGTGCTACAAGGATAATAGGGTAGGGAGCCTTATGGTAGGTGGAACAGTGAGAATAGTGCAAAGGAGAAGGGAATGTTAGAGCTCAATGGAATGCAAAAAAAGACTGGCTTCTGTGAATCTAATTAAGCAAAAAGTGTATGTATAGCCAGAACTCTCTTTTAGTTTTGAAAAGAGTGGGTTTTTTAGATTATTTTTTGTTGTTGTTGTTGTTGTCTGTGTCCCGTTTTGGAAACTTCCCTTGATTTCATGCCTCAAAGACAAAACAGGAAGTAGGTGTTCCAGTGATAATGGTCACCAGGGCAATACAAATTTGGGATGGGTTTCAACCCTTCTCTTCTCTGTGCAAAACAAACTAAAAATATTTTTGGCTATACATGCACTATATCAATGCAACTGGATAAACACCCCAATATGTAGGTTACTTATGGTAAAATAAAAAGCATTGACACAATAATACCTACCATTATGGCAAATATGAAGGTTATTCCTAAAACTAGCCAATATTTTATCTTAACCAACAGTAAGACCGTGGGTGATTTTTTTAGGAATGTGAGAAAAGTAAATGTGGAACTTATGGTTACACTTGTCAGAACAGCTAATAACCAGTCAATCCACTTCCTTCTAGCAGAGCCATATTAAAGCTGGCCATAAACTATTAGTTTTTTTTCTGTCAGCCAGGACTAGACCAATGTTTCTATGTATTTAGCAGACCTGGCTGATGCCCCTGGAAGCTTAAAATCTCTGAAGCAGACACCATTACTCTGGTGATCTCTACTTGCTTCCGCATCCCACGCTGAGCAGCTGACTTGATACAGTACATTCTGAACTAAGGAGGTCGGCCACTAAGTATGAAATCCATTCAGAGAATCCTTTGCATCGGATGAGGTGGACTGGCAGGGTGGTAATGTCACACTTTTCACATAGTCCAATCAGAGAATGCTTTTCATTCATTTAGAAAATGCAATGCAAAGGTGTCCGTGCTGAGCGGCCAACTCCTGTGTTCAGAATGCATCAAGCCAACGGCTTAGTGAGGGACCAGGAAGCAAGTGGCTCCAGCTTCCAGTGGCATTAGCCAGGTATGATATATAAAGAAGTTAGATACCCGGAATACATTTTTTAACATTTATTCTTTTTTTTCTTTTTCTAAAATAAAAATGCAGATGAGATTTCAAATAATTAGGTGTATATGTTACTGTCTTCATTAGTAGATGGAGAGCATTCAGAAATCTTGCTTTGGGTGCCATATCACCTCTCATCTCTGCCCAAAACCTTATAAACTTTAGAAACTCATAATGCAGCTTATCCCTAAAATTCACAAAAGCATTGACATAATGTAATCCAATATGAAAACCATAGCTCAGTGAATATAATCACTGCAAGACTGTAAATATTAAATGTCAATTAGATGCCAGTTATAAAAAGAAAAAGCCACAATCTAAATTTCAGTCATTTCAATCCAGTTCCTATTCTGTCAGACTATAGTAGTCTGCCCACACCACAATCTGTCATCTGGTGAATTCTGGCCCACTTCCCAGTTCAGGTGATTAGGGTTTAACTACTGAAATATTCTAATTAACAGCGCCAGGGTACACAAAGGGGAGTAATAAAAACAGATGGTTTGACAACTCAGGTGTCTTATGAAGTTTATCTTGCCACATCTCTCCTGCTAGGCTTGCTGGTTCACAGCTATCAGCAGCATTGGGGTTAATCTATAAAACTGCTGCTGCTAAAATCACGACAAACAAAATTCAGTATGAAAACACTATAAGTATGTACCATGACATTTCCTGCAAGATTTTTTTTTTATTATTAAATCAAAGTTTCAGTGACAGAAACACCTTCATCAGGATGTCAACATCTTGAAGGATGTCATAGAAATGTCAAGTTAATACAGTAGCTTGTACACTGGATTGAGCTAGGTAAAAATACTTTTGTGCATTTATTGGATGGGAAGTTTATCATATATAAACCTCAACCAAAGGATCACTGCATCTAAAAAATAAATAAAACAGCAACTAATCTAAGTACAAATATGTGTTTAAGTATTGACAGGACTGGATGCCCACTGGTGACTACTTGCCAAGCCTCAGCACGCTAACATGGCCGAAGAAATGAACCAATTCTAGACTTGCGCAGGTTTAATCTTCAGAGTTTTAAGGAGGAACAGGGTTATGGGAATTTGATAAGAAGGGGGTACAGATCATGCTGCCTATGAAGTGAATTATTACTTTCATTTTTATGGTCAAAAGATATATTTTAAGCTCCGTAACATTTTCAGATTTTGGAGAAGTGTAGTTTTTGTGCCAGGTGATTTTTCACCTTTCAAACACACCATAGAATAGGAAACACTGACTCTTAAAGAGAAGTTTCATAAATATTGCAGCCCCAGATATTCAGCTCAATATATAACAGAGAAAGCCAACAATACCATATACAGTATGTGTGGTTTTACAAAACACAGGAATAATAAAGCTCAAAATCAAGATTTACCTTACAATTTAGGAGGAAGAGTTTTTTTCCTTTTCAACATTACACAAAAAAAACTGCCAAACATAGTTTAAAAAAAGTTAAATAATTCTTTGTAACTGCTCTTTATTATTTGTGCTCTTGCTAATAAAGCAAAAAAAAGTAAAATTAGGTCATGCACAATATGGAAAGCAGATAATTTGACGCTGATGGTGTAAAGAGGTGAATGTGATCTAATTCATTCTCATTATCACGCTGCAAAATACATTTACAGTAAGTAACTTTTTTATGGGAAAAACTATTAAGTTAAACAGTGAAAAACTGAAGACCACCCTGAGGAAACATAGACAAACAAACAAGCTCTCCACATCAAACACTGCTTGCTACCAAAAAGGCAATCGCAGAAAAAAAAAAGTGACCAGGCCTAACCTTACAACATAAAACTCACACGAAGGCATTGAGAGCAGGCAGAATTTAATCAGCTTGGCGCTGTGGGAACCCTCCCAAAAAGTGCTGCTTGCAGAGTGCTGCAGACACATAATCACTCACAACTACAGGCGAATTACAGTTCACATCAGTGGTTCTCTGTTGGAATTCAGAAAAAGAAAAGGGCACGTCCAGCAGCCTTTCCTGTGTCCAATAAATACAATCTAGAAAAATATATATATAAAGCAGAAGGCAAAGCTACTACAAATAAAAGACCCTAGGAGGCTGGCTACTCAATCAGACCTGAGGCTGGAACCAAGTCTTCGAGCCAAACTGCAGGGGTTCCAATTAAGATTTTAGGTTAAGTGTTTCCAATTCATTTTCTTGACCTGAAAAAAAGATTTCCTTGTAGTATGATATGGTAAGGTTTGGCTTGTAAATCTTGATGCGTAGCCCTGCAATATGGCTGTGCTGGAGGAGGATATCACAGTGGGGGCTTTAAAAGAAAGGGCTTCCAGTACATTATTTAGTACAAGAGATAAAATGAAGTCTACTTCTAAAAACAAATAATTTTAGAGTAAACCTACAAACAACTGGCCTGCGTTTGGGTAAAAAACTGGCTAAAGCGTTGGATTGAAATGATGAAAAATGTGATCATATGATCCCACTTTGTGTGTCTGTGCAAGCAGTCAAAGAAAAAGCTCTACAGGTCTGCAAGATCAGGAAATAGTACATTACTGAGCACAGTGTAGCTTATAAATCTGCTTGTACACATATTTGGCATGTCTTTTAGACCCCTTTCACACCGAGGGCGTTTTGCAGGCGCCATAGCGTTAAAAATAGCGCCTGCAATCCGCCCTCAAACAGCTGCAGCATTGTCTCCAGTGTGAAAGCCCGAAGGCTTTCACACCGGAGCGCTGCGCTGGCAGGACGGGAAAAAAAGTCCTGCCAGCAGCTTCTTTCGAGCGGTGAAGGAGTGATGTGTTTACCGCTCCTCCACCTCTGCTCCCCATTGAAATCAATGGGGCAGCGCTGGGATACCGCCGGCAAAACGCCGCTATTGCGGCGCATTGCGGTCGGTTTTAACCCTTTCTCGGCCGCTAGCAGGGGGTAAAAGCGCCCCGCTAGCGGCCGAAATGCGCCGCTAATCTGACGGTAAAGTGGATTCTTAGTTCAAATATCTTTTTGTATCCTTATCCTAACCCAGTTACAAATTTTCCAGTACAGTTTCGGTTTCAACAGTCCGTGACTATATAACATATTTTTACATGTGTTCCCTTGAGTTTATTGAGAACTATTTTGCATTTATTCCAGGGTTATTATTCCCTGGAATCCACTTACTGATACAAATCCAGCATATAGGCTGGGGTGTTTTGATATTTTGCAGTCTCTTTGTCCGGGGTTGCGATGCGCTCAGCTCCCTCCCCACCTCCTCTCATTCATTTCGAGGCGGCTGGGGCCTGATCTCAACGCATCGGCGCCATGCATAAATTGGCCCCTCGAACGGCGTCCATTGACGCCGCAAGGTGGGAGCCTGTTTTTTTTTTTTCTCCATCTGACGCCCACAGCTGTGATGAGCAGGCATCCACTGAGGTACTCTCAGTTGTGATTGCTCTCTCATCTCTCAGCTGCCAATGACGTCATGCATGACGCTGGCAGGGACCCGCCCAGGGCCAGAGTATATCAGCTGGGACCGACAGACTGGCGGTTCACTCCCTCACTGTGCTTCGCTAGGAAGGGACCGCTCTGTTAAGCAGCCACTATTTAACACATGGGTATTTATTTTTTATATTCTTTTTCCTGTTTATGGTACACACATTCCCATCCTCTCACCTATTTAACCTAGCGCACCACACCCACTATCTTCACACATTCCCTATGGATTTCTTTTCCTATCTTTTCTCACGTGCATTTTTATGCCTTCAATTTATCTCCATTCCCCCTTATCTCATTTTTCACACATTTACTTTCCCAGATGCACAAAGTACACTTCTTTCAGTCATTATGTTTTATCCATTCAACATGTTTAACTCCAGATTCACTTTCTTTGACACATCCCATTTTTCTTCAATTTTTCGCAGATTTTCACATTTACAACCCATTGACCAGTATATTGAGGGCTCAGGAATCAGTCAGCTGTGGTCTCTCCTGGCCCACCCTCCAATCATTTTGGGAGGATGGTCGGTACCCTGCCTCAACCCCGGTTGAGACGGTTATATCTCACACCCTAACAGACCCCATTGCTGGTAACTCTCCTTGATTTTTGGGCTATTTTGTTAAGTAGCTTCTCTATTCAAAGTAGACAATTTGGATATTTTTTATATCATTTTCTCTATTAGCCGGAGGTTCCACATGTATCAATATTTATGATATTCCTTTGTTTTTCTCAGTTAAATTATGCATCCCACCCCTGATGACTGGCAAGAAGCCAAGAAACGCATCGGGTTCTCAAACTAAGGATGCCCCACCAAGCCTAATCATATTCCTGACATTTATCATTTTTTATCGAGTTTTTTCTCATGTCATGCGATTTTGTGATTTTGATTGGCAATTTTAATTCATGTATTTCTGTTATGAATTGCATATATGTATGTCCATTGATTTGTTTGCACCACTGAGTCTTCAATGATTGTTACTGCTAAATATGCTTATATATCAACTCATGCGATTATGTCTGTATCTTTACTACTTTATTGGTACTGTATGCATAAAAATCATGGACTACCCCTAGGGGCTATTGACTATAAATTAAATCCAATCATTTTACCTACTCACATGTATTCATTATTATACTTTCAATTGACATGCTTCATTTAAAGTCCCACTTGCCCCTCTTTTTTCCTTTTATATATTGATCCGGGATGGAAGCATGCCAATAATATTTAGTTATGCGACTGGTCACTTTCTCTTTTTTACTCGATAGCTTTATTGGAATTCTAGACTGCTATATTTTTGAGTAGCAATGGTAGAATTAAACAGACTTGGAATAATAAACTTTCCGAAGGCACCACACCAGTCATAGGTGTGTGCAGCCTATTAGAGTGTGTTTCCAGAAGGGCAAATGTGAGCTTCCAGAAGGGCAAATATGAGCTTCCAGAAGGGCAACCTGCTCATATCTGTCTACAGCGGTATCCATCCTGATGCTGTTGCACTATTTTTGCATACATATGATACACTGTGCACTGAGCAAAACCTTTAACTTTGCTAGCACTCATTTCTCAGTGACAATATACAGTATCTTACAAAAGTGAGTACACCCCTCACATTTTTGTAAATATTTATTATATCTTTTCATGTGACAACACTGGAGAAATGATACTTTGCTACAATGTAAAGTAGTGAGTGTACAGCTTGTATAACAGTGTAAATTTGCTGTCCCTTCAAAATAACTCAACTTACAGCCATTAATGTCTAAAACACTGGCAACAAAAGTGAGTACAGCCCTAAGTGAAAATGTCCAAATTGGACCCAAAGTGTCAATATTTTGTGTGGCCACCATTATTTTCCAGCACTGTCTTAACCCTCTTGGGCATGGTCATTGTCCATCTGCTCTGTGAAGCGCCGTCCAATGCAGTTCTGAAGCAAATTGCTGAAACTGAGCAGATAATATTGCCCGAAACACTTCAGAATTCATCCTGCTGCATTTGTCAGCAGTCACATCATCAATAAATACAAGAGAACCAGTTCCATTGTCAGCCATACATGCCCACGCCATGACACTACCACCACCATGCTTCACTGATGAGGTGGTATGCTTTGGATCACAAGCAGTTCCTTTCCTTCTCCATACTCTTCTCTTCCCATCACTCTGGTACAAGTTGATCTTGGTCTCATCTGTCCATAGGATGTTGTTCCAGAACTGTGAAGGCTTTCTTAGGTGTTGTTTGGCAAACTCCAATCTGCCCTTTCTGTTTTTGAGGCTCACCAATGGTTTACATTTTGTGGTGAACCCTCTGTATTCACTCTGGTGAAGTCTTCTCTTGATTGTTGACTTTGACACACATACACTTACCTCCTGGAGAGTGCTCTTGATCTGGCCAACTGTTGTAAAGGGTGTTTTCCTCACCAGGGAAAGAATTCTTCAGTCATCCACCACAGTTGTTTTCCGTAGTCTTCCGGGTCTTTTGGTGTTGCTGTGCTCACCGGTGCGTTCTTTCTTTTTAAGGATGTTGCAAACAGTTGATTTGACCACACCTAATGTTTTTGCTATCTCTCTGATGGGTTTGTTTTGTTTTTTCAGCCTAATAATGGCTTGCTTCACTGATAGTGACAGCTCTTTGGATCTCATATTGAGAGTTGACAGCAACAGATTCCAAATGCAAATAGCACACTTGAAATTAACTCTGGACCTTTTATCTGCTCCTTGCAAATGGGATAATGAGAGAATAACACACAACTGGCCATGGAACAGCTGAGCAGCCAATTGTCCCATTACCTTTGGTCCCTTAAAAAGTGAGAGGCACATATACAAACTGTTGTAATTCCTACACCGTTCACCTGATTTGGATGTAAGTACCCTCAAATTAAAGCTGAAAGTCTGCAGTTAAATCATATCTTGTTTGTTTAATTTCAAATCCATTGTGGTGGTGTATAGAGCCAAAAAGATTAGAATTGTGTTGATGTCCCAATATTTATGGACCTGACTGTATGTTAGAGACCTTGCACTCCTCCACCTTCTGTTTGAGGATGCCTCACAGATGCTCAATAGGGTTTAGGTCTGGAGACATGCTTGGCCAGTCCATCACCTTTATCCTCAGCTATTTTAGCAAGGCAGTGGTCGTGTTGGAGGTGTGTTTGGGGTCGTTATCATGTTGGAATACTGCCCAGCGGCCCAGTTTCCAAAGGGAGGGCATCATGCTCTGCTTCAGTAGGTCACAGTACATGTTGGCATTCATGGTTTCCTCAATGAACTGTAGCTCCCCAGTGCCAGCAGCACTCATGTAACCCCAGACCATGACACTCCCACCACCATGCCTGACTGTAGGCAAGACACACTTGTCTTTGTACTCCTCACCTGGTTGCCGTCACACATGCAGGTAAGTATAGTAACAAGTCCTATTTGCAATCTTGGAACACCCAATAAGAGGACAGTATGCGACCGGTCTACACTACGTGGCATGTTCACCAATGCCAGGAGCCTGGTGGACAAGATGGGGGAACTAGAGATACTGTTGTACGAGGAGGATTTAGATTTTGTGGGAATTTCAGAAACTTGGTTCAACAGCTCTCATGATTGGCTGGGAACCGATAAAGTGTATTCCCTTAATCGCAGGGATAGAGAGGGTAAAAATGGGGGAGGGGTATGCCTGTATATCAACAATAATGTACAAGTTAATGTGAGAGATGACATCACTAAGGGAGCCAGGGAAATGGTGGAATCCTTATGGGTAGAGCTCCAAAGGGATGAAACTAAGGGGGAAATAATACTGGGAGTATACTATAGGCCCCCTAACCTGAGGGAGGAGGGGGAGATGGACCTCCTATCACAATTTGGATTAGCAGCAAGGATGGGAAGTGTCATCATATTGGTGGGAGATTTTAATTATCCAGACAGACTTGGTGGATAGAACCGCACATTCGTCTAAGGCTCGCCAATTCCTAAACGTCTTGCAGGACAATTTAATAGGTCAGATGGTAGACGCACCAACTAGAAACAAAGCGTTACCAGACCTACTGATTACCAATAATACAGATCTGATCACGGATGTGGAAATAAGTGGCAATTTAGGAAACAGTGATCACAGGTCAATTAGCTTCAGTATAAATAACACAAATAGGAAACATAAGGGGAATATAAAGACACTGAATTTTAAAAGAGCCAACTTCCCTAAACTACGAACATTGCTAGAAGATATAAATTGGGATAAAATCTTAGTAACAAAGAACACAGAGGAGAGATGGGTTTGCTTTAAGAGCATATTAAATAAGGGCATTAGTCAGTGCATCCCATTGGGAAATACATTTAAAAGAGCAAACAAAAGTCCTGGATGGCTTACTCCAATCTAAAAATGCATACAAAAGCAAAGGAGAAGGTCTTCAAGAAATACAAGGCTGAGGGATCATCATCAGCATTCAGACTTCACAAAGAATGCAACAAGAAATGTAAGGGTGCAATTAGGGCAGCTAAGATAGAACACGAAAGATACATAGCGGAGGAGCGCAAAAAAAATCCCAATAAATTATTTAAGTATATAAACAGTAAAAGAGGGAGGACAGACCATATTGGCCCCTTAAAGAATGATGAAGGGAATTTGGTTACTAAGGATGGCGAAGGTATTGAATTTATTCTTCTCCTCAGTCTTCACAAGGGAATCGGGGGTTCCAGTAACCAAAACTGCAGTGTTTATCCTCATGACACATCTCAGGAAGCACCCTCATGGTTAACAGAGGACAAAATTAGAAATAGACTTGGAAAACTTAACATTAATAAGTCACCGGGACCAGATGGCTTGCACCCGAGGGTCCTTAGGGGAACTCAGTCAAGTAATTGCCAGACCATTGTTCCTAATTTTTACTGACAGTCTACTGACTGGAATAGTACCAGCTGATTGGAGAAAAGCCAATGTAGCACCAATATTTTAAAAAATGACCAAAATACATCCCTGGGAATTACAGACTAGTTATCCTAACATCAATAGTATGCAAGCTCTTGGAGGGGATGATAAGGGCATATATATAAGATTTTAGTATTGAAAACATTATCATTAGCAGTAATCAGCATGGATTCATGAAGAATCATTCTTGCCAAACCAATCTATTAACCTTCTATGAGGAGGTGAGCTTCCATTTAAATAAAGGAAGGCTCGTAGATGTGGTGTATGCATTTGACATAGTTCCCCATAAACGTTTACTGTACAAAGTAAGGTCCATTGGCATGGACCATAGGGTGAGAACGTGGATTGAAAATTGGCTACAAGGGCAAGTTCAGAGGGTGGTGATAAATGGGGAGCACTCGGAATGGTCAGGGGTGGAAAGTGGGGTGCCCCAAGGTTCTGTTCTGGGACCAATCCTATTTAATTTGTTCATAAACGACCTGAAGGATTGGGTAAACAGTTCAAAAATGTAAAATAATGCATTGAGTGGCAAAAATATGAATGCAATCTACTCACTGGGGGGAGCACCTCTGGAGAATCAAGGATGGGAAAGGACCTGGGGGTCCTAGTAGATGATAGGCTCAGCAATGGCATGCAATGCCAAGCTGCTGCTAACAAAGCAAACAGAATATTGGCATGCATCAAAAAGGAGATTAACTCAAGAGATAAAGCGATAATTCTCCCACTCTACAATACTCTGGTCCGGCCAGTTCTGGGCACCAGTCCTCTGGAAGGTTGTACTTGAAATGGAGCAAGCACAGAGAAGGGCAATTAAGGGACTGGAGGATATTAGTTATGAAGAAAGGTTACTAGCAATGAACTTATTCTCTCTGGAGAAGAGACGCTTGAGAGAGGATATGATTTCAATTTACAAATACCATACTGGTGACCCCACAATAGGGATAAAACTTTTTCGCGGAAGGGAGTTTAATAAGACATGTGCTACTCATTAAAATTAGAAGAAAAGAGGTTTAACCTTAAACTGTGTAGAGGGTTCTTTACTGTAAGAGTGGCAAGGATGAGGAATTCCCTTCCACAGGCGGTGGTTTCAGCGGGGAGCATCGATAGTTTCAAAAAACTATTAGATAAGCACGTGTACGACCACAACATACAGGGATATACAATGTAATACTGACATATAATCACACACAAAGGTTGGGCTTCATGGATTGTGTCTTTTTTCAACCTCACCTACTATGTAACTATGTAACACCATCTGAACCAAATAAGTTTATCTTGGTCTCATCAGACCACAGAACATGGTTCCAGTAATCCATGTCCTTAGTCTTCAGCAAACAGTTTGCGGGCTTTCTTGTGCATCATCTTTTGAAGAGGCTTCCTTCTTGGATGACAGCCATGCAGACCAATTTGATGCAGTGTGTGACGTATGGTCTGAGCAATGGCAGGCTAACCCCTTCAACCTCTGCAGCAATGCTGGATGCATTTATACTTCTATTTCCCAAAGACAACCTTTGGATATGACGCTGAGCACGTGCACTCAACTTCTTTGGTCAATCATGGGAGTCCTGTTCTGAGTGGAACCTGTCCTGTTAACCACTTGCCGATGTACGTCCAAACTTTGGCAGTGGATATCGTTGTTATGGCAGCAGCTAGCTGCCATAACCCCAGTATCCCCGTTTTCGTGCGGCGGTCAGCTTTCAGATAAAAGTGGTCCCTGCGGCGGATTCGCCGCGAGATCACTTTTATCGGTGGCGGGAGGTTATGAGATAGTTACGAGGTGATGATGTCTTATGGTGGCTCTGTCTGGCACTCTCAATATTTTATTGCCTCTTTTATGCTCAAAAGATTGCCTACCCTGCAGTAGACCATGTTTACATTACATCAGGAGATCTGTAGGCCATGATATTTGACATGTGAACATATTTCATAGGCTAACTATACAAGACAAATGCTGGATAGTTGCACAAAGTTATAAATGCTCAGTTAATGATACAGTATGTATATGATATTTAAATATAAAGCATAAATACACTACACATGTTGGCCTGTTAACTGTCATTTACTTGTATCTGGTAAAATTATTTTTCATCATATATTTTATATTTTTTCATCATATTTGATTTTTCCTTTTACTCTTCTGATATTACCACACTGTATGAGAACTTGTCCAGATAAATGGCATCTTGTATCCCAGTGCGTGAGGAGCACAGTATAATTCTATTAGGACTGCTGATAATAAGACAGTATTTAGGTGTCAGCACTTAAGTTACTTAAAAGGTTATGTGTCCAAGCAACAGACTGCTTTGTAAGCAAAATATCTTGGCTGTCTTGCTTATTTGCTGTTAAAAGTTTTCCAGAATAATCCAAGAGAGTACAGTCACAGCTCTTTATCATATGTTCATTTGCTATCTCAAGCTGAGATTGTGTGGTATAAAAGCAATTCACAAGTTTCAATGTTATTGTTTAACCTTGACTATATTGATTTACCAGTTGAATTTTTAAATACATTTAAACCCTAACAGAATGACATTTAGTTTACTAATGCACTGTGTATTATTTACAGTTTTTTTCTTTTTTATACTGTAAGTACTTAAGTACTGCTTTGACTTTTTTTTTGTTTAATCCTTTTTTTTGTGCTTTCCATTGTAGCCCAGTCTGCAGTTCTGTACTGCAAAGGAGACTTTTACACAGACACAGATTAGGGAGGAGACTACTGTTATTGTAGAACTGTGCAATCAGAATCAAGCTTGCCCTCTACTGATCAGGGATGCACACAGAAAGACTGCAAGGATTGTGAGAGGTGTAGATCTGACAGACAGAGCTAGCTTGGTAAGCTAGAATGAGGAGACTGCAAATCCCACAAGGCACTGGGGCAAGGTGGAGAGGTGGTTCCCTGCTGTTTTCCCTGGCTGCGGGAAGTATGGAGGCTGTATCTGAGATGACTGAAGAAGATTTACTAGAACTGGAGCACTCAGAATCTGGTGCATCTGTGCATGGTAGCCAATCAGCTTCTAACTTCAGGCGTTTACAATAACATCTGGAAGCTGGTTGGTTCTATGCAGAACTGCACTAGCTTTTGCACTGTCCAATTTTAGTAAATCCCCCCCACTGTGTGCCTGGTTGGCTGCCAGCAGACTACTCACTTCTGCACTTGAGAAGGAGAGAAGCACAGCAGCATGAATCTGAGGACATTGTGGAGAGCCACGAATGTATGTGGTGCCCTGATCAAGGGAGAAGGACATTGCAGATATAGACCGGCTGTTAATACAATAAGCTGGTGAGAGGCTGCAGGCCAAATCCACATTACACTTTGAAAAAAAGGGACAGTGTTACCTATTACATTATTAGTGACTAAAGGGACCAGAGGTAGTAACATCATTGGTGCTTAAAGAAACATTATCCTGAGCACTCTGAC
Source organism: Aquarana catesbeiana (assembly GCF_042186555.1). Lineage (NCBI taxonomy): Eukaryota > Metazoa > Chordata > Amphibia > Anura > Ranidae > Aquarana > Aquarana catesbeiana. Next base: position 251,118,672 of record NC_133324.1, on the reverse strand, counting down.
ATAACAGTTGGGCCCCAACAAGCTGGTCAGCAGAAGAGAGTATATTAAAGGCTGCTGAACTGTTAAGAGTGGTGTTATTCTCCTTAGCTAGGATTGTAGCAGCATTAGTTTTAGGAGAAGTTGCTCTTTACACTCATTGCTTGTTTTAAATATATTTTTTTACTGTTCACCTATTTGCAATATATTCCTTGTTATAGTTTATCTGTTTGCTAAATCATTGCTGTTGTTTTGTATCTCTTCTGCATATTCATCTGCAATAAATATTTCCCATGAATCTAGGTTTGCAGGGTGCATGGTGTGCATATGAGCAGTACCCATGGGGGTATGCACTACACTAAGCTTTGCTAATTTTCTCCATCCTTTTCAACCACTTTCTGTCTGCATGCACTTGGTTCAGTATTGGCTGCACACCATTGGGCTGGAACAACTTCATCATAGTGACAAAGGGTGGAACATGCCTGCATAATGTATGTTGGAACAGATACTTGTATTTAAAGGGTACACAAGACACAACAACATCAAACAATTAAGCACAACTGGGAGGCAGTTGTCACTGATAAAAGAAAGTGATTGCACAAGAACCTTCATGGATGGTTTACCAAGTATGTTTTAATAAAAGCTGCATATTTTAAGACTGAGAATTAGTTTTGAAACACCTATATGAAGTTTTAGGGCCGCTGCATTTTTGTATGTGTTTAAATGAGTTGTGTTTTGCCTCGTTGCATTACAGTTCAGTGCAGAAAAATGCACTATGTTCTAATTTGTTTGACTGCACTGGAACATACTGTACTGGTGTGAACTATGCCATTTGTATTTTCTGCTGCATTAAACATAGGGAACCCCCTCTCATTGGAAGTATGTGTCATCTTGAATAAGGTTGGTAAGGTGTGTGTTTTTTGGTACATATTTTATAACCTGTGGATGTGGATGGGTTATAGCAGTATTCACGCTGAGTGTTTAAGCAGCATTTTATGAAGCATAGCATTGCTGTTTGCTTTGCAGATCCACACCTGTGAGACCTTTAAACTCCATCATCTGATTTGGTGTGAGCTCTAAGGGAGTCTTGTCGGCCCCACTTTTTGCTTTTAACCTGACCTGACATTAGACTGTGTAGATCAGCATGAACTTTATGGGTACGTTTTTACTGTGGCTATATATCATGGGGTGACTAGTTGTTTTTTTTTTTTTATTTTAAGTGTAACAGTCTTGTTTATGTATTTTCCCAGTAACACCGTGTGCCTAACAAGAATTATTCCTTTTATTGATATTTAATAAACACAAATTTTGTACTTTCCAACAAGTCTCATTTCTGTCCAATTAACCGCTTCTTTGCCCTGGTTGAGATCTTTACACCCTCCGGGTGCAAATTCCTTCTTTTTCATATATGCATTTTTTGCATTTTGGTTAGAGGACTGAAAACCTAATGGTGGTAGAGACATTGGATTGACTTCTAACATTCATTATTTACCCCCATTGTTTTTCTTATATTTGATTAGTTGGGACCCCTTGTGCCTCTCACCGTCCCCCCATGAATGCCTTCTGACTCCTCCCCATCCCCCCTCTTTTTTTTGGTCTTCCTTGGTTAATATGATGAACTAGTATGTACTGATATGTATTCGTTTTTTTGTTTATAATGTCTTCTTATTTGGTGTCAAGTTTTTTTTTTTTTTCAGTTGCCATCTTCAAGCGCAAATCCTGAGGAAGCTAATACAGCGAAACACGTTGATTTTACATACTTGTATCATCGATTATCGTCTGCCTAAACAAATCAACTGTTTCTTACTTTTGTTATTTTGTTTTGTTTTGTTTTAATTAGATGGCACTTTGTTTTAATGTGATAAAATAAATTCTTGCTTTTATATATCTGGTTTTTGTCACTTCCTCATTTAGTTGGTACATCTAAAGTCCCTTTCTCTTGGTTTTTATAGTTTCCCTTCCTTTGTTTTGGATGTGGCTCTCCTTTCTACAGGGTTAACTTTAAGGTTAAATACTATTCTCAAACATGCCCACTTTTTTGCAGATCATAACCATTACCAGATTTCCAGTCTCTAATCGGACTAAAATCTGCTTTGGCCTTTAAATGAGATTAATAATGCAGAGAGCAAAGAGAGAAAAATTTATGCAACGCATGTTTTAGGAGGTCCCCTGAATCCATCCTATGAAGAAGAGGGCACAGCATTGCATTCCTCATCCAGGATTTCATGCGTTGCATAATCACAGAGCAGCTGGTCCCTACCATGGAAGCTTGCCCGATTTTACATACATGTTATATGTATTTTCTGCTGTATTTTGTACAGATCTGAGATCTAAGATCTGATTTTTACTATGTAAGGGCGAATTAAATTGGAGCTCCGTCCAAAGTTTTAGGTTGTGGATAGAATATAAAAAAGTTAGAACCTGTCTGGCTTTTTTTTTTTTTTTTTTTTATAGCTGTCTGTGTTACTGCATGGGGAGACTACTACTATTTCCTGTCTAGCTGCACAACAGAAAGTAAACATAAATATCTTCAATATCTTCAGGGAATGCATACTACTACAATAAAATTGTAGCCAAGACTTTAACCCTTCTCCATTCTTTACAAGTTCTACTGTAAGCTGGGAATGTTTAGCTTCATTTCCACTATTTCAAACATTTTGTGAGTCAGACCAATAGCCATGAGCCGAGGGTCGATTTATTAAAAGCAAATAGACTGTCACTTGCAAGTGAAGTTGCACTTTGAAAGGGAATTTGCCCTAGAGCTTGGTGAATGAGGTGAATTACCTATGACTTCCATCATCTAATAATTGCAGGCAAAAATGCTGTTTTTTATTTGAATGCATGTGGTTGGGTATTCTTTGCAAAGTTAATCTTCACCACATTCACTAAACTGTGGTGCAAAATCCCTTGCAAATTACAAATTCCCCTGCAAAGTTAACAGCCTATTGCCCTTTAGTAAATCAATCGCTATGTATTCAATATACTTTTCCTAAGCAAGTCAAATGAACACTAGCAAATGTAGGTAGAAACAGGTCTGCATTTCAAAATTTAGTTACTCATATTAAGCAATACTATACTACAAGCTTCCACTTTTGCAGCTACAGCAAACAATAAAATATATTAATAAATGTCCCAATTGCTACATCTATTTTACCTTACTGAATAATCCTAGTGTCTGCTTTAGGATGTTCATATTCCATCCTGTTATCCTGCATTCCTTCTGATTCCCCTTATTATAAAGCACATAAAATATTGAACAGCAATGGATTCAACATTTGTGTCCTTTAAGGCACAATATTTGCTTAATTCTCTATGCTAGCTGCCTGCAACCTTGACATTAACATTTTGGTTTAATGTACCAATGAATTTAATTTTACTTTTACTCCAGGACTCTTGCAAGTGATAACACAATCTGAATTTTCTACAGCAACAGGCTTCCACAGTGTCAATTTCTTGCCCCTTTGGAAATAATTTTAAATGATAGATTTCCTTTAACTTTCACACAGAGTTGTGTATAGCAGTTCCTGCATGGCTCTTTCTAAAAGTGTTTTTCAGCAAAATTTCCATTTTCTAGTTCCACCACACTTATTAACACATTAATGTGCTGTAATCTGAAAGTACGGCAAATCCCACAAGAGTATCTTGGGCCACAATAATGTAGTTCAGCTGTTTCTTCAAACTATAACATAGGTAATGCCTTAAAGCCAGGTCAACTAACTAGCATCAGGATCATTAACATCTGACCTTGTGCTCCCTTCCTAGCTGGAGCAATGAGATGTCTCTCTATAGCTGCTCCCTCGCAAGCAAGAAAAAGTCTGCAAAGTTCCAGGCCAACAAGGAAGTGGTTTCATTAGGAGAAGTGGATCCTTTGCCTGGGAGATTCTGCCACTGCAACATGTCACCAGCAGCAGATATGGCAAAAAAACTGGTGGGTGTTCAAAACATGGTTGCCTTGCCCTTAAGGACAGGTTACTATAAGCAGTGTCAAGAAAGCCAAGGCCCACATGCACTATGTTTCAGAAAGAATCCAGAATGCTTATAATGCATGTGGCAGCCACATTTTTCTTTGGCTACAGTTTTAATAAATCAACTCGAGCAGTTGATGCAGTATAATTTTACTTATTCCATGTGGCAATTGATGAGATGTAACATGTAGGTAGCCACCCTGCAGATTGTTTCAATAGATACACTAAAATGTGCCACCCAGGATGCTGCAACTGTCCTTGTGAAATATGCTTTCAATGGTAAAGGAGCTTCCATGCTCACTACTCCATGCTGGAGCAAAGGGTTGCTTAGTGAGAATTGCTAAGATTAAGACCCACTGAGAAAAAAAGCATTTTCTTGGAGTAGTGCTTTGAGAAATTGCAGTACCCCAGTAATGCAGAATTGTAGTTCATCAGCCCATTTTGTCTTTCACTACAGAGATCGCTGCCACTTGAAATTTAGGAAAGATGAGGCTAAGCCCCAGATCAAACCAGCCTGAAGGAAACCTAGAAAGTGTGACACAGAAGGTGGGATACGTCATTTACCTGTAGTATAAAAGTCTTTTACCTGTAGCAAAAGACAAACATTTGTCCCAGATCCATGCCTAATGTTATTTGTGGAATATTTCATTGCTTTCAAGACCACTGAAATCACCTCCAAGGAGCATCCAAGGTCTCCAATCTCCTCCTCTAAACAGCCAAGCTCAAAGAACCAGCTTGTGTATACGCAGGTGAACAAACTCCCCCATGAAAGAAGGTTATTGAAACTGGAAGGCAAATGCTGAAGTGAATGTCTACCACAAACCATTGCTCATCCTGTGCCCAGTCAAAACAAAGACTTTAGCCAGGCAGATACCATTCCTAGTTAGCAGACCTTGCATGCCCCAAATGACCCTCAGAAGGGGCTCCTAGCCTTTTTAGCACCTTTAGCAGCCCAAGAACTGGGACTGCACCTGGATAAGGCTGAACCCAGGTGGATGCTGCATTGAGGCAGAGGTGGGAACATACTTGTTTTTCTTGTTTACGCTAGTCACTGGTTCTGAGGGTGGGGTCAGAGGTCGAGCTCTATCACTAGTATGCTAGTAAACTTCCAACATTCAATTTTAGTAATATTTACACTACCTATAGGTAAGCTTATTATAGGCTTACCAATAGGCAAAATGTAATGTTGGAAGTTTACTTCCACATTAAAAGATCAACTTTTACAATATGGTTAAGAAAAGTAGAATCTATATAATGGTAATGCACACAAGAGTTGAAAGTTTTTAGATTGTGTTTGTTCATGAAATTTAATGACAACTATGAATTTGGGGTCATTGTAGAGCGGTATGTAAGAAGGTGAATGCCAAAGACAATTTACTAAAAAGATGAGAACATGTCCAGGACTGTGCTTTCAACTAATTGCAGTGAAGTACAGGTACGGATATATGAAGGGGAACTAGCACAGCCCAAAGAGCTAGCTTGGAGAAACAAGAAGAAATGTAATTAGATAAAAATGTAGAAAAAAAGAAAAGGAACAAAAAAATCATGTTTCCTTTTTCATCATCATGTGTGCACACCACAAATTCTGTCACAGGATTATTTTAAAGCCCTTGAATACAGTAGATAAAAGCTTTCCCTCATCTCCAAAAAAAAAAAAGAATTGATTAATTGAGATTGGTCTAATTAACATTTTCTGATTGAATGTACTTACGTATTATCCCCTTCAGTAGTATAATGTTACCTTTTGTTTCAACGCATTTTGATTTGACTGATTTTTAAACAAGCACATCACGAGGCCTATACTGTTGGGCACTTTACCAAATTTCCAACTGGCTCTGCTACAAGCCGTGAATCAATAATGGTGGCTGAGTAATTATTCAGAATAACTACATATTTATGTTTCACTTATGAAGCAGCTGAAGATAAATTCCCACCAGATGCTGAACAAGATCACACTAGAAGTGCCATCATTCAATGCGCTGTGATTGGATACCCTCTATAAATAGAACAATGTGTCTTATTACTAGGCCTATAGATACTTAATTATAAATCTGTGCTTATTGGCACAGCATATGTGAGTAAAATGCAGAGCTGTGATTGGGAGGGCTTGCATAAGCATGCTAATAAGGATAGATGTTGTTCAATCACAAAGGTTTACAAAATTTCACAGAAGATATTTATAGAGGCCCATCTTAATCAAAGAAAATGATTATGAATGCAACAAAGGGATAAAAAATCAGTTCAAACTGTAGTATATCAGCAAAACAGTGTGCACTATATATTTTACCTGTGTGGCTTCATTGGCTCATGTGGCTCATGAAGTCCAGGTAAATTACAGAGTACAGACATTGGTCTGCTAATAAGCCATTATTTTTAAGGAGTTTTCATGTTGTGCTTGCGCTGTTTCCTCCGGTTACTCCATTTTCCTCCCACAATTCAAACACATGCTGGTTACTTTGGCCCCTATCCAGTTTCCCTAGTATGTACATGTATGAATGTGAGATAGGGAAGATAGGGACCTTAGATTGTAAGCTCCTTGAGGGCAGGGACTAATGTAAATGTACAATATGTAATGGCACTGCATTATTTGTCGGCACTAAAAAAATACCTGTAATAATAATAATACAGTTTTGTCAAGCCGAGTGGTGCCAACAGGATGGCCCACGTAACAAATTTTGTCTGATTCAAAAGGAATCAGACAAAATTTGATTCATGTATGGTCAGCCTAAAAAAGAAGTATGGTCAAAGCTTTTTTGGCCATACTTCTCTTGTGGGTCATATGATTGCCCCTACTTTTCAATTCCTGTGATCCAGAATCAGCTAACAGTGAGCTATAGCCCACTAACAACTGATGTGGCAGAGCCTCTCCAGGATCTGGAAAAATCCCAACAATTTTTTGAGGATCCACCTAGCTGTCTGATTGTATAAAAATAGAACTACTTGTTATGTATTTCATGTATTTCTTCTGTCCAGTTACTTGATGCCAGAGTGCAGCACATCTTCATACCTCACAGCAGGCCCAGATTATATGGGATTGTCCTGGAATTTTAACAAAATTCCAGCATTCCACAGATTCTGAATGTGTCTCACTGCCAGTTGGGTGCTGGAATAATCATTCCTGAACCCAGCATTGGCTTCTTTGCTTCATTATTGGGCAAATTGACTTTCTTTCTGACATGTTCCACTCCCCCTCTTCTTCTACAGAATATCAGAGCCCCCACTCCCCCCCATGCAGTATCAGACTCCCCCTTTCCCTCCCCTGAGCACCAGTGCCCTCTATTTCCCCCCACAGAGCAATTTTTCTCCTGTTGGCCACTGACATCAAACATTTTTTTTTATCCAGTTACCACCAATGCCAGGCATTTTCTCCTCTCAATGACCACCAATGCTGGCTTTTTTTTTTCCTCCCACTGACCACAGACGCTGGCTATTTCTTCCTTGTAAAGACCAGCAGCATAAGGGACACCATGATACATACTGCTGACCACTACACTCTGTACATTGTGGTGTACATTACATACTCCTGACCAAAGGGTTTATTATCTAATCTAGACCATGTTTCACTTAGTTTACACCCAAAATCCTGCACAATTTAGCCATGCCTACCTTTTTCCGCACAATTTTTATTTCTCCTTTTTAGATTGTCCCACTTTCCCAACTTCTGATCTTGGGATATGCCAGTCTGCTGCTGTTTGGACAGTGAAGGAGAAGCAGCACCATATTTCATCACTCCGATCTCTCTCCTGCTATCAGCATGTGCTTTACCAGTACACGAAGACTGTAGAAGAGTCTTATTACCTCTTAGTCCTTTCTATGGAGGGGTCTGCTGGAGGCCAATACCAAAACAAATGGACATACTTAGGGCCTGTGTCTACGAGCTTCAATGAGCAAATGCAGCAAACATCTGATATCAGTATGAGATGCTTCTGAGATCATTCAGAATTCATTGCTGGTGCAGTTGATTTGCACTCGTATGGGGACTTGTATGGAGAAAAAAGTAGAAAAGAAATTCATTGACACTGGCCCTTACACTAGTTACAGGAAATAATACACTTCCTTTTGTTTTAGTGAATACATAACTGAGATTACTGGTGTTTTTTCTCTCTGGCTAGAGTTTAATAATTTATCAATAGGTCTACAAACTGAGTAAATGCTGAATTTCAGTATGTTATTATTGTTACATATACCCTTCATTAGAATTGCCAGCTGTGATTCTCTGCATCACTTTCTTTTTGTATTGCTCTTATCCAGTTGGGAGTCTATGGTGTATGCAGGGACATTTATGTGTGAACAAGGATTGTACAAGCACTGAGTGTGCATGTTAGGAATACACATGAATATGGATATCTACAGGGATTATAAAAGTTGCTCTGAATCTGAAAATGTGAACCTGGAGTGAACTATACAGCTGTATGGTAAACTTGTCTTGTTACATTATATTCAGGACAGTTTTATGATTTGTTGTCTGTGCTGATGTACTGTATATATATTTTAATACAAATTCTGTTACATTTCTTTTAAAATTAATTATAGGCAAAGAAAAAATGCATCTGCTAATGCTATCCAGGAAACATTGGCACTGTAGAAAATCAGAAAATCCAACTACATTTACCTTCAAGCATTGGATAGCGATAAAACTATATGCAAATTTTTTTCTATTCTAGAGATCTCCCTTCATTTCCTGCCCTGTTGACCGGCAGGGACACAGTCCCCCCATTGACTAAAAAGTGCTTTAACCTCCCTGGCGGTATGATTATTTCGGATTTTAGGTGCTGAAAGTGGTACAATTATTTTGCATGGAAATTTGGCGTTTTATATTGTAGGTCTGTAATTCTTAACAATAACACACTTAAATCTGTCCAAACAAGAGTCTAGTAGATATCCCGGGTATGATAAAGTTTGAAACACAAAAACATAAATTATAATATAATAAATAAAAATAAATAATTAAAAAAAATAATAATAACAATAATAAAATAAATTTCCCCACGATTCACTATCGCTCAATTCTGCAAGTGTTCTAATTTACTATCGCTGTTTTCTAGCTGGTCTAAAGCCACTTTTGATGTAAAGGGACACTTTTTGGTTGCTATGGACAATCTTCAGTTTCCAGGCAGAAAGAACAGTATATATAACATAAAACTGCATGCAGGGCATAGGACAAAGCACTGGGGACAAAAGGGATGTGAAATAATTTCATACAGTACTGTAATCTGTAAGATTACAGTACTGTATGTGTTATGATTTTACAATTTTTTTAATTTGCCGCACGGCAAATTTTTTAATTTGCCGTGCGTCGCGCCGCTCGCAGGGAACGGAGCCTGGCACGGAGAGGCTTCGGAGCAGGACGGAGCCCGCAGACACAGCGGGGACATCACAGGATCCCGGTGACAAGGTAAGTAAAGCCACACCAGGATCCTGCTATGTAATCCCGAGTGTGGCTCGGGGTTACCGCTAATGGTCCTGAATTTTAACCCCGAGCCACACTCGGGAAAACCGCCAGGGAGGTTAACCACTTAATCTCCTGAAGGTTTTAGCCCGTTCATGACCAGAGCATTTTTTGCTAATCAGCACTGTGCTACTTTAACTAGCATGCAACACCGTACCCACATTAAATTTATATCTCTTTTTTCACACAAATACCACTTCATTTGGTGGCATCTGATCACCACTGGGTCTTTTTTTTTTTATTATATATACGTAAAAAGACCAAAAAAATATATATATATTTGCTACTTTCTGTTATAAAACATATTCAATAAAATCAAATTTCTTCATAAATGTAGGTAAAAATGCATTCCGCTCATTGGCATGCGCAGGGGGTATGCCAGATATGCCTGGGCACACTCTAGTCACTCCGTGCGCATTAGCATTATCACTCTGTTTGCCGGTAGGAAGATGGGAAAGATCTCCCACTGACCGACTCTGCTATAAGAGTGTGTGTGTATGTTTGTGTGTGTGTATATATATGTATATATATATATATATATATATATATATATATATATACACACACACACGCACACACACATATACATATACAGTGGGGACGGAAAGTATTCAGACCCCCTTACATTTTTCACTCTTTGTTATATTGCAGCCATTTGCTAAAACCATTTAGGTTCCTTTTTTTTCCTTATTAATGTACACACAGCATCCCATATTGACAGAAAAACACAGAATTGTTGACATTTTTGCAGATTTATTAAAAAAAGAAAAACTGAAATATCACATGGTCCTAATTATTCAGACCCTTTGCTCAGTATTTAGTACAAGCACCCTTTTGATCTAATACAGCCATGAGTCTTTTTGGGAAAGATGCAACAAGTTTATCACACCTGGATTTGGGGATCCTCTGCTATTCCTCCTTGCAGATCCTCTCCAGTTCTGTCAGGTTGGATGGTAAACGTTGGTGGACAGCCATTTTTAGGTCTCCCCAGAGATGCTCAATTGGGTTTAAGTCAGGGCTCTGGCTGGGCCATTCAAGAACAGTCACGGAGTTGTTGTGAAGCCACTCCTTCATTAATTTAGCTGTGTGCTTAGGGTCATTGTCTTGTTGGAAGGTAAACCTTCGGCCCAGTCTGAGGTCCTGAGCACTCTGGAGAAGGTTTTGATCCAGGATCTCCCTGTACTGGGCTGCATTCATCTTTCCCTCAATTGCAACCAGTCGTCCTGTCCCTGCAGCTGAAAAACACCCCCACAGCATGATGCTGCCACCACCATGCTTCACTGTTGGGACTGTATTGGACAGGTGATGAGCAGTGCCTGGTTTTCTCCACACATACCACTTAGAATTAAGGCCAAAAAGTTCTATCTTGGTCTCATCAGACCAGAGAATCTTATTTCTCACCATCTTGGAGTCCTTCAGGTGTTTTTTTAGCAAACTCCATGAGGGCTTTCATGTGTCTTGCACTGAGGAGAGGCTTCCGTCAGGCCACTCTGCCATAAAGCCCCGACTGCTGGAGGGCTGCATTGATGGTTGACTTTCTCCCATCTCCCAACTGCATCTCTGGAGCTCAGCCACAGTGATCTTTGAGTTCTTCTTTACCTCTCTCACCAAGGCTCTTCTCCCCCAATAGCTCAGTTTGGCCAGACGGCCAGCTCTAGGAAGGGTTCTGGTTGTCCCAAACGTCTTACATTTAAGGATTATGGAGGCCACTGTGCTCTTAGGAACCTTAAGTGTAGCAGAATTTTTTTGTAACCTTGGCCAGATCTGTGCCTTGCCACAATTCTGTCTCTGAGCTCTTCAGGCAGTTCCTTTGACCTCATGATTCTCATTTGCTCTGACATGCACTGTGAGCTGTATGGTCTTATATAAACAGGTGTGTGGCTTTCCTAATCAAGTCCAATCAGTATAATCAAACACAGCTGGACTCAAATAAAGGTGTAGAACCATCTCAAGGATGATGAGAAGAAAGGGACAGCACCTGAGTTAAATATATGAGTGTCACAGCAAAGGGTCTGAATACTTAGGACCATGTGATATTTCAGTTTTTCTTTTTTAATAAATCTGCAAAAATGTCAACAATTCTGTGTTTTTCTGTCAATATGGGGTGCTGTGTGTACATTAATGAGGAAAAAAATGAACTTAAATGATTTTAGCAAATGGCTGCAATATAACAGAGTGAAAAATTTAAGGGGGTCTGAATACTTTCTGTTCCCACTGTACATAGACACATATACATATACACATACAGTGGATATAAAAAAGTCTACACACTCGTTAAAATGTCAGGTTTCTGTGATGTAAAAAAATGAGACAAAGATAAATTTCAGAACTTTAATCTTTAATGTGACCTTTTCCCTCTCTCTCATATATATATATATATATATATATATATATATATATATACATACACATGTATACAGTGCTGTGAAAAAGTATTTGCCCCTTCCTGATTTTTTTTTCTGCATATTTCTCACACTTAAATTATTCAAATCATCAAACAAATTTTAATATTACACAAAGTAAATCCAAGATGCAGTTTTTAAATTATTATTTAATTTATTAAGGGAAAAAAACGTTCAAACCTGCCTGGCCCTATGTGAAAAAGTAATTGCCCCCTCCCATGCTGAATCATAATGGAAATGTGATTAACCATAATTTTTTGGAAATAAATAAATAGTTTTTTCGAGCTGTATAGTGCTGGGATGGGAAAGGAGTTCTGTCAAGTGACCTGCCAGGGGTACCTGTCCTTTCATGTAAGGAGGAACTCTGGAAACTCAAACTCTTTTTTTGTTTACAAACTATTTTTATTGGGTACAAAAAAATTGGTACAAAAAAGTGATATCAAGAGAAATGCATTACCTGGGATTTACAAGTAAGGAACATTATGTTAAGCATACAGTAGTAGATAGATGTACTTTGTTACAGTTGACTAACATTAACAGTAATATCCTTACATACCATAAACAACTTATATTTGTCAGTGATCTCTGATGCAAAGTATTATTATTCAGGGTTTAAGAAGTTTTGGAATGATTGAACCAGGGGCCCCATTTTTTTATCATATAAATGATTTGTATTATGTAAGGTGTGAAATATTTTTTCCATGAGATTAATATTGTTAATTCTAATTTTCAAACGGACTAGAGGTACCAATGGGGATTTCCAATGGTATGCTATCAGTCAGTGTATTGCAACACATATTGTGTGGAAACTCAAACCCTTAAGACACTTTGAGTATCTTGGCATGCGGTGGGTATATCTGCATGCACAGTGGAAGTAGTGGGTGGTAGTGGGGAGGGGCCCAGGTCAACTTTTGCATCAGGGCCCACAAGCTTCAATCTATGCCTCTGTACCTGACATACATACACTGAGCTACCTACCTAACACGCACTGACCTACCTGACATACACTGACATACATACACTGACCTACCTACCTGACTCACACTGACCTACCTGACATACATACACTGACCTACCTACCTGACACGCACTGACCTACCTGACATACATACACTGACCTACCTACCTGACATACACTGTCATACACTGACCTACCTACCTGACATACATACACTGACGTACCTAACATACACTGACCTACCTACCTCATATACACTGACCTACATACACTGACGGCAGTGACATACATTGACCTACCTGACCAGGAGACTTCATATGTCCTGCAGCAGCAGCTCAGCCGTGGTGTGCGGTGCACGCCCATCTTCACAGCAGGCAGCCGGAGGAGAGGAGAGGAGGAGAGCCGAGCGCCGATCGGGGATCTCACGCGGCGGCTGCATTGTAATTCCCGCCTTTTAGAGCCTGCAGCACCTATGATGGACATCACGCATCCCGCGGTCCCACCATTGGACCAGTGGGACGTCCATCAGCGCTGCAGCCCCAGAAGGCGGGACCTGCTATATGACTCAGCGGCTCTTGGGATAAGATCGGTCCCGACTTGGCGCTCGGGGCTATAAATAAAACGGTGCCCACTCGAGACTCGGGGCTTTTTGGGGACCCACTCGGGGCTTCAGGTACGGTGACCCCCCCACCCCCCTGCTGATGCCACTGGCTACATGTATTTGCAAGAGAAACTCCACATCTAACACTGAGTTTTTGGGGACAATATACTATTGGGGACACTAGTATAGTACTGATCGTGATCCAGATACTGATCCGTACAGACACTATACTAGTAATAGTGGTGATCAGCAAACTATAGTGTGACTGTGATAGTGTGGCGGGCAATCTAGCACTAACTGATACTGACACTGATGTCAATAATGATACTAATACAGTGATCAGTGATAATACTGTACACTGTCACTGTACTAATGACACTGGATTGGTAACAGGGCTATCAAGGGGTTAAATGTGCCTAACAAGTGTATGCAGGTGTATGTGTTGCTTGTGCTCACACGGAATCTCACTGGCTTCTCTCCCTGCTGCCAAAAATACTAAATGCATGATTTTTGAGCCATTGTGGTGCATTGGGCAGTCCATTCAAATAAATGGGGTGGCCTAACAGAATTGACATTAATGGATGTAGATGTAAAGTACTGTAGTGGATGGGGCTGGGGTGAATGGTCCCTTGTTGTGACTGTGACCTCATTCTTGAGATTCTCCTTGATTTCTGTCATGTTTACAAAACAGGAATTGTGAGGGAATTTCTTTTTTTTCCGGTTTAGATCACAAACAGAAGCACACACATGATAAAGTTCTTTGTTCACAAAAAAACAAACAGTTTTTTACAGGACTATCATTTAAAATTTTGTGATACTTTTCTCCAGCTACCAACAGTTATTTAATCAGCTCAGAGAATGACTCAGTTTTAGGTAACTGGCAGGGATTTATTACAGGGCTTTTTTCTCAGAGAATAGGTGCAGGAACTCAACCATACCTGCCACACACACATACCTGCCAAATGGCATCAAATAGTAGCTCTTCCCTCTGCATACAACCCCCTCTCTCCACTGCCCTCATTTTCTCCCCCCTCCTTAAAAGCTCCACCATCTGTCATATGTCTTACTTTTGTTATGCAATATTTGTTTGCAATATTAAGCTGAAACACCTATCCGGCTGTAGTACCTCCCAGCATACTATACTATACTACAGTCACTTGCAAGGGAGATCATGCAGTAGGAGCATCAACAACTGGTCACCAGGGAAAAAATGGAGACCACAGAGGGTACAGCCTACCACGCACCCTGTCCTGCCCATGACTGCAGTGAACCCTGGGCACCTGAGATAAGCTACCACTTGTAAACGCAGAAGCTGGACTTCTGTGTTACCAAGTGATAGTGGTGAGCAGGGAGCAGAAGACCTGAGCCAGAGGTGGTGGAACTGAGTTCCTCCTAGTTCCTGATGAAAAAAGCCCTGGTTTTGCATAACCTTCCATGTTTATAACGCCACATTCCTGCGCTTCATGCTTTCTGGACACCACAGTCAGTGCCGGGACAAAGTCATTTGGTGCCCAGGGTGAAGATGGCAAGCTGCTCTGGGCTGTGATTTGACACAGCTGATCAGCATGTCCCAGCCATGAATCATTGGCTGGGATCTGCTGACAGTCTCCTGCTGTGTCAAATCACAGGTGAGTAGGTGGGTGGGAGCATGCACCCGACACCCTAAAACAGGCAGTGTCATACGCCTGTAGCTGCCACCCCATAGCAGTATATGTACTGGGATGGGTCGGCAAGTGGTTAATTACCAATGGTATTTGTAATATGCATCAAATAAAGCAAAAAATTGTGCTAATTATTCTAAAATTAACAGGAACATCAAAAGCAGCCGCAAACTCTACTGTGAGATATAACACAGCCCCAAATCATAATTAATTCATAATCAGAGTTGTGCTAATTAATATTGAGTCAAGCACCAGTGATAAAAACAAAGTCCCAATGTGAAAAAAAAAGTTCTTTGGTAACATCCGCACCAACCGCCAGCTTCAATTGAGTGATCCTGTGACAGTCACCTCCACCATAGACAAAGTGCTTAGCAGATTGCAAGGACCTCCTATTAGGGAAGGTCAGTGACACTTGTGGCTCTAAACCCAGCCAGGGTCTTTAACCGTCCCAGGAACCTCTTATGGCAAGTGGACCCACCATCCAGGAAACTATATCACAGATGGTCCCCAAAATACAAAAGGCTTGCCAGCCATACTGTAAAAATCTTTAAAAACTTTATTTAAGGTATAAAATATTGCACTTACAGTAAAAACATGTAATCGCATTAGGATCAAAACATGTCGGCTGACTAATCGCAGCTACCTGTCCCTCCGGGATTTGATAAGCACAGTGATGTCAGCATGTCGTTTCATCACCTGACGTCACTGCGCTTTCTTGAATCCCGGAAGGACAGGTAGCTGCGATTAGCCAGCCGGCTTGTTTTGATCCCAATGCGATTACATGTGTTAGGAGGTCCATGCAATCTGGTAAGGAAACACTTTATCTATGGTGGAGGTGACTGTTAAAGGATCACTCGATTGAAGGTAGCTGATGGTGCGGATGATAAGAAAGAACCTTTTTTATCACATTGGAACTTTGTTTTTTTATCACTGGTGTTTGACCCAATTTGTAATTTACAGCATGGAGGGGGGTTAATGTATTGCCATTGGTCACTGATGCATTAGTGGCCAGTGGCAGTTAATTAACCCCTTTGTGCTGCATTAGTGGCATCAGTGTCAGTGTTAATTAACACTAATGCTGTATATTACAGAAATTAAATACCATTGATAATTAACCTCCCCTCAGCCACCTCCCAACCAACCCCCCCCCCCCAAAATCTACAGAGTTAATTAAGCTGCAATCATCTGCTTACTTGTGTGATACACACTGCAGTCATGCAGTACTTAGTTCCTCCTCCTCCGCTCCTCTTGGTCACAGCTCCTGCAGAAGTGCTCTATCGCACTATCCATCATCGCCGGCCTCTCAGTGAGTGATGACGTGCCGGGCCAGCCGGAACTACGAAGTGCCTGTCGGGGGGGGGGGGGGGGGTCTGAGTATCTCCACTGACAGGGAAGGCAAGTGAAGGGCTGGCATGTTAGCTTGTACCAGGTGCAGGAGCACACTCGGCACATCGTTGCAAATGCAGCTACTAGCGGCTGCTGCGTACAGTCACACACACAATTTCCAGCCAGTTTTTAGAAGCCCACTTCACCTGAGCCCCCCCTCCCTGCAGTAAACTGTACCGCCAAGGGCATCCGCCCCTTCCGCCCCTGCCAGTGAAATGGTCAGGGGAGAGTAAATTATTACTGAATAAATAGGGCACAAGTACAATTAGAATACATGTTTTTTTTATGCGAAATTGGGAGTGTATATTCTTCCCCCGAGTTTTCTGTTTAGCTCTGATAGGTGTGTCTAATGCCGCGTACACATGAGCAGACTTTACGGCAGACTTTGCCCGGTGGACTTTACGACGGACTTTCCGAATGAACGGACTTGCCTACACATGATCAACCAAAGTCCGACGGATTTGTACATGATGACGTATGACGGACTAAAACAAGGAAGTTCATAGCCAGTAGCCAATAGCTGCCCTAGCGTCGGTTTTTGTCCGTTGGACTAGCATACAGACGAGCGGACTTTTTGACCGGACTCGAGTCCGTCGAAAAGATTTGAAACATGTTTCATTTCTAGGTCCGTCAAACTTTTGGGAAAAAAAGTCCGCTTGAGCCCATACACGATCGAATTGTCCGAAGGACTCCGGTCCGCCGGACCAAGTATGCTGTAGAGTCCGGTCGTGTGTACGCGGCATTAGACTACCTGGCCTGCATAATCACAGGCTAGGAACAGAGATTCTCAGAAGCCCAAACCAGTAGAGACAAGACGAGAGTCCAGCCGGATTCAATGTTTATCTATATTTTTATGCTTCAGTTAAAGTGTTACTAAACCCAGAACCTGCATTCACTAGATCTGGTCTCCCACAGTACACAGAACATTGAAATGCAATTATTTAAGTAAACATAAACTGCTATGAGTATATAGCAGTCTTGTGACTTATATCAGTGCCTGGTTAAAAGTCTGTAGGAAAAGTTTTCATTCTACTCTGACTGTCCTATGAGGCATGATCCCTGACCCTCTGTCTGGAACGTGCTGATCGACCATGTGATGATCAAATGCACCCTCCCAAGAAAAAAACTCTGTAGCAATACACACCAAACTGGGCATGTGCTGAGTAACTCCAAAGGCTCTGTCTTATCGGGAGTTGGATTGGGGGTTGCGGAAGAAGAGGAGGATCAGAGAAGACAGGATCAAACAGCCTTTTTACACAATGCAGAGGATTAACCACTTAGGTTCCAAGTGAGTATAACAAGCATGTTTTACTGCATATACACACTGATTTTACTGTTGTGGGTTTAGTAAAACTTTAAGGAAGTTATGGGAGAATAATTTACCAGCCCTGTGATATTATTTGCCTAAAATGAATAAGGCTTACTTATTAAAAGCCAACGGCATAGTTCACCTTTACCAAAAAACTGCCTAAACTTGATAAAAACAAGTCATGCAGCTTTGACCAAATCTAATAATGCCCTTGCTATAGGTTTAGGCCATTTATGTACCTCATGAAACCTGACTGTAAAACTCCCAGGAGATGGCTAAGAATGTTTCCAGGAGGGGCCAGCTGTTACTGTTCGCCTCGACCATCACAGGGGTGAGCTCTTTCCCTTTTTCCCACATGCACTTTCTCTCCCCTGATACAGTAGCTCTGAGCCCAGCATTTGAGAGCTCACTCCTGTGATGGTGAAGGTGAACAGTAACAGCTGGGCCCCTCTTAGCAACATCCTGGGAGTTTTCCAGTCAGGCTTCATGAGATATGTATAAGATAAGCAAAAGAGGAGAGCGCACAGACTCTGGTGCAAAACCTTTTTTTTATTAAATGAGAAGAAATGATTAAAATCAATGCACTCCTAAGCATAGGCATATGTTCATGAGGTATGTATATGGCCTACTATGTATATGGCCTACTATGGCAGGGGCATTATTCAATTTATGTCAAAACTGCACAGTTTGTTTTCTTTTGATTTTGTTTTTTTACAGACACCCCTTATCTGCATAGGCAGTTTTCTTTTTTTTAAAAGGTGAATTAACTTTTTAAGAGCTTTACTAATACTGTTTACTGTTTTTTGTGAACTGCAGCAATCCGCAGAGAAGCTCTGACATATGCCGACCATTTCACTCCTATCTACTGTTGGCCAAAAAATTGTGCAAGCAACGGCTAAAGCCGTGGAATTTTGTCCGAAGGGCATTAGCCCAAATTTGTACTGCATACACACAGCCACACAATTGTTGGCCAACAATTACGAATGTAGTGACGTACGAAGTTTGGTGAGTGTTGATTCGCGCTTTTCATTTAGCGCTTTTCATTTCGCACTTTTCATTTCGCACTTTTAATTTCACGCTTTTCAGTTCGTTTCTAAACAGCCGTTCAACCAGACATGTTGCGGAATCAGAGGAGATAACGTGTTATTTGTTATTGGCCTTGGAGTTATTGCTTTGACATAATTTTTTTTGTTGAATAATGATTTGATTTGGTATATTTTCTATATTTTTGGATGCATAGAATGCACTTTTTGGTTAAGTTCTATTGGCAGATAGCATGTCTAATTTTATTTGTTTTCTTTTTTTAATGCACAATAAAAAAAATTGTGTAGAATAATACTTGGCTATGTGTTTTACTTCAAATGACAGTTTGGGAGTAGGCAGTTACATTTTAAAAAATACAATGTAAAATTGACAAGGGACACCAACATAGTTGTATCTTTGATCTTAAAAACTACAGGATAATGGTGTTGTGGTAAAAAAAAGCATAATAATATTATTCTTGATATCACTAGAAAAAAAAAGCCTTTGAAAATTTGTTTGCAATAACTCCATCAGTATCACCAGCAAAGCAGCTTCATTATTATCCCATTAAAGAAGAAGAGAATGTGCGCTGCATTTCAAGATTTCATAATGCTAGTTTACAAGACCGACCACTTCTGGCTCGTCCTTACTTCCAAGCATGCATGTTTGTACTGTGAAATTTTGTCCGACGGACTTGTGTACACGCGCTCGGAAAATCCGACTACAGACATTTGTTGGCGGAAAATTTGAAAACCTGCTTACTTACATTTGTTGGTGGAAAATCCGACAACAATTGTCCTATGTAGCGTACAAACGGTCGGATTTTCCACCAACAGCCTGTTATCACACAATTCCCAAAATCCGATCGTATGTACGAGGCTTTAGTGTTGGTAGACTGTGTTCCTTTTATTTGTTTAAATGTTTTCAGTGTTGATAGGAGTGTCCCTTTAATCTTCCCTTCAGATTGTTACATGAACAGGACTATTCAGCTATAATACCATTTACTCTTGCTCACATTCTTTGCTCATGAAAGAAACTTAAGGATTAAAAGAAAATTTAAATGAAAGTTAAAAATGATTGAAAGCCCCTTATTATCAACGATCTGCCCATATGTATGTTTTACTAAATTACCGTTTTAAACCCGTTACCAGCAACAGAACTTCCATTAGCAGACATTTCACAGTTTTGTACATATCTGTTAAATTATATTGAGAAAGCACAACTATAGTTAATTAGCACTTCAGCTCTTCCCTTTGTGCGATACATTTTTTAATATTTCCAGATTAATTAAATTATGCAAATTGCAAAAGCTGAGAAATCTCATTGAGACAAGAAAATAAAGGCCTAAAGAGTACATTTTAGGAATAAATATATTCCCATAATATGAAACAATCTAATGAAGTTAGGAGCATGTTATCTTTACTGCAACTGGATCTACAGTAGATTGGGGTTATTAGCGTATACTATTAACTCTGTTCATATATATTGCCATGATATAATCTACAGTGCTTTATATGGCATATAGAACCTTTCCCATCATTCCTTACTCCTTACTATGTAACATCACAATCACACACAAATACACATCAGAGCCAGTTGAGTGTCACTCGAGGCATGTGTATATGTTTATACAGTGGGTGAAAATCATAATAGCCAGAACCAATGTAACATTGTTGCAAGTATGACATGCAAACTTAAAAAGGAACTGCAGTCTGCTCACATCATTTGTAATAAAAACATCTTTGTCATTCTGAAGCTTCCCTCCAACCACTTTGCATATTATTTTATAGGTACTGTGAATCTATACTTGCCAAATATGCTGCAGAAATCTCCCTCTACTAAGTATGGCTGCAGCTATTTTAACTATGGGCAGCTGAAGCTGCTGCCTGTTCACTTCCTGGATTTACACAGACACACAAAGGCACACCTCCAGCTCTGCAGCTTTCATTGGCCCTCTTATTAGTCACCCCCCTCCCTTCCTGGCAAACTCTCACAAGAGAGAGTGAGAGAGAAAGAGCTGTGCAGGATGTCATACGCCTAGGCATTTTACCAGACATTAAACAGGAAGTGGGCTGTATAAGGTATTTACTGGCAGAAAAAAAATGTTTTGCTATCCAAAGTTAAAAAAAAAATGGCAGAAGATTTAATAAATGGAAAGATGAAAAAATGACTGAAGTTTCGCTTTAATGTGTTTGTTATCCCAACATTTCATATTCCTCATATGTGCCTGCAGTATCATGTACTTGTATAAGATAGTATGCTGTTCTTTGTATTGCTTCCCTTGTGTGAAATCCCTGGTGTTCCTGCCAGTCCCTCTGCTTTCCTATTAAATACTGACCCGAGGAGAGCACAGCATGGTCAGTTCTCTAGCTATGTTGGGAACTCGGCCTGCTCTCCTCCAATGATCAGACTTGTCCTGACACACACACCCCCTACCCCTCGCTGCACAGCCTTTCACTGGAAAGATCAGTGTGCTGTTGCTTCTCCTCCCCCCAGCTCTTATGCAGCTGAGAACAGAGGGAACAGAGTGAATGTGATCACTTATAAAAAAAGTTTAAAAAAGGGTATTTATGTTTTTTTATCTTTATACAAATGTTAACCACTTTCTTACTGGGCACTTAAACCCCCCTTCTGCCCAGACCAATTTTCAACTTTCAGCGCTGACCCACTTTGAATGACAATTACACGGTCATACAAAGCTGTACCCAAATAAAATTTTTATCATTTTTTTCCCACAAATAGAGCTTTCTTTTGGTGGTATTTAATCACAGCTGGGGTTTTTATTTTTTACTAAACAAACAAAAAAAGATGGAAAATTAAAAAAAAAAAAAATCATGTTTCATAGTTTGTTTTGCAAACAGGTAATTTTTCTCCTTCATTGATATGCGCTGATGAGGCGGCACTGGTGGGCACTGATAGGCTGCACTGATGGGCACGGATAGGCACAGTTAGGGCGGCACTGATAGGCACAGTTAAGGCGGCACTGATAGGCACAGTTAAGGCGGCACTGATAGGCACAGATAAGGTGGCACTGATGGGGACAGATAAGGCGGTACTGATGGGCACAGATAAGGCGGCACTGATGGCCACGGATGGGTGGCACGTATAGGTGGCATGGATTGGTGGCACTGATGGGCATTGATAGGTACCACTGATGGGGGGCACTGATAGGTACCACTGATGGGGGGGCACTGATGGGCAGTGATGGGTGGCACTGATGGGCACTTATGGGCACTGGTAGGTGACATTGATGGGCACTGATAGGTGGCACTGATTTGCAGCACTGTTGTTGTGGCACTGATTGTGGGCACTGATGGGTGGCACTGTGGGCACTGATGGGTGGCACTGTGGGCACTGATGGGTGGCGCTGGTGGGCACTGGTAGGCAGCACTGCTGCCTATTGCTAGGTGTCACTGGCAGGGGGCACAGGTGGGCACTGATGATCCCCGTGACCGGAACTGATGTCCCTCTCACGGCCACCGGTGATCGGATTTTTTTTCCTCCTCATGCTGTCAGCGCGAGGAGAAAAAATAGCCGATTACAGGCTCTGTTGACATCACATGATCAGCTGTCATTGGCTGACAGATGATCACGTGGTAAGGGGTCAAGATTGACCCCTTACTCCGATCTGTGATCAGGCGAGTCTCATAGACTCGCTGACCACAGAGCGCGCCGCGCACGCCCTGCAGGGGGCGCGTAGGCCGCTCGTGCACGGGACTACGTCAATAGACGTAGTCCCGGCAAAGCAGGTCCGCGCTGTAGCCGACATTCGGCTAGAGCGCGGATCTCTAGTGGTTAAACAGAATGGTTTGTTTTACAAGGTGATCATTTACCTGACCTCAAAAAATTAAGATTTGCTATCTTGTAGGGAACATCTAGAGACTATAATTGTGCCTATGTGGGGCTCTGAAAGGTTTACCTTTTGTATTCCTGTCTTGTCTTGAATCCCTGCTGAAAATAGCTTCCTCTGCTTTGAATCTCATGTATAGCTAAAATGAGAGATCATCTAAGCCAGGGGTGTTAAACTCACATTTTATCACGTGTCGCATCAGTATTATGGCTTCCCTCAAAGGGCCTCTTGTATCTTTAGGACTATGGGGTCGATGTACTAAAAAGGGGAGTGAAAAATTTGGTGCAGCTGTGCATGATAGCCAATCAGCTTCTAACTTCCACCTTGTTCAATTAAAGGGGTTGTAAACCCTCGTGTTTTTTCACCTATGCATTAAGGTGAAATAAACTTCTGTCACTGAGCAGCCCCCCCCCCCCCCCGTTTTACTCACCTGAGCCCTTTCGTTCCCACGCCGGAGATGTGATCACCTTCTCTGGCCGGTGTCTCCGCTCTTGATTGGATAGATTGATAGCAGCGCAGCCATTGGCTCCCACTGCTGTCAATCAAATCCAATGACATGGGTGCCGGGGGGCAGGGCAGAGTCCAGCTTTCTGTGTCTATGGATGCAAAAGCTGGACTCAGGAGCATGCCCACAGCTACCCCCAAGGAGACCGCTTCTCCTATGTGGTTTCCTGGTGCCGGGAGGAGCTACTAGCACCACCGGGGGACCCCAGAAGAGGAGGTTTGGGGCCACTCTGCAAAACGAACTGCACAGTGGAGGTAAGTATGACATGTTTGTTATTTTTTTTTTAAAACACAAGGGTTTAGTAACCCTTTAAGCTTCGAAAAAAAAACCTGAAAGCTGATTGGTTTCTATGTAGCGCTGCACAAGATATTGCATTATCCAGATCTACATAGAAGTACATGGTGTAGAGGAGTGTTTTATATGTCACTCATTTCATTTATTCACAGTATGCATTCTAGTTATTGATGGTAATTAGCAGTGTGTTATCAAAATATTTTTTGCACAGTTATATGGTTCACAGGTTGAATTAGCGCACCATTCTTTTACTTTATATTCATGTAGGTGTGAGATCACTAATTCAGTGGTTGCAGCTGTTCATCAGCTTTTTATTTTTATTTTATTTTGAGTCTTCCTTTGTAGTTCACAATATCTTCACATAGTGGTGCATAAGTAATATTATACAAAACTTGATATTAAATTCTGCCTATTCTCAAGCCTAATAGGCAAGCTATTGTCAAAAAAAAGTTGAGAGCTGGGCACTGCCATTAAAAACATTTATCAAAGCAAAACAATAAAAAAAAAATACAGTGGCTTTAATTGCAACTTTGAAGGTGACATGGAAAAAACACCAGTCCTTTAAATTACATGCTTGGTAAATACCTTTAACCTTTTTACTGCCAGAGCCATTTAGGCCTAAAAAATCTTTTTAGGCCTAAAGATTTCAACTGCTTTCATACCAGTTGGTGAAAACAGCCTTCTTTCTCTAGTTCATGACCTGGGCAGTCCCATATTGACTTTATTCCCACCAGTCACCACCATTGTTTATGTATAAATGATCTATAGATTTACACTAACCTATTGCAGATGTTATTGGTATAATTAATAACACCCCCCCACACACACACACACACACAAATGGGTAGTCTGAAGTCCATTCCCAAACTGTGTGAAAAAATGGGGAAGTTGTAATGAACATAATGCTACCCTCGTTTTTTCAAAATTTGCAAGTTGACAACGAAATTGGTCAGATTTAAATCTCATAATTGTGCTACGCATTTATGGTAGGTAACTCCTTGTCAAAAAGATAACAGTCCAGGTAAGATGCAATGGGGTTGATTTACTGAAGGCAAATAGGCTGTTCACTTTGTAAGAGAATTTTTCCCAGAGTTTAGTGAATGTGGTGCAATTTCAAAGAATACCTAATAACATGCAAGCATTTTTGCTTCCACATGAATGGATGATGGAAGCCAACATAGCTTCACCTCATTCACTAAGCTCTGGGGACAGTTCCCTTGCAGAAAGCAAATTCCCTTGTAAAGTGAACAGTCTGTTTGCCTTTAGTAAATCAACCTCATTTGCTCAAGGCAGATCTGCTAAAAAGTAATACAGAAACATTAGACCCTACTTAGTTCAAGATCTGAAAGAGATTTGTGATGTAAATGGTTGTCAAAGCCTGGTGGTAAAACAGTCTAGAGCAGTGTTTCTAAACATTTTTTTCAGTCAAGGTACCCTTTAAATTATAGACAATCTCAAAGCACCCTTTAAAATGACTGGACTGTCACGAGGCACCCCATTCTAAAATGTAACTATTCTAATAGCTTTATATAATGCAGCAACATCCACATGTAGGACACTCAAAGTTAGAGGTAATTTATTCTTCCAAAGCAAGTACACTTTTGCACACTGGTACTGGCTAGTATTCCAATGTTTCTCTTCCCTCTCAATTTCTCTCCATCAATCAGCTAATGTGACCCCAGTGCTGAGGAAGATGGGCAGAGGAGGGTCAAACTAGGATACTGTGGCAGCAACAGGCATCCTCCTTATTAATTGATGACACCATTGGTTGTTGGACGCAAGTGTCTAGAAAGTTATAATGATGAATAATGAAAACCCGTGGCTTTGTGTACATAAAAGTTAGGCTTAAAGTTTCCCATCTACCATAAAATGTTTTGGTAGATGGGAATATGTATGGATGAGGTACCCTTTAGCTAGCTGATTATTTTCTATATTTGCAAAAGTTAGGCTTAATCCACCCACTGTCTTCTATAGAATTTTTGATACATTTTTAGGCATTTTGCCAAGGCACCCCTAAAGAAACCTCAAGACACCTGAAGGTACCTGGGCACCCTGGTTGAAAAAGGCTGGCCTAGAAGTAATACACATCTATAAGTCTGGTTTTATTTGAACTGAGACTAAACTTTAGTACATCCTAAGCTTTCAATGCTATCCATCATCCAAAACTCCTATTGTAATGGTGTTACATTCATATGTAGTGCTTTGATAAAATATTTGCCCCTTTCAGAATTTTTTTTTTATTGGAGATATTTTTCACACTTAAATTATTCAGATCATCAAACAAATTTTTATATTACAAAAGATAACCCGAGTAAATACAAAATGCAATTTTTAAATAATGATTTAATTTATTAAGGGGAAAAAGTTGTTCAAACCTGCCTGACCCTATGTGAAAAATGAACTGCTGCGGGTGGTTGTGGGTATGGGAATCAATGCGATTCCCGCAACCAGAATGCACAGAGCGGGCTAGTGTGAACCTAGCCTTAGGGTCAGGTTGTTCGGTGTATTGGGTGCACAGTGTTTTTACCTATAATTTTTAAAGGATGCACTGAGGTGCTGTGAAAAAATGATGCTCTTGAATAGACTGTCAGCTCCAATAACCCCAAGATAAAAGTTACAAATAAAAAAAAAGGCCCAATTATTAGAAATAAAAGTAGCTAAGGTGTTGATAATTGAAGATCTAGCTCTAATCAGTTGTTAAAGATAGATAGATAGATATGTAGATATTGGTCTGTAAATAGATTTTTGAGTGTACAATCAGGGTAAGTGGAAAAGTTGAACCTAAACTATAGTCTGTGTTTTATTGGCAATCTATAGCTTGCTTGCCCAAAGGTATAGAATAGTAATATATAATAGTACTGATTATCTTTTCCAGCTCTCTTCTATGGGAGAATTGGATAAAAACGGACCACCTGTCCATTTCCATTCGATCTGTTTTTGGCGGACAGGACCGGATTGGATGGTGGCGGGTGTCAGCGGATATGCGTCCGCTGACATCCGCAGCTCCATAGAGGACAATGCAGTGTCCAATTAGGGCTGCCTGAAAAAATGAAAGGCGGACCTGATTAGACAACCCGTGTGAAAGGGGCCTAAGGGTCCTTTCACACGAGCATTCCGTTTGTTTCATCAGTTCAGTCATGTTTTTTTCAAAGAAAAAACGGATCCGTTTACATTAGTTTCTCATAAGTTTCTTATCAGTTTCTCATCAGGTTCTTATCAGTTTTACATCAGTTGTACATCAGTTTTTTTTACATCCACTGCCAATACAAAAACGGATGCAAAATGGACCATTTGTCCATTTACATTTGTTTTTTGTATGTTCCATTTTTTTAATGGAAGAAAAATAAGGCTTTGATCCATTCCAGAAAAGGGATGTTGATGGAAATGGATGTAAATGGATGTAAATAGATCATGATCTGTTTACACCAGTTATTCCATACATATACATTGTTGTCTGTTTTTCATCCATCAATGGACGGATGAAAAACGGACAAATGGAATGCCCGTGTGAAAAGGGCCTTTTTGGGCTTGAAAAAAAAGTTGCTTATTTATGACTGGTGATAATAAAATAGGCACAGAAAGAGTTTTCCCAGTAACAAAAAAATCTGATTTAACCTTCCACTTAAAAAATAATAATCAAGCATTCTGATTGCATGCCACATGACACTGTGCTCATTATATGTGCCTTGCTCCCATTTGTACCAATACACCAAACAATTAAACATGCTACTTTTTGTGTTATTGGTTTTTCATAGACTAAATCAAAAGACCTCACAAGGGCTTCAGCTTGTATAAGAACAGTGAGTACAAAAAGCTTTTGCAAAGCATTTGTATAGTTTTCGGCAAGCTTCAATTAGTTGAAGCCTTGAGATGACCTTACTTTTTCAAGAAAGCAACAATAGGACCCTAAAATAATTAAGATTGAGAAACAATGGCCTAATGAACTTGATGAAATGTGCAGACTTCTGTGAACTACTTATCAAGCTGGTCAAAAATTCAAAAAGATGATAGATATCATCCATGCGTATATGACAAAGCACCTAAGTAAGCTTTTTTTGCTTTTCTTTCCTTGGAAAACCTACCTGCCTTGTATGAAAGGTGTTTGCCGCACACAGTCTAGTGTAACAGTTGTGTGTTTTTCTCCATTCTCCATCTGTCTTTGAACTCTCCACTGTTCAGAGTCATCCACTCTTATAGCAATCACTTTGGCACCAAGAGCAGCTTTGACCCTGCAGAAGCAAGAATATAGGGAAAATTATTTAGCGTTGCATCTCTGATGACAGCTAGCAATGCATCAAGAACCTAACAATGCAAAAAGACTTCAGCGGTATGACACCTTCTCTAGATCATTGTTAATGACTGATTCTCCACAAGATGTGCTTAGTAACCATGCAAAAGAAATCTGCTGAAAGAGTAATTGAAAAAGACTGACAAGCATACATATCTGTAGGATTATATGCAGTGAAAATGAATAGCTTAGAATAAAAAGTTAAAAGAGATTATCCAATTTGCTTGTACAACTAACTATGGTATCCCACGGAGCTCATAGTTTTTCTTTAATGAGATATTTGTGTCATCTCAGCACCTGCTGAATAAAAGACATAATATTCCTTAAATCCTATAAGTGTTGACGTGTCTTTGTTCTGCATTGTTTTGAGGCAGAATGTAAGTGGACTAAACTGCTTGAGAAATGCGTTCATTATATACTATCATAACCAGGCATGTGATTTCTGTTCTACTTTCAGAATAGGGGAGCCAGTTCACAAGATACATTGTCTGGTCCTCTAGGGCTATGGTAGTGGTCCCATTTGCTGGTTTGCACATGGAAAAAGAGGCAAGGTCCAGAGAAGGTTTGGTACCTGCAAGGGAAGCAGCATGACCAAGTGTGAAATGATAGAGGGGTCAGACCGACAGAACGTTTAGGGGTGCCAATCAAACCAAAATACAATGAATGACACATGCTACCCCTGACAGGAAACCTTAAAATCATATCCAAAACTGACATTTAAGCATTTAAAATGTAAGACATTTGTTTATCTTTTCTTCATTCGCAGATCATATGGGTACAACCATGTATGTATTGTTGTGCTTAAAGCCCAATTTTTATTTGATATTAAATTCCAAAGATAACTAGAAGGTTTTAATGTTTTCACCTCCAACAACAGCAACACCTCCAACATTAGACACAGATGACAGACTGCATAGAGGGCCACTGCTTTCTGGTTGGGCATGCTCCCCAACTGAGACACAAATCGCAAAACACCGCCCTGTGTTGATTCCCAGCTAGAGCAGTCTGCAGAGAGACCCCTTGCTCGCACCCAGATAGCAGTGGTCCATTATTGATTCAGGTGCCCAGGCATGAAGATTTCATGCTACTGTTGGAGGTTAAAAACAACATAATTCAACTGGGCTTAAAGAGCAATCAAGGTTATTAGTCTGCTAATATTTAATTCTCCACTGGAGTGAGATTTTTTTGAGGGCTTGAATATTTTGCTTGGTTCAAAGAGAGCTACGTTTTAGAAAAAAAGTTCTTTTTTTTCTGGCATTATTGTGCAATATTTTCATGGTGTATGGGAAGGAATATATCTTTGAGAGTCTCAGAATAACAGTACTGGTCCTGTAAGGAATCCATCAAGTCAAAAGGTTTTTCCCACTTTCTGTTCATCTTTGGAGAAACACAGACATATAATAGATTAATAAAAGATACAAAAGCTGTTTCTCCTACTCTGTCTAATGATTTAATTACTGTAATGCTACTCTAAACCTGTGTTTTAACTCTGTAGAATAGAAACTGACTTTTTCTGTAACAGGAACGTGGCCTCTTGGCAATGCATGCAAGAAACGTATTTGTGGTCTTCAAAAGTATTAAAACCAAAAATATGTTCAATATTGACTTGTCATGTCTCCTATATAACAATTCAGTTTTGTTTTCACAGTAATATTTTATCAGTTTTAAACAACATCTAAGTACCAACAGCTTCAACATTACATTTTATCAGTTATTCAGTCTGTCACTATTTTTCCTGACTTTAGTTATCTTCTTGTCCATAAAATACATTTACTCAGCTGGTCCACCCCTACAATTCTAATCAGTCAATCTCATGGACTATGTCTTTTTCCAGTCACAACCAGGACTGCATAGAGTCTGCTGGGCACACTCAAGAAATATACTAACAGTTTCCATACTGCTTTTTCCTTACTGAAAATAACAGTTCATACAGCTTAGTGAATAAAGTTTTATGTCAGTTAAGACTATTGCAAAGGTTTTATTAATGAAAGGTTTTGTTACTTTCAGTGTTTGATGATGACTTTCCCCACAAATCACTATCGCTCAATTCTGCAAGTGTTTAGTGTATTTACTATCGCTGTTTTCTAGCTGGTCTAAAACCGCTTTTGATGTAAAGGGACACTTTTTGGTTGCCATGGACACTCTCAAGTTTCCAGGCAGAAAGAACAGTATTTATAATATAAAACTGCATGCAGGGCACTGGACAAACCACTAGGAACAAAAGTGATGTGAAATTATTTGATACAGTTATGTAATCTGTAAGATTACAGTGTACTGTACGTATTTTGTTTTTTTTGTACTTTTTGAATTTGGAGCCCGGCTCCCTCCCCATGTGTCGTGACGCACGCAGGGAATGGAACCCGGCACAGTGGTAGATTGAGTGGGGGACACAGCTTGCACACGCAGCGGGGAGACATTGGAGGATTCTGGGGACAAGGTAAGTAACTTTGCCTGGATCCTGCAATGTGATCCCGAGTGTGGCTCGGTGTTACCGCTTTTGGTAATTAAAATTCACCCCGAGCCACACTCAGGATTACCGTTAGGGAGGTTAATAGTGTAGCAATCACGTGACCTCATTCAAATGTACATTAATATCATAAATACGTATAACCTCTAATATATCGTAAAGTTATTGTAAAGGTTCTTTTATTTGTTATACATGTTATATATGTTATACTTACCTGCTCTGAGCAAAGGGTTTTACACAGAGCAGCCCCGATCCTTCTTTTCTGGGGTCCCCCGGCGGAGCTCCTGGCCCCTCCTTAATGTTGGGTGCCCCCACACAGAATCGCTTTCCATGATGGCACCCATGCAAACGGGCTCCTGAGTCCCGCTGCTGCGCCCATTGACACAGACAGCAGGATTCAGCCCCGCCCCCAAGCTCCTGTGTCACTGTGCCAATGGCTCACACTGCTATCAATCTATCCAATGAGGATCCGAGACAGCATCTGGAGCTGCTGGGCTCGTGCTCGTCACTGGAATGATCGTGTTCGGGTAAGAAAAAGGGGGGCTCTGGGGGGCTGCTGCAGCACAGAAGGTTTTTCACCTTAATGCATGTATGCAATAAGATGAAAAACCATAAGACTTTACAACTCCTTTAATTAACATCATGAATTTCTAGTCTATAGAAGGTCAAAACAATGTCTTTATTTAAAAATGTGTCATAATGTCCAAACTACAAATTTATATGTGAAATGCCCTCATAAAACAATGGGAAAAGCCAGTGTATATAAATGTGAAAGTCACACAATTTACTTTCAAGTAAACTTTACAATAATAACATAAAATGTGTATTTATTGGAAATAGACTTTAGTTTTCTATTAAATAAGAAATAATATTCTATATGTTTTGGAGCAAAACTATAGTTCAGACTCATAGGATTTTCAAATTATTGTTTAGTAGAAAAAGCTCCAGCATACCCTGTTGATAAATCTATCCTATCTGGGTTTAAGATGTTACAGGTGAAGTGCCTACCGTAAAATAAGCTCAGCTTAGAAAAAACAAGATTATTAGATTCTTATACTGAATCTATTTTTCACCATTAATATGAATTATTTTTTTTTAAAAGCAAGACACAGTCTATACTACTTTTGCTAGCTCTGTTCCTGTCTGTTTTCCGTGTACTTCCACCTTTTTCCCTTGCCACCTTTATGCCTTGGCAGGAGACCGCTGAGACTGTTTAGCATATTTATAGGCATGCTTGTGTTGACAGCTCACATTTCCATAATGCATTTAAATGAGCAGACTTTAGCTTCTCTTATCTTTCTACAGTCACCCAAGATTTCTCTTAACAAAGTCGTGCCACTTTCTCACCAAGCTGAGACTTTTTACTGCAATAACCTTTACCCATGGCATTATACCCTAGGATAGGTAAAGCATATAAAGTGTAGCGTTGGTGAAGCTTTCACGGGGAGAGACCAGAAGGGGAGCATCCTTCAAAATTGCCTTTAGATAATTACTTGTTTCGGTGGTCCAACCATTTGACTCCAGCAGCGTTGTCCTAAAGCACTATAGTAAAATGATATCTTTTCTATAATTTAACACAGTTGGATATTTTTATCTCATGTGGTGGCATACGTATCCGTTTTATGGCAAGGCAATACCTACAAAGGACGCTTAAATGTTAGTTCCATGTTGACACGTTTTGTTTAAAAGGTATTTCTTGTTTCTCTTATAAGACTGAAAGGCAAATGGCTGAAAAAATTCACCTTACTAAATATACTTAGAATGCAGCTCCTGAATCAGAGATTCTTTCGCCTGTTCCCATGCAAAAAATTAAGCTGCCATGAAATGAAAAGCACTGCTTGTTTCTGACAGAAATCTGAAGAGGCAGTGTTTCTAGATGCTGTCACGAATCTAGGAAAACATATTTTTAAACAAACCCAACACACAAGCACTTCTATTTGTAGATGTACTCAGTCTTCAATTTGCATTTATGTCCTATGTAATGGTTCTCATCATAGAACAAATACTTCTCTACTACAATGGCATGCAAGGTTAGTGGTGTGCAGACACAGGTGATATTAGCAATCATAACTTTAGGAACTATAACATTTGAAATGTATATTTTTTACAGAATATTTCAAAAAGTTACTGAAAGTGAAAAAATGAGCAATAAAAAAACTTACTATACTGCTTTAAAGTATTAAAGTATAATCCTGCTTTTGTTACATTTGCCATAAGAAGCATATATATAAATAAATATATAAAAATATATATATATATAAATATATTTCTTTTTCAATTAGCCTTCTGACTTAAACACAATGATGTTTATAAAGAACATCCCGAAGTCCTGGCCATACGATTTCTCACCTCCAGTTACATATCTTATTTTAATACTGGGGACGTATTATGTGATTGCAGAAGGCAGGTCCTACTGAGCACTCACGAAGGAAGAACTGAATGGGATGCATAATGTATGTTTCTACCACACAGCAAAAAAAGATTAATAAAACCTTTGCAATAGTCTTAACTGACATAAAACTTTATTCACTAAGCTGTATGAACTGTTATTTTCAGTAAGGAGAGCCAATGAGAGCTGAAACTACCCATCTGATGGCTGAAATTACTGCTCACTATAGCAAATAGCACATGTGTGGCTTAGGGAATTGGGCCAACAAAGAGGTAGTGTTCAATTTTAAAATACTTTTATCAATGGGTGTTCATACTACCAATTTCAGGTGGGGAAGGGAAGGAATACAACCCTTGTCAGTTACTTTTTTGCTGCCTGTGTCTCACGAAGATCTCCTTTCAATTTCTGTCCTGGAGATGCTTCAGAAGAACACTATAGCTGGATTTCCCCTTTTACACAGTTGTCACCAGAATAGGTGTTCTAGCTGTAAGATTTCATTTCTATTTCTCTTTTGATTACATCTTTATAATTTTAGGTTTCCTGTACAGGTGACAATGGTAACCAGGACAAACAAAAAGGAGTGTACCCTCCCAAAGTGTTTTGGTTATAGAACCACTTTAATTTACCGTAAAAGAAGAAGTTAGCAAATATTATTTTTACCAAATGGCTGGTAGAAAATTTGAAGTAGATTAAGAGACATAATCAGCAGAAACCATGCCTGCATAAATTGAATATATTGCATGTACTTAGCCAAAAGCTTTAACAAATACAATTTACAGGCAGATATAAATGGATACCTTTAAGAGCTGAAGGTTTTCCACAGTTGTAGTAAACTTTTATGGCAGTTTGGTATATCTCAAGGTAAATGTAAACATATCAATATTGAATGTATAATGAAGTTGTGATGTTAGGAGCCGGTGTTTTCTTACAACTTGTAATGGATAATTGCAGGAACAGCAGAGGATGTAGATGGGACAGACTCTTTGAAATCATGGAATCCAAGCATACCTCCCACATTACCAGCTGTGTATTTGTAATTTATCCTACATAAAACATAGCAACACACTTCTTTCCTTCATGTCCCCTTTTCCATCTGTTTCCCCTCTAACAGGCTTAATGTGATCTTTTCAAACGAAGGCAGCATATATAGCAGCCTCAAAAATCAAAATGAACCTTATAGTGAAAGTGTCAGATGTATATTAGTATGTATAACAACAATAAGGTTCAATAGCAGGTACAAGAAGGTGACTACAAGTTCATTTTGAGTCCTCCTATTGATACCCAGAAACCCACATTCTAAAAACACAGTCTACAATGTATACAACAATGTATCCGACTTCTACTAAAACATATAAACCTTCCACAAGTCATAACTGCACAAAAAAAAATCTTTCAATATTAACCGGAAATGTGTTTGAATTAATATAAGAATATTTGCCCTAAGGCAAAGAGGGCAAGGTTTTCAGCTTTTAACTTTGTAAATCATTTAGTAGGAAGGTACAGCAGCAATGATCATCTTTAAAAGCCTTTTAATTGCAGTGGAAATTTCTTTTAAATGAGGGGCATGTACTAATGGTATCAATAGTTTGTTATACAGTTAACCTAAAAAGATGGTTCTTTTGACCTCTATCTGAACACACTGGCTTACATAGAAACACTAACTTATATGATTTTCTTCTACCTTATTTTAAAAAGGGAAAACACATCCATAGTTTGTACTGGTTTCATGCATGTGTATATTTTGTTAGCAAGTTATCTATATGTTTTTTTCAGTTCAGCATTCAGAGATTTTCTGTCTATCATTGAGTCTTGTACAAACACATCATTGCATGATCACATAAGCACATAGGTAAGAGCAGAATGCTCCATTTCCCAACATTTCTAACTGTATCTCCATTCTATCACTTGTCTGGTAAGATAAAGCACAGGAACACTGACACTGTGCTCCATCACAGCATCTTTAATAGGGCAAAAAACAGACAATCTGACAAGGGTAGACATGCTGTGCTCTTGATTCTGAATGTTGAGCCACACTGTCACAACTTCTCATCCAAGGGCATCATCTTCAAACACTGGTTGGAAGTAAGGGAATACGGTGCAGTGTTCACACTGAAGACAAAAATGGCAAGCAAAAGCATTGTTGTCTTCATACTTATAATGTGGGTTTCAGTGAGTGTGCAGAAATGAAGTCACTAAAGAAATATTTGCATTTGAAAATAATGAATATGTACAATGTATTACGTTAAAGGTAAAACCAACGTAAAAATATAACCTAGAATCTAGTAAAACCCATGGCACACTTGTCGTTCTGATGCTGGTGACAACTTGCCAATGACATGACTGCTAAAATGTGCAGAGAGAGTACTCTCCTGCTTTCGTGTATACTGGCTAAATTAGGGAGGTGTCATTCCTTTGCATGTGGAACAGAATGCTACTCACCAGCAACAGCGACTGCAGGCTCATTCCAGGCAGTGAGGAAGGAATGTTTTGAAAGGGATGAGTAATTATTTGTCTTGTATAGTGATCCTGTCACTGGACAACTCAATAACTCAATCCAGCAATGTAAAAAGCAATGATTAAGTGCAAAGTGCAGCACCTTAAGGGTTTCTGAAGTCAGTACTGGTTCAGGGTTGATTATGATTGGTTGCTTTGGGTTTATGCACTTTGCACATTCCTCTCTGACTTGGTGAATAAGCTTATTCCAGAATTCTATTACCACTGTTTAATTTATATTATTTTTATGAAATGGTCAAATGAAATAAAAAAAGGAACCCTTTCCATGGAGAATTTTAAAACTTTGTTTTTGTGTGGTCATTTCTCCTTCTAAGCATGCCAAGGCTGAGTAAGTTTGAACCAGAAAAATAAACATTACAGATATAGTAGCAGGTAGTAGACTAATTTTTCTACAAACATTTTGAATATAGTGATAGCTGATCCTTAAAGAGGAACTCCAGGCAAAGCAGATACATTTATAAAAACATGCCTTCAGTCGTTCAAAGGGGCGATAATCCTAATTAGGAAGTGTATTGCTAATAATTTTGATTATTTCCATGTAAAAATGTAGTTGTTTTCCTACTCACCGGTTTCATGTATGCTGTCATTTTAACTCTGGGCAGGTGAAGCCATGGCCGCTCTATTTTGGGGATTCCATCTCATGTCTGTGGGCTAGCCATTCACGTACATGTTCCTATAGCAGTGGCAGCGAACTTCTGCTGTCGCTGCTATGGTAACATGTACACAAAGAGCTGGAAACGCCTGCCCGGTAAGGGAACAGCGCGGAAATGCCTGCACAATAAAGATGACGTTCTTCCAGCACACATCTTTCCCCGCCATCTCCTCCTGTCTCCGCCCCCCTCTCAGCCTGTCTCCGCCCTCCTCTAGCTCACCTCCCCTCTGTAGAAATTTCATAATACAAAAAAAAGCCTGCTGACTCCTGGGATTAGTGACAATAACATCCCAGGGGTCAGCAGGACTAGCGCTGACTACGTCATTTGTCTAAGTGAATGACCTAGATGAGGACCAGTCTCAGTGGAATTACTGTTTTTACAGGTAGGATAATGCAATTTTTTAATTCATTGACATTCAAGGACGGAGATACACATCCTTTAGAATCAGCAGTACAGAATGACTGAAGATCTGCTTTAAAGCTTCTACTTCTGTCTGTCTGTGACCCCATCAGAGAGAAATTCTAACCCTTCCCCAAAATGAGGGACAAAAGCGCACCAGCATAATGTAGATCTTCCTTTAATAAAAACTTGTAGAAGTAGAAATGCACTCACAATGATGAATGAGAAGTAAGACATGTAGTGAATCGAAATATAACTTGATCATGCAGTACATGGTCACCGACATAAACTCCAAACGAGGTGGTGGAGGACTTGCAGTACACATCAGTCTTATAACCATCGCCCATGATCTCTTTCCTTCTTGGTATCCATTAGCTCCTTCTCGACTATCCATGTGGTAGGTAACCTGGTTGCTAGGGACGCATTTCGAGGATGTTCCCCTTCTTTAACCTTCACAGCCTTCAAAGGCTGCAATAAGGGGAATGCCACCAAAAACACATCCCTAGCAATTAGAGTTGTCACCTTATCCCTTTAAACTCAAACACATCAAGTCCATCAAGTCCATAGGTTGGACTTGATGGACTTGTGTCTTTTTTTGACCTCACCTACTATGTAACATATTAATTACACAGGTTCTGTGGCTGATTAAGGTGGTAATTAAACTCACTTGGTGCCTGATCTGCATTAAACTAGCCTCAGAACCTGTGCAATTCATATGTGTTCGGGTTTAAAGGAATGAGGTGGCAACTTTACTAGCAATAGGTTAAATTTAATGCCATCCTGCCCTATCCTAAACAAAATAAAAAATAGCTTTGGTTGATTTGGGCTTAAAGAGTTGTCTCTGACAAGGAAAAAACTGATATGAGAGGCTTCAGATGATCTGACTTCCGGGCTGCATACCAATTCTAAAGCAGTGAATTTAAACTACAAATCCTCCCTGTGAGTGCAATATATGTCTTGGCACCACTAAGCTCAGAAGTCAGAGAATACGTCTTTTATCTGAGGCTTTTGTTGTTTCTAGGCATTGCTTTGTGACAAGAAGTTTAAAACATAGAAAGTATATAAATAGACAGTCGCTGAGCATCTACTAGAGGGTGCTATAAACATTAGGGCCAGTTTACACCAATGCAGTCAGTTCCAGTCAGTTTCTGGTCAGTTTCTGTACCAGAAACTGACCGGAACTGACTGCACTGGTGTGAACTAGAGCCAATGGAATATATGGAAAACACTGTGCATGCATTTTTAGTGCAGAAAAAAATCGCACAGAACTGCATCTGGTGTGAACTGACCCTAAAGTATATCTAAAGCCATTTTTAAATGTTCTTTTAAAAGAATAGGAAGCAGTTAAAACAGTTGTTTAAGCTCATTAGGTCAGTTACAGTAAGTCAATTTCTGTGTCTCATTAGGGAGATCTCCCTTCACATCCTGTTCTCTAAACTCAACAGGAAGT
This sequence comes from Aquarana catesbeiana, assembly GCF_042186555.1. Taxonomy (NCBI): domain Eukaryota; kingdom Metazoa; phylum Chordata; class Amphibia; order Anura; family Ranidae; genus Aquarana; species Aquarana catesbeiana. The sequence goes on along the minus strand of NC_133324.1, from coordinate 251,081,133 downwards.
GAGAAGATATCTTTTTAATCTGACGGATATCCCCTCTTAGACAGTCATGGGAACAGGTGTCCTTACGGGAAGATTTCCCCTCTACTTCTGTTCTGGTGGCAGCTCAAATTTTGAATTTGCTCTCACTAATATTCCCAGTGACATTAGCGATCACCACAATTAGAGAGAGTGATTCTCCCTAATAGGAAACAGACAGAAAAATAACCTAACCACTCTATCAAAATTTAAAGTATTGCCTTTAGTTATGCTTTAAGGAAAGTCAAGGAATATTCACAGATACATTTAAATGAACGTTTATGTGCCTGAAGTTCGGTCATAAGCATCTACAAATAAGCCAGTGAGCTACTACATTAACCCTTTAAAAGTGACAGGTTTTCTTTAAAGCAGAACTACACTGCATCTGAGCACCACAAACCAAAAATCCTGTTTAGTTTATTTTCCTTGTCAAAAGAAGTTTATTGAGTATACAATGTTATAAAGATACATAAAGTAAGTTTACAAGGATCTATAAAGTAAGCTCATTGTTTTACAGTAGGGTTTATATAGGTAAATATCATGAAATTTCAAATATTAAACATTGGGTTCACGTAAACCTAAATTAAAGATATATATCATTCCCTTAGTTACTTTTGTAGGTATTTAAATGATTTATACCTACTATACATATTGTTTACAAGTAGAGTGTATATAGGTCAAATAAATTCTGATAATGAGCTTTAATCGTAAGGTGGAGAAAAGGAAAGAGAAAGAAGAAAAAGGGTTGAAAGGTAGAGGTATGGTCCACAAGGTTGTCCCGCTCGTCAGTTTATTATTCTTTTTAGTTCTCTTTGAAGCCTTAGAATGGGTGTCTCTGTAAGTCATTTAATCTGTTACCATGGCAACAGGACAGAGTCATTGAAGTTTGACAGGAACTGTTGTTTTATCCAAGGATGCCAAAGTTTTTCAAACTTTGGAATTTGATTTTGATCGATGGCTACCATCTTAGCATGGGACATTGTATTATTCATTCTGTGAATTGTTTCTGCTAGTACCAATGTAGGAGATTTCCATGCCTTGGCCACTGTTTGTTTTGCAGCCGTTATTAGTTGGATCATAAGTTTGAATTGAGAGAGTGTTAACCATTCCGGTTTTAGATTAAGTAAAGTTAAATATGGATCTGGTTGTATTATTTTTTAAAATATTTTAGATGCAATCACGAAGACTTCCTTCCAGAAGGTTTGGATTACTGGGCACGTCCACCATATGTGTAAATATGTGCCTATTTCTGGGCATCCTAGAAAACAAAGAGCTGAGGTATTAGGTGAATATTTTGCCACTCTAGCGGGTACAAGGTACCAGCGAGTTAGGACTTTATAATTTGTCTCCAGTGCTAAGATGTTGGGTGAAGATGACTTAGATGTGAGCCATATGTTAGACCAGTCCGTGTCTTCTAAAGTTCGTCCCAGGTCCTCCTCCCACCTCTGAACGTAAGAGGGTCTATTAAGATTTGCTACTCCATATAATTGATTATAAAGTGATGAAATTGTACCTTTAGCAAATGGATCTTTTGTACAGATTGATTCAAAAATGGATAATTGGGATAATGGTGTATCCCCCTTTAGGAATGGTGTATAGAAATTTTTGATTTGGAGATATCTAAATATCTCAGAGTTTGGTAGATCATATTTTTCTCTAAGCGATGGGAATGAAAGGAATGATTTAGATGCTATGAAGTCATTTAGTGTCTGAATGCCTGATGTTGTCCAAGCTTTAAAAGAATTTGGGTAGATCCATGCCGGATAAAAGGCCGGATTTCTGATAAAAGAAAGGAGAGGATTGTGTGGAGATTGTAACTGATATTTGGTTTTTAGTTTATCCCAGAGAGATAAAAAGTGTTTAGTTATGGGATTATGAATTTTAAAGCGGTCTTTAGGATCAAGCCATAATAAATTTGATATTAATAGAGGGTCATTTTCTGAAGCCTCTATAAATACCCATAATGGGATTTCCTGTTTTGCATGGTATTTGGACAGACTGGCCAAATGTGCTGCTCTGTAGTAGTTCGTAAAATTAGGGTATCCCAGGCCTCCTTTATTTTTGGGAAGATGTAGTGTGTGTATAGGTATACGTGGTTTAGAAGAGCCCCATATAAACGAAGTTGCTCTTTTTTGTACTATTCTCAAAAAATAGGAAGGAATTGGAATAGGGAGGACTCTGAATAGATAAAGCAATTTGGTTAGAATAGTCATTTTGATTGCATTAATCTTCCCTATCCAGGATAAAGGAAGTTGCGACCATTGTTTTATTAGATTTGTGATCTGTCTTAATACAGGAGGATAATTGGTTGAGAATAAGTCAGAATGAGATGCTGTTAAATGAATTCCAAGATATGGGATTGATTTTTCTGCCCATGTGAATGGGAGTGCAGCCCTAGCCGGGATCAATTCCATGTTTGTGAGTGAAATATTAAGCACTAGGCATTTCTTAGGATTAATCATAAGGCCGGATAGGGCTGCAAATCCATCAAGAGCTGGTATTAAGTTAGGACCAGAGACCTGTGGTGATGATAGAAAAAGTAATACATCGTCTGCAAATATACATAATTTGTGTGTAATACCTCCTACTTCAATGCCAGTTATAGTTTGGTTTGTTCTGATGTATTGGGCCATGGGTTCGAGTATAAGGGCAAATAATAAGGGAGATAATGGGCAACCCTGTCGGGTACCTCTTTCGATATTAAAGGCTTCAGATTTGTATCCAGCATATTTTATATAGGCTTTGGGTTTATTATATAATGCTTTGATCCATGTTAAAAAGTGGGGTCCAAAACCCCATTTTTGTAATGAATATTGCATATATTGCCAGGATACTGTGTCAAATGCCCTCTTAATATCGAGAGATAGAAAACATAAAGGAATTTTCCGTTTTTTAGCAATATGTGCCAATAACACTGCCCTGCGTATATTATCGCCTGCCTGTCTATTTGGCATGAAGCCTACTTAATCTCTATGTATTAATTTTCCTATAATGCTATTGAGGCGTTTTGCTATTATTTTTGCTAATAATTTAATATCGAGGTTTAACAGAGAGATAGGCCGATAATTCACACAGGAAGTATCATCAGAAAGGGGTTTTGGGATCATACAAACAATTGCCATTAGTGTTTCTTGCTGAAAAGAATGTCCATCTAGAAGTTTGTTAAAAGTTTCAGTGAGAATGGGAGAGAGTATTTCTGAGAATGTTTTATAGTATAAAGCCGAGTAGCCGTCTGGGCCTGGTCTTTTGTTAAGTTTTAGGTCTTTTATGGCGTTAGCAACTTCATCTATAGTTATAGGCTCATCCAAACTGCTTTTTTGATTCTGAGATAACTCAGGTAAGGTTATTTTTGAGAAGAAGGATTCAGCCTCTGTAGGATTAAATTCATTGTTTGTCTTGTATAAAGTTGCGAGATGTGAGTGAAATTTATGGACTATTTTAACTGGATTACAAGTGTAAACATTTTTTGATAATTTCAAACGTATTGGTTTGAAAGATTTGTTGGTTGAATTTAATGCCCGAGCCAAATATGTACCTGGTTTGTTTGTATTCATGTAGAAATTGTGTTTGGAGCATTTGAGGGATTTATCAACTGACTCAGTGAGAAATAGATCGTATTCCAATCTAGATTTTTCCAGATGAGATTTTGTACTCTGAGATGGATTATCTTGAAATGATATGTAGGCTGCATTAAAATTGAGTTCTAGTTTTTTTGCTAGATTTTTGCGTTCCCGTTTAAATAGTTTAGTTTATTTTCAATATTTAAAGCAAACTTCCCCATCCATCCATGTCTCCATGCTCTAATTTGTTGAAAAATCACTTGAAAAACACCCCCTAGCATTTCTGGCCTTGGCCAACTTGAGTAAGGGCAGATGATTCATGTAGACATGTATTTCCTGGAATCCATCTGCCCTTAGCTCAGGTATGCAGGCAGCAGGAATTTCTTAGCAGAGAACCCTTCCCCTCTCTCCTAAAGACTCCTGGGGTGTTTGACACCATTTGCCTAAGTAGCTGAATAATTGTAAAAAAAAATTTTAAAACAAGTAAATATGATTAACTTTCCTATCTATTCACTAATATTAACAGCATACGGATTAACCACTTCAGCCCTGGAAGGATTTGCACCCTTTCTGACCAGAGCACTTTTTGTGATTCGGCACTGCGTCGCTTTAACTGACAATTGCGCGGTTGTTGCGACGTTGTACCCAAACAAAATTGATGTCCTTTTTTTCCCCACAAATAGAGCTTTCTTTTTGGGTGGTATTTGATCATATTTTTTGCACTATAAACAAAAAAAGAGCATCAATTTTGAAAAAAAAGCAATATTTTTTAACTTTTTGCTATAAAAAATATCCCCCCAAAAATAAATTAAAAAAATAATTTTTTTCCTCAGTTTAGGCCGATATGTATTCTTCTACATATTTTTGGTAAGAAAAAAAATCGCAATAAACGTATATTGATTGGTTTGTGCAAAATTTATAGCCTACAAAATAGGGGATAGGTTTATGGCATTTTTATTATTAATTTTTTTTTTTTTATTAGTAATGGCGGCGATTTGCGATTTTTATCGTGACTTCAACATTATGGCGGACACATCAGACACTTTTGACACTATTTTGGGACCATTGTCATTTATACAGCGATCAGTGCTATAAAAATGCACTGATTACTGTGTAAATGACACTGGCAGGGAAGGGGTTAAACACTAGGGGGCGATAAGGGGTTAAGTGTGTCCTAGGGAGTGATTCTAACTGTGGGGGAGGGAGGGGCTTCAACACACATGACAGCGATCACTGCTTTCGATGACAGGGAGCAGTGATCTCTGTCATGTCACAAGGCAGAACCCAGAAATGCTTTGTTTACGAAGGCACTTCCCCATTCTACCATGACACGATCGCAGGCACCGGGCGGTCACGGAGAACGCGGCGGGCGCATCTTAAAGGGGACATAGCTGTACGCCCTTTTGCCCACCCGTGCCATTCTGCCGACGTATATCGTCGTGTAGTGGTCAGGAAGCAGTTAAAAATAGCCATTGCTGATTGAAAGAGATTTTTATCAACCCCTCCATTCATATTTGCTTCCTGTATTTTCATTGCTTTTTTTTTTTTTTTTTTTTGTCTCAGCAGTACAAATACCTTTTTTATGTTGGATTCCTTTACGTCCACAGTACCTCGCCACGGCGAGGTACGTCATGTTCATCCACGCATTGGCTCCTGGGATATGAATGTCATCAATCCGCCTCCACCGCCGCTTGTAACATCGCACCGCGCTTTGTTGTTTATGTGCATGCACAAGATTGGGAGGTGCATGCTGGGTAGCCAGCATCTCCATATCCCGGAACTAGATAGCAGTGGGCTTCAGCTGCCCACACTGAAGATGGGAGCGCACTCGGGGAAGACTGCAATGTAAGTTTTTAAAAATAAATTACATTTACAAAACCAACATTTTCTAATAATGCCGACTGATGCAGGATTAAGTGCAAACAACATAGGGGTGTTTAAAAAAAAAAAAAAACGCTGGAACTCTACTTTAAGCTGCCTTCCCAGTATCATAGCATGTCCAATGATTAATGAAGGAAAACTAGTGAAAAACTAAAGTGCACTCTACACCCAAGAATCTGATCATTCTGCATTAAAAATTTTCAAGGATTCTTCATGGAATGCAGATACACACTGAAGTATCATGTCCAAATATCGCTATTCATCTTCATGGAGCACACAGAATGTTAAAAAAAAAATCCAATCCTCCTGAGCCCTAACAACACTGATGCTGGTTTTCCAATGCCATTGCTTAAGGAGTTGTAAAGGCAGAAGGTTTCTTTTAACTTAACCTTCTGTGTGTAGCAGCCCCCCAGTACCCCCCAAATTACCTACCTGAGCTCCTTCTCTCTCCAACGATGTCCACGATCCCCTCAGCCATCCAGTACACTCCTCCTGATTGGCTGAGACAGAGCAGCAACACCAATAGCTCCCATGGCTGTCAAAGTCAGTCAGCCAATCAGGGGAGAGAGGGAGCGTGGCCAGGTCGGAGCTCCGTGTCTGAATGGATACACGGAGCTCTGACTTGGCTTGGGTACCCCCTGTAGCAAGCTGCTGGCTGAGGGTCACTCAAAAAAGGGAGGGTCTAGGAGCAGCAAAGAGGGACCCGAGAAGAGGAGGATCCAGGCTGCTCTGTGCAAAACCAACTGCACAGAGGAGGTAAGTATAACATGTTTGTTATTTAAAGCAGAACTCCGGGATTTTCAAAAAATCCCCCATTAGTACACCCCCCCCCACACACACACACAGACACACACACACACACACCAAACAATAAACATTTATTTCATTTGTGAAATGTCTTACCGTTTAAGAGAAATGACTGATTGAATTTTCAGGAAGTCAGCTCTGTGATTCAGAAAATGCATCATCTTTTCTGGCAGGGAGGATCTATTAGAAGAGTGATTGCATCATATCTCCTTCTCTCTCTATAACTGTAATCAGACTACATTTCCCATGAATCCTTGGGATGGGAATGAATGTAGGAGGTACACTAGGCTTGTACATGTAAATGTGAACTCGCCACTTCAACATAAATCACACCCCTCATTCTGCAGCCAGCAAGCCATACATAACACAAAGTATGATAGTTACAGCCTTAGAAATACAAAGCATTTTAATATAAATGCATATGAACCACTTATGGACCACCCGCCGTCATTATACGGCGGCTGTTCGAAGGAGGATATCGTTGTTATGGCAGCAGCTAGCTGCCATAACCCCAGTATTATTGTCTTCAGTGGGTGGTCTGCTACAAGATAAAAGTGGTCTCTGCGGCGGATTCACCGCAAGATCACTTTTATCGGTGGCAGAAGAGGGCCCCCCCTCCCACCGCGATGCGGTGCCCTCCACCGCTTACCGGAGCCGTCGGCAGTGATGGAGGCGATCGCGTCCTGTCGTTAGCTGGGTATGGAGACGAGTGAGGCTAAGATGGCCCCCACCCATCTCCATATAATTGCTGGGCAGAAGCAACGTCAAAACGTCACTTCCGCCCACAGCTCTTAAATAACGTTTTTTTAGCAAGTTCAGCAGCCTATTGCAGAGGAACTACAGAGCTCAGAAGAACATGGATGGCAAAGTTGGTGAAGGTAGGAGATCAGCAACAAGGACATGGAAAAAGAATTTGGGCTGGAGTTCTGCTTTAAAAATATGGAGCCTTTACAATCACTTTAAAACTATTTATGGTTGGAGGGGACATGGCGACCGAGCTCCAAGATGGATGCTTAGCAAAGGAGCTCCGCTCATCCACCGGAGACAATCCGCCCCCATCCGAGCCCACCGGCACTATCCACGGCCCTACACACTGCCACAACCTCGACATTGTCCAGCTGAACAGACCGAGGATGACAAGGGGAAGAAAAAATCCACAGCAGCCGCACAAACTGTTCAGCTATTTCTCCACAGCCCTGCGTGAGCTACAACAAAATGGTGACGGAGCTCGGAACGGCCTGATCACAGACCCAGAGCGCACAACGGCAGCCACGGGATGACATCCACATCATCCCACATGATCAAACCACACAGTGAGTCCTCCTCTGGGACATCCAGCCCCTCCACGAACAGTCCAGCCAAGTCTAAGCCGCAGAGGGACTCCCCAACCAGGCTGCAGGCCGATCCAGGCAAGGAGGTAAGCAGGCCCCAACATACCACCACAGCCCAGGACACACATGGAGGTGACCCTATAGCTGACTTTCCCACAGCAGACAGACCCATATCTGACACGATGCTGAAGGAAATGCTGCTGTCCCTACAGTCCTCACTGCAGGCTGACATGGTCAGGGGGATAAATATATGCCAGAGGGAGGTCCAAGCCATAGGCCACAGGGTGGATCATGTTGAAAGCAAGATGGAGGAATACACATCTTCATACAGCATGATGGTGGAGGCCCACACAGCACAGGGGGAAGATATATCATGGATGAAAGACAAAATAGCAGGCCTCGAGGAAAGATCCAGAAGGAACCACCTCAAATTGCGGGGCATCCCAGAGTCTGTTCCCCCTAACCAACTTCTGCAATATGCCCATACCTTGTTCTCCACACTAGTGCCAGAAGTGACAGCACAAGACCTCATTGTGGACAGGATCCATAGGGTCCTCAAACCATCCTTCCTCCCGATGAAACCCCCAGAGATGTACTGTTGAGAGTACACTACTACCACATAAAAGAACAAATACTACAAGCGTCACGCAAACCAGAAAAAATCCCTCAGCAATACGCCAATATAAGGTTACTCCCTGACCTCTCCAGACACACTCTACAACAACACCGCAACCTGATGACAATCACTAAAGCACTGCGGAATCATAAAATCCTCCATAAATGGAAATATCCAGCAACACTCTCTATCACCCACAATGGGGTTACCATATCGATAACTTGGAGGAAGGGATCACAGCCCTACAGAAATGGGATATACTCCCAGACCAGGCCGCACAATATTCACCTCCAGCAGGTCCACATTCACTACAAAATGAATGGCAAGTAGTATCTCACAAGCGCTCCCAAAAGAAAAATGCTGGTGGAAGCTCATGAAGATGACCCACGACTATACACAAATATCTCCAGGGACAGGAGATAATAGTTTATTTCTCCTCTTTCCCCCAAAGCACCAGTAGCAGCTACATCTGCACATGGCTCAGTTACTAGATCCATTTCTTATGTTACCCATGTTGACTCTTCATGGGTTTTTTTTGTTCCTTTTGTTGTTTATTCAATGTACACAGCCACATCAGACGCAACCTCTACTCATTTACGGAAGAAAACGAGCATCAGATGCCCTCTTCACATTGCACCGCAGCAGTCCAGAGCAATCCCTGCAGATGCAGTGAGTACCTACACCACACTACCATACAGAAAGATGCACCTCCTCTACAATGACAATTACCTGCCTCTCAATTAATGCCCGGGGTCTAAATCAACCCGCAAAACGATTCTCCCTGTGGAAGGAAGCATGCAAACAAAAGGCAGACATCCTCTGTGTACAGGAAACCCACTTCCAACTAAATAAAATCCTGAACTGCTCCCACAAGGACTACCCGTATATATACTCATGGCCTGTACACCCAACCACAAAAAGGTAGGTGTCCTACTAGCCATAAAAAACTTCCTCTCCTTCCAACCCAAAGAGACGTTCCTGGATGAAGGGAGAAGATACATAATTGCTACTGGCGACATCAACTCCAAACCATACATGTTAGTTACGCTATATTCCCCGAATTCACACCAACTCCGATTCATAAAGAAGGTGCTCAAAAAAGCAAACTCTATGAAATACGGAAACCTCCTGATATGCGGAGACTTTAACCTGACCTCGAATCCATTACTGGACACCACCACATGTAAACCTATAGGTACTATATCCCTTTAGGCATTACTCCACAATGAGGAATTGTTTGACGCATGGAGATTTTTCCACGCCAATGAAAAGGATTACACCTTTTTCTCACATAGACATTGCTCTTATTCCCACATTGACATGTTCCTGACAGATAAATGGCTCTTGCAACAAGTGGAAACCACTAAAATACATGACATTACGTGGTCAGATCACGCTGCTATAACTATGTCTGTTATAGAACAGGGGGTCTCCTCTTCACCTCCCATCTGGCGCTGTAATGTTCGACTACTCCAAGAACAGAACACACCCCTTGGTTATGGGTTTCCAGTTTGGCTCTAGCATGCACACCATAAACTTATTTGCGGACAATGTCATCCTGCTCCTGACTAACCCGCTTACATCCCTAAAACAGGCCCACAAAATCTTCGGCGATATCTCGTATTATAAAGTTAACTTCAGTAAATCCGTGATCTTAGACATAGGAGTACCACCCCCCATACGAGATATACTACAAAAATAACTACCTTATACATGGAGCACCTACCTACCTAGAAATTATACGAACACAATATGCGCACTTGTTAAAGCTAATATGATCCCGCTAACAGCCAGGCTGGAAACCCAACTCAAGGATATGTCAAAAAAAGAAATATCCTGGCTAGGTAGAATAACAGCAAAATGCTGCTCTTGCCACAAATTCTATATGTATTCAGCACCCTGCCGACTCATATACCGCACCATTATCTCAAAGTCCTATCAAATCTAAGCTGGGGATACATATGGGACGGGAAAAAAAGCTAGATGTTCCCGCAATAACCTCACATCCCACAAGAAAGCAGGAGGGGCAGGACTAGTGGACCTATACGACTACCTATGGGCAGTATGATTGGACCATATCAAATACTGGTCACACAAGAACAATACACCACTATGGGTAGACATAGAAAAGGCAATATCACCAATGAAAGACCTAACTTTACTGCTTCTGGGCGACAGGTGGGCACCATGGGACACAATACCCCCCCCCCCCATGCAGATCTCATTAATAGCATGGATATTCCTTCTAAAACAAAATCACACTGACACACAAGAAATAAACTACAAGTTACCATTGAACCTCCTAGAAACAAAAATTCCAATGCTATTAGTGAGGGACCTGGTTAGCCGAGGCATCACAAACAAATCAGACCTTTATATTGGGACACAGCATAAGTCTGCGGGACAAATTATGACACAATACCAACTGCCGAATGACAAGATGTTCACATGTTTACGAATCACACATTTCCTCAAATCGCAGCCAAGCCCAAAGATAAAACATCCGCTCAAAGTATGGCAATTTTATTCAACATCCAAACAAGACACAAAAGGAATATCTTTCTTTTACAACATCATTCGCAACAAACTAACATTTAAGAAAACCATAGCAATGGGTAAATGGGAGGCATACATGGGCATCACTTTCTTAGACGAACAATGGCAACACACCTGCAGAGAAACACACAAAGCTTCACATTGTGTTAAACACTGGGAATTGACAATCAAAATGGCAAACAGATGGCATTACACCCCATATAGAATAGCAAGCTACTTCCCAGAGCAATCTCTTTGACAAACGTTGGTCTATATGGCCCAAAAAACAATAACAATAAGCAAGGTTTCCTTGACTCATTGATTTTTCAATACTTAACCATTAGGTGTCCGCGCTATAGCCAAAAAAGGGCTACAGCGCAGACTCCAATTGCCGGGAGAGCGTCCCTATGGGCGCATTGGGGAAATTCTGTGTTGGCCGCGTCCCTTGGACACAGCCAGTCATAGATCGTGCTAAGTGGCCAATCACAGCGGCCATTTAGCACTCGATCTGAGTGTCCAATGAGAGATGATCTCATATGTAAACATATGAGATCATCTCTCATTGCCGGCTCTCTCTCCTCACACAGAGACAGCGTGTGAGGAGGAAGAGCGAACGGCTGCAGCGGTGATGAAAAAAAAGAATAGAAAATACAGTGCCCACAGTACCTGTCAGTGCCATCTGTCCCCAGTGCCACCTGTCAGTGCCATCTGTCCCCAGTGCCACCTGTCAGTGCCATCTGTCCCCAGTGCCATCTGTCATCAGTGCCACATCAGTGTCACATGTTATCAGTGCCACGTATTAGTGCCATCTGTCATCAGTGCCACGTATTAGTGCCATCTGTCATCAGTGCCACGCATTAGTGCCATCTGTCATCAGTGCCACATCAGTGTCACGTGCCGTCAGTGCCACATATTAGTGCCATCAGTCATCAGTGTCACGTGTCATCAGTGCCACGTATCAGTGCCACCTGTCAGTGTCATGTGCCATCTGTTATTAGTGTCACGTGTCGTCAGTGCCACGTATCAGTGCCATCTGTCATCAGTGTCACATGTCATCAATGCCACGTATTAGTGCCATCTGTCATCAGTGCCACGTATTAGTGCCATCTGTCATCAGTGTCACGTATTAGTGCCATCTGTCATCAGTGCCACGTATTAATGCCATCTGTCATCAGTGCCACATGTCATCAGTGCCACATATTAGTGCCATCTGTCATCAGTGTCACGTGTCATCAGTGCCACGTATTAGTGCCATCTGTGATCAGTGCCACATCAGTGTCACGTACCATCAGTGCCACGTATCAGTGCCATCTCTCATCAGTGCCACATCAGTGTCACGTGTCATTGTCCTGGTGCTCCAGGGCCTTCAAAAGTGTAATAGGTAGTCAACAAGTTAGAAGTGTAATTTATGCTCCTAGAACACGTGATGGTGCCCCCTGCATGTTGGGCCTCTCTATGTGGCTAGGCTGTGAAAAAGTCCCACACATGTGGTATCGCTATACTCAGGAGGAGTAGCAGAATGTATTTTGGGGCGTCATTTGTGGTATACACATGCCATGTGAGAGAAATAACCTATTACAATGACAATTTTGTGGAAAAAAAAATCTTCATTTTGCAAAGAATTGTGGAAAAAAAATGACAACATCAAAAACCTCACCATGCATCTTACTAAGTTCCTTGGTCATTAGGGGGGTATTTGTACTTTCCTGGCTTGTTAGGGTCACAAGAAATGAGATAGGCCGCCAGTACATCAGGTATAATCAATTTTTTATGATTTGCACCACAGCTTGTATACTCTCTAACTTTCACAAAGACCGAATAATATCCACTAATTTGGGTTATTTTTACCAAAGATCTGTAGCAGTATAAATTGTGGCCAAAATTAAAGAAATATAAAGAAAAATTAATAATTTGCAAAATTTTATCACAGAAACTAAAAAAAATTGGGTTTTTTTTTTTCAAAATTTTCGGTCTTTTTTCATTTATAGTGCAAAAAATAAACCCAGAGGTGATCAAATACCACCAAAAGAAAGCTCTATTTGTATGAAAAAAAGGACAAAAAATTCATTTGGGTACAGTATTACATGGCTGAGTAATTGTCATTCAAAGTGTGAGAGCACCGAAAGCTGAAAATTGGTCAGGTTACGAGGGGGGTTTAAGTGCCCAGTTGTCAAGTCGTTAAGTCTCGATCTATTGTTATTAGTAACCACGCAAATGTGCTTCTACGGATGTATATTGTGTATATCGAAATACCTTCTTTTCTTTGTACTTTGTTTATTTCTGAAATATTCAATAAAAAATATTGAAACAGACAAAAAAAAAAAAAATATGGTTAACATCTCTTGATAGTGTTGCAGAAGGTAGACCTTCTGGGCAGATGAACCCTAAGCAGAGTAAGGATGCCCTCTATCTCCGAATCAGCCAAACATGAATCTTTTGGCATTTTCTGCTATTATAGTGTAGACTTTACTCTTATACAGAATGCCTGATGGGCAGTGCTCCCTACCAATCTGCAGTAATTTGTGCTCATCTTGTTTTATTTAATTCAAGCTATAGACAATAAAATAGAGGTGAACATTTTAGGGAAACCAAGGAAAATGCATACACACTGATTTTTTTTGAATAAATAATTGTATGGTACATTTGTTGCTGAATGTTATTAGATGAGATGAGGTCACCTTAATCTACTGATTGCATTTAAATGACAGTCACATATCCATATGGCCTAACAAATAAAAAAATAAAATAATGAAGAATGATGGTGGATAGTTATGGTCGAGTTTCTTAACTATGTCTTGCTTGAAAGGATGTTCTAGTGTGTCTTCTAGGGTATAGCTAAAAAGGCACTTTTCAGCTGCTCAGCCACACATACCTGCATATGATTACACATGGCTGCACAATGCTGTAGTAATATGCTTCTGGGTTTCATTGGTTCCCATTACAGTTGGTGATAGTGAGATATGGTGTGCAATTTTATTCCCTAACATATGAAACTTTATCTATCCAGTTCACTCTATAAAAAAAACACAGCTTGGCGAAAGATGCAGTTTGCAGTTACCACCTTGTGCGGTACGCTCTTTGAATACTTAGAATTTGATGACTTGCTCTTATATGCATACTGCAACTACTGGAATTAAACTGCAAATGCCAGCAGGAAAGAAAGGTGACAGATTAAGAAAGGATAAAGAGGCAAAATAACCTTTTATGAAACAACTTTCGAAAATTGCATAAGAAGATCCAAAGATATAAGCAGCTGAGGTTCTATGCAAATCTTGTTCCTATCTCCATTCATGTCTGTCTAGTTCTTTAAGGCTGATATACAGCCACCCATACAAAAAAGCAATAATTCTCATTCCCAATCATGTTGTGAAATGTATTTATTATCTGTCAATTCCAAGGATTTATATTGGAAACCAGCTGAAGTTTCTCTTATTAAGAGGCTATGCAGGGCAGTATGTATATGATATCACTGTGTTCACAAACATTTAAGGGCTCGTTCACACCAGAACACGTGTTCAAACTGGGTGTTCAATTTGCTGTGGCTGTCAATATAATTCTAACGGCGCCCCAACAGCCGATCACAAATGCAGTGTATTTGCCTGTGCAGGATTGCATAGTACCGTAGTACAATGCGAACCGGTGCAGTTCATTTTTGAAAAGTATTGCTAGCACTACTTTTGGTGTGATCCAGTGCAATTTCAGCCCATTCCAATGAATAGCTGAAAATCGCATGGCACTGCAGACCACATTCCTGTGTGATTCGGGTGTGAACCGGCCCTTGGTTTAGTGATCCCAGTGCTGGGCACTATTACAGCTGAGGAGAACAGGCACTGTTTTGATATAAGGACAGCAGTTCAAATACTGAAGCGCGAGATATAACAAAGTAGCCATTGGCACGCTCTCATCTCTAATTACATTTACAGAGCATGTACAGCAGTTTAATTTAAGGTGGATTTAAACCTACAAAGTAAAAAATTGCTGAAAGAAGAGAATCTTTTGGGGGCTTTCTCCCTGCCTGTCAGCATTTGTATACACTGTGCAATGTACACGCAGCTCAGCATACATTTATGGCACAGTTCTGGGTTGTGATGATATCACATCACCCTATGATGTCATCATGACCCAGCCAATCAAGCAGCTGAAGTCTGTACCCAGAGGGGAGACCCAGAGAAGATGGAAGCATTTGTGTTAGCACTGGAAGGGGTCACTCACCAGGTAAGTCTACCATGTTGTGTTAATATGCTGTGTATACTAGCAGATTACAGCATAAAGCTTGTGGGGCCCATTTTTTAGAGATTTAACTCTGATTTAGATTTACCTCTGCACCGCACCGATTCCCAGAAGTAGTTTCTGTACTACTTTTGGTGACTTCGGGAGGCGATTTGTATAGACATCTGTGCATTAACCCGCACAGATGTCTGTCAAAACGCCCCCGAAGTTGAACTGCATTGCCGGGTTGAAATTGCGCGAGTTCAGCTGAACTCACACAAATTCTAACCAGCAGCAATGTGAACCTAGGCTTAAGTGTAGAGAGTCAAAGCTGCAGCAATTTTGTTCAGCCTCTCACTGCAGCAGTAGATCCTCACTATAATTGGTCTATTGGTTCTCCATTACAGCCAGTAATAGATCAATATTAAAAGTGATTTGCTGTTGCAGAGCTACAAGGAAGATCAGGATGTTGTCCCTGAGAGTCCTATGTAGAAAATACATTTTAAAAAAAAGTAAAAATGTATAATAAAAAAAGATATACAATATGTGAGGTGGAAAACTAACACTGCACATCACCCTGAACACACCATCCCCACAGTGAAACATGGTGGCGGCAGCATCATGTGTGGTGATGCATTTCTTCAGCAGGGACAGGGAAGCTGGTCAGAGTTGATGGGAAGATGGATGGAGCCAAATACAGGGCAATCTTAGAAGAAAACCTGTTAGAGTCTGTAAAAGACCTGAGACTGGGGTGGAGGTTATCTTCCAGCAGGACAACGGTCCTAAACATACAGCCAGAGCTACAATAGAATGGTTTAGATCAAAGCATATTCATGTGTTGGAATGGCTCAGTCCAGACGTGAGCTATTTTGCAAGGTAGAATGGGCAAAAATGTTATTCTCTAGATGTGCAAAGCTGGTAGAGACATCCCCAAAAAGACTTGCAGCTGTAATTGCAGTGAAAGGTAATTCTATAAAGTATTGACTGGGGGGTGGGGGCTGAATACAAATGCACGCCACACTTTTCAGATATTTATTTGTAAAAAACTATAAAAACCATTTATTATTTTCTTTCCACTTCACAATTATGTGCCACTTTGTGTTGGTCTATAATATAAAATCCAAATAAAACACATTTACTTTTTGGGTTGTGACATGACAAGATGTGGAAAAAAAAAGAATATATATGTGATATATATGTGTATATATATATATATATATATATATATATATATATATATATATATATATTACATAAAAATACATAAGACATATACAAAGCAAATCAAAAATGACTCCCTTCGCACTGATTATTTCCCAGGTTGCAATAATGAATACGAATGATCTGGATAATGTTTGTTTATTGTGCAAGTGTCAAATGCAATATCATTTGAATTTTGTAGCGATTGCACACCAGTTAGGAAATGTCATACTTTGTTATTTTATCAATCCAATATAATCATATTTTATTGTTATGTTAACAATTTACACAAGCAGTTTTTTACCCTGCTTGATTCGTAATATAGCATCAAAAAGGGAGCAAAATTCTGCTAAAATAAAATGTAAACAGCCTTAACGCTGGCATGGATTCTGGCGAAGCACTGAAAAAATGAAACGCATTAATCCTGCATGCGTATGACTTGCAAATAATAGCTGATCGTGCATTATATACTACGACATACAACAACTATGTTGTTAAATGTTTCGAGTCTTATATATACTAGATTCTATGTAAAGATTTTTAACTCCTAGATTTTACTATGTAACAGAATAAAGAATATATTAATAAGTATATAAATGTGCATACTGATACACCAATATATACTCCTTAGCAATAGAATAAATAATTTGATAAATATGTGCAAAGAATAATTCAAATTGTGTGAAAAAAAACTAAAATTAATAGGTTGCTGCTCTTAAAGGTGGCTGTGCCTTTAAATGTGAAATCAGATTCTCATTGTTCAAAATTAAAGTGCCAATTGATGAAACAGTTTGTTCCATGCAATCCGTGCTCCCCTCCTGTGTGCCCTCTCACTCGCCAGATGATATGGACTCCCATAACAGAAGTCTCTAGTGCTTATATGGATGTCTGGACTTTGTTGTTCTCCAGGTTGTATCTCAGGCTATGGTTCGAATTATCCTCAGCATGCATTCATAAGGGTATTAATGAATGGCATAGAAAAGAAATATAGCATAATTCCATTTTATTTTTCCAAAAAAACAAATAATATCTACTCCTGTGTTAAAACACACTGTAATGATTAAAAAAACGGAGACCGGAAGTGTACATCAACTTGCGTCTCACCAGCCGGAAATGACATCACCACCCACGGTAACTGACGCGCTTCGTCCCTCCCAGGAGATGCTATCAGAGGATCTATATGGACTATATTTAATTCATTCATTGTAACTTTGAATTGCATTTGATTTATGAGCTGGAATTTGGTTACACAATACTAGTTATGTTATGGTTAAGTTTGGCTAGCGCTCTTACACTGATTTTACAGAATAAAGAATATGTGTTTTATTTTTACATCTTTTTTTGGTGTATAATCTATGGCACTTTCAAAGTCCCTTATTTCACTCCACACAGTCACACTCAGTGTGAGCAGTTGTAATTTAACCTTTAAACTTAAACAGCCTTACCGTTCTGCTACATCACATAAAAGTTACACTAATGTGATATAATTTTAATCAGCAGATCTTGTGGACATTTTGTAGATACTGTATATGTGGGTGGGCAAATTATGTAAATGTTGCCCTGGGGAAAATTACAGGAAAATGCCTTTTGTATTTTATTTATTTATGTATTTTTTTTTTTTTTTATAAAAACCAAGGAAATAAAAATCTATGCATTTTATATGCATCCAAATCTGCTACCAAATGAAAGCCAGAAGTGTCCCAAATAAAATCTTATATATTAAGTTATAAATATAATGATGTGTCCTGTATTATAATGACATGGTGGCATCAATGACAGGCTAAAGGGACTAGAGGTGCTAGACCGAGGACGAAGCTAGGGACATCTTGCAGTGTGAAGAAGGTAAATAAAGCTTTAGAACTTTTTGTTTAATCGGGAGGGGAGAAATTGACCCAATCCATTATAGATTCCATTTCCATAAAAATGTATTAAATTAAATTGAATCAAAATGGTTTGATCATACCAAAAGGTTAGCTCTTCATCCACAATCAGTGATTGACTGCTTACAGTTATTTATTAGTATAAGACATATCTGTGTCTAGGGAAAGACTGAGCAACATTTAAGTACTAAAGAACTACAGATTTCCTTTTACCAGTAATATTACTGGATTTGTAGAAGCTTTCCAAACTGAAATAAACATAAATCAAATAACATAAATAAAATTCCTGCCATCCATGTTTCTGTATTTCAAAAAACTACAAACACTATAAAAGCTAGATTCCTAGGAAGATATACTGAAGCTGATTTGTAACCATGTGGTGGACACATGATAAAATATTACACAAGATCCAAGACTAGAAGTAAAAAAAACTGAGAAATTAACTACTACATTGTCAAAGCCCCCCTTCTACCCATAAAGCTTAACTCACCAATGCAAGGGTTAAATCCTCAATGTGTCTACAGGGTGATGAATAAGGTGAAATACTTATCTTATTCTTCGCTTCTGTAGTTATCATCTTCTTTCTAAGATCAGTCCCCCAAAGCTGCTTCTCTTCGCTGCCTGAGGACACAAAGGGCCTGCCCATATACAAGGGGCATCAGAGGGTGCAGGAGAATGACAGGTCCATGCAATATGCAGGACCAACATGGGAGAGCTCAAAGGGGATGCAGGTTTCCTTATGTTTCTTACAGGTTTGCTATTGGTTACAGCAGCAGCATCTGCTGCACAGCAACAACCAGCTGATTGGAGGAAATTGGCGGTTTTGCATAGCCCGCTTTCTGAAGGAGATAAAAGGGACAGTCCGCCCGTTTACAAGCAGACTCTGTGGAACCGGACCGGGACTCAGGAGCATGAAGCGCCGCTCACCTGAGAGAAGAGAGAGCTTGCTCCGCCGCCTCATAGAAAAAGCCGAGGGCTCCGGAGGTGAGGAGTGGCTTATGCAGTGCCTGGAGGATGGACGTGCTGAGACTCCGCCCGGCCCGTCGAATATCACAGCCCAAGAAAAGATGGTGGAGCCAGAAGCGGTCATGCGCAGTCCGCGCCAGCAGCCAGGGAGAAAAAAGAAGAGACAGAGAACGGAGGCTTCTTCTCAACCTAAAGGAAAGGAGGGAGCTGGCAGCGTTCCTCACAGGAATGCACCTCCAAGGAGAGAAAGTACTGCTACTCAGTCTGCACCTGCTGCGACCAGAAGTGAGCAAAATAGGAGTCTGCCTGCTGGTGAGACATTCTCAAATGTTAATGTCACTGAATTTAATGCTCTTGTTAAATCGTTATCTGGTATGTTGCAAAAGCTTAAAGGGGCACACACAGTTGGTGCTTTTGCTGAGGAGGCTGAGGGTGCACAGTTTTCTGGTGCTTTGTATGATGCTGATACTATTAATGATTTTAAAGGGGCACAGTTACATGGTGCTTTTTCACAGCAAGCTGAGAATGTTTTACAACAGTATGAAAGTGATGACATAAGTACAGTTTGGCATAATGTGATAGAGAACCCCCTGGGCGAGAATTTTAAACATAATACAGGTGGTACGGCCCGCAAGCCGGTTCAGGCTCGTAAAGCTGTTATGCCTTCTGCACGCTCTGCGCATTCTATGGTTGCAGAGTCCTCCTTTAAGGCTCCTATGCCATGTGAAATATCACCGTTGGGCTTCCACTTATCCACTTCTGTCAAAGAAAAAATTTGGGGAGGTGAATTTGTTGATTTGTTGTCTTTATTGCCAGCTTCCAAGGATTTTCTAGTTAAATCTGACAAGAAATCAGATGAGCGCACAGAAGAGGATAGGCGCAGGGCGGTACCTAAAACCTTTCAGAACTGGCTGCAGGCCTTTTGCATTTTTGCATCCGTGTTGGGTGAACAATTCCCTGAGAAATGTTCAGGCCTTTTTCAACACGTGGATATAGTTTCTGAAGCATTTTGTAATTTTGGCGGTTCAGCCTGGTTCACCTATGATGAGAATTTCAGGCAAAAATTAGCAGTTCACCCTTCCTTGCAATGGGGATGTAAGGATGTGGGTTTATGGTTGAATCTCATGCTTCCACAAAAACCGCAGTTCACACCTAGAACTGGGCCTAGCCCACAAACTGCCTTTCGTAAAGGTTTCTGTTTTGCCTTTAATGAAGGACAGTGCAGATTCTTATCTAACTGCAGATATAGGCATGAGTGCTCCTTCTGCAATGGGAACCATTCGGCGAATAGATGTTTCAAAAAATCATCAGTTGCTTCCCTCCCATCCTTTCCACGCGATGCTGGTGGAAAAGGCCAGGACCCCAGTGAGCCTGCTAAGCATGCAACCGTGGCTAGATCTCTATCCAGACCGCACGATGGCGCGGCTGCTATCTGATGGTTTCAAGAACGGTTTCTTGGTTCCCTCCTTTTCAGGGTCTGGATGCACTTTAGTTAAAAATTTGCGCTCTGCTAGGTGTCATCCTGAAATTGTACAAGAGAAAATATTTAAAGAGGTGTCAGAAGGAAGAGTAGCTGGCCCCTTTTCCTGCCCACCTTTTAAAGATTTTCGCATATCCCCATTGGGCATTGTTCCTAAAAGAGAGCGGGGTAGTTTCAGGCTTATTCACCATTTATCATATCCTGTGGATGCTTCACTCAATGATGAGGTTGCAGAGGTTATTGCCCCGGTGTCATACTCTTCCTTTGATGAAGCACTAGAACTTTTACGTCACTTTGGGCACGGTGCGCTGTTGGCTAAGGCAGACATCAAATCTGCCTTTCGCCTGCTACCAGTGCATCCACAAGGTTTCAATTCCCTGGGTTTTCATTTTCAGGACCAATTTTATTTTGATAAATGTATGCCCATGGGGTTCTCGTTATCATGTTTTTATTTTGAGTCCTTTTCAAAATTTTTGCATTGGGTTCTGTCTGAATGTTCCCCTGTTGGGGGTATTCTGCATTATTTAGATGATTTTTTATTTTTAGGTCCAGCAGACTCACCAGTATGTTCGGTATTGCTGGAAACATTTTTTCATATTTGTAATTCCTTCGGTATTCCCATTGCCCATGAGAAGACGGTACTCCCGGTATCCTCTTTAGAATTTCTGGGCATCACTATTGACTCATCGTCAATGGAGTTCAGATTGCCCGAGGATAAATTACACCGTATGAGAATAATGATCTCCTCATTTTTGTCAAAACGCAAAGTTTTATTAAAAGAGGCCCAATCCCTTTTGGGTCTATTTGCTTTTGCGGCTAGGGTTATTCCCATAGCTAGAATTTTTTCCAGACGTTTTGCTCTAGCTATTAGAGGTTTTAAGAACCCTGGTTCTCATATCCGCATTTCTAAGAGTATTAAGGAAGATCTTAAAATTTGGGATTCTTTTCTCTGCAATTTCAATGGGTCCACAGTATGGCAGGAATCTTTTACTAATGATTTTCAGTTAAACTTTGTTACAGACGCCGCCGGTTCATCTGGTTTTGGCGCTTTTCTTGATGGCCACTGGTGTGCCTCTAGATGGCACTCCAGTTGGTTGCAGCAAGACATTTTGCGCAATATAGTCCTCCTCGAGTTATTCCCGGTTATAGTTTCTATTGTGATTTGGAAAGAACACTTTGTTAATCGTAGGATTATTGTTAATACGGATAATAAAGGTGTTCTATTTGCTATCAATATGCTTTCTTCCAAATCAGAGCTAGTTATCAAACTTTTAAGTTTTTTGGTGTTGCACTGCATGAGATTTAATATCTGGTTAAAAGCCAAGTATATTCCTGGGATTGATAATAACATAGCTGACGCCTTATCTCGTTTACAGTTGCGGAGATTCCGGGAGTTGGCCCCATCGGCGGATCAGTGTGGAACCCCGTGCCCGGATTTCCTCTGGGGCTTGATCTGGGACTGATCTCCGCGCATCTTAGGAACTCTGTAGCACGTAAGACATGGCTGGAATATAGTCTGGCCTGGTCCAAATGGTGTTCTTTTTGCTCTAGCAGGAGTATAGATGAATTGGAAGTGAATGCGTATGTTTCTTTAGCTTTTGTGTCCTTTATGATTCAGTCTGGTCTTAGGCCTGCCTCTATTAGCAAGGTGTTGGCTGGTGTTTCCTTTTTTCTAAAATTTGCAGGTTTGCCAGCCCTATCTTCCTTTTTTCAGGTCAGCCAGGTCCTCAAAGGTTTCAAGAATTCACACCCTACCCAGGATGCCAGACGTCCAATTTCAGTTAATTTATTAATCCAATTACTAGCTATATTAGAAGAGATTTGTTTTACCGAATTTGAACTTCTGCTTTTCAGGGCAGCCTTTTCGGTTACCTTTTTTGGTGCCTTCAGAGTTGGAGAACTTACTGCCCAAAACAGGTCATCTTCATCTTTTCTGCTATTTTCTCATGTGTTGTTGGAATCCGATTGCTTAAGTTTGTTTATCTGCCGGTCCAAAACTTTTGGTTTGGGCAATGGTCAATGGATATATCTAGGTAAATCCCCCAATAACTTGATTTGCCCGGTGTCACATACGGCTAGTTATATGTCAGTTAGGCCTTTCGCTAACAGTTCATTTTTTATCCACCAGGATTTGTCCCCTTTGACTCGTTACCAATTCTCGGCGGTTCTATACGCATGTCTTAAGCGCCTCAACCTTGGGGGTCTCGGATTCTCTTCGCATTCGTTTAGAATCGGGGCCGCCACCACAGCCAATTTGTTGGGTTTCTCTCCTGAAGGTCAAAAACGGGTTGGTAGGTGGGTCAGTAGTAGATATAAAATTTATGTTCGCCCTGAATTGTTAATTGTATGATTTTCTATTTTCAGATTCTTCTATATGCACAATCTGGATAGTAGGCCACTCCTACATTTTCTGGGCTGAAAATCAGGCTGCATCCAGGATATATACGAACAATTTAGGTTTGGATAGCAATGTTTTTAAGGTATTATGGTCTGGAGTTAAGGGCCTCAGATGGCGTAATCTTAAAGACCACTTACTTCAATTATCCGCAATTTGGCCTTCCCCCCAAGTACTAGTGCTTCATGTTGGAGCAAACGATGTTGGTAAAGTTAGAACATGGGAACTCCTTTGTGAAATGAAGAGGGATATTTATTACATTAAACTTTTGTTTCCAAATACCAATTTAGCCTTCTCCGAAATGGTTCCTAGACTCCTTTGGTCCCCTTCTGGGAATCTATTTTATTTGGATAAGATTCGGAGATGGTTAAATAGGACCATACATAATTTCTTAGTGTCCTTGGGAGGTGTGTCCTTCCGCCACTTGGAGCTGGAAGGTTTCATTCCGGGGTTATTTAGGAAGGATTTAGTCCACTTGTCAGACATAGGTCTGGACATTTTCAACATGGGACTGCAAACTTTAATTGAAAGGGCCACGATGTTGGGGGGACCTCAGCCAAAGGTTTCCCTATTGGCTTCGGTCGGTGGGGAATAGTCGTCCAGCATTGTCTGGATGGACACAGTGTAAATTTGAGTGATGTATTATAGCCAAGATGGCTTTATAATTATTTGAAGTTCATTGCATTATAAGGTTACCCCTTGAACAACATCGTGGCCAAAATTTAATTTCCAAAATAAATGAGTTGTTATAAAGAATATACGGTGTGTTGGTTTTTATTGTAGCATTGTCTCCTTTGTGCTAGCCCATGCCAAATGTCAGGGATGCAAGGAATAAGGTATATAGGTCACCTTATTCATCACCCCTAGACAATTCCACACTTCCAGAAAATATTGGAGCTTGCCACTAAGCCCTACCTCACACATTCCTATTGGTCCATCCCTGTGATATGCTGGCCAACAGGAATGTGCAACAGGTAGGAAAAGATGAGCATGCTTAGAGTGTTACTTACTAAACCCACAACAGTAAAATCAGTCTGTATATGCAGTAAAGCATGCTTGTTATACTCACTGTGGAACCTAATGCCACATACACACAATCAGAAATTCCACCAGTAAAACTCCGATGAGAGCTTTTGGTCAGAAAATGCGGCCGTGTATGCTCCATCAGTCTTTTGCTGGCGGAATTCCAGCCAGCAAAAGACTGAGAGCAGGTTCTCTATTTTTCGGTCGGGAAAAGTTCCTATCCGAAAATGCAATCGTCTGTAAAAATTCTGACACGCAAAATTCTTGCACATGCTCGGAAGCATTGAACTTCATTTTCTCAGCTCGTCGTAGTGTTGTACGTCACCGCGTTCTTGGCGGTCGAAAGTTCAGAGAACTTTTGTGTAACCGTGTGTATGCAAGGCAAGCTTGAGCGGAATTCAGTTGGAAAAACCGCTCATGTGTACGGGGCATAAGGGGTTAATCCTCTGCATTGTGTACAAAAAGCCGATTTGATCCTGTCTTCTCTGACTCTCCCCTTTTTCCACTGTCCCTAAACCACTGCTGATAGAACAGAGCCTTGCAAGCAAACTGCACATGCTCAGTTTGGTGTGTATTGCTAGAGAGTTGTTTCTTATTCTTGGGAGGTGCATGTGATCAGCACAAGGCTAATCGGCACTGTCCAGACAGAAGGTCAGGGGTCCTGCAGCCTCACAGGACAATCCAAGGAGAATGAAAACGCCTCCTACAAGCTTTAACCAGACACCGATAGAAGTCATAAGACTACTACTGTATATACTGCTGATGAGAAAAGGTATTTAGCAAGTAATATTCACTAAAATAATTGCATTTCCATGTTCTGTGTACTGTGGGAGACCTGGGTTTAGTAACACGGTAAGCACTATCAAGAAAGCCTGTGAATAAAGGTTTGGAAAGCTGATACAAATATGTGCAGTCACGTCTAGGCTCGAGTACTTAAACACAGATGCCCAAAGAAAGTGCCATGGGCATCACAGATGATACCACAGCCCTTCCTTTTTAAACATAACATAAAAGGGCTGTGTTGCACTGGGTTGCTGTCGAGCATTTAATCAGTGGTTCAAGTGACAACAGCCACTGAAAACAAGCGCTGTTTACTAAAATAAAAAAAGTAGTTAATATCCTGAAGTCTGTCATACAAAATATATAATAATCACATACAGTATACACTCATTTTAATCAATTTATTTAAACCTTCCTAACCAGCTCTGAGAGGAGTTAATAAAATAAATAGTGATGCCTAGTTTCATTATTTTTTGGTCTTGAATCGACTGCATTTGCATAGCTATATCCACCACGTACCTGCTGCCAATAAGTGTTGATTGAATATTTACCAGTATATTACTGCTAGCAGTTAGATTTGCACTTTTTTGTCTTTTCTATAGAACAAAATCTTCACTTGGAGCCTCCCACATGTAATAGATCACTCTCTTCATTGTACATTACAGCTTCAGTGCTAGTGAGCTTGTTAGAGGCTGTAGGAAAGAGTACACAGCCTAGGATTCTTTTTTTTTTTTTAATTTATAGTTTTCTATTGAATGGTACAAGTATTTGCCATACAACACACAAGCCAGATATACTATTCCGGGTTCTTTAAAACTGAAAGTGACTGTAAATGCATTTTTTAAGTAACAAACTGGTTTATACTTACCTGCTCTGTGCAATGGAATTGTCCTCCTCCTCTCTGGCGAGTACCCCCATAGAAAGTCTCAGCAAAGCCAGTGAGACCCAGAAGTGAGGGGTGTGAAGATCTGCAGATGGCACAGCACTGGATCAAATGAGGGCTCAGGTAAGTAGAAAGGGGGGATCGGGTGAGAGGGCGATACTGATGCCTAAACATTTTTTATCTTATTGCAAGGAATGCATTAACCAGTTAAGGACTACCCTATACCAAATTTACTGTTACAGGGCGGCCCTTCTGTGCAGAATTACGTGATTCTGCACTTCCACCTAGGGGGTGGGCGCATGGCCAGCGGACCTCTTCTACTGTGATTACTCACAGCAGAAGCCGATCATCGGGTGCTGGGCACTAGATGTCCACCGGCACCCACCGATCATCAGGCAGAGACACAGAACAGAGCTCTGCCTATGTAAACAAGGCAAATCTCCATTCTGACAGCAGCTAAGGGATGGGTTTTGTGTCGCAGCAAAGAAGGAAATAAAATCCATCACTTCCCTGAGTAAAAGCAGCACACATAGTACAGTAAAACACTGGCTAGGCACACATTTAACCCTTTGATGCCCTAGATGTTTAACCCTTTCCAAGCCAGTGTCATTAGTACAGTGACAGTGCATATCTTTAGCACTGATCACCGTATTAGTGTCACTAGTTCCCACAAAGTGTCAAAAGTGTCAGTTAGTGTCTGTCTGCCGCAATATCGCAGTCCCGCTATAAGTTGCTGATTGCCACCATTACTAGTATAAAAAAAAAAAAAAAAATTCCACTATATATATATATATATATATATATATATATATATATATATATATATATATATATATACCATAGTTTGTAGACGCTATAATTTTTGCTCAAAACAATTAATATACACTTCTTGGGAGTTTTTTATGGAAAATATGCAGCAGAATACATATAGGACTAAATTTATGAAGAAATTAGATTTTTTTTTTTTTTTTTTTTTATTGGATATGTTTTATAGCAGAAAGTAAAAAATATTGTTTTGTTTTTTTTTCAAAATGGACAGTCTTTTTTTGTTTATAGCTCAGTGGTGATCAGTTACCAAAAGAAAGCTCTATTTGTGGAGAACAAATCACATAAATTTGATTTGGGTACATCGT
Organism: Aquarana catesbeiana; assembly: GCF_042186555.1. NCBI lineage: Eukaryota > Metazoa > Chordata > Amphibia > Anura > Ranidae > Aquarana > Aquarana catesbeiana. The sequence goes on along the minus strand of NC_133324.1, from coordinate 251,054,439 downwards.
TGCATATCCGTGCAATTGTCAGTTAAGTTAACGCAGTGCAGTATCGCAAAAAATGGCCTGGTCATGAAGAGGGGTAAATCTTTAGGAGGTCAAGTGGTTAAGGTGAAAAATGTTTAAGCTTTATAACCATTTGAACTTTAGGCAGATATAAAAGACACACATTAATGCAGCTCTGTGATCAATAAAAAATCATTAAATGTTTTATTTAAAGCTTCTTGCAGTCTCTGTAGAGATGGACTGTGAGGAAAACTAGTATAACAACAAGTCAGTTGGTTCATGTGCTGACAAGAAGCATGCTGATAGAAAGAGAATGCAGATTGACAGAGAGATGAGCTCATCACTGTGCTGCTTCTTCTTTTCAATGTCCAATCACAGGCTAAGGTGGATGGCATGGTAGTAGGATGAAAGATGCTAGACATTAGACTGAGGACATCTAGTGGTGGAAAAACTACTGGAGAAATCTCTGGATTTAAGGGGAATATTGTAGCAAAAGCTGTTTTTTATTTTTTATTTATATTTTAATAGGCTATTCATTTTTATCTAGAATTCTGCTTCAACAGTATAATCAACAGATCTTTCCTCCCAAAAAAAAAGTGGTTCCCTGGCTGTTCCAATGGCTTAAAGTGTAATTCCAGTCAAATACTAACTAATAAAGACGGGCGACCGGTTCGGCCTGAAGCATGAGTTCGGGCTGTATATTGGCTGTTCGGAAATTCTCCGAACAAGCGAATTATAGGGTCATTCAACCATTTGTTCGACCCACTGAATGACCACAATGCACTGCGCTGCCGCAACCATGGCTCATTGCTCTTGAACCTGCCCCACACTATAAAAGTATTCTTTCTATAGCGGACATTTGTATTGTGATAGCGGCATCAAGGAGATAGAACAGGGCTCTGTTAAGTGCTATTAGACAGTTAGTGTGCTATAGTGTTCTATTCTGATTCTATTGTCAGTGTAGAGTATCATTTTAGTGTACATCTAGGGATAGTTCAGTGTGAGTGTAGTGTGATCACCATTCATCTTTACATTAGTGTGAATGTAGGGATAGTTCAGTCAATGTGAGTGTAGTGTGACCATTTATGCTTACATTAGTGTGAACGTAGGAATAGTTCAGTCAGTGTGAGTGTAGTGACCATTTAACACAATATATATTGTTGTGTTACTGCAAGTTTAATGCCATATAGTTCTGTGCATTACTGCAAGTTTAATCCTGTATATTTCATTGCGTTACTGAAAGTTTAATGCCATATAGTTCTGTGCGTTACTGGAAGTTTAACGTTATATAGTACTGTGCGTTACTGCAAGTTTAGCGCCGTATATTTTATTGCGTTACTGCAAATTTAACGCCATGTATTTAATTGTGTTACTGCAAGTTTAACGCCATATATTTCATTGTGTTACTGCAGGTTTACTGCCCTATAGTTCTGTGCATTACTGCAAGTTTAACCACCTCAATACAGGGCACTTTCACCCCCTTCCTGCCCAAGCCATTTTTCAGTTTTCAGCACTGTCGCACTTTGAATGACAATTGCGCGGTCATGTTACACTGCACCCTAATGAAATTTTTATCATTTTTTTCCCCACAAATAGAGCTTTCTTTTGGTGGTATTTGATCACCTCTGTGGTTTTTATTTTTTGCGCTATAAACAAAAGAAGAGGGACAATTTTGAAAAAACACAATATTTTTTACTTTTTGCTATAATAAATATCCAATTTTTTTTTTCTTTGTTTAAGAAATTTTTTCCTCAGTTTAGGCCGATGGTAAAAAAAATCGCGATAAGTGTATATTGATTGGTTTGCGCAAAAGTTATAGCGTCTACAAAATAGGGGACAGGTTTATAGCATTTTTATTTATTTATTTATTTTTTACTAGTAATGGCGGCGATCTGCGATTTTTATTGTGACTGCGATATTGCAGCGGACATATCGGACACTTTTGACACATTTTTGGGACCAATCACATTTATACAGCGATCCGTGCTATAAAAATGCATTGATTACTGTGTAAATGTGACTGGCAGGGAAGGGGTTAACACTAGGGGGCGATCGAGGGGTTAATGTATAACCTAGGGAGGTGATTCTAACTGTGGTAGGAGGGGACTCACTAGGGGAGGAGACCGATCGGTGTCCCTATGTACAAGGGACACACCATCGGTCTCCTCTCCTCTCTGACAGGACGTGGATCTGTGTTTACATACATAGATCCACGGTCCTGCTCTGTTACCCGGCAATTGCGGGTGCCCGGCGGACATCGCGGCCGCCGGGCAAGCGCACCGGGTCCCGAGCGATGCAGCGGGCACACGCGCGTGCCGCCGGCGGCATCCACGCGCCCCTAGTGGCTCGAGAGGGCGATCACATCATATGACGTCCGCCAAGAACAACAGAAGCCTCGTCCCGCCGTCATATGATGGTGGGCGGTGGCTTAGTGGTTAACGTAATATATTTCATTGCGTTACTGCAGGTTTAATGCCATATAGTTCTGTGCATTACTGAAAGTTTAACACCATATATTTTATTACGCTACTGCAAGTTTAACGCCATATAGTTCTGTACGTTACTGCAAGTTTAACGCTGTATAGTTCTGTGCGTTACTGCAAGTTTAAAGCCGCATATTTCATTGCGTTACTGCAAATTTAACGCCAAATATTTCATTGGGTTACTGCAAGTTTAACGCCATATAGTTCTGTGCATTACTGCAAGTTTAATGCTGTATATATCATTGCATTATTGCAAGTTTAATGCCATATATTTCATTGTGTTACTGACAGTTTAACGCCATATAGTTCTGTGCATTACTGCAAGTTTAACGCTGTATATTTAATTGCGTTACTGCAAGTTTAACGCCATATAGTTGTGTGCGTTACTGCAAGTTTAACGCCGTATATTTCATTGCATTACTGCAAGTTTAACGCCATATAGTTCTGTGCGTCACTGCAAGTTTAAAGCTGTATATTTCATTGCGTTACTGCAAGTTTAACACCATATAGTTGTAGTTGTGTGCATTACTGTAAGTTTAACTCCGTATATTTCATTGAGTAACTGCAAGTTTAACGTCATATAGTTCTGTGCGTTACTGCATGTTTGATGCATTATATTGCAGTATATTATAGGGTATCCGTGAAGTGTGTCTGTGTCGTGAATACTCAAATTAAAGTGCACCAAACACCACTTTCTATTGATTAAAGTGCATCCACGTACACATTTACACATCTTTTATTACATTTTGTTAACAAACACCCCCTACTCCCCCCATTATGTCTGGGAGGATAGCAAGGAGAGGCAGATATTCCCATGGCACTGTAAGGGGGCCAGGAGCATATGTTTCCACAGGCAAAGGTGGACGTGGTCAGTCTCCAGGCAGGGCATCATTTCTTCTGTTTAGTGATGTTGCCCGTGCTATCCAGCCACAGCATGTAGAGGAGGTGTTGGACTGGCTTACTAAACCGTTCTCATCCTCCGTCACCCAAGCAGAGACTAGTGTGCAGTCCCCTGCAGCTGCCAGAAAACCTGCCTCCTTGTCCACAGTTATTCCTGCCATAGCCCCAGCATCAGGCATGGAGTAGTCAGCGAAGTTATTTGAACACAGCGTCAGCCACTTGCTCCTTGATGATGCACAGCCATTACTCAATTCAGATGTTGGTTCTGACTCTGAGGTTGAGAAAGGCAGGAACATGAGCATACAGAGAGGGGAGAACACTGGTACACAAATTGGCAGTCATGTTCCCCCAGCCCCAGCGTATTTCCAAGTTGTCTTCAGTGGTAATGAGGATGGAGGAGATGATGAGGTCACTGACTCGAACTTGGGTGCCGGATAGAGCAGAGGAGGAAAGAGAAGTTGAGGCACAACCCCAACAAGGCATCCATCGTGGAAGAGTAGAGAGCATCCACCCTATTCCAATCACATTGTGGTGCTGTTATCTCCCGGCCCACTTCCCAGAGCTCAGCTGTCTGGGCCTTTTTTTTAGTACATGTGCAGCCGATTGCACAGTTGCTATTTGCAAACTTTGTCTCAAGCGCATCAAGTGCTCCTCTCTTGACGAACAGAAGCTTCAAAACTATGTTTTCCATGACACGGTAACCTACCAGAATCGGGAAAAGCGTTTGATAAACTGCTCTTGATGGAAGGTGTCCTCAAAAAATTTCATCTTCTGCACCCTCTGTGGGAAAGGGGGGAGTTCTGAGACTTTCCCCTTATAATGGTGGTCAAGGAGGGTTGCCAACCAATAGTGATCCTTTCCCTTTATGCCACGTATTCTTGGGTCCTTTCGCAGGCTTTGAAACATGAGGGAGCCCATGCACTACAAATTTGCGGGGCCTGAGAAGCAGACTCCTCTGGGTCACTGAGGATTACAGTATCCGGAACTGCCTCCTCCCAGCCACGTACTACTCCCAAGGGTTCTGGGGATGGAAAACCCTATCTTATTGTTTGACGTATGTCTTCCTTTGCTTCAATGCCTCAGAAACTGCCAGAAACTGCCAGAATCCACCTCCTCCTCCTCTCTCTCCTTTTGTGTGTTCTGTGGCATAGGAACAATGGTGTCTGGATAAAGTGGGCCTTGAGAGGAAAGGAAGTCCTCCTCTTCATCCCGCTGCTCTGCCTTGAGTGCCCAGTCCATAATGCCAAGCAGAGTCTGCTTCAGCAGGAACACAACAGGGATTGTGTCACTGGTGCATGCATTGTCACGGCTCACCATCCTTGTGGCCTCCTCAAATGGTGACAGTACCATGCATGCATCCTTTGTGGGCGTGGGAAAAAAAAGCTGAGCTGGCCTGAGCCTGTCAATGTGCCATACTCCCACAGGTACTCGTTGAGGGCCGCATTGCCAAAGTCAAGTTCCACCTGGTGGGCATGTCACAAATCAGGCGATTTATGGGCAGGTGAAATTCCTGCTGAATTTCAGTCAACCGAGCACTGGCTGTGTATGATCGCCTAAAATGGCTACAGACTGTTCTGGTCTGTTTTAGTAGATGTTCCAACCCTGGGTACCTATTTAGGAAACGCTGCACCACCAAATTCAGGACATGTGCCAGGCATGGCACGTGTCAACTTTCCCTGTCGGACGGACAGGAGGTTTGTGCCATTATCATACACCACCCTTCCTGGCTTCAGCTAGTGTGGTGTGAACCACCTCTGGGCCTGTCCCTGCAGAGCTGCAAGAATCTCTGCTCCGGTGGGGTTTCTCGATATCATCCAACACTCTTATTGATTCCCCATATTGACCCAACAAAAAACCTCGTCAGACCCAGCGCGCAAAAACCCAAACCGGGGCAGCAATGAGGCCAGAGATTGCAACCACAGGGAACAGAAGGATGGAGTCTGTTGATTGATCAGAGCAATACCCAGAAAGTGGAAGTAGTCATCAATTATACAATTAAACTATATAAATGAAACAGTCACTCACACTGCTGGAGAAAAAGTACCATCCTCCGGCGCTGTCAGCGCCGGAGGATGGTACTTTTTCTCCAGCAGTGCGAGTGACTGTTTCATTTACCAGCAATACTGAAGTATTTCCTATAACTACAATTCAATCGATATTGATGACTACTTCCACTTTCTGGGTATTGCTCTGATCAATCAACAGACTCCATCCTTCTGTTCCCTGTGGTTGCAATCTCTGGCCTCATTGCTGCCCCGGTTTGGGTTTTTGCGCGCTGGGTCTGACAAGGTTTTTTGTTGGGTCAATATGGGGAATCAATAAGAGTGTCGGATGATATCACCACCAGTTTGCATATCCCTTGAAAAAGCGACAATGCGAAACATGTCGGGCTAGTATGCAATAAGTATCATCTGCTAAATCATAATACACACTCCTATCCCATCCGACCACCATGTTTTTAGAATTGTAATTTCTGATACTATGTACAATTTGTATGTTCCTTTTTAATGGTTGAAATAATAAATTGTGTTTTTAGAAAAAAACTTTTTTTCTCTATGTACAGTTTGCTTGCACCGTCAAAATCCCTTTAGTCTTTTCTGTATTTATAATTTTGTTCAGGGATGTGGTGCCTATCATTTAGGGTGTTTTTCCCATATTCGGAACCAAAACCAGAATACATACATAGAGGGTTCTTTACTGTAAGAGCGACAAGGATGTGGAATTCCTTTCCACAGGCGGTGGTCTCAGCGGGGAGCATCGATAGTTTCAAAAAAACTATTATATAAGCACCTTAACGACCACAACATACAGGGATATACAATGTAATACTGACATATAATCACACACATAGGTTGGACTTGATGGACTTGTGTCTTTTTTCAACCTCACCTACTATGTTAGAATAGGTTTAGAATTTAGGTGGGAGAAGGTTTAGGCTTAGTTAGTATTTGACTATACTTCCACTCTAAATACATTTTAATTGGAACAAATATGCAGATGAGGATGTTTGATCTCACTCAAACAATCTACTGTGCATGCTGACTCAGAAAGTACTGAAGTCATTGATAGCCATGCAACTAGCATCTCTATCAGCACAGGTCTTCTTTAAACCCATGAGCTCATTTAATGAGTAAGGTTTAGTATGTTAAACACTCACTAAAGTAAACAGGCAACTTGCAGTTCTGACCCTGTGTGTCTAAAAAAGGTAAATGTATTAATGTGTCACAACAGTAAACTATTTGTGCAGTTTTAGCTTATGATATTAAGCATGTTTTCAGTAAATGACTATATGTGTGCACTTTGGCTCAGGGGCCAGGATCTCTGTTAACAAAACTCTCACCCCAGGCTCCTTCTAAGCTTTAAACATTTTAATTAATGATGGGGTTGATATTTGCTATGTAACGCTACTTTTTTGGCTTCTCCCAGTTTGTGACACAAAGCTGTAACATTGCCTGGGACAAACAAAGGTTGCAAATAACAGAAACGCATTTCTGAAGCCAAGAAAGGAGGAAAAAAAAACACCCACGGTGCTATTCATAATGTCCTCTGTTCTTAATGTGCCTTTGAGGAAATAACTGTCGGAAATTAAATGACCTGCAGGCTTAACACGCACAATCCCGGGAATCCTTGAGGCCACGTATTCTTCTTCAGTATCTTGGTGACTGATTCAGTCATGAAGAAGTTAAGATTAATCAACCAAAACACTGCCAAGAATTAAGTAGAGTAAATTAATGTTGCCGGTTAATACTACAGCCACCCACCTCTTTGCTTTCTAAATGCTAATTATTTGCCCATACAACGCCTTGATAACTGCCACTAAGCTCTCGGTAGCTACTAATTACACATTTACACTGTCCTTTCCATGTCAGACAAAGATTACACATTTCACAAAGTGTTATTGAAGTAGCTTTTAATTACTCATCCAGAACTGAGAATGGCAAGGAGAACAGAATGCCGGTGCTGAAGAAAATGGAGGAATAATAATCTATTTGCAATGGAAAAATAATGAAAACAGGGTTGTTTGATTCTTAGAAGACAGGTTCACTCAAAATGATTTTATGCCTGCAGATTTTGATCCTCTTTCAGGCTGTTCAAGGTGATCCCAGTAGGGAGATCCACTACACCCCAGCATTAACAAATGACACTCAATGCACATATCCCTATGAAGTCACTTATCCCATTCCATGCAAGTATTCTGTAAAAGGATTTCTGTAAAGAGTGCAACTCAGATCAGTCCAGGAAACTCTGAGACAGGAGGACAGTAGAATAATAAGCTGTAAGTCCAGCCAAAACATGTTTTTGCTTAAATGAGTGGGGAAGCATTAGAACCCTGGCATCTGTTTTAACTGCTATCCAGCACTCTTTTACAGTGAGTTTTTAAAATTATCTCCACACATGGCCTGTGTTAAGGTACCATTGCCCATTTTGCTCACATATTGCCATGATAGCCCATTTGTTACTCAGATTTTGCCTGGAGTGCCATTTGTTGCCAATATACTATCACTATTGCCTGTTTGTTGCCCACATACTGTAATGATTGTCTGTTTGTTGCCCAGGTATTTCCATGACTACCTATTTGTTGTCTACATATTACAACAACTGCCCATTTGCTGCCCAAATATTCTCAGGGCTGTCTGTTTTTTTCTTTTTTTTTGCCCATGTAGTACCATAACTTTCCAATTCTTGGTCAAATATCATGACTGCCCCTTGTTGTCCATGTATTGTCAGAAAGGTCAATTTGCTGCTCACGTATCATCATGATTGCCAGTGTTTTACCTACATTTACTATGCACCTATAGTCACGATTGTCAGTGTACTGCCAACATTTGCTGACAGTAAGTTGCTCACATGTTGCCACAATTACCAATGTGCCAGTCTGTTGCCAATATATTGACACAATTGTTCCTTACATGTTGACACATTTGCTCATATACTATCACTGTTCATTGGGACAATGGTAGTTCTAGAACTAGAGAGTTCTTACTGCTTAGTAAATAAAATAAAGGCTGTGTTCACTTCAGCCATCCAATCATGTGGAAGCAAAAAAACATTTTTTTCAATTTTCCTGACACATGATTGGAATTTCAAAATTAGCTCAATTTGATGCACTAAACTAAGTGATTATTTGCTTTGCGAAGTGAACAGTATTTACTTCCTTAATAAATTAAGGTAAAGTAGTGTTACTTCAACCATCCAATCATGTGGAAGCAAAGAAAAACTTTTTTCAATTGTCCTGGTACATGACTTGATATTCAAATGAACTAACTTGATTCACTAAGCTGTGAATATTTGCATTATAAAGTGAATAGCATTTACTTATTTATTAAATCATTCCCTCTGTGTCAGGTTTGGTGTATTACAAGGAATAAAATACTCCTTAAAATTAAATATTACAGGCATACCCCACTTTTAAGTACACAATGGGGTTTATTTACTAAAGCTGGAAAGTGCAAAATCAGGCTCACTTCTGCATAGGAACCAATGAGCTTCCAGGTTTTTTAACCAAAGCTTAATTGAACAAGCTGGGGTTAGAAGCTCATTGGTTTCTATGCAGAAGTGAGCCTGATTTTGCATTTTCCAGCTTTAGTAAATAAACCCCATTGTGTACTTAAAAGCAGGGTATGCCTGTATTGATATTCAGATTAAATGATGAGTTCAGTGATACCAGTATACATGCCTAATGGGCCAAGGCTCACATATTTTTACTAAACCCAGAACCTGCATTCACTATATCTGGTCTCCCACAGTACACAGAACATGGAAATGCAATTATTTTAGTAAATATAAATGGATAAATACCTTTTCTCCTCAGTAGCATATAGCAGCCTTGTGACTTTTATCAGTTCCTAGTAAAGCTTGTAGGAGGAGTTTTCATTCTCCCCTGATCCTCTGTCTGGACATGTGTGGGCAGTGTGGATTGGCCCTGTGCTAATCACATGCACTCTCCCAAAAAAAAAAAAAAAAACACTCTAGCAATACACACCAAACTGAGCATGTGCAGCCCCTCCCCTGGCTCTGTAAACATCAGGTTATTTTTTGGAGACAGTGAAAGAAGAAAAGGATCAGAGAGACACGATCAAGCAGCCTTTATACACAATGCTCAGGATTAACCCCTTAGATTTCACCGTGAGTAAAACAAGCATGCTTTACTGCATATACAGACTGATTTTACTCTTGTGGGTTTAGTAACACTTTAACCGGTTCCCGACCGGCTCACGTCTTTTTACGGGGGCAGAATGGCACCCCTGCGTGAAACCCCATTTGGGTACGGGGTTCCATTTAAGAGCCACCAAAGGGCAAACGCTCGTGTCCGCAGCACATCGGGGGGACCCAATGCGTGTGGCCGGCGGTTGCAATCGCCGCCGGCCACGTGCGATCGCGTGCACAAGAGCCAGCATGGGGATTTGTGTATGTAAACACACAAATCCCTGTTCTGTCAGGGGAGAGAAGACATGTCGTTTGTTCCAACTAAGTAAGAACAGCAATATGTCTCCTCCGCTAGTCAGTCCCATATAGTTAGAACACACTGAGGGAACACACATTTAACCCCTTGATCGCCCCCTAGTGTTTACGCCTTCCCAGTGAAATGTATACAGTAATCAGTGCCTATTTATAGCACTGATCGCTGTATAAATGTCAATGGTCCCAAAAATGTGTCAAAAGTGTCCGATCTGTCTGTCGCAATGTCGCAGTACCGCTAAAAATCGCAGATCACTGCCATTACTAGTAAAAAAAAATAATAAAAATGCTATAAATATGCCATACATCTTTCCCAACCAAACAATACACACTTATTGCGATTTTTTTTTACCAAAATAATGTAGAAGAATACATATCAGTCTAAACTGATGAAAAAAATCGTTTTTTTAAAAAAACTGGGGGATATTTATATAGAAAAAAGTAAAAAATTGGGGTTTTTTTTTCAAAATTGGCACTTTTTTTTTGTTTATAGCGCAAAAAAATAAAAACCGCAGAGGTGATCAAATACCACCAAAAGAAAGCTCTATTTGTGGGACAAAAAAAGATGCAAATTTTGTTTGGGTACAGGGTCGCATGACCGCGCAATTGTCAGTTAAAGCGACGCAGTGCCAAGAAAGGGGGTAAAATCTTCTGGGGCTGAAGTGGTTAATATCCTTGTCAATTACAGCAGGAGGTACATTACTCCATATATATTTGTACAAATTTAACTGGCACTAAATCCAGACAGATCATATATTCTGCAAATAGCAAACTTGCTTCAAAATTGTTTTGAACTATTTTCACCCAAAATGCTTGTTTCCAACATGAATCACACAGATTAACACTGGAGTCAGCCAGATCATCTGTCTTACTCAAAAACAAAATGTACTAAGAACACTTTGCTATGTTTTATTGAAAAAGTACTTTCTTCAAGGTGACTTGAGAGGCTCCACTGTTTACCAATCAGATCTGCTGCGAATGTTGGAAGACTTTTATCTTGAATGATACAGCATTGTTCAATTCCCTCTAGAGACATCTAGTAATATTAAAGGGACTAATACAGAGATTACAGTTATTTACAATTATACATTTTATACATAGAAAGCCCCCCAAGAATAGACAGAGTATGAGGAAATAATATTCTGAGCAGATAAAAAAAAAAATGATCATTAAACAAGCTATGGGATGATGTGTCTCTCCCTATCATAACTAGGATAACTTTAGGATATGGGGATTCACCACTGTATACTGCCTTTATAAGGTTGCATACTGCTAAGGAAAAAATGCTAGTATCTGTAAACATTTATTGCAATGGATATGTTTTTTTTTTATTTTTGCATTGGACACAGACTGTAAAAAACTGACTCGCTGCCATTGAAAGTGGACTTTCTAAACGCTGCCCACTTTAAGGGAAAAAGGGAAACAGCAATTTGAATGCAAGCACTTTAGAATAAGCTGGTTACTTAAAATAAGGTTACCAGATTTTTAAAATGAAATTCGGGGACATATTTTTTTTTACTAGTAATGGCGTCAATCAGCGACCTATAGTGGGACTGTGATATTGCAGCAGACAAATCGGACACTAAGTGACACTTTGTGTGAACCAGTGACACTAATACAGTGAACAGTGCTAAAAATATACACTGCCCCTGTACTAATGACACTGGCTGGGAAGAGGTTAACATCTAGGGTAATCAAAGGGTTAAATGTGTGCCTAATAAGTGTTTTCTCACTGTGGGGTGGTGCTTTTACTAAGGGAAGGCATAGGTCCCTGTCCCTGCTTTGCAGGAACACAGGATCAATGTCTTCCATACTGACAGAGTGATCTGCCTTGTTTACATAGGCAGACTGCCGTATTGCCTGTGTACAGAATGATCGGTGGGTACCGGCAGACATCAAGTCTTCTGGACCTGCTGATTGGCCCCAATACCCAGAAATGCAGGATTATATATATATATATATATATATATATATATATATATATATATACAGGATCCTGCGCAGTGGGACCACCCTGTAGCAGTAAATCTGCTATGAGGCAGTCAGCAACTGGTTAAGATCATCAGCATTATGATAACACACAGGCAGCAGGTGCTCTATCATGGCTCTGGCTGGATCTGTCACAGTGTGTTGCATAACATGACTGCTGGGTGCTGATTTTGTTAACTTATGACCAATAACCCAGTTATTACCAATAACCCAGTTAATACCAATATTCCCCAATTGAAGTCCATTGGGACAAAACGCGTCAGCCTTGGCTTTCTGCTTCTCACATTGTTTTTTTACTCTGTGATCACAGTTTTTATTCTTACCGATAGTATGCTGGTTTGTATAATAAAAAAAACACTTTTAACCTACAACATATGGAGGCATTTTTTTCTTTCTATACCCCCCGGATGATACTTCTTTGGCCGTCCAGCCTGGCTTTCAACACCTGGGTTGCAGCCTTGGTGTTTCTTACGTCTGAGTTCCAGCTCTGCGGCTACCTGTACACCCCTTGGAGTCGTGTTTGGAGGTCTTTGGTTCCTTTGGAGATCTGTGAATCTGCTGATCCTGGCACCTTTGCTTGACTGACTCGTTGTCACTGACACTCAAGTCCACCATTTCCGGTATCAGTATATATACTTCTCCCTTTGGTTGAAGATGTACCATCCTTGATGCTCTACATGCCAGCTAGTGCCAGTGTACTCTATCCCTGAGCAATCACCATCTGGTGGTGGACTTATACCAGTATACTTTAGGACCATTCCACTCATTGGACTTTTTTCACTTACACTTTCATTTATTTTTGATTGTTTTATTTGAGATTGATTTTCATCACCCAGTAATTATTTGTATATTGGTATACATGTTTATTGTTTTTAGTGCTACATCCTTTATCATCAACTCTACATATATGTTTGAATAACCCTTTCAAAATGTTTTTGTCATTCGCTAAAATGGCAAGGTTATGAACATGAGTTTAAAAATATGACACAGTACAACAGGAACGTAAAAAAATATATAAAAAGGACTGTAATTATGGAACTTGGGGAAATGTAGATAAGCTCTGTAATTTTACAGATAAAAAAAAACACATATGCTGATTGTACATAAGGATCAAGCCACCTAAAACTAATATTTCAGCTTTGGGCAGATTCGTATGGCCCTTATCATATGTTCATTTTTCATAATTATCTTTTACAAAATGCTGCCAGGGAGTTTCATTCTTGTACATTCTTGTAATTTAAAATGAATTCAAAATAGAGAAAAATGGTTGTAACAGACCAGGGAACTCAAGCTTGGGAGTCCCCAAAAAATATACAAAATTGGTGGATGTTTCAGCTTGCTACAATGTACCCAAAAATAAACTGTTAGTACCCTCTTACATTATGTACATTTAGGAAAGAATCCAGTCCTTTTTTTAAAGCAATCTACTGAGCTGGCCAGAACCACTTCTGGAGGGAGTCTATTCTATATTTTCACAGCTCTTACTGTAAAGAAACTTTTACGTATTTGGAGATGAAATCTGTTTTCCTCTAGACGTAAAGAGTGCCCCCTTGTCCTCTGTGATGACCTTAAAGTGAATAACCCAACACCAAGTTCACTATATGGACCCCTTATGTATTTAAACAAGTTAATCATATCCCCCCTTAATCTCCTCTTCTCAAGAGAGAATAAATTCAGTTCCTCTAATCTATCCTCATAGCTGAGCTCCTTCATGCCTCTTATAAGTTTTGTTGCCCTTCTCTACACTTTCTCTAGTTCCCTGATATCCTTTTTGTGAACTGGTGCCCAAAACTGCATATGAACTGCATATTCCAGATGAGGTCTTACTAATGATTTGTACAGGGGGCAAAATGATATCTCTCTCTCTCTGGAGTCCAAACCTCTCTTAATACAAGAAAGCATTTTCCTTGCTTTGGGAAACCGCAGCATTGCATGCTATTAAGCTTATGATCTACCAAAACCCCCAGATCGTTCTCCACCATTGACTCCCCCAGTTGTACTCCCCCTAGTATGTATAATGCATGCATATTCTTAGCCGCCAAGTGCATAACTTTACATTAATCAACATTAAACCTCATTTGGCACTTAGTTGCCCAAGTAAACAGTGCACTGAGGTCGGCTTGTAAGTTGGAGATGTCCTGTAAGGATGTTTTTCCACTGCATAGATTAGTGTCATCCCAGATCCTTTATCATTTATAAAGATATTAAAAAGTAAGTGTCCCAACACTGAACCTTGGGGTACACCCCAAGGTACAGCAATCTCCCCTGCTGTGCTATTGTGTTCTGACAGGGGGAGGCCCCTCCCCCGCTAGAAAACTCTAGTCAGCACTTTCATCCATTCGCTGAGAATGCTGATCAAGAACCGGTCAGCAGACCTTTATCAGTCATGACCCTTCCACAGAAGGCAGCTTCTGTCAGACCGGCTGCTGTACTCATGGTCAACCAGTTTCAATTGAACCAGCCGATGCCACCCAAAACATTCGGCCTGTGTGTACTAGGCTTATTTCGACCTACGTCATGAATGAGTCCTGTAGTGATGTAAAAGCAGATTTAAGGAACCACAGAGTGTAAAAAGGTACTTAGGAGCTCAACATCTCCTGAAATTGTTGGTTTCTAAAGAAACTGAGGAAGATGTTTTTTTCACTAATGTAACTGAGTAAACTGAGTGCAAGACAGGTAAGTTTTTTTTTCCCCTTTTTTTATTACATGGACAGCTTTTACTAGGACTTTCAGTTTAAATCTCTTAAACATTCATTTTCCTAATAACCCAAAACTAAGTAATCAGTATCTAACTCTTCATCTTTCAATTAAGATATTTTATGTTCTACAAGACTGAGGTCTGATGGAGAAAAATGTTTGAGGGCTACAAAAAAATGTTTCCAATTACTGGCTTAGATAGGACATGCATAATAGCATAGATAGCAGAAGCTGTATCAAATGCTAAATACGTGCCAATTTAAGTACCCCTGCTGACAACATTTCTTTTAGTTTTGTGTAGCATTGGGAAGAGCCTGACTGTTTTTGTTATTGCTTTTCCCTTTTTTTTCTGTGTAGTCACAGAGATAAGAATTTAGGGTACCTACCTGAAGAGAACCTAGAGAGATAGAAACAGGTCTACCAGATAGACAGTCCAATGGTAAATACAGGGCAAGCTGAAAACAGGTTGTGCTGTTACAACTTGCAACAGATTACCAAAAAAAGAAAACTGTTTACAGTAACATGATACCCAAACATACTTAAAAATAGATGTAGGGTTTACACACACTTAAAACCCAAACCCAAACCCAAAAACAAAAATGATCATAGTGCAGCTTACCAATCCTTAAATGTGGTGGTTGCGTTACTTTTCTTTTTTAGGCTTATTTTTTATTTATTCTCAACTGGTGATCCAGCCAGCAACACATTTCCTGTCCTAGGGTGACCTGACTCTGCATGGAGGAGCATTGGAGACACGTTTGGACAGCAGCATTGTCTACCTGGGGGCATGGTAGTGTTAAGCCCTATACACATGGTAAGATTGTTGGCAGGGGATTGTCTGTTGACAAACTGTTGTCCTAAAATCTTACCGTTAGTACGCTCCTTTTGACAACTGTTGTCCAACTTTCTGCCAAAAAATATTGGATGACAGGCTAGTAAATTTTCGGCAGACAACTGTTTGACATCAGATTTTCGTATGGTCAGTACACAAATCCATCACACAAAAGTCGAAAGTACAAACACGCATGCTCGGAATCAATGCTCACCAAACACAAAATTGCTAGAAGGGGCCCAAAGGGTGGCGCTCAAGAGCTGAAATTCCTCGTATTTAGTACGTCACTACATTCGTGTTTGTGGCACGACAATTGTGTAACGTTAGTATGCAAGACAAGATTCTGGCACACGCCCTTTTGACAAAAAACAGAAGCTCGGTTGGCCAACAATCGTACCATGTGTACGAGGCTTAAGACACACCAGCAAATTTAGATGAACATGACTAACAAAATAAATCTGAACTCCAGATAACACGTTTTAAGCATGTTTTAAGCAGCTGCCCATCTGTTGCCAACTCTGCCTGTGACCGGACCTGCCTGCTCTGCTCCTGCTCTGCATCTGCTGCCTGTGTTCCAGCTGTCTAAGGATCACCAACCCACTTGCATCAGGATCCTGGGCCCTTACTTCCACAAGTCATCCACCAGGCTCTCATACCACTCTGTGCTCCCGTGCCTCCTGTTCATACTACCAGGGGCCGCCAACCAGACATGTAAGGGAGGCCTTCCGTTGCTATATCGGGCTCATCATTCAGGTACGTGGAAGTCTGACACCAGCTGTTGATGATATCCTGCTCGTCAGTCCTGCCTACTTAAGCCATTCAGCCCAGAGGATCTCTGCCTTCGCCTTAGTCAACATCACAGAGACGCTCTCCTGCATTCCTGTTAAAAGACTTGCTTGGCTGACATCCCTTCTGGCTCCAGATCCTGCTTGCTGTTTTACTACGCTCATCTCCGGCTCCCTGATGTTTGGCTTGTCTTACTATCCATTCCGGTCCCTGAACTCTGGCTATGTTTGGCTACGTTTTTTCTATTTACTTTTATTATTAAACAAGTGCAATTTAACTGTACTTCTGTCTCGGTCTGATTTCATGGTTTCTGACAAACTGCTAACATGTTTCGGCGAAGAGCCTTGTTAACAGCATAGTTACCCACATATATATACAAAAAGAGACTAGAACCTCCCCCATTCATTAGTCAATGCAATTAGCTATAGATGAGAATCACCATTGTGTAGAGACCCTCTGAAGGTAAAAAACTTTTTTTTTTGCATAGATTTAAAATGCATTTATACATTGACACAATAAACATGAAAAAACAATGATAATAATCATCATAGATTATTGTGTACATGAATTCTGTGATTTAAAAATCGAAATAAATAAATCTAAATCTAAATAAAAACCATTAAACTACTTGTGGGTCAAAACTAAGATTTCAGGAAAGGAACTGATTCATAGTAACAGATATTCAGGGAAAATTAGGGCATATGAAAATAGATGATAAAATTACTCATCCAACCTATTAGATGTGGTTATTAACGTAAAAATACATGAACATCATATCTAAAATTCATTCCTGTCGGCATTCTCGTGTTTAAGTTAAAAATCCACAAAACCTCTCTCTCTAATAGCTTGCGGTGGGGGTCCCCTCCACAGGTGAATTTTCTACTCTCTCCAGGCCATAAAAAGTGAAGGAGGACATATTACTATGAAGCTCCATGAAAGTGTTCGCTCACCCGTGTCCTGAGAGCTCTAATTGTGCAGCCCACATACTGCAGACAGCACAAAGTACACTCTATTGTATAAACTACGTTGGAGGAACCACAGTTTGTGTAGTCCCGCAGAAAAAACTCCTTCCCTGTAGCACAAGATTGTACTGTCTTCAAATTTTTGGTATGTTTGTGGCAGAAACGACGTGTGTTAGTGCCACAAACATATTGTCCAATTTCACTTAACCATGTCCTCTCCACACCTTTGGACAAAAACAAGCTGGGTGATAACATTCCTCCCAAAGTTTTAGCCCAACGGCTGGAAAATCTACACATTAGTAGCACGCAAATATAACTCCAAGGATGTAAACAGAGCAATAGCCACAGCTGCAGACAAGATCCACGTTATTATAAACACAAATCCCATAAAAAAGGCAAATCTGATGGCCATTTGTGTTTTATTGTTAACCATTATTTTCTTTTCAGGTATGCCATTCAGCTGCAGCACTTATTTATTTATCTTGACAGCAACAGCATTTGCTCTCACGATACTTAAATCAGTGACTCCAGCGCTGTAGGAGGTGATTTAAACACCGCAGGTAAAAGAAAAAGAGCATATATGCTGAAGCATGGGGGAGGGGTGGAGGGGCGATTTGCCCCTAACATTAGGGGTGGATTGCCCCCATGCTTTGGCATATATTTTTTACTCTTGTTTTGGCACAGATTGTTGTTGTTTTATTGAGTTACTATTTTATTGTTACCATTGTTTGCTTTTCAGGTACACTATTCAGCTGCAGCACCGATTTATTTATTTTTACAGCATTAGCTCTCACGATACTTAAATCAGTGACTCCAGCGCTGTAGGAGGTGATTTTAACCACAGTTAAAAAAAAATGGTGCATGTATGCTCATTATAAGTGGGTGGATGCAGGGCGGTAGTCTAATGATGGGCTCACCCACTGATTAATCTCATTTTTCATTCAGCCCACAGGCTGCATGAAAAAAAAGAACACTACAATATATGCCCAACAAGGACCAGCAATGTACTGGTATGTTGCTGGACTTTGAGTGGTTATACCAGAATGATACCTGCAGGTTTAGGTATCATCTTGGTATCGTTCTTTTCAGCCTAGTGGATTGCTTTTACAAGCAGTGGGAGGGAATGTTCCCCCCGCCATCTTCCATGGTTTTCTTGGGCTCTCCTGTCCCACAGGGGAACCTGAGAATGCAGCCGGTGGTTCCGCCATCTGACCATAGAGCTGATTGAAGACCAGAATGGCTCCAATCATCTCTATGGTCTAAGAAACTGGAAGCTACAAGCATTTCATGACTTAGGTTTTGCCGGATATAAACAGCACTGTTGGGAAATTGGGAAAGCATCTTATCACACCGATCTTGGTGTTTTCAGATGCTTTGCGGGTAGAGGAGATATCTAGAGTCTAATAGACCCCAATTTATTTTTTTTTAAAAAGAGTACCTGTCACTACCTATTGCTATCATGGGAGATATTTACATTCCCTGTGATAACAATAAAAACAATAAAAACATTAAAATAAATGAAAGGAACAGTGTAAAAATAAAATAAAATAAGCAAAATTTAAAATTTTAAAAAAAAAGAAAAAAGCACCCCTGTCCCCCCATGCTCGCGCGCAAAGGTGAATGCAAGCGTCGGTCTTGTGTAATATGTAAACAGCAATTGCACCATGCATGTGAGGTATCACCACGAACATCAGATCAAGGGCAGTAATTTGAACATCTTTGTGCACATTTAGAAATGGAAGAAGCGTCTATGCTCTAAATATTATATAGACTGAAACCTGCACAACATTCAATAAAAAGATATGCCGATGGAAAAATCTAATGTACAGTGTAGATCTGATAGTATTTAATCCCAATTAGTATCTAAAAACACTGCTTCAGATTTCCATCCAGGTGGTGGCTACATCTTCGGCATTTGCTGATTTAACAACATATAATTATTCACACCGACATATGTCTTCTTCTGCACCTGCAGGTGTGGGCGTTGCTCCCGTCCTCTACTAGGCACCTCAGACCCGAAGGATCTGTCTGTTAGTTTTACAGCTAACATACTCACAGCTTGACAAGTGTGACAACTATTTTCCTCCTCCAAGCAAAAATTTTGGACCTCTGCCACAAACAACCCACGAAATAGTTTCCTTGGTATTTGCTCTGCTAATTATTTGTCAGCCCAGCAAGAACATATGCAATTTGTGGCTGTTTGTAGTTTATTATTTTCGAGAGGCAATCCCTTGACTGCCAATGAGTATACAGTATAACACTGTCTGAATTGGAATTCCACCAAAATATTCAATTTGATAAATTAAAAACATATCAGTTGGTGGATATATAACCAAAGGGGTTGCCTTGTATCCTCTGCTGCTCTCTGAATTCCAAGCTACATATGTCCAGTTAGTTGACCTCTGATGTAGACGATTAGAGAGGGAAGTGAGATAAAGACTAGGGTGGGAACAAGTCATGATGGAACATATGCTAATCAGCATGTGGTATATACAATATCTTTGCTAATGTACTGCATTTGGAAGTTGTTTCATACATTATGACATGTAGCCACTGTGGTCTTTGATTAGAACGACACAGGAAATATGTTCAAAGTGGCTCAAATGGAAATGCTGCAAAGTGAAATCCATTACAATTTATAACTCAGGGTCTATGTAGCCATTTTTTCTTTTCATTGTTATATATAGGTAAATTGTCCCATGAAACGCAAAAATCATTATAGCCAACAATGGGTTCAGCAATACTTGCAACCTTCATTCTACTTACTTTGTGAACTATGATGCTAATCCTCAGTTATTCAGTTATATCACCTTGATTTTCTTATATATTGATGGAACCAGCAGCAGACTGCTAACCAGGATTGTAGCGTTATGTTTTCCTAATTCTGGGATATATAGGGGGTTATTTACGAAAGGTAAATCCACTTTGCACTGCAAGTGCACTTGAAAGTGCACTGAAAGTGCACTTGGAAATGCAGTCGCTCTAAATCTAAGGGGTAGATCTGAAATGAGTGGAAGCTCTACTGATTTTATCATCCAATCATGTGCAAGCTAAAATGCTGTTTTTTATCTTCCTTGCATGTCCTCCTTGGATCTACAGAAAATTCACTTTCAAGTGCACTTGCAGTGCAAAGTGGATTTTCCTTTAGTAAATAACCCCCATAGAGTATTATGAACAGCAACATATAACAGACAAGGGTAGCTGAGGATGGAGAGCTATAGACAGGTCTGCTGTTAGAAAACACGGGGTCCCATATAGCCTACCTGACAGGGCCCCCCTTCTCGGCTGAAAGTGACTTTTTATAAATATCTGTTTACATACACTGTTTCTTGTTTGTAGAGGACATTTACCAATATTTGCATTTTTTTTTACTGTGGATGTGGATACAATTATAATATCTTTATGTACTGCATTGCCTTAGTTACAGGTTATATTTATTGCCCTGGACAATAACAATGCTTCCAGTGGTATGGCCCTTTAATTTGGCATTAAGATGTAGCTATGGGGAGGTGCATCATTTCGTGGGTAGACGGGCCTGTCATGGCTGGGCTCACGGTGGGTTACTGCAGAGACTCTAGTCATGGTGAGGCTTGACACGCATTGAAGGACCATCTCCAGGTTGAGATGTAATACATTCACATTTATTCTGATAACACAGGTGCCATATTTGTATTGGCGCACACCTATAATCTGACTCACGCATGCGCTACATCTCCAATTGTAAGGAGGTGTGAAGCGCATATGGGATGATGAGAATGAGGCATGGGACACATGCCGCGCCACCATACTACTGCATTGTAATGGTATGTAATGTTGGTGATACTGCTAATCAATTAAGCATAATCACTTAGAAGTCTATATATATACGCAAAGACCCCTATAGATGGAAACCCTGAATGATGTCTTAGCAGACGAAATGCGTCAGGTCCTTATTCTATCCAGGCCATTGTGTCCTACATGCTGCTGTTTTGTTGGATTTTAGGACAAGCTCATTTTCCATGGTTGTGATATACGTTTTCTACCTTTTTTAAATATACCAAATACAGTTTTACACTATGTGGAGGCTCTTTTTTGCTTTTATGACCCATTGGAACCTGAAAACAACTGAGTGAGTGGCAATCCTGTTCAATCAGGAGGCGGTGATGCGAGATCTTCTCAACTGCTTCTATACTTAATATTTGGAGTATACATGCTTTGCTGACATAGCACTCTGGTAAATGCAGTAGGGCTGAAACAACTAATCGATTAATCGACAACTAATCGATTATGAAATTAATCGATTACTATTTTCATAATTGATTAATCGGACAGTAACATAATGGGGTTAAAAAAAACTAAAATGAGCCGTTTATGGCACAAAAAGAGCAAATAATCGCTACTGTAAATATAACTTTCACAGTTCTACAGTAAAAAAATGAACCCCTTACAGTAGTGATTATCCAAAAGGCTAATTTAATTTTTTTTAACCCCATTATGTTACTAAACATCTTAAACCTGCTTCACATCTTTGTGTTTTTTGGTGCTTTTTGCAGAAACACACTACAGTTCATTTACATGGTTTCCTATGGGACACGTTCACATCTATGCTTTTTTCAGCCGCTGCATATTTGGAAAGGGTCAGGGACTTTTTTTTTTTTCTTAACGCAAACCGGTGCTTTTTTGGTTCAATATACTTAAATGGAGAAGCTGCTAAAAATCACGTAATGCTTTTTTGCAGCAATTTGTGTTTTTAAATTTTCCCAACAACAAATTGTCCAAAAAAATGCAAAAACGCAAATCGCAGCAAAATCACGTGTGCAAAAATCAAAACGCACAGCAAAAAGCACTGCAGAAACGGATCAAAAGCAAACTGCATAGGTGTGTACTGAGCCTTATGCTGGCCACACGGTCAATTTTCAGACAAGAATATTCAGACGAAAAATCTTTGTAAATTCGCTGAATGAAAGAATAAAAAAAATTGATCTTTGAGCCTGATGAAATTTACCAGATTCACCCTTTAATAGTATATATCCTCTAATAGTATATACAGTATATCTCTTCTAATTGTATATACAGTATATCTCCTCTGTCTTATTCTCAGAGTGGATTAGAGCTTTTGCTCCCTAACCATAAAGTTGGTAATTTATATTTACCACTGCATTGAGATATTTAGGAAAAAATTTCCTTTTTTGTTTTAAACTTTACATATTAAACTAAATTATACACCACACTTTTTTTTAAGGTTATTAACCGAATAATCGATTAATCGAAACCATAATCGGCCAACTAATCGATTATGGAAATAATCGTTAGTTGCAGCCCTAAAATGCAGTATTCGGTTTCAGTGGTGAATATTCACATATGAGGATGGTATGAACTGTCACCAATGCCATATTTAGTCACTTCTACTGCACTGGAATTTTTTACTTTGGATTTTTCATATTGTATGTTTTTATGCAAACATGTTAAGTTATGGTGTTGCACTGTATTGATTTAAATTCAACCTGATTTTTTGGCACATACAACATACAATGTTTTGATATGTTACTGGCCCATATACAGTTGTGCTCATAAGTTTACATACCCTAGCAGAATTTATGATTTCTTGGCTATTTTTCAGAAAATGTGAATGATAACACAAAAACATTTCTTTCACTCATGGTTAGTGTTTGGCTGAAGCCATTTATTATCAATCAACTGTGTTTACTCTTTTTAAATCATAATCATAACATAAACTACCCAAATGACCCTGATCAAAAGTTTACATCCCCTGGTGATTTTGGTCTGATAACATGCACACAAGTTGACACAAATGGGTTTGAATGACTATTAAAGGTAACCATCCATACCTGTGATCTGTTTGCTTATAATTAGTGTGTGTATAAAAGGTCAATGAGTTTCTGGACTCCTGACAGACTCTTGCATCTTTCATCCAGTGCTGCACTGATGTTTCTGGAGTCATAGGAAAAGCAAAAGAATTGTCAAAGGATATGCGGGAAGAGGTAGTTGAACTGTATAAAACAGGAAAGGAATATAAAAAGATATCCAAGGAATTGAGGATGCTAATCAGCAGTGTTTAAACTCTAATCAAGAAGTGGAAAATGAAGGGTTCTGTTGAAACAAACCACGATCAGGTAGACCAACTAAAAATTTCAGCCACAACTTGAAGAAAGATGGGCTGCATGGTCGAGTCGCCAGAAGAAACCCATTACTATGTAAATGCCACCAAGTATCCCACTTACAATACGCCAAACAGCACAGAAACAAGCCTCAAACCTTCTGGCACAAAGTCATTTGAAGTGATGAGACCAAAATGTAGCTTTTTGGCCACAACCATAAACGAGGTCTATGATGAAAGGTACACCATTCCTACTGTGAAACACAGAGGTGGATCGCTGATGTTTTAGGGATGTGTGAGCTACAAAGGCACAGGAAATTTGGTCAAAATTGATGGCAACATGAATGCAGTATGTTATCATAAAATACTGGAGGAACATTTGCATTTATCAGCCAGGAAGCTGCGCATGGGATGTACATAGACATTCCAACATAACAATGATCCGAATCACAAGGCCAAGTCGACCTGTCATTGGCTACAGCAGAATAAATTGAAGGTTTCGGAGTGGCCATCTCAGTCTCCTGACCTCAATATCATTGAGCCACTCTGGGGAGACCTTAAATGTGCAGTTCATGCAAGACAGCCCAAGAATTTACAGGAACTGGAGGCTTTTTGCCAAGGGGAATGGGCAGCTTTACCGTCTGAGAAGATAAAGAGCCTCATCCACAAATACCACAAAAGTTTTCAAGCTGTCATTGATGTTAAAAGGGGCAATACATGGTATTAAGAACTGGGGTATGTAAACTTTTGATTAGGGTCATCTGGGTAGTTTCTGTTGCCATTATGATTTAAAAAGAGTAAACACAATAGCAAACACAATCACTTCAGCCAAACACTAACCATGAGTGAAAGAAAAGTTTCTGTGTTATCATTCATATTCTCTGAAAAATGGCCAAGAAATCATACATTTTGCCAGGATATGTAAACTTATGAGCACAACTGTATGACTGTATGACTGTATGAATTTGTGAGTCAGTTCCTTTCCTTTGTGAGTCGGAGGCAACCATACCACAAAAGCTGGGACAGAAGTTTACACCATGTCAGGATCAAAGAAGTTGAAATTTAATGGATAGGGGCTGGCCTAAATATAAGGAAATTACCGGGATCCAAATTGACAGTCATGGAACTAACATTGCCAGTGAACAACGTACATACATGAAAAGCCTTAGGTGACTTCCAGAACAAGAGCCAAGTGACAGTGGGGTGAAACTGGGTAAAGACTCAGACCGGAAAGAGGAGCACAAATTTGATCAGAGCAGAGACACACACAGTTGAGATTGAGACACTAAAGGGTGAAGACGCAGATCATTCACTTGACTAAGCCAGAGCTAAGCCAGCGATTGGGTAGACAAAAAGATAGACAACAACCAGAGAATGCAAGATCCTTATGGATCCTTTGGCATACAACTATTTCTGTTGCCTCTGAGTAAATTGCATATCCGGCTGTTTTCTGACATGTGGCCAACAAATTATAGTCAGTAATAATTATGCTGATACATTATTTATTTATTTTAAAAATACAGCTCCAATCCATCTGGTGGCATCCTCCCATACCTACAAGTTTTAGGTTGACAAGAGGAAAAACGTGTTTCAACACCCATATCCTCCTATATCTAAAAGTATCAGGTTGACAAGAGGAAACAAAATTAGGCTTAATGACATTTTACATAATGAATGTAATACAGTGGAGAACTTCAACTAAACAAAAAAACTGACATAACATATAATTGTGGCACAAGCCACCTTGGAATTTCATGCTATGAAAAATGTCCTTTTCATTTTGGCCCTCAGCTAGTTATAATTGCTATAATTTCCAAAATATTTCAAGTTTCTTTTGGAGCCATGGCAACAGTATTCTTGTTGTAGAGAATATTTCCCAGAATCCGCCCTCCCCCTATTGTAATTGGCTCAGTAAGTTTCCCGGAAGTCTTTACAGAACTTGAAGTCTAATTACAGGCAGACTTTTGTATATGACCTACAGGTATGGCAGTTCAATTTTAAATCAGATACTTGCAAATGGTACTGTACTACTGATGAGCTGTGCGGGCATATTGCAATTACTGTATTCTTTTATAACACCGGGACTGATCTTATACTTGGATGAAAAGAAGACTTCACCACTAAGCAACTCAATGTCTGCAATAATATCCGCAGAGCAGAACTAGATGAGGGTATACCTCATCCTTTCCTAAAATCCTTGCAGTATACATAGTTGACCCAGAGGAGACTTTTTTTCACAAAACTGAAGTTTCTACAAATACCGTGAATCCAGTAAATAGGTGCAATGGCACACAGAAAGTTGTTTATCATTCATTATAAAGCTTTAAAAATTATTGCTTGTGTGTATAAAAGTTTCAGTGAATAAGAGACATATAAAGATGTCAGCACACCTGCAGATAATTACTTATGGATGATTGCTAATAGGATTCACTGCCATGATTCTCCCAAAAATCAATAATTAGTCAAACAGCAGTAAACCAAAGACAGAGAGCCCAGATGTAAAAGCATATACTCATTCTTCTCATCCGTTTTAATACAAATGGAAATTGTATAAATAGCCTAAATCAATAGACTGATTCCTGAATATTTAAAGTTAAACTTTAAATATGGATTTATATATATATATTTTTCCAATTTGCTACCTTGCACTTTTGCTGCCCCTTACATTGTAATTCCTAGCTGGCTTCTAATTACAAAGAATCGCTGTAGGTAAAGTAATTGTCATTTTAAAATATGGACTAAAGAAAGACTATAAGAAAAAAGCTACCAAAATTCAGAGCAAGACACGGGCTTATACTAGCTATAGATGGGTTAATGTTTTGTTCTGCCAGTACAATTGTATTTTGTGCAATATTCATGGTATGCATGTGAAAAGTGAAAAAGTAAGAACTATAAAACTGCCTGAGAAGATAAAAAAAAGCACGTGGGATAGTGCCTGTTGTTCAAGAGAAAAAGAATACTGAAAAGCTTTGTGTGAAGAACTATTGCTTGTTGTTTTACCTGTATAAGCATTTCCCAGTAAAAACACTAAATGAAAGAAAAGAAGAAAATAATGATCAAAATGTGCCTCTCTAGAAAGACGTGTGAAGACAGCTGCTGGCTTATTTACTGAGGCAGTGCAAACAGCAATGATCATATGCAAAGTGCAGTAATAGATTTGACATTCCTTTATCAGGATAACCAAAAATGATTACTGACTGATTGCTTTAGGACAATAACATTTCACATTGCCCTTTGCCTTATTTAAAGTGTAGCTCTGGGCATAAAAGCTGAATGCACAACTGAAATACATTTGTTTGGTGTTTTATCTTTTCTGATAAAAATGTAGTACCCGACAGCCAACATAGTCTTTATTTGTTTTAAAAAAGCCTTTTTGAAAAAAATGGATACGTCTGTCCAGTTCAAGAACTGTAACTTAAAATAATATATCCCCTAAACCTGTGCTATCCAACAAATCAACATTTTTATAAAAAGTGATAATGTGAAAAGCAGCTGTGAATAAATAAATGTAATAATGTATTCACATACACAACCAACACTAAAGTTCAAATATATATGCTACAAATAATATACAATGTTGCAATGTCCACACTATTTAGGCCCCTTTCATATAGGTGGATTCCATTCCAATCAGCAGGGGATCTGTCAGCTAATTGGAACAGAGCATGTGGACTCCGCTCTCCATTTACACCTGGCCACCTCCGAACCATTCCGCATAAATGGAAGAGAACAGAGTTCTCTTGTTTTTTTTTTTTTTTTTTAGCAGACCCAATTGGACCTAGAGGTAGGTGGATGTAAACAGATACAAGTCCGTTTATGCCCACCTGTTCATAGGAATTGACTTTACAATCAGGTCTGCCTGAAAAACTGATGAGCAGACCTGACCAGGACGACCATCTGAAAGGGGCCTAACTGTTTCATTCACCACACAAAGAATGTCCTTGGAAACGGATCCAACACCTTTACCCAGCTGAAAGTATGCACAGCACCATATGTGTTATCCACCAACATCTTTAGAAAGCCTCATTCATTAGATGGCCATTAACCACTTCAGCTCTGGAAAGTTTACCCCCCTTCATGACCAGTCCATTTGTTGCGATACGGCACTGCATTACTTTAACTGACAATTGCGTGGTCATGCGATACTGTACCCAAATAAAATTTATGTGAGTTTTTTCCCACAATTAGAGCTTACTTTTGGTGGTATTTTATCATCTCTTTGGTTTTTATTGTTTGCTCTATAAGCGAAAAAAGACCAACAATTTTGAAAACAATCATTTTAACTTTCTGCTATAAAACACATCTAATATAAAATGTAAAAAATCGAATTTCTTCATCAATTTAGGCCAATATGTATTCTGATACATATTTTTGGAAACAAAAAAATCCCAATAAGCATATATTGATTGGTTTAGTGTCTACAAACTATGGGATATATTTATGGAATTTTTATTTATTTTTATTTTTTATGGCGGCGATTAGTGACTTATAATGGGACTCCGACATTGCGGCGGACAAATCGTACACTAAGTGACACTTTTGACTCTTTTTTGGGGAACCAGTGACACTAATACAGTGATCAGTGCTAAAAATATGCACTGTAATTGTACTAATGACACTGGCAGGGAAGGGGTTAACACCAGGGGTGATCAAAAGCTTTAATGTGTGCCTAAAATGTGCTTGGTTACTGTGTGGCAGGTGTTTGTAATATGGGAAGGCAGAGATCCATGTTCCTGCTTTGCAGAAACACAGGATCAATACCTTCCTCACTGACATAACGGCAGTCTGCCTTGCTTACATAGGCAGACCACCATTCTGCTTGTGTCCCGAACAATCGGCGGGTCCCAGCAGACACTGAGTCCGCTGGACCAGCTGATTGGCTCCCGCTGTGTCCAATCACAATGGAAGCAGGTCGCCGGCGGCGTGTGTGCGCGCCCCAGACTCGGAAATGCAAGAAATGCAGGATCATGCAGGATCATGCCGCCATATATGTACAGTATATGTTCGGCAAGTGGTTAAATAATAAAAGTCAGATGTGCATTTTCATTATTATCTCAAGATCTCTCATAGGAAATGTTGCACTACACTGTCTTGTGATGTGATCTTTCTTTAATAAAAAACGTATGGACAAAATTGATGATCCTTCGTGTGCTGAAAAATATCTACATATAGCCCCTTAGTTCTATCCCCACTCCCCTGATCTTCTGGGTAATAGACAAGAGTATGATTATCATTAACAGAAGAGGAGTTAGAACAAAATACATTTCCTACTGGCTGAAATTTTATATTGTAATAGCACAGGAACCTTTGTTCATTTCCCCCCACTGTGCTTAAAGAAAGGCTCCTTGAGGCACAGTTACACTGAATACAGCCCACTGATACAGAATACACAAAAACGCAAAAATAAATTCAGTAAAAATACTACAATCTTACAATAGAAACATTGGCAGGGGGTGCATGCAAAATATTATACATCAGACTCTTGCTACAGAGGGAAAAGAAAGCATAACTGAGTAAGCAATTGCACATACTTATGGGACACCATGTACTCTCCCAGCTCACTCCTCCATTGCTCCCTGTGCTGCTTCTGCCTGTTTTCTTGTGTAAACCCAGGCACAAAATAAGAGAGCCTGGACTGCTCTTGGTGTTTTTTTTATCAGGAGGATTGAGTTTGCAGAAACAAGACAGCCTAGGAGGTTCTGAAGTCTCCTTTCAGAACTAATAGGGGATAAACACAAGTTTCTAAACTAAAAAAAAAAATGACAACATATCTCCAAGATCTAAAAAAAAAAGGTAAGAAGAAAACAATTTAACATCGGACAAAGAACAGTCTGCTATTTTTTTCCCTAAAGAAGGTATCTTATGCCAGCCTCCTTAATGAAAAGATCAGAGGAAAGACTGTATAATTTCAAACTAAGTGGGTCTGACTGAAACTTGTGAACAGATCTTTCATTTTATAAAAAAAAAGCATAGACAAGGCAAGTTGCCTTATATCTTATTAATTCATTGGACACCGCTGCACTATGGTGGTGTGTGCTGAAAAAAATTAGGAAATGCTAATTTTTTTAACAGTGTGTTGCAATGAATGTTTCCACAAAAATGAATTTTGTCACATTTTAATAAAGTTACGAAAAAAAGGGAAGCGTGATGCATCATTACAATGCATTGCACTGCTCCTTCACAGAGCACACCAGTAGCCATGGTATAACTCATGCTGCTGGCGTGAATTATGTTATTATACACTTCTGTCCAGAACTGCTTTAGGATTATTGCAGACAAGCATTTCTAGTCAAATAATGCATTGTCTTCCATTTAAACACATACAGCTGAGTTCAAATGGAAAACATGGCATTGCCTGCATTTCAAATGCCTTTCAATGAGACATGCTGCATCTAAAGAAATGCATGCACTGCAAAGCAGGTCAAATGCAGATTCTGAACTGTCATGTACACTCGCCAGCTACTTTATTAAGTACACCTGTTCAATAGCTCGGTAACACTAATTGCTAATCAACCAATCACATGGCCGCAACTCAATGCATTTAGGCATCTAGACGTGGTGGAAATGACTTGCTGAAGTTCAAACTGAGCATTAGAGTGGGAAAGAAAGGGGATTTAAGTGACTTTAAATGTGACATGGTTTTTGGTGCCATAAACTGCTGATCTACTGGGTTTTTCACACACAACCATCTCTAGGGTTTACAGAGAATGGTTCGAAAAAGAGAAAATATCCAGTGAGTGGCAGTTGTGTGGATGAAAATGCCTTGTTGATGTCAGAGGAGAATGGGCAGACTGGTTCGAGATAATTTAAAGACAAATTCAAATAACCACTCGTTACAACCAAGGTATGTAGAATACCATCCCTGAAAGCCCAACACATCGAACCATGAAGCAGATGAAGACCACACCGGGTGCCACTCCTGTCAACTAAGAACAGGAAACTGAGGCATAAACAACATGAAAGCATGGCTCCATCCTGCCTTGTAGCAACGGTTCAGGCTGGTGGTGTAATGGTGTGGGGGATATATTCTTGGCACACTTTGGGCCCCTTAGTACCAATTGAGCATTGTTTAAATGCCAAGGCTTACCTGAGTATTGTTGCTGACCATGTCCATCCCTTTATGACTACAGTGTACCCATCTTCTGAGGGTTATTTCCAGAAGGATAATGTCACAAAGCTCAAATCATTTCAAACTGATTTCTTGAATATGACAATGAGGTCACTGTACTCCAATGGCCTCCACAGTCACCAGATCTCAATCCAATAGAGCATCTTTGGGATGTGGTGGACAGGAAGATGTGCTTCATGGATGTGCAGCCGACAAATCTGCAGCAACTGTTATTTGGCCAATATGGACCAAAATCTCTGAGGAATGTTTCCAACACCTTGTTGAATCTATGCCATGAAGATTTAAGGTAGTTCTGAAGGCAAAAGGAGGTCCAACACAGTGTAAGCAAGGTGTACCTTATAAGGTGGCCTATTGAGTGCACATTTTCTGCAAATTATCCCATTCTGGAATGAGAAAACTTTTTCTAGCCATAAGTAGAAACAAAGTGAACAAGATAGCTGAAATTAAGTGAAATAAATGGTTAAAAAGGAACCTATTGAGAACCAATTGTTTAATACAGAAAGCATGCACACCTCCCAGCACTGTATTATGCACTTCCCTTTAGTTTATTATATCAGGGATAACATTATCCTATTCACTGCCTGCATATTAAAGCTACTGATGCCCATCTCTGAACTTGATATGCTTGTTAAGCCTTTTATTTAATTATTTTCAGCCCAATTGACCCTGCTAACAAATTCTTCAATGCTGCAGATTAAGACATTAATGTTCAGTTCTCCTGGGTGTTTGTTTGCCAGTTAAATGTAAGTGAGTAATAATATGCAGGTATTTCGGTAGTCTGTGTTCAGTGTCAACAGGAGTTTGGTCAGCCTGACAAATATAAATTATTCATTTAGATCAATTTACAACGTCAGGAGGATTCCCGAGAGAGGAGTGCTTGAGTCTGCTGAGCAGATGGGGAGTGTAAACACATAGAAAAACTTTGAAATATCTGCAAAAGCTAAATGTTTAGTTTATTTTAGTACAATAACTGCATTCACCAGCAATCGGCTTACAACCAGTCTTGTGAAATATGATTTTAGGCTATATAGACATAAACTGTCCCTCAGGGCCCAATTTGTTAAAGAAGTGAATGATAATAATGAAATATACTCCTGGCAAATGAATGAAACATACTCAAATACATGTCCCACTGGTTTGTATTTTTTGTATTTGGGTAAAATTTATCTGAACAGTACTTTATTTTGGTAGTCATTGACCAGGAATACACTTCTATCAGGAAACGACACCTGTCATTACAGACCTATGTAAACTGCCCTTGCTGACCTTTGTTATTGCAAATGCTCCTAGTCTGCCCTGAAAAATAAGGTCAGACAGCCAAGCAACTAGTGTTTTCTGAAAAAGGGCAACAACAGCAGTCTTTAAATTTCTGCCATCACTTTAAACAAGGGAAAGAGGTGAATGTAACACAAGCTCCTGCAAGTCACTCATATCCACATCCATTTCCATATCCATAGTCTCAAAATACTTTTATTTGCCAACCCAAACTTAAAGCAGATCTAAATTTTGCTTACTCACCTCTGCTCTAGCTATGCAACATCTGCAACCTTACTTATCAGTGCCAACATCTTCCCCCAGTCTTCTAGATTCAGCAACTTTGGCCTTCTTGCTTGACCGGCCCAGGATGACATTACTACCGTATATGCATGCAGGATTTCATTTGTTCTGGCATAAAGGCATGCCTAAAGTGTACTGAGAACCACATACAACATTGTAGGCTATCAAATTTTTTTTTAGAAATCGTTACTCTCTAAAGAACACATGGAAAGTTTTATGGAACCATGTGAGATGAGTTTGAGCCATACTTATGACAAGCAACACGTTTAGATTAAGTGCCGAATATCCAGGACAGCTCACTTTGGACATATGTGAATTGTGTGAAAGACTAAGTCACCTATGCAAGTTTGGTCAGGTTACTCAATCTTTTTGTGTATTGATAGTTTAACACTAAGTTATACAATTCATACTACAGTTCCAAAAACTCATTGTATACTTAAAAGTATTTCATATTTCATGTTTTTGTATAAAGCTAATATATTAAGGTCAACAAGTTCATCTAGATAATCTTAAGAAGTGTACTGGAATCCCAACAGCATATCATAGGGTCACTGGGCATGTATTTCCTAAAGCCTGCGGTATGTAAATTCCTGTGGTACTTGTTACATTCAAACTTCCAAGCCAGGTTTGAGTGTGATTGGATGGTATGAGAAACCTCTTAGTACTGACACTTTACCACATCATATTTCCTGCATAAAAGACACAGTAAAGACCCTACTGTGGGCGTGTTAGGAATGGCTTTCCTCCAACAGGAAGACAAAGCAGTTCTCAGAAAACTGGCACAAAGGGAATCTAAACTCATTTATGTTCTTTTTGAATAAAGTGGCACGTGGTTAGATCCACTATCATGTTTCTATTGTTGTTTTGCCATTGGCGAGATTCCTCCTCTTTGTCCTTGTGGCCTATTTTAACAGTACAGAAAGCAGTTAAAAATCAAAAATTAGAACAGAAATACTGGGGAAATTTTCCAGTGAAGTCACCTATTCCCACTAAATCTATCTAGCAGAGGATTCCCACTTTCTTTTGGAGTGATTTCCCATCATTTACTATTTTGTCTGTTTTGACTGCTAGATCTCCCCAATGGAACATGGTAAAAAAAGAGAAATCCTTCCCCACTTTGGAAAAAAAAAACATTTTGGCTTTGGGTAATAATTTTTTATTATTTTAATTTTCAATTTTTTTATGCATTTTTTATTGGTTGCATTAAATGTTTATTAATGGTATAAAAAAATTCTTAAGGGAAATAGAGAGATGTGAACTGGCCCTAACAGTACCAAATAATGTTTCAGTGCTGGAAAACTCAACAAAGTTTGCAGAAAATTCCTGATTACATTACTATAGACATTAACATATGAATGCCACCTAATATTTTCTTGCCAAAAGCTAAACTAGGGAACTCAAGAATAAAAGACCAGCCTGAACAAAACATTTGGTCTGTAACTCACTGAACAAATGAAAGTGTCAGAATGACAGACACAGGCTACTGAACACTATTTGAATACAATTGCCCAGCAGTTCAATTTAATTTGGTAACTCTTAGCTGGAATTACCTGTTTTAGAATTGTTCACAATTTAGAAACATAGTGAGTATTTTGGGAAAATATATTCTGCACAATTTGATTGAATCTAGGTGTTAATGTGTAATTGTTTGGCAAACATATTTGTAAATGTATACTTCCTGGTGTAAAATTGTTTAAGAAATAAATTTCCTTTCTGGCTGCTCCATGTAGTAACACAGAGTTTCCCCAAATGGTTTCCTAGTTTATATGGAGTAATTGAGCCTGAGAGAAATGAAGTACAGGCATAAATTGCTATGTTGCATTACAGGATCACATAATGTATGTTTGCATGGCAACCACAATCCTTTTGCCTATCTAACAAATTGTACACAGATGTTCAATGTGTATGGTGCAGTCCTTATTTGCTGTATAATTTCCACATTAATAAAATACTGCTTTTCTGCCATCTGTCCCTATAAAGTGCACTGAGAAATATGCCTATCAACATTTTTTACCTGAAAAAAACACAAGCTGCCCCAAGACCCCAGGTAGCTCTGTTGCCTTCCAGGGTCCTTTGAAGCCTCCCTTACATGTGCGTCAATGGGAGAGAGACAGGATCAAAGCCAAAGCTATGAGGCTGGCTGTGCTAACATGCACAAACAGCCACAGAGGACTGATGGAGCATGCATACATACTGGCCACAATGGTTCTTGGCATTATGGGACATGTTGTTGCAAGTGGGGTGAATCAGGGGCACTGCTATGGAGTGATCAGTGCACGCTTCCCGACTAGAAGTTCAGAAATGTGGTGCAGTGTTGAAGATAATAAATTGTAAGTGTGTCTGAACTTTTTAGGCAAGTGTTTGTTGTCTTCTGCTTCATTGTCTCCTGCTTGATTCCTCCAATCAAATGTAATGCTACTAAAAAATGAGAGACTTTACTACTAATAAATTTACCACAGCTATAGTACATTATGCTGAGGGCATCACAGTGGCCCTGAAGATATGTAGATATGCCAGCTGTGGCCATGAAAAACACACATTCTGGATTGTTATACACAGCTGTGTGGAATTAAGATTCTAATGATAGATATTAGCATATACCCAGATACGTGCAGAGAGAGATCACACAAATACTTATAGGTATAACATTTATTAAAAGTAATGACAGATACAGATAATATTAGAAAATATTAGAATAATATTAGATAATATTAGAAAATATAACAATAATACTAAAGATGCTGTGCCATGGAGTCCCATCTGCGCATGCACCATGGCACAGGTGATCACAGGCACATGCATGATTGCAAGCTCTGAAGACAGAACTAACTGTTCTAAGTGATAACTGTAGTATATAGACTTGTGTGTGAGAACGGAAAACCCCAAAGCCAACTCCCTTTGTAAGCCACAATTTTAAAGGACTTGGTCAGTTTACAATCACACATTCCTTTGGTATGAGTAAGCAGACTTTGTCCTTGCATTGCCCCTATACTAGGTTTAGAATTCATTATTAGATATTTGCGAGACCACTAGACAACTTTAACTACGGAAATATGTACTATGCAATTTCCCTATCACCTGCTAATTTGCTTTGCACATGCACAGTGAGCTTTAGTAAATGCAGCCCATTAATTCATATTTCATTTTTAGCACACCTGCAATTGGGGTTTAATACTGCAATTTATATATTTGAATGTTATAGCACTTTAGGGTCGCAATTATAAATTAGCTGATGACCTTCAATATGACATTAGCTTAAATAACAGTGGAACTACAATCATACTGCTGCCTTTTAGTAGACGATGGGAATCTTCTGTGCCTTTACATATTATTATTATCATTGCTACTATATAATACCTTCATACGTCTTAGAAGTTTAGAGCAGAGATTATAAGTTTAGTATACACACATAGTGTGCATATAGACAACACATTTTTTTCAGTTTTGTATATAGTAGGAAATGGTTAAAACCCTGTCAGGTTTTTGTGCCATCTGTGTGCTATTAGTGAGATTTTTATTCACTTCCTGCCCTGTAAACACAACTGGAAGTGAGAACAAATCTCTCCAAAAATGAGGAAAATGGAGCAAGTTCCACACTCTTCCACACACTTCAGCAAGAAGATCCCCTTTTCATCCCAGTTCCCTTCAGGTATGTATGCCACCTTCAGCTTAGTTTCTCATACCCACACCTTAGCTCATACTGAGGCCAAGCCCAAGCAGTTATTCTACACATAGGCCTCCTCCCAGGCAGAAGCCCCAGAGAAGAAAAAGTTCTGAAAAGCCGCTCCCAAAAATCTGTCATCTCCCCAAGCTATACTTTTCAATGTAGCTGCTCAGGAATTGGCTGTATCAGATAAATATTAACAACCCAGAGATTGATCCTCCCAAACTAAATGCTGGAGCCTCCCCCAAAAACAGAAAAAAGTGATCAATCTCCAGAGCTTAGGTAAAACTAGCAAAACCCAGAAATAGTAAACATCAGCTCAGGCTGGTTACAGCCAAGCAGTAACACTTTTTAAATTTACTGGAGACACAACAGCATAGGGAAAGGTCACTACACACATAAAAGTTATCACAGCCACTGACTCTGGATATCTCAACAGTGCTTCCCTGAATGTTCAGTCGGGAAGCGCACACTGAGCAAGTCACTTAATTACCCTTGTCGGGACTACATGTCCCATCATCTCTATCACTATTCCCCATAATCATAGACCTGGCTTCCGGAGCAACTTATTACATTGGATAAAGTTCACAGGTTGGGTTTTTAGGAATTGCATTGCTAAGCTTCAGGGCTGCTTACATAAGTGTGCGCAATCAGTGTATGGACGTATAGCTGTAGTCCCAGCCAGAAGCATGCATGCAAGGAGGGCTCCATGGGTCTCTGCAGAGGAACAAAGCCACCGTCAAATAAGGAACAGGAACAGGGAGAAAATAATTTTAACAAGCAGAATACAAAGTAATGACAGGCATTGACAGGGAGAGCACACATTAAAAGTGCATAGGACAGCAGCACTTTATGCATTTTTCATCTATCCGAGTACAATAACAGCACAAGAAAGAGTAAATATCCCTATCGGGGACATAGACAATGGTAAAAACCTAAAAACCGAGCAGGGGTTCTAACCCCTCCCCACTCTATCCAAGACAGAAAACATGTTTTGGCTTTAGATACATTTTAAAATACAGAACATAATATGCAATATAGACCAACACAAAAGGCATATAAAATCTCAAGTGACAAAGGCTGATCATATTTATCTCAATAAACATCAAAGTGGTCATAGAAAGCCTAGACATTTTCATTCAAATCAGGAAAACACATTTAGGTGTAAATAATGTAATGTAATCAGTATCTACTGTACAAGTGAAGAGACCTGTCCTTTTATTATCAATATGAGAAAATCTGCAAGCAAAAGCATCCACCAACAATTCCCCAAGAATCAATTTGTTCTCTGCAAAATATTCAAGTCTTCCACTGCAGACAACAGGATTTAACCCTTCGCCTGTTCATACATGGCAGCATTAAGAGTATCCAAATGACAGCCTATTATCTGAAAGAAATGTAAATCGTGCTTGGCCGTCAAATACTTCTTTGTTTGCAATTATTTACAAGCCCTAATAGCAAGTGGAAATGAGAAAGACGTGTTCCTCAAGCACTTGTTAAGAAAAAATAAATTACATCTGTCACAACATTTCCAGCGTGCGCTACGAATCTGCTGTGACAGAGGATAACAGCTTTCTGTGGTATAACAGGACCCAGATCATTATAGTAAGAAAAGATTATTTGTCCCTGGTCTCTGGTAGGTCAGAATGGCATGTTCTTATAATAAATCTGTCAGAGAAATCAGACTTTTTACATTAGTGCATACTATTAAATGTGCAGCACCTGACTACATAGCCTTAGTGCATAATATTAAATGTACAGCCCCTGACTACATAGCCTTTAACATTAAGAAGCCTCTATGCAACCCCTTAACACCAAAGTTATCAAAAAGTACTATGCAGAACATTACAACTGTGGAGGCGGTAGGAGATAAAACCAAATACTAATATGGCTTATACATTCATACCTCCCAACTTTCATAACTAGAAAGAGGGACAAAGTAGAACAAAGTATGTAAGCAAAGGACACACACGTGTCACCCTTCTCCCCCAATTACATGGACAAAGAAGAAGTAATATGCAAAAAATGATTGGTTAAACCCACAAGTGCTTTTTTTCAAAGCTATACTTATACTGGCTTTTCAGAAAAGAAAATGCACACATAAAAGTTATTACATATTATCACATAGTATAAGACCGCATTCGTGCAGGCATTTAGCCACGCTGAGAATTCCAGCGGCAAGGATCCACTGATTCCTATGTCTGGGATTAACAGCTGTGTGCCTATAGCTGTGGCTGCTGAGCCCATACAGTGCAATGACAGTCTGTCGGCAGCCTCAGCTATTCGTGACTGTTCGCACAGCCAGAGATTACCAGCGGTGATTGTGGCTGGATGCACACAACGTGTGTCCAGCTGCGATGCACACTACCAGCGGTGATTGTGGCTGGATAGACATGAAGTGCATCAAGCCACAATCAGCGCAGGTAATCGCTGGCTGTACAAACAGTCATGCATAGCTGTGAGCTATGTTCTAGAAAAATCCCTTGTGTATTATATAATTTCAGAATGACTTTATCAATTACATTTTGGGGTAAAGAGCTGTGGCTGTGAAAATGATGTACTGTAATATTTACAAGAAAATGCTTATGTAATTTTTCAGTTTTCTCTCTTATTAAAACCTAGTCAAAAAAGTACAAGTATCCAAACCTGCAACCCAATTAAAGCATTATCTGTTTATCTAAAAGTCTGTTATTGTAGGAAAGGCCATAAAAGTTAAGTTATAAGGTGAGGATCTTAGAAATGACAAAAATAGATCTGACAGTAAATAGGGGAATCTCTTGGACTGAAGCAGATTAAAACCTGTTTTCTATCAGCGTATTCTGGTCATGTCAGGGTTTTTGTCTAAAACATATAAGGTAGTTGTTTTTTAGACACTAGACTGAATGTATGGAAATGTATTCACAGGTACAACAGGGACAGACAAGGCTGAGCAGCTTGTAGGGAGTGAATATTGAGAGAATACTAATCTTAGAATACACCTGACAGTGATCTATGAATAGAGGAATATGTGTGTTATAAAAACCCTGCCATTTCTTTATTTATCAGTCACTCTTAGGTACTCTTTCCTATATCCAGATTTACCAAGATGTGACTTGCCACATGGGCATACTGAATATATTCCCAGGGTTATGAGTCTGTTTTGGTACTGTGCACAACCTTATTTTAGCTGCTTAATGTCAAATGAGCTATTTGATCCAGCACTGTTTTCATCTGGGCCAATTCTTCGCCGGTCTTTGGTTCCCCGGTGTTGCCATCTTGACTGTGAGATGCTTCTCGGCCGGCTTCCCACAGCAAATGCGCATTTCTAAATGGTCCCGCAGTCACTTGGGACATGTGACATATCCCAAGAGGTTTGCGGGCAGAGAGTGTGGGGAACCGAACTTCTGCTCTGCTCGCCTCAGTCTTCAGAGATCACAGCCACTGTGAGGACTCAGCACAGGACACTTTTGTTTAAGGCGTTAAACAGAGGTTCAAATGTCAATATTAAGGCTTATGCCCCATACACACGGTCGGATTTTTCCAACGGAAAATGTGTGATAGGACCTTGTTGTCGGAAATTCCGACCGTGTGTAGGCTCCATCACACATTTTCCATCGGATTTTCCGACACACAAAGTTTCAGAGCAGGATATACAATTTTCCGACAACAAAATCCGTTGTCGGAAATTCCGATCGTGTGTACACAAATCCGACGGACAAAGTGCCATGCATGCTCAGAATAAATAAAGAAATGAAAGCTATTGGCTACTGCCCCGTTTATAGTCCAGACGTACGTGTTTTACGTCACCGCGTTCAGAACAATCGGATTTTCCGACAACTTTGTGTGACCGTGTGTATGCAAGACAAGTTTGAGCCAACATCCGTCGGAAAAAATCCTAGGATTTTGTTGTCGGAATGTCCGAACAAAGTCCGACCGTGTGTATGGGGCATTAGAGTAGAACTCAAAGCAATACCTTTTTTCAGTGTGAAAGGGCTGAGTAATCTGTCAGTAATATATTGCTGTCATTATGCCTTTTAGACCAGAACGTGAGATTAACTATCTACAATAGTGACATAACAGCAAGAAAAAAATTCTTTTTTAGTGCAGTTAGGTGTTGCTGGAATCTCTGTCAGCTTTAACTGGTGTCTGTGACCTGAGACATGGTGTCATCAGGTCAGGAAGTGAGGGAAAATTGGTCCACAGAAAGCAAAAAAAAAAACCTTTCCCCCACCCTTCCTAAACTCTAAAAATTTGCTTTACTAAAAACTTAGTCTCCTCTTTCCAGCTGTCCCCCTTCTAGCTCCCCACACCCCTGTAGTTGTGTGGCATCACAGGTCTTCTTGCCCCTCTTCTTCATTAAGCAGTATGGCAGGTCATTGATGCCCTCAGCTTGCAGGGAGTGGTAAACCCAGAAAAGAAGCTGCATCTAGTGGCAAAAATGATTCCAGGGGCAGCGCCAAGGTGAGTATTGCAACAAGAAATGCTTTTTTATTTTAAAGTAAAGAACATTTTTACCTTAATGCATTCCCTGCATTAAGGTAAAAAAATGTGAGTAGTTCTATGCCCCCCTCATTCCCCTGTATACTTACCTGAACTCTCTCTCAACCCAGAGCTGTGCCCGTCTGCAGTGACGCTGCTTTCTCTGTTTGTTCACAGGACAAAGAGGCAGCAGAGAGAGCCATAGGCTCCTGCTGCAGTCAATCAAATCCTGTGATGAGGGAGTGAGGGGCTGGGCCGAGCCACGCTGTGTGTGTCTATGACCGAACATAACCCATCTCAGTAGCAAGCCCGCATGTGCGCCACCCATACCAAGCAGCTTGCTCTGGTGGCGCACACAGAAGAGGAGGGGATTAGAGCGCCGGCGGGGGACCCCAGAAGAGGAGGCTTCTCTGTACAATACCAATACACCACCAGAGCAGGTAAATATAACATGTTCATTATATTAGAAAAAAACACAAGCCTTTACAATCACGTTAACTTTTCCTGGGGAATTTTTTTTTCTTAATTTTTTTGTTAAAGCTGTAATAAAGTCCTCTTTTTCATTTGTACCTACAGATAAGCCTATAGTAAGACTTGAGCGAGCCATCAAATCAGAACGGTGCACTGCAAACCTGAATCTTGCACGCATGTGTGGGAGTGAGATCATCATTCAAATGGCGTACCATCGGAGGGATCCATTTTACAGGTCAGTCTGTCACAAGGTGCCAGTGCTAGCACAATATGACATTACCCTGGAAGGGACATTTTTCTTTATTGTTACAGCAAAGTTTACTACTGCTTTAAGCCAGAGTGAGCTGAAGTTTCAGGTTTACATTAAAGTGAACTTACAGTTAAGTTTAAGCTAGTCTCCAAGCAAAATTGGATAAGCCCTATCCCTTGAAGGCACCCACTTAGTTCGCACCCATTTCCATATATAGATATATACAGTATCTCACAAAAGTGAGTACACCCTTCACATTTTTGTAAATATTTTATTATATCTTTTCGTGTGACAACACTAAAGAAATGACACTTTGCTACAATACAAAGTAGTGAGTGTACAGCTTGTATAACAGTGTAAATTTGCTTCCCTCTCAAAATAACTCAACACACAGCCATTAATTTCAAAACTGCTGGCAACAAAAGTGAGTACACCCCTAAGTGAAAATGTACAAATTGGGCCCAATTAGCCATTTACCCTCCCCGGTGTCATGTGACTCGTTAGTGTTACAAGGTCTCAGGTGTGAATGGGGAACAGGTGTGTTAAATTTGGTGTTATCGCTCTCACTTTCTCATACTGGTCACTGGAAGTTCAACATGGCAACCCATGGCAAAAAACTCTCTGAGGATCTGAAAAAAAGAATTATTTGTCTACATAAAGATGACCTAGGCCAGTGATGGCGAACCTTGGCACCCCAGATGTTTTGGAACTACATTTCCCATGATGCTCATACACTCTGCAGTGTAGTTGAGCATCATGGGAAATGTAGTTCCAAAACTTCTGGGGTGCCAAGGTTCACCATCACTGGCCTAGGCTATTAGAAAATTGCCAAGACCCTGAAACTGAGCTGCAGAACGGTGGCCAAGACCATACAGCGGTTTAACAGGACAGGTTCCAGTCAGAACAGGCCTCGCCATGGTCGACCAAAGAAGTTGAGTGCACGTGCTAAGCATAATATCCAGAGGTTGTCTTTGGGAAATAGATGTATGAGTGCTGCCAGCATTGCTGCTGAGGTTGAGGGGGTGGGGGGTCAGCCTGTCAGTGCTTAGACCATACCCCGCACACTGCATTAAATTGGTATGCATGGCTGTTGTCCAAGAATGAAGCCTCTTCTAAAGATGATGCACAAAAAAGCCTGCAAGCAGATTAAGGACATGGATTACTGCAGGGGTAGGCAACCTTAAAGAGGTGGAAATCTACCTAAACACTAAGGTAGACGTCAAAGATCACCAGGCTCAGTGTTGTCTCCTCACACCTGATTTAAGCCTCTAATTGCTGTACAACCGTGCCGCAATCGCATGCATTGCAAGTCAATCATGTGTTTAAATCAGGTGGTGAGGAGGCAACATTTTACCATTTCACCACCTGTCAAACACACTCAGATTGCTTTTCACAGGAGCAGAAGTGCCTGCTGCACTTGTAAATGTGCCCTTAGTTAAATTCGGCAGCGGCACCATTATGGCTCATTCATACGTAAAGTTGAGGGGTGTTAAAACCCGGTGGTTGAGTCGTAGTTTACCACCCCTAATCCCCACCCCCTTTAGCTGCTGAGGTGCCAGTCAAAGGTGTACACATGCCGCAGCAGGAATTAAGCCCTCTGTTGCTTCTGGTGGGTGCTACGGCCTGCCAATTGTGGCCCATTCAAGTAAATGGGGCCACTCTGCAAGCACCCCACAACTGCATGCTTCTGCGGGGTCCAAGGGGTTAAAGCAGGTGGTGCTTTTATGCCCAGTGTATTGCTTCACACTGACCTGAACATCTCTTCTTTCCTGCTGCTGGCACCACTCTGGAGACAGCTAGCTGGGATAATAGGTGGAGTGCAGTTGGCATCACTCCGCATGGGACAGGAGCTGGTGCTACAAAGCAGGCTTATGCAGCTCCTTCTCCCTACTACAGCTCCAACTTTACAAGTAGTTCCTTTGCATTGTACTCTGATGCTCTGGGATGGAGGTTTAGCTATCCCAATCCACGGTCTACCAATCACCTGCCCGAGATCTACTGGTAGATCGCGATCTACAGGTTGCTGCCCCCCAGATTACTGGAACCAGATGGTGTCAAGCGTGTGTGGCGCCAACCAGGTGAGGCGTACATAGACAAGTGTGTCTTGCCTACAGTCAAGCATGGTGGTGGGAGTGTCATGGTCTGGGGCTGCATGAGTGCTGCCTGAACTGGGGAGCTACAGTTCATTGAGTGAACCATGAATGCCAACATGTACAGTGGCAAACTGAAGCAGTGCATGATCCCTTCCCTTCAGAGACTGGGCCGCATGGCAGTATTCCAACATGATAACGACCCCAAACACACCTCCAAGACAACCACTGCCTTGCTAAAGAAGCTGAGGGTAAAGGTGATGGACTGGCCAAGCATGTCTCCAGACCTAAACCCTATTAAGCAGCTTTAAGGCATCCTCAAACGGAAGGTGGAGGAGCGCAAGGTCTCTAACATCCATCAGCAAAATGATGTCGTCATGGAGGAGTGGAAGAGGACTCCAGTGGCAACCTGTGAAGCTCTGGTGAACTCCATGCCCAAGAGGGTTAAGGCAGTGCTGGAAAATAATGGTGGCCACACAAAATATTGACACTTTGGGCCCAATTTGGACATTTTCACTTAGGGGTGTACTCACTTTTGTTGCCAGCGGTTTAGACATTAATGGCTGTGTGTTGTTTTTTGAGGGGACAGCAAATTTACACTGTTATACAAGCTGTACACTCACTACTTTTCATTGTAGCAAAGTGTCATTTCTTCAGTGTTGTCACATGAAAAGATATAATAAAATATTTACAAAAATGTGAGGGGTGTACTCACTTTTGTGAGATATTGTGTGTGTGTATATATATATATATATATATATATATATATATATATATATATATATATACACAGTATATACATATACTGTTTAATATAGTTAGTGCTCCAAAATGCATTTGCTGGTTTGCAGATTTCCAGTTAGACTTTAGGCTGTATACTGACTAGCTTGCTTTATATTACAAAAAAAGCTGACAGACATTTACTCAATGCTAAAAGAAATTAACTTTACAATGCAGAATATATTCTTCACAGAAGAACAGACAGGTAAAGATTCTGTATTGCTGCATATATATTACTGCATTGTGTACTCTGCCTGCCTTATAAACCCGGTTTTGTAAGAATTACTTAAGGCACAAGCACATTTAGTACAGTACAGTTCCATCGGCTGAGCTGCGGTTCATGCTACAGTAGTTTAGTGCAATTCATCTGTACTTGAAGCAAGCAGCCATTGGCCTTTAAGATGGCCAGAAAGGACATTCATGAATCCATTCTAGGTGATACTTGATGGGCGGTAAAAATAGTACAAGCTGTTTATGCTTGGTCAAACATTTATCCTGCATGGTGCCTGCGGTTATGTTAAACACAGCTTTAGTAAGCAGTCATCATAGGGAGTCTATGACCCATTGTTTCAAGTCCGGTTGAGCTGTGATGACTTATTTAGAATACAAGAAACCTGAAGTAGAGCTACAAGCTTGAGTATATGTATTTATGATTTTACTTTTATTCTTAAGCCATACTCAGGAAAAAATATATTGTTAGAAAAAACATCTCACATGGTTTTTGTCTTGTACAAATTGTTGTTTTGTATTTAATTTAAAAAATGTGAATACTGCTAGATTTTACTGCTCAATGTTACATTGACCAGATGTTATAAGGATATGAAAAATATTCACAATCTCATTTTCATCATGCAAGAACTGTAGCAGAGAAATATTAGAAAAGAAAGCAATTTGCTAACTGAACTAAGGAAAACTTCAGTCAAAACATTAAATAGGAAAACTATGAGAGAAAAAAAAGCAAGGGAACTTGTCAGACTAGGGGAGATTTACTAAAACTTGTGTACACAGAATATGGGGCAGCTGTGCATAGTAACCAATCCGCTTCTAACTTTAGCTTGTTCAGTTAAGCTTGGCCAATCAAACCCGGAAGCTAATTAGTTACTATGCGCAGCTGCACCAGACTGTGTGTGCACCAGATTTGGTAAATCTCCCCCAAAGGCTGTTATGTGTGCTATCTCCAGTCTGACATATCACTTTTCAGTTTTCAGGAGTACAACTTCCCACTAGGATTAAACAGGATCAGATAAACACTGGGACCACCTCCCACTATCACACAGGCTTGACTACTGCTTGCTTCTATAGCTGTCAATTGGCATGCAGAGAATAAGTGTTT
This sequence comes from Aquarana catesbeiana, assembly GCF_042186555.1. Lineage (NCBI taxonomy): Eukaryota > Metazoa > Chordata > Amphibia > Anura > Ranidae > Aquarana > Aquarana catesbeiana. The sequence continues at coordinate 251,009,505 of NC_133324.1, read as the reverse complement.
TTACTCTGCCAGTAGTTTAATGGGCGCACAAAATAATAAATATGTGTATACTAAATATGTGTAAAAAAGGCTTGCTAATATAAATTAAACAAGTAAGAAATCCAATTAGTACCCATCTGTCTAATTCATGAAAGCTATGCTCCTGTAGTTATTGATCTAAGCTGTAAAGAGGCAGTAGCTTCAAGGATAGCTTGTTCTGCCTTTTATGTCTGTAATACAAATCCAATAAGTTCATTTCTGGTTATGAACAGTCCAGGCACCTGCCATTTCACACGCCACGTCTGAGGCTTTAAATGGCCTTATTTTTTCTCCTTCGCAGTACAAAATAATTACTGCTAATTATTGATCACCATGGTCTAAGACCAAATTATACTTGCAATTATTTTCTTTTTGCTTGAAACTAAATCTATTAATTGTTAAAAAAAAAAAAAAGATATCAAATAATATCTGTTTTTTACAAGTAGATTTTGTATAAAATATTAGAAATGGAACACACTAATAAACTTAAAAAAATTACAAGGAAACCCAATTTGGAAAAGTAACAAGTACTAGACATAGTACTTATGTCTACATTGCACAATATTAAATTTGGTTGAAAATGATACTAATGGAAGAATTTGATTTTGTCTTGGTAATTTCCTGCAGAGCAGCGCTCAGATGGAAAAGAAAAGCTCTGAAGTGTGAGCCAATCTGGATACCACTGGCAATAATGCTATTTTACTTTTGTTAAATCAGGTCTAGTGCAGCTAAGAAATGGAACAAACCAATCATTTAACACAATCAATTACTTTCCTTTATTGCTTTGTAGAAGTTTTTTATTAAAAGCTGAATTTTCTGTCTTCTAATTTATTCTATGTAAACCGATTTAGCATCTTGTTTAATACATCTGGGTACTGTAAATGGCTTGCCTGTTCATGTGTAATTATAAAGGATATATGTGAAACTTTCTGTAAAGGTCAGAATAGAACCATGGCCATTCCTGCCATACAGTTAAGCAACAATGCTGTCCAAAAAAAGAAAAATTAGCAATATTCAAGTATTACTTGCAAGAGTGTTTCACTCTATAAACAATATACGAGGATGGATGTCAGCATGAGTATGAAAGACTGCCTGCCTCTCTCAAGTTAAAAAAAAAAAAAAAAAAAATATATATATATATATATATATATATATATATATATATATATATATATATACACATCTTAAAGTGAAACTGTAGGCTTTTTTATGTTCATCCGGGTTTTTTATTTTTTAACAAGGAAAGGTTTAAAATATAGCAATACAAAGTCATCAGCACTCCTTTGCAAACATACACACTCATTTACTAGTGCAATGTTACATTAGTCAAATAAGCCAATATTTTGGGGCCACAGCGAGTCCCTTCCTCAAGACGACATGGTCACTACGTTGCCTTGAGGAAGGGACCCTACACGACCCCAAAACGCTGGCTTATTTGACTAATGTGAGATTGCACTAATAAATGAGTGCATATGTTTGCAGCGGAGTACTGGTGACGTCTCATTGTTTTATTGTGATGTACGCAGCCTCATCCACTACAGTCACTACACGCACCCATCTATTACCAAGATTGAACACTGAAAGGAGTACAGTCCTCATCCTTTGATTTCAGGTTTAAAATATAGACATCTGACAGGCTATTTGGGTTTTTGTATTGGGCCACATGTAAGTTCAGAGTTAAATTTTATAGAAGCGAGTTTGGAACCAAGTTTCTTACATGGTAGCATCTCATCCATAGGTGTGAACATAAAACAAAATGTTCCCACTAGGGTGTGAAATCAATAGCCAAAGTCCAAGCTGGGGAAAAAGGGCATAGAAGGAGGAGTGGGTAGGGAGTAACTGGAAACATTGTGGCTAGTTGGGTCAAGTGGGAAAAGAGAGAAAGAAAGAGATATAGAATCAGAGGTAAAGTAGAGGGAAAGGGTCTCCAGAAAGGGGGTGAAAGGGAACAAAAATAAGAGGGAGGAAAGGGAATAAATAGCAAAGTGTTGCACACAAAGCCTGAGTATGAGGTGGATTCTTTAGAATGTCTAAAATGAACCCATAAAGACCATGTGCTCATAAAAGTTTCTGTAGTGTTCATTGTCCCTGGAGAGCATCTGCTCTTTTTGGTATATGGAATCCATCTCACACATACATTAGTGGGGGGGAGTAGAGGTTAGGGGGGGTCTGTACTATGACAATGTCTAGATATAATGACGCAAGCAGAAACTCGAAAACGGCTCTCTCTTACTTTGCTTCTAAAGACCAGGAATCATAATAATTTGAGTATGCTGGGAACCATGTTCCCTGTTAGCTTATGTAGCGATACCTCTGAAGGAGCTGCTTTTATATGTTCAGTCTGTTACTCTGCCTCTTAACCCTAATAACAGTCTCAGCCCCCTCTGGCACACCTGGCAATAGTGTAAGTGCAGTGACCAATGAGAAACACACACATTATGATAAAACACAGAAATTTTCTTTACTGTAAAATTTCTGTGGAAAGACGACAGACATTAACAGTATATATTCAAGTAATCAACTAGAGAGCAATAACTGAGATTTAAGAGCAATATAGCTCTCAATCCTATATTCAAGCTGCTCTCAGGGGATTCCAAACCTGAGAATGTCCCCAAAAGCAGAGGTACACTCAAATGGCAAATAAAGCACAATGTGACACTTTAAATTGGATTGGTTACCTTTACTCAGGTTATCTCTATGAGTCCAGGCAGGAGGAGAGCAGAGGAATGACTCCCTTTGTGTCAGGCCTCTCTCTCCTGTCCCCTGACACCACAGGCCCAACTTTAACCACTTACCCACTGGGCACTTAAACCCCCTTCCTAACCAGACCAATTTTCAGCTTTCGGTGCTCTCACCTTTTTTCACACAAATAGAGCTTTCTTTTGGTGGTATTTAATAACCTCTGGGTTTTTTATTTTTTGCGCTATAAAAAAAAACACTGAAGATTCTGTAAAAAAAATGCATTTCACTTCGTTTCTATTATAAAATTTTGCAAATTAGTTATTTTTTTTCATAAATTTTGGGCAAAATTTATTCTGCTACATATCTTTGCTAAAAATAACCCAAATTGGTTTAAACTATTTGGTCTTTGCGAAAGTTAGAGAGTCCACAAGCTATGATGCCAATCTCTGAAAACTGATCTCACCTGATATACTGATGGCCTATCTCATTTCTTGAGAGCCTAACAAGCCAGGAAAGTACAAATACCCCACAAATGACCCCTTTTTGGAAAGTAGACATTCCAAGGTGTTAGTAAGAGGTATAGTGAGTTTTTTGAAGTTGTAATTTTTTCCCATAATTCTTTGCAAAATCAAGATTTTTTTTTTTCACAAAATTGTTATATTAGCAGGTTATTTCTCACACACAACATATGCATATCACAAATTACACCCCAAAACACATTCTACTACTCCTCCTGAGTATGGCGATACCAGATGTGTGAGACTTTTACACATCGTGGCCACATACAGAGGCCCAACATGCAGGGAGCGCCATCAGGCGTCCTAGGAACATAAATTACACATATCATTTCTTGACTACCTCTTGCACTTTTGAAGGCCCTGGAGCACCAGGACAATTGAAACGCCCCAAAAAATAACCCCATTTTGGAAAGAAAACAACCAAACATATAATCTATGAGGCATAATGAGTCTTTTGAACATGTCATTTTTTTCTAAAAGTTTTTGGAAAATGTGTAAAGAAAATGAAAATGCATTTTTTTTTACACAAAGTGGTCCATTTATAAAATATTTCTAACACATAGCATGTACATACCAAAAATTACACCCCAAAATAGATTCTCCTACTCCTCCTGAGTACGGCGATACCACATGTTGTAAACTTTTACACAGCCTGGCCACATAGAGAGGCCCAACATGCAGGGAGCACCATCAGGTGTTCTAGGGGCATAAGTTTCAAATCTAATTTGACTACCTATTACACTTTTGTGAAGCACTCTAGTGGCTTGGATGAGCATGAATGGGGATGGATGATCTGTGGATGGGGATGGCTGAGTATGGATGGGATGACTGAGCATGAATGAATATGGCTGAGTATGGCCGGGTATGACTGAGTACGGCTGGGTACTGCTGGGTATGGCTGAGTATGGCTGAGTATGGATGGGATGGCCGGGTACGGCTGAGTATAGCTGGGTATTGCTTGGTATGACTGGGTATGGCTGAGTATGGCTGGGTATTGCTGACTACGGCTGGGTATGGCTGGGTATGGCCGAGTATGGCTGGGTATTGCTGGGTATGACTGGGGGTATGGCTAGGTATGGCTGAGTACTGCTGGGTATTGCTGGGTATGGCTGGGTACGGCTGGGTACGACTGGGTATGGCTGAGTATGGCTGAGTATTTGCTGGGTATGACTCAGTATGGCTGAGTATGGCTGGGATGGCTGGGTATTGCTGAGTATGGCTGGGTATTTCTGAGTATGGATGGGGGGGGTGGGATGGCTGAGCATGGATGGATGGATAAGTATTGCTGAGTATGGATGGATGAGCATGGATGGCTGGGTATGGATGGCTGGGTATGGATGGCTGGGTATGAATGGCTGGGTATGGATGGCTGAGCATGGATGGTTGGGCATAGATGGCTGAGCATGGATGGCTGGGTACGGATGGCTGAGCATGGATGGCTGAGCATGGATGGCTGGGTATGGATGGCTGAGTGCAGGAATGGGCACATATCAGCTCTGTGGGCACTAGATCCAGCCCACAACGCTGTAGCACTCGATCTCTCCCCTCTCACTGTACCGATCTGTACAGAGAGGGGAGAAAGGAACCGGACGTGAGGCCAGTTTGTTTACAAGTGATCGCTCCGTCATCTGACAGAGCGATCATGTGGTAAATGGCCGCTGTCAGTGGCCATTTACCATGATCTGTGGATCAGTGATGGTCACAGATATTCCCGGGTGTGCGCCCCAGGGATCACGCTGGAGCAGGGTTCTGGGAGGACATCAATGTATGCCCTCACAGAGTTATGGAGCCACGTGGTTAAACGCTCTATACAAGTCAACAGGTAAAGGCTTAATTTTTTAGATAAACTGTCCCACACACCCAAAACAAATGCAGATCCCTGAATAGGTGTGTGTGGATCCATATGGCACTAGTAGCTTTAGTCCTTTTGAAGAAAAGATAAAATTTGGTGTCTTCAGCTAGCCATTTTCATTGGTGCACTTTAACTCCTGCACAGCGGGCCCAAAAAACATAACTGGGCCAGCTCATCAACTGAAATAGGCAGGTTGCTCAGCAAGGTAAGAGGACAATGATGTCTGTATACAGTGTCCCAGAAATGGATAACCTTATCCCTTATCCCTGTGGTACTACAAGTGTCAGCAAGATGACTACCAGCAACGATGTCTGTTAATACTCCTTCTATGCTGCAGTGTCTCTGTTCCCTACAGATGGGCAAAATGCCCTCTCACCAAATCCTGTGATCAAGGCCCAAAAGAACGTCCTGGAACAGTAGGCTTTCTTGTTGACCCGATTAGTCACCTCACACTGGAACGCTTCAATGTCGGTGCAGGTGTGCTTCCATATGCACCTGGAATCCCCCTCTCTCAGACTAGTGGCGAAGACCTGAATTACACGGGGAGCTCATCTGAGAGACAGCATCTCTCCTACAGGTCTGATCCCCCTCACTGCCTCATCGTAACTGACTTTTTCCCTCAGGACACAAAATGGAGTCCTCTGCTCCTTTTGTGCAGAGCATCCAGGGCTTTGTAGTTTCTCCCTGTATACCAGTCTATGGGGCCATTTTGTGAGGGAACTGCATGTCCCAGAATCCATTGCAGCTCTTCCTGCAGTTCAGTACAGTCTCCCTGATTGGCTGCTGTAACTGTGCCTTTAATTGGCTTTCTTCTTCCTGGGCACAAGAGAGGCTACAGAATGAACAGCTCTGTGTGTGTCAGCTCATATTACATTAGATTCAGTCAGTGAAACAGTCAGTGAAACAGGGAGAAGAGGGGGGTGAAAAAGCCCACGCAGACACTGACAGATGCTTTCTCCCTAACTCAAGCTGGAAAGCCTGTTTGTATTGCTCCGGCCAGCTTGGCGGGGTCGCGGGAATTGCGGGCATCCGCTACACAAATTGTGCTGTATATTTGCAGAATAATTCCCAGAAGGGAGTCATTGTAGGTGCTATGAGGCCTTTCCAACATGTCTCTAGGATGGAAGGATCCATCTTACATATTACCTGGACAAAAAAATCTTATAATTGCATTCCTTTTCCCTTGTGGAGATGAATATCTTTTTGTTTGTATGTGCATGTAATCAGTTTAATCCAAGCTATCTACCAGGAATTTCCATAGTGAGTCCAGGCAGCGTGAACACGCTAAGGACCAGGGAGTGTACCTGTGACTGCCTGGGCTCACAGGAAGAGGTTGGATGATACTGGTTTTCCTTCAACCATAATTGGGCAGTGCATTTTGTCAGAAACCATGAAATCAGACCGAGACAGAAGTAAAGTTAAATCACACTTGTTTAATAATAAAAGTAAAAAGAACAAACGTAGTCAAAACAGACAAAGTTCAGTAACCGGAATGGATAGTCAGCCAAGCCAGAAGTCAGGGATCAAAGAAGTGGAACAGCAAGCAGGATCTGGAGCCAGAAGAGATGTCAGGAAAGCCAGTCTTTAAACAGGAATGCAGGAGATGTTTCTTGTAATGTTGACCAAGGCGAAGGCAGAGCTCCTCTGGACTGGACGGCTTAAGTAGGCAGGACTGACGAGCAGGATATCCACAACAGCTGAGTGACTGTGGAGAGAGATGGGAGCTGGCAATTAGCCGACAGCTGAGCGGCCAGCTCAGAGAAGGAAGGGCTGAGCCCAGCTCTGACACATTTACATTATAAAATAGTCACAAAGAAGGGCAAAGGAACTGCAAGGATTTAAAAGAACAAAGGAAGTTTTAGTTTTAGGATAGTAGTCCTGCATGGTCATTATTCTTTGTTGTTTCTATATTGTTTTGTCTGTATACAGGTCTATCAGTCTGCATAGACTGACTGCAATATTACAATGTCTAGGAAGCTTACCTTATCATAGATTTTATGTCAACAGTCATACAGACAGGAGGCTAATTACAGCGTGTAGACAGCCGATAGACTATTTACACATTTTTAGCGAAAACTTCTTTCGGCTTAAAGCTAAACTCTAGGTATGATCTTAATTGCATGCTTACATTGATCCAACTTGGACCAATATAGGTAAGCACATCTCATACCTGAGGGAACGCTGAGTAAGCTGACAGTTAGTGGTACGTCAGTGATTGCTGTGATCTTCCGTGTCTTCTCCCGAGCAGCTGGCTCACTGCACACTGACCACAGGAAGTCACTTGCTTGGTACTGCCGTCATTCACAGATTGTTTTTTTTTTTAACTAAACCCCACATTACATAATTACGTTACCCCCCATCCCTCCCTCCCACCCTACTCTCACTGATATCTGGAATAAAATGTAAAGATTCCTGTCTAAATGGCCATTTCACTTACCTTAAAGTGGTGTTCCATCCAAAAAAAAATGCATAAATGTGCCTTAAAAAAAATAAATAAAATAAAAGATTTGGAAAAATTTTTTTTTTTTTACTCAACTCTAAATGCCTGTTGATAGGTGGTCCCTCGTAGTCTGCCTCCTTCAGTGCCTGGACTGGTGACATCACTTCCCCTCGGCACAAGAAGGGCTCAGCTCTGCCCCCTCCCTCTTGTCAATCATATGGGACACGTGACAGGTCCCATATGACTGCGCGGCCAATCATGGCGCGCGGCGCCGCAGGCGCATGTCCAGGGGGTGCTCGGCTGTGAAGCCACAGCCGGCGCCAAACGGAGGGGGAGACGAGCGGGGCTTCCGATCCCCCGCATCGCTGGACCCTGAGACAAGTAAGTGTCCGGTTATTAAAAGTCAGCAGATGCAGTATTTGTAGCAGCCGACTTATTTATTTATTTATTTTAGTGGGAACTCCTCTTTAAAGTGTTACTAAACTCACAACAGTAAAATCAGTCTGTAAATGCAGTAAAGCATACTTGTTATACTCACTGCGGAACCTAAGGGGTTAATCATGTACATTCTGTAAAAAGACTGTTTGATCCTGTCTTCTCTGATCCTATCCTTCTTTTATTGTCCCAAATCTATCTGCTGGTAGAACAGAGCCTTGGAGGTACTTTGCACATGCTCAGTTTGATGTGTATTGCTAGAGAGTTTTTTTTTTCTTTGTGAGGGTGCATGTGATCAGCACAGGGCCAATCAGCTCTGTCCAGACAGAGTGTCAGGGTCATGCAGCCTCATAGGACAGTCAGAGGAGAATGAAAACTCCTCCTAAAAGCTTTAACTAGACAGATAGAAGTCAAAAGACTGCTATATACTGCTGATAAGAAAAGGTACTTAGTAGTTTATATTTACTAAAATAGTTGCATTTCCATGCTCTATGTACTGTGGGAGACCAGATATAATGAATGCAAGGTCCTGAGTTTAGTAACAATTTAAGCCACAATCATGTGTTTCCCCCACACCAAGTTTTCCTCCTCTTCTATTTACATCCAGCGGGTCCTTCTTCCAGGTGTCCACATTATTGTCTGCTTGACATGGACACTTCCTAATGGCAGCAGCAAAGCTTTCAGCATTGGGGACCTCTTACATCAATCAGCTTCAGACGATGTACACAGGGGTGGTGAGAGGACCGGTCCCTGAAGGGATAATCTAGTGGCGTACAGTGGCCAAACCCCTAGAGCAAGAAATGACTATACCCCATGAAAGAAACCAAGACTTTCAGTGAGGGCACCATTATATGGTCTACAAAGATGTGTTTGTCAGGAACATCAAAAAATAAGGTAAGTAATGCATAGTGATCTATTGAATTTAGATGTTTGTCATGGAGTTGGGTTACCACCTTTTTTTTCCCCCCTCATCCAATTAGAGAGTACCTTGTAAATACAAGGCTCTCTATGAATGGTGGCAGTGCTGAGCAAGCCACCCCTGTGGTCAGTGTGCAAATCACAGCTTTCATTGTAGTCAGCACAGTGATTGTCAGCTTAAACAGCGGTACCTCGAGTATGATATATGTATACTTACATTGGTCCAAGCTGGATTCATCTCATGCCCGGAATTCTGCTTTATTTGAGCATTGTCAGCTTCTTTAACGTTTAAAAGCCAATTACCAAAAATGATTTATTGTTAGAATAATATACATCCAAGCAGTGTGACCTATTATATTGTTCCATTTTCCATCCAAGAATCTACATAGCCACCTATCACAAATATGTTCATTCATATGCAAAGCATCTTTTTGTCACTTCCAATATCCCATACCCCCAGTAAAGTCCTCTCCTAGCAATTAAAGCGTGTACATAATGATGTATCGGATGTGTTCTAAGTCTCCAAAGACTGAGATTGAAATCAATTACACACGTCCTCAAACTGGCAATTGCAAACACTTCTTATAATGTAGTAGTGATAATGCTGTACTCACCAGGTACTTTAGACTAACATGGGAAATCACTTGACAAGATTAGATGTACTTAGTAGCCAATTAAATTATAACCAGTGTAACGCTGCCAGTCGGCACACACGTCTGGCTTACAAAAATATAGTTGTACTTTACTGTATAGAAAGGACAAAATTGCATATGACCAGATTCAGCTCACCTTTCATGCTGTTTTCAAATGCAAATATGTGTTTTGGATCAATTAAAAAAATAAAACATCAGGAAGTGCCAAAGCTGAACTAGACAACAAAAACATTGAATTTTTGAGTTACCAATGAAACCTACTTCTTGGAGAACAGTACAGGGCACAGAATCTTTAGTCTCCACCATGTGTTAAATGCATCTCCCTTTAGTGAACTGGGGTATGGCAAAAAAGAGAAGGCTCCTAGGGGTTTTAACCCTTCCCTGTTCTGTGTAAAACTAAGCCACAGTGCCAAGTACACGCCAGTGCATGTAATAGTGCCAGATTCAAATTTAAAAATCAGCACTCCCATCTCTAATCTGCAACTATTGGAGGGTGGTTGTATGCAACCATGCACCTCAAAATGTCTATGATTTTCTTGTCACCCTAGCAATAAACGTTTAATGGGCTTCCACCCTGTACCCACAGCAGAAGCACTGCAGGGAAAAAATAAAAGTTCAGCCCCATCCTGATTTCACCCTCAATGATGGGCATATTTCCTCAGGGATTTTAAGATACATGGCTCTGCGCTAGGCAGATCATGGCCCTGGACCTGCAAAGTAGCCTGAAGCTTATTTCACATGTTGCCACGTGTGCCATGGGGACCACCTATAGTAGAATCCAGTGCATCCCAGCAACATTACAGGCCAGCCCCACTTCTCTCATTATGGCAGAATCCAGGTATAGTTCCCCAAGCCTCTGCTGAGGAGTCAACTGACCTAGAAGCTTTAAATAGAGCTGTAGTGGCTAAAGTTCAGCTGGGGAGCTTGACAGAAGAATCATCAAAGAGAAAAATCATCCTTATGAAAAAGGCAAACTTCTCTTAGTAGAAAGAGGCCCATCACCAAGGACAGTAGCAAATACCTGAGGCTGGATGGGAGTGAGAGTATTTATGTCCTTGCAGCCTTCTCTTTTTTGCCAGTGTCTAATCACCTGAAGGTAGCTGCATATAACCCAAAACTGAAGATCCTATACCCCATATTGTAGGACTAAGAAAAAATCATTTGAAAAATGAAGAATTTTATGATTGTGCTCTGTATGAACAAGTTACCTCTAATGCTGTTAATCGTGGGTAATTGGTTTACCTTAGGCATATTGCCTTTGCAAGGGAATTTGCATTTTGCAAGGAAATTTACTCTTAGCTTAGTGAATAAAGTAAAAATCTGTTGACTTTTAGCATGAAATTAAATGCAAGAAAATCATTTTTTTTGCCTTGCACGTTATTGGGGTTTTTTTTAGTGAATTTTCCCCACATTCACTAAGCTAAGAGATAATTCCCTTGCAAAGTGAGAATTCCCTTGCAAAGTAAACAGCCTATCTGCATTTAGCAAACCAGAGGCTTTAATTGGCTTAAAAAAACGGTGGGCTCTGGACGCAGAGCACTGAGCCCGGAGCCCACCCAGTTCCAGTTGTGTGATAATAGCGAATTAATATTTACTATTGTCTTCCTGATTCTCCTCCCGGCCAATCAGGAAGTGGGTCCTGAGACCGGTCACCCAATTGGCCGAGAAGAGAAGGGATCCTATTGGCCGCCAAGGAGGGAGAAGACGCAGGGGAAGCCGTCGTGAAGCACCAGGAGGATGAGACACTGCCCACCACCCGCCGCCCAGGGGAAGCACTGCCTGCGACCTAGATGGGGTAAGTGCTGGGCTATTGACTGACCAACCAAACAGGGGGTGCCCCTGACCCGACCGACCGACCCATGGGGGTTGGCAGCAGGTGGATTGTTTGCTGCCCCCCTAAAAAAATTTACCACCAGCCTCCACTGGGTCAAAGGGAGAGGAGAAGAGGGTAAATGACTGGATCTTCCCTTTTACATTCACAGAACACCTTGTATGCTCACCACAGTATAATGCAAACTCAGGGAAGCCGTTACATCCAATAAAGATAGAAAGATTCATTATTATAAATGGTGTGTGTGTGTGTTCCCATACCTTCATGTATCTATCTATTCCCATGTTTTAATCTGTGCAAATGCTAAATTATATTAGTGGTTAGGGATTTGTTATTTGTTTCTTTCATAGTTACATTATTAACAATAATCTCTGATCTTCTTTTGAAGATTGTTTTTACCTAAAACATTTTTCTTCTTAGAAATGTTCCTGGTTTCCAGCTTTGTCCAATTATTCCAAAAACACCACTTTTCCTGCACATGGTAATCTATAGCTCCAATCACCAAACAGCCATTCACATTACTGATTGGTGCAAAAGCATGCATGAACACATTGACTGAGCATGCATGATTAAAGAATGGGCAGTTGGCCTCCTGTCTGGGAATAACAGTAGAAGATACACAATCACTTCTTGACCTGAGATAAGATGGCTAGGAGGTGTCATCTTAGGTTAGGGAGCCAGCTGTAATCTGTATTGGATGATAGGTTATTTTTTATGGGCACAATTAGGGATGCATACAAACAAATAAAAAATGAACATGGCAATGGACAACACATTTTGAACAGCCCATATTATCAGACTCTTAGGGGGAGATTTACTCAAACTGGTGCACACAGAATCTGGTGCAGCTATGCATAGTAACCAATCAGTCTTTAGATTATATTGTCAAAGCCTAATTGAACAAGCTGAAGTTAGAGGCTGATTGGTCACTGTGCACAGCAGCACCAGATTCTGTGTCCACCAGCTTTAGTAAATCTCCCCCTTAATGTGCATCATGGCTGAGTAAAAAAAGTTACTTGTGAACATTATGCTCATTTAAAACACACTGATCAGCCCATCTAACAAAAAAAAGTTTAGCCAATAAATGTCCAAGTTTTCCACTTTTCATATAGACAAGCAAGGGGGGCTGAAGTAGAACAAACAGAAACAGCACAGGTCCAGGTCATGGATATGCAGCCATGCACTGGAGGTTTTAATTATAATAATATGAATAAGGAATAGCATCTGCAGAATGAATGATTTATACTGCGGCATATTACTGTACATAGCAAGAGCTTTAAAAAACAGCTTAGAGGGGAAAATCTTATTTCAAGCAGTGAAATAACATTTCCATTAACCCTTTTCTATGCCAAGGAATACAGTTTTTCTTGTATTTTACTGCAAATATAGATTTGACAGTTGTCTCCTATTATCAACATGTGATTTATCCTTAAAAACATCAAATGGTATTTAATCAAAGTATTACTGTAGGATTCAACAGAAAATAACAGTAACAGTTTAAAAGCCAAGCTAAGACATGCTAATTACATCTAGTGCAATTTGACACAGTAGTCTGAACTATATATATCCCTTTTATCCTAAGTACTGTGACTGCCAAGTCCAAGTTCTGTTGAAATGAATCAATACACAGCCAGACGCTGAACCCCCTATAGACTAAGAGGTTCTTTGGTCCCAGGGCCTCTTTCACATTAAAGCGACCATGCTATTGGCACAATCTACTTTACTACTTTTCTTTGTATGTTTAACAAATTCAGCCCCAGAAGGATTTACCCACTTCCTGACCAGGCCATTTTTTGCGATACAGCACTGCGTCTCTTTAACTGACAATTGCATGGTCGTGCGACAATTTACCCAAACAAAATGTATGTCCTTTTTTCCCCACAAATAGAGCTTTCTTTTGGTGGTATTTGATTACCTCTGCATTTTTTTATTTTCTGCGCTATAAACAAAAAAATAGCGACAATTCTGGAAAAAAAACAATATTTTTTACTTTTTGCTATAATAGATCTACCAAAAAATGTAAAAAAATGAATTTCTTCTTTGGTAATAAGCGTATATTGATTGGTTTGCGCAAAAGTTATAGCATCTACAAAATAGGGGATTGTCAGAAACCATGAATCAGACTGAGACAGAAGTACAGTAAAATCACACTTGTTTAATAATAATAAAAAATGTAAACAAAGTAAGCGTAGTCAAAACATAATCAGAATTCAGGAACCGGAACAGATAGTCAGACAAGCCAAAATGTCAGGGAGCCAGAGAACAGCGTAGTAGAACAGCAAGCAGGATCTGGAGCCAGAAGGAATTTCAGCCAAGCAAGTCTTTAACAGGAACACAGGAGAGCGTCTCTAGAGATGTGACCAAGGCGAAGGCAGAGATCATCTGGACTGGACGCTTAAGTAGGCAGGACTGATGAGCAGAATATCATAAACAGGTGAGTCACTGTAGAGAGATAGGATCTGGCAATTAGCCAACAACTGAGCGGCCAGCTCAGAGAAGAAAGGGCTGAGCCCTGCCCTGACAGTACCCTCTCCTCAATGACCCCTCCCCCTCAGAGCACCAGGCTTGAGGGGAAAATGTCTATGGAAATCACGGAGGAGGACAGGGGCATGTACGTCCGAGGATGAGACCCAAGAGCATTCCTCCGGACTGTACCCTTTCCAATGCACCACGTACTGTATGCGCCCACGGAACCTACGAGAGTCAACAATGGACTGTACTTCATACTCCTCATGGTTCTCAACCTGTACAGGATGAGGGTGAGGCACCGAGGTGGAAAAGCGGTTGCAGACCAAAGGTTTTAATAAGGAGACATGAAATGCATTTGAGATACGCATATTAGAAGGAAGGTCTAATGCATAAGCCACTGAGTTAATCCTGCGAAGAATACGGAAAGGCCCAATAAACCAAGGTGCGAACTTCAGAGAGGGAACATGAAGTGTGCTGAGATGACAGTCAGACCCTGTCCCCAACCTAATAGGAAGGCGCAGGCAGGTGTCTGTGGTCAGCATGGAGTCTGTACCTATCATTAGCATGTCGCAAAGCTTCCTGGACTTGTGCCCAAGTGGAACGAAGACCACGGAGATGCTCCTCTAATGCAGGAATAATCTACAGGACAAATGAGTAAGGCGACATGGAAGGTTGGAAACCATAGTTCGCCATAAACAGGGACAATTGGGAAGCAGAATTCAAGGCACTATTTTGACCAAGCTCCGCCAACGGTAAGAGGTCTGACCAGTTGTTATGATGGTCAGAAATATAGCAACGTAGTTATTGCTCAAAGGATTGATTGGCTCGTTCTGCGGCCCCATTAGACTAGAGTGATACGCAGAGGAGAAAGCAAGCTGAATTTCCAACTGTGCACAAAAAGCTCGCCAGAACCAGGACACAAACTGACTACCCCTGTCCGAGACAATCACTTTGGGTAGCCCATGTAAGCGAAAGATCTCCTGAGCAAAAATGGAAGCCAGTTCCTTAGAACTGGATCTAATTAAATGTGGAAAATTAAATGTGGAAAATTGAAAAGAACACAGAAAAAAATAAGTATAAAAATATAAAAAGTGAAGATATATAAAAAATTGAAGTTCAAATTAAAATTAAAAGTTGTATATTTGTGTGGTGAGGGGGGCTACTGGACAGGAAGGGGGGAGGGGGGAGAAATGTAAAAAAGTTTGTATTATTTTATACATATGCTTACATACTTGAACTCACCCACTTTTTTATTGTACCGAGATAGTCCAATTGCCCTACTCCTTTGGGGAGGCATAAGGATAACTGTGTTGCCCTGGGAGTTGAGTAACTCCACAATGAAATCCATAGACAGATGGGTCCAGGGCCTCTCTCCATTGGGTATGGGTTGTAGAAGGCCCACTGGAAGGTGTCGTGGAGTCTTACTCTGAGCACACATGGAACAGGCAGCTACGAAGGCAGTTACATAAGCACGTAGACTAGGCCACCAGAATTGTTGGGAAATGGCCCAAAAGGGGTTGATTCTTCCCAGGGTGGCCAGCAGCCTTGGGAGAATGGTAAGTCTGGAGCACGGCAGTACGGAGACTCTCTGGGACAAAGCAGCAGTCACAAGGTTTCTCAGGAGGAGCATGGACCTGAGCAGCAAGAATTTTGTCACCCAAATGAGAAGTGAGACTGGTGCAAACTGTAGCCAGAATACGATCAGGAGGAATCACAGGAACCAGAATCGATTGGAAGTGGAGGAAACTTGTTGTGACAATGTGTCAGCCCTTACATTCTTAGTTCCGGGTAAGAATGAGACAATGTAACTGAAACTAGACAAGAAAAGAGCCCATCGCACCCTTCTGGGAGAGAGACGTTTAGCCTCAGACAATAATGTGAGATTCTTATGGTCAGTAAGAATGAGAACCGGCACAGTGGTACCTTCGAGGAGATGTCTCCATTCTTTCAGGGATAAAATGGTCGGTAACAGCTCTCTGTCACCAATCTCGTAATTGCAATCTGCAAGTGACAATTTCTTGGAAAAGTAGCCATAAGGATGCCTAGCGCTCTCAGAGGTAGGACGTTGAGACAGAAGGGCGCCAACTCCAGTCTCAGAAGAATCAACTAGGCTTGTGCAATGCGTTTCGTAATAAATCGAAATTCGGCCGAATTTAGCATCTTTCGGACTTTCGGATGCATCCGAATGTCCGAATAAAAAAATAACGAATTTCAACAAAAGAAATTATAGCGGATATAACGAATTAATTCGACATGATTCGGTAATTCGTTAAAGGTCTAATGAAACAAAAGGTCAACACAAAGTAAATCTTACAGTCTAATCAGCTGATTAATTTTGTGCTGGAGGTTGGATTATTGGCAAAGTGCATTCCTGAGAACTGAGTGAGAAGGGTATTGTATTTGAGCAGAGGAGAAGAGATATTGCCATTGTGTGTGTTAAAAGATTCAATAAACAAACGACTTTCCAAACTACGAATCATTATCATGAATATATATACATACATAAATATCGAATTTCAACAAATACAAATTAAATTATAGTGCATATAACAAATTAATTCGACATGATCCGAGATTCAGTATAATGAATATCAACATTCTACGAATAATAACGAATTATCCAAAAACGTATTAACAAAACATAACGAATATAACAGAACGAATTTATGTATTTTACAAATGACAACGAACCGAAACTAAACGAAATTTTCCATTATGCACAAGTCTAGAATCAATCTTAAGGATAAAAGGTAACATAGGATCAGGATGTGCCAACACAGGAGTAGAAATAAAGGCAGCCTTGAGACTCTCAAAGGCCTTAATGGACTCTGGAGACCAACTCTGTGGGTTACCGTCCTTTCTGGTCATATCACTCAGGGGCTTGACCAGAGACGAAAAGTTATGACTAAACTTCCGATAATAGTTGGCAAAGCCAAGAAAACACTGCAGAGGACGTAAACCCATGGGTCGGGGCCACTGTAGGACTGCCGAAAGATTCTCTGGGTCCATCGAAAAACCAGCAGTGGAAATGACATAACCCAGGAATTTAACCTGTTCACGATGGAATTCACACTTCTCCAATTTACAATAGAGATTGTTCTCTCTTGGTTTCTGAAGCACACGACAGATATCTGTGTAGTGGCTCTCCAGGGACTTGGAAAATATGAGGATATAGTCGATATAAACCACCACACATAACTGCAACAAGTCTCGGAGGACATCATTAATAAATTCCTGGAAAATTGCCAGGTATGCTGGTATTAAATGCAGTTTTCCACTCGTCGCCCTCCTTAATCCTCACAAGATTATATGCCCCTCTCAAATCAAGCTTCGTGAAAACCGTTGCCCCCTTGAGGTGGTCAAATAACTCTGTAATCAATGGAATCGGATAGGCGTTCTTAATCGTGAAACGATTGAGACCCCTATAATCGAGGAGACGAGGATTTGCGGATGAAACCTCGAGAAAGTGCGTCTGCAACATACTCCTCCATGGCCTTATCCTTTAAGACCGACAAAGTGTAAACCCGGCCACGAGGGGGTATGGCACCATGTTGAAGGTTAATTGCGCAATCATACGACCGGTGTGGAGGCAAACCACCGGCTTGACCTTTGTTAAAGACATTGCTAAAATTGCGGTACACCTCCGGCAGGGAGGAGAGTAAAGAGGTGCACAGGACCTTGGCTACCTTCTGGAAGCATGTCTTACTGCATTGTAGCGACCAGGAGAGAACCTCAGCATGGAGCCAATCAAAGAGGGGTTGTGCCTCTGTAACCAAGGATAACCAATAACCAGCGGAAACTTAGGTGAGGAAATAACTTGGAATTGGATTATCTCATGGTGAAGAGCCCCTACGGCCATGGACAAAGAAACAGTCCCATGATTCACGTGGGCAGGCTGTAGAGCTCTTCCATCAAGAGCCTCAGTGGCAAGTGGAGTGTCACACAGCTGCAGCAGAATCGAGTGCTTCAATACAAAGGCAACATCAATGAACAGGCCTGCAGCCCAAGAGTCAATTAGAGCCTGTATCTCAACGGACGATTCAGCCCAAGAAAGGGTAACCAAAACCAGGGGCTTATCCTTCAGGATAACTGGGAACGAAACAACGCCACCTAAGGTCTGTCCGTGACAGGACCTCAAGGTTCGGGCGTTCTCTGGACGGGTAGGACAAGACTTCAAAAAGTGACTTGCCTGGCCACAATAAAGGCACAATCTCTCCCTCATCCTAAGGGTTCTCTCATCCGCAGAGAGACGTGTGAAGACCCAAGGGCATGGGTTCATCTTCACTGACCAACTCAGTACCAGGAGGCATGGGAAGTGAGGGAGGCAAGGGTGGAACTGCAAAGATCGGAGACAAATGTACAGGAGTCTTTCGCAAGCGCTCCTTAAAAGGGAGTCTGGAGTCAATGAGGATAGCAAACGTGATTAACTTCTTCAGCTCAGTTGGTATATCTCGGGCTACTATCTCATCCTTGATGGTATCCGAGAGACCATGAGAAAAAGCAGGCACGAGGGCCTCATTGTTCCACGCAACCTCTGCTGCGGAATTCAATGGCGTAATCGGCAACAGTTCTCATACTCTGTTTGATGGACATGAGGCACTTTGCAGCAGAAATGGAGCATACAGGAACGTCAAATACCCTTTTAAAAGAAGCTGCAAACTCAGGGTAACTCAAAACAACAGGTTTTTGTGTCTCCCATAGAGGGTTTGCCCAGGCCAAGGCTCTCTCAGAAATCAAAGATATCATGAAACATACTTTACTTCTATCCTTGGGAAACATCTGGGGCAGCATCTCAAAGTATATCTCAGCCTGGTTGAGAAACCCTCTGCATTGGACTGGATCGCCTCCAAATCGCTGGGGAAGCGGAGCTAAACCAGACATACCTCCTATAGAGGTAATACTCGAGGCGGGTGCCTGCACAGAGACTGATGCAGCAGCAGGGATGACCTGCAACACAGGTTGTACTGGAGCAGCCACAGTGGGAGATT
The DNA here is from genome assembly GCF_042186555.1 of Aquarana catesbeiana. NCBI lineage: Eukaryota > Metazoa > Chordata > Amphibia > Anura > Ranidae > Aquarana > Aquarana catesbeiana. The sequence continues at coordinate 250,990,701 of NC_133324.1, read as the reverse complement.
CCAGGTGAGCCATGCGACTCAGCAGCGTTTGTAACGCCATGGCAAACTGATCCATGCGGTGATCCTGCTCATCCAATCTGGTAAAAAAATATAACTGCATCTTCTGAATTCATGGCCTTTGCCTACTGTCAGAAACCATGAATCAGACTGAGACAGAAGTACAGTTAAATCACATTTGTTTAATAATAATAAAAAAAGGTAAACAGAGTAAACTTAGTCAAAACATAGCCAGAACCGGAACAGATAGTCAGACAAGCCAAAACGTCAGGTAGCCAGAGAACAGCATATTAGAACAGCAAGCAGGATCTGGAGCCAGAAGGAATGTCAGCTAAGCAAGTCTTTAACAGGAACACAGGAGAGCGTCTCTAGAGATGTGACCAAGGCGAAGGCCGAGATCTTCTGGACTGGACGGCTTAAGTAAGCAGGACTGATGAGTGGGATATCATCAACAGGTGAGTCACTGTGGAGATATAGGAGCTGGCAATTAGCCAACAGCTGAGCAGCCAGCTCAGAGAAGGAAGGGCTGAGCCCAGCCCTGACAGGGATAGATTTATGGCATTTTTATTATTTTTTTCTCTACTAGTAATGGCGGTGATCAGGGATTTTTAGCAGGACTGCGACATTGTGGCAGACGGTTCAGACACTTTTGATACTTTTTTGGGACCTGTGACATTTATACAGCGATCAGAGCTAAAAATAGCCACTGATTACTGTATAGATGTCACTGGCAGGGAAGGGGTTAACACTAGGGGGTGATCAAGGGGTTACATTTTCTAACATTTTTCTACATTTTCTAGGTGTTTCTAACTGTGGGGGGAGGGGACAGACTGGAGGAGGAGAGAGATCGCTGTTCCTGATCACTAGGAACAGCAGATCTCTCTCTACTTCCCTGACAGAACGGGGATCTGTTTGTTTACATTGACAGATCCCCATTCTGGCTGAGGAAAGATCGCGGGTGGCCAGCAGACATCGTGGCTGCCGGCCACACGCATCAGCTCTGGCGTTGCGCATGTGCGCGCACCCACTTTAGCTCTTAAAGTGGCCGACGTACACCTACGGCAGTTTGCGCAGCCGTGCCAACCTGGCGCAGTATATTGATGGCGGCTGGTCAGCAAGAGGTTAATATGCCAAACTGCATCATTTAGGTTATGATTTAATGTATTTGTTACCTTAAAAAAACTAAAAGAACACTTTTAACAGGAAGAAGTTCTTCTGTAGAGCTGGATGAAAATGAACTAAGTTTTGAGTTGCTCTCTCAGAGGTAATTAAAAACAGCTTAAGAAAGTTTAATGTGCATTAGTCTTTAGTCAAATTTTGTTTAGTGTATTTGTGTGTGAATGCTTTGAAAAGCATTTCTCATGAACTTTACAGGAGACAAGATTAAGCTCAATAACAAATTAATAAAATTTTAAGGAGGTCTTCTGCTCTTTACTTAAATGTTTTCATTCTCATGACATGCAGTTTATTTAAATTGAATCTCCTAGCAAGCTTAAAAAAATAAGGGCCGAAATAAACTTCAAGCCCATAACCTGTCATGTATAATATAATGCCCCTGTGATTAACCATAACTTTAAATATCAGCTGGTAAACCAGATGGTCTAAGGAGCCATAAATGGACCAACATAGGTTTCGGCATATATTGGGTTATTTTTTTTTACTATGTGTAGTGCTGCTGCATGCGTACAACCCTTCTCCCCTCGTCTGTCTTTGAGGTAAATACAGTATAAGTACACATAAATGTCTTTGATGTCCCATCTCTTTCCCACACTCTTGTGATTTGGGACAGATTCAGATATGCTAGAAGGTTACACTCACCTCATACACCTTTCGCTCCTCTACTGAACAACCCAGGGTTTCCCCCAGGACTTCGGCCATGTTGGATAACAAGGAGATGCTGCAAATAGGAGATCTCCTGCATGAAAATGAACCATACTCCCTTAAACATTTTCATACTAACTTGAAAATACCCCCCCCCCCACCTGAAATGTTTCATTATTGTCAAGTTATGCCTTTCTTTATGGCTAAGTTGAAAATGGCTACATGCCTGCTTTCTCTTATGTCTTTTGAGTTTTCCTGCAGAGCTGCTACACCCATGAAAAGCTACGTAGCTACCTTTATTGATCTTTTAACAATTGCGACAGGAACGAGACTTGGGATCTACTTTCAAGCTTGAAGAATGGCAGACAGTAGCTAACGACTTGGCTAAAGTGTCCCTTAATACATCTTTGGAGAAATCCAATTATAAAAAACTTTATTAAGGTTATTTATGGTTCCTACCCAAGTCACTAAAATGTGTCTACAAGCCTCCCCATCTTGTTTTAGATGTTGTGGTCAAGTGGGAACTATGTTCCACATTTGGTGGCTATACTTCAAAATCACCAGACACTAGATTAGAACATTCACCCTACTACACACGGTAACCCAAGTAAATGTCCATAGGACCGCTGAAATAGCCCTATTCCAAAAACGAAACACTGAGACTACTAAATAGTGGAAAAAATTGATATATTATTATTGATATATTAGATGCTGGAACCAGTTGGTGACTTCATTCGCAAAAAGTGAACCGGATACTGATTAATGACAAACGCTCATGTACCCTTTCATAATACCCAGATGAAATTCAACAGAAACTGGCAGCCATGGTGCCGTTATCTCAAGAGGGTGTAGTGCGTTCTGGGGACTCTCTCTTTCCTACTCTCTTTGTATACTCACTTGCTTTCTTCTTCTGGTGACGACAATACATTTTACTTTTAAATTATGGGTCAATTCATGTTGACACTCAGTGTAGGAAAGAAGAAGTCTACAGACGAGAATATCGACTGTGAGATACAACTTTATTGGATTCTGTTTGTTTTTCTATCATCTAAGCACATGTTAAAACACACTTCTTTTTGTACTCGCAATTTCACTGACCTGTTCCAATAGAATGCTTTGTTGTAACTGTTTCTGACTATACCAAAGAGCCTGACTTGCCTGTTACTTCCCTCTAGGGGACCCGTCTTTGTTCTCTTAAACTCAATAAAAAGATTGAACTATAAATGTCTATGCTGTTCACACACATAACAAACATATAGGAGTTAATTTACTAAAATTGGAGGGTGTGAAATCTGGTGCAGCTTGGGGTGGTAGCCAATCAACTTCTAACTTAAGCTTGTTCAATTAAAGTTTGACAATAAAACCTGGAAGCTGATTGGTTTCTATGTAGAGCTTCAGCAGATTCTGCAGTCACTTTCAGTAAATCAACCCCACAGTGTTTTTTTTTTAAATGTGACTGCAAAAGTGGAAATACGTTGGCACAATGGTACAGCTGCGCAAATGGGCATACGGGTACGTCGCCTTTAAGACGCGGCATTGTGGGAGCGTGCCGCCGGCGGGGCACGCGTGCGCCCACCACATACTCCATGACCGTGCTCGTGTATCCCGTGGACTCGATGCCCACTGGTGTCCCGCGATCGTGTCAGGGATTGGCAGAACGGGGAGATAACTATGAAAACAAGGCATTTCCCTGTTCTGCCTAGTGACATGACAGAGATCTACTACTCCCTGTCATCGGGAGCAGTGATCGTCGTCATGTCAGTGGTAGCCCATCCCACCCACAGTTAGAATCACTCCCTAGGACACACTTAACCCCTTGATCGCCCCCTAGTGTTTAACCCCTTCCCCCATCATTCATACAGTGATCAGTGCATTTTTATAGCACTGATCGCTGTATAAATGACAGTGGTCCCAAAACAGTGTCAAAAGTGTCCGATGTGTCTGCCGTAATGCCATAGTCATGATAAAAATCGCCGATCACCATCATTACTAGTAAAAAAATATTCATTAAAATGCCATAAATCTATCCCCTATTTTGTAGATGCTATAGCCTTTGTGCAAACCAATCAGTATACGCTTATTGCAATTTTTTTACCAAAAATATGTAGAAAAATACTGTACATATCGACCTAAACTGAGAAATAAATTCGTTTTTTCATATATTTTCTGGGGATATTTATTATAGCAAGAAGTAAAAAATATTGCTTTTTTTCAAAATTGTCGCTATTTTTTTGTTTGTAGTGCAAAGTTAAAACCGCAGAGGTGATCAAATACCACCAAAAGAAAGCTCTATTTGTGGGAAAAAAAGGACGCCAATTTTGTTTGGGTGCAACGTCGCACGACCATGCAATTGTCAGTTAAAGCGACGCAGTGCCGTATCGCAAAAAGTGCTCTGGTCAGGAAGGGGGTAAATTCTTCCGGGGCTGAAGTGGTTAAACCTGAGCTTCCCTCATACTTTTTGCCCTACTGTATTGACTATTTTCTTTTTTTTACGTACATAATCTGAAATCTGGCCTCCTCCTTTTAGCAACATACACATTACAAACATATTAATCAACCTCTACATAATTTTGTATACAACTATGAAATGCAGAAGACTACCTAAACACCATTCAAGTTCTTCCCAATCAAGCAGGCTCTTGTACTACATAGTTGTTTAATGTAAAGGGGATTGTATAATGAGATTGTAACGTGTATGACCAACTTTCCCACTGTGTTATTTCCATTGGAAAGGCTAGCAGGAAAAGTATCCAGTGAAGTATGACATGTGGAGAGCCACTTCAAAATCAGGCCAATTCTGACATTTCTCACATACATGTACAATGTGTCGCATTGGTCTTGGGCTCTGCAGTGGGACAGAGAGCCCGGGAAAGGAGGAGGCTGACTCTCCCACCACCTGTAAAAGTGATCTAGCAGCTGTTTAGCCACTCATATCACTTTTACTTGAAAGGGAATCCCTGGCTGACTTTATTATCATATCACCACCACTTCTGAAGATGTACAGTATATATATATATATATATATATATATATATATATATATATATATATATATATATATATATATATATACAGCATGTTGGTTCGAAAGTGGTTAAACCTTTACTAAAACATTGCTCTGATGCTTTCCATCATCCAATCATATGCAAGCAAACATGGTGTTCTTTATTTTTCTTGCACTTGATTGGGTATATTTTGAACGTCCACTAAACTCTGGGGAGAATTCCCTTGGAAAAGACAACTTACTTTTCAAAGTGAAAATCCTATTTGCCTTTAGTTAATCAACTCCACAAACTCTAATGTATGAAAGTTAATATTCCGCTGGCAGAAAACTTGGGGGAAAAAAACACTCCAAAAAAGTAAGTATATTTGATGGTTTATTTCAATGCAATCTGATATACCTGAAATAAATTAAAGATATAAAAGTTATATCATGTACTATAGCTTTTGTTCACTGGTTGTTCACCACAGTACACAGAAGCCTTTACTTCAGGTACAGAATTTCAAGGTGACCTCTAATATAATCCCCTGTCACTGTACTTTTCTTTTTAATTGTAATGGAGAGTGGTGCACTCAGGTACCATTCATTAGTGATGCCATCATTAAGCATTTAGCATACAAATATTTAAATGGAATGTCTTTTGTGTTAGGCTACAGCTACAGCTGCATAGGAAGCAAGGTTACATCTGCTGTCCCTGGTCCTGAAATACAAAGAACAGATGCATGTTCTATTTCATCTTTTTCCATACAAATGAACACTATGGTTACAAGTCAGCTAGGTCTGTGAGCTAACAGCATGTCACATAGTCGAAAAGTGGACAATAGGAAAACTCTGACAATCTGAAAATGCTTGAATAATGAACAAGGACATGTGAAAGCACAATGTAGTAATTTTTAATCTCTAAATCTACACAGGAAAACTAGATATATATAGATATATATATATATCCATATGTAAAGATATAGATAGATATATATATATCCATATATATATAGATATATATAGATATATATATATATCTATATATATATATGAGTAAACAAAGCCTGTTCTCCTCTCTAGTGTACAAATGTCTGCAGTAAATACATTACATTAAGAGCTGCATCAGTAAACCCTAAAATGAACTGTTCCAGTATTTCACCTTCCAACAAAAAACAAGGTCATAATGGGGGTTATTTCCGAAAGGAAAATCCACTTTGCGCTACAAGTACACTTGGAAGTGCAGTCACTGTAAATCTGAGGGTTAGATCTGACATGAGGGGAAGCTCTGCTGATTTTATCATGCAATCATGTGCAAGCTAAAATGCTGTTTCTTATTTTTCTTGCACGTCCCCCCTCAGATCTACAGCGACTGCACTTCCAAGTGCACTTGTAGTGCAAAGCGTATTTTCCTTTAGTAATTAACCCCCAATGTGTATCAGTTTTCGGAGTTGCCCCCATATATACATCGCCCTACATTGCAGCTAAAACACCACAAGCAACCACAGTGACATCACCATTGCGTAGATGAAGTAGCTAAAGGGCTTGGCACATTGTAGATATTTTTTTCCTCTCATTTACAGAAAAAGAGATATCTCAAGGTAGACTTTGCTGGTGTGATCATATTTATGATGTTATGTATGATCCAATGAGCTGGCTGAGGAAATTAGATAACACAAAAAGCAGCAGAGCTTTGGGGTATTGATTTTGGACAAGGTAAGGAAAAAGCAGGGAGAGACAGACAATCTCGGCTTTTGGATAATCCAGAGAAAACAATAGCTGAATGTTGGATAGCTGCTGCAGATATGACTCTTACTACTCAGATGGTGTTGGACACAGAGCCATTCTTGTTTATTCTAAGAAAACACAAGGGCATCAAAAAGTATACCATAACTTGTGATGGATCAAACACCTGGGCTTGGTTTAAGCAGAGTTAGGCAAAAATTAGTAAAGTTTGGTTGCCAACTGAACCCCACTGAATTCAATGGGATGCTGACTGTTAAAAATCATTATGTTTATAAAAGAAAAAATTCGCGCTAGGTGTGTAAACAATTTTCTAAGTGAATAAAACAACCTGTGAAGGAATATCCTGCAGCTAAGCACTATAACCTTGATAAAGGGCACTACTAGATAAATACAGAAAAAAGTGCAGCGCTGGATATATGCAAAACCCAAAAAATGGTGCTAATGAATAAATAAATAATTCTTATATGTGAACCATAAACATTGAAAATAAATCATGCACAAATATATGACAATATATAAAAAAAAAGGTGCTTCACCGTAGGGATACGTGTGTGGTTAATACCACCATATCCACATATCTTAGTAAAGTTCAAAATACAGAAACAAAAGTGTCCATAAAAAATTGAAGATTGAAGTGACTTTGTTGTGGAAATAAATTTGTGACTGTCACCGTGATGTACACCCGTCACCTTGTATAGATTAAAGGCTTACCAGACAGCCCCTGATCAGAGGCATAATAGCATCAACTCGTGGTGTTGTCTTCACAGCGAATGGATCTCTTCCAAGATGGTAAATGTGTGTCAGCAAACGGTCTCCATAAGCCTCCAGACAGCAACCCAATCAGGAAAAAATCACTCCCAGATATCCAAGGGAAAAGAAAGAAACTCCAGTAGTGTAGAGCGTTTTAACTTTCCGTTTTGAAGGCAGCTTCTCGTTCCTCTCTCCAGTCATGTGATAACAAGTGATAGGGGGGAGTCTCCCCTATCACTTGTTATCACATGACTGGAGAGAGGAACGAGAAGCTGCCTTCAAAACGTTTAGGAGATATGGTCGGCATAAATTTATTGATTTTGTCGGGGGTCCTGTACCATTTTGTAAATATTTTGTATCTGCATTCTTGTGTCGCTACATTGATTGAGCCTTTGTGAATGTGGTTGTGTATGTTTTTCCAATCATCAGGGGTAAGGGAAAGATTCAAATCAGTTTCCCATTGTCTGATTAAATTGTCTTCCTTGATGTCGTTAGGTGGGTAGAAGAGAGCATGAATGGTTGAGATGAGGTGTCTTTGAGGTTCAGGACTGATGCATAGGAGTTCGAAAGGAGTGGGATCCCTACGTATGTCTGTTTCGTGATGGAAACTATGAAGGAAGTGACGGATCTGGAGGTATTTGTAGAAAGGAATGTGTAGATCTGGGAAGTTGTCAGACATGGCTTGGTGTGACATAAGGTTCCCTTGATGGAACAGTTGTTGCACTCTGAGACGGGGTCTATGAAGGTCATTCTGTGGTTGGCGTAAAGACACACCCGGCGTAAAATCCGGATTGTCTTCCACAGGGGTCATTGGGCCTGGTGTAGGTCGTATCTGGAGCACTTTGCACGCCGCTCTGAAATTCAGTAGAGTGGAGTTAATTATGGGGTTTGCCGTGATTGTTTTCGGCACTCGTTTTGGGTTTATCCAGGGCAAAAGTCGTAGCGGAATCGAGGTGAATGCGTTTTCAATATGTACCCACTCCTTGTTTTTGTCGTGTAAGTGCCAGTCCACAATTCGGGCTAAATGGCACACCCGGTAGTAGGTCTGTAAGTCCGGTACCTGTAAGCCTCCCCGTAGTTTAGGGGACGTCAGTCTGTGCCAGTTCAGTCTGGGCTGTTTGGCGAACCAGATACATTTCCTGCATATCTTTGTGTAGGAAGAGAAGAAGGAGGGTGGAAGAAGTATGGGAATGGATTGGAGCAGATGTAGTAACCTGGGTAGTATATTCATTTTTAGAATAGCAATCCTTCCGAACCAAGAGAACGGTCCCACTTGCCACTTCTGTAGGTCGGTCTGGATGGTTTGGAGGATTGGAAGGAAGTTTAGCCTAAATAAGTCTGTTAGTTTGGTGGGGATTTTAATGCCAAGGTAGGTTATTGCTTGAGCTTCCCAGGAAAAGGGAAAGTTTTGTTTGCACTGTGCTACGGTGTCATTGGGCAGTGATATGTTGAGGGCTTTGGATTTGGAAAAGTTAATTTGTAAATTTGATAGAGATTTGAAGAGTGCAAAGTCTTTAAGCAAATTCGGGATGGTGGTGATGGGTTCGGAAAGGAAGAGGAGAACGTCGTCTGCGTACGCCGCAACTTTCTACTGTTTCTGATTGATGTCAATGCCTTTAATGTCTGGATTCTCTTTAAGTCTGCGAAGTAGGGGTTCCATTGTTTATATAAAAATCAGGGGGGACAAGGGGCAACCTTGTCTAGTACCGTTGGACACGGAGAAGGCCTCCGACAGGCCGCCATTCACCCTTACCCTGGCACAGGGGGAAGAGTAGAGGGCTATAATCAATTTGATCATCTGTGGGGGAAGACCTATAAAGCGTAGGGTAGCTTCCATGAAGTCCCAAGCCACCCTGTCGAAGGCCTTCTCCGCGTCCAGGGACAGAAAGAAGCCCCGAGTGGGAGTGGAGGTTAGCCAGTGGTGTACATTTAAAGCTTTGGTTGTGTTGTCCCTTGCCTCTCGTTCGGGAACAAAACCTACCTGGTCTGTGGAAATTAGATTGGGAATCAAGGGCAGTAAACGGTTGGCTATGGCTTTGGCGTATAATTTGACGTCTACGTTTAGTAGGGAAATAGGACAGTAGTTAGAAATTATCTTGTCATCTTTCCCTGTTTTTGGAATGAGGGTAATGTGGGCCTCTAAAATATCTTTGGAAGCCGTGTTGGTGGACGAGAAACTGTTAAATGCCTCGACTAAGTGCGGCGTAAGTATTTCAGGGAAGGTCTTGTAGTAGCCGACCGTCAGTCCGTCAGGACCAGGGCTTTTGCCCGGTTTCATGTGCTGTAATGCTAATAATATCTCTTCCTTCGTCAAAGGGGCGTCTAGAGATGCGGCCTCGTCAGTTGTGAGAGGTGGAGGTGAGTATCTAGCGAGAAAGGCATGTATTGCTGCTTTCCTGACCTCTGGGTCTTGCGTCGTCTGGGGGGTGCGGAGGTTGTACAGGTCTGTAAAATAGCGAACAAATTGTTTCGCTATGTCCTCTGACGCGGCTAGTGTTTTGCCTGAAGGGTCAATGATTGAGTGTATAGTGTGAGCCACTTTTTTAGCCTGTAGCGCTCTGGCCAACAGTTTCCCTGACTTATTACCAAACTCATAGAAACATTTTTGTGTGAGCATATATTTACGCTTAACGTTTTTGTGCAAAACCTCTAAGAGTTCGTTTCTTAGTTGTGTCAGTTCCGCCAGGGTGTCAGAGGCTAGAGAAGCTTTATGTTTCCGTTCCAGTTCGGAGATGCGGTCAGTCAGTCCCTCCAATTCTGCTCTTTGTAGTCTGTTTCTGATCGCGGCTTGGGACAGAAAAGTTCCTCTTATGACGCATTTATGTGCGGCCCAGACTACTTCGGGGGGGGATTCGCCCTGTCCGTTTTCTGCAAAGTAAGTGTTGAGGTGATGGGAAACGGTATGTGCGACTTCTGCGTCAGTGAGGAGGGAGTTGTCTAGACGCCAGATGCGAGAACGTGATCTCACAGTGGGAACATGTAGGGTCATAGTAATGGGGTTGTGGTCCGAGAGAATCATCGGTTCAATCGTGGAGTTTTGAAGTAAAGTCAGGTCATTTTGGGAGAGAAAAAAGTAGTCTATTCTTGAGTACTTGGAGTGCATTGGGGAGAAGAAGGTGAAGTCTTTACCATTTGGATGGAGCGTACGCCATGTGTCGTGTAGGAGTAGGTGGCGGAATTGTGTTTTGATCGCACGTAGGGCCCTAAAGGTAGAGGATGAGGTACCATTGGAGGTATCGAGGGAGGGATTGAGAGGGACGTTAAAGTCTCCACCGACTATTAATGTGCCCGTGGTGAAAGTCAAGAGCAATTGTAGTGTGGTGCGAAAAAATGAGACCTGTTGTGTATTTGGAGCGTATAGGTTTGCAATGGTAAATGTGGTATTGTGTAGAGTACCCTTAATGAAAAGAAATCTACCCAGAGGGTCCTGTTGTACATCCGTCACGACGAGAGGGCAGTGTTTCGAAATAAGGATGCTTACCCCTTTCGATTTAGCTTCTTTGTTGGTGGCATGGTATACTTTTGGGAAGTTTTTGTTCTGTAGTTTGGGGATCGCGTCTGTTCTAAAGTGAGTTTCTTGGATGAGCGCAATGTGGGTTTTAGATTTGTGCAGGGAAGCGAGTAGAAGGGAGCGTTTTTCGGGAGTGTTTAGGCCGCGTATATTCAAGGAGCGTAGATTAAGTGCTAAGAATGTTGGGTTCTGGGCAATGGGTGACTTAGTGTGATCCATGACCTCCGTCGGGGTCGGGGTGGGGTGATGTACCAGGGGTTCGGGCACAGGGGAGGTGCGCCTCAGTGGTTTTTGTTGGAGTGCAGGAGTGTGGTGTAGATGGCGCAAAAAAAAAAAAAAAATTAACCGATGAGGCAGCTGTGGGACTGATCAGTCCAGCTGTCTCGGTATAGAATAAAAATCGGTAGTGTACAGCGCAGTGAGAGCTTCCAGCCCGTGGAGTCCAGTCTGGTGTACTTCACCGCCGCTGTGTGGGGGTTGGGCAAGACCTGTCACAAGAAAGGTTGAGGTGTGAGAGGGTGGAAATGTGTCAGTCACCTACTATCCTGTGACTATGAAGCGGGGTGTGTGGAGATTGGGGAGTGGTGGTAGAGGCTGTCGGCATGGAGGTCTATGTTGTTTAAGATGATTAGGGGTGGGCAGTGACCCCGAAACTGGTCACTAGCAAAAGGTTAGAATCTCTAGGGTGTAACTGGTATGTAACTTGGTAACAGAACAATATAATATAAAATAATATAAAACCTGCCTGTGTGTGCGTGACCCGAGGTGTAGGTATCAGGCCAGGCCTACACAGGACCATGCTGGGTCATCCGAAGTCACCGCTGCAACCCCGTGAGGTCACAGCCGTGGGTCCAGACAGCGAAGCAATTTTGAACTTCGTGCGACACTCTGAGTGAGAGGGAGGTCCCTCTACCTGTCCCTGTCCAATGCACAGTTGGTATGCATGACAGGTTGTACCGCCCCATGACAAAGCCATGAGAGCCGTACAACCGTACGGTGAGGCTCTGCTAGGTAAATAACAACACATCTAAACTAAGTACCTGCGGAATAAGAACCATTGTAAGGTTAAAGTTAAGTGAAGCAAGATCGCTATTCATTAGAGTTCTTTCGAGATCTTTCCCCCGAGTCTGCATCTGTAAGCTATGAAGTGCGGCTGCAGGCAGTGTTGATGACTCACCGGGGCATGGAGAACAGTCCAATACAGTATATCGCAAGGATGTGTATGGCGCTGCGGATGTGTACGGAGTCACCAGTGTCTTGCGTGGATGGGTCTGAGGAGTGCTTGTTCCGTTGCCACTAAAGTTCCAGGTCTCCTTGACCTCGGTAGTCCGTCCTCTATGCCGATGGATGATCCTGTTGCTTGGCTCGTGTGCGGGTCTCCGATCCCAGAATGGTATAGTACAGTAACTTAGGATCAAAGGCCTTAGAAGAGAGATCAGGAGTCGCGTCGTAAGGGGGAATCCGGACGGTGCCCGTCTCAGCAAGAATCGTTGTGTCTAGGAAAATTCCAGTAACGTGGGTGAGTGTCCGGGTGCGGAGGCAGCGGTGTTGGGCAGCAGAGGCATACAGTGGGTCATCTCAGAGGTGCCGTAGTTCCCGGTGCATCAAGACGGTGTGTTGGAAGCGGCAGGGTGCGGAAATCTGTGGCACTGGTGGATGGGCCTGCAGTTTACTTCCGCAGTTGGCGCAGCTTCGGTGACTCTGAAGGGGGAGGTCCGAGGGTTGGCTGTGTGTCATCCGAGACCCGTTGCGTCAAACCGTGTCGCCGTTGCTGTGCATCTTGGGGATTGTAGTGTTCAAGGGCCCAAGGCAGACGCCATAGTCAGGGGTGTGGTAGCCGTCAAAAAGCTTCTTCTACATATGCCCGGTATTGTGAATTCTGCACCGCACGGTCTTATAAACCGGAAAAGTAGCAAACGATAAAAAAATCAAAAAATAAAAACTCCAAAAGAGAAAACTGATACCTACGCCCGAAGGTGTGGGGGCCGAATTAGGCAATTGAAAGGGTGCAATGGTCCGCAGGTAGTAGATACCGTTGGAGGTTGTCAGCGATCCCTTCTGGCCCTCCTGGAGCTGGGAGAGTGAGGGCTGGGGTCGTTGTGGTTGGAGCGGCGAGCGCCGTTAAGCGTGATAGACGAGGATCGCCTTCTCCGCTGTCTTGTGTTTGAAGCCTCCATGGGTTCTTCAGGCGGGTGATCTCTGCGCACTGCAGAACGGCGGAAGTCCGCGTACCAATTGGGGACCTCCACCCTCGGGATGTTAAGGGTATCACAGAAGAAGGGGAGATCCTCCGGTACTTTTAGGTAGGCCGTGCGGCCCTGCGAGGTGGCGGCTAAACAGAAAGGGAATTTCCATTTGTAAGTGATGCTTTTTGCGCGGAGTGTGTCCAGCAGGGGTTTCAGATCCCTGCGATGTTGCAGGGTGATGCCTGACAGGTCCTGGTATATTTGGATGTGTTTCCCTTCATGAACTATTTTTGGGACTCCTCTGGCCTGCCTGAGTATCTCTTCCTTCAGCCTGAAGTCCGTCAAGCAGCAGATGACATCCCTCGGTGGGTCTGTGTCTTTGCCTTTTGGTCGTAATGCGCGGTGAATCCTTTCAAGCTCAATAGGCATCTGCAGTGGTCTATGGAGAAGGCCGTTGAACAGGGCAGTTACCGATTGTGCAACATGGGCTCCCTCTATTATCTCAGGCAATCCTCTGACCTTCAGGTTATGGCGTCTGCCTCGGTTGTCGAGATCTTTAAGATGTCTTTGCATTTCCCTCATTTGAAGCGTGTGGGTGTCGACATGTCTGGTAGTTTTCCGTATCTGTAGGTCTTGGCGGTCCGCCATTTGTTCTGCCGCCTGAACTCTGTCAGAGAGGGTTCTGAACTCAATGCGTAGTTCAGAAATGGCCGCCGCGAGAGCGTCCTTGATGTCCGTGGCTATCATCCGTAGGTCCTGGATGTTAAGCTGAGGTAGGGGATGGTCTTCCATTACTGTGCCATTCGTCTGGCTGGGCGGGAGAGGAGGGGATGATGATGTTCCCAGATGTGAGGGAGCTGCGGCCTCAGAGTTTCTGTGGCGGGAAGGCGCCATGTTGCCTCGGCCCGCTCGGAACATTTCAGGGATATTGTGACCTGTGTTGCCCAGTTGTTCCCTGGGTGATCGGGACCGGGAGGTCGAGGTGTTCCGAGATGCCGTCCCCATGTGCTTTGCCGTGTGCAGGGTGTCTAAACCTCCGGTAAGCAGGTAGCAGGTCGATGGATAGCAGGAGCTACAGGATTAAGCAGCCATCTTCATGCCAGGTCAGGCCACGCCCCCCTCCAAACATTGGGATAACACACAAAAAATATTAAATAGATGGTACCTGACTCCGTACAAATTATCAAAAATGTCTCCATCCACATCCCCAATATGTTGGAGGTGCAACAAACAAGTAGGTAACCTTTATCATATATTATGGAGCTGCTAAAACCTACACAGCTTCTGTAAAGTTATATTCTCCTTCATAGCCACTCTTATGGGTAACCTAATTGAGCTTACTCCTGCTATAGCATTCTTAGGAACAAATCTTGATATATACCCCTTACTGTATAGACCAATTATAGCTCATATACTAATAGCTGCAAGGCTTACTATAACCAGTCTGTGGAAATATCATCATTAGATTGAATACCCAAACACAGTATTGATGCTAGCCTATAAGAACTACTCCACGAGCCATTGGCTGAGAATGCTGATTGGGAGCCGGTCGGAGGACCTTTTTCAGTCATGAGCTTTCAATACCAGTCGGACCGGCTGCCATACACACAAGCTGAATGTCGGCCAGTTTCTTTTGAACCGGCTGACCTGCGCCCCGTGTATATAGGGTGATCCTAATGTACTTGGGTTTGATTCGAGGCAGGTTCAGCATACATTACAGAAGTTTGGATGCTAAATTCAAACCCTATTGAAACCAATGGAAGCAAAATGTTAAAGATCAGCTCTGTCCATTTTCTAGGCTAATATTATACAATAGTATATTGTAGTATATAATATGTAATAATAGTATTGTGTGACTATACTGTAGTAATAGTATTGTCACACAAAACACAAGAGAGGTTGGGCACTGTCCTGGGGAACATGTACCAAAGAAAAAAAATCATTTTAGCAGAAAGCAGGATTTTATTAAAAGAGAGGATTGCCCCCATTGAGGGTTTTTTTAGCAGCCAACAATAATTGAAAAATATACTAAAAAAGTAACGTAGGAAATAATTTTTATTTTAACAAAGTATCAAAGATGTTGCTCTGGACATAAATCGTCAAAACATGAGCTGTAGTACAAAAATAATGAATAATAAAAACAACGCCAATGGCATAACAGTATACAATGATGATACACGGTGATATTACACCATAAAAAACAGTAGTACATGAGTCTTGTATGTGAGAATCTGACGCGTTTCGACCCCAGTGGGTCTTCTTCAGAGGATATATATAAACTGTAAAGGTGTTGACATATATTAAGATTCTTAATTAGGAGGTGGGAAGAAAAAACATTAAACAAGTATTTTTATATATATTTACCGGTCACATTGTATTAAGCCATGTTGGGTAGCCTCTGTATGGGAAAAACTCCCCTTTGCTTGATCCCAGCGTGTCCCAACGGTTGGCACAGTCAGCAAGGGAGTCAGTTGCCTACTGTATGCGTGCCTTATGAGGAGTCACACACCAGGAGATCCTTGGTGATGGCGCCAGTATGGAAGGCGCGATCTACCATGTTGTAAAACGTGGAGTTGTACTGATTAGTATTAAGAATAGAAATTTGTTTGTACCATTCTTTATTTTGTAAGATATTAAAGCACATCATAGTGTAATCTTCATTGTTCATGATGACCACATTGCCACCCTTGTCAGAGGGTTTGATTACAATTGTAGTGTTTTTGCTAATGCTAAGGCTAAGGCGAGGGCTAAGTTTTCTTCAAAGGTTAGATTATGTGGATTAAGTTTAGTTCGAGGTAATTTGCATATGTCCCAAATGGTCTGTTTCAGAAAGATCATCCACACATACCCTTTTCACATTTTGTCACATCCTTTCATTCAAGTTTTTGTAACTGGATTTGGTCTATGTTTTCCTTTCCCTTTCTGTCCCTTTCCCCCCTTTTCCTTCACCATCACATCTTCGGCCCCTCCTCCTTCCTCCCCCCTTCCCTTTTTTTTTCTCCCCCCTCCCCTTCCTCACTATCATTTTCCTCACTTGGTTTTCTCTCTTCTTTTTTCTTTCCTTTCTGGTTCTATCACATAGACCATCCAGATGCAACATTTGATATCAAACTATATAGTACATATGCATAAATACAACAATGCATACACACATATGGAAACTCCTCAATCATTTTCCTGAGTTGTCCACTCATTACATTCAATACTTTACTACAGGTGCCGCTCATACCCTCCCCCTCTGTTGCCCCCCCTGAACTTTGGGGATTACCTGGTGTGTGACTCCTCGTAAGGCACGCATAGGCGACTGACTCCCTTGCTGACTGTGCCAACCGTTGGGAGACACTGGGATCAAGCAAAGGGGAGTTTTTTCTATACAGAGGCTACCAAACATGGCTTAATACAATGTGATCAGTAAATATATATAAAAATACTTGTTTAATGTTTTTTTCTTCCCACCTCCTAATTAAGAATCTTAATATATGTCAACACCTTTACAGTTTATATATATCCTCTGAAGAAGACTGGCTGGGGTCAAAATGCATCAGGATCTCACATACAAGACTCATGTACTACTGTTTTTTATGGTGTAATATCACTGTGTATCATCATTGTATACTGTTATGCCATTGGCGTTGTTTTTATTATTCATTATTTTTGTACTACAGATCATGTTTTAACTATTTATGTCCAGAGCAACATCTTTGATACTTTGTTAAAATAAAAATTATTTCCTACGTTACTTTTTTAGTATATTTTTCAATTATTGTTGGCTGCTAAAAAAACCCTCATGGGGGACAATCCTCTCTTTTGACAATTTTATTTGGGGTGTGCAGCTATTTTTTGTCTTTCCTCTTATGAGTGTTTTCTTCTTTTTAATCGCAGGATTTTATTAATGTCTAAACTGAAAAATTAAACATGCAAAATTCCTTTAAATAATGTGCCTGGGGGATGCGCTTAACCTGGCTGTGAAGTTTTGTATTCATAAGATGTACACAACCTACTAGAGCAAAACTGACATTTGCAAAGAAAAAAATTTAAATTGGCAGCAAAAAAAATATCTGTGTGGGGTTCCCACCAAATTCCATAGCAGACCTTAAGCAGAGCAGCCTACCTGGCCAGAAAAGGAAAGGGGGGGCAGTGTACACCCTCCCCCTCCTGAGCCATAAACATACCCCCAATATAGGGGATACTATGCTGATGAGGACAAGGGACTTTTCCCACAACTTTGGCCTGGATGGTTGTGGGGTTCTGCAGGTAGGAGACTTATTGGAATCTGGAACCCCTTTAACAATAAGGAGGTACCCAGATAACCCCCCCCCCCCATCAAAAAAAATTCCCTGACATCATTGACCTAATATGGTCTTGTCCATTTTTAGCTAATGCTATCACAGAGAAGACCTCACTGTTTTGTTTATATTCAGCTGTCATCCACCAGGGGCAAGGCATGGTCATCCAAAGCTGTCATTTGTGGATGAGCAGTTGTCGGAATCAGATGTGTCAGCTGTTGGTTTTTCTTTTGGCAGGTTGATGGGCATCGTTCATTGTAGTTAACATGGATCTTCATCACTGGACGGTGTCACTTTTTTTTTTTACTAAAGGACTCACAATACCATGTTTGAGTTGCTATTTACATTTCTTCTTACTCATTCACATAGGGCTTGGGGTATCTGGGTGTCCCCTTAACAACCCTGTCAGCAGGAGAAGAGAGCTGACATATACTGTATAGTAGCGAGAGAAAAACCTGCTACTACTGTATATGTGATGTTTGGCTCCTGCAGAATGGGTTGAAAGTTTGGTCTGATTCTGTATTGGAACCCAACCAGAAGCTCATTTCTATTTGACACCATTGTGTTCTGGATTGTACTGTAGGGCAGTCTGGAACATAAACCCATGCTTCCTCAGAATAATTTGTGTTTTACTACTTGTGTACTCTGTTCATACAGAGTAATTTTTTCAAATATATTGTTTACTTGGGCAAGATATTGTTCAAGTTTATCTGTTGCTTTATCTTTGCAGTGTAACAGGTAGAGCACAGTAGACCTTGAATAGTCATCAATGAATGTGAGAAAATACATTTTCTTTCCTGGAGTCTAAGCTTCATAGGATCACATAGAGATAAATGAATTAACTGCAGGAGCTGTTGGGCTCTCCGGTACCAGTTTTGAGAAACTATTTCCTGGTCATTTTTCACTTTATTCAGCTGGAACATTTTATTATTTGACTGCAAAGATCATTTTTAATGCCAAAGGCATGCCGATTCATCAGCTAGTTTTTTTTTTATGTTTTGGGAATGTCATCTGTGAAAACATTTCCAACGTTTTCCTTATTGACAGTATTAACTACTTCATAGCATTTCAGCTGAGACAGTTCAACTGTAATTTTTCTTTTAGTTAGCATGTGACTTCCTTTTGTGATAATACAGCTGTTACCTCCAAATGTCACTACATAGCCTTGCTTGGTGAGCTACAGTGACTTGAAAAGGTTTTCATACCCCTTGAAATTTTTCACATTTTGTCATGTTACAACCAAAAACGTAAATGTATTTGTTTGGGATTGTATACGATAGACAGACTCAATAATTGTAAAATGGAAGGAAAATTATAAATGGTTTTCAAGATTTTTTACAGAGAAATATCTGAAAAGTATGGCGCGCATTTGTATTCAGCCCCTCTGAGTCAATATTTTGTAGAACCACCTTTCACTGCAATTACAGCTGCAAGTCTTTTTGGGGATGTCTCTACCAGCTTTGCATATCTAGAGAGTGACATTTTGCCCATTCTTCATTGCAAAATAGCTCAAGCTCTGTCAGATTGGATGGAGAGCATCTGTGAACAGCAATTTTTAAGTCTTGCCAGAGACTCTCAATTGGATTTAGGTCTGGACATTGACTGGGCTATTCTAACACCTGAATATGCTTTGATCTAAACCATTCCACTGTAGCTCTGGCTGTATGTTTAGGGCCGTTGTCCTGCAGGAAGGTGAAACTCTGCCCCAGTCCAAGTAGAGTCTTTTGCAGACTCTAACAGGTTTTCATCTAAAATTGCACTGTATTTGGCTCCATCCATCTTCCCATCAACTCTGACCAGCTTCCCTGCTGAATCAAAGCATCCCCACCATATGATGCTGCCACCACCATGTTTCGCAGTGGGGATGGTGTGTTCAAGGTGGTGTGCAGTGTTAGTTTTCCACCACACATAGTGTTTTTGTCTTTTAGGCCAAAAAGTTCAATTTTGGTCTCATCTGACCAGAGCACCTTCTTCCACATGTTTGCTGTTCCACCCACATGGCTTCTCACAAACTGCAAATGGGACTTCTTATGGCTTTCTTTCAACAATGGCTTTCTCGCCACTCTTCCATAAAGGCCAAATTTGTGGAGTGCATGACTAATAGTTGTCGTGTGGACAGATTCTCCCACCTGAGCTGTGGATCTCTGCAGCTCCTCCAGAGTTACCATGGGCCTCTTGGCTGCTTCTCTGATTCTCTTGCCCGACCTGTCAGTTTAGGTGGATGGCCATGTCTTGGTAGGTTTGCAGTTGTGCCATACTCTTTCCATTTTTGGATGAAGGATTGAACAGTGCTCAGTGAGATGTTAAAATCTTGGGATATTTTTTTATAACCTAGCCCTGCTTTAAACTTCTCCACAATGTTATCCCTGACCTGTCTGGTGTTTTCTTGGCCTCCATGATGCTGTTTGTTCACTAAGGTTCTCTAACAAACCTCTGAGGGCTTCACAGAACAGCTGCATTTATACTGAGATTAAACTACACACAGCTGTACTCTATTTACTAATAAGGTGACATCTGAAGGCAGTTGGTTCCACTTGATTTTAGTTAGGGATATCAGAGTAAAGGGGTCTGAATACAAATGCACACCACACCTTTCAGATATTTATTTGTAAAAAAATTTGAAAACCATTTATCATTTTCCTTCTGCTTCACAATTATGTACCACTTTGTGTTGGTCTATCACATAAAATCCCAATAAAATACTTTTACATTTTCAGTTGTAACATGAAAAATGTAGAAAATTTCAAGGGGTATGAATACTTTTTCAAGGCACTGTACTTCACTGCAAAGAGCTTTCTTTCAAGAGTAGGAACATATAGTATGTTTCTAGTGACTGAGATAGAGGGCAGTGTAGATAGCTTTCCCTCATTCCCTCTGAGACCATATACTTTCCACTAGCTGTATTTTTTCCTGTCTCGCTTTGATAATGCTGAGTGAATACATTTTTATCATTGCACCGTGTGAAAAATGATGAGGCGCCTTCTTTGAAGTGAAAGGTACATTTAATATCTGAAGAATCTTCTATTTCTTCCCCAACAGCTTCTGTATTTTTTTAACTTATCTCTTTGCTGATTCATTCTAGATTTTAAAAACATTAACATTTTACACAGTACATTACTATTTTTGTGGTCTTTGGTGCAGACTCTGCCATAGGAGCATTTTCACTGTTTGCACTTTCTGTTCATTGCCTATTTTCATTCACAGGCTTGCCTTTAACACATTCTAGTGTAAGATCATCATCTGGTTGAGCATCATGTGCTGTAACAAGTGCCTCGTTGTGATCTGGGAGACCACTGAGTAGCAGTGCTGCTATAATAAAGTCTTTTACTACTTCTCCTAAAGCCTGCAGGCATGCCTCAATTTCTAAGACACACCATATAAAGTCCTGCCTTTTCTGGTTCATCATTAGTGTAGTCTGATATAGCTTTCTAATTAAAGTGTCATTAAAACCCACATCATAAAAACTATCAATAAATGTATCCTGCTGCTCTCTATCTCCCCCTTCTGTTCATGTCCCCCAATGCAGCTAGGCTAGGTGTCGGCAACTCTGCACATGCTCAGTTTTCAGTGCGTTTCTAAGTTGAACATTTCCTACCTATCACATCTGAGCAGCCCATGTGACTTGGAATGAGCCCACTGTTCGAGTTGAACATAAGTGGGGCGTTCACAGGAAATTTGAGCAGCCTTCAGGTCTGGTATGGATTTTAAGGAAAACCCTGTGCCAAAATAAAAAAATGGCTTGGGGGTCCCCCCAAAATCCATACTGGGCCCTTCAAGTCTGGTATGGATTTTAAGGGGAACCCTGCGCCAAAAATTAAAAAAAAAATGATGTGCCCCCCCCCCCAAATCCATACCAGACCCTTATTTAAGCAAGCAACCTGGCAGGTCAGGATAGGGGGACGAGCGAGTGCCCCCCCTTCCTGAACCATACCAGGCCACTTGCCCTCAACATGGGGAAGGTGCTTTGGGGTCCCCCCCAAAGCACCTTGTCCCCATGTTAATGGAGACAAGGGCCTCATCCTCACAACCCTTGCCCACTGGTTGTGGGGGTCTGCGGGTGGGGGGCTTATCAGAATCTGGAAGCCCCCTTTAACAAGGGGGCCTACAGATCCCGCTGACCCCATGGGTATGGAGTACATTGTAGCCCTACCCATTCACCAGAAAAAGTGTCAAAAAGTAAAAACCACAAAAGACAGTTTTTGACAATTCCTTAATTAAAACAGAAAAAAAAGTGTCCCGCAATGTCCACCCATCTTCAATCACGGTGCTGACAGACCTGAAAATATATACATAAAAAAAAGCTCTGCTTTGGACATCGCGGGACACTTTTTTTTTTCTTTTTTAATGAAGGAATTGTCAAAAACTGTCTTTTGTGTTTTTTTACTTTTTGACACTTTTTTTTGGTGAACGGGTAAGGGTACAATGTACCCAATACCCATTCACATAGGGGGGGCGGGATCTAGGGGCCCCCTTGTTAAAGGGAGCTTCCAGTTTCTGATAAGTGAACAGACTAACGCATGGTACTTAGTAAGTAAAACACTTTTCTATGCTTTAGCTATGAATGAACACAGTGAGTGAGTGTGTTCACTATGTTCATGTTAGAAAAAGAAGGGACTGGTAAATTACATACTGACTGGCCCCTTCCCCTGCTCTCCATCCTGAAACATCCTTGCAGCAGCCGGGTGGAGAGAAAGGAAGCCAGTAGCAGTGCAGCGGCACAACACGGGGGGAACTAATACATACAGATTTACCTAAATGTGAACAGTAGAAGATAGTAAACCAAGTAGCAAGTAGTAGTTAGTCATTGAACTGATCTTATTCTGTAATGGTAAAGACAGGGTAAACTTTTATGTAGGAATCAGGTTTCAGTGCCAGATCAAACTTGTGCGATGTCAGACATTACATGTGATTCGCACTGCACTGCTGTATAGATTGTATGGCTGAATTCTCATTGCATGCGGACCAAGATCAAGCAGTACCCTTTTTCTTGTCCACACCAGAAAAAGATTGCATTGAACACCCATGCTATCCAATTCCTGTCCGAATTCACAGTTCACACTGCGATATGCAAACCTATCTGGGGGGGTGTCATTACCTTTCTATTGACACCCACAGAGGTTCACATAGGGCAGTGTGAACTGCCTGTGAGTTCTATGCGATGCGGGAACTATCACTGGAATTGTGCTGGTTCCCGCATCGCGCTGGTATGAACCGGCACTAAAGCTGAACTCTGGGCAAAAACAATATTGGGGTAATAGCTGGGTTCCAATCATAGGCATGCGCAGGGGGTGTGCCAGGTGTGCCTGGGCACACCCTAATCACTCTAGGCGATGTCAATATCCCTTACTGCCTGGGCTTCCCCCTGGGCTTCCCCACTGCTACTGGCTTCCTTCCTCTCCCCCCGGCTGCTGCGAGGATGTTTCAGGCTGGAGAGAAGGGGAAGGGGCCAGTCAGTATGTAATTTACCGGTCCCTTCTTTTTCTAACATGAACATAGTAAACACACTCACTGATTGTGTTCATTCATAGCTAAAGCATAGTAAAGTGTTTTTCTTACTAAGTACTATGCGTTAGTTTGTGAATGAACAGGAAGCCGTTCAGCACAGAGCACTTCCCATTCATTCACTGTCCAGAGAAAGGCATGTGTGTTTGAGCTTTGGGGTGCACACCCTAATGCAGTAGGCTGCGCACACCTATAGTACCAATAACATATGTCTAATGATGTGCTCCCCACTCATCGCTTCTGCTTTGTTCCTGAAAGCTGTTAGATGCATGCACCTCCTGAAAGTGATGTAAGAGCTGAACTTCCACCACTGAAACTGACATTTGGGGTTGGAACGCATTAAAAGATGTGTGATTGGACAAGGGGCACATAAATGTCACAATCTCCCTATACCCAATAGCTTGTATTATTGAAGTTAAGTGAAATGAAAATACCGTGTGAATAAATCCCAATTGGATTTGATCCCAATGCAACATTACCCACAAGCCTATCTCTACTGCCTAATGGCTTGGACAGGCATAACATTTTATTAGCAAGTATCCCTGACCATCTAGGCAAATTCATACTTGTTTTAAATGAACAAAACTGAAAAACTGAAAATACACCCCCAGGGTATTTTTAAACCTTTCCTCTAATCCTCAACGTCCTTTTTAAATTGAAAATGAGTTATGATACATCATATGAGAAATGGATGCTGAAATAAATAAACTTAATTGGATGCACAGCAAAACTATAACCAGAAAAAATCAAACACCAGCATGATCATTTCTGGAAATCCCAAGGGGCTAGTATGGCATTGAGCGATAAATCGTGGGACCAGCATTGCAGGAGGTCTAAAATAAAGTCTTCAAAGATATAACTTAGGGGTATGTTTCCTTTTGAACTTAATGGCATACGCTGATTTACTCCAGTTGTTATTCAACACTGCAAAAATGGACATTTAGCACACAAACAAACTTCATGAAAACTGTTTTCATCCTTTCACTACTACAATACTGATATCGCATTCAGTGGGACAGGTTTAATCTAGTTACTTTTTTATTATCAAGGTAAGGCTCAGGAATGTTAGACTTATAATTATTTTGAAAATATGATTTATATGTATTTTTGTAGCCATCTGGCAGTCAGATTTCTACACGTGTGCCCAGTTTTTCCCACCTGCCATAGACATTGTGAGGGCCTTTCACTCACAATATAAGAGTGTACTTGACCTGCTGCCTGCTTCATTGCGGTTCTTAGCTTGTTGAAAGATCTTCAGCATCTTGCACACTTGTGGCAAACATCTTTCCCTCAGTTGTGCTCTGTGGTTCCTTCCATGGGCCCTTGCTCCCTGTAATGAAATAGCAGCAACATGGCCAGATCTAGGGGAGCTGCAGTGGGCTGTGCCCCGCCAGATTTCAGTTGTGCCCCCAGGCCACCCTTTCTCCGTGGACTTTGTGCCTGGCCTGCTGAATTCCTCCCCATCCCTGCACTCAGGGATGTGACAAGAGGGGGGAAGGCAGCCTGACGCAGTGAACTAAAGTGAACATTGAAGTCTGGATAGGAGAAGTGGCAGAGAGGAGAGAGATAGGAAGAGGTACAGGCTGTGCTGTGATCTCCCTCCTTCTGTCTCAACAGCGCTCCTCCACACAGCAGATGACACAGTATAGTAGGAAATATGGGTAGGGGGCGGATAATCAAAGCATGTACAGCCCAGTCTAAGAGTGATAATGTGTCATCTGCTGTATTGGAGGAGTGCTGCTCTAACAGGAGGGGTGAGAGCACAGCACAGCCTGCACCTTCTACCGCTGTCACTACTCCCGTAGTTCCCAGCTGTAAGTTATGGGGTGGTGGAATGGTACCGGGAACACAATGGTGGGGGGGGCAACAATCCTTTGTGTTTGAGATTAAGAAGAAGGAATGAAGGTGTATTTGTGCTGGGAAGGGTAAGGGGGCGGAGGGGGGGGATTTGTGCTCATAGGAGAAATGGGGGGGTATGTGTTAGGAGGGGGGGAGCGAGGGGGATTTGTGCTAAGAGGGGGGATTTGTGGGGAGAAGGTTTGTGCTAGGCTGGGCTTGGAGTATTTGGACTGAGGGAGTTGGGGGGGATTTGTGCCCGGGGGTATAGGGGGAGAGGATTTGTGCTAGGAGGGGGAATTAGGGGTTAATGCTAGAAGGGGGGATGATTTGTGCTAGGATAGGGGATTTGAGTGGGAGGGAAGGATTTTTGCTTGGAAGACTTATTTGGTGGGGGCTGTGCTAGGATGGGGGGTTTGTAGTTTCACCAAAGCTGGAGTGCCAAGATTGCCTACCCCTGGTGTAGTAGTTTAATAAAATTCTCAATTAAAATTAATAAGAACATCCAAATAGTAGCAAACAAAAGATCATGATCAAGATGCACTTACAAAGATGGTCGCTAACTCCGAAACCGGAAGTGGCATCAGCGCGTAGCTCCACGTTTTAGAGTATCCTGCACCCTCACCCCTCTCCTGTTCAAGTTTTCTGCAATAAATCCAAAAAAGACTTCCCCTAGACTATGTCTACATTGTCAGTGGGTTTGGAACTGTGTCTGGTTCTTTTAGCCTCTGTACTATAGTAGGGATGGGCGAACGGTTCGGCCCGAGCATAAGTTTGGGCCAAACTTTTGTTGTTTGGACATTCGGCGAGTAGCCGAACAAACAGGTCATTCGACCGTTTTTTCGCCCCCAGAACCAACCAATCATGGCTCATTTAATCAATCATGGCTCATTCCCGCCCCACAGTATAAAAGTATTCTTTCAAAGGCAGTGAGATTTCAGCTTAGAGAGAGATAGGACAGGGCTCTGTTCAGTGCTATCAGTTAGTTAGTGTGCTATACTGAGCTATTTTGCTTCAATTGTCAGTGTCAGAATAATGTTTAGTGTCAGTCTAGGGATAGTGTGAGTGTAGTGAGGAGGACCATCATTCAGCTTTGCATAGTGTGCAGCTAGAGTAGGGAAAGCTCAGAGAGTTTCATTGTAGTGTAGTGAGACCGTGTCATTCATACATACATTAGTGTAGAGTAGGGACAGCTCAGATAGTTTCAGTGTAGTGTAGTGAGATAGCTAGAGTAGGGACAGTTCAGATAGTGTCAGTGCAGTGACGGTTGAACACCGTCTATTTGATTGCGTTACTGCCAGTTTAACGCCATTTACGTCTGTGTGCGTTACTGCCAGTTTAATGCCTTATAGTTCTGTGTGCGTTACTGTCAATTTAACGCCATGTAGTTCTGTGTGCGTTACTGCCAATTTAACGCTATATAGTTATGTGCATTACTGCAAGTTTAATGCCATTTACTTCTGTGTGCGTTACTGCACGTTTAAAGCCATTTACTTCTGTGTGCGTTACTGCAAGTTTAATTCTATATAGTTCTGTGTGTCACTGTACATTTGGGGCATTATACTTCAGTATATTATAGTGTATCTGTGGAGTGTGTCTGTGTAGTGTGAGTACTCAAATTAAAGTGCACCAAACACCACTTTACATTGATTAAAGTGCATCTATGTACAGATTTCAACTTCTTC
This sequence comes from Aquarana catesbeiana, assembly GCF_042186555.1. Classification (NCBI taxonomy): domain Eukaryota; kingdom Metazoa; phylum Chordata; class Amphibia; order Anura; family Ranidae; genus Aquarana; species Aquarana catesbeiana. Next base: position 250,964,401 of record NC_133324.1, on the reverse strand, counting down.
TTTACTTTGGCTTATAAGCACTGCCCCCTCCCTCCCAATAATGTTTGGGAGGACAAAAAGGAGAGGCAGATGTTCCCTTGCCACTGTAAGGGGGCCAGCAACAAATGTGTCCACAGGCAAAGGTGGACGTGGTGATCAGTCCCTCAGGCAGGGCATCATTTCCTCTGTTTAGTGAGTTTGCCTGTGCTATCCAGCCACAGCATGCAGAGGAGGTGGTGGACTGGGTTACTAAACCTTCCTTATCCCCCCCATCCTCTGTCATGCAAGCAGAGAAAAGGGTGCTGTCTCCTGTAGTTGCCAGAGTGGATAAACCTGCCTCCTTGTCCACATCTATTCCTGCCATAGCCTCAACATCAGCCATGGAGGAGTCAGCTGAGTTATTTGACCACAGCATCAGCCACTTGCTCCTTGATGATGCCCAGCCATTACTGGATTCAGATGTTGGTTCTGAGGTTGAGGATGACAGGAACATGAGCCTAGAGAGAGGGGAGTTTTGGAGACATACCTTTAGCTTTTCGCTAATCATGGGCCAATGTATGCAAGATTAATAATACTGCTTTTCAACTGTGAAAGGTATGGTCATTTTTTATTATACTGTTGTGCATTTCAGATATATCAGCAATGTATTCATGCAGACTTTAAAAATTACTGATAAGTTCATTTTAAATATACCTCGGGAGGAAACTCAGTGCAGATAAGCAGGCATCATTAACCTGGACACACAGCAAGGAGTAGAATTCCATGAGAAAGTGGGACTAAGATTTCATACAAACATAATAAATGTATGGATTGAAATGTACAAAGTATTCTACTGAACTGTTCCCTGAGGAAGTACACCTGTCAGAAGGCAGGTATTGGCAGTTGGCAGCCATACTCCAGGGATGCCTAAAGCCACAGACTGCAAAGAGATTTGGTCTGTAACCACTCACAGAAAAACAGATATCATCATAGAGCAGATGTTGGATTTTTTATGTATTTGACTAAAACGCACAGTTTATACTAAGAATTTATTTAACAGCAGTCTTGTTCAGAGTGACTATAAATTACTTTGGGATATACTCAAAGATATTTAGTATCGAGGGGGTGACCAGGTAAAGTCACTAAGAAGTCACACTGGATGTAAATGTAAACATTTACAGGCCCAAAAAACCTGCATGGAGAGAAGAAAAATGCATTTAATTAAAATTCATACAGTTTGCTCCTATTTTGTAAATGTTTAATTATAGCGTAGCTCCCAACTGTGCCTCATTAGTAGGGACTGTCCCTGTTTTGGAATCAACTCCCTTGGTCCCTCTTAACTCCTCAGTTGTTCCTCTTTTTTATCTAATGTACAGACCTTTACAAAAATGTATTACCAAAAGTGTTATACAGCACTAAACCCTTCATTTAACCTCTATATTTTTGTATTTATTACTTTTAAAAGACAGTATAAAGGAGAAGTAGTAGTAAAACAGTTTTGGTTTATTTGTCTTAGGCCTACATACTTTCTGCTAAAAGACATCCCATCAAGCAAAAGATACGAGTTATGCTAAAGCAGTGTTTCTCAACTCCAGTCCTCAAGGTCATGTTTTCACGATTTCCCCCAGATGAAACAGCTGTGGTAATTACTAAGGGAGTGAAACTGATCAAATCACATAAGTAATATAATGGAGAGCCTGAAAACATGACCTGTTGGGGCGCCTTGAGGACTGGAGTTTAGAAACACTGTGCTAAAGAATAATGTCACCAGTGTATTTAGGATTGAATTATCTTTACAAAGGTTTGTCTTCCTGATGATGTCATGAAGGCAAACCTATCAAATCAGTTTGTTCACACTGATAAGATCATACCAATCATATTAGCATATTAGTTACCACATTCACCAAATCAAACAAGAATTGTCAACTAAATTCAGATCAATAAAATTAACTTACCCACACAATCAATTTATTGATTTCTGACGAGTATGTGTTTGGCAGCATTTTCCATTAGAGTCTGCAATCAACTTTGGTTGGCACACTAAAAGTGGTAGGTGGGCACATGACATCACTGTAGGGGGAGGGGGAGCATGATGGAGCAAAGTCCATCATGCCATCTCAGTGTTACACTTAAAGTGGTTGTTAACCCACTTCTAATAAATTGTCTTATCCCCTCTGTACCATTATAACATGTGCCCCTGTGCCTGTGTAATGTAAAATATCTGCCGATCTGTACCTATATAAGCTTTGCTTCGGGTGCTCAGCTGATTCCTCTACTCTCTTCTCTCTCCGGCTCACAGCCGCAGTGGGCAGGGCCTAGCTTTCCCACTGACGTCAGGAGATCGAGAGAGGAGAAAGAGCGCTGACAATCAGCTGAGCGCCTGGAGCCTTGTTTATATAGGTGCAGATTTCTTACATTACACAGGGACACGTTATAATTGTACAGAGGGGATAAGACAATTTATTAGAAGGTATGAGAGCAGCAGGAGCGGGGGGGTGGGGTGGTGAATGCTGGTACGAGCAGGGAGGGGAAGGGGGAGGAGGAGAAAGGAGCACAGAGGAGACACACGGGAGAGCTGCAGATAGCAGGCTGCGGATGACGGAATCACGCAAACTGACCATGTGTTTGGCTCACCAATTTTCCCAGAAGTCTGCACTAAGATACAAGTCAGATTTCAGCTATCCCCTGCAAGAAAAATTTCATTTTTAGTAAGATACTCCCAATAGGAACACGTCTGAAGCGATGGAGTTCCCAGCAGCTTTCCTCATTAGAGCCCTGCAGGTGCACATATGGTTGATAATTAGGAAACCACTCCCATTAGATTCATTTCCCTACATGGGCAAAGAGGAACAGAGGGATTTCTTCAGAATAACAAAAGGTACGAATCTGCAACAAAGGTTGTTATAATCCTTGCAATGTACATCAACCAGAGGGGAATGTTTTTTTCTCAACAAAAGTGGAGTTACACTTTAAAGTCTGACAGTTGTTGCCTGTCCTTACACACTGCACACTCCGAAGGATTCATAAAATAAAGCATAGTATTATAAATGAGTCATTGTGTTCATTCAGAAAAGGAAGGAGCCCCCCATCTCTATCTTGAAATCAACCCCACTGTGCCGGCAGCAGTGTGCCAGTGGGGGTGAGAGAAGGGGAGCCAGCAGCACTGCGGGGGGCGGGGGGGGGGCCCAGACAGCAGAGGGAAGGGAACCCTGTATGGCATGGGGTGCATTTACTGGAACCGATCCCCATGTGTGGCTAGCCCTGCAGCAGTTGAAAGATGGCGAGAGGGAGAGTAGGAGAAGCTGGCTTTCAGCTGCTGCAGGGAGAGCCACACAGGAGGATTGGTTCCAGTAATTGTCCCCCAGCTGCACCAATCACCCTCCATGTCTACCATCTGATTCCCTCTGTGTGTCCGCTGCCTGGGTCCCCCTTCTAAAACTGATAGGGTCCAGGCACTGTACAGAAGGCTTGGCTGTAAACTCTCATGGGCGGCCATGGTTAATAAAAAGATCTTGCTTATTAAAATGTTTTTCGCACAAACTCAAACATAAGTTTGGCAGGTACTGTGCTGCATGTATGAGTGCCTGCATTATATTAATAATTTAGGCAGTAAAGTGTGCCTTGAAGAGCAATGCAAGGTCCACTGGGCCCCTTACCCAATGTAAAAATCACTAGCTCATAATGCAATGTAACTGCATGTATGGTAAAGAGCAGCTCCTAACCCTCCCTGAATGGGTAAAGCACAGGTTTGCTTTGCATAGCTCTTATATTGAAAGCATTCATGGTACACCACTGGAATTTAACAATAGTACACAGAGCAATGGTGGTGTATAAAGTAAGGTAACACACAACAAATTCGATTTTAATTCATGGTAGTTAAATAGGTACTGAAAGGCTGTGTAAGTTACAACTATTCTGATGAAAAAACAGGAAAGAACAGTGAGCCAATAAGGGTATAGCATCCTTACCACCCAGCATTGTCTATTTCTCCTTGCAGCTGTCCTTGTGACATTTGAAATGAAACAAAACACATTAATGGAAGGAAAACGTGTTTGAAGATAATTGGCTAGATCTGCCACATCGAAAAAATTTAGGAAGAGAAAAATTTGAGTGAGTCTTTTGAAAATGAAACTAATTAAAACTGGCTAATCCAATCCCATTACTGTCAGCAAGACTGTGACCAAGTAGAAAAAAAAATACATATATATAAGACTCACAGATTCTGGCTTAACCAGGCTGCATTTTAACAGTTTGCTCACATTACATTTGACTTTGAAGTGGTTAAATAACCTGAAGAGATGTCACAAAACTTCAGGCTGCTGAAACACAACCGCTTCAATTAAGGTTTAAAGAAAAGAGGAAAGCAGGAGACTGCTCAGCTGGGTGATGATAAGCACTTCTGTTTATAATGAAAATGCTTCTTCTTTTTCGATTAGTATTTACCTCCACTTTCCGACTATGACAAAATTGTTGTTTATTACCTTACAGTTCTCAAGCCAGTCCTCGAGGATATCTCACCAGTATAATAATCAAACTACAAAATTCAATATTGCAAAATGTTTGAACCCGGTTGCAGCAGTCAAGGGTGAAAAACAGCCAATGGCCAATATGTTTGTTTTCAGCACTAGGGCACCTGGGGCTGCTAGTTTTTTGCACAACGTTCATACAGCTATAACCCAGTATGTATGGTGTAGCAGGACAGTGTAACAGTGGATTTCATACATTAAACAACCCCTAACCCCTATCTCTCCCCTGCCTGAACACTTAAACAATATGTTACCCCAACATTTCATATCCCTGATATGATCCTATTGTACCATGTACTATGCTAGGAGCAAAGCCCTCCCTGTACAGCCAGATTAGTGTATACCTGTCCAAGCCCCTATGCAATCACTTATAAAAGAAGAATACAAAAAGGTATTAATAATTTATATATATATATACACACAGTATCTCCCTCACATTTTTGTAGATATTTTATTATATCTTTTCATGTGACAACACTGAAGAAATGACACTTTACTACAATGTAAAGTAGTGAGTGTACAGCTTGTATAACAGTATAAATTTGCTGTCCCCTCAAAATAACTCAGCACACAGCCATTAATGTCTAAACCGCTGGCAACAAAAGTGAGTACACCCCTAAGTGAAAATGTCCAAATTGGGCTCAATTAGTCATTTTCCCTCCCCGCAGTGATGTGACTCGTTAGTGTTACAAGGTCTCAGGTGTGAATGGGGAGCAGGTGTGTTAAATTTGGTGTTATCGCTCTCACTCTCTCATACTGGTCACTCGAAGTTCAACATGGCACCTCATGGCAAAGAACTCTCTGAGGATCTGAAAAAAAGAATTGTTGCTCTACGATGGCCTAGGTGATCCTACTGACCAATCACCAGCTTGTTAATATGAAAAATTAACTCCGGAAGCTCCCGTTGTCTCATCAGCGATGGTGTGTGTCTCTCCTGTAATCTCATTCAGCTTCCTGCTCCATGCTCCGCTCTGCTCTGTCTCTCTCTCTGCATGGGGCAAGGTAGGAAAGGGCATACCTGCGGGGGGGAGTGGGGGCTGTTTAATATGCAGGGGGTGTGTGGGGGGGGGAATGTGTAATATGCAAGGGGGGGGGGGCTGTGTGATGTGCAGAGGGGGCTGTGTAATATGCAAGGGGAGCTGTGTAATATGCAGGGGGGGCTGTGTAATGTAAAGGGGTCCAGAGGTACAGGGGCTGTACAATGTAAAGGGCTTGAGAGGTGCGGGGCTGAATGAGAGCAATGGAGAGGGTGAGTATAAGTTGAACAAATTAATCGCTGCAGGGAAGGGGGGGGGACCTTGCAGCGATGCCAGAGCCTCAAGGGAGTGAACCTGCACGCTCCCTGAGGGTGAACTGGCTTTGCATTAGTGAAGCACCTTAAAGTGGGGTAAACCTGTACTGTAATTATTACTGTTAGGATTATTATTATCTTCATTTATTAGCAGGTGAATGTGGCCCTCCATGCATTCACATACATTTAATCCAGCCCTTATGTTTTTTTTGCCCTCTGTCATTTTCCCTTCACTTCTTGTCATGTAGATTCAACAGGAAGTGAGAGATATAGGAGTAAGAGATATTCACTCTTATGCCCTGTACACACAATAGGATTTTCCGTCAACAAAATCCGTTTTTTTTTCCAATGGATGTTGGCTCAAACTTGTCTTGCATACACACGGTCACACAAATCTTGTCGGAAATTTCAGACGTCAAGAACGCGGTGACGTACAACACGTACAATGAGCCGAAAAAAATGAAGTTCAATAGCCAGTGCGGCTCTTCTGCTTGATTCCCAGCATGTGTGGAACTTTGTGCGTCGGAATTGTGTACACACGATCGGGATTTAGAACAACGGATTTTGTTGTTGGAAAGTTTGAGAACCAGCTCTCAAATTTTGTGTGACGGAAATTCCGATGGAAAATGTCCGATGGAGCCTACACACGGTCGGAATTTCCGACAACAAGCTCCTATAGAACATTTTCTGCCGGAAAATCCTATCGTGTGTACGGGGCATTAGACAGTTTTAATGGGAATAAGCATCCCCATTAGAAGATTTCCCCAAATCATGTATTTATCTTTACTTTTATTTTCAGTACTCTGGTGATCAGGACATTTAGAGAGAGTGGATCTCCCTAACAAGGTAACAGACAGCAGCAAAAAACTGACAGGGGTTCTTACTCCTTATCGTTCTATCTAAATGTAAAAGAAGATTTTGTTCTTAATTATATTTTAGGCAAGTTGGCATGGTAAATGTTTTAAAATTTATTTAAAGTCATTGTAAAGGTTAGTTTTTTGTTTTTTTTTAAATAACAAACATGTTATACTTACCTTCACTGTGCAAGGGTTTTGCACAGAGCAGCCCCAATCCTCCTTTTCTGGGGTGCCCAAGTGGCGCACCTGGCTCCTCCTCTTCATTGAGTGCCTCCATGGAGAGCCACTTTCCATGGGGGCACCCGTGCAGGCGCGCTTACGAGTCCCCTCTGCTGCGTCCATTGACACAGACAGCAGGACTCGGCCCTGCCCCCCATGTCACTGGATTTGATTGACAGCAGCTGGAGTCAATGGCTCCTGCTGCTATCAAACTATCCAATGAGGACCCAAGACAGCAGCTGGAGCCGCTGGGCTTGTGCTCATTGCTGGAACGATCGGGTTCAGGTAAGAAAAAGGGGGGGTCTGAGGGGCAGCTGAAGCAAAGAAGGTTTTTCACCTTAATGCATAAAATGCATTAAGGTGAAAAACCATGAGACTTTACAACCCCTTTAATTTTCCTCCTTTTTTAATAGTAAATGCATCTAGGAAGCAGCCAGGATTTCTCCAGCATCCTGGTAGGCAGTGCCCACGGGGTGGAAGGGACTGAGCAGGGCTTTTACCTCTCCTTAAGCTCCCCCAGATAAATCAAAATTGTATGGATGGAGGTAGTCATGGCTTTTCATTATTAATAATGTGCCAAGGGGTATTTCTAGGGTGAAAAACAAAGGGCCCAATTTTTCTGGTATAGACAGCCAATATCACATATTTTATAGTGTGAACATAGTTCTATTTTAACAATCAAGCCCTTAAAGCTGGACTAAAGTATGCATTGTGGTAGATGGGTTCCTGCCATAATATGTACATATGCAGAGAAGATAGCTAGCAGGTAAGACGGATGCTTTTATGACAGCAGAGACATACAGAGACTTTTGCAAAACAAAGCCTACCTGCAAGCAATAAAAAAACTCTTTAGTTCTGCTTTAAAGCCTAACTTACTATGACTTTAAATTAAGTTTGTTTGGACCAAGCTGGCCCAAAATGAACTACCGTATTTAGGGGCATATAACACGCACCTTAATTTTAAGAGGGAAGTTTCAGGAAAAATAAAAATTAAAATTAAATGAAGAACTTTGAAGCAAAATAAGGGTTAGTGCACATCAGTGACCATCTGCAGCCTCACCAGTGCCCATCAATGCAGCCTGAACGGTGCCCATCAATGCAACCTGATCAGTGTCCATCTGCATCCTCACTATTGCAGCATGATCAGTGCCCATCTGCAGCCTCACCTTTGCAGCCTCACCAGTGCCCATCTGCAGCCTCACCATTGCCCATCAATGCAACCTGATCAGTGTCCATCTGCATCCTCACTATTGCCCATCAATGCAGCCTGATCTGTGCCTATCTGCAGCCTCTCCATTGCAGCCTGATCAGTGCCCATCTGCATCCTCACCATTGCATGGAGCTTAGAGACGTCAGATTACACACAGTGAGGATCTCCGATTTACTCGGCGGCCTCTGTAATACAAAGTCCTGCCTCCTGGACCAGCTCCTATGATAGACAGAACACTGGTCCAATGCCAGGACACGTGACGTCTATCATAGGATCCGGTCCAGGAGGCAGCGCTCGTCCCCCCTTCCTCTCCCAAGCAGCCCAATGAATGTATTGGTGTATAACATGCACACATTATTTGCACGTGTTTTTCAGGGGGGAAAGTGCGTGTTATACACCAATAAATACGGTACTTCCTTCATTAACACATGCGCCCGCTGTATAAACTGTATATGGCTGAGCTAGCATACAGCACTGTGTTCCAGCAATGGTACAGGAACTTGCCATCTCCATCCTGGAACAAAATCAAATCAAGTGTTTTTTATGAATGAATACAAGGCTTTCTCTGATTGGAAAATGTATATTCATTTAACCCACTGATGGTTAGTCCAACACTGTGGTCCACCAATTCACCTTTGCCTATGCATTTTGTTTCTGTTGCGTCTCATGCACACTGGGTCTGGGTCAAAAAATACCAACGGTTGTATACCCAGAAGAAAAAAAAAACTATAAGGCAAAGGCATAATGAGCTAGTATGCACCGCATACTAGCTCATTATGAAATACTTACCTTAGACCGGGAAACACTGTCTCCCGGTCACCGCCAAGGGAGCTGACATTTTGCCTTGGTGATTCTTCCGGGTTCGCGGCTCCGGCGCTGTGAATGGCCAGAGCCGCGATGATGTCACTTCCGTGCATGTGCATGGGAGCCATCCGTTCCTGCAAGTTCCGGCATGATACGCTGGACCTTTACCAGACCTTCACTGTGCTTGCGCCACTGACGTCAGCGGCTGCATGCAAGGTGCATATCTCCTAAACTGTACAGGTTTAGGAGATATTCATTTTACCTACAGGTAAGCCCAATTATAGGCTTTCCTGTAGGTAAAAATGTGCTAAAGGGGTATACAACCACTTTAAGGGAGTTTGACTTTTTTCTGCCTCTAAACGCCCCTCTATGTTAGCCAAGTGACCATGCACAATAGGCATTTACATGCGTTTAGAGGCAGGAGTGTTTAGTAGCAGAAAAAAAAGCATTACTTGCGCATTCCGGAGATGAGCGTTTTGGCTGAAGAAAATATTGAACATGCCATAATGTGTGTAAACGCATCTAAACATGCCTAGGTGCTAGGCACGTTTAGTATTTATTTCAATGGCCAGAATAAATTAATAGATAAACAGAAGAAAAAATTGCGCACAGAAAAATGGGTGAGCGACCAACACTCCACTGGACACAAAGTGATACAATAGATATAAAAATAATAGTATAGCGCTCAAAAACGAGTGAAAATGAAAAAAATTAAATAAACCACTAAGACAATTGGTATATGAAAAATTTGACATAGTACATCAGTCCATCTTGATTCAATATACCATCATGGTGTAAGTAAACATCAACACAAGTGTGAAATCTAAGGTGATAAATCTTGAAGAAGTGCTTGATCATGAAGTGCAGTCAAAAAAGTAAGGTTGGCACACGCTTACCAGATGGGGTGGACACGACGTGTACCTTATAGCACATGGGTCAAACAGGCATAGTGAGGACTCGGCCTCAATGTAGTGATCTGTGAGTGAAGCAGTAGGTGGAAGGTAGACCTCAAGGGTAGATGATGGAAGATCGTACTTCAGATGAACTAACTCCAAAGCTTGCAGCCTATTCTTGAAGTGACTGAATCTATCTCACTGACGATGGGACGTCCAGGGGATTTAGTGGCGTGCTTATATATCTTTGGGAGATAAGAAATGGTAGGTATATGGGGAGCTAACAGAACTAAAAAAGCATACTCTTTTTTATTTAGTATAGAGTCAGAGAGGCCTCGCTTGGCAATAATACCCAAATCTTTTTTGAAACGATTAGTGGGATCACAGTTTGATGGACTATATGGTTTCACAATTGCTTAAGATGTTTAACATCTCATTTGTCCAAGATAACGATGGTAACACCCTTATCTGCTGGACGTAGATATCCTGCAGATAAGGGTGGTGCCATCGTTATCTTGGAAATGGAAGTTAACTTGGAAGTTATCTTGAAAATGTTCCCATGTAAAAAATATAATGTCTGTCTCCACAACACACTTGGGAGAAAGAAATCAATTTCTTTCACATCAAATGTCACACATAGATCCTATTCCATTAAACCGTTTATTACATTTGCCACAACTCACGTTGTCTATCTAATTACCTGCCCATGTGGTAAACACTATGTGGGGAGGACCACACGTAATTTCTCAACTAGAGTTGGGGAACATATTTCCCACATAAGGTTGGGAAAAAAGAAACACAGTGTGGACCCAACTAGCACTCAATTTTAAGCAATAGATCGGTTTATCTCTATTGGCGGGGAGGTTCAGTTAAACAGAGTGTATCCAAACTCGAAACGTATTGGATATATGAACTCAAATCTTACTTTCCATATGGTTTGAATGCAGAGTGGGACATCAACGCATTTATTAATAAGGCTTGATGTCCCACCAATATTCTGCTTTTTTTGTTATTTTCATGTTATTTTTAGTAATTTTTAGCTATTTTTATCCACTTTCATATCATTTACCCGCCGTTAACCAGGGGGTTTGTTTATCATTCATGATTATTTAGTCTTATCTTGTTTAAGTTAGGGTGTCCAGATTGCGTTTTTTTTAGCATGTGTCCCTGGTTTTGCTTAATTCCAATGCCACATTTATTATTATTTTAGTAACCTGTTTGTTTAGCAATGAGTTTTACGTAATTTATTATGTGTGTCCCATGTTCAGTTCATGGAGATGAATTTTCCAGGGAATATGTATTTAAACCTTCTATGTAAGTCTTGTATTATGGATACCATCAAGGGTCCAGAGTTTAAATCATATAGGCGCTTTATATCTTAAGAGATGTAGATCCCTAAATAGAATATAGAATCAAGGCTCCAAACAAAAGGAAAAGATTATTGCAAGGTGGTCTTCATCCTCAAAGGCATATGGCTCAGCATCAACACTGATTTCTCAAAATTTATTTTAAAATTAGATATAAGGCCGAAGCACCAGATTATGGTGTGTTAACTTATCAGAGCCAGGTTATATGTTGTCTCGAATGTATAGGCTGGTTCTCAGTGCCCAAAATATGACAACTCATTCGAGAATGGGAAAGAGACTGGGCTATAATTTTACATCAGAGCAAATTAAAAGGGTGATGGGAGCGACACACCATACTTCAATAAGTTCCCATATACAGGAGATGTCTTACAAGTTCCTGACAAGATGGTATCGTACACCAGTTAGATTGGCTCAGATATATCCATCGGCGGCTGTTAACTGCTGGAGGGGATGTAACCAAAGGGGTTAATTTCTGCATTTATGGTGGCATTGCCCAAAGATTAGTTTTCTGTGAGGAGATAGCCCCTTGGATTAAGAAGATGACACTTAGACCTATAGAATTCTCTCCATTAAATTTTCTTTTTCATAGGATGCCATCATCTGTAGGTTTTATAAGAGAAGCGTTACTCCCCATTTGCTAAATGCAGAGTGGAGAGATGATTGATGTCATTAAAGGAAGTTATAATAGTAAATTAGGCATGGGATGGGCAACACGTAATGGAATCACATAAAGAAGGGTAGACTGAGATGAGAAGAGGTATAAAAATGAAATAGTAGAGTAAGAGTATATAGAATAAATAGTGATTTATTTATTTATTTTAATTTTGTATTCATTATATATGTATATATATATATATATATATATATATATATATATATATATATATATATACAGTGGGGACGGAAAGTATTCAGACCCCCTTAAATTTTTCACTCTTTGTTATATTGCAGCCATTTGCTAAAATCATTTAAGTTAATTTTTTTTTTTCCTCATTAATGTACACACAGCACCCCATATTGACAGAAAAACACAGAATTATTGACATTTTTGCAGATTTATTAAAAAAGAAAAACTGAAATATCACATGGTCCTAAGTATTCAGGCCCTTTGCTCAGTATTTAGTAGAAACACCCTTTTGATCTAATACAGCCATGAGTCTGTTTGGGAAAGATGCAACAAGTTGTTCACACCTGGATTTGGGGATCCTCTGCCATTCCTCCTTGCAGATCCTCTCCAGTTCTGTCAGGTTGGATGGTAAACGTTGGTAGACAGCCATTTTTAGGTCTCTCCAGAGATGCTCAATTGGGTTTAAGTCAGGGCTCTGGCTGGGCCATTCAAGAACAGTCACGGAGTTGTTGTGAAGCCACTCCTTCATTATTTTAGCTGTGTGCTTAGGGTCATTGTCTTGTTGGAAGGTAAACCTTCCGCCCAGTCTGAGGTTTTTGTCCAGGATATCCATGTACTTGGCCGCATTCATCTTTCCCTCGTTTGTAACCAGTCCTCCTGTCCCTGCAGCTGAAAAACACCCCTACAGCATGATGCTGCCACCAACATGCTTCACTGTTGGGACTGTATTGGACAGGTGATGAGCCGTGCCTGGTTTTCTCCACACAAACCGCTTAGAATTAAGGCCAAAAAGTTCTATCTTAGTCTCATCAAACCAGATAATCTTATTTCTCAGCATCTTGGAGTCCTTCAGGTGTTTTTTAGCAAACTTCATCTTTCATGTCTTTCATGTGTCTTGCACTGAGGAGAGGCTTACGTCGGGCCACTCTGCCATAAACCCCCGACTGGTGTAGGGCTGCAGTGATGGTTGACTTTCTACAACTTTCTCCCATCTCCCAACTGTATCTCTGGAGCTCAGCGACAGTGATCTTTGGGTTCTTCTTTACCTCTCTCACCAAGGCTCTTCTCCCCCGATAGCTCAGTTTGGCCGGACGGCCAGCTCTAGAAGGGTTCTGGTCATCCCAAATGTCTTCCATTTAAGGATGATGGAGGCCACTATGCTCTTAGGAACCTTAAGTGCAGCAGAATTTTTTTTGTAACCTTGGCCAGATCTGTGCCTTGCCACAATTCTGTCTCTGAGCTCTTCAGGCAGTTTCTTTGACCTCATGATTCTCATTTGCTCTGACATGCACTGTGAGCTGTAAGGTCTTATATAGACAGGTGTGTGGCTTCCTAATCAAGTCCAATCAGTATAATCAAACACAGCTGGACTCAAATGAAGGTGTAGAACCATCTCAAGGATGATTAGAAGAAATGGACAGCACCTGAGTTAAATATATGAGTGTCCCAGCAAAGGGTCTAAATACTTAGGATCATGTGATATTTCAGTTTTTCTTTTTTAATAAATCTGCAAAAATGTCAACAATTCTGTGTTTTTCTGTCAATATGGAGTGCTGTGTGTACATAAATGAGAAAAAAATGAACTTAAATGATTTTAGCAAATGGCTGCAATATAACAAAGAGTGAAAAATTTAAGGGGGTCTGAATACTTTCCGTCCCCACTGTATATATATATATATATATATATATATATATATATATATATATATATATATATATATATATATATAATATATATTACGCACGTAATAGGGCGATGGAAAGCCCCCTTTTTAATTATACTTTGAATTGAATTGCACAAATTGAGTTTTGGTTATGGGTAGGCAAGTGGGTGGGCTTTTTCCATTTTTTTTCTCTCTTTTGAAGATGACATGATCAAGGATCCAGTGTGTTTTCTCTGCGTGGGGTTAGTGTGGTGTATTTTAATGAAAAGATTTATATAGATATATTGTGCAATGTGTTTTTCTATGTTGTATGTTGGAATTTGTCTTAATAAAGAAAAATTGATTATAAAAAAAATAAAAAAAATAGTGTAAAAATAAAAAATAAATGGTAAAATAAATAAGAAAAATGTTTTTTCTTTTTTTAAACGCGCCCCATCCCGACGACCTCACGTGCAGAAGCGAACGCATACGTGAGTAGCGCCGCATATGAAAACGGTGTTCAAACCACACGTGAGGTATCGCCACGATTTGTCTGCATGAAACAGCTGGATCATAAATTGTGATTTTACAGCTCTCCTGTCTGAGTAGTATTTATTACATAGAAGGATACAGTGAGAGGATATTGAACTTTGTTGGGTCAACGTGGCATAGGCTAACAATATACTTTAGACACTTCAGATATACAAAGGCAACAATGTGGAAAAGTTTGTTTTGGTCGCACGATGAATAAGTGAAGTGGCGAAGTCATGCGGTTAAACCCAGAAGAGCACCCATGTGCTATTACTGACAGCTGTGGAAACAAAGTAAACCAAGTCACGCTGTTCAAAATAGCAGAATAGTCGTGTGCTAAATACGGCAGCTGTGGAAACAAAGTGAAAAATATAGATTCCTAGCACTTACCGTATTTATCGGCGTATAACACGCACTTTTTTCCCCTTAAAATCAGGGGAAAATCGCGGGTGCGTGTTATACGCTGATCCCCTGCGATCCTGAGCTTCAGAACCGCCGGCCGCGATTTGAAAATGGCGCCGCCGGCGCCGAAATACAGAGCCGGTCCTCGGTTCTTCTCGGCCACTTTCGGCTTCACTCGAGCGCCGCCCGAACCTAGCCGAGTGTACTCGGCTAGGTTCGGATAGCTCCGCTCACAGTCACGCCCATCCCGGGCGGGACTACGAGTGGAGCCGAAAGTGAACGAGAGCCGCCGAGAAGAGCCGAGGACCGGCTCTGTGTATTTCGGCGCCGGCAGCGCCATTTTCAAATCGCGGTCGGCGATTTTGAAGCTCAGGATCGCAGGGGATCGCAGGGGAGCCATTTTCAAACTGCAGTGACAATGAAAAGTCACTGCAGTTTAACTGCAGCCTGAGCAAGGCTGCAAATGGACAAAGAAAGCTGCAGATCAGCACTAAAAAAGCTGCAAGGCTGCAAATGACACCAAGGCAGCTGACTGCAAGGCTGCAAATGACTGCAAGGCTGCAAATGACACTGGACAAGCATGCAGATGGATGCTGTGCAAGGCTGCATTGATGGGCATTTAAATGTAAGTTTTTTTCCTTAAAACATTTTTTACCTTATAATTCCCTCCTAAACTTGGGGTGCATGTTATACGCCGATAAATACGGTATTTACATAATCAAATCAAGTGTAGTGGTCTCTGCTTTACATAATACAATGTATAGTGGCCCATGTACATATGATGTTCAAAGAGCTGTGTGTGATTTATGAACTTAAAGTGGAACTTCACTTTCTCAATCAACATTGACTCTTTTGAATCCTTATGCTGCTAGCTTTAGTAAATAGATAGGGAAGTATATCATATTTGCTTTTTTTAAACTTTATTTTTTACATTTCTTCAGTTACTTCCTGGTTTCCAGGACTAAGCAAATGTTTTCAAACATCCCAATCCTCAGGAGGGGAGGAGGGGTTTTCTCAGCTAAGCGCACCCTCCTGCCTGCATAACTAAGCTGAGGGCAGATGGATTCCAGGAAGTAAATGCTACATGAATCATTTGCCCTTACTTAAGATGGCCACAGCCAGGAAATGCTAGGAGGGTGATTTCTCAGCAAAATAAACCATGAAGACATGGATAGATGGGGGAGTTTGCTAAAAATATTATAAATGAATTAAATAGAGATTTTAATTTCAGGTGCTCAGATGCAGTATAGTTCCACTTTAATTCCATTTATTAAATACATGAGAATATAGTGTTTAGACACGTCTTATACCGTTTTTTTATTATTTTAACTTATTTGGAAGTCAAAAAATGTTTATGTTGAGAAAAATAAGATTGAGTAATGTGTATTTCTCATTGGCAGAATAATCTCAGATTTTGGGGCTATATATAAAAGGCTTGAGTAGATAGTCAGATTTCAACAGTAATTTTGAGTCTGCACATCCTTTGTACCTTCCTTTGATTGGTCTGCGCTTCATCCACTTCCATGAATTTCTGTTAATTCACAGAAGAGACAGAATGAGAAAATACTGGGGAAACTGGCTGTGCTGTTAGCCAAGAAAAATGTGGGGGAACTGACTATGCATTGTGTAGATTGTTGCCTCGTTACCTGTGCCCTGGGGATGCCAAGCGTATACTTTGGGCGTTGTAACAGATACGCATTGCTTGATTCTAGGGTGTAATACCTCAGCTGGTTATTGTTTTTTCAGACATGCATGCTAATTAGCAGAGGTGGGGGACTCGAGTCACATGACTTGACTTGAGTCAGACTCGAGTCACCTGTTTGAGGACTTGCGACTTGCTTGACAAAATTAAATAAATGACTCGACTTGACTTTGACTTGTCACTAATGACTTGCGACTTGACTTTGACTTGGGCTATTTGACTTGCAATGACTTGCAATGACTTGGCACCACCAGTGCTGTGTCTTGGCCTAGGCAAAAGCCGCCCCCCCCACCCACACACACAAAAGAAAGCTCCCCCCCCAAGTCCCAGCTTCAGGGTAGATCAGCATTTTGACTTAATTTGTGACTTGACCAAAATAAATGACTTGACTTGACTTGCTTGACTTCTAGCAGGGACTCGACTTGACTTGCTTGCTTTTCGCCACAGTAACTTGGGACTTCCTTGTGACTTGAAGGTTAAGACTTGAGACGTGCTTGTGACTTGCACATGTGTGACTTACTCCCATCACTGCTAATTAGCTTTATAAATTTACTAAAAGCTGTTGTTAAATTACTTCTGGGAATATTTCATTTGAACATTTGTGTTTTTATAATAAACTGCTAAATTTGGAGAGTACATGTTAATATTTATTTTGGCATTACACGGTCTCAGTAAAGGAGTTGTTTTAATATGTTCTATATATTGCTATATATAGTGTGTATTGAATAAAGAGTTAGTGTCATGCCATGCACGTCATAATATGTGATCTTTATTGTTTCTATGTATCAGAATATAGCAAAAAGTAAAAATAAAAAGGAAAAATGCTGCGCCAATCAAACAAATAAAAAATAAAAATAAAAATGATGAAACAATAAGCAGCCAACACCACCAATTAGACTAATTGTGACAATGAATATATAAACAAAAAGTGTAGCGCTATGATGTGTCAATCGGCAACACTAGAATGTGTTGAGTAACAAACAGTGTAAATCAAAACGTTGGGTCATGCTAGACCTCATATAAAGGACAATGAACCAGTGAGAAATCCACTATTCAAAGGAAACCACTATTATCATGTCCTCTGTGATAAGACAATGTGGATTGAATGTGCATCACACAACTTAAACCCAAACCCTCAGAACACAACTCCAGCATATAGGGGTAGGGATAAGTAACAAGTCTCTGAGGTGAGGACAGTTCGTTTAATCAAACGGAGACATCTTGGAGTATAAACATATGGCTCATAATATCATTTATTCTTATTATTGATGGACTCTTCCAATGATCAGCCAGGTATGAAAATAATATAAAATGCCCTTACCAGACGCGGTGGACTCACAGGCCGTACGGCGGTGAGTCATACGAGCTTAAACCGTAAGACACGGTAGGGTTATAGCTGTTCCTGGTCCGCAATCGGAGGATCCTGAGAAGAACTCCAGTCACAAACAGTCTCCCAATTCGTCCTCCAACACTCACTTGGATCTCAGACAGTTTGAAGCAGGGGGAATAGGAGAAAGAAGGCTCCACATAGTGTAAATTCCAATTTATCAGGGGATTTATTGTATAAAAAATTCCAACGAAAACTTCCAGATAAAAACAAAATTCATAAAAACGTAAAAAGTTGTATTTAGCGCAGTAGACAGATGGTTTAAGGTAGCGTCCTACACCCGACGCGTTTCGTCTGAAAAGACATCAACTGGGGTACAGCTAACCTCTCATCTGCTGCGCTATTTATTTAAAAGTGCTCAAATTTGCATTGGGGACACCTGTGCGGCGTGACTTCCGGGTTTGTATCATGTGAGGATGTTCCTAGTCAGCTGACTATCTCACCGGCCTATCATAAGGTGAATTCCAGATCCAAACCAAGCCTCGGCTTGGATCTCATGTCCAACCTATCGTGACTGGACGGTAGAAACGTGATTACCACGTCTGAGCGTCACATCATGGTGACGCAGAGCGTAATCTATTCTTCCTGGTTAACTGAATGTATGCGTCATCGCGTATCTACGCGATGACGTCATGTGTCTAGCATACCCTCTCATTTTTCAGAGTAGTGTAAACAACAAGGAACGCCGCTCCTCGCGCATGCGCAACAGCGTGAAAGCTGAGGGTCCTTCCCACTTGGGAGTATCCAGGCATGATGTTGTAAACAAGCACCAATCGGAAACACTCTCCTCGCTCTGTTAGCCACTCATATTATTCCCTGCATTTACCAGGATCACCGGACATGAATCCGACGGATTGTTTAACGTCCAGAGAGAATAGAATCATTGGGGCTTAAGGAAAGCGTAGGTGCACAGATTAATAAATCATTGAGGGGAACTTTAAATGTAGAACTATAATAGTCACGACACACATGTTCCTCCATGTTTACAAACATTACTCACAGGCAAAGCAATGTAATCATCTTAAAACACTGCATATTGTAATAAAAACATATATAAACTGTATGTATACAAATATATCAAAAAAGTACATAAAGTGAAAATCAACCTCATGTAATAGCCATAAAACAAAAACCATCTAGCAGAAACATATGTCTAAGAGAAAGGACATACATACTTCTTTGATAGCACCCTAAATAGATCTCAAATACTTCATAATTTGATATAAACAAAGAGGAAAGGGAAAAAAAGAAGGGACGAAAAAATACACATAACAGTAACAAATCTAGTGGACATTACCAAAAGGGCCTGCCATTATGTATAATTTTGAAATCAATGTATTAGGGGTAGTAAAATCCAATAGAAATTGGAGTCATTGCAGTCAACCAAAAAAAATGTATATGTATGGAAATTATACATTAAAAAGATGAGGAGAGGGGCATTTACAGGAGTCTCAGGACTGGTTAATAAACGCATTAATGTCCCACTCAATGTTTAAACCATGGGGTACATAGCATTTAATTTGGTGTATCCACCAAGTTTCGAGTCTAGAGACTCCCCTTATGCTAGATTCTCCTCTCCAATGTGGAATAAACCGATCAATAACCTGGAAAGTGGATTTTACTACCCCTAATACATTGATTTCAAAATTATACATAATGGCAGGCCCTTTTGGTAATGTCCACTAGATTTGTTACTGTTACGTATATTTTTTCGTCCCTTCTTTTTTTCCCTTTCCTCTTTGTTTATATCAAATCATGAAGTATTTGAGATCTATTTAGGGTGCTATCAAAGAAGTATGTATGTCCTTTCTCTTAGACATATGTTTCTGCTAGATGGTTTTTGTTTTATGGCTATTACATAAGGTTGATTTTCACTTTATGTACTTTTTTGATATATTTGTATACATACAGTTTATATATGTTTTTATTACAATATGCAGTGTTTTAAGATGAGTACATTGCTTTGCCTGTGAGTAATGTTTGTAAACATGGAGGAACATGTGTGTCGTGACTATTATAGTTCTACATTTAAAGTTCCCCTCAATGATTTATTAATCTGTGCACCTACGCTTTCCTTAAGCCCCAATGATTCTATTCTCTCTGGACGTTAAACAATCCGTCGGATTCATGTCCGGTGATCCTGGTAAATGCAGGGAATAATATGAGTGGCTAACGGAGCGAGGAGAGTGTTTCCGATTGGTGCTTGTTTACAACATCATGCCTGGATACTCCCAAGTGGGAAGGACCCTCAGCTTTCGCGCTGTTGCGCATGCGCGAGGAGCGGCGTTCCTTGTTGTTTACACTACTCTGAAAAATGAGAGGGTATGCTAGACGCATGACGTCATCGCGTAGATACGCGATGACGCATACATTCAGCTAACCAGGAAGAATAGATTACGCTCTGCGTCGCCATGATGTGACGCTCAGACGTGGTAATCACATGTTTCTACCGTCCAGTCACGATAGGTTGGACATGAGATCCAAGCCGAGGCTTGGTTTGGATCTGGAATTCACCTTATGATAGGCCGGTGAGATAGTCAGCTGACTAGGAACATCCTCACATGATACAAACCCGGAAGTCATGCCGCACAGGTGTCCCCAATGCAAATTTGAGCACTTTTAAATAAATAGCGCAGCAGATGAGAGGTTAGCTGTACCCCAGTTGATGTCTTTTCAGACGAAACGCGTCGGGTGTAGGACGCTACCTTAAACCATCTGTCTACTGCGCTAAATACAACTTTTTATGTTTTTATGAATTTTGTTTTTATCTGGAAGTTTTCATTGGAATTTTTTATACAATAAATCCCCTGATAAATTGGAATTTACACTATGTGGAGCCTTCTTTCTCCTATTCCCCCCTGCTTCAAACTGTCTGAGATCCAAGTGAGTGTTGGAGGACGAATTGGGAGACTGTTTGTGACTGGAGTTCTTCTCAGGATCCTCCGATTGTGGACCAGGAACAGCTATAACCCTACCGTGTCTTACGGTTTAAGCTCGTATGACTCACCGCCGTACGGCCTGTGAGTCCACCGCGTCCGGTAAGGGCATTTTATATTATTTTCATACCTGGCTGATCATTGGAAGAGTCCATCAATAATAAGAATAAATGATATTATGAGCCATATGTTTATACTCCAAGATGTCTCCGTTTGATTAAACGAACTGTCCTCACCTCAGAGACTTGTTACTTATCCCTACCCCTATATGCTGGAGTTGTGTTCTGAGGGTTTGGGTTTAAGTTGTGTGATGCACATTCAATCCACATTGTCTTATCACAGAGGACATGATAATAGTGGTTTCCTTTGAATAGTGGATTTCTCACTGGTTCATTGTCCTTTATATGAGGTCTAGCATGACCCAACGTTTTGATTTACACTGTTTGTTACTCAACACATTCTAGTGTTGCCGATTGACACATCATAGCGCTACACTTTTTGTTTATATATGTATCAGAATAAACACTTGGAATTGTGATATGTATACAGGAATGCAGGCCCTAAATCCTGCTTTTTTTTATCAGAATAGTGTTCCAATTATTGTGTGCACAAAGGGGATACTGTACTGTTGCTTTAAATGTACCAGAATTAAAGCAAACCTGGCACAAACCAAGGCAATTATGGGTCACAGGAGTGCAATTCGTTGTGCACTCCTGAAGTCTGCTCTCTGCTGACATCACGGATATCAGTTCAGGCACCGCGTCATTGTGACAATAAAGTCTGGATCGCCAGGTGCCTGGACTGACACCCGTCTCAACCTCTCAGTGAGCCGCTGAGAGCCTGAGACAGCCGCTCCCTGTCCCTCCACAGCTCAGCGCTCCAGTGAGCATGGAGGAGCAGAGAGCTGCAGATTGACAGTCAGCAGCTCTCGGCTTGGGGAGCTGTGAGAACCAAGCCATCGGCAATGTTTGATGGCTCGGTTCTCAGTGCAGAGGCGCCGGGGTACAGTTGCTGCATCAGACCGATGCTGCATCCACCTAGGTAAGTATGATGGAGGAAAAAACCCCAAACCCATACTTCTCTTTTAAGTCTGCACAATTAAAACTATGGCTTGCGGAATTTTTACTTAAAGTTGAATTCCGGCTTAGCACTAACCAGTCTTAAAACTGTCCCACCCTCCTCTTAACAGTTATGCTTACAAACCTGTGTAAGAAAGATGTATACACTTACCTATTTTCTCTCTGGTCCAGTCAGGTGATCCCCTATGCCAGCCAACGGCTGTTGCAGGGAAGAGGAGAGAGCACACTAGCAATGGCTAGTAATGACTGGAGTGGTGATGTCACCCATTGATTTCAATGGCCCATCAGTTGTTAGCATTCTCTCCTTTCTCCTGAAGCCACACTGGTTTGCACAGGGGTGTCAAAAAACGTGTCCGAATCGGAAAAGCCGTAAAAAAGGTAAGTACATACATCTTTCTTACACAGGTGACTTAGCATAGGCATTAGGACGGTTTTAAGAGTACTTAGGGTTAAGCTGGAAGTGTGTTAGAGATCAAAGCCAGCAGATACCCAAAATCTAAAAATGCACCATGTATTTCTATTTCAATGTGGCACCATGTGTAAATACATTTTTTCCTCTGAAAATCATTTACCTTTATATGCATAGTTAGATGTTACATAGTAGAGGAGGTTGAAAAAAGACATCAAGTCCATCAAGTCCGACCTATGTGTGTGATTATATGTCAGTATTATGCCCTGTACACACGGTCAGACATTGATCGGACATTCCGACAACAAAATCCTAGGATTTTTTCCGACGGATGTTGGCTCAAACTTGTCTTGCATACACACAGTCACACAAAGTTGTCGGAAAATCCGATCGTTCTAAACGCGGTGACGTAAAACACGTACGTCGGGACTATAAATGGGGCAGTAGCCAATAGCTTTCATCTCTTTATTTATTCTGAGCATGCGTGGCACTTTGTCCGTCGGATTTGTGTACACACGATCGGAATTTCCGACAACGGATTTTGTTGTCGGAAAATTTTATAGCAAGCTCTTAAACTTTGTGTGTCGGAAATTCCGATGGAAAATGTGTGATGGAGCCAACACACGGTCAGAATTTCCGACAACAAGGTCCTATCACGCATTTTCCGTCGGAAAATCCGACTGTGTGTACAGGGCATTACATTGTATATCCCTGTATGCTGTGGTCATTCAGGTGCTTATCTAATAGTTTCTTGAAACTATCGATGCTCCCCGCTGAGACCACCGCCTGTGGAAGGGAATTCCACATCCTTGCCACTCTTACAGTAAATAACCCTCTACGTAGTTTAAGGTTAAACCTCTTTTCTTCTAATTTTAATGAGTGGCCATGAGTCTTGTTAAACTCTCTTCTGCAAAAAAGTTTTATTCCTATTGTGGGGTCACCAGTACGGTATGCATATGTTAATAAGTTTAGCATTGGCAAATTCAAAATATATTCCATTATAAACACTACATAACATGATATGGAAGCATACCTTAACATGAACTGATGTGTCATTGATCCTCCAACTATCGACACAAAGAAAGTGACAACATCTCCTACTTTTACTGGGCCAGGTGGGTATCGAATCTGAATATTGCTATCCAGTCTGAGCAGAGACATCCTCAAAGTGTGCCGGGTGGGATAAACAATTACACTGCCAAACCTTTCCAGTGCACTGGAGGCTTTGTGGGCAGTATCTTTATTGAACTGAATCCTGTTTGACCATTTAGTCTCCTCTGTATAACATTCCTCATCTTCTCCAGTCGTATAGACAATATGATGCAGTTCCACTGGGATTCCTTGTGGTGGAGGGGGGTAAATATGGTCCTCTGTAGGAGGAGACGTACTTAACCAGCTGGGCAGCAGCTCCAGTTCCGCAACACACAATCCCAGATTACCTTTCAATCTACAGCTTGATGAAATTTCCCGATTTTCTAAGGTGGCGACCATTCGAACGCATGGTAAAATCTCTGCTGGATTATAGTCCTCCCAGTCTCTTCCTGTGATATAAAATAATGCCTGCACTTTGGGTTTGTCAGAGTATATTGAACTCTCAATGATGTGGGCTTTTAATTGCCAATTAAATGTGAATTTGTTGGAGAAACTGAAAGTACTTGAGGTAATCATCAAATTTTTTGGCACAGTTTGCTCTGCTGAATAGGGTCCATAGGTGGCATTTATGGCTGGTGGCTTCTTGGCTTTATATATGAAAAGGGGTTCTGTCCGGGACTGCAGACTTGAGTTTTTCATAAGGTCTTGATTGGCTTCTTTAAGAAAAAAGGAGACTTCAGAACTACATACGTGATAGTTCACAGGTAGATAGACAGGGACTGATGAAAACCTCTGTATACTATCCATCGTTGCCCGGCTCTCTATTACTGCAAGAGAGAAAGTAAGATATAAAAAAAATCAATGTTTTGATCATGGAAAGCAAAGAGGTTTTTTTTTTACAGGAATGCCTTCCTTTCAAACAGTTTCTAAGGCAAGTGCTTGGACAATTTTCACTTTAGTGAGAAAAAAGTACATAAAATGCTACAGATAACTTCAAGTAATTACATATTATCCAACCAAGTAAAAAAAAGGTTACAATCAACACCTATTATAAAAGCTGAAAACCATGGAAGTCTCAAATACAGAACAATTTTCTTTAAACAACTACCCAGCTCTATGTTTATCCTTTTTATAGATAGACATAAATACTGTTCAAGTACCTTAATCAACCACACAAAAATGCTTACAGGATATACAACCGTGCTGAAGGTGTCGCATATAGGACTAAATTCCATAGTCAAAAGGAGATGTTTTGCAAAGACTATAAACAATATTACTCTATAAGTTATATGAACAGTAAAAATGTATATATATAAACAGAGGGGTAGAATCGGGGAGAGCAGTGGTGGCAATAACTGTGAGGTCCATGAGCTTATGATCAGGGCCCACCTCTGCCCAGCCAACATAGGCTATAATGACCCAGGATGGTAGGGCAGCCAGGGGAAGCACATGGCCACACTCATTATGCTGACTATCAGTAACACTTCCTCGTGTATGAAAAAAAGGTTGTGATTGTTTCCTGATACCTAAAACCTACTGTAATTACTAGCATAAAAATGCAACAGCCTGCCCTAGTCTTCTAGTCTTCAGTTCTAAGTGTACTAAAAAAGAGTGGGGGATACAGACTATGGCGAATAATATATTATATATTATATATACATACATATATTATAATATATTAAGAAGGGTGGCTTTATGTAGAATGTACACTCCTGTATGGAAATATGTGCCAGCTAAGCCATGACATTCCTTGTGGCTTTCTCTATTTACCTAAGTAAGTGCTGTTAGCATTTGTAGATATTCATACCATGTAAGACTAAAATGGCATAAAGTGGCTATAGCTATCATTAAAGGATACGGCAAAATAAAGCCTAATATAAAAGAAGCCTCAGTGAACCATACAGAGAGGGTGGGTATTGTACTGAACATGCGCAGAACTTTTTGAGCACAGTGAGCTCAGAAGAACCATTCAACATACTGATGCTTGAAATACAGATTTAAATAATAAATACTTATACATATGCTGACTTTCACACAACAGGATAGAGCACCTGTTTATATATATGTATATATATATATATATATATATATATATATATATATATATATATATATATATATATATATATATATATATATATATATATACATACTGTATACGGCTGTTATCTTAAAGTACATTTCCTTGCTTAGAGAATTGGTCTCACTTTTTGTTCATTCTTTAGTGCATCTTGTAATGTCAGGAGGCTTAAAGGCATCATTATTTGGATGTTCAACATGTACAGCAAACACAGACCATATAGTACATTTGTGTTTGATTAATTAGTCACAGCAGCCCATTCATTTTAAAGGGCAGCACTTTACATATTTATTATAGATTCATATCAGTCCTTGCCCTCAAGGAACTAACAATCTAAGGTCCTTACCTCACATTCATATACTAGGGCCAATTTAGACAGGAGCCAATCAACCTACCAGCAAGCCTTTGAAGTGTGGACGGAAACCAGAGTACTCGGAGGAAACCCACGCATGCACAGGGAGAACATGCAAACATCAGACAGGTAGTGCCATGTTTGGGATTCAAACTGATGACCCTAGAGCTGCCAGGCGGAAGCCCTAGCCACTTAGCCACTGTGGTTGCTTAACTTTTTATCTTTGAAAAAGGACTCACCCCCAGTACTTTCTTTAGGGTGGCTTAATTTCCTTGCAGGGTCACATATAGCCACATTTGTATGTGTGCTACTGGATAGGGCTGCAGCTTAGTGTCCTTACGCTGTGTTAATCTACACCGTCAGATTACAGTCACTGCAGCAAGAAATTCCCCTGCTTCTCCTTCCTTCTTCTTCCCTCCTCCAGCAGCTTGAGAGCCTAGTACCCTGTGACCTGCTTGGTGTGCGCAATTCCCTAGAGGTTCAGGAAGGCGGTACAGAGCGCTCTGAAGCTGGCAGCGGTTATTACTTTGAAAAGTAAGCATTGGACAAAAATAATAATTCAAAAATGTACTGTGGGATGTTCCCCTCCTTGTACAGAGTGGGTTAATAAAAAATGCTGCCTTTAAATTATCATGTTCATGTAGCAACCAATTATGATTACAATTACTGATTATGAGAAAACGCAAGAAATCTGCAATAAATGACCTGCTTGTATCACCCAAAACTTCAGTGTGTAGAGCTTTGACTCTTATAGTCTGAACTTTCTTGCTCACTATAAGGCTAATTTAAAGAATCCTGTCGAGACATATGTAGGCTGCCATTGATGACCTCCTTCTGAAAATGTCAGTTGTCTCTGGCTTCAGTACTTTCTAAATCACTAACCCAGAAAACAAAAGCAGTAGGTGACGTCAGCATTCATGAGGTGCATTGTTCCAGGTCAGAGACTCCTAGTATTGAACCCAAACTGTCATAATAACAGCCAGGTAAGTGGTATTTTAGAGAAAAGGTCAGAAATGATAATCCATATCTTCTATTAGTATAGGTTTCCTCTAATAAAGACAAATCAGAAGGAATACAACCATAGATAGCAACCAATAAGCAATGATTTTTAATTGTTCCTTCTAGGTCCCAGATGAAATATGATGGGTGCTTTGGGTTACTTTGCTTTGCAAATCATTAATGCTTTTTCCGCAGCCCTTTGTAAATAACCCCATGCCAGAAGGAAAAGGCTGTGTTGCTATAAAGATATAAGAGTAAAGCAATGCTGACAAACGTAGGTCTCTGCAACTGCTCCTGTTCCTTCAAGCTCAGAAGGATTACTGCACACAGCATGCTTCTAAGACATGGCTGTCACAAGGCTTTTCACATGCCATGGATCTCAGCAAAGTATATTTGCCCTATGCTATCATCCATATATCTTGCACATTAAATTAAATGCTGTTTTATTGACAAATTTCACTGTGATCTATATTGTGTGGCGATTGCTGTGTAGTCTTTCCTTTCCAATGAACATAATTTATATGATCCATGATACAGAAAAGCAATATCATTGGATATTACGCTACAAGCCTGTACAGCACGATTAAATCACTTTTATTAGCTATTGTGCGACTGCCGTACTAGAGGCGACAATAACAAAGTGTTTGCCTAATCGTTGTTATTTGCTCCATCTTGCAATGATTTCAAAGATTAAACTTTAATTTTGCAGCAAAGAACAATCAGTGACACTTTTACTTTCAGGCTTTAATGTAAGGAAGCAAATCTGCGCAATTTTGATCAGAGAAACACAAAACAACATTTCAGATAATTCTCTTTGAAACATCACAGCTTGTTTATTAAAGGATTTTAGTCAAGACAAAAGAATCATTTAAAAAGTTACTGAATATTAGGTTGTATTCACAGGGCATGTTTTTATTTAGACAAGGGCTACTGAAGTTAACTAAAGGCAAAACTTTTTTCTTTAGTGAAGTTATAACCCCCTTTCTTTCTTTTTGCCATTGTGGGAGGCCCCATAGCTAAAACAGGAAATCAGGAGAGGAGAGGAAAAGCCTCCAAAGTGCGGGAATCCCCAATTATCACCAGAACTAGTGTCCCCATTGGAAGATTTCCCTTCTTTTCCTATTGTGGGGAGGACAATTCAAAATTTGTGATCCTCTTTCACTT
This sequence comes from Aquarana catesbeiana, assembly GCF_042186555.1. Lineage (NCBI taxonomy): Eukaryota > Metazoa > Chordata > Amphibia > Anura > Ranidae > Aquarana > Aquarana catesbeiana. The sequence goes on along the minus strand of NC_133324.1, from coordinate 250,936,653 downwards.
TCTATGTGAATGGTAAAAAGGACAAAAGAAGAAGGTGAATTTCCCTAATGGGGGCACGGACAGCAATAAAAACCTGACAGGTGTTCTAATCCCACTCCACTCCATCCAAAAGTAAATATATACAGTATATATATATATATATATATATATATATATATATATATATATATATATATATATATATATACACAGTGGGGACGGAAAGTATTCAGACCCCCTTAAATTTTTCACTCTTTGTTATATTGCAGCCATTTGCTAAAATCATTTAACCACTTGCTTACCAGGCACTTAAACCCCCCTCCTATCCAGACCAATTTTCAGCTTTTAGCGCTGTCACACTTTGAATGACAATTGCGCGGTCATGCAACACTGTACCCAAATGAAATTTTTATCATTTTTTTCCCCACAAATAGAGCTTTCTTTTGGTGGCATTTGATCACCTCTGCGGTTTTTATTTTTTGTTAAAAAAATTTAAAAAGACCGAATTTTAAAAAAAAAAAAAAAATTTTTTTTTATATTTTGTTATAAAATTTTTTAAATGGTAATTTTTCTCCTTCATTGATGTACGCTGATGAGGCGGCACCAATGGGCACTGATAGGTGGCAGTGATGGGCACTGATGGGTGGCAGTGATGGGCACTGATTGGGGGCAATAATGGGCACTGATCTTGTACACTGCTAGGTGGCACTGATTGGCACCACTGGTGGGCATTGTTAGGTGGCAATGGTGGGCATTGATAGGTGGCACTTGTAGGCATTGATAGTTGGCACTTATGGGCATTGATACGTGGCACTGGTGGGCACTGTGGGCACTGTGATGTGGCAATGTCAGGTTGCACTGTCAGTGGGTACTGTTGGCACAATTGAGGCACATATGAGGCATTATTGCCTCCTCCTCTTCGGGACCGATGTCCCTTGCTGCTGAGCCGGTGATCGGCTTTTTTTTCTCCTCGCACTGTAAGTGCGAGGAGAAAAAAAAAGCGATCACAGAGCTTTTGTTTTGATCATGTGATCAGCTGTCATTGGCTGACAGCTGATCACATGGTAAGGGGCCGGGACCGGCCCCTTACACAGATCGGTGATCACCCGAGTCTCAGTGACTCGGTGATCACAGCGCGCTCCACGCGCGCCCTGCAGGGTGCGCGCAGGGCACGTGCACAGGGGAGGCCGTCATATGACGGCCTCCCGGGAATTCAGGTCCGCGCTGTAGCCGTCATTCAGCTATAGCGCGGATGCCAATCGGTTAAGTTCATTTTTTTCCTCATTAATGTACACAGCACCCCATATTGACGGAAAAACACAGAATTGTTGACACTTTGCAGATTTATTAAAAAACTGAAATATCACATGGTCCTAAGTATTCAGACCCTTTGCTGTGACACTCATATATTTAACTCAGGTGCTGTCCATTTCTTCTGATCATTCTTGAGATGGTTCTACACCTTCATTTGAGTTCAGCTATGTTTGATTATACTGATTGGACTTGATTAGGAAAGCCACACACCTGTCTATATAAGACCATACAGCTCACAGTGCATGTCAGAACAATTGAGAATCATGAGGTCAAAGGAACTGCCTGAAGAGCTCAGAGACAGAATTGTGGCAAGGCACAGATCTGGCCAAGGTTACAAAAAATAAATTCTGCTGTACTTAAGGTTCCTAAGAGCACAGTGGCCTCCATAATCCTTAAATGGAAGATGTTTGGGACGACCAGAACCCTTCCTAGAGCTGGCCGTCCGGCCAAACTGAGCTATCGGGGGAGAAGAGCCTTGGTGAGAGAGGTAAAGAAGATCCAAAAGATCACTGTGGCTGAGCTCCAGAGATGCATTCGGGAGATATGAGAAAGTTGTAGAAATTCAACCATTACTTCAGCCCTCCTCCAGTTGGGGCTTTATGGCAGAGTGGCCTGACGGAAGCCTCTCCTCAGTGCAAGACACATGGAAGCCTGCATGGAGTTTTCTAAAAAAACATCTGAAGGACTCCAAGATGGTGAGAAATAAGATTCTCTGGTCTGATGAGACCAAGATAGAACTTTTTGGCCATAATTCTAAGCGGTATGTGTGGAGAAAACCAGGCACTGCTCATCACCTGTCCAATACAGTCCCAACAGTGAAGCATGGTGGTGGCAACATCATGCTGTGGGGGTGTTTTTCAGCTGCAGGGACAGGACGACTGGTTGCAATCGAGGGAAAGATGAATGCGGCCAAGTACAGGGATATCCTGGACGAAAACCTTCTCCAAAGTGCTCAGGACCTCAGACTGAGCTGAAAGTTTACCTTCCAACAAGACAATGACCCTAAGCACACAGCTATAATAACGAAGGAGTGGCTTCACAACAACTCTGTGACTGTTCTTGAATGGCCCAGCCAGAGCCCTGACTTAAACCCAATTGAGCATCTCTGGAGACACCTAGAAATGGCTGTCCACCAACGTTTACTATCCAACCTGACAGAACTGGAGAGGATCTGCAATGTGGAATGGCAGAGGATCCCAAAATCCAGGTGTGAAAAACTTGTTGCATCTTTCCCAAAAATACTCATGGCTGTATTAGATCAAAAGGGTGCTTCTACTAAATACTGAGCAAAGGGTCTGAATACTTAGGACCATGTGATATTTCAGTTTTTCTTTTTTAATAAATCTGCAAAAATGTCAACAATTCTGTGTTTTTCTGTCAATATGGGGTGCTGTTTGTACATTAATGAGGAAAAAAATGAACTTAAATGATTTTAGCAAACGGCTGCAATATAACAAAGAGTGAAAAATTTAAGGGGGTCTAAATACTTTCCGTCCCCACTGTATGTATACACACACGGTGCCTTAAAAAAGTATTCATACCCCTTGAAATTTTCCATATTATGTCATGTTGCAAACAAAAACCTAAATGTATTTTATTGGGATTTTAGACCAGTGATGGTGAACCTTGGCACCCCAGATGTTTTGGAACTACATTTCCCATGATGCTCCACTACACTGCAGAGTGCATGAGCATCATGGGAAATGTAGTTCCAAAACATCTGGGGTGCCAAGGTTCGCCATCACTGTGATAGACCAACTCAAAGTGGCACATAATTGTGAAGTGGAAGGGAAAGGATAAATGGTTTTCAAATTTTTTTACAAATAAATATCTGAAAAGTGTGGTGTGCATTTGTATTCAGCCCCCTTTACTCTGATACCCCGAAAATCTAGAGGAACCAATTGCCTTCCAAAGTCACCTAATTAATAAACAGAGTCTATCTGTGTGTAATTTAATCTCAGTATAAATACAGCTGTTCTGTGAAGCCCTCAGAGGTTTGTTAGAGAACCTTAGTGAACAAACAGTATCATGAAGGCCAAGGAACACACCAGACAGGTTAGGGATAAAGTTGTGGAGAAGTTTAAAGCAGGGTTAGATTATAAAAAATATCCCAAGGTTGACCATCTCGTGGAGCACTGTTCAATCCATCACCCGAAAATGGAAAGAGTATGGCATAACTGCAAACCTACCAAGAAATGCCGTCCACCTAAACTGACAGGCCGGGCAAGGAGAGCAATAATCAGGGAAGCAGCCAAGAGGCCCATAGTAACTCTGTTGAAAATGCAGAGATTCACAACTCAGACGGGAGAATCTGTCCACAGGACAACTATTAGTCATGCACTCCACAAATCTAGCCTTTATGGAAGAGTGGCAAGAAGCTGGGCCAGACTGGCCTACCAGGATACCGGGAAACTTCCTGGTATGCTGCCTGCCCTGGGGCAAATTTGAGTTGTGGGCGGCTGCAGCAGCACCCAGGGCCGATTCTGGTGCCGCAGGCTGAGGCAGAGGGAGGGCGCTGAAGCTTAAGTGCCAGAGTCCACCCCTCCCTCCTCCTCATGTATGTCACTGTCACACACAGCGGCAATCTCCCACTGTGTCACGGAGTTTTCAGCGGTGTTTTGTCATACAGAACAGCGGCCACTGTAACAAAGTCCTACTTCCTAGACCAGTGATGGAGAACCTTGGCACCCCAGATGTTTTGGAACTACATTTCTCATGATGCTCCACTACACTGCAGAGTGTATGAGCATCATGGGAAATGTAGTTCCAAAACATCTGGGGTGCCAAGGTTCACCATCACTGTCCTAGACCGACTCCTGTGATAGACAGAACACTGATCCAATGTTGGGACATTGAATCAGTGTGACGTGTATCATAGGAGCCACTCTAGGAGGTGGGACTTTGTTACAGTGGTCACCAGGATATTAGAATCCAAGCTCCATAACAGAGCAGGAGATCACCGCTCTGTTCATTGTGCATTTCATGGGAACTGGTAAGGCTGCTATTCGTGGAAACTGGTAAGAGGACATTTTATGGGAACTAGTAAGGCTGCATTTCATGGGCACTGGTAAGGCTACATTTCATGGGAACTGGTAAGGCTGCATTTCATGAGCACTAATAACGCTGCATTTCATGGGCACTGATAAGGCTGCATTTCATAGGCACTGGTAAGGCAGCATTTCATGGACACTGGTAAAGCTGTTTTCCCAACGATTGTCCGGCACCTGCTGATCGGCTTCTGTTGTGACAAATCACAGCAGAAGCCGCACACTGGCGCAGCGCGTACACGCCCCCTACCCAGAAGTTTCAGATCACGTACCTAGGAGAGCCACTGTGCCGACATACATCCTCATGATGCGGTCAGCAAGCAGTTAAACCGTAGTTTGTAGATGCTATAACTTTTGCACCAAATTGTAGCACAGTGCCGAAGAGCAAAAAATTCCCTGGTCATGAAGGGAGTATAATCCTCTGGGGGTAAAGTGGCTAAAAATACTCCATGATTAAAAATGCAAAAAATAAAGTCTATAACACAGAAAGTCAAGTAATTGCAACCAATCATAGGAAATATTGAGGCATTTGTTTCCATCTTTTTCAGCAGAGGAGTGAATTCCTAGCTTTGTCTTGCATGATACAGTGAAATTCGAAAACTAGGTAAGACTTCATGACTGCCTGGAGACCTTGATAAACATAAGACCGTCTCTGGTTCAGGTAACATTTCTGACTAAGATGGTAAAGTTGACACTCACTGATCATTCCTGAGTGCCATAGAAGAGCATGATTACTATGCAGTTGAAACTCTAGTATTAATGAAGAGTCATAGGAGCCCTTTGTAATGCTAGTGTATCACAGACTGCTCATGGCACTGAAAGTCAGCCTGAAAACCTAGTGCGTTCATCCTTGATGGCCAACATATAGACATGAAATACAGAAGTTTGTTCTTTGCAGAATGGCCAGTTATCTCACCCAATATGTAAAAATCCATACGCTGAATTATAAAAAATACAAAAAAAAAATATCAAATATTAAGTCTTTTCTCTCCAATCCCCATATCTAGATAAATTATACTTTTTATAGCAAGTTATATATTCATAATGACTGTTACTAGCACATATCCAAATGTCACAGCAACATGTTATAATCAGGTTGTACTCTGAGAGCCGCAGTTATGAAGTGTCAGTGGATGGCCCTGCCTTAACTATTTCTCATGTTTGTGGTTTGGATTGTACATTTAGCTCATTTAGAAAGAATATACTTGGATGATATGTTATTTGGACTGCTGTGCCAGGGTTCACAATCAGGTATTTTAATGAGATGTAGAACGCACATCATCACTAAATCCTGCATGATAAAGACCCATTAAACCATAATAACGTGCCTATGTGTAGCTCATTTCCACAAACTCATAAAAAAAACATAAGTGTAGAATATAACTCAACCTTTCAGTCAAATTTGATGTTATGGGGCAGTGAAAACAGTACACTGGAAATAGAATTCTTTACACCAAATTCAGCATAACTTCACGTTTACAGAATTTAGTGACTGCGGTCCAAGTATAGCTACACAGCTTGAATATCAGCAGATTCCTGCTAAACTGGCCAAAATTCAACCTGTGGGTGGCCCTGTCAGCACCACCTGGCTTGACAAACTTTGGTTGAAAGATCGAAGGAGCATTAAAAATTGCAGTTGCAGTCACTGTTTGGATATTCAGACAGCCGCATGTGCCACCTGTCTGAATACAATATCAGGCAGGAGGAATCTGCCAGTGATCTACAGTGGATATAAAAAGTCTACACACCCCTGTTAAAATGTCAGGTTTCTGTGATGTAAAAAAATTAGACAAATATAAATCATTTCAGAACTTTTTCCACCTTTAATGTGACCTATAAACTGTATAACACAATTGAAAAACAAACTGAAATCTTTTACGGGGGCAAGTAAAAATAAAAAAACTAAAATAATGTGGTTGCATAAGTGTGCACATATAACTGGGGATGTAGCTGTGTTCAGAATTAAGCAATCGCATTCAAACTCATGTTAAATAGGAGTCAGTACACACCTGCCATCATTTGGAGTGCCTCTGATTAACCCCAAATAAAGTTCAGCTGTTCTAGTAGGTCTTTACTGACATTTTCTTAGTCGCATCCTACAGCAAAAGCCATGGTCCACAGAGAGCTTCCAAAGCATCAGAGGGATCTCATTGTTAAAAGGTATCAGTCAGGAGAAGGGTATAAAAGAATTTCCAAGGCATTAGATATACCATGGAACACAGTGAAGGCATTACCAAGAACTGGACGTCCCTCCAAAATTGATGAAAAGACGAGAAGAAAACTGGTCAGGGAGGCTGCCAAGAGGCCTACTGCAACATTAAAGAAGCTGCAGGAATATCTGACAAGTACTGGCTGTGTGGTACATGTGACAACAATCTCCTATATTCTTCATATGTCTGGGCTATGGGGTAGAGTGGCAAGACGGAAGCCTTTTCTTATGAAGAAAAACATCCAAGCCCAGCTACATTTTGCAAAAACACATCTGAATTCTCCCAAATGTGGGAAAATGTGTTCTGGTCTGATGAAACCAAGGTTGCATTTTTTGGACATAATACCAAAAGATATGTTTGGCACAAAAGCAACACTGCACATTACCAAAAGAACACCATACCCACAGTGAAGCATGGTGGTGGCAGCATTATGCTTTGGGGCTGTTTTTCTTCAGCTTGATCAGGGGCCTTAGTCAAGGTAGAGGGAATTATGACCAGTTCCAAATACCAGTCAATATTGGCAAAAAACCTTCAGGATTCAGCATGACAACGACCCAAAGCATACATCCAAACTGACAAAGGAATGGCTTCACCAGAAGATTAAAGTTTTGTAATAGCCCAGCCAGAGCCCAGACCTGAATCTGATTTAAAATCTGTGGGGTGATCTGAAGAGCACAGGAGATGTCCTTGCAATCTGACAGATTTGGAGTGTTTTTGCAAAGAAAAGTGGGCAAATATTGATAAGTCAAGATGTGTCATGGTGATAGACTCATAACCAAAAAGACTGAGTGATGTAATAAAAATCAAAATGTGCTTCAACAAAGTATTAGTTTAAGGGTGTGCACACTTATGCAACCATATTATTTTAGTTTTTTTATTTTTATTTCCCTTCACCTAAAAGATTTCAGTTTGTTTTTCAATTGAGTTGTACAGTTTATGGGTCCCATTAAAGGTGGAAAAAGTTCTGAAATGATTTATCTTTGTGTCATTTTTTTACATCACAGAAACCAGACATTTTAACAGGGGTGTGTAGACTTTTGATATACATTGTATGTGTGTAAGGGTCGCTTTAGTCTGCAGTTATCTAACTAATATCTATATCACACATAGAAACAAAATAAAGATGTGTTTATTTCAATTGGGCACAATATACACCCCCCCCCCCCCTCCAACACCCCTGAGCCATGAAACCAGTTCACCCTGTTTTACCAAGAAAGAACAACCAATATCACGTGAGGGTTTTCCCAAACATTCTGTCAATGTCTTAGAAGTCTTTCTTTGTCTTTTGAGATAATTGCCTATCCAATCTTAGTCAAATTGTTGCATGCTTATGTTAGAACTATCATGTACAATGTGACTGGGTGTTTGAATACTTAAATTGCACCCATGCTCAGACTATATACATTAAAGTGTTACTAAACTGACAACATTAAAATCAGTCTGTATATACAGTAACGCATGCCTGTTATAATCACTGTGGAACCTAAGGGGTTAATCCTTCACATTGTGTAAAAAGGCTGTTTGATCCTGTCCTCTCTGATCCTCCTCTTCTTTTACTGTCCCTAATCCATCTGCTGATAGAACAAAGCCCTAGGAGGCACTCTGCACATGCTCACTTTTTTTTCTTGGGAGGGTGCATGTGACCAGCACTGTCCAGACAGAGGGTCAGGGGTCATGCAGCCTCACAGGACAGTCGGAGGATAATGAAAACTCCTACAAGCTTTAACCTTTGACACATAGAAATTACAAGACTGCTATATACTGCTGATGAGAAAAGGTTTTTTAGCAGTTTATATTTACTATCATAATTGCATTCCCATGTTCTGTGTACTGTGGAAGACCAGATATAGTGAATTCAGGGTCCTGGGTTTAGTAACATTTTAAGTATATATTCTTACCAAGTAGTTAAAGAGCTTTAAAAAAAAATCATCTCTGACCTCTCTAGCTGCATGTACTGTGAAGCAATTCATGCTCAAAATCCTCAAAGATAAAAACAATTACTTTAAAATCAGGTTTCAGTTGGTTTGTTTACAGCTTAGAAACACCAGCTGTGTGTTTACATTGGAATTCCGGCAGGCTGCCAAAATTATTCTCTCCCAAAAAAATAAAAGAGGAAAGAATTTGTGATTTTAGTGCTTGTGTTGGTAAAGCAGATTCCCCATTTGCCGCAAATTGCAGGACGCACTTGCAATCCTGTTACTTCCAATGGCGTAATTTTGCCGCGATTGTCATGCGACAAATCGTGGCAAAATCGGGCAAACAGAATCGCGGGACGCCTGTCACCCAAAAAGAAGTTCTGGAGCCCTAAACCTAAAATGTAATTCATTGCAGCTTACCAATCCTTAGATGTGGTGGTTGCATTCGTTTTCTTTTTCACCTGGTGATCTGGCCAGTAACACACCTCCTGTAACAGAGACACCTTTGGACAGTGGCATTGTCAGTCTGGGGGGGGTGTCAGATGTACTAGCAGATATTGAATTGATAAACAAACTGAAGTCAAACTTGAAGTGGTTCTAAAGTCAGAATGTTTTTTATCCTAATACATTCCGTACATTAAGATAAAAAACTTTCTGTATACAGCAGCATCCCTCAGCCCCCCCAATACTTACCTGAGCCTCTCAATACAGCAATGTTGCACCAGAGACTCAGCTATCTGGGACTCATCTCCTCATTGACTGAGATAGCAGAGGGGCACCATTGGTTCCCGCTGCTGTCAATCGCAGTCAGTGAGCCAATGAGGAGAGGGAAGGGGTGGGGCCGACCTGTGGCTCAGTATCTGAATGGACACACAGAGCAGCGGCTCGGCTCAGGTGCCCCCATAGCTAGCTGGTTGCTGTGGGGGCACTCGGCAGGAGGGAGGAGGGAGGGGCCAGGAGCAGCAAAAAGGGACCTGAGAAGAGGAGGATCTGGGCTGTTCTGTGCAAAACCAACTGCACAGAGCCAGTAAGTATAACATGTTTGTTATTTTAAAACCAAAAAAAGCGAGACTTTAGTATCACTTTTAGCTAACACTTTATAAGCAGTTACAGTAACAGTTTTGCCCCTTTTGGGGTAAAGGTTTTACATAAATAAATAAAAGTTGACAATTGTAAGCACCCCTGTCAGTGGTAAATGGTTTGCATCAACTCTCTAACTGCTCTAACTGCTTGTTCTTGTGAAAAACAACACACTTATTGGTCAGATCATCAGGTAAAAAATAAAAGAAAGAAAGCATAAAAAAGAAAACTAATCTAAGAACTGGTAAACTGCAATATAAGAAATATTTGCTTTTGGGTTTAATACCGCTTTAACTTTAAAGATTAATTTCTCCACAGTGCCTAAAGCTACACAAGTAAATATGGCCTAGAAGTAGTCTTACTGGGGCACAGGTTCACTTTATTTTATTTATTAAGTCTTCTTGCATAGCAAGACCACTTACTGTTATCTCACATATATATTATTATTATTATTATAGCCAAATTTACCACCCTAACTCCTCCCACAGCTTTTACACTACATAGACAGTAATATACCAAAACGTGCGGATTGTTCCCGATTGGTGTGCTATTACTTTGTGGAACGTTTCACCGAATGATTCACGAAATATCGTCATTTTTGCGGCTAAATTGGTCCCATAGGAATGAATGGCGAAATGTTCAAAACTAGAGTGGAAGGTGACAAAAGCTGACAACCCCATGATCAGCCAAAACATTATGACCTCCCCATCATCAGCCAAAACATTATGTCCACCCCATGATCAGCCAAAACATTATGACCACCCCATGAAAAAAAAAATTTTTGAAAAAAAAAAAATTTTTGAAAAAAAAAAAATTTTTGAAAAAAAAAAAATTTTTGAAAAAAAAAAATTTAAAAAAAATAATAATAAAAAATCCTTTTTGAAAAAAAACATAAAAAATAATTTTTTGAAAAAAAAAATATTTTTGAAGAAAAAAATCGATTATGAAAAAAAAATCATTTAAAAAAAAAAAATTTGAAAAAAAAAATAATTTTTGAAAAAAAAAAAAATAATTTTTGAAAAAAAAAAAAAAATAATTTTTGAAAAAAAAAATAATAAAAAATCGTTTTTGAAAAAAAATCTTTTTTGAAAAAAATAAAAATTAAAAATATCATTTTTGAAAAAAACATTAAAAATCATTTTTGAAAAAAAAATCATTTTTGGAAAAAAAAATCGATTTTGAAAAAAAAAATCATTTAAAAAAAAAAAATTTTTTTGAAAAAAAAAAAATCCCTTTTGAAAAAAATGTTCAGCTCTTTCAGCTAATGATGGGACTTCTTCAACTTTTTTTACTACTATTTATACTTTTTAAAATATTAAGCTTTTTAACACTTTTCAGTTACTCCAGCCACTCCAACCACACAACAATTACTCAAGCCACTCCACCCAGTTACTCCGCCCACTCCAGTTGTAGAGGCAAGAACACTTTTCACAATTTCCCCAGAAATTGTAGCTTTTCTAGTTTATTTTTTAATCTAGGCAGACACAGAAGTCAACTGTGTCATATTACAAATAATTTCAACACAGTCTAACAAAGTAAGCAGCAAAAATATGTGTAGAAAAAGATATTCAGATTTTCATCACTCCTACTGGTCTGTTTGGAAGATGAAAGCGCATTGCCTCTACTTCTGATGATTCAGCATAATAAACCACCTTTCACTGTCTGTCTGCAGGGTATTATCATACACTGTATAATGGATAGCGATGCTCAGTGAAAAGGGATCTCTTGAGGATATAATTATTCGCAAATGAAAAGTCAACTCCTGCCATGTGTGGTAAACCCAGGTTTACAACCTGTTTGATTCACTGAATGCTGAGTGTAAACTAAAGCTGGCATTATGTGGGCAGCTGAGGGCAAGTATCGTTGAACAGTACAATCTGTAACAGAAGCAGCCATCAAATTTTACGGCTATAGACATTTGCCAGCCATAACAAACATGCTTCTATTCTCCCTTGTGCCGGGGAGAATAGAAGCATACATATTCATATGTATGCAGCTGAGACCTCGGATAAAATGTTACAAAAAGGTTTTAATTAAGTTTCCTCTGCTGGCTAACAATGATGAATCATTCAATATCTGCCTCCTTCTAAAGTGCTAAAGATGGTCTACATATGTGACAAAAAGCAACATTCTAAAATAACCAGACAATTGACCCATTACTCACAGTATCTTATAGCAAATGTTTTAGGGTTTGTTAAGTGCAAAAATATCAAAAAGTATAAAAAAATATATAAAGCATAAAATAAAAAAATTCCAGATTACCTGGAAATGTCTTGTTTCCCCTTATGCATTTGTAGAGCAAGTCAACTAATGACTTTGATTTTCACACTTTCCCACCCTGGAACTCTGTCCATAAATCAATGAGATCACTGTTATTGGGACACCCACGCTTAAAGAACAACTCCAGCCAAAATATTGTTCGTTTTCAATTAGGAAAGAATCAAGTTTTTATTGCTGTTTGTGTCCTCCCTGGGGAGATTTTCTGCTCTGGTGGCACCAAGACAATCAGAGCGTTTGGGTGTCACCGGAATAGGAAGACACAGTGAAAAATAAAAACACGACAGCTATCCTAACTTTTCCCCACTCTACTAAAACAAAAAATGTGCTTTTATTGTTGTTCCTGACCCCATCAGAGAGATAATTAACCTATAGCTCCATGCATAATACATATGCTCAGCAACAAAAGCAGTGGTGTAACTAGAACCTTCAGGGCCCCGGTGCAAGAAACCATGAACCGCTTTCTCCATTTCTCCCCGCTTCTCCTGCTCTCCCGCCCGCAGGCATTCAGCGGCTGCAGGAGGAAAATTGAGAGATCCGTTCCTCTATATCAGTGTTTCTCAATCTTTTTGCAGTCAGGGCACCTTTGAAGTATATCCCTAGGTGAATAGGACGGCACTGCAACCACCCTGCAACTGTGTGCATGGCATGCAGTTGCAGCATAGTGATGATGCATTTAAGGGGTTAAAAAAGGCGGTCAGGAGGCAACATATTACCTCTTTACCGGCTGTCAAATGCCTCTGAAAAGCGATCAGAGGAACAGCATTTTTTTTGCTGGTACTATTAACAAGCATACATGTAAACACACACACACACATACACATATATAAACACACAAATAATACACACACATATACTGTATATATGCACACACACATATTTAAACAAACATATCTACATGCACACACACATACATACATACATACACACCTACATGCACACACACATACATGCACATACACACAAGCACACACATACATACATACATGCACATACACACAAGCACACACATACATACACACCTGCATGCACATGCAAACACACACACACACATACATACATACACACCTATATGTACATGCACACACATATACATACATACATGCACACACATACACACACACACACGCATATACATACATATATATATATACATGCATACACACACACATACATGCACACACATACACACACACATATAAAACACACATACACACAGCCTTTTCAAAATCGCCAGTGTTACCTTACCTCTTCCTGCCGGGTGGGTACTGCACTGTAGGGGGGACAAAGAGCAGAGCACACACTGCTTTCACTTTAGATGTAATAAATGTGAAGGGCCCCCTGCAGCATGGGGCCCCATCGCCATGGCGACCTCAGCGACCCCTATACTTCCGCCACTGAACAAAAGGTTGCACTTTAACATACACACGCTGGCAAATGTGTCACTGGGCGGCCAATGTTTCTGTGATAAGAGTGCGCTCACTGCAGCTTTTGGTGCCCACTGATTGTTATCTGGGAAGACTGACTCCTGATCATGTAACCACCGTGACAGACAATAACGGTGGTCTCATGCTTGCGCAGACCTTACCACCCTGTTCAGAACTTTTTGAAGGAACGCAAAGGCAAGTGGGAAGGCGTTAAAGGATAAGCATGGCCAAAGCTTTTTTGGACATACTTTTTCTATGGATCACAGGAGTGCAATTCGTTCTGCACTCCTGAGACCTGTTTTAAGTAAAGTGGGATAAAGCTCGCTGTCGGCTGATGTGACACAGCAGGACCAGGCTCAGGAAAGATCCCGACCGTATGTCGGGATCCCCCCAAATGCCTGGACCGGCACCCAACGATCTGCTGAGAGCCTGAGCCAGTCACTCCCACCCCCTCCACAGCCCAGCGCTCCAGAGCAGAGGGGAAGAACTGTGCAATCAGTCATGTTTGATCACTCAGTTCTCACTGCAGTGCTGGAGGGGGACAGGTGCAGCATTGGATCAATGCTGCATCTACCTAGGTGAGTATAAATGTTTGTTTTTTTTTTTCTAAATCCTGAACTTCTCTTTTAATAACCTGTCTTGGGAACAGGAAGTGAGGGTAAATCTCCAATACGGCATCTCAGACAGCAATATGAATAAACTTGATGGCGGTTCTAACCATTCTTACCTTATAAATTAGACTGGAAATGAGCTTTAAGCAGTTATTTTATATTTGGAAGCTCTGACAGGTTCACTGAAAAATCACACAACAAATAACATTATAAATATGCAAAAACGTCTCTGGTACACTGCACTCTCTCATAGTAAATTACCCCCCGTGCATCATTTTCCTTCCTATATTCACACATTATACAGCCCAAAATCCATTTAGAAAAAGTAAGATCCCCACAAACTGCAATTCTGGCAGCAAATCGTATTACAATAATCCATCGTCTAATCCAAGATTATTACATTCACCTTTATGCTAGAATAAAAATTAATGTTCTCCGCTAGAATAAGTATGGCAAGAATGTATCACTGAAGACTAAATAGAGATTATAATTAACTCTGCCTGAATAAATCTACATTTAACATTCAGTAGCAATTTGTATAGTAATACCTTTTTGCTAAGGCTCAGTGTGAAGATGTGACTGGATTAACATCATGTGCAAGTCCTGCCATTGTTACAGTAATTAATTTGAAAGTCTGACAAGCTATGCACAAAAGTAATCTAATACCCACAAGTACTGGGAATTATCTAGGGAGGTGATATAGTGCTACGCAATCTAAAGTAACAAAGGTGTGAGTCAATGTGAATCTCCCAGACAAGCTGTGTGCAGAACTATTCATTATCATTTGTGACTTTATATATATGCAGCCAATAAATATAAAGTGTTACATATGCACAAGCAGTAATGCCAATGCTGACAACTAGATTTATTTTGCGATATATACCATATGAAATTACGTTCAGTTATTTCTGTGATGATGGAGTATGCCTGTTAATGTACTGTATACATGCCTTGATTTATCTCCGTACAACCAAATCTTGTTAAATATCCATATTTATCACACTTCAGTGTATGCTAAAGGAAGAACGTGTATTTACTGATATATCTTTCACAGTTCTTATGTTTATTTTAGTGCAATTCTATTGCAAGCATGAGCATGCTTCTGATCCCTCAGTGCAGTGAAAGAAAAGTAACCCTCATCACTACAGACCTTTTATAAGTAACAATAATAGTTTCTGTTGATCAGTGGTGGCTGCTCCATTAGGGGCACAGGGGCGCCCACATACCCAGCCCCTAATCTACATGCAGGGTGCCGGATGCATGGATTTCAATGGTTTTTTGTTTTTTTTTAAGCAAATGACTAGAACCCGAGGCTCTAATTGGCTACAAAACGGGTGGGCTTGGGGCGCAGAGCACTGCACCCTGATCCCACCCAGTTGTGTGACAATAGCAAATTGATAATCGCTATTGTCTTCCTGCTTCTCCTCCTGGCCATTTAGAAATCGGGTCTTAAGACCCGATTGGCCAAGAGGAGAAGTGACCGTATTGGCCGGGAGCAGAAGCAGGGGGAAGCCACAGAGGAGGAGATGCAGGGGGAAGCTGCCCGTGACCTGGAAGTGCAGGGCTGGTGGGCAGGCGGGCGGACGGGTGAGCGACGGGGGGTTTGATCGACCGAACAGGGGGAGGGTGGTTTGTTTGCCACCCCCCCAAAAAATGCAGCACCAGCCGCCACTGCTGTTGATGCATACAATACTGGTGAATGCAAGCATTCACATAGGGCTTTCAGAGTCTCATTGAATCTGAATGATCACACAAGTAAAATCTGGAATAGAGATGGGGTGGGATTCCCATTTAAAGTGAAACTCTCCTTCCAATTAATTCTATAATGTAAGAAATACAGTACAAAGGCTGCCATTGCTGACATCCATATACAATTTCTAGTCATACAGCTATAATCCTGATGCCCTGGACAGTAAAAGGTTAGTTCACCTTAATAAAAAAAAACACTATGCAGTCACAATAAAGCGTAGCAGCACCCTATGCTAATCAGATCAACCATTGGCTTTCCTTTTGTAACATACCTGTGGACCATATTCATGATAACGGAAGCCTGCAGAAGAAAAAAAACTGCCACTGCTTTATATGGCTCTGTCTTGTCCTCCTACAGCCATTAGGACATAGCCCCAAGTGATACAGGAGGGAACAATGTCCATTTCCTGAGGGCTCCTCATTCACAGTGCTCTCACTTGCTCCCACTCTCCTGTCAGAGCCACTGAGCTCATCCGAGTTGACAGGCGAAAGAGTACACTACATATGCGTGGCCCTCAAGAACAGCACAGAGCCCCCTCCTGTAGCCCTAGGGGGTGTTTATCCTGATGGTTATCCTGTCCCTACGAGAAGACACGGGCCATTTAAAACAGTGGCACTTTTTCTGGCAGACTTCTCTTATTTCTTAACCACTTCCGGACCGCCGCACGCCGATGTATGTCCTCACTTTGAGGACAGATATCGTTGTTATGGCAGCAGCTAGCCGTGTTCGGCCAGCGGTCCGGTACAAGATAAAAGTGGTCTCTGCAGCGGATTCACCACAAGATCACTTTTATCGGCGGCGGGAGAGGGCTCCCCCTCCCGCCGCGATCCGGTGCCCTCCGCCGCTTACCGAAGCAATTGCCAGCGACGGAGGCAATTGGATCCTTCCCGTGGCTGTGCATGAAAACGAGTGAGGGGTAGATGCCCCCTACCCGTCTCCATGACACTGCAGGGCGGAAGCGACGTCAAAACGTCACTTCCGCCAAAAGCTCTTAAAGGGCCATTTGTTTTTTCATCTTTTTAAATGATCATTTTTTATTTTTTATTTATTTATTTTTTTATTGCATTTTAGTGTAAATATGAGATCTGAGGTCTTTTTGACCCCAGATCTCATATTTAAGAGGTCCTGTCTTGCTTTTTTTCTATTACAAGGGATGTTTATATTCCTTGTAATAGGAATAAAAGTGACACAATTTTTTTAAACAGTGTAAAAATAAAAAATAAAAGGTAAAATAAATAATAATAAAAAATGTTTTAAACGCGCCCCGTCCCACCAAGCTTGTGTGCAGAAGTGAACGCATACGTGAGTAGAGTCCGCATATGAAAACGGTGTTCAAGCCAGACATGTGAGGTCTCACCGCGATCAGTAGAGCTAGAGCAATAATTCTAACCCTAGATCTCCTCTGTAACTCAAAACATGCAACTTGTAGAATTTTTTAAATGTCCCCTATGGAGATTTTTAAGGGTAAAAGTTTGTCGCCATTCCATGAGCGGGCGCAATTTCGAAGCATTACATGTTGGGTATCAATTTAACATTATCTTTCACAATATAAAAAAGAATTGGGCTAACTTTATTGTTGTCTTATTTTTTAATTTAAAAAAGTGTCTTTTTTTTTTTAAATGCACTTGTAACCCCAAATAGGGTGTGACAGAAAGTGTTGCAATGACCGCCATTTTATTCTCTAGGGTGTTACAAAAAAAATGTATAATGTTTGGGGGTTCTAAGTAATTTTCTAGCAAAAAAAACAGTTTTTAACTTGTAAACAACACATCTAAAAAAGAGGCCCGGTCCTTAAGTGGTTAACCACAGGTATATTACCAGAGGAAAGGCATGGTTGTAAGTTCTGATTAGTATAGGGTGTAGTACGACTGCATAGTGGACTTTTTATGAAGGTGAACTCCTCTTTTAACATACTGTACCTTTGGACCATATTTGTGATAAGAGAAGCCTGCCAGGAACATTTACACAGCTTTACATGTCTCTGTCATGTCTTCCAATAGGGGAGCGCCATACTTTTCTTGAGTGCTGTGCATGCCTGACGGCTTGGATGAGCCTACCGGCTGTGACAGGAGAGTGAGAGAACTATGAATGTGTATCCTTTGGAAGAAGAACGGGGCTCCCTCCTGTAGCGCTAGGGGGCTCTGTCCTAATGGCTGTAAGAAGACAGGATGGAGCCATGTAAAGCAGTGACAGTTTTTCCAGCAGGCTTCTGTTGTCATGATTATGGTCCACAGGTAGGTCACTAGAGGAGAGTCGTGAATGTAAGACCTGATTAGTATAGTGTGCAGTGTAACTTTAGCTTTTTTTTTTAAGGAGTTACTTCACTTTTGTTGAGAAATAAAACAATCTCCTGTGGGTGATCAATGTACACTGCAGTGATTTTAACACATTTGTTGCAGATTCTTACCTGTTTCTGCTCTGAAAAAAAAAACATTTTTTTCCACTTTATGTCATGGATATTAATTCTGAATGGGAGTGACTTTTTCATAATTAATCAGCTGATGAACTTGCAGTGTTCTAGTGAGGAAAGTTGCAGGGTTCACATTCTTCCTGAAGTGATTAACCTTTTTGAGTGTATCTCACCAAAAAGATTTTTTTGTTGCAGAGGATGCCTAAAATCTGGCTTGTGTCTCAGTGCAGACATCTGGGAAAATCAGTAAGCCAATCACACAAGCAGAAAATATTTCCGGAGGCCATCCTGTTCCCCAACTGTATACAGAAGGCCTCGGGGTTGCCATATTGTATTGCACTTTACAGAAAATTACAGTGCTGCAGACTGAAAAGGAAGGAACATTTTTAATAATATTCAATAATAATATGGCTTATATAGCAATTATATATGCTGTATTATTTTTTATATGCATTTTTTCCCAAGAAAGTGGAGTTTTACTTTACATAAATATTCTATGATTTCATGGGGGAGATAATAGAAACTGGAGCTCAGCAAATCAGCTTTTACATTTAAATTTTCTAAGCTGTGTGGAAAAATTAAAGATAGATGATGATTAATTGGTTGATATGGGCAACAACTTCAGTTTTCACTTTTATTAAAGTGGTTATAAAGGCTTACATTTTTTACCCTAATGCATTAAAGTAAAGTATTAAAGTAATAAAAACCCATCAGCCCCCCAAATACTTACCTGAGCCCAATCTCGATCCAGACCTGTGCCAAGAGCAGCAGCACTGATCTCTCTTTCTCTCTCTCTCCTCATTGGACATGGAGGTAGTAGCAGGAAGCTGGGGGGGTGGAGCCGAGCTCCTCTGTGTGTGTCAATAGATGGGACAAAGCTGCAGGAGTTCCCCCATAGCAAGTGGCTTCCTATAGGGGCACTCGGAAGGGAGGAGGAGCCAGGAGTCATGGCACAGGACCCCAGAAAGAGGAGGTTTGCCAAACCATTACATAGAGCAGATAAGTATAACATGTTTATTATTTCTACTTTTTTTAAATGAAACATTTATTTTAACAATGCTTTCGATTACTCTTCTCATCCTCTTATGATAAAAGAGAGAATGGTTGCTGTGGAGCTGTTCCTTCTTTAGATATATTTATGCATAGGTTCTGCAATAGATGTGTAAATCAGGAGGAGCATCTGACAGTATATTTACAGAGTGCTGTCTGCAGCTTATTTAATAACATTTAATAGCACTGTGATTAATCTCATGATATTTAATCTTGTCACTGAAAATCGCTTCTATAGTGCAGCTGGCCGATCTTGCCCAAGCCTTCATCTCTCTTTAATTGGACATTTTGACATTGGTTATTATCATTAAAGAACCCGATTACATTAGTCACCTTATAAACATAATCAAAACCAACTAAAACAAAAATAGAACTTGTGTGTGATCTGAAAACCTTAACATTTTAATATTACAGTGCACAATCCAGTGATGTGCAGAGGCACAAAAAAAAAATTCCCTGGTTAATAAAGGTAACTGAAGGCATCTTGGAATGTCTGCTCTTTAACAAGATTTTTACTTTAAAAAGTCTAAAATGGAGCACAGGTTCACTTAGCAGTATACCTATAACCATAACTTTCTACATTTTGGATATAATAGGGATTGATTAAATCAGACAATGCTTTGCTGTCTTGGAGAAAATGCAAAGCATTCTCTGAATGGCCACCCACTCAGCAAGTGACCCATAAGCAAGGGGAGATAACTGTAGTAGTGGTGGCGACTACAGCGATTTCCAGCTTCTAGAGAGATCCCACTGTTATGGTATATATGGTATATGCATTGTTCCATTGGTCCTCCTAGGTCAGTGATGGCAAACCTTGGCACCCCAGATGTTTTGGAACTACATTTCCCATGATGCTCATGCACTCTGCATTGTAGTTGAGCATCATGGGAAATGTAGTTCCAAAACATCTGGGGTGCCAAGGTTCGCCATCAATGTCCTAGGGATATCCTCTGTCAGATCATTTAAAAGTGTTTTGGCATTTTTGGAGCCATCTTTGTTGGTTACCCAGTGAATTAAAAGTCCACCAGACATGGTACAGGCATACCCCGCTTTACGGACACTCACTTTACATACCTGCGAGTACGGACATGCCCGCGAGTGTACGGAAAGTGCCTCACAAGTACAAACATCCCAGTGCCATGCAGCCGCAGTATAAGGAATGAAGCTCTGAGCATGTAGCCACAGAATGCCATCCAGCCTCCACAGCACCAGTGTCCTCTGTGCACCGCGCAATGTCCGGGGGATGGATTGGAGCGGCCACCCCATGCATCAGATGAGCCTATTTACTTGTGAGTGTTCCCCTAACGCCCACACTACAGCCCCTGACTCCCCCACTACAGCCCTTGATGCCCACACTAGAGTCCCTGACACCCACACTACAGCCCCTGACGCCCCCACTATAGCCTAAAAGTGAAAAAAGGTATTACTTCACATTAAGTAAATTTTCATTTTACATACATGCTCTGGTCCCATTGTGTACTTAAAAGTGGGGTATGCCTCCTCCTAAAGCAGAGAGGAGATGCATCAGGGAAAAGCCTAGTGATTCCTGATGGCAGTAGATACCAGAAAGATAAGACCTTGAAGTTTGCTT
Organism: Aquarana catesbeiana; assembly: GCF_042186555.1. NCBI lineage: Eukaryota > Metazoa > Chordata > Amphibia > Anura > Ranidae > Aquarana > Aquarana catesbeiana. Next base: position 250,915,991 of record NC_133324.1, on the reverse strand, counting down.
CTATAATCATGATGTTAAGTATCCCTTTGTGTGACATGGTTGTGAGATATACTGTAACACAGAGATGCCCCCCCCCCCCCATCCTCAGACCATCCCAGATAGCAAGGATAACTTGCCACAAACTTGCCACAGTGTTGAATTGTAATAGGTTAGAAAATCGGCCAATCGTTCGACTGCCGACCAACAAAACAGCGTTCGTTGGTCGAAGTCATTGCCGACATTAACCAATCAAAAAAAATCTTTATAGGAGCAATCGATTTCATACATAGTGCTGACGTCTTATGTACAAGTGGGGTCGTCTACTAGTTCCGCTCATGCGTGAGAATGTTCAAGAGATGTTTTACAGACGACATTTACACCAACAAATTGAATATCGTTCATTCGCAAACAATACAACACAATTTTTCTATTTTTTCAATCGGTCTTTTTCGTTCACGATATCGATTATTACTTGCTGGGCATCATTGAGTAGAAAATTGGCCGATCATTCGCAGAACTGAATTTTTTGCCCGAATTTCTTATTGTGTATTCCTGCCATTAGTCTGTAAACTTGCTGCACATTTTCACTGGCAAGTTGTACACTTGCAGAGCACTTGAAGCACAAGTTCTAGTTGACACTTTTCCAATTTGTAGCAAATTCACGTGGAAAGTCTCTAGCAAGAGCAAAGTTGCAGTGGTGAGTCTACAGCGAGAGCTCTGCAAGTCTACAGCATAAAAATTCAGCCACAGTGACCCCTGTGGTGGGATGACTATTGCACAACATAACTGAACCAGAACTTGCAACAGACTTGCAGAATCTTTGCAAAGAAAGTTGATTTGGAGTCATGTAATGCAATTGTGTAACAAAATTGTGAACCCTGACAAGTCTATCAATAGCTTAGCAAGTCATTTTTTTAAATACTTTGCTATCTTAAGTAATGAAAAAGTTAATGACAAATAAACAGGCCTATAGTAGTAATGGAAAAGTTGTTTTTGTCCATGGAAAGAAGGGTGCAGGTGTGAGAGATGAAGCGGTTAAACAGAGTTTTTAACAAATACTAATACTTTCCATCTTTTTTGTATTCAGGTTGTATTCACGTTTTATTTCAGCTTAAAACTTTTATGAGATTTTTGTGAATAAGTTTTCTTTTAAAGCCTTATTTAACCCCCATGATTTATTACTGAATGCAACCTAAGTGTTAAGTCTTAATTTCTTTGCTTTGAAATATATTAACTGGTAAATGCTTCAGCAAGGGTTACACTATTCTGAACTTGGCACACAAGATAGTGGTCTGGTTCTCCTGCAGTCCCACAACACCCCCACACCCTCAAACAGTGCACATCAACAGTTAGTGCAATGTCCTTGATTGGAACACTGTACGGGGGGAGCAATGTTGGACCACAGGAAAGCTGCACTGCTGCTTTTTCTGAAAAAGCCATGGTCTGACTCTCTCAAGTGCAGCAGCACAAGATATTTTAATGTTTGCTGCCGCACTTACCAGTTTTAAAAAAAAATTTAAATAAGATCACATTTAGTAAAGTACTGTATATGCAGCCTAGCTGTATTGCAGTAATAAATCATAGTTTGCGACTATGGGTTCAGTTGGCCTTTACGTTTACTATACCCAGTTACAGTATCTCACAAAAGTGAGTACTTTGCTACAATGTAAAGTAGTGTAAAGGAGTGTACAGCTTGTATAACAGTTTAAATTTGCTGTCCCCTCAAAATAACTCAACCCACAGCCATTAATGACTAAACCGCTGGCAAAAAAGTAAGTACACCCCTAAGTGAAAAGGTCCAAATTGGGCCAAATTAGCCATTTTCCCTCCTCAGTGTTTTGTGTCTCATTGGTGTTACAAGGTCACAGGTGTGAATGTGAATGGGGCTCTCATACTGGTCACTAGAAGTTCAACATGGCACCTCATGGCAAAGAACACTGAGGTTCTGAAAAAAAAGAATTGTTGCTCTACATAAAGATGAACTAGGCTATAAGAAGATTGCCAAGACCCTGAAACTGAGCTGCAGCACGGTGGCCAAGACCATGCAGCGGTTTAACAGGACAGGTTCCACTCAGAACAGGCCTCGCCATGGTCGACCAAAGAAGTTGAGTGCATGTGCTCGGCGTCATATCCAGAGGTTGTCTTTGGGAAATAGATGTATGAGTGCTGCCAGCATTTCTGCAGAGGTTGAAGGGGTGGGGGGTCAGCCTGTCAGTGCTCAGACCATACGCTGCACACTGCATCAAATTGGTCTGTATCACTGTCGTTCCAGAAGGAAGCCTCTTCCAAAGATGATGCACAAGAAAGCCTGCAAACAGTTTGCTGAAGGCAAGCATATTAAGGACATAGATTACTGGAACCATGTCCTGTTGTCTGACGAGGCCAAGACAAACTTATTTGGTTCAGATGTTGTCAAGCGTGTGTGGCGGCAACCAGGTGAGGACCAGGTGAGGACCAGGTGAGGAGTACAGAAACAAGTTTGTCTTGCCTACAGTCAAGCATGGTGGTGGGAGTGTCATGGTCTGGGGCTGCATGAGTGCTGCTGGAACTGGGGAGCTACAGTTCATTGAGGGACCCATGAATGTCATGTACTGAAACAGAGCATGATCCCCTCCATCTGGAGACTGGGCCGCATGGCAGTATTCCAACATGATAACGACCCCAAACACACCTACAAGACGACCACTGCCTTGCTAAAGAAGCTGAGGGTAAAGGTGATGAACTGATCAAGCATGTCTCCAGACCTAAACTCTAATGAGCATCTGTGGGGCATCCTCAAAGTGAGCGCAAGGTCTCTAACATCCACCAGCTCTGTGATGTCATCATGGAGGAGTGGAAGAGGACTCCAGTGGCAACCTGTGAAGCTCTGGTGAACTCCATGCCCAAGAGGGATAAAGTGTTACTAAACCCACAACAGTAAAATCAGTCTGTATATGCAGTAAAGCATGCTTGTTATACTCACTGTGGAACCTGAGGGGTTAATCCTTTGCACTGTGTAAAAAGGCTGCTTGATCTTGTATGCACAGTTTCTCACCTCCCTGCGCCGTCCCCCTGGACAAGTCCAGATAAGACAGAGCCTTTGGAGTCAGGCTGCACGTGCTCAGTTTGGTTTGTATTGCTAGCGAGGTTGTTTTTTCTTGGGAGAGTGCATGTGATCAGCACAGGGCCAATCAGCACTGTCCAGACAGAGGATCAGGGGCCCTGCAGCCTCATAGGACAGCTCAGTGCAATATGAAAACTCCTTCTATAAGCTTCACCAGGAACTGATAGAAATCACAAGGCTGCTATATACTGATGATGAGAAAAGGTATTTAGCTGTTTATATTTACTAAAATAATTGCATTTCCATGTTCTGTGTACTGTGGAATATAGTAAATACAGGCTCCTGGGTTTACTAACCTTTAAGGCAGTGCTGGAAAATACTGGTGGCCACACAAAATATATTGACACTTTGGGCCCAATTTGGACATTTTCACTTAGGGGTGTACTCACTTTTGTTGCCAGCGGTTTAGACATTAATGGCTGTGTGTTGAGTTATTTTGAGGTAACAGCAAATTTACACTGAAACATCACATAGTGTAAAAAGCAGAGGTGCAAATGCGTTGTAAATAATCATGTAAGAAATACGTGCACTCAAAAAAGTAAATTATACCAACATGTGAGTGTGCGTGTTGGTGACGTGAGTAAGCAGAAATGCAAAGAAAAAACGCACAAAAATGTCTAAAAGATGCACAGATAACAACAATGGTGTAGTAAATGATAAGTATAATAGTGCACCAAAATAGTCATAAATCAAGTCCAAATTGTGTAAGTGTCCAAAATCAAGAAAAACGGTGAAAAAGTGTCTTGGCAATCCAAAAAAATCCCATAAAAAATATATATATATTGTGATGCAGCCTCTGTGTTTCCTGGCTAGAGCTTTTCCAGGATGGTGATCTGAACATGCTCAGGCAAATAGGATAACGAAAAGTTCCACCGCCAGCTGTCTGCATATGATGATCCATCACTGAGGAGGATATATGAGTATTATAAAGATGATCTGATCTACATCCTGGAGAACCTGAACTCTCATATTATCCTGTTAAAACTTACATCTCAACTCTTAAACACAGAGGAGCAGAGACAACCCAAAACAGGAAGGGGATCGCGGATCCGTAGAAGGGGACACCGATCGGATTCCATCAGTGGATTTATTTGCACTTGCCCATTACCCCTGCAGGGGTTGGGTCTTCCGGTGAGTGGGGACACAAGTGGGGGTTCCAGAAGAAGAGTCTTAAACCACGATCACAATATATATATATTTTTTATGGAATATTTTTTATGGGATTTTTTTGGATTGCCAAGACACTTTTTCACCGTTTTTCTTATTTTTGGACACTTACACAATTTGGACTTGATTTATGACTATTTTGGTGCACTATTATACTTATCATTTACTACACCGTTGTTGTTATCTGTGCATCTTTTAGACATTTTTGTGCGTTTTTTTCTTTGCATTTCTGCTTACTCACGTCACCAACACGCACACTCACATGTTGGTATAATTTACTTTTTTGAGTGCACGTATTTCTTACATGATTATTTACAACGCATTTGCACCTCTGCTTTTTACACTATGTGATGTTTGATATTTATGGTATGCACATGATAGGTTTTGTTTAACATCCGTTCATAGTCTTTCTCACAATATTATCACTACACACTCCCCATTAACACACACTTTATGAACAGCGCCACATTCCCCACTAGAGTTTTTCAAAAAATTTTTTTGGATTACACTTCGGTGGTTTTCCATTTTTTGGGGAGGCTGCAGTTCTCTTTTACATACCGTCCTAAGCGCGGAATATTTTAGTTTATATAGCAAATTTACACTGTTATACAAGCTGTACACTCACTACTTTACATTGTAGCAAAGTGTCATTTCTTCTTTTTGCAAATTAGTATTTCTTCACTCAAATAGCAAAACTGTAAATAGGAATAACAAATAGAGACTTGCTTTCCAGTGTCATCTAACCAAAAACAATTTGGCAGAGGACCAAATGGTCCATTTATTCAGATGCCATCTCCACTCCAGAGTCTAACTGAAAACGTGTATGTGATCAGCCTTCTCGCTGACTTCATGTGTATGTACCTCAAGGAACAGAAGAAAAAGAGATTGCATGAAATCAAACGAACACCCCTCTGGAAATCCAGTACATTCAATTATCTTGTGCGCTACAAAAGCTCATTATAAGAATAAACCATATCTGTACTTCTCAGTATGCTGGGAGGGTGTCTGCCGCATCTACCTGATGTGAAAAATGAATATGCATGGAAATGTGTTTAACGTTTTGGAATGGAACTTGACTTTGCTGCAGGCATGCAAATGAAAGTAGCAGTTCGTGTTAGACATGTATTTAAGGTGCTCAGAAGATGGGTCAAGAAAATGGAAAATATATCACACAGCTGTGGGAACCCGTTGGGAAATGAAATAAAGTATGTTTAAATAAACTGGATGTAGTATACACTTTTGATGGAAATTGTGGCTGCAATCAAGCTAATTATTATTTTCCATTATTATTATTGAAGTATAAGCAGAATAAGTTTTTCAGGGTAAATGATATAGGGTCCATATTGAGGAATCTGTGGGGTTTCCCTATCTGCAAATACTTGTGAAGGCAGGAAACCTACATTTTACATTTTGGCTGTACCGTAGCTTCAGGGGAAATTAAATTTTGTTTGATACAATGACACTAATGTTACATGATTTATATAGTGCCAACAGTTTGTGCAGGGCTTTACAAAATGAAGGCAGACAGTACAGTTACAATGCAATTCAATATGAGAGCAATCAGAGGGCCCTGCTCGTTAGAGCTTACAATCTAAGAGTGAGGGACAAGTGATGCAAAAAGTAATAGCTATGGGGGATGATCTGATGGTTCAATTGGTTCAATTTATTTGTTAGATATGGGAAAGGTTTCTCTAAAGAGGTTTTCAGAGATCACCTAAAGGTGGATAGAGTAGGAGATAGCCAGACAGACTGGGGTATCTCGCTTATTCAATAATCCAAAGAGCAACCTACATGACCCATCTACATGACTCACTTTATTAGATATTCTGCTGCACTTCTCAAAGAAAACACTTGCAAACAGTCGGTCAAGGACTTTAAATGAGAAAAGTAAAAAGATGCCCAGAAAAATATTGTGTATATTTTGCAGTAGGCCTGCAAGAGCACTAACCCATCACTATTACAGTATATGTAGGTGGAGCGCAGAGTGGTGTGGAGACAATAACTCACACAAACAGATGCACGGAAAACCTGTATTGAAGTAATGCAGTAACACAACAAACTTGGTGGGAAGGCCACCCAGCCAGGTACACTCACAGATCCAGTAACGTGACGGAAGCAGATTCCAGCGGGAATGACAGCATCTGTTGAGAGGAGCAGAATGTGGCCTGGCCGTTCAGAACCCAATCGGGAAGATGTCCAGAGAAACAGAGTCCCTACTCTTTCCTTCCTCATCAGGAACCTTTCCCTTACGCTAGTACTGTCTCTAACAGGTGGGGTACCTGCCCCTACCTGGTCCATTTGCAAAATGCACACCAAACCTGGGAGCCAGAGCCTTAAATAGGCTCTGTCTGACCCAATATGGCTGCCTGAGTCACAAGGGGTTGCAGCATCCAATAGGATAGCTTCCCCAATGACTCAGGCAGTAAACGCCACCTGCTGTAGAGAAAATACGCTGCACCTGCCTACATATATCTAAAACCAATTCTTGGATATAGCAGGAAATAGTTAAAACTGCTGCCAGGCTTTTTTTTCTGTCAGTGCCCCTTTGGAGAGACTTGCCCTTGCTTTATTTTCCAGCAACCCAACAGGAAGTAGAAAGAAATCTCTGTAAAGTTAGGGGAAAACCACTCTTAGACAGTTGTCAATGGAAACTGTTTCTCTAAAAAGAAGATTTTACAACACTGTAAAATGTAAAGTTTTGGATTTCCCATCACTTTCTCTCCCGAAGGCTGTGCTCACCCGGAAAAACAATAAAATACATTTTCCCCAGCATTGTCACACGCAACAGTAAAAATCTGGCAGAGAATTTACATTTTCTCTACTTTATCCAAAACGAAAATCTTGTCTTTATATTAGGGTTGCATGGTATCGGTATCGGTGCTGATACTAAAACCGATACCTTCAGGGCCAGTTTGCAGTGCGATTTCATGTGTGGTCCAGGTGCGATTCCAATGCGAATTGTAGTGTATGAGATTACAAATCGCACCTGAACCAGACTGAAATAGCACAAGGCTCCTTTTTAAATCGCACTGCAAACAGGCTGTAAAAACACACTAAAACGCATATGAAAACTGATCTGAAACTGATGTCTCTGCAAATGGAATCTGTGCAGATTTGCCCATCAGCTTTCATCCACCTATGGTGTAAACAAGCCCTAAAAAAACTGTCACATGGCACTAAAAATAGGTATCGGTATCGGCGAGTACTTGAGAAAAAGTATCAGTACTCATACTCAGGCTTAAAAAACTGGTATCTGTGCATCTCTAATATTTCACATGAAAGACTAATGCCCTGTACACACGACCGGTTTTGCCGTCGGAATAAACTCCGAAGGTTTCTCCGATGGAACTCCATTCAAGCAGTCTTGCCTACACACGGTCAAACCAAAGTCCGACCAAAGTCTGACCGTCAAGAATGCGGTGACGTACAATATGTACGACGGGACTAGAGAAAGTAAGTTCAATAGCCAGTACCCAATAGCTGTCGTCTCGTACTTGCTTCAGAGCATGCATCATTTTTGAACAGCATACAGACGAGCGGTTTTCCCGATAGGAATTGGTTCCGTCGGAAATATTTAGAACATGTTCTATTTCTAGGTCCGTCAGAATTTTCTAAAAAAAAAGTCCGATGAGGCATATAGGATGAAAAGCTTCCGTCTGACTTTTTCTGTCGGACATTCCGCTTGTGTGTACGCGGCATTATATGCGCACATTACAATTATTCTATCCCAAACTAAAATGCTGGTTTTAGATATATTTTAATATTTCACATGTATGACTGCAGTAAATGCACATTACCAATGCCCTATCCAAAAGTAAAAGTGTTGGTTATATACGGTATATACACTTTAAGAATGCATTCACACTGATACACATGTTACAGTGCCTGTCCATTTCCTGTGGGCCCTAAATGCACATTTCTGTATCAAAAAATGCACGTGAACCTGTTTTTCCCATCACACAGCAATGTAGCACAAGTATCTATTGGTTAATCAATTGCCATGTGTTAGGATCATAAGTGTTTTTTAAGGCTGTTTAAAAATGAATGGGCAAATTCCCAAAATGCATGCACAAAACATCTAAATAATGGGTAGCAATGCACATTACAACATGTATCCACATGTGCAATAATGTGAAAAAGGGGTCTAAATCGCCTATAAAAATTTGTACCAGACTTGCAGCGAAGATGTTCTGGTGGAATACATCATACCAAGAACTCTTTAGCTAGATACAAATCATGAAATTTGTAATGCAGTCCAGTGTTTACCATGAACCCTTTAGCATCCTTATGGTGTGAGGTTAAAAGTCTTCCATTTTATGGCACACTAATAAGGTCATTATTGGTATAGTTCACCAATGTATGTTTCCTTATGGCAAACAGATGTTACCTCAGAGAATTAGGAGCCTACAGCACCATACCATCTACTGCATTCCATCACACCATCATTCTTACATTCATTTGTTGAGTCAGTTCTCTATCCTGTGGACACTTAGGTCTTATGTCATATATTTTTATGACACTCTAACGACACAGGCAATTTTTTATTCATTCTTATACCCTTTTTTTTTTCAAAAGGATATTGATAAATGAATGTGATCATTACTGCTGTGCATCTATAAGTCAAACATACTTGGACTTGCTCATTAGCTGTGAAGATGTTTAACCACTCATCAAAGTAACTCTACTAAAAAAGTTTCTTCTAAAGCCACCAATCCCATGAAAATGTACTATGAACTTTACATCAAGCTAGCAGAAAGGAAGTTAAATCAGCACAATGGAACAGACGTGTTCACCCACATAAGAGCTGAGTAAAATCAGGCTGCTTTGTATTTATGCATCACAGTCCGTTTTTGTTTATTTATTTATTTATTTAGAGTAAAACTAAATATAAAGCATTTTTCATTTTAGCTAAAGTAAGAGAGGGTTATAACCCCTGTCAGTTTTTTTTTTTAAACCATCTGTGTCCCATTAGGAGATTTCTCTTCACTTCCTGTCCCATAACCAAAACAGGAAGTGTGAGAATCGCTGAATGAACACGCCACCAGGGTCACCATAACCTAGTGTCACATTTAGAGGATTTCCCCTCTATTCGTGTTCTGGTGTCAACCTAAAATCTGGGGTCTTCTTTCACTTTTGGTAATAATAGGGTAAAATAGAGAGGGTGATTCTACCTAATGGGGGCACAGCCCGCAATAAAAGCTTTAGCTATAATTGAATGTCTTTGTGTGGCAGCATGCTGTGATGTGTTGCCGTGAATTGTAACACTCAGCATTGTTATAAAATGTTTGCCTGCATGGAACATTTAATTGCAACATAGACCAAAGCTTAGAGCGTTGGTGGGAACAGGCCCAATACAAAGCAAGACCTGTTGCCTTGTCTTTGTGTTGGGATTGCGTTGGGTAATGCTGCCCAATGGAGCTGATGTGAACGACCCCTGAAGGAAGAATAGCACTTGTTGCCCACAACACCTATGTTCTCCATTTCATTCTCAGTTAATGCACAACAAAGGAACAGATGGTTGCTGTAGACAGACCTTTTCCTTCATACAAGTCTTTTTTGTATGCGGCCCAGTGGGAATGTCACAGGGCATATCCATTCCATTTTTAGTGTCAGAACGAACAAACATGGTGACTTGTAGATAAAGTGAAATGTGATACAAATGCAGACTACTCTATCTTCAAGTCTGCGGTTCTGAATAGAAGAAAGAGCAATATGTTTTACTAGACATACCGGTGGAACCTTATAAGAATAAACTTGCAAATGCAGGATGGTTTGCTATACATGTTGTTAGCAGCAGGGGTTGTTCTTTAGACACAGAAACAGATGCATGTCAGCAGATAAAGATCAACCGGTCCATCAAGCCTGCCCAATTACTTATCTGTTCTTAATGCTACAGAACAGCCCCACGCCTGACATATCAGCAAGAGATTCTGTTTCCATTCCCTCAATTCAAAATGTGATCTCTACATCTGATTGCCAGCAGCATGCCGTACTTGTACTGTATTTATAATGTGCTGGAGAAGTGGTGCTATTCAGCATTACCTAGACATCCTGGGAGGAATAATGAGCCATCGTTGCAATTCAGGTATAGTACAATGTTTTGTACTATGTAAGCATATTGACCTGCTGTATTATACTTCGCTGAAGAATTACTCAAGTCCTTTGTTACCCAAAACTTTGCATTCTTAATACCTGTTTATAAAAAATAACCAAAGCAAAAAGGTGTGATAAAGTTGAAAACGCCATTGTGAAAAACAGTCATTTCTATTCCTTTATTCAGATTAGCCAAATGAAGATCAATGTTTCTATAAATCTCAATGACATGTTAATGCAAACCTTAAAAAAGATAAAATGCCTTTTATCGCAGTCTAAGGAAAACCTAATAAAGATTTAACAGTCCATGAAGTCATAGAATATTCAAGGCTGCACTGTATGTTAGAACTGCCTCCTCCATTAATTTGTAATATAGACTGGTTCACTTGTCATGGGACAAACAGACTATGCATAGGCAAATCTGCAGGATCATTAGTGTTAATTAAGTAATTAGAAGATTAACTTCTGCCAAAACTTATTTTAGGTTTTTAGCTACTGTAGTTAACCTCTGTTGGGTCTTTACTGGTGTCTGTGTTCCCCTTGCAGACATTTTAATTCCTGTGGGAGCAGAAACTCTCCAATGAGGACACAGACAACAACTTTTTTTTTTACTACTCAGAGGAAGGGTTAAAGCCTCTAGTAAGTTTCATTGTTATATGTGCTCCCATTGGTGAGGTTTTGCTCACTTATTGTGCAGTCTTCAAGACAGGAAGTTGAAGGAGATCTTCTTAACAAGGGACACATTAAAAACCTGACAGATGTTCTAAGCTTTGCCCACATGGCCCATCACAAGTAAAATGTTAACTTGTTCTCTTTTTCTAACTATGCATGTACTGTATATCTGGTATTCTTCATATATTCCCCAGTGCGGTGCGTCCATAAGGGCGCACGGGCGCCGCCCCCTCTCTCCACCCACCCCTCTAGCACCAATAGAAAGATTCATGCATTGCATGAATCTATCTATGGCCGCCACTGCCACCCCTATTCAGGCGCCTGAATTACAGCAGGGGGGGGGGGTGTTTTGAAGCACCTAATTAGAACCATAGGCTCTATCAGGCGTCAAAAATGGTGACCCTCGAGCGCCATGCTGAGCGCTCGCAGGTCACTCAGCTGTGTTTGAATAGTGAATGAAAATTCGCTTTCCTAACACTAAACCACCTCTCCACCAATCAGGTGCTCAGATCTGTTACCTGTCACCTGATTGGCTGAAATGACAGGCGCTGTGATTGGACGCTTATCAGGCATCCAATCATAGCAGAGGATGGGAAGAGAGGATGGGAGAAGACATTGAGGAGCTGTCCCTCCGCCACAGAGACAGGGTAAGTACAGATGGGGGGCACACTGGCAGCATTGATATGGCACAGTGGCTGCATTTGATGGGGCACAGTGGGAGCATTTGATGGGGTACAGTGAGGCTGCATTTGATGGGCACAGTGAGGCTGCATTTGATGGGCACAGTGAGGCTGCATTTGATGGGGCACAGTGAGGCAGCATTTGATGGGCACAGTGGCTGCATTTGATGGGCACAGTGGCTGCATTCAATGCTGCACAGTGGCTGCATTTGATGCTGCACAGTGGCTGCATAAGATGGGCACAGTGGCTGTGATTGATGGTACAGTGAGGCTGCAATTGATGGGGTTTTTTTCAGAATCTTTCAGTTTGTTTGCGCCCCCCAAAAATTTTCAGCACCAACCGCCACTGTTCCCCATCATTCCTAATCTTTAAAGCACAAGCATACTTTAAAATAAAAAACTTTCTAATCCACCCTACCTATCCCTCCTGAGCATTGCCATACTAGACTTCCCCACCTCAGTCGCTTACTTACCTCTGTAGGACAATCATGTCACGTCTTTGTTTTCATCCCCTCTGGCTCTAATTCCCTTCCTTACTGGCAGTGCCTGCAAAATACCCTTGTATAGAACCATCTCCTGAGAAAGGAGGCACGTAGGAGATAACCCTATATAATTATATGAGGGCTCACTGTTCAGTGGTGCAGACAGTTCTGGCTTACAGAAGTTAAAAACCAACATATGATTTCCGGTTGCATCTGTCCTACTAAAACAATGGGGCAAAGAGCTTTTAGTGTAGTGTAGGGTTGTTAGAGAAGGTGAATTAAAGGACACTTAAGCTGACCATACACTTTATGTTGGCCAAACATTATACAATGTACTTGTACAATTTTCCTTTAGATTTACCAAAACCATATATTATGAGGTCAAACCTAAACGCTTACAATTTGAATGCAATCAGCCAGGTCTTTGCACTACATAGCTGAAGGTACATCTAAAGGAAATTGAACAAGAAAATTGTATAATGTTTGTTTAGTTAACTTTTTACTTAGTTTTTTTTCATTTGGAGGGCTACACACAAACGTGGTGGATGGAGGAATTTCCCATTCCTCTCCTACCATCACCGACCTGTTGCTGCAGCTGCTTATACAACTATGCATACAGTTTCTTTAAAAGTGAAGTGTGGAAATAAAAAAAAAAAGTGAACACATACTCCCCTAGGTGGATGCAGCATTGGTCCGATGCTGCATCTGTCCCCCTCCCATATTAATACCGAGAACCGATCGATCAAAGACCGCTGATCACTCAGTTCTCAGTCTTCAGTGACCAGAGAGCTTTCTGCTCTGCCCTCTAGCACTCACTGGAGTGCTGGGCTGTGGAGGGGGCAGGAGCATCTGGCTCCGGCTTGCAGTTGCTTTCTGAAAGACTGAGCCAACTGCTGCTTAGGAATCTGTGTGTATCCCGACATTAAAGTCAGGCTCGATCCAGAGCCTGGACCGGCTCAGTTACGTCAGCTAACAGAAGGCTTTAGACCGCTGTCAGCTGAAAATGGGTCACAGGAGTGCAGAATGAAGTGCACTCCTGTTATCCATATGAGAGGTAGGGGCATAAGAGCTTTGGTCTTACTTCTCCTTTAAAGCTAATATATAAAAGAGAACCATTTACTTTCTCTGTAGACCGATGAGGTCACCTGTCTTCTCTCTCCTCCATTAGCACGTTTCTTGTCAAGATATTGTCATGCAACTCAGCTAATTGGCCCCCAGGCCCATCCCTCTCCCAATCCATGTGCTGTTGTAATAAAGCAGGCTTGCAACCAAGCCAAATGTTTATACTAATTTAGTGGCACTTTAAAAATGCATTTAATGTTTATTTAACCACCGACTTTAATCCATAAACGGTGACAGCTCAGTGACTATCCTGGGTGTACACTCCCAGCAGAGATCAATGGAAGTGGCTGAAGCATGCAGTATATGCATACAGTTGGTTTTAAGGTTTACTTGCTGTGCTGTCGTATATGCCTGTTGCACCAACAGGAAAAAGGTCACGAATACCCAGTTGGATTAATGTGTGTCTTATATCTGTCCAGAGTCCAGTTTTAATTCACCTTTTTGTCATAAGCTGTGATAAACTGGGTATAATGCCGGGGGCAATAATACACTCTGTGATAAAAAAAGGAAAGCACCCCAATGCCTTTGTTAAGTACATGGGTTAAAAATATCAGTATGCCATAGCTAGCTATGTGCCTGAACCAGGATAAAAGGAACAATTTTGGCAAAACAATGAGAGCTTTCTCTGTGAGCTTTGTTAGGATAGATACAAAGCAATGGATTCATTAACATTTTGAAAGGTCCTAATCTCTTGATTTTGTGATTAGTGAATTTTGTATGACTGACCTCACTAACTGTTGGCGAGTACACTAGCTCAATCTTTTCTGCTTCTTACAGTGATTTCTGAATGCAATAACTACTCTGTAGGTAATTTTAGATTACTACTCAACTGCTAAAATTCTCTAAGCAACAAAGTGTGGCTAAAATATCCAATTTTTGATTAACTAGAATGGACTGTAAGTTGTGCAGTTACTGCAGACCTGTGTTAGCAGTCCTCTCATCACATGAACATAGGTAAAAATGATAAATCCCAGGTGCCCAACTATCAGCCTGGGGGTCACATGCAGTCCTTTGGCCCCTGCAGACAGTGATCTTTGTTTCCCTATTGCCCTGTTATAACTGTGATTTCTAGTAGTCTCATGTAATATGTCTCCAGTCTATGACTATCTCCTGAAGCATTTCCCCAGTCTTCAATAACTCCTGCAGTAGGTTCACAGTCTCTGACAGTCTTCTGCAGCATATACTTGCAGTCTCTGATGATCTCCTGTATAATGTCTGCAGTTTCTGACCATCCCCCTTATCATGTTTGCAGTTTCTGACCATCTCTTGTATTATTACTGCAGTCTCTGACCATCTCTAGTATCATGTTTGCAGTTTCTGACCATCTCTTGTATCATGTCTGCAGTCTCTGACCATCTCCTGTATTATTTCTGCAATCTCTGACCATCTCCTGTATCATGTTTGCAGTTTCTGACCATCTCTTGTATTATTACTGCAGTCTCTGTCCATCTCCCATATCATGTTTGCAGTTTCTGACCATCTCTTGTATTATTACTGCAGTCTCTGACCATCTCTTGTATCATGTTTGCAGTCTCTGACCATCTCCTGTACTATTTCTGCAATCTCTGACCATCTCCTGTATCAAGTATGCATTTTCAAACCATCTCTTGTATCATGTCTGCAGTCTCTGACCATCTCCTGCACCAGTAGTTTCTGACCATCTCTTGTATCATTCCCATAGTCTATGACTATATCCTGTTATACCTGTTGTCTTTGACACTGAATATTCACTGAATTTAATGTGTGGTAGTTTGGTCATGTCAAGGACCAAACTTGGGGCTCACCATAGAAGAATTTTGGCCACTACTAAGTTGAACACTTATTTTAGAATCATATGCTGTTTTTGGTTATATTTTGCTTGTTTATGAGTTTATTTTCTCCTCCCAGAAAGGTGACTATATGATAAATTCCTGTTTATGAGGATTCACATACAATAAAAAGATTTAAATTTGGAGATAAAGTATCTGCAGACTGTTTCCATGCCTAGCGTGTTACGACGCTCTGTCTAATCAATAGTTATTATTTAGTGACTATCTACAATACATTCTGCAGTTGTCAGTCCCATATTTGGCTGTTGATGAAATTTCGGGGCTCAAATGACAAACCAAAAACTGTTAATTTTTAGATATGACTGCAGATCTCCTGTAGCAAATGAGTTCTGATAGAAAGACACGTGCTCAAGTCTATGGGCAGGTAAGCATGTCATTAAGACACTTAGTAGGAGTTTGGATAATGCCTTGACACAACCTAATTTGCAGAATGGCTGTAACACACATCTAAAATAGAAGATGAAGTGCGCACACACAAAACAGGGAAGAAGCGCAGCCTTCTTTGGCTGACATACAGCACCACACCTCTGTGTAGTTTTGGTATGCCAAAATGCATTGTAATCCTAACCTGTGTAGTGTCTGCATGACAACCTCCATTCATCATACACATTAATTGCGGCCGCCTTGCATCAGCTAATGTGCATCAGTGCATAAAATAATGTACACAACATTAAGCTTTATCTCTGCGATGCACTTAGATGCCTGTGTGCATGAGACCTTTTAATTGAGTCGTAGTTTTACCTTTTTAAAAGAAAAAAACAGTAGAGACTACACATATGCATACAGACAGATAATACATTAAGGGCCACTAAATAAGCTGACTTATCTAATGTGTCATTCCAAGAAGCAAAAGGGATATGCTAAGCACATCACCCATTTAAAACAATCAAATTTCAAACTATTGTTGTCAACTTATTGAAAGATGAATTCTGATTGATAGGTTTCTTCTTTTATAGTACTAAATGAGGCAGATTTTATAAGCATAAATATATACCATATGTAAAATGGACATACCTTGACAAAGATGTAGAGTATTAATGTTGCTCGGTCAGCTGAACAGTTGGTGTGTTCATGGAATTAAAAATGCACACCAGTGGTGGCACTACTGCCAGCTGGATTATTTTGTAGTGGTCCCACATTATCCCCTGAGGAAGCCATTACTGGCGAAACATGTTGGGACTCAACATCTATTTGTGACCACCTTTCTTTCTTGGGACACCAGCAACCCAATACATGTATA
The DNA here is from genome assembly GCF_042186555.1 of Aquarana catesbeiana. Classification (NCBI taxonomy): domain Eukaryota; kingdom Metazoa; phylum Chordata; class Amphibia; order Anura; family Ranidae; genus Aquarana; species Aquarana catesbeiana. Next base: position 250,899,624 of record NC_133324.1, on the reverse strand, counting down.
TGCTCTATATTAATTTTAAATTGCAAAAAAAATATTTTTTGCTTTCTCTCTTTTTGTATTAATAAAGAAATTTTATTTTTTACTATCTAACTTTCTATGTACCATTTATTACTAGCACTGCAATAATACCATTCCTCTATACTCTTAGTCTTTGCTAAACGAGATGAGGTGCATGATATTCTAGAGCCACTCAGACCACTTTCTACTGTTCACCCTCTATTTATATTGACTTTTGAAGTGACAGAATCCTGGCTTGTTACATGATCTGCTGTGTTTGCATATTGGTAACACCCACATGTATGCTGAACTTTCTGTGAAAGGGCAGGTTGGTTGTATTTCCCTCTTGGGCTAAACATTTCCAGTCCTCTCCATAGGAGGGGTGACTAGTCTACCTTGCCTGCCCTAGCTGCCAATATGCAGTATTTCCTGATGCAAAAAGTAGGTGGTTTTCCAGATTGACAGCACTGGCTCTGTTGCTGAAACCCTCCCACTATAAGCTGCAGTGTCTGGAAGGAAGTGTAAAAAAGACACCATTGAAGGAGGATTTGACTCAGTCAGAGAAGGTAAAAGGAAGTTTTCTGTTTATTTTATGAGACTTCTGCATCTCACAGTAAGGCTAGGTTCACACTTTCACATTCACACTGTGCACCACATTCCTGTGCAACTCATATACGATTCAGTGTGATGCGATTTGAGCCCATTCATTTTAAATTAGCTCAAATCGTGCCAAAAGTAGTGAGTGCACTAGTTTTGGAAATGTACTGCATCCTGATCGCATTGTAGTTTTGTATCATGCGATCTGGTGCAGGCCAACGTGCTGCATTTGTGACCTACATTTGCAACCTGCATCTGAGGTGTCATTAACATTGCACTGACACCCGCTGCAGATCACAAGAGCAGTGCGCTTTGAACACGGTGCGGGAAACGCGCACAGATCAGGTATCCCGCACCATTTCCTAGTGTAAACCAGGGCTAACTGGATGTGGGACTTGTTTAGACTGTCATACAGAAGCCTTTAGTTGAACATTAAAATCAGTAGCAGCACAGTGGTGCTACAGAGAGATGCTGCCTGGGGGAGGCATCACATTTTTGCCATGGGGCCCCAAGATCTGTAGTTATGCCCCTGTTGCAAACCATAACCAAATCAGATCAGGACACGCCCATGGTGCGGTCTGGATTTGTTACCACAGGAGGGCAAATCCTGCAGTCTATATAAAAGGAGAAGTGTGGGAATATAAAAAACAAACACCTATACTCACCTCCCTGCTGCAGTATCAGTCTGATGCTGCAGCTGTCCCCCAAAGGCTCTAAACCCAAGAACTTGAGCAATCACATGACAGCTGATCAGTCAGTTCTCAGTCTTCAGTACCATTCTCTGCTTCACCTCTCCAGTCCTCACTGGAGTGGCAGGTTCAGGAGGGGGTGGAAGTGGCTGTTTCAGGCTCTCAGCGATGCTGAGCCAGCTGCTGATCAGGTATCTGGGTGAATCTTAACATTATTGTCGAGATCCTTCCAGAGCCTGGTCACAAGTGAGCGCATACCTGTGACTGACGAGACATTTTAGAAAATATAATTTGATACAGTGGAGTTGACTGCATTCCTGCATATATAGGGAAAACAAACCTTATGATGTGTAATAAATCTAGACACAAATAGGACATAAGTGAAGAGGTTAATGAATGTGTGAGCTATGGATAGATTTTCTCTTTATCTGCATCTAAATAAAGTTCCTGAGAACCAAATAAATAAGACTGACCTGGCAGTGTACCGATACAGAAAAAAACTGTGCTTGTTTGAAAAGACATCTTGTAACAAATGAATGGACTTTTAAAATTTGTGAAATGAAACTTGCTGGCCTGGAGTCCCCCATGGAGTTATGATGAAATCCTTCTGGGCTTTTGTATCTCTTAGATTTCTAGAGAAGTCAGCACTATCGTTCCTTTCTTTGCAGTCAGTCGCTTAAAAAGCGTCTAAGGACACATCACACAATGCTTAAATCGGCTCTGGCGGACGGACCTGTCAATCATACAGGCTGCAAAGACACTGGAGGCAGATGTGAGCGAGACCAGACACTGACAACCATACAGCGTATCATGTAAGTGACCCTACATTTCAGATCAGACTGCGAGACTGATGAATATTTATATAGATATTTAACTATTTTCTATCTGCCTGGCAGAATTCAAGAACTACTCTCTTTTATACCTATTATATATCTATTATATCAAGGACATACAAGGAACATTATACCTGTGGATGAGATCTGGCAAGGTGAGCAGGGGGCATTGGCCTCCAGGCCAGTGTTTTTTTCCAGCGTTATTACCTGTATTATTTTCATTCTAATACCATTTCTATTATAATAATGCTTTTCACTGATATAGAAGAGACAGGGCTATAGATTAAGTTTAAGAATAACGGTTACATTTAAGGGGTTTTTTTTCACTTATGTTTACATTTGTGATTTGAGGTCTGTTCAATGACAGATGCAAGGAGCGAAGCCACATGACCACAGCAGTGTCAGTTAAGGCTCTTACACCTGAAAGGTGCCAGAGAAGGAGAAATGACAGTGGATGTGCAAATGAGGAGTGCAGAAAAGAAATTTGCAGAAACACATGGGAAGGTGGTTTTTACAGAGTAATCATTGGCAATTTGTAAATAGTCTTATGCTTCCATACATAAAAGGATTGGGTTAATTTTACTGATACAATAGTGGTTTAATTACCTTAAAAGAGAAGTAAGGATTTTTTTTTTCAATTTTTGAATCATACTTACCTAGGTGGATGCAGCATCGGTCTGATGCTGCATCTGTCCCCTGCCGGCTGTAAGGCTGAGAACCGAGAGATCTAACACAGCTGATCACTCGATTCTCAGAGCTCCATAAGCAGAGAGCTGGTGACTGTCAGTTACCGCTGTCTGCTCTGCCCGGCTCAGGCTCTCAGAGGCTTGCTGAGAGGCTAAGCTGGGTGCCGGTCCAGGCATGTGGGCGGATCCTGACCATATTTTTGCAATCTTGCTCCAGCCTGGACTGACTTTGTGACATCAGCCGACTGTCTGCTGAAAATGGGTCACAGAAGTGCAAAACGAACTATACACCTGTGATCCACAGGAGAAGTACAGCCAAACAATCTTTGGCTGTACTTCTCCTTTAAGTTTAAGTTTGACTGCTGCTTACCGATTCATAGAAAATTCTGATAAAGAAATGTTAATTTTTGCAGAGTCCTTTCCTGATTTATTGGGGCATTTACCATTCGTAAGTTTCAATGATGTTGAAATATACCCAAAAAAGTACAGAGTCTAAAATAACTAATACACCATCAAGAAGCAGTCTTACTTTTTACATATAGGAGTGGGCAATGTAAAGGCAAGAGGATGTTTTTTTAGAATTACATTTACTTGGTCATTACTGTTGTTATTATATTTCAAGGTACTCATTACAGTATGTTGCGAAAAGATAAATGTGTGGAACAGTCATAACAAGTTTCTTTTGTTATTTTTTTTTTACACCTAATAGTTCTAAAGAAACCACAGTTCTGTAATAAGGCCGCACACTGATTGTCCCTGAACCACTAGCAACAAGTCATCTACTGCTCAGAAAAAAAGTATATTTTCTCTGGAATGTACAAGGCAACACAGATGAGTGAACAACTTTTGTTTTAAGAGGATAATTCATGAATAAATGTACAGTATGTGTTTAGATGACATTAATGATAATGGCCCTATTGCTTTATTGTAACCATTACATGATTAGTAAAACCTACCTGAAGAGGAGTGGTACCATTCTTTTCAGATAACTCAGTTCCTTTCCTGATTACAGAGGCAACAAAAGCAATCTTTTGCTTTTGGATTTTTGTTTTGTTTTTGAATTTACTATGTTGGAAAAAAAAGACAGGAAAGACAGACCTTGATAAGTCTACTGTTGTCTATCCTGAATGTTTGCAGGGCTGCAATTGAAATGTACACTAGTCAAACACAACCCAACAAACTATGTGGGATACTCATGAGATAGGGGATCATGTTGTTACTAAGTGTTTTATACCCTTTTTGTAGTTTTATTAACATTTAATTTTGCCATAACAAAGGATATTTGTCAGACTTTCTCTAATCACTACTCTGGAGTATTTAGCTTCTTTTGTGATATGTTTCAGGAATTCACTGAGCTTTTCTATAGCCCTTGTTCACTGCATTTTAGATTATTTTAATTGGCAGGCCCAATTACTTTAGATCCACCGTTTCCCTTGAGTCTCCCATTTGAAACAAATACTATCAATTCCCCCACAAAACATACCTCTGATATGGAGCAGCACACCCTAAAGTCCCAGCGGCCCAGTGTCTCTTGTTCCCATAGCCGCAGAAAATTACCAAATCTGTGTGAGGCCAAGCTTTTGATTAATTGTTATGGTGGAGGCACCCAGTCACAATCACCATCTCACGCATGAGTTTTAAGGATGGCAAAGCTGCAGATTTTAAAATTGTAGGGATATTGGCGACTTAGTGACAATAGTGACAATTAACCAAGAAAGAACTTACCGGCCCTGTTGCTGGCATAAATTAGATTAATATTCTATGTCATCTTGATTTAAAGCTGAATTCTGATATAAGCAAATATTGTCTAAATACAAGAGGCTTGTATATTCTTCTTGAATCTTGGTATGTGCTTTGTATTTCTTCCCGGTCTGTGCAGTAATCCAGTGTAAACCTTTGCCTCTATGCAGGAGCTTTATGTACTGTAATACAGACCAGTCACTACTGTTCTCTCCCTCCTTGTGAAGGGTGACTGGTCTGGTAACCGCCCCCCTCCTTTAGTTTTCTGCAGGCTACAGCACAATGATTATGTCACTGCTACTGGTTTGCAAAGGCATTTGGTGCACACAAAGTGGATTTATATCCTTTGTGGCTATCCAAGGAAATATGGTTTTTCTACCCCATGTTCAACTTTAAATGCTAACATTTCCTTCAAAGTAGACTTTAAAATATGTGTGATGAACAGTTACACCCTACTCTCCAAGTCTTCAAGTCTCCTGTGCCAAATAGGCACACTGTTGTCAGGTATAATACCTTCTATGCAAATTGATATAAAATTAACTTTCAGTTAACTTTCAAAGCCCACTGCATCTCACCTCTTAGCAAATCCTTACAATGCTGAGGGCATACAGGCTGGCATTATCATGGCAGAGATCCCCATGCTTGCTGTTCCCCTTGCCATTGTGATACCAGTGGAGGCTGCCATTTTTCTAAAATTGTTAGTTGCATGGTCATCATGCATTTCCTCCTTCTTCAATACTTTGAGTCCCTGGCATGGAACAAATATGCAGAAGTTCTGGCGTTTTTTTTTTTTTTTGTTGTTGTTGCTTTTCATGATCTGTATACTTGTTTTGATTGGAATGTAGTCCAGCTAGTTTGTCAGTGAAACAGTCAGGAAATCAGCATTGTTAGAAGACAGGGTCAGCAAATAGACCTCCTGTATTTTTTTCACGAGGTGTTTACTTTAATACACAACATTAGCTTTTCCACATAGTGAGTTCACTTCGAAGAGGAGTAAAATTTCAGCAAAGCCAGTTGAAACTGTCTGACTTTAATCCTTTATAAATAGGGCCCTTGACTCTTTATTCTAGGGCCCTATTTATAAAGGATTAGTAAGCCAGACATGAAAACACAACCACATGGTTACCCATACAAATGATCTTGTTTCTAAGTTTTAAATAATGATACTGTGTCTGCATTTCATTTTGAGCCTGATTTTGTTAAGTATTTTCAGACCACATCAATTCCAGACAATGAAAAGAGTTAAACTGGTAAATTGCTTTTTTCTTCTTGTAGCTCAGCGCTGATCTGCCTATCTCTACTTCTAATTTGACAGACCAGCTCATGGGGTGTAACTAATCCCAAGCTATTAGGTTTTAAACTTCACAGTTCTGCTAGAGCTCACATTAGCCCATTAGGCAGCTCTGAAAGGTTCCAAACCATTCTCTAAGGCAAGAGCATCAAAATGTCTAGCTTGTCTGCCAAATGCAATATGCCAAGCTGCATCTGAGGCCACTAATCTTCAATGCAGACTGATTATCTGCCATTGTTCATTGGGAAAAAGAGCAATGAAAACAATATCTACGTTGGTTGTATTTTACAAACCCATACAGTTGGGGGTGTTGGGGAAAGGAAGGGTTTGATTGCCTAAATGTAAGCAAGTTGGCGACATGGTGTATACCAATCAGGAGAGTGTTCATTCCATAGGTTTAACATTTTTATATTTTCCAAGTATAGTTTCTTTTTTTTTAAAGTTTCTCCCAGTAAAAATTGTCTTAGTATATTGTTGGAATACTCCAAAGTTTTCCAGTTGGCAATAAATTAAAGTTGGAGAAAGGAAGGGTTTGTTTGCCTAAATGTAAGCAAGTTGGTGATATGGTGTATACCAGTCAGGAGAGTGTTTATTCCATAGGTTTAACATTTTTATATTTTCCAAGTATAGTTTCTGTTTTATCAAGTTTCTCCCAATAAACATTGTCTTAGTATATAGTTAGAATACTCCAAGGTTTCCCAGTTGGACATAAATTAAAGTTGGCTATATATTAAGGTGAGGCAGTCAAACAGAAAAATTATATCAGACAGTAATCTCCTATTATGTACGTCCAGTTTAGGCACAGGTTGCTGTAGTGGTTAAATTCTGCTATTGGTCTCCCTATTAACTTTACCCTTGACTCAGGGCCCTGGATGTCTTGCTTAATCACACACAGAGACACTGGAATGAAGAGCAGAGACTTGTTTATTGGGTGTGGTCCATCATGTCAAGTACAAAAACAGGTGCGTTGGAACATTTCTGCCCACCAATCAGATACAAATATAATGCATATTATGATAGGTGCGTTAGATGACAGATTTCCTTTATTATAAGTAGGAATGAGCCCGCGGTTCGAGTCGAATGTAAGTTCGACTCAAACATCAGGTGTTCCCTTGTTCTAAAATGAACCGAACATATGGGGCGTTCGCGGGAAATTCGAGCACCGCGGAACGCCCCATAATGCACTGTGAGATCGCAGTGCATTGACTTATGATAATCGGCCAAAGCATGCACCTGACCTGCATGCTTTGGCCAATCACAGCATGCTCTGCTGAGAGAGCCATAATTGGCTAAAGGCAGGGTGCCTTTGGCCAATCATGGCTCAGGGGTACAAAGTCCACGTCCCACCCTATATAAGGCAGGTTACACAGGTTAGTTAGTGGCAGTGTATTTGATTTTATATATATATATATATATATATATATATATATATATATATATATATATATATATACACTCTGCATTCAGTGTAGCCTATATATTCAAAAAAACAAAGAAAAAACTGCGCTATGCCATGAATGATAAATGCATAAAAATAAATTGATGCAAATAGGAAGAATGTGAGAAAACATCAAATATGAATATATACATTGAGATTATATAGCAAAATACATAACACAGACATTCAAAGAATATTCTGAATAATATTAAGTGCATATAAATCAATTAGTGCCAAAATCAAAAATAGTGAAAAAACCATAGATTGTGATTAATATTATGTAACAGAGTCCATGGATCAGAAAATTGGAGAATCTTCAAGGGGAATGGGAAGAGTCCCCTGATAGCTCTTCATAGGGATCAGTGTGGAAAGGTAGGAAATTGAAAACACCCCTCGCAGTGATCCTCCACCACCTAAATTACATGCTTACCAGATTGCAAGCTCAACAGGCTCGTAGACAGACCAAAGACCGGGTAGGCAGTACTGGCTGGGTGGTCAGAGGCAGCCAGTGCTGAGGACATCTACCAGTCCAGCTACGCTGCTAGAGGGATGTCTATTGCTGGCTGGATATCCGGATTTGAGGTCATATATGTGCCTGGTTTCCCCACTATCCGCCACGCTGTATAGAGGGATGCTTTATTGCCTACTACCTACCTGGTCTTTGGTCTGTCTATGAGCCTGTTGAGCTTGCAATCTGGTAAGCGTGTAATTTAGGTGGTGGAGGATCACTGCGAGGGGTGTTTTCAATTTCCTACCTTTCCACACTGATCCCTATGAAGAGCTATCAGGGGACTCTTCCCATTCCCCTTGAAGACCCTCCGATTTTCTGATCCATGGACTCTGTTACATAATATTAATCACAATCTATGTTTTTTTCACTATTTTTGATTTTGGCACTAATTGATTTATATGCACTTAATATTATTCAGATTATTCTTTGAATTTCTTTCTTATATATTTTGCTATATAATCTCAATGTATATATTCATATTTGATGTTTTCTCACATTCTTCCTATTTGCATCAATTTATTTTTATGCATTTATCATTCATGGCATAGCGCAGTTTTTTCTTTGTTTTTTTGTATTGTTGTGAATATTGAACAGTTGAACTGCAGCTTTTTTAGGGGTCTTGTTTGAAAGCGCTGTGTTTTTTGTTTTTTCTATTTAGCCTATATATTCAGTGTATACTCTATTTTAAGTCAATGCAGGCAGTGTAGTTTATATAATACAGTGTATTGAAGTGGTTAAGGGGAACCCTGTGCCAAAATTTTTTAAAAATGGCGTGGGGGCCCCCCCAAAATCAGTGCCAGGCCCTTATCTGAGCATGCAACCTGGCAGGCCACAGGAAAAAGGGGGACAAGAGAGCGCCCCTCCCCTCCTGAACCGTACCAGGCCACATGCCCTCAACATGGGGAGGGTGCTTTGGGGCCCCCTCCAAAGCACATTGTCTCCATGTTGATGGGGACAAGGGCCTCATCCCCACAGCTCTTGCCCGATGGTTGTGGGGGTCTATGGGCGGGGGGCTAATCAGAATCTGGAAGCTCCCTTTAACAAGGGGGCCCCATGATCCCAGCCCCCCCCCCCATGTGAATGGGTATGTACCCCTACCCATTCACCAAAAAAGTGTCAAAATAATAAAAACAACAGGAGACCATTTTTGACAATTCCTTTATTTAAAAAAAAAAGTGCCCTCCAATGTCCATCCATCTTCAATCACTGCACCGACGGTCCCAATAAAAAAAAAAAACGAAAAAACTCTGCCTCCATGGGAGGCGTCACGCTGGCTGCAGTCTTTTCACGGTGATAGCTGTTATATATCCAAGGGCGGGGCCACCCGGTGACGTAACTGGGTGACCCCACCCCCTTCTGACATCATGTGCCGTCAGAGGGGGCAGGTCACCCGTTTACGTCACCGGGTGGCCCCAATATAACAGCTGTCAAAGTGAAAAGACGTCAGTCAGCGGAATGCCTCCCATGGAGGTGGAGTTGTTCCATTTTTTTTCTCAGAACCGTCGCCCCATGATTGACGATGGATTTACATCATGGGACACTTTTTCTTTGATAAAAGAATTGTAAAAAAATTGTCTCCTGTCATTTTTACTTTTTCGGCGAATGGGTAGGGGTACAATGTACCCTATACCCTTTCACATAGGGGGGCAGGATCTGAGGCTTCCAGATTCTGATAAGCCCCCCGCCCACAGACCCCCACAACCACCGAGCAAGGGTTGTGGGGATGAGGCCCTTGTCCCCATCAACATGGGGACAAGGTGCTTTGGGGGGACCCCAAAGCACCCTCCCCATGTTGAGGGCATGTGGCCTGGTATGGTTCAAGAGGGGAGGGGTGCTCTCTCGCCCCCCCTTTTCCTGCGGCCTGCCAGGTTGCATGCTCGGATAAGGGTCTGGTGTTGATTTTGGGGTGGACCCCCACACCATTTTTTTTTTACATTTTGGCGCCCCTTAAAATCCATACCAGACCTGAAGGGCCTGGTAATGGACTGGGGGGGAACCCACATTGTTTTTTTCAATGATTTTTTTGTATATTTTCCTTTAGAAATGCAATTTTGCTGCGGTACTGTTATAAACATGGGAAAGATGCGTTACTTTACAGACAGACCCCCCCAGGCACGATACCATCATTTTTATTGTTTCACTTTAAGCATTATTAAAATCACTGCTCCTAAAAAAAATACAGTTTTAAAAACTTTTTTTTGCATTGATACATGTCCCCTGGGGCAGTACTCGGGTCCCCAAACACTTTTTATGACAATAACGTGCATAAAAGCCTTTAAGATTAACACTTTTGATTTTTCATGTTCGTGTCCCATAGACTTTAATGGTGTTCGCACAAATTGTTTTGTGTTCGGCTCATCCCTAATTATAAGGAAAATACCTCCTTATTCATTTAACCAATCATAGAGATACACATATGTAGAATTCTTTACATATTAGTATCTAGGCAAATTATACTGTTACTTAGAAGAGGTTATAAAAAACTCCAGCGGTTTCCTATGTCTAACAACCTAGATATTTGTCTGATACATACGTTCACTTATGTTTCACAATGAATAAATCAGCTTACTGGAAAAATGTTCTATAACACTCCTTTAAACTGAATTGTTAAAAAGGCACTCCACAGCCTGAAATATTATTCATCATTATATTAAACAATTATTTAACCCTTCAGTCTCTATATAGTAGTAAGGTGACATATTTGGTATAACGAGTTAGCAAGAATTCATAGGTAAACAACTTCAATGGCAGAGGCTGGAAAAATATGTAGACCAGTCCATCAGCGGAAACGATCACAACATAAGTAGGGGTGATATTAGGAAGGAAAGAATGCATTTCAATGCAGTCATAAATAGTAGCCAATTCCACCTTTGTAACATAATATACTATTTTCAATATAGTTGCATTTTAAAGAAAATAAACAGGGAACTATGTATAGGCAAAGATTTCTATAAGTGCTTATTAAACCAGATGACATATGTTTATATGCTGTGCCTAGACATGGGAAAGCCCAGAAAAAAATTTAAATATGGGGGGGAAAAAACTGTATATTTCACTTTTTTTTCAAAGTGTTCTTTCTTTTTTTTCTGAAAAAAAAAAAAAAAAGAAGCGTAGAATATGTTCTTTTACAATGATACATAATATATCTATGACATGGCATTCAGATATACAACACAAAGACCTTATTGAAAGATTTCTGAGACTTTATATAAAGTCTTAAATTGCAAATTCTATCAGATGAAGACAAGCCAAATACAGTTCAAGTTATACTTTTCAATGTAGTTCTCAAATGAGAGAAATGTTCTTTTCCAAATTCTACAAGGTTGACAGAACACATCTTTGCATGCCAGAGGTGCCATAAAGACATTAAAAATACTTCATGATGTTAAATGATGAGGACCATAATGAAAGTGCAAGAAGATTTTCCCTCCAGAGTTCTCATTCCAGAAACACTCTGCTGCTTCTGGATCATCACAGTGTTTCCTCACCAGCAGCATCTTCAAGTAGGGAAGTGTTACAAATCACGGCTTCCAAAAATACACAATCCCTTTATTTATAGATAATGACACCTGAAATCAGGAGAACATTGATCAAGCTCTTCATAGAGCAATATATGCTTCTGAATTAGCATTGTCAGCAAGGAAGTGCTACAAACCACAGCCTTCCAAAAATGCATAATACCTTCATTTATAGATAATGACACCTGAAAATTAGGAGTACATTGATCAAGCGCTTCATAGAGCAATATATGCTTCTGGATCAGCATTGTCAGTAACTAAAAATGCATATTGACAGGAAGCTTTTAAATTATTACAAGGAAAAGGGGGTGGTTACCTGTTCTCATGTATAGGTGAAATGTTCTTAACATATACAGTTCTTGTTATTCCATTTGTAACAAAAAATACAATTTTAAAAAGCAAGTTTATTTTAACCACTTGCCGACCACCCGCTGCAGTTATACTGTGGCAAGGTAGCTAGCCTGTGTGGGCACACGCGCACCAATTGACCAGCGGAGGAGCCAATCAGCGGGTCCAGCAGACGCAATGTCCGTTGGCTGCCCACGGTCGTTCCCCACAGAGACAGAACAGGGATCTGCTGATCCAGATCTTCGTTCTGACAGGGAATGACACAGGATCTTGTCTTCCTGCTATGCAGGAAAGAGGATCTCTGTGTTGTCACAGTCAGACAATCCGCCATACAGTTAGTAAACACACCCAGAGAACACAATTAACCCCTTGAGCATCCCTGACATTAACCCCTTCCCTGCCAGTGTCATTTATACAGTGATCTGTGCATATTTTTAGCACTGATCACTGTAATAATGTCACTGGTCCCAAAAAAGTGTCAAAAGTGCCTGATCTGTCCGCCGCAATGTCGCAGTCCAGCTAGAAATCGCTGATCACCGCCATTACTAGTAAAAAAATAATAATATGAAAAATGTCATAAATCTATCCCCTATTTTGTACACGCTATAACTTTTGAGCAAACCAGTAAATATACGCTTATTGGGATTTTTTTAATCAAAAATATGTAGCAGATTACATATTGGCCTAAATTGATGAAGAAATCAGATTTTTAAAACATTTTTATTGGGAATGTTTTATAGCAAGAAGTCAAAAATATTGTTTTTTATTCAAAATTGGCGGTCTTTTTATGTTTATAGCACAAAAAATGTAATCTGCAGAGGTAATCAAATACCACCAAAAGAAAGCTCTATTTGTGGGAAAAAAAGTACATCAATTTTACTTGGGTACAGCATCGCATGACCGCGCAATTGTCAGTTAAAAATAACGCAGTGCTGTATCACAAAAAATGGTCTGGTCAATAAGTGGGTAAATCCTAAAAGTGACCTTAATTACTGAACAGGTTGTACTTTTATTTCAAGCATAATACTTTTATATACACTGTATTTTGCATTCTCAGTGTAATAAAATTACTTTCAATTTGTAAAATTATTTAAACCCAATGTAATTGTAATTATTCCAAAATTTCAATTTATTCTCGAAAAAATAGGGAAAAAATGTTTTTTTCACATGGCTTCAAAATTTCCAGAAATGTTACATCTCTAGCCGTGCCAGAATTATTTTTTTAAACAGTTGCTAACACATATAAGATTACATGCAATTAACAATGTTGCATCAGGCAGTTTTTACAGGGAAAGGTTCAAGGGGATTTTACAGGGAAAGGTCAAAAGAAATATTTCAAAAGGGGTCGGAATAAATTCACAGATATTTAGCATTGCAAATTATGCAGTAAAACAAACATGGATAATTAAAAAAAAATCCAAAAGAGCTAAAACAGTATAGAAGAAGCTCAAAAGATCCCACTGCGGTCAGGTCATTGATCACTGCACACACTCCATCAATAAAAGCCAAAAGAGCCGTGAAACTACTTCTTTTTGCTCCAAAATTGAATTCATTACGGAAAAAAAATCTGTTGTAACAAACCAATTAGAAACACTCATTAATTTGTGATGTCCATTTCCAATCTACATAAAAACTACTTGACCTTTAAGAAACCAGCCAAGCTTGTGTTATCATTTTAAGGTTTTTTTTTTTTTTGCATTCCTAATAAGCCAAGTGTATGATGTGTATATAGGTATAATTTCAGGAATGAAAGCGAAAACAGTAAGTTGCTTGGCAGGATAATAGTATGCATCAGTGGGTATTATTGTATCATTAAAACATCAATGTGAGCTCTTCACATCTTATCTATTTTTCCATACATACACACTGGTCTGCCATTGTACAAAATGCTGTTAGTAATTCACTAAAGGTTTAGCAGACCAGCAAACCTGTGTTCAGTTGAAAATAGTGTGTTAAAGTATTTGTATTAATCTTTCCCTTGACATGATTGAGTGCTTGAAGCAATCATGTGTTTCCTGGACTGACAAAGCTTTAGTAATTTAGCAATCATTCATGCATTTTAAATATGAATAATATACAGTTTGGAACAAATAGTTCTTTACTATTAGGCTGTATCTGTACTCTGTACTATAAACCTGCAGTTCCTGTCAAAGGGGCATAAAGGAATGCTTTGAATGGTTTTCACAGCATGGCTGTGTGGTAGGTTATCTCTCAGGAGAGAAGCAGGAGAGAACCTCCTGCTGGTTGCTGGTGGAGAGAAGGTTGCATGCATTAGGCTCCAGGCTGCACCCATGCTTATGTGGACAGATCTGCTGTAGGTTGACCAACTGCCTGACCTGTCTGCTATTGTTCTGCCACAGAACACAGAGAAAGAGAATAATGAATATTGAGACCATTGTTGCCCTTCCCTGACGCTGTGTGCTATCTGGTGTGAGAGCTAAAGAGCTTCCATTATTGCCTGGGAGTACTTCCTGCCAGAAGCCTGTGTAAAATGATGCTCAGAGAATGTTCCCTTAAACTTCTGGTTGTGTGAGAATTGAGTTACCAGAGCTGTGGTTGTTGCTGAAGTGATCCTGTGAGGAACTCTTCCTTTGGCATTCCTGGCTTTGTTGGACACTGTGCTGAAGCTGCTGTGATTTGAACTGTGCTGCTGTGAGGCTACAAAGCTCAGTGTGCCCACCTAAAATTGGGGTGTGCAGGACTGCTGTTCCAGTTCCAAGGCGACACATCTGCCAGTTCTCAGGTGCTGTTAAGAGGTGTGAGGTGAGAAACCCGAGAGGGTGGCCCTTTCACAGGCCTATGCTGGACCACTGAGAGAACTAGGGACCTGCTGCACTGGTGATAGGCCTTGTGCCATCTGTGGTTGGTGTTTTACCCAACATTGTGGGATAAAAAATTCCCAAAGGGAAGGGATGACCGCTCCTCCACACGACTTTGGGCCCTGATGCCAGCTCCAGATTAGCTAATGGACCACTGGTTAGTGGGGTAGGGAGGGATTGTACCTTTATTGGGCTTCTGCGTACTTCCCATGCCCAAAGACATTAAGCTGAACTTTGCCTCCACATTTCAGGTTAATGGGTATTATGTATTTATAATCTGCTGTGACCCTGTTTACCATTCTCCAGTATTATTATACGCTACTCCAAATTATTGTTGCTGTTACTTTGCTGGACATTGTTGTCCAAATGAAATAACTCCGTTACAGACTTAAGGTTAAGGGTTTAAGAGGTTGTCAGCATTTGAATCATAACCCAAACATCCAGCGGCTGCTTTGGGGGAGGCACTCCCTTTAGTTCATTGGGGGAGCTTGGCAGCATTAGTTCATTTTGTTATAATCATAGAATTTGAACAATAGTAGGAATCTTTGAGAAGATATTTTAAAACAGGGGACTCAGAGCTATAGGGAGGCAAAACGTATCTCAACTTGCCAGCAGTATTAAACCCACTAACAAAAATGTTACATTTTTCAGCTTATCGATGGTTAGATATGGTGGCTACAATAGTTTTCTTTTTTACATTTTTTTTCCAGTAAGTATTTTCTTTTTCCTTGAACAGATCAAGCTGTCTAGCAAAAGTGGCATTTACACAGTTGAGACAAACCATTTACTAGTAGCAGGGTGCTTTCAATGGTCAACATTTATTTATGTACTGTATATAATACGTTTTCCCAAAAAGAAAAAATACTGTTACTGTAACTGCTCAAAATGTGGAAGCCGGAGTTCAGCTTCACTTTGCTAGTTAAGCTTGCTAGTATTCTCATTTTTTGTGTAATGGTTTTGCACAGAGCAGTCCAGATCCTCCACTTATCGGGTCCCTAGCTGGTGCTCCTGGTCCCTCCTTCCTGCTGAGTTCCCCCACAGCAAGCAGCTTGCTATGGGGGCACCCAAGCCTATGCTCTGTGTGTCCATTCAGACACGGATCCATGGTTCAGCTCCATCTCTTTCTTGGCTAACTAACTTTGATTGACAGCAGCGGGAGCCAAAGCGTGCTGCTATCTCAGCCAATCAGAAGAGAGAGTCCCGGGCAGCCGAGACTCTCCTGCAACATCACTGGATCGAAATGGGCTCAGGTAAGTTTTAGGGGGGGCTGCACATAGAAGGTTTTTTTAACTTAATGCATAGAATGCATTAAGATAAAAAACCTTCTGACTTTACAACCACTTTAAGCCCTTCTAAGGCAGGCCATACACGAATTTCTTTCCTCCAACCATCAGTTGCTGGAAAGAATTTTGCATGATTCCCCCACAGGCAGTGCTGACAGGGGAATCCCTCCTGCCGAGCAATTGTCTGCTCCAGGGGAGGGGTGGGTGAGGGGGGGGAAATCGTCTCTGCTGGAAGAAGACAGTGAATATTGCTAGTGGCTATAGCAGTCGCTAGCGATAATCGCCGGCAGGCTGTTTGTACCCAGATTGATCAGTCAACTTGGTACATTCAGCTTGTCCACACATGGTTCAGCAGGAACCGGCCGAGATTCGAACCGTCTATTGACAGCACTACACTACCCTCTACATAGATTGAAAGTGTTGCTGTCTAAAGTTGTTTCTATTGCTTCTTGAGTAGAGTACAAAACCAGTTCATGATTTCAGCTTGTTTTGGTTTAGGAGGAAATACACTATATAAATTTGGTGTCCAAAACTTGCACTCTCTGTTTTATAGAAGTACAGTTAGCACAACTAGGCTATGGTCTGTGTCCTATCCCCAGCAGTTCTAGAAAAGCAATCTTGATTGGCTCTGCTCTACCAAGATCTTTGCTGCATGGCCTTCTTAGCACTGCACAACCTCTTTATCAAGATCCACCATGTTAGACCCTGTTCCTCCACTATGACTTTAATTTCAAAGGAAAGCCCATACACAACCTGGATGAGCACTGTTTGGACATTCCATTGTGAGTGAAGAACTGTTTTAAAGGAAGTCAGTGGACGCAAAACTGAGAAAAAAACATTCAACCAAACCTAAATTCCATTAGTGAATGAATGAAAAGGTCATTATAGTTATTCAATATGCATAGAACATAAATGACATGGACATTCACTGTATTCACTGTATTGTTCATTTAAGCACAAGAGACTCCATTTTGTTCTCACTGTTGAAATGTGTTCTGTAACCTTCACCTAACACACAGACACATCTTCTGCTAGAAGCTTTCTCTGTCTCTACTCCCCCCTCCCGGTTTTACTTTTGCAATTGTTCTATTCACTAACTTTTAATAATATATTTCTATTTGTTGGTTTTTAATAACATCTCACACCACACCTTCCTTATCTATGTATAAAATAACATGTAATAATACATTTTGGCACTGAACGGACATTTTAAACACAGTGATTGCGTCCTGTGAATCTGTTCCTGCAGCTGCAGTTTTAACTTCTGTTTTTAGAGTCCCAATCAGAAATAATTCCATAACATAACCATGGATATGCTAAATACAGAAATGCAGCTCGTGTTCTACATGTGTGGTTTTTAACAAGTGTTTATGCAATAGAATAGTAGAATAAATGTTTTAAAGGTATGAAACCTAGTATAAAAACACAGTAATTCAAGATGTGAGAGGAAAAATGACAAAATTACATAAACAGATACTGATAAAGAGAGATCTGTAGTTATAGAGTAGCAAAAAGAAGACATTGGCTTCTCAAACATATCATTACTGTGAAAGCGAGAGACAGGTGTTCAGACCGAAAGAGATGTGAGAAGGAAGAGCTTCACAGGAGATCTCTTACAAGCTGATGTTTCCTTTTGTATAAGGACACATGTTATTTTACACTCTGTCTGAGTAATATAATGCCATTATCAACCCGAATATGATTTGCAATTTGCATTAATGGGTTGATGACATCATGGCGTTAATTTGATAAAATACAGTATCTGCCCACAAGTACTCAGTGATTTTATACGCACGGCTTCAAATACATAGCATCAAATCTAATGCCATATTATCTGCCAAAGAGAGAAATCAGTAGGAACTTATTTCTCTATTAATAGTGTTCTTTTTCATGCTCAAAGATGTATGTGGCAGTATTTTCATATTAGAGCTAGAGTGGCATTTACCTGAGGGGAAGTGCCTGAGCCATCATTATGGGGAGGAAGGGGCAAGTTTTCTTTTCTTTTTATGGTTTTCATTTTACAAGCATAGATGTTGTTGACTTATCTGGAAAACAAGGAACATGGCTGGACTTCTTCCCTATCTACCCTCATATGTACGCATGAAAACAATTACTATGTGGTGGCAAGTACAGTAATCCACGGCAACCATATTTTCTCTCTTTCCTCATATGAGTAGCACTTGCTAAAGCTCCACTGGTTTACTGCACACATAACACTATCAGTGCTCTTTGCACTGGATTAAATTTCTATTTTGAAGTCCCTGGAGAAGGTAAACAGGCTTCTTTGTTAAAAAAAAAAAAAAAAAACTGATAGGACAGAAATAGTGGCGCTAGCATTTTTTACTTTGAGTGAGCACGGTCCATGGATGTCATCCTTAGCCTTTACTCCTCACTACTGTGTAAGTCACTGACCTGAAACAAGCACATGAATATCACCGAATTGCAAGCTAGTTAGAGGTCAGTGATAAACTATCTAGTACTGCAAGAATAATGGTGATAGTTCCGGAGCTTAAACAAGTCAGCAGTCTTAGTCTCCATATTTCTCTCTTGACAGTTTCAATTTAATGCTGCCAGATCTCTTTTTGTATTTTTTTTGTGTTTAAAATATCATTTTAGGCCTGAAGATTACATAAACCCCCAAAATATTATATATTTTCTCAGAGCAGACACCCTAAAGAGCAAAATATTTTTTTTTTCTTTTATGTCAGAAGATACTAGTGCAACAGTTTATGAAACATACAATTGAACTAAAAAATACACTTATACAAGTTCATTTTAGGGCATACGAACACAATAAATTACATAATTTCTGGTAAAATATAAAAGATGAGGATTAGGGCGGGGACCCCATGCTGTACTTTTTCAGAATTTTTTTTTTTTGCTGCCAATTCTGTTTTTATTCAGCTGTCAGTGGGGAAGCCCGCTGGCAGCTGATTAGTCATCAGTTGTTAAGGACACAGAAGCCGGCTTCCCAGCCTGCTTCTTAACAACCAGCTATTCTTCACACAGAATTCAAATCGGTCGATCATGTTTCGATGGATCTGAATTCAAATTGTTCCAAAAATGAATAAACAAAAACGAAATTAAACGTATTCCTAAACAAATCAACTAAATGAAATTAGTAACATAATGAACTTATCCAACATAAAACTAAATATATTTTTTCATTTTGCACATGTCTAATTTGGTCTCCTTTCATCTGTTTAATATACTATTGTTACATCTCTTTAATAAAAAAAAAAAAAAAAAGCTACTGATCTTGTCAGAAATTAGCACCGTATTGTGTCCTCTGCACATTTACTGTGTTATCTGAAAGTGCCCTCCTAGTTATTATCTTGAACTACAGAATGATTAGCCTTGGTGTTTTAGAGATCTGAGAGAGGGAGTCATTGAGTAGTTTGGCAAAAGACACTAGGGCTGACAACACTCAATCCACAAAAATTCTGTGTGTTGTCAGTCCACAACACGGCTTATAGGCATAGTTCACCTTTTGAACCATGTTTTATGTTAGACCTATATTTAGGGTGTATAATAAAGCATGGTATCATACACCGTGTCTAAGAACACAAAGCCATTCACTTGCACAGCCACGTCATCCAGTCACAGGGATTGCTGAATCCCACCGCATTGCTAATATGTGTACAATTTACAAATTTTATTCTATTACTGGTCTGTTGAGGTCTCATTTAAACCATCGCAACATAACTCTGCAGAGCACTAAAATAAGAAATGTTAATGAATATCACCATTTAAATGCTTGCATGCAAAATCTATTATTTCAGAATATTTTGTAGCAAATGCATGTTTACAGCTATAAACTAATGTTAACTGGAAACATTTGATATAAATGCATGCTAACTGATGAAGTAAAGCTGGCCATAGATAGTTCAAACCATGTATGGGCAGGCTGAATGTATCCAAGTTGATACCCAAGTTGATCAATCAATCAACTTGGGTACAACCAGCCTGTCGGATCTTACATGTGATTCTAGCTAGCGGATGTTATAGCCACTAGCAATAATCACTGTGTTCTCCAGGCGGGGATGGCTCCCCCCGCCTGAAGAAGACAATAGCTCCACGGGAGGGATTCCCCCATCAACACTGACCAAATATATAACATTTAGAATATGTCAAAAAACACCATTCTTCAACATGCTGCTGAAAACAAATATACGAGACATATGAAATATATACTGCTAATGTGAATGAGGCCCAAAAATATATATTTTTTAATGTGTCAAAAATGTAGAAAAGCTGGAGTTAAGTCATGTAAAGAATAAACATATACAATACCGGTTATGCATAATACAAAGGTTCATAGATAGAATATTAACCACTTCCGGACCGCCGCACGCCATTATACATCCTTACTTTGAAGGGGGATATCGTTGTTATGGCAGCAGCTAGCTTCCATAACCCCTGTAACCTCTTGTGCGGCCGGCGGTCCGGTTTCCGATAATAGTGGTCTCTGCGGCGGATTTGCCGCAAGATCACTTTTATCGGCGGCGGGAGAGGGCCACCCTCTCTGGTTCCCACAGCCGCTTACCGGAGCCGTCAGCAGCGGCGGAGGCGATCGGATCTTCACCTTTGCTGGGCATGGAGATGAGTGAGGAGAAGATGGCCCCTACCTTTCCCCATAACAATGCAAGGCGGAAACAACATCATAACGTCACTTCCGCCCACAGCTCTTAAAGGGCCATTTTTAAAAAAAAAAATTTTAAATGACTATTTTTTTTTTTATTGCATTTAACTGTAAATATGAGATCTGAGGTCTTTTTGACCCCAGATCTCATATTTAAGAGGCCCTGTCATGCTTTTTTTCTGTTACAAGGGATGTTTACATTCCTTGTAATAGGAATAAAAGTGACACTTTTTTTTTTTTTTTAAACAGTGTAAAAATAAAAAATAAAAGGTAAAATAAATAAGAAAATTTTTTATTTTTTTTTAAACAAGCCCGTCCCGCCGAGCTAGCGTGCAGAAGTGAACGCATACGCGAGTAGCTCCTGCATATGAAAACGGTGTTCAAATCACACATGTAAGGTATCGCCGTGATCGGTAGAGCGAGAGCTATAATTCTAGCCCAAGACCTTTTCTGTAACTTAAAACATGCAACCTGTAGAATTTTTTAAACATCGCCTATGGAGATTTTTAAGGGTAAAAGTTTGTCGCCATTCCATGAGTGGCCCCACTTTTGAAGCGTGACATGTTGGGTATCAATTTACTCGGCGTAACATTATCTTTCACAATAGAAAAAAAAATTGGGCTAACTTTACTGTTGTCTTATTTTTTAATTCAAAAAAGTGTATTTTTTCCAAAAAAAGTGCACTTGTAAGACCGCTGCGCAAATACAGTGTGACAGAAAGTATTGCAACGACCGCCATTTTATTATCTAGGGTGTTAGAAAAAAATGTATAATGTTTGGGGTTCTAAGTAATTTTCTAGCAAAAAAAAAACTGTTTTTAATGCTCGGTTCGGTAAGGCTCAGTCCTTAAGTGGTTAAGCTGCACCCACCTAGATTACAACTAAATCCATTATGAGAACATCATTGTCTATCTATAACTTCTGATGGAGGTGCAGATATATTAAGAAGCACACACTGCATACAGTACATACGCTGATGTACTTGCTCTGGCAAACGTAACTAGCTGTAATTTACCATTAATTTCAGCTTAACAGGACGCAAAGGCTAAGTAGGGTGATTTTCATCAATAAATTGATTAACAAGTTCAACAAATCATTGGCGAGATGTAGGATTAACATGAAAAGCAAGCAGAAAAGGTCCGTGTCCAATACACACTAGGATTATAAGCAATAAGCTGTAGTCACTTGCATCCAAAAATCCTCACTTTCCCTCGATAAGCAGGCAATGAGAAAGCATTGGAAAGCGGCCTATGGCATCACTGGAAATCACAGACGCAAGCCGAGGGACAAGGGAGTGCGCCAGCTGTTTGCTTCTGTGTACCCAACAATAAAAACTGATTGAATCTAAATGCTTCACTCCTCAAGCACTTCATTTTGCTCTGAGCTATCTTTCTATTGCCATATTTAGGTTGGAAATTATAGTGTTGAAGAGCTGCATTACTCACATAGTATTAAGATATTTATAACAATATGGGCCCCCAAACTTTCAGATAGAAATATGGGCCTATTTCTTTCAACGCATTTACTGTAACTTATTAACAGCTACCCAAATACTGGAGATCGGATAAAAAATACCAGGAGAGAATGGAACAAAACTTTTTTTTTTCTTACATTAAAGAAAGACCATCAGACTGTCACTCAGGTATGTGTGCAAATATAAACAACTTTCTATATTAAGTTGCGCTATGCTCTCATGTGAGTGAATACTAGCAATAAACCTTAATAATGCAAATTTATATATATAAAGTGACTCCATACATAAATAAAAAATTGATTGATTAATTGACTAGATCATGTTTTAAATAGTCCACTGTTTTAAGGTGATTTTCAAACGTGAAATTAACACACGATACACCCAAGAGTTGTGGTATAAAGAGATAAAGATCTCCACCTCTGCACACACTGCCGCTTACCGACTCCAAATGATCTCCTATTACAGGAGATCACACTCGCTTGTGGCGTAATACTCAGCCTGGGTCCTTTTGAGAGATGGAACAGTGGAAGCATGCTTCCTTTCTTGTGGGAAAAAAGCCCCAGAACGACGTCAGGTGTGACGAAACACATAGGGAGGAGCAATGTGCTGACGTCACCACGTTCACGCAGGTTCCGGAGTGACGGTCTGCTATCAAGAGCCGGCCGGCTCATTTATACCGCAATCTCTTATTGTTTTAACTGTAAGTGCAATACTTTCTTATTTAAATAAATTAACCTAGGATTTTACACTATGGAAGCTTTTGTGGCTTTTTGGGGATCAATGGGCAACACGTGCCCCTGAAAGATTACATTCTGTGAAGACGCTGGGATCACCGTTCCATCTCTCAAAAGGCCCGGGCTGGGTATTAAGCCACAAGCAAGCCTGTGTGTGCAGAGGTGGAAGTCTTTATCTCTTTTAACCATGACTCTTGGGTGTATCGTGTGTTAATTTCACGTTGCAAAATCACCTTAAAACAGTGGACTTTAAAACATGATCTAATCAATTAATCAATCAATTTTTATGTACGTACGGAGTCACTTTATGTATATAATTTAGCATTATTAAAGTTTATTGCTAGTATTCCCTCACATGAGAGCATAGTGCAACTTATTATAGAAAGTTGTTTATTTTGTGCGTATCTCACAGGAAGTTGCAGCTTTGCTTTCTAAAAAACAAACGTATTTATGTTTCATCCATTCACTTATTCACTTGCACTTTTTGCCTGATAAGCACAGAAATTTAAATTTTATTCTATTCGACATGTGTGCAAATATACAGGGTGTGCTGAATCATCATGCAGGTGTACAATGCAAGATGTCATATACAGGCAGTTCCCGGGTTGCAAACAAGTTAGGGACTGTAGGTTTGTTCTTACGTCAAATTTATTTGTAAGTCGGAACAGTACATTTCTAAGTGTAACTCCAGCCTGTGCAGTGATGTGGGATGTTCCGTGTGCTTCTGTGCATGCAGCCATGTTGTTTGGGGCTCTTGTGGCCAGTACCGCAGTGTGGGATGTGTCCGCCACTGCAAGATGGTTGCTCAGCTGTATCCGGCACCAGTGTGGAGCTCAAGCGGCCGGCAGTGAAGTCACACCACCTCCGTTCATAACTCAGATGTTCGTAACTTGGGGACTGCCTGTAGAAAATGATTGACATACATGTGTAGACATCTCACCTTCCAAATAATACCCCATCCAAACAGCACCAGATCCTACTCATAGATACCAGACCCTCATGTATACCCCTTCACAAATACAACTAGACCGCCTTGGATTCTTGTATCCAAAGTTCCAGATAACACCAGACTTCCTGTACCCTCCCACTGGAAAATACCAGAACCCTTGTAGCTCCTATTCTTAGATAACACCAGATCCCTAGACCCCAAAATCCCAGATAACACCAGCCCCTCTAAACCTCCTAGGTAACACCAGACCCCCCTATACCCCCACTCCTAGATAACATCAAAATCACTATAACCCCCCCACTCCTAAAAAACACCAGACCCCCCTATACCACCCACTCCTAGGTAACACCAAAACCACTATAGCCCCCAATCCTA
This sequence comes from Aquarana catesbeiana, assembly GCF_042186555.1. Taxonomy (NCBI): domain Eukaryota; kingdom Metazoa; phylum Chordata; class Amphibia; order Anura; family Ranidae; genus Aquarana; species Aquarana catesbeiana. Next base: position 250,875,701 of record NC_133324.1, on the reverse strand, counting down.
AATAACACAAGACAATCCTATACCCCCCACTTCTAGGAAACACCAGACCTACCTATAACCCCCCACTCCTAGGTAACACCAAAACCACTATAACCCCCACTCCTAAATAATACAAGACCCTCCTATACTCCCCACTTCTAGGTAACACCAGACCATCCTCTACCCCCCATTCCTAGGTAACACCAAAATCACTATAACCCCCACTCCTAAATAACACAAGACCCTCCTATACCCCCCACTTCTAGGTAACACCAGGCCCTCCTATAGCCCCCCCCCCCCAGGTAACACCAGACCCTCCTATACTCCCCCACTGCTTGATAACACAAAAACCACTATACCCCCCACTCCTAGGTAACCCCAGACACCTACGCCCCCCATCAGAACCCCTGCACTGATCCTCTGATCTCCTCTCCAGTGCCAGGCTTTGGTCTGATCCTCTCCCCAGAGCTGACAGGGGGCATTGGGGGCCTCACCAGGCAGGAGCTAGGTCAGCAAGAGCCCAACATGCTCTGCCAGCTGATGGTTTGATACCCTGCTCCCCTTTCTGATCATGAAGCTGATCACTGAGTCTTGGCTTAGCTTGCTCATGACTAATCATTAGGGTTACAGGTGATCCCAATGTTCTGTTCTCCCTGGAGGCTGGAATCAGTGAAGTCTGGGTTGTCATTAGTAACTGAGCCAGTTGCCTAGCAACTGCCAATGCTCTCCCAGCTCCACCTCATGAATGGTCAGTCCACCACTGGAGCTTATATGAGGAAACTCTGATCTATTGGGGTGTCTGTATGGAAGTGGGGTGCTGCTGACTGCTGATCTAATGGTTGGTCACCATTATTAGATCAGCAGTCAGTCCCCCTCCCTAGAGGCCCCCTATAGCTTACAGTCCCCTTTATATCAGTGCCCACTGCCCCCCCTTTCCTTGGAGACCTTCTTTAAGACCTCCATGTGGATTGCCTTACCGGGATTCAGGAGCAAGGAAGTGTGAGAGCCGGAGGGGTGGATAAGGGAGGTGGCGCAGCTCTACAACTATTTTCCCTCACTATGCAGGGTTTGTACGGGGACAAAATGATCGGTAAGGAGATCATTGAGACTGGGGGAGAGATGTGCAGAGCCGGAGCAATTAAGGCACAGAGCAGAGGCAAGCGCAGCAGACAGGAATCCTCACTGGGTTGAGGATACTCCACTGAGTGAAGCGCACTGCCGGAACTTCTTCTGGCATTGGCTTCATCCCCAGGAGCCTCTCATGGGGCCCCAGGCCCTCGGGCAGTGCCTAAGTGCCTGATGGGCCAGTCCGCCCCTGCCCATGGGTTAGGTGAAATATGGCAAAAGACTGCAGTCAGGAGGAGCTGATATTTTTACCTGTCTGTATAGCGGCTGGGCTTTGGTGTGCAACATTTCCACCTTATGTCTTCTTAAACATTTTTTAGTTACATTGAAATTGGAAAAACATTATAATACTCATATTAAGAAGAAAGAGCTACTCCAAAATAAAACCTTGGCTTGACCATACCTGGAAAATGTAGTGCAGCCTTTCTCAACCTTTTCAACTCAGAGGAACCCTTAACCAGTTCAGCTCTTGTACTATGTATGTCCAAAGAGTGAACCCTTGATCACAAGCCAATGGCTGATGACGAATTTCACACAGCCAGCCGCGTGGGACCCCCACACTGGCAGCCTCCTCCCACGGTTCCCAGGCTGACCCGTGCTTACCGATGCCCAGGAACACATCCGCCGGCAGAGGGAGAGAGACTGCAGTGAGACCGAGTCCAATCCATGCCTCAATCTCACATGCAAACAATAAAAACGGAAGTGGTGTCACTTCCGGTTTCATATGCACCATTTCCTGGCCAGTACAGCCAGGAGACACATCTAACCAAGCCAATCTGTGCTTGGTTAGATGGTGTGAAGGGCATTACCTGTCACCTGCCCAGTGCTAACACATAGGGGTTCATTAACCTCTTGTGATAGCAATCACGTAAAAGTAAATAAAATAATAAAATAAAAAAGTAAAAAATAAATAAAAATGACAATAAAATATATTCAAATTAAAAAAATAGCAAATACCGATGTTGCCCCGCACACCTGTGCAATGCAAACACAAGCCCAGGGTGCGTAAGTGTATGTAAACCGCGGTCGCTCAGACATGTGACATATAGCCACGAACGTCAAAGTGAGAACAATATTCTAGCACAAGAGCTCCTAGTTAACTCTAAATTGATGAGCTGTAACGGCTTTAAAGCGTCACCTATGGTGATTTTTGAGCACCGTATTTTTTAGCAATATCACGGGCACACGGAATTTTAAAACATGGAGTGTTAGGTATCTATTTATTTGATGCAACCTCGTCTTTTATATTTCAACCAGAAATGGTTGTTATATGGTGTGGTTTTGCACTAAAATTCATTTTATTTCATTTTTTCAGGAAGATTTGTGTTTAATAAAAAGTCGTACAAATATCACATGAAACAAAAATTTGCAACACTTTTTTATTCTACAGGGTCTCTGCTTTCAGAAAATATAAAATGTTCTGGGGTTTTTTGTAATTTTATTGCCAAAAAATTGGGATTTTTACATGTGAGTGACAAAGAAAAAAAATGCTCTGGAGCCCAACTTGTTAAAATAATTTTCTGGTCTCAAAGAACCCCTGCTAAAAACTACTACAACTCATGATACATTAGTGTGATGGTCAGCGGAAATAATGTCCCTTACACTTGTGGTCATTGGGAAGAATGACCCCAATACAGATGAGAACTTATCTGAGAGGCAGAAATTGCTCATTGCTCAAGGAACCCCTAGCAACCTCTGGAGGAACCCTAGGGTTCTATGGAACTAGGTTTGAGTAACCCTGATGTAGTGTGATCCTTGCGCCCTATTGCTCTCTCAAGGATAATATCTATCTTCTTTTAAGGAAAACTATAAATTACTGAATACATTTACATTTCATTTTTATTTTGTGTTCTGTCCATATTAGCTAACATTATATATCTGGTCAAGGTTGCATGTTGCCTCTGATGTGTATTTTATGCATATTTACGTTCAATTTGTAAGCAGGGGATAGCACCCATTTTAGGGATACTCTGCCCCTGGGTGGGTACCGTGGATGGGGCTATTCCTTTATAATCTGGGGCCAGAAGAACTATATAGGAGAGGTTGATGGGAAAACAGAAAATCACTATGTAGGTTATAGTCCAAGTGTGGAATACGCCCTTCAGGGTAGGCACAGTATAGGTCATATCGGAGATCCCATCTAAGGGAACCTACAGCTGAGGAAAGTGGAAGTGCTGGTCGGCATCTCCATGTTAAAAATTAGTTTGAACTGTACCCTAATACTAATATTGGGTAAAAGGAGGAAGAGGTCTACTTGTGTATTGAGAAGAACTGTGCACTCTGTTCATGTTACAGTAAAGAGTTAAAAAGGCTGATGGTGTAGACATCCTTTTAATCCTGGAGGAGGGCCTTTAACTGGGAGTATGAGGCCACTTACACATTGAGGCACTTTACAGGCGTTTTAGCGCTAAAAATAGCGCCTGCAAAGCGCCTCTCCTGTCATTCCAGTGTGAAAGCCCGAGTGCTTTCACACTAGAGCGGTGCACTTGTGGGATGCTAAAAAAAGTCCTGCAAGCAGCATCTTTGGGGGGGGGGGGGGTTAGGAGCGGTGTATACACCACTCCTAAAATGCCCTGCCCATTGAAATCAAGGGCAGCGCTGCAGATTGCCCAGGCGCTTGCCCCCTTGCCTGCTGCCGATTGCCCAGGCGCTTTGGCAGCGGCACTTCGCGGACGCTTTTAACCCCCTTGGGGGGTAAAAGCGCGCCACCTTAACAGTGGTAAAGCGCCACTCAGTGTAAAAGTGCCCTGAGAGTAACCAAGATGGCGGGATCCCTACATTCTACAATCCCCCATCTCGTTCCTGTTGCAGGAGAAAGATGGAGAAAGATGGGAGGGACCAACATAACTATTACCAGTGGTGAGTGGGGGGCCTGCTAACATTTCTCCATTTCCATTATGTACATCTAAATTTGTGAACCTTTTTAAAAAACAATAAAAAAATAATTATACAAAAAAACTTTACGAAGAACTAAACAGAAAAGTCTATGCGAACCCGACTTGAATTACATGTTAAACAGCTCCTTTATGGCTTTATGAGGGGTCAACATAAAGTGCAGTTTTGTGTAAACAATAAGTGATCCCTCTTTGCCCACTGTTTCTCACATTCCTCAACTGGTTTCATGTCATTTATGTTGGTTATTGACACTGTTTTACTTATTATATTTACTTTAAAGCTGCTCTATATTCATACAATGTTAACAAAGTGAAAGAGCACTTTAGAAATGAAGGTCATAGGTCACATATGTTTTTCTCACGACTTCAAGTTGGTCACAATCTGAAATTCCTCATCAGAAATGACATACTAAAACAAAAAGATATGTATACCCCTGCTTGGTAAATATAAATATATTATATTTATTATATTATACATTTTTTTAGCATCTTTATTGGCCCTGATCAGGACACTTAATCTTAAAGCTGGATACAGGAACAGATCCATATTACTGCAGATCACTCTGAAAACGTTGTACTGGGTATAAGTAGACCTTAGGACTTTTCATCAAATTCTGGAATTTTAAAATAATCATGGACACATTCCATAATTTCAATCAACCTAATCCCTAATCATGGCCCAAGATTGCTAATAGCAAAAATTAGACCAATCTAGCTAAGGGAAGTGTGGAAATTGCACTTTGTGTGTTTGCCTTTCTGCAGAGTGAACACATTTTAACATTCAGGCAATGTATTTTCTTTTTAAATGTTTTTCATGTTTCTGATCTTGAACTTTTTTCTTTAATAATATTGCTGATCAGATTCAAGTGCTGACTGCTGGAAAATGGAAAAAAAAAGAAAAAAAAAAAAAGAGCACACGAATCTATATTCCTTGTAGAAACATGACTGATTGACAACATATGTGAGATGCAGACAAACAAGAGGGTGATTGAATAGGTCAAGTCTGATTGACTTGGATGACAAAAATACATTTTCCATGTGGTGTGCTTTGTGCAAGATGCTGTAAACTTAACCCATTTCTCACTACTGTGGTTTGTATTGAATAACACATTACCAGGGGAACACGGTCCTGTTCCCCCTTTGTATCACCTAAGCACAACATTTGCATTCAGGAATGCCAGCCGAAAGGAATGAGAGGCATTCCATCATTCACATGCATAGCAATGCTAAAAGCATTGAAAATTCAAGGCTAAACGTTATCATTATTCAGTAACAATTGGCCGTCACTGGAGGCAAATCTGGCAGAGTATTCAGCAAGAATAAACATAGCTGGCTGTAGTTATGATGAAATATATCAAACAGGTGTATTATTTTATGCTTCTCACACCCAAGTAAAACCTAACTTTCCATTTTCTATTAGAAGAAAACGTTAAACAAATATTGGCATGAAACATGGCTCAGTAGTGCAAGGTCTAAAGAACATTTGACCTAATTTAACCATTTTTATATTGGAAATAATAAAGTGTGTGTGTGTGTAATATTTCATCGTTTTGATCATTTGTAATGATATAGTTTTAAAGGAAAACTATATATAAACCTAATCACTACAATCTCAAGCTTTAACATTTGTCATTTCAACTTGTCATTTCAAAAGTCACTTTCAATGTTCTTTAACCACTTCAGCGCTGGAAGATTTTACCCCCTTCCTGACCAGAGCATTTTTTGCGATTCGGGGACTGCGTCGCTTTAGCTGACAATTGCGCGGTCGTGCAATGTTGTACCCAAACAAAATTGACGTCCTTTTTTCCCCACAAATAGAGCTTTCTTTTGGTGGTATGTGATCGCCTCTGCGGTTTTTATTTTTTGCACTATAAACAAAAAAGAGCGACAATTTTGAAAAAAAAGCTATATTTTTTACTTTTTGCTATAATAAATATCCCCCAAAAATATATAAAAAAACTAATTTCTTTCTCAGTTTAGGCCGATATGTATTCTTCTACATATTTTTGGTAAAAAAAAAAAATCGCAATAAGCGTATATTGATTGGTTTGCACAAAAGTTACAGCGTCTACAAAATAGGGGATAGATTTATGGTATTTTTATTATTAATTTTTTTTTTATCAGTAATGGCGGCGATCTGCAATTTTTATCGTGACTTCGACATCATGGCGGACACATCAGACACTTTCGACACTATTTTGGGACCATTGTCATTTATACAGCGATCAGTGCTATAAAAATGCACTGATTACTGTGTAAATGACACTGGAAGAGGTTAAACACTAGGGGGCGATCAAGGGGTTAAGTGTGTCCTAGGGAGGTGTTCTAACTGTAGGGGGGATGAGCTACCACTGACATCGATCACTGCTCCCGATGACAGGGAGCAGTAGATCCCTGTCATGTCACTAGGCAGAATGGGGAAATGCCTTGTTTACATAGGCATCTCCCTGTTCTACCTCTCCACACCGCAATCACGAGCCGCAGGTGAACATCAAGTTCCCGGGACCCACAGCATGCTCCCGGCGGGCACGTGCCTGATAGGCGGCAAATTTAAAGGGACGTACAGGTACGCCCATTTGCTTGCCTGTGCGTTCTGCCGACGTACATCTGTGTGCGTCAGTCGGCAAGCGGTTTCATTTGCGGTTCATTTTTTAAAGTAAAACCTGGTGATCCTGCCATGAATATCCTTGTGAAGGCCCTTCCTCTTCTAGGATGACAACACTCTCTCCAAATTACACACAGAAACAAGACTTTAGAGACTGCCCTTCAAGTATTTTTTTATGATTGCATTCTGATGGAAAATGGCTTTATAGGGGAATGTATTACCAGAGATTGAATCTGCCACCTTTGCAGTAAAAACATTATGATTTAGACAATTGAGATAACCAGCCAACAGGCAAAATGAATCAGGACCAGAGCTCTTTAATCATCAAAGAGCATGAACTTTGCTGATCGCAGATTCACTATATTACCAAAAGTATTGGGACACCTGCCTTTACATGCACATGGAATTTAATGGCATCCCAGTCTTAGTACTTAGGGTTCAAATTTGAGTTGCAAACAAATGGCCCCTGCCCCCACCTATAACTGGCCTTCACAGCAAGGAGCACATGGAAGGGCAACGCATGCAAAACAAAACCAAAGAAAGTTCCCAGCTGAACTCGCCAACCAGTCTGTTACCAACCAAATTAACCTGTCTTTGTTTTTAACAGTTTGCGTTAAAAACAGGGGTTTAGTTAGCACACGTTTTTTGCAAATACATACGCTCCAAGGCAACCCAATATTTCTGCAGTCCTAACTCTTGTAAATTTATGAGAGCTTCCACAGTGGAAGCACATGCCTTCTAATGGATAGATGGAGGGCAGGTGAGCTGGAGGTAACCCACCCTTTCTTAAAAGGCACAGGCACACACTGGACACCCAGCACATAGCACAATGGCTGCAACCCCTGTTTTTAACAAAGGCCTGTCTCGCAGTCTCCGCTCTAATTCATCTGAAAGGTGTTGTATTGGGTTGAGGTCAGTACTATGTGTAGGCCAGTCAAGTTCCTCCACCCCAAACTCATTCATCCATGTCTTTATGGACTTTGTTTGTGCACTGGAGCGCAGTCATGTTGGAACAGGAAGGGGCCATCCCCAAACTGTTCCCACAAAGCTGGGAGCATGAAATTGTCCAAAACGTCTTGGTATGCTGACACCTTAAGATTTCCCTTCACTGGAACTAAGGGGCCAAGCCTAACCTCTGAAAAACAACCCCACACCATAATCCCCCCTCCACCAAATGATTTGGACAGTGCACAAAGCAAGGGTCATAAAGACATAGATAAGCGAGTTTAGGGTGGAGGCACTTGACTGGCCTGCATAGAGTCCTGACCTCAACCTAATAGAACACCTTTGGGATGAATTAGAGCGGAGACTGCGAGCCAGGCCTTCTCGTCCAACATCAGTGCCTGACCTCACAAATGTGCTTCTGGAAGAATGGTCAAACATTCCCATAGACACACTCCTAAACCTTGTGGACAGCCTTCCCAGAAGAGTTGAAGCTGGTATAGCTGCAAAGGGTCGGCCAACTCAATATTGAACCCTACAGACTAAGAGAGATGCAGTGGCGGCCCGTCCATAGAGGGCGCCCGGGCACACACCCCCCCCCCCGGCGTCACAAAAAAATAAATTAAAAAAAATAAATAACATCTTTTTTTTTAACCGCTTTCCGACCAACCACCGCAGTTGTACTGCGGCAGGTTGGCTCTCCTGCGCGAGCCGTCATAGCTATACATCAGCTTGCGGGGTCGGGATAGCAGGCGCGCGCCTGCTGCACGGCGGGGTGCCGATGCTCGTGGCCGACGGTCGCGATGACCCATGGCCACGAGCGATCATGACCAGGAGAAACAGAACAGGGACGAGTGTGTGTAAACACACACTTCCCTGTTCTGTTCTGACAGGAGTGACAGAATGTCTGTTCCTATTAGCTAGGAACCACGATTCGTCACTTCCTCTAGTCAGTCCCCTCCCCCATCAGTTAGAATCACCTCCCAGGGAACACAGTTAACCCCTAGATCGCCCCCTAGTGTTAACCCCTTCCCTGCCAGTGACATTTTTACAGTAATCAATGCATTTTTATAGCATTGATCGCTGTATTAATGCCAATGGTCCCAAAAATGTGTCAAAATTGTCCGATGTGTCTGCCATAATGTCACAGTCACGATAAAAATTGCAGATTGCCGCCATTACTAGTAAAAAATAATAATAATAATAAAAATGCTATAAATCTATCCCCTATTTTGTAGACGCTATAACTTTTGCCCAAACCAATCAATATACACTTATTGCGATTTTTTTTTACCAAAAATATGTAGAAGAATACATATAGGCCTAAACTGAGAAAAAATTAGCTTTTTTTAAAAAAAATGGGGATATTTATTATAGCAAAAAGTACAAAATAATGCCTTTTTTTTTTAAATTGTCGCTCTTTTTTTGTTTATAGTGCAAAAAAATAAAAACCGCAGAGGCGATCAAATACCACCAAAAGAAAGCGCTATTTGTGGGAAAAAAGGATATCAATTTTGTTTGGGTACAACATCAGTTAAATTCGCAAAAAGTGCTCTGGTCAGGAAGGGGGTAAATTCTTCCGGGGCTGAAGTGATTAAACATGGCCCTTTAAAAAAAAAAAAAGAAAAAAAAAGTCCTTAAGTGTACTGTGTTCGGGCACCGGACACAGTGCACTATAGGAAGCGCCATGTCTATGTAATCACGAGGCTGCAGACGCTTCATTGGCGGGGTTTGGAGCTGCTTTGCGGCGCAATCCATTGCTCAGAGCAGCATCTGCCCATCACCTGGCCAGGTGCTTTGTTCTCAGTGTGAGAACAAAGTCACTTCCGGCGTCCAACGGGCTACAAAAAGATGGCCGCTACCTAATCCCCTTGTGTTCAGTGGAGAGGGGAGGCCCCTCCCCTCTCCACTAAACACACGGGAAAGACAGGAACTAGCTGAAGGGGAGAGACAGACAGGACATGAAGGAGGACTGTGCTGCTGGGGACACAGATATAAGGAGGAGCTCCGCTGGGGACACAGATGTAGGAGGGACTCCGCTGGGGACATAGATGTAAGGAGAGTCTCTTCTGGGGACACAGATGTGAGGAGGGGCTCCGCTGGGGACACAGATGTGAGGAGGGGCTCTGCTGGGGACACAGTTGAGGGGCTCTGCTGGAGACACAGATGTAAGGTCGGGCTCCGCTGGGGACACAGATGTGAGGAGGGGCTCCTCTGGGGACACAGATGTGAGGAGGGGCTCCGCTGGGGACACAGATGTAAGGAGGGACTTCACTCATGGGGAAACTGATGTAAGGAGGCACTCCGCTGATGAGGACACTGATGTAAGGAGGGACTCCACTGATGGGGACACAGATGTAAGGAGGGACTCCGCTGGAGACACTGATGTAAAGAGGGGCTCCGCTGGGGACACAGATGTAAGGATTGGCTCAGCTGGGGATACAGATGTAAGGAGGGGTTCCGCTGGGGACACTGATGTAAGGAGGGGCTCCGCTGGGGACACAGATGTAAGGAGGGGCTCTGCTGGGGACACAGATGTAAGGAGGGACTCCGCTGATGGGGACACTGATGTAAGGAGGGAATCTGCTGAATGGGACACAGATGTAAGGAGGGACTCCGCTGGGGACACTGATGTAAGGAGGGACTCTGCTGGGGACACAGATGTAAGGAGGGACTCCGCTGGGGACACAGATGTAAGGAGGGACTCCGCTGATAGGGGCACAGATGTAAGGAGGGGCTCCGCTGGGGACACTGATGTAAGGAGGGACTCCGCTGGGGACACAGATGTAAGGAGGGACTCCACTGATGGGGACACAGATGTAAGGAGGAACTCCGCTGGGGACACTGATGTAAGGAGGGACTCCGCTTGGGGCACCTGATGTAAGGAGGGACTCCACTGATGGGGACACAGATGTAAGGAGGGACTCTGCTGGGGACACTGATGTAAGGAGGGAATCTGCTGGGGGCACCTGATGTAAGGAGGGACTCCGCTGGGGGCACCTGATGTAAGGAGGGACTCCGCTGGGGGCACCTGATGTAAGGAGGGACTCCGTTGGGGGCACCTGATGTAAGGAGGGACTCTGTTGGGGGCACCTGATGTGAGGAGGGACTCTGCTGGGGGCATCTGATGTAAGGACGGATTTCGCTGGGGGCACCTGATGTAAAGACGGACTCCGCTGGGGGCACCTAATGTAAGGACGGACTTCGCTGGGGGCACCTGATGTAAGGACGGACTCCGCTGGGGGCACCTGATGTAAGGACGGACTCCGTTGGTTGCACCTGATGTAAGGATGGACTCCGCTGGGAACACCTGGTGGCAGGCGACACACTCAGGGCTCCCACTGATTCTGCATTATGGTTAGCTGAATGATTTCATTTTATATTACAATGTAATAATAGAAATAATGCGCTTCAATCATCCTGACACCATAACAACCATGGTGCAGGGATGATTGAAGTGCTAACACCAGGTGTTTGGAGAATCTTTATCTGCTGATTGTTAAACTTTCTAAAATACACATATTTCTTTTGTTGTGTAGGATCTGGGCCTGCCTCCCTCTCCCTCCATCCCTCATTCATCTCAGACGCTAACCACACCCCCTTAGAGGCACACCATTTAAGCCACGCCCACTATTTCCGCCCATTTTCGCCAAGTGGGAGAGGTCAAAAAGGAAGGGCGGGGTCTGGCGCCCCCCCATCCTAAAACTTCACCAGCCGCTACTGCTGGGATGCCATTAAAGTTCATATGCGTGTAAAGGCAAGCGTCCCAGTACTTTTGGTAATATAATGTACATAGGTCTGACTCAGTAGAGGGAAATTGAGACCGTTGTTTCCCAACAGAGATTAAGGATCTTTCTCGTCGGCATCTTCCCATAGAGAACAGAGGGGCTCTGACAGGTCCTTCCCTGCAAAGTGAGCACAGATGGACCTGTCATCTGCCTTCTCAGGGGGGATCAACTGAGCTATCTCCCGCTGAGCTAGCGGAGTCCATTGAGTGGATCCACCCCGTGTGAAAGGGGCCTTAGGCCTAGTTTACATTTGTGCCTTGAGGGATGGAAAAAATAGGCAGTTGAGCCATGTTTTTATTAACCACCCTCTCTTAAAGTGGAAGTAAACTCTTTTTTACTTGTACTATAATAAGGCTTACCTGTAGGTACAGTGAATATCTCCTAAAGTTGCACAGTTTAGGAGATATCCACACTGGATGCAGCCGTTGACGTAACTGGCGTATGCCCTCTGTAGGAACGGTATATCCGATCCTTCCCTTCAGAGCTCCCTGTAGCATTCCATGACTCCCGCGCACATGCGTGGGAGTGACGTCATCGTGGTGCAACCAACCGGACTGCCGGAGGATGTGAATTCAGAAAGAAGAGCGGGTAAAGATGGAAGCGCCTGTCAGCAGTGACAGCATGGAGCTGGAAGGATTATTCTAAGGTAAGTATTGCATAAAGTGCTAGTATGTATTACCTTTCAGGGTTTAAAAGAAAACAAAAAATAGGTGCGGTTTACTACTGCTTTAAGCTGCAAAGGTAGACAGATGGGGGTGTACACATGCCGCAGCCACAATGCTTTGCATCATGGCAAAAACTATCCTCCTGTCCAATTTGATCAGCAATACCATTGCCAAAAGTGACATATTCAGCTGAATGGGGCAGCGCTGCAACCATGAGCGAAATGCAAGGGTTGTGGTGTGGTATTTCCATTTAAGACAACCCATTCAGCTGTGAGAAAAAAAGAACTACAGGCATTCAGAAGGAAGCAGTATTGCCTCCTGAATGCCAGCAGCCAAGCCTGCTTCACTCTTTGAAAAGCGATCCACTCTTCACATAACAGAACAGGTGTAAACAAGCCTTTGGGGCACCCTGCAGCTTTCTGTACCACGGCCAAAGTGCATTCACCATCCTGCCATAGGTACGCCACTGCATTGAGTATTTATATTGCCTTGCACTATTTACATTACCTTATTTTCAATGTTACTTTAAGTTAAAACAATCAGTGCAGGTAACTAGAAAGTAATACAGCTTCTTTAATCTCCCATCTGTTTACTTAATAACCTGTTCATGGGATGGCCAATTTGCCAGCTGTGAAAATACTGTATCTCAGTCAAGTAAAAATAAAACTCTGTATAAAAGAAACAGCTCAGTAAAACAATACAGCTAAAACAGAAAAAGATAGTTTATTTAAGGTCATTTGGTCCGTGTAATTGTTGTTTTGATGGCCATTATTTTACATTTTGTTGACGTAAAGAGTTTTTCTTTACGTCTTCTTGTTTGTTTCCGGACACAGTGGAATTATTTAAACAACGTTATGTCTTCTTTTTCCATATAAAATTGCGGCACTTGCTTATTTGTGTGCCATCAAGACGGTAAAGACCTCTCGCTGAATGCTCCCATCTTGATTTTTATTTCCATGCATCAATCCAGATTTTATTTATTTTTGCTCAATTTGCTTTAACAGTATTAGATGTTTACAGAGTTTAGCTGTTCTTTGTTTTTATACCACAAAGACTCAGACGCAGTTTAACCTGTCTGGGCTTGAGTTATAAGCTGATCAATAACTGTTATAAAGCAGAATGGCCAGAACAGCAGAGCATTGTTTGCATTTTCTTTATAAAAAAATAAATCAAACCTGCTGAATATGGACCACTTGGATCAATAGGAACGGAATTTTTGGGGCCAGAATAGTTAGGAAAGTTTGCAATTGTGAGGATTGTTAGCTTTTGTTGATTTGATATAATTATAGGGTTTCAATTTATTAGAAATAGCAATGGTTTTACAATTGGGTAAACATTAAATATGTTAAACAGCAAAATTTGGCACATGTCAAAAGGGCCGGGGAGCCTGGGAGTGCTTGTGGGTTTGATGACACTTGACTGCTGATTGGGATTGAGTTGTCTTAGAAGTTCTCCTGTTACAGCTCGCCTTCATTAATCAAAAGAATTCCAACGTAAGAGCTCTAGACTATTTTGCAGTATTGTATGTTTTATTTTCATGAATTTTTTATCTTCATTTATTTTGTTGAACCTCCTCATATATGCAAGTATAATTGGATTGTGGAATGTTTTTTCCCCTTTCCCTTTTTTTTTCTGTACCCCTTTTGAAATTTCAATAAATACAAACTAAGCAAAATAATTAGTAGCTCTCTTCTACAGAGAACTGCTTACTCTGAAAGGTATTAAAAGACTGAGTCATTGGATACTGGAAAGGCCTGACAGATACATAAGAAGTAGAGTGAGATTACCGTTTGAAAACCCATTAACAATTAACTTATCGCATTTGCTCCATTTTGGTCTGTTAAGAATACACTTGAAAACATTTTGTTAAAATTGTTCTAGAAGTGCAAAAAACAATGTTTGATCCTGCCAAAAATATTGTGTGCTTATAACTTTCTGTGCTCTCTGCCTGTGCTGACTGTTGTCAGTTATCATTGTTCCCAGTTATCACTGAGAGCTATAAATGCCTCCACACTGTTATAGAAGGGAAAAGAAAAGGGGGGAGATGTTTTTAGTCCAAATTAGGGGAGCAGCCTAGGGGACAATGCTGCCCCTCCATAGATGCAGTGCAATGTGTAAAGCTGGCAATACTCAAAGGACTGAATGAGAGTAATGACCCGATTCCCCCATCCATGCAAACAGTGTGGTTGGATGAATCCGCAGAAAAAGCTATTGTATTCTGACAGCCAGCTCTCGTGGTGGTCAGAATACCTGAACATTGGCTACGTCTGGTTGGATGAAGGCGTTACTTGGCCAAGAATTTTCTGCCTGGTTTTTCATTTGACTTGTTGAGCAGAGTGGAGTCGACGGGGTCACCAACAAAACGCATTTTGGATGATTCAGCAGGAATTGGCCAAAACTCAATCTGTGTATGACCAGTCTAAACCTGGCCATACATGGGTTGAATCGTTAATGGGCAGGCTTAATGAACCAAGTTGATCAATCGGATTCTCTAGCGATTATCGCTGTCTTCTCCGGGTGGAGACAGCTTATCCCACTCCTGTCAGCACTGCCTGTGTTGATGGAGGAATCATGCAACATTCTTTCCTGCAACCCATGGTTGCAGGAAAGAAAGTCACACTGTGTATGACTTGCCTAAGTGTTGTTACCCTAGGACAGAAAGTTTGTAACTGACATGGTCACCAAGTAAAAATATTGGAAAAAAAGCCTGAAAAAAAAGAATGTAGCTGCAAAATCTATGGACTGATAACCTGCAATAAATTACATCTTTATTTGTGGGTTTAGAAACAATAGTATTTTTTTACAAATAGTATTTGTCTGCTACTCTGTCAAGTATGATATATTGGGGTATCTGCTCAAGTGTATTGCATTTTCCAGTGCATCCAAGCCAGTCAGGATCTATGTTTCAGGGCTAGAAGGCTAACTTTTATTTAAAACAAAAGAAAAGTCCAGCAAAATAAATGGTTGCCCTCACAGAAGTTTCCCCCATCAAATCAAACATGAAAAGCATTAGCCTCCTGGCTCTCTCTTGCAGGCCTTAGACTAAGACCTTTGGTACGGTCCCTCAGACCACCTCATGGCACCTCTTTGTTTTTGTACAATAACTGTACCTTTTGCAGCTTTTTTGCAGCCTCACGGTCTCCTGGATCGAGCCCTGAGCTATGCCCAGGCCTATGATTATAAGCGCTGTGCACACTTGCACACACACAGTTTTTCAATCTCCAGTAAGACCTGGATCCTGGCTTGGAGGCTTTGTCTTTCCCATTACTTTTTGAAGCCTCCATACTCCAAACATCAATCCAGGAATTACAAAACCCTGAGAAAGCTGTCAGAACAACAGAAAATTGTTTCATACTTACCGTAATTTCCTTTTCCTGGTGCCTATCCATGCAGCATACCTGTGACAAGCTCCGCCTTGGCTCCTCCCTCGGGAACAGTGAATATTATAAAAGAAAAGGATTAGTGCACTCTCAGCATTCTATGTAATATAGCACACTGAGGGAGGGATTGTATGCTGCCATGGATAGGCACCAGGAAAAGAAAATTACGGTATGTATGAAACAATTTTCTGTTTTCCTGGTGCCTCCATGGCAGCATACCTGTGAAAAATAACTAGCTGAAATGGGTGAGATAATGCATAGTAAAATATTTATTTGAAAAATAATTCAAAATAGGCAAATGCCGGCCAAACTAGAATTTATTCTAGTTTGGACTAGCTAATTTGCATTTTGCCAGCCCCCCCTGAGACAATGATAAATGTCTAGAGAGTTAAACCGTGTGTGCTGCAGAAGTTATGGAAGTGTTTGGGTTAACTGTGGACGGTGTTGCATCAGCCTGAGGTTGTGTCTCTTCCCATTACAGGGAATATAGAGGAGAGGAAGTTGTCTCATTCAGAGGAGTAGATTCCTTTTTGATCTACCCTTCTCAGTGGTGGGGACCTTATCTTAGGGAATAGAGCTTTCCAGGGACTGGGCTTAGACCATAAGTGTGCGGGGCCTCATGGAGTATGCAGTGGCTTCCCTCTATGACTTGTGTCACTGGCCAGTGAGAAGACGTGATCCTTCTGGTGTATGGCCTGGTAAGCTGGTCTGTTTAATGATCATAAGGGTGTGTTAACAGACACATCATCCAAACACAAACTTTAAAAACTTTACCCACACTTGACTGGTCTGTTACCACATGGTTTGCTGAGGGCCGGTGCATCCAAGGCATCAATCCTTAAAATAAATTAGCCGTCAACCCGGTGCGTTCCAAGTTCTAAATTCTTTATTAGGCTACATTAAAAGCGGCAATATAGCTAAGAATATAGATTTAAAGAAGGCCGTCATGGCTGAAACATATTAGCTACTTTTTGCCTCTTTATGTAGCCGAATAAAGAATTTGGTACTTGGAACACACCGGGTTACTGGCTAATTATTTTTTTTGATAAACACAGAACTTTTTCTGACAGCATGCAGCTTCCTTCATGCCACCAACAGGCAGACCTATCAGTCATTTACCCATCCTCCATTCATAGGTCGCTTTGCATTCAGAGAAACTTTAGCATGGCTCAATGAAAAGAGCAGCTGGGTGTAAAGGGTGGGCACAGTCAGGCTCTAGGTGAGAGCCTGTGGCAGCCCCTTGGTTCAGAGGTCAAGGTGGGGGTTGGGATGGGGGGGTCATGGACAAAGGAGGATTTCTACTAACAGAAGGGGAATCAGCACAGGGGACACATCCCTTTGACTTTAAGGTATGTCCCTTGTACTGATTTTTATTTTAGCTATACTCAAGCTTGAACTAGTTGGATTTCAGTCTCTTTCTCTTTCTTTGATCAGTTTTGTATGCATCATCCATGCCACTGTTTATTCAGATGCTTTTTCTATTTATTCTGATCCTATACTTGTGTATATCTGTTACTAGAGCTGAAAACCAGGCCATTCCTCTTAATCCCCAGCAAGGAGGGTGCTCTAATGATATTTACAGTTAATTTACAGCTCTGTGATTGGCCCTGGGCCGCATAAAATTCTGTCATTACCAACCATTGGTAAATCTTCAATAAATATGCGAAACCACTCAGTATATATTAATAAGGAAGGCATTTTTTTAAAGCTTCAGGTTATTAGCAAAACATTTTCTGAAGTAAGATATTTAAAGTGCAAAAATTAAAACTGCATAATTTAGAAAACCCACAGGATTTATTTTTCCAATGATTCCTTTCTGCTCTTGAGTAGGGTTTTTAGAGAGGCTTGAGGTGAAACTATAGTCTTGCCAGTCAATCAGTGCTGTACAAACATCTTTAGAGGCACTAATGTTAGAAAATTGCAAGGAGAACGTACAGTAGATCTGGAGGGTGAATCATTATAATAGGGCAATGCTCTGCATTCATAATTACAACGCATAGTAATGCAAGGTACGACACAATTAGGCACCCTGGCCTGTATAACCACCGACTCTGCAATAGAGTATCTTAGAGAACCAAATTTCTAGTTATCATAATACTTTTGGATTTTAACTTGACTGCTCAGAATTCTCCGCCAACAGCTCCACAAACTTGCACACACAGCTGGTACTCATGTCTATGGATACCTAATACCTGTAATTGGAATTCTTTTTTGATAGTCCGGAGTGATTATTTTTTATTTGTATAACTGAGATAACAACTGGTAATAGTGGCTTGCAGTATGTAATATATTTTTTAGATAGAAATTCCCTTACATAGACAGTGATCACCAGGGCTTTTTTTCAGATTGAACTTGGTTGAACTTGGTTTCACCACCTCTGGGTCAGGCCCTCTGCTCCCTGCTCACCACTATCGCTTCTGTACGGCTTCTGCGTTTGCCAGTGATGGTTTGTCTCCCAAGGACTCCCACAGATCTGATCTCCTGAGCAGCTCCCACTGAGTGCAGGATGGTAACAAGGGAGATGCAGGTGCCTGGGGTGCATTGCGGAATGCCGGCACCCCCACTAGATGATCTCCCTGCAAGTGTGAGAGGAGGAATCACCTACAGTGTGCGGGGAGGTACTAGTGCCTGCTGAGTGCTTCAGCCTAATACAGCAACAAAAGTAAGTTATGTGGAAGATGGTGGATCCTTTAAAAGGGGGGGGGGGGAATATGGGTGGAATATGGGTGAAGTGAGGGGGGAGTTGCATGCAGAGGTCAGAGCTGAAGAGGGGTGCAGAGGTAAGCCACTGTGGGCAAAGCCTAAACTCTGCACTCTGTACATAGCACACCCCAAAGCTCTGCATGTAGTGCATCCCTAAACTCTGTACTATGTACCAAGCACACCCCGGAACTCTGCACATGTAGTGCATCTCTAAACTTTGTACTATGTACCAGTTGCACCCCGGAACTCTGTACATAGCGAACCCCTAAACTCTGTACTATGTACCAAGCGCACCCCAGAACTCTGCATGTAGTGCATCTCTAAACTTTGTACTATATACCAAACGCACCCCGGAAATCTGCACGTAACGCACCCCTGGAGGGAGGGGGTTGTGATGCACCTATTTTCTCAGAAAAAAAAGCCCTGGTGATCACCAAGCCTCATTTGCCACTGCCAATAACTCACCAGCAGGAGAATCAAGTACAATGCTGCTTTAGCTAATAGATGTCCTTATGACCGTAATCTGACAGAATCTCAATCACAGTACAGTGTTTGTCAATATAACCTTTCCTTGAAGTACATGAACTTTTTCCCTGAATTACTTTAAAAACCATAAGAACTGAACATTTTAAACAAACGGCCATGCCTCTCTTGTGTTGATACAGTATAATGCGTGTATGTGTTGCCAGGGAGCAGTTTTCATATGCACCACTGGAGTCCAGTTATGCTTTATAGAGGGCTGTTATTCAAAATAATATTACCATTACTATACTGCTTTCTGAAATCTTTCTGAACATGAAGTATTAGGAGGAGGTTCTCTTTGTTTTCATTACACAAACATTGAATAAGTATTAGTAATGCTGCCTATCCTAAAATCAACATACTTGTGTACTGGCCTTGATACTTATTTGCATTAACAGTTTATTTTTTCAGGAGGTCTACCTTCTTTTAGGTACAAGTGGCACTGATATACAGAGGTTTACTAGAGAGACATTTGAAGACATTTCTGGAAAAAGAATAAAGAATAATAAAAGTGAGAAAGTTAGCCAAATGCTAAATTCAACACAAAAGTAGAACCATGTATGTAGTCTGTGCTATTCCACGCCTACCTAATACTAGCCCTGTAAATTAAAATGTGGCAACAAAAACAGCACAAAACTTATTAAAAAAATAAAAAAAACACATGATAAGTAATCCATTAATTTTATACATTTTCACTGGTCCAAATCATTTGGTGGAGGGGGGATTATGGTGTGGGGTTGTTTTTCAGGGGTTGGCCTTGGCCCCTTAGTTCCAGTGAAGGGAACTCTTAAGGCGTCAGCATACCAAGACATTTTGGACAATTTCATGCTCCCAACTTTGTGGGAACAGTTTGGGGATGGCCCATTCCTGTTCCAACATGACTGAGCACCAGTGCCCAAAGCAAGGTCCAAAAAGACATGGATGAGTGAGTTTGGGGTGGAGGAACTTGACTGGCCTGCACAGAGTCCTGACCCCAACCCGATAGAATACCTTTGGGATGAATTAGAACAGAGACTGTGAGCCAGGCTTTCTCGTTCAACATCGGTGCCTGACCTCATAAATACGCTTCTGGAAGAATGGTCAAACGTTCCCATATAAACACTCCTAAACCTTGTGGACAGTCTTCCCAGAAGAGTTGAAGCTGTTATAGCTGAAAAGGGTGGGCCAACTCAATATTGAACCTTATGGTCTAAGACTGGAATGCCATTAAAGTACAAGTGCATGTAAAGGCAGGCGTACCAATACTTTGGTAATATAGTGGATATGTAAGTGCAATTTCAATTTCTCGCTATTGAAGTAATTTTATTTGTACTATCCAGTACACCTGTCAGGAAAGGCTTGCTGGGAGCAGTAGTTCTACACAAGCTGATGCGCAATCCCCGGCGCCAGGCGGGCTATTTAAACTCAGCTGTTACACTGAAGCTTATATATTTCCACAGGGAGACCATCAGTACCTGGTGATTTACTATTAGCAATCGCCATCACCGCTTCAGTTAATTCTTCTAACTTAATAGGCGCATTCAATGCTTTACGAGCAGTAGGAGACAAAGTGGGGAGGGAGCATTGATTTAGAAATTGCATCAACTCCTCCTCCATTGGGTTAACTTTAGATAAATATAATAAATATCTTTGAAGAAATCTTTAAATACATCTGTCATTTGGTCCAGCAATGAGTACAACTTTTTGGTAAAGAGTTTGAGCTTCCAACCAGCTATGCTCCGAGGCCTGCATGGGATTGGCGATATAGAGTTCCTCCGCTTTCCTAGCTTCGTTTAATACCAGGGATTCACATTCTTTAGTGGCTGTTTTAATAGTAGAAATTTGGTAAATAAGAAGACCACGGAGGTGTGCTTTAAGAGCATCCCAGACAACTCCCGAAGCTGCTGTACCCTTATTATGTTTTAGGAAGTCACCCAAGGCCCTCAGTATGGGGTCAGTGGATAGGAACAATTGGAGCCAGAATGGGTTCACCCTCCACAGCCTCTCCCCTGGGTTGGACAGAAATTAACGCTCTAAGGAGGGAGTGATCCAATATACTACGTGGCACATATTCTATCAGGGAAATCCTTTGCATCATAGCTAGAGGATTGCGGAGGCAGAGATCAATAATATTTCCGGGCAGGATACCTGTCCCTCCACGCATCTCCTAATCTGAGCTCCATAATTAGCCTAGCAAACGAGGTAGGACCACAAGGGTCTGTCGGGCGTCCACTATAAGGCGACCATTAATCCATATTTTTGTCTAAAAGGTTAATAAAATCTCCCATGACCCAAATGGGTACACTGGGATATGGTCCGATAAATTGAGCTAGGCAGTTCAAGCTCTTGGAGGGAAAGGGTGGAGGGACATATACATTGGAAACAATACATAGCAAAACATCTAGTTTACATAGCAAAAAAAAAAAAAAATCTGCCCTGCTCGTCTACTCGGGAGTAAACCATGCTAAAAGATACAGTGTTAAATATTAAAATGCTGACTCCTCTAGAGTAGGATGTATGGGTGGAGTGAAACTGCACAGGGTAATTGTGTGTCTTAAGCATAGATAGAGTAGCCAGTTGGAGGTGCGTCTCCTGCAGACACACCACCGCAGAGCAGTACAGTTTGAGAGCTGAAAAGAGAGCCTGTAATTTCACTCCATCCCCCAGCCCCCTCACGTTCCACTAAATCAGATTATATTCAACTGACATGAGAGCTATATAGGATTATAAAAGTACACAGAAGACCAGTGTCAGGTAGCAGGCAAATAAATACACTAAGAACAGAAGTGCTAACATTGTAGGCATTAAGAAAACAGGTGTATGCATTTGCTGTATGCAAAGGCCGAATCAGGTCTGGATATACATCACTGTATCATGCATAGTCCGGTTGTGAGAGAGGTGGACAAGTAGAGGGACTAGAGGACAGTCACACACTTCAAATTGCAATGCAGAACCCCACAATGAGCAAACAGAGCCCAGAGTAAAAAAAAACAAAAAACAAAATAAACCAAAGTAAAAAAAAATTCACAGCTTTCCCATAGGGCACAGGGAGCAAACATAAGTAGAAAGTCCACATAGGACAGATGTTGAGGGTGGCCCCAATGTTTCTATCGCAGCAAAGATCTGTGTGTGGGCTTTGGGTCCTGAGTATCAGGCTCAGTGGGATCCCTGTCTGAGTTCAGGAGCACAGGAGTACTCACTGTGTCCCAGAGAAGTTCCGCCGGGTCCTCAGCCCATGGTGGTTCTGTTTCAGTCTCTGCTGGAGGATCAGGGTTGGTCCCTGCTGGGCCGCTGGTCACTTTAGCTGGGGTATCCTTGTACTGGGATTTAGTGAAGAGCTTCTGGGAAGCCTCCTTTGCCGACTGGGGTGCTCAGATGCCATCTTGGGCCGCATGGTCCAGGCCCGCTTGCAGGTCTTTACCACGCCGGAACATGTCTGTTAGGGCCGGGTAATATACCGTTCGGTAGCCCGAGGATCACGGCACACAGAGCAAGGCTGCAGCAGTAGAGGCAGAGTGTGAGGAGGGAAATAACTGGATGGAAGTCAGGATTCTCAGCGGAGAGAGCCTTCAGTGCGTCCTTCATGTGCCGCATTTCACGCCCCCCTCCCCCCCCCCAGTCATGGTATTTTAATGTAGCTGGTAATATATATATGCCAAAGTGACATTGTGTTAAATAAGATAAAATGGTATAAGGTGACGCGGCATGTTCAAATAGGTGTGACATGAACAGTAAGGATGTGGCCATCAATCTTTGGTAGAAAAAGGACATTTCCAAATGCTTATATGCCTATATCAGAGTATAAACATGCATAGTCATATTCATTAATACCTTCATTAGCAGCTTTTAAAAGATAGTAAATCAATGCCAGTCACAGGTTTATGGAAATGTAAAACAATCAAGGTAATGTAACAATGTAACATCCCACTGTGTTAGCTCCAAAAACAAGCATGATTTATACAAATGGGATAAAAGCCAGGCCCATTTATCTACTTTGCTGCCTGTAAGTAATAGAGAAGCCAAGAATACTGACAGGGCTCGTGGGATTAATTACTGAAACCATTTGCAAAAGAAAGCTCCGGGCTGCATCCCATCTAACCAGCAGATACACTAGGCATTTATCAAAGACCAGAATAAGATTTCATTTAAAAGAGGGCAAAGGCCCACACCGAGAAAGAGCTCAGCTGCAGGCAGGGATGTAGAGGAGCACTGAAATGCATTAGGCTGAAAAGGCAACAATCTTTTTGCTTTTGCTTAAATCACAGCAATACACATACCGAGTCACTTTTGTGTAACATCAGAACTTTGCATAATATCAGAATACTAGAAGGGAGCTCTTTACATTCTGCAGCAGTGAGGAATTCCCTGCTTTGATTCAGCATTCTATTCTTGAGAGCCGGGCTTACAATGCACCATCTAGTGATGGCTGAGTTAACTAGCAAGATGATTGGCATCTTATTTGATGTATAAAACCAAAATGCACGTGGTTATACGTTTAATAAAGCAAAACTGTAGCCTATTTTTTTTATTTTTATTTTTTACATTTTTAATCAACTGGAGATGGATAGTGTTGTCTGTATCTCCATCGCGGATATTTCCCACTTACTTCCTTTCCCAGTGACCATACATGAACTAAGAGGATCCAGAAAATACCAGAAATACTAAAGAGGTTTCAAAATCTTCCCTGGGCTACTAAAAAGCTTTAATTGCTCTCTGCATCCCCATTTCTGTGATTTTCTGCTCACCTCTTGCCTCAGTGACCACAAAGGAATTGAGGGGAGATCTCCTAAATGGAGACATACAGTATCTCACAAAAGTGAGTACACCCCTCACATTTTTGTAAATATTTTATTATATCTTTTCATGTGACAACACTGAAGAAATGACACTTTGCTACAATGTAAAGTAGTGAGTGTACAGCTTGTATAACAGTGTAAATTTGCTGTCCCCTCAAAATAACTCAACACACAGCCATTAATGTCTAAACCGCCGGCAACAAATGTGAGTACACCCCTAAGTGAAAATGTTCTAATTGGGCCCAAAGTGTCAATATTTTGTGTGGCCACCATTATTTTCCAGCACTGCCTTAAGCCTCTTGGGCATGGAGTTCACCAGAGCTTCACAGGTTGCCACTGGATTTCTCTTCCACTTCTCCATGATGACATCACAGAGCTGGTGGATGTTATAGACCTTGCGATCCTCCACCTGTTGTTTGAGGATGCCCCACAGATGCTCAATAGGGTTTAGGTCTCAAGACATGCTTGGCCAGTCCATCACCTTTACCCTCAGCTTCTTTAGCAAGGCAGTGGTCGTCTTGGAGGTGTGTTTGGGGTCGTTATCATGTTGGAATACTGCCCTGCGTCCCAGTCTCTGAAGGGAGGGGATCATGATCTGCTTCAGTATGTCACAGTACATGTTGGCATTCATGGGTCCCTCAATGAACTGTAGCTCCCCAGTGTCGGCAGCACTCATGCAGCCCCAGACCATGACACTCCAGCCACCATGGTTGACTGTAGGCAAGACACACTTGTCTTTGTACTCCTAACCTGGTTGCCACCACACACGCTTGACACCATCTGAACCAAATAAGTTTATCTTGGTCTCATCAGACCACAGGACATGGTTCCAGTAATCCATATCCTTAGTCTGCTTGTCCTCAGCAAACTGTTTGCGGGCTTTTTTGTGCATCATCTTTAGAAGAAGCTTCCTTCTGGGACCACAGCCATGCAGACCAATTTGATGTAGTGTGAAGCGTATGGTCTAAACACTGACAGGCTGACCCCCCACCCCTTCAACCTCTGCAGCAATGCTGGAAGCACTCATACGCCTATTTCCCAAAGAAAACCTCTGGATATGATGCTGAGCATATGCACTCAACTTCTTTGAGTTGCACATGCGAGGCCTGTTCTGAGTTGAACCTGTCCTGTTAAACCGCTGTATGGTCTTGGCCACCGTGCTGCAGCTCAGTTTCAGGGTCTTGGCAATCTTCTTATAGCCTAGGCCATATTTATGTAGAGCAACAATTCCTTTTTTCAGATCTTCAGAGAGTTCTTTGCCATGAGGTGCCACGTTGAACTTCCAGTGACCAGTATGAGAGAGTGAGAGTGATAACACCAAATTTAACACACCTGCTCCCCATTCACACCTGAGACCTTGTAACACTAATGAGTCACATCACACCGGAGAGGGAAAATGGCTAATTGGGCCCAATTTGGACATTTTCACTTAGGGGTGTACTCACTTTTGTTGCCAGCGGTTTAGACATTAATGGCTGTGTGTTGAGTAATTTTGAGGGGACAGCAAATTTACACTGTTATACAAGCTGTACACTCACTACTTTACATTGCAGCAAAGTGTAATTTCTTCAGTGTTGTCACATTAAAAGATATAATAAAATATTTACAAAAATGTGAAGGGTGTACTCACTTTTGTGAGATACTGTACATGGCAACAAAAACATGACAGCCTTTTCTCACCCTTTTAGATCCTACCCAGTACTGCAAAAATGTTTTGGCTAGAATTTTAATTTCAAAGAATGTTATGTTAATGACAAACAAAAAATTAAAAGTCATCAGCTACAAATACTCAATTAACCTGTCCAAGGATTCAGTATGGTCCTCACCCGAGCCAGGTCTTTGGCCATCTTCGGGTCCAGGCACCGGCATGTTTACTTTGGAAATCCGGCTGTGATTCCTTTCAGCTTCGCAGCCAGCTTCCCACTGCGGGGGGAAGTGGGGTGGTGCAAGCTTCTGCTCAGATCGCCACAGCAATCCAATCGGAAGTGGGAGCAGGTACCTGTCAAGACCAGCCCCCCCCCCCAAAAAAATAAAAATAAACTGCCAAAACTTAAAGAGGAGGGGGAAAAGGATCTTTGGGAACCTCAAGGAAGAAACTTGGCAAGCAGTCCTAGAGGAAGTCTTATTTGTTTCACTCTCGCCCTCGCAACGTCTATTCTCAACTATTTTTGATACACAGGGCATATAGAACTCCAATGAAGCTCCATCAGTGGAAACAAAGGGAGAATCCGGATTGCCCTAGATGCTGTACTTCCCCTGCGGATCTCTTACATATGTTTTGGCGTTGCCCTAAGCTAGTCCGCTACTGGGGACGCATTATTAATACTATCAAAAAGTAATTTCAAGTAAAACTGAACAATGATCCCCTTACCTGTGTGCTAGTATTTTTAGATGAAGAAGAGTACATACCTCAAACTAGAACTCCTATAGCCAGATTGCTATTCTTAGCATGTAAATCTTGTGCTTCCAAGTGGTTATCTCTTCTTCCCCCAACGTTTGAGGACTGGTGTACACAGGTTAATTTAGCCCTCCTCAAAGAATGACATATTTTACAACAAAGAGGTACCCCCCGCAAATTTGATAAGATGTGGGATTCATGCATACAGACCCCGGGGCTAGCTCGACTAGCCCTTGTGTCATTACGGATATTTCAGTGTTAATCCTATATAAGTAATTTGCATTGTAAATGGTTCAGCTTTCCTTTTTACCATATTAATAGGGTTTAAAAGTATTAATTGAAGCTGGTATTGCAGAAGTGCATGGAGGGATAGTCTGGCATACTTTCGTTTTTACCTTATGCCACATTAGTGGCTTTCTTCAACCCCCCTGTCTTTTTTTTTTATTCCCTGTGGAACTACAAGCCATTACTGATCTATGCAATCTTATCTTTAATGTGAATATACGTAATTGATAAGCTACTGTTTTGTTTTTGTGTGCTGCTCATGATAGGTTGGTAGCAAAAATGTATACTACGGATTCTTCAAAGCACCATTTTCCCTTTTTTGAGTTTTTTGTCTTGTTTTGTTTTTGTAAAAAGAAAAATAACAAAATGTCAAAATGTCAATAAAAGCCTATTTGATAAAAAAAAAGAGGGGGGGAGCAGACAAGTAGAACTTCCCTTTTAGGTTAAGTTCCTCTTTAAGAACCCACTAGGGTTTTAGAAGATGTACCTGTACGATTTATTACAGTTAGGTCCATATATATTTGGACACAGGCACAATTTTCATACTTTTGGCTCTGTATGCCAAAATAATAAAATTAAAACAAAACAATCCAAATGAATTTGAAGAGCAGACTTTCAGCTTTAATTCAAGGGGTTGAACATAAATATCAAGTACAAATTTTAGGAACTGCAACCATTTTTATACACAGCCCCCCTCCCCCCCATTTTCAGGGGCTCAATGTAATTGGACAAAGTAAAACAATCATAAATAAAATGTTCATTTTTATTATTTTGTTGAGAATCCTTTACTGGTAATGAGTGCCTGAAGTCTGGAACCCATAGACATTACCAAAGACTGGCTTTCCTCCTTTCTGATGCCTTGCCAGGCTCTAACTACAAATGTCTTCAGTTGTTTTTTGTTTGTGGGTCTTTCTACCTTTAGTTTTGCCTTCAGCAAGTGAAATGCATGCTCAATTGGGTTGAGAACAAGTGATTGAATCTGCCATTGCAGAATATTCCACTTCTTTCCCTTCAAAAGCTCCTGGGTTGCTTTTGTAGTGTGTTTTGGATCATTGTCCATCTGTACTGTGAAGCCCTGCCCAATCAACTTTGCTGCATTTGGCTGAATCTGGGCTGACAATATATCTCTAAAAAACAAAATATACATGTAGGCGCAAAGTCTAATACAGATCCTATCGTACTCAAAAGTCTATACTGTCTTTTATAGGACAGCTGCAATGCAGCACATGTGAGAATGGGAACAAAAAAGTCCACTGTATCATGGCCAGCCTTTGCAGGGAAGTAGAAGCGATCTCCAGGATATGTAAGAAAGAAAGAAATGCAGGCGCCTCTGAGTGCAGATTGTTAAAATTTTATATAGGTAAAACACATAGTAACTCACATTAGAGATAGAGATGACAAGCACATCTGTGGTGATTCTCCCAGTGAGACATCCATGGCACTGGTCAGCATAGGAAACCGTCCTGGCCACTCTGTGTGCTCTCGGCAAGATGGTGATTATGTGGAGGAGAGCTGAAACGAAGGGCTGGAACGCACCTTGGACCACAGCGCTAGTTTGGGATGACGTCAGTGGCTTGCTCACGACACGTTTCTGAGCTAGCGCACCCTGGTGGTGGGAGGTATGTGTGCTCCTTTCTCACGCTATTACAGTAAAGGCTCGATGTGCTCTATTTATATCTGACTAGTGCTGCCATTCTTGTAGGGAGATCCCACCACCCCAGACATCTTTTTCACCCCTTTCATCAATTATAGTGTTAAATTTATTCTGTACAGCCCTGCTCTCCCCAGCCACAATAATACCTGAACAGCAGAGCGGCCAGGACGGTTTCCTATGCGAACCAGTGCCATGGATGTCTCACTGGGAAAATCACCACAGATGTGCTTGTCATCTCTATCTCTAATGTGAGTTACTATGTGTTTTACCTATATAAAATTTTAACAGTCTGCACTCAGAGGCGCCTGCATTTCTTTCTTTCTTAGTATATCTCTAAACACTGCAGAATTTAATCGGCTGCTTCTGTCTCCTGTCACATCATCAATAAACACCAATGACCCAG
This sequence comes from Aquarana catesbeiana, assembly GCF_042186555.1. NCBI lineage: Eukaryota > Metazoa > Chordata > Amphibia > Anura > Ranidae > Aquarana > Aquarana catesbeiana. Next base: position 250,847,583 of record NC_133324.1, on the reverse strand, counting down.
TACCACTGGAAGCCATGCATGCCCATGCCATCACACTGCCTCTACCATGTTGCAAAGTCTAATCTGGCTTTTCTATTCTTCAGGCTTATGAATGATTTGCAACTTGTGGTGAACCATCTGTATTTGCTCTCATGAAGTCTTCTCTTCATTGTAGACTTTGACACTGATACGCCCACCTGCTGGAGAGTGTCCTTCACTTGTCTGGATGTTGTGAATGGGTTTTTCTTTACCATAGAGAGGATCCTGTGATCATCCACCACTGTTGTCTTTCTGGGATGTCCAGGCCTTTTTATGTTGCTGAGCTCACCAGTCCATTCTTCTTTCCTCAGGATGTACCAAACTGTTGATTTGTCCACTCCTGATGTTGCTGCTATCTGATGGATTTGTTTAGTTTTTGAAACCTTACAATGACCCGTTTCACTTGCATGGACAGCTCCTTTGAACGCATGATGTAGGTTCACAGCAATAGATTCCAAATGCAAATACCACACTTAGAATCAACTCCAGACCCTTTATCTGCTTAATTGATGAAGAAATAACGAAGGAGTAGCCCACACCTGGCCATGAAACATCTTTGGATTCAATTGTCCAATTACTTGTGGTCCCTTGAAAAATGGGGGATGGATATTCTTAAGGGCTGTAATTCCTAAACCCTTCATCCGATTTGGATGTACATACCCTCAAATTAAATCTGAGAGTGTGCACTTTTAGACTATAGTTATTATATAATAGCTTGAATATGTTTTGGCAAATACCTTAAAAATCTAAAATTGTGCCTGTGTCCAAATATATATATGGACCTAACTGTATATTTATGCTGGAAACTCTGTAACTTATTATGCCATAATGTCTAACTATTGAAGTGTTGTGGTTCATGCATATTCAAAGTGTCAAAAGAAGAAAACCACAAATAATATCTTCTAAGGAATAATCTGAAAATAATTGTCATTTCTCTTCAATATTAACTGAATAATGTTTATAAGTGTTGTAAAAAAATTGTACAATAAAATACAGATGTATTCTTTATTTACTTAAAGGTGAAGTATGGGCTTGGAAAAAAATCAAACATACATACTCAATGCTGCAGCATCATTGTGATGCTGCAGATGTCCCTCGTCTGCTCTAAGGCCAAGAACTGAGCAGTGACATGATCACTAATCGATCAGTTCTCAATCTTTTCAGCGACGAGAGCAGTGACTGTCAGTCATCAATCTCCGCTCTGCCCCTGCAGCACTCACTAGAGCGCTGGGCTGGACAGCTGGCTTTGGCTCTCAGCCATGTGCTGAGAGCTGGAGCCAGCTGTCAATCAGGTAGCTGGGTGGATCCCAACAATATGGTTGGGATCCTTCCAGAGCTTGGAGCAGCTCTGCTTCATCAGTTTACTCTGGGTCACGGGAGAGCAAAAGTAAGTGCACACTTCCAACCCAAAAGAGAAGTATGGCAAAAAAATATATATATTTCTCTTTTATTATTATGTTTTCACACTGCTTGGCTGGAAAATAAAGTTGAACTCCAGGCAAAACAAATAAATCAGTTAAATACACTGTTAAAATGTAACTTAGCTGTAATTAAAAAAAATATATGTTTAACCTATCTTATGATTTAAGCTCCCCATAGCTCAGCCAGCACATAGTTCAGCCAGATTATTTACCCCCCACTGCAGCAGCGCCACACCTTTGGCAAAAGCAATATTCAAACACACTCCCATCCTGTCTCTAATGATCTGGGCACCTTAGGGCCCATATCATACCTGTGAGGTCTAACACGCCGCATTAATGCATGCTCATTCACACTTAGGCAGCCAATTAATTTGTGTTGCAACACATGCATTACTGCAATTCACAGATGTGAAGCCAGCGCCTAATCATTTTTTAACTAGAACATCAGTAATTCTTTATATTAGCCCACTCCATAGCAGGATTCACACTGAGAGAATAGGATGCAGCACTTTAAGCCAATGAGACTTTACTACACTGGACACTCAGGGAGCTGGAAGACAGGATGTAAGAGAGCAGAGGGGCTGACCTCATCCATGTGTTGCTGCTCCCTCACTATCCAATTGCTTGTTGGTCAGGCTGTTAACCAAGATTAGTCATCTTAAAGTGCTTGTAAACCCTCACATATTCCCAGTGAAGTGACTAGTCTCATATAATACACTGAGATGAAACAAATCCTACTACATAAGTTGTACCTGTTGTTCTGTAGTCTTCTCTTCTCTACAGCCAAAGTCCAGAATTTTCACAGCTTGTTTGAACTTTGTTTGAACTTTCAGAAAGCAGAGGGCGGAACTGAAGTTACACTCAGTGAAGAGAGTTGAGAGCTGATTGGAGGGAAGTGATTACCCCCCCCCCCCCCCCCAAAGCAAACAGGAACAGAGCTGAGGCTGTAATTTACATGCTGTGTGCTAGAGTTCCCTCCCCCTCGCCTTTTTTCTCTTGCTGTCAGGAAAACCTGGCAGAAGTAATTAATACAGATAGCAGAGGAACAAAGCAGCAGACAGAAATGACACTTAGTGATCTGAATTGCAACAAGTAAGCACTATAGATGGATATGTTTTGTCCATATTTCATGTCAGAGATTTACATCCACTTTAACTGTGGCAAAAAAATTCAGGTGAAAGCCTAGCTGTCTGGATTAAGAATAGGCAACATTTTTGGCAGGAAAGACCATTTACACTTCTGTAACTCAATTGTGTATTTGCCTGTGTATTTACTACTCCAGCCTGAACTCCTTCATGACCAGGGGTCATTTGAAGCCTAGGTACAGGTTATTCGTAACTCACAATGACTCAATTGCATACCTTAATTTTATTTTTATTTTTTCTTGGACACATAAGGGTTTTATTTGGTATGTTGTTTTAATAAAAACACTTTTCTGACAAATGCACAATATATATATATATATATATATATATATATATATATATATATATATATATATTTTTTTTTTTTTTTGTATTTTATTATTATTAATACTGTAAATGTATCTGAAAATTACAGTATTGAATACAGTATATTCAGGCTGCATTTGACATTTGCTGTCCCTTTGCAGGCTGAAGACTTATTTTAACAAAATAAACCTCCAGAGTACATGAGATCATAGCTAATTACACCCTAATCATTAGTGGGATGGGAGCTGTCAATGAAAGCAAGGTCTGTCAGGTAGCAGCTGTGCAGTGTCTGATAGTAATAGGATGTAGCTGTTTGCATGGTAGGTCCAGATAAAAAAAATAATTTATGATTTTGCAAAATAAATATGTAATTGGAATAAATTGTGTTTGTTAACGATGGGGAGGGGTAGCTTTAGATGCTCATTATACTCATTATACAACAAAGGGGATATGTTAGATCTGATACCTATGTAGGAAGGACAAAACCACTGACACACTGTGAGAATGTTAAACCCAACACTACCATCTTTTAATTTTATCTTGTGTCTGGCTGCAAAGTAAAAGAGTTAAAGGGATTTTTCAGTATGAATATATTTTCTGCTGCACCAATGCTGCCAATTCTGCTGGGGCTAAGACATTCTACAGGTGCCATTACAACATGTACATTGGAGTGCTCTAAGACCTGTTAGTGTATGCTGACATCACTTTGTTCTCCTCTAGTGCAAACAGGTTTCCTGTAAGCCATACAAGCTGTCAACTCATATTCAGGTACTTATGCAAGTTCTTTGTAGGAATGCATTAAAACAGTTGTGGAAACCGGGCATGCTACACACGTTCAAAAAGCTTAAACGAGGTACACAGGGCATGTGTAGTATGACCTGTCCTTCTGCCCAGCTGCCACTCCCCTCATGCTTACTGCCAATTCCAGACTGTAAAAATTATAGCTGACAGAGTTGCTATGTAAATACAGCAGTTATAGAAATGGGTGCTGTCAAAAAACAGACCATCTGACACAGTGTTTATAAAAAACTGTTCAAACACAAAATAGAGGTTTAAAGAAACATTGTTACTTTTGTATCTACTCTTTTTCATTAAAGGAGAAGTGTGGGAAATAAAAAAATAAAAAACATCCATACTCACCCTTATGGCTCCAGCACTGGTCCAATGACTAATTGGTCCCCCACCAACTCTAAGACTGAGAACTGAATGATCACATGTCTGCTGAGCAGTTCTCATTGAGCAGAGAGCAGAGACTATCAGTCACCGCTCTGTGCTCTGCTCCTCCAGCGCTTCCCGTGACTAACTCCAGGGGGGCGGAGTGAAACTCATTGGGGGCGTGACCTGGTTAGAGTCCAGACTGAGGTTGCCACTCCATTCATCGTAGCAGGACACCATAGGCTGGCTCAGGCTCTCAGCAGCTTAAACATAGGATCCTCCTGGAGCCTGGGACCCACTCTGTGCTGTCAGCTGACAATGGGCTTTAGCCCACTGTCGGCAGAATCTGGGTCACAGAGTGCAAAGATAAGTGCACTCTTGTGACCCAGAAGAAAAGTATGTCCAAAAAATTGTTGACCATACTTCTCTTTTAACTGGCAAATCAAGAGATTAGCTTAAATAGGAACTGAAAAGGGAAGTTCAGTTTATCCTCCTCCTCTTCCCTCCCCCTCCTCTACAATAATTGTGAATTTCTATATTTTCTGGGAGTGAGTACCTATTTTTGACAGGCTCCCATATCCACTCCGCTCGCCTAAGCCGGAAGTTTGATCCCCCCCATCCACAGCCTCCTGGCACATGTCACACGTCCCAGTAGACTGCAGGACCATTGAGAAAGCGCAGCGTGTCTCATGCATGAGCAGTGGGAAAATGGCTGTGAAACACCAGGAAGTCACAGCTGGCTTCCCACAAGCAAGATGGTGGTGCCAGGGACCCGAAGACTGGCGAAGAATCAGTCTGGGTGATGACAGCATTGGATCCCTGGACTGGTAAGTGTTTATTTATTAAAAGTCAGTAGCTACAGTATTTACAGACCAGAGCTCCTCTTTAAAGTCTATTTTTGCAGCCAAATTGGGATAAACCTACTTTATATTTGTTACATTTTCCTATTAGCACAGCATAACTTAAAAATATATATATATATTGTTAGGTACCTTTTTACTTGCTTAAAAATCCTACCAAGCTTGCCCTGCTTTATAAAGTTTGGAGGGATGTAGAGTAATGTTTAACATAATTAACCCTGTCTGTGCTGTGCTGGCAGCTCTTCAACAAGGGGTTAAAATTTAGATGCTGGCCTCCTGCATTGTATGATAATGAGGGATAGCTCAGGGACAGAGACACTGTGGGATTGTACAGAAATCCTTGCAATCCACCATGAGGCCTTAACCTCTGAAACATCTAAGAGGTGAGAAATGCATAACAAAAATAGGTATGCTGTTTGAATGGGAGCACATAATAAACATATAGTGGGGTTTACAGAATAAACAGACCCATAGCAGAAATGTAAAAATTGCTTTGTTCTTTAAGGAGTATATAGGTGTGAAAGCTGAACTGGTCAATTATATTTTTAATTGAATGTGTAACTGGAGTAAATTGTGTTTTCTACCTGTGAGGGGGTCAATATTAAATGATCAGTCAACCCTATGATGATGTTTTAGATTTTGATAAACATTAGAGAGTTAATCCAGCAGATGACAGAGGGATTCTGGAGGCAAATTCTTTCACAAATGAGATTTGTGGCTAGTACATCTGCATGGCCATCAACTGTGGCCAATATGTTAAAGTTTTACTATACTGTGTATTATATTAGGAATGCAACAAGCTGAGTAGGAGCACTTAAACAGGAACAGGATAGTGAGCTGCGGCACGGAGTTCTCACCACAGGAGTCCCAGTATAACAACTGATTGAACCCACCAGACCCCATCTAACAATTTGGGGTAGGTTGTATTTTTAATGATCTCAGGGAATAAAGAGCAGAATTGCAGGGCTGTTGCCAGTAAATTGTAAATGTACTGTATATAGTCAAATGTACATACTGTAAATAGAATGGTGTTGGTACAGTATGTGGATCTGCCATGAGACACCAAAAAAAAATACAGTGTTCAAAGCAAAATTGATTGCTGCTGTGTTGTCTATGCAGTTTAGCCGTTGGTCATGCAATATATTGATTATACTACAAACCAAACTGGTGAATACAGATAATTCTGCCTTTGTTTTCAGCTTTGCAGTGTTATACAATTGTGTTTTTTCTGTTCCTTCTATCTAAGTCTAAAACGCAAGTTGAAAATCTACATTGTATGCATATGATAATGATCACCTCCGACACTCTAATGGGCTCATGATTACTCCTAATTGAGCTCATCTAAAAAAAAACATCCCTTGATATGCAGAGAGCCACTAAAGAGAGTATTTAAAATTCTGTAAAATGAATAAAAACTATAATGTTTTGGGTCAGTTTTTTTTTTTTAAGGTCATATATTCCATGTCCCTTTGTCGGCAGTTGTTGTGTTCTACATTCCCACCATCTCAGTGGTCTGCAGCCTCTGGCAAAATCTTCAGCATTAAACACTTTTGGGAGTGTTGCTTTCCTGTGTACCCCACTACACACACTGGTTCCATCTTACATACTGCTGTATCCTGTAGTGGTGTAGGGGTTAGAGGACAGAACCATGGCATGCAGTAGGGGACACAGGCATCTGACATATGCAGAAATGTTGAAGGCAGAAAAGCCTGACAGAGGCTGCAGTGCTGAAATGATGAAAGACAGGAGACTCAGGTTACCAGACAGCTCTTCTGTTGCAGGGTCCTGCCATTAGTATTTTTTTTTAAATTGACAGTGTCACTTGAATACAGGGTGCACCCTTGAAACAAGATTTCCTGTTTTCTAAACAGAGAGTACAAATGATTTTTTTTTCCTTTCATGCTGTCTCTAACTGAACATTTTTAGAGCGATCACTGTAGAAAGAGAGAGAGAGAGAGGGAATGAATTACTACTCTGTCTCATTCACTTGTGTGTGTACATTTCCACTTGAGCTTTTAAGCTCCGTGAGCAATAGAATTTTTTTTCAACAAGGCAAGGAGGCTGGGACAGGGTTTTTAAAAGGAACCACAAGCTTTACCTGCTGACTATGTAGAAAATACAATTCATCCAAAAATATATTTATCTGACCAACGAAAAGATAAATATTTATAAACATGTTATTTATTACTATACCATTTACAGCCCATGGACCGGTCTTCAAATGGCCCGCAGGCAGGGCCGATCCTGGGTGGGTGCGCTGGGTGCATCGCACAGTGGCTGGGAGCTTTCTCTCTCCGTCTCCTGTGTCCTCTCCCCCACATGCTGCTGCAGCCCAGCGCGCACAGCAAAGGAAACACCTACAGCGCAGGAGAGCAGAGAGAAAACAGAGCGGCGGGAGGATCAGCCCATCACCCCGCCCACCTAGGCACTAATGCTCGCCCAGAGCTGTGCTGTGGAGGCTGTGCCCGGGCCCGGATCCAGGGTCCTGCTGCCACCTCAGAGCGGGAGACTGTGGCGTTCTCGGTATGCCCTGCCACTAGGCCTGTGTTGAAGCCAGGACCTGACAGGAGGAGAGGCAGGAGGCAGAAGATCAGGACACCAGATGACTGCCATGAGAAGAGGTAAGTGAGCCATCACATTGAGACTGAGCAAAGTCCTTAGTGGGGTGACTGGGGTTGAAATTTGTGAAGAGGGGTAATTTTGGAGTGTAGGTAGGGGTTGTTTGTGGAGTGTAGGGGGTAATGCTGGGGGTTAATAATGTGTCTGCTGACACCAGTGCTGGGGGTTAATAATGCGTTCACTGACACCAGTGCTGGGGGTTTATAATGGTCCACCGACACCAGTGTTGGGGGTTAATAGTGCATCCGCTGGCACCAGTGCTGGGGGGTTAATAGTGCGGCCGCTGACACCAGTTCTGGGGGTTAATAATGTGTCCACTGACACTAGTGCTGGGGGTTAATAGTGCATCCCCTGACACCAGTGCTGGGGGTTAATAATGCGTCCGCTGACACCAGTGCTGGGGGTTAATAATGCGTCCGCTGACACCAGTGCTGGGGGTTAATAATGCGTCCACTGACACCAGTGCTGGGGGTTAATAGTGCGTCCACTGACACCAGTGCTGGGGGTTAATAATGCGTCCACTGACACCAGTGCTGGGGGTTAATAGTGCGTCCGTTGACACCAGTGCTGGAGGTTAATAGTGCGTCCACTGACACCAGTGCTGGGGGTTAATAGTGCGTCCGCTGACACCAGTGCTGGGGGTTAATAGTGCTTCCGCTGACACCAGTGCTGGGGGTTAATAGTGCGTCCGCTGACACCAGTGCTGGGGGTTAATAATGCGTCCACTGACACCAGTGCTGGGGCTTAATAATGGTTTGCTGACACCAGTGTTGGGGGTTAATAATGGTTCACTGACACCAGTGATGGGGGTTAATAGTGCATCCGCTGGAACCAGTGCTGGGGGGTTAATAGTGCAGCCGCTGACACCAGTGCTGGGGGTTAATAATGCGTCCGCTAACACTAGTGCTGGGGGTTAATAGTGCATCCGCTGATACCAGTGCTGGGGGTTAATAATGCGTCCACTGGCACCAGTGCTGGGGGTTAATAGTGCGTCCGCTGGCACCAGTGCTGGGGGCTTAAAAGTGTGGCCGTTGACACCAGTGCAGGGGGTTAATAGTGCATCCATTGACACCAGTGTTGGGGGTTATAAGTGCATCCGCTGACACCAGTTCTGGGGGTCAATAGTGCGTCCCCTGACACCAGTGCTGGGGGTTAATAGTTTGTCCCTTGACACCAGTGCTGGGGGTTAATAGTGCATCCGCTGACACCAGTGCTGGGGGTCAATAGTGCGTCCGCTGACACCAGTGCTGGGGGTTAATAGTACGGCCGCTGACACCAGTGCTGGGGGTTAATAGTGCAGCCGTTGACACCAGAGCTGGGGGTTAATAGTTTGTACTTTGACACCAGTGCTGGCGGTTAATAGTGTGTCTGCTGACACCAGTGTTGGGGGTTAATAGTGCATCCGCTGACACCAGTGCTGGGGGTCAATAGTGCGTCCGCTGACACCAGTGCTGGGGGTCAATAGTGCGTCCGCTGACACCAGTGCTGGGGGTCAATAGTGCGTCCGCTGACACCAGTGCTGGGGGTTAATAGTGTGGCCGCTGACACCAGTGCTGGGGGTTAATAGTGTGTCTGCTGACACCAGTGCTGGGGGTCAATAGTGCGTCCGCTGACACCAGTGCTGGGGGTTAATAATGTGTCTGCTGACACCAGTGCTGGGGGTTAATAGTGCGTCTGCTGACACCATTACTGGGGTTTAATAGTGCATCCGCTGACACCAGTGCTGTTGTTTTTGAAGTTTGAAAGTTTGTATGCGGCCCCCATGGGATATGAAAACTTGTCTTGTGGCCCTTGGGTAATTTGAGTTCAAGACCCCTGCTTTAAATAGAATAATGAAATTATGAAACAGCAAGCCATTTTAAATTGGACATTTATCTAAAAAATATATTTTTCTAGTTACACATTATAATAATAACTCATAAAGTTTACTAACTCAAAATTCTCTACAGTCTCATTTTAATAAATATTGCTGTTTACTCCTATACTTTCATTGAAGAATAAAAGGTGATGACAAATGCATGCAGAAGTCTGTGCTCATCAGTCTGGTTGACAGATGGCAGACAATGTTCTTGACTTCTAGCAACAAACCACAGCTTAGTCACCCATGCTCTACATTAGGATCACATCTCAATGTAAATGATCATGGCTTGGAGCTCTACCAAGGACACTATACTGTTTCTGTGTAGACTCATCAAGGACTAGTTCTGAAACCTTCCTTATGGCTAAAGATCAATATTCTGAGTGATGCTTTTTTTTCCTCCTAAAAACATGCTGCTCTTTGACACAATAAATCAGACTACAATGGGACCCATCAGGAGGCAGTCAGCCAACCATTTTTGGCTGTACACCTAAGTTTTGTCATCTACAGATAATGTCCCTTAGCTCAAAGCTAGTCATGCACTAATTAACCTAATGGACTTTTTACATTCACTTTCCCCTAGAAATATGATTGCAGTAATATCTTTACAGATGCCATAACACACAAAACACATAAGACTTAAGTTAAGATTTCTGTCTATTTGATTTTACAAGGATACATTGTATATATATATATATATGTATATATATATATATATATATATATATATATATATATATATATATATATATATATATATATATATATATATATAAAATTGTTATTAAACTAAGGACACACAAGTGTACAATAAAATAATAGATTGGTTTATTTGATTTGGTGGAGGGTATTTTTATGGAGGGTTTTAAAACCCAATAATTTGGCTCTATGCATTGTGTCTATTGTAGGTGCCAAGGCTACTGCATAGTGGATTTTCTTTGGTGCATGCCATTCTCACACTAATAATGTTACTACCAAACCTATTGCTGTGATAATGTAGTATTTATTACCATGACAGTAATAAACTGTGGGTATAGGATTGTGTATATAGGATTGTATGATTTTTTTTGGAGGATACTGTATTTATTTATTTATACACCCCCCCTTTTATTGGTAAAACTAGATGGATGGACTTGTGTCTTTTTTCAACTAACTATGTAACTATGTGACAGTATAAATTTTGCCAGAAGTTTAGGGTTAGTATTAGGGGTTCATTCTGTCTAGTTTTTTAGAATTTCACTAAATTCAAACCAAAACAGTTGGATTGAAAACTCACGTTATGCATCCACACACAAATCTTCACATACATATACCATCTGAGCTATTTCTGAAGATCAATCTATTGGCTGGTTGGAATTTCCTATCCAATTGCTATTGTATGTCAGGAGATATACAATAGCAGGAGGAGTTAGGTTTCTTATTTTTATTCTAATCACTTCTGGACTGCCGCATGCCGATATACGTCCTTACTTTGCAGAGGAATATCGTTGTTATGGCAGCAACTAGCTGCCATAACCCTGGTATCCTCTTCTTAGGCCAGCGGTCAGCTTTCCGATAAGAGTGGTCTCTGCGGTGGATTCACCACGAGATCACTTTTATCGGCGGCGGGAGATGGCCCCCCTCCAGCCGCTTACCAGTGCCCTCTGCCGCTTACCAGAGCCGTCAGCAGTGGCGGAGGCGATCGGATCTTCACCCTTGCTGGGTATGGAGACGAGTGAGGGGAAGATGGCCCCCACCCATCTCCATAACATTGCAGGGCGGAAGTGACGTCAAAACGTTACTTCCGCCCATAGATCTCAAAGGGACATTTTTTTACAATTATTTTGTTAAATGATCATTGTTTTTATTGCATTTTAGTGTAAATATGAGGTCTGAGGTCTTTTTGACCCCAGATCTCATATTTAAGAGGTCCTGTCATGCTTTTTTTCTATTACAAGGGATGTTTACATTTCTTGTAATAGGAATAAAAGTGACACAATTTAAAAAAAAAAAAAAAAAAAACAGTGTAAAAATAAAAAATAAAATGTGAACGCGCCCCGTCCCGCCGAGCTCGCATGCAGAAGCGAACGCATACATGAATAGCGTGAATAGTGAATATGAAAACGGTGTTCAAACCACCCATGTGAGCTATTGCAGTGATCGGTAGAGCAAGAGCAATAATTCTAACCCTAGACCTCCTCTTTAACTTGAAACATGCAACCTGTAGAATTTTTTAAACGTTGCCTATGGAGATTTTAAAGGGTAAAAGTTTGTCGCCGTTCCACGAGCGGGTGCAATTTTGAAGCGTGACATGTTGGGTATCAATTTACTCGGCGTAACATTATCTTTTACAATATAAAAAAATATGGGCTAACTTTACTGTTGTCTTATTTTTTAATTCAAAAAAGTGTATTTTTTCAAAAAAAAAGTGCGCTTGTAAGACCGCTGCGCAAATATAGTGTGACAGAAAGTATTGCAACAACCGCCATTTTATTCTCTAGGGTGTTAGAAAAAAAAATGTATAATGTTTGGGAGTTCTAAGTAATTTTCTAGCAAAAAAAAAATGTTTTTAACTTGTAAACAACACATCTCAAAAAGAGGCTCGGTCCTTAAGTGGCTAAAATTAACCTGTGCCCAGATCTAACGCATTTACATAGTCTGAACAAGAAGTAAAAACACTTTAAAGCAAGCATCTCTGTTTCTTTATGCATTGTGGAGCAATTACATTTTCCAAAGTTCACAAGACAGCTATTGAAATCCTATGGAGAGCATGGCTGGCTTCCAGACCTCTAGTGTAAACCACCAGAAGGTGTTTCTAAGCTGTTAGAACCATCTGGAAACCTACTGTAGAGTCTTTATTGTGATCTTTGAGGAACTTAGCGAATTAATAGCTTTACGTTAAAAGAAGGTCTAGAAAGGTCAGGGATTAACATTCATAACCTGAACATTGATGTACTCTAATAATAAAGTATATCTAAAGCCAAAACATTTTTTAATGTTCTAGACACTGTCCAAAATGAAAATAAAAAATCGCACAAGGAACCAAGTGCATGTAGCACATTTTGATCCAGGGTCCCATTGTGTAATGAAAGCCAATTATTTTCTGTTTGTACTGGCTGTAGCTCACCCCAGGCTGAAGCCCAATTTGTGGGTGTTCCTAGGGGTAAAGTACACCACTGAAGACACTGCCCTGTCTCTTGCAGTGTTGCAACTTGCCCTGGCAGTGCTGACTGTTGTAGAATAATTTATAATTTCCCCAAGACATGTCCAAGCAACAGAGAATGCTGAGGAGGAAAGTATACAAACTATACTGCCAGGCAGTATAGGCAGTCAGTGCTGTCAAGGTTGCCTCTTGTAAACATTTGCCATTCTATTTTACCTGGATACTTCTTGGGGAACTCCTACCACAGTCGGCGTAGCCTTTGTATACAAACAGATAGCTAATCACACAGCCCTGCCAGCACTGACTGTGGCAGAATAGTCTGTATACTTTCTTCCTCTGAATATCAGTTGCAAAGACTTGCCTTGGAGAAGTTATACAAACTATTCTGACTCAGTTAGTGTTGATAGGGTTGTGTGATCAGCTGGCTGCTTGTACACATAGGCAGCCCTTACTGTGCCAGAAGAGTTTGTATAACTTTCCCCAAGGCACGTCCAGGCAGCCAAGGACAGCGAGGAGGAAGCTGTACAAACAATTCTGCCAGTTAGTGCAGCTTATGTTTGCTAGAAGCCAGCTGTGCCCTGCCAGCACTGAGTGTTTTACCTGACCTCTCCCTCTGCTGTGTTGAACGATGATGCCCATCTCCTACTCCTAGAGACCAGTACGGTCAATCAGCCCTCATCATGTATTTGTCTCTTTGTGAGCAGCATAGTCGGATAGCATGCCCCTCCTCCAACGGCTTTCTGATGACGCTGTTCAGCAACTGTAGCTTGGATCAGAATGGGACCAAGTGCTACATGTATAATGTATATCTTAGCTGTCATTTGGCTTTAATATGTACTTTTAACAGGAATAAATATACAAAGAGAAGAAATGGAACTGTTCACATGGAAAATAGACCAATAAAATATTAGAGAAAATGGAGGTCATCAACTCATTATTGAGTGTCCTCTACACCATTCTATATGTGTGCTTACATTTGCAGCGACCCTTAATTTGCAGACTCACCAGTTATGGTGCGGTCTCCATAACTAAAACTGGATCTAAAGAAAAAAGACAGAGGGAAAAGGAACCCACTGGAAAGAGCTACAGGTGGACCAAGCTGCTTAAAAAAGGTAATGTTTATTGCACAAAAAGATTTTTTAATGATACATTTTACAAACACTGGGTACCCATCACCACCACCTAAACTCGCTTAAAAAAGACAACATTGTCTTGGTAAAAACAGCAACGTCATGAACTGTGCATGCATACATCAATTATCCACCCTAACGTTTAGATATAAAGTGCATGGATGACAAGGAGTTGGCTCGCAGATCCCGGTGATCATCACCATTGATCAGAGTGCTCAGCTTGTCATTTATGCTCAGGGAGCCCCCAGCTGGGAGATAAACAGGGGTAATGATGAAACATTGGCTGTACACTTTAAGTTGAGTCCCTGGGATAGTGTACCACTAGTTAGCTTAGTGGTTTTGGTTGAATGCTGATGTTAGATCCTGTGTAGAGAGTGGCATATAGCCACTGTTAATTAATAGTCCAGGTATTCAGTCATTGGTAACACCATATATTGCATAACTAGACCAAAGTTCAATCCCAGAGATTATGCAGCTCAGGAAAATTAAACTCACATCAGAAAAGGCATATTATGGATAGATTTAAAGTAGAATCACTTGCACCACTGGTCCGCTCACCCGACCATAATGAACAGGAGTCTCAGATACTCAGGCAGGTGTCCCAATGTCTTCTTGGAAGTGCATAAATAACATAAGAGTCACATACTGCGTGGAGCTATTCAGCAAGAGTGCTCTTCTGTTGCATATGGATCCAGGTAGCTTAGCTGGAAGGTCTGCTGAACGCTATATCGTGCTATCAGTTGTACCGAGAGCCGTTCTGATGGCTTATCCAAAAAATGGCTGCTGCTAGCTTCAGAAAGTGTGCTGCGCATGCGCCGGCGTGGCGTGATGCATCATCCGTGACGTGAAAGGCATCACCGTCGTGGTATTGTCTCCGACCTGTAGCTCATTACAGTGGGTTCCTTTTCCCTCTGTCTTTTTTCTTTAGAACCAATAAAATAATACCTGCATTGTTCTTCAGTTTTCTCCTCTCTTCTTGACAGAAAAGAATGACTAAAATCATAGCAATTGATGGCCATGTGCACATACCTTAATTTGTGGCATGCACCTTTGTGCCAAGGAGTGTCTTGGTGGTCTTACTCAGCTAAGAAACTGCCAAGTACAACACTATTTATGTTGATAATAATTATTCTCTGCTTTCTTTAAAGAATGTTTTGACTAAACTATATAAAACCATATTTTCTTTAAAATGTCCCCAGTAATATCTATTAATTTTGATATATGGAGTGTTGTGTTGTTTTCCAGTGAATTGCTGCTACACGTCATGTCAGTTTATTGTATTTAAAAGATGCATTTCAGTGATAAACTGTAAAAATAAGAAGCAGACTGTTATGCTGACTTTGGCTGCAGTTACATAGTTTTATATAGTGTACTATAAATACATCAGCATACACTTAAAATTCTAGTCAGGTTGTACAATTCGATAGGACAGCCTCTCGCAATCATAAAAAAAAAGCTATTAAAAACCTGCAAATTGTATCTCTGTTTCATTTTTAAGTTATTTGAGATGTTTTTCTGCTACTGCGAGAGTCTTGCAGAAATTACTATGTATTGATCTGACACTAGCACAAATGACATGCGAGTCAGTGAATGGCCTATCAACCAAGGGTTGCACATAACAGTGCCTCATCATCTCAAGGATCAGAGGCCTGCTCAGAAGTTAATCTCAATGTGAAAATCCACATAAAGCACTGCCCATCACATGCAGCTGTTTACCTGCCTGCAAGATAGGCACTTTTATTCCCCATTTGGTGAAGTCACTGGAAACCAATGTATTCATTTCTGCAGCACCTATCTATTTCAAGTCATAAAACAAAAATGTTAAATTTACCAGACTTCACTTAGGATTTTCACGTAGCTTGCAGAGAGGCAACAGTACAATGCCTATAACTCAATGCAAATTAGAACGCCTATAAGGCCAAGGCACAGTGATGAACACCTCCTCTGCTCTTCACAAATAAAAATGAACATTGTTTTCAACAAAGTGTTGCTTCCACTCATGCTGTAAGGATCAGGTCATCATTTTGGTTTCCAGATCCAGGCTGGGTTCCAAGGAGCTAAGTTGTCATCTACCATCAAGACAGTCAATTGTGTAAAGCAAAGTGCACATCTAGTTGGACACCCGGTGCATTCTTTGCTCTAATGTGTGGGCATTTCTCTCTGTAGTGTACGGTGAAAACTATAGACAAGCTCAATATAAACAGCAAGGTTTACAATTTCTAAAAGGACAGCTATTAAAACGCAAGTAAAGGCATAGGTAAGTAATTAAGTTTACAAAGAGGTATGGTATCCCTGGTTACAATAAAAGCTAATGTGTTTTAAATGTGCAGTTAAATATGTAAAACATCTGATGCATTTATTAGAATTGGTTCTAAAGTAATGTTTTATATTACAGCCCTTTTCCACATTGTCCAAAGTACTTGGACCATAATTTTTTCAGTGCTGCTTTTTTGATGTTGCAGAGTTTTTGAACACAAATGATACATTTGCCTTTACATTGCACACAGTGTTATTCGGTATACACAGATTATTCACACTGGTTCTTGCCCTAAAAGGAACTTTCCTTTTTTTTTGACAATGAAAAGATGTTCTATCTGGCCTGCTACAACTCTATCCAACACATATCAATGGAGAACCAAACCCAATTTCTACCTTAGGCAAACAAGGACCAGTAACCAAAGCACTGTAGGAGGGTACATCACTAAAACCACCGTCTACAATGTGTACTTACTGACATGTCCTGCCATCTCTGGATATGTGTTGTTGCTATGTTGGGCTGCTGTAAAGACACACCTCTTCTTTTACTGAAATTTTATTAACGTTTTCCAGTATTACAAGAGAAGTGAAGCAATACAAAAACTAAACGTGCACTTAAATTAGCAGTACATGTTGTACAAATTTTGCTCCTCAATCACAAAGTAAAAGAAACACTTTTTCAATGCATGCTCTGGACCAGGGGTCTCCAAACTTTTCAAACAAAAGGGCCAGTTTATTGTCCTTCAGACTTTAGGAGGGCTGGATGGTGGTCAGCGGGGCAGAAATTATCCTGGGCCACCATCAGTGAGAATATATATGGCTTCAGGGTTGGTGGTCAGTAGGAGGAGTAGTGCCCCTATCAGTTGGAGGAATAGTATCCCATCATTGGTATCAGTAGAAGAAATAGTTCCCCCTTGTTGGTGTCAGTGGGAGGGAATAGTGCCCCAAGGGCCGAATAAAGGCTAGCAAAGGGCCACATTTGGCCCTCGGCTGCAGTTTGGTGACCCCCGCTCTGGACCAATAGGTTGCATAACAAATAAAAATAGTAAATATAAAGCTGGCAGCATATTTCCTCCTGTACCAAAATATGGCTATAAAATTCATTTAAAGTGGACCCCTCTCTGTTTAAAGAGTGCATATTTTGTGCCCTCCCCCTCCTCCTCCCTTTACCACATTTGGAAAGTTTTAAGTTTTTTTGGGGTAGCAAATACCTTTTCCACGAGGTACTAGGTGAGGATGACATTCGCTGGGTCTGCACCCCCCACTCCACCCCACCCCCACCTACAGCCTCCTGGAATACGTCACACATCCCAGAAGGCATTGAGAAAATCTCCTCCAATCCACAGATCTCACATATGCGCAGTGGGGCACTGACTGTGATTGATCAGGAAGTCACAGTCAGCTCTTGAATCCAAAATGGCATTGTGGGACAGAAGACGGCACTGAAGGAACCAGGTTGTGTGGAAACAGTGCTATACTCCAAGTGCTGGTAAGTACCTGTTTTGTACAGTACATTTAGCGGCTGACTTTTACTTTTTGCATGAAGTATACTACCATACCTCCCAACTTTTTGAGATGGGAATGAGGGACACCTACTAGCAAAAGTATGGAGGCATAGGACACGCCCTCTGTCACGCTCCATTAACCACTTAAGGACCGAGCCTCTTTCTGAGATTTGCTGTTTGCAAGTTAAAAACAGGGTTTTTTACTAGAAAATTAAAACATTATACTTCTTTTTTTTCAAACACCTTAGAGAATTGCAATGCTTTCTGTTACACCGTACTTGCGCAGCAGTCTTACAAGCGCACTTTTTTTTTGAAAAAATACACTTTTTTGAATTAAAAAATAAGACAACAGTAAAGTTAGCCCAATTTTTTTTTTTATATTGTCAAAGGTAATGTTACGCCGAGTAAATTGATACCCAACGTGTCACGCTTCAAAATTGCGCCCGCTCATTGAACGGCGACAAACTTTTACCCTTAAAAATCTACATAAGCGACATTTAAAAAATTCTACAGGTTGCATGTTTTGAGTTATAGAGGAAGTCTAGGGCTAGAATATTGCTCTGGCTCTACCGATCGCGGTGAGACCTCACATGTGTGGTTTGAACACTGTTTTCATATGCGGGCGCTAGTCATGTATGCGTTTGCTTCTACACGTGAGCTTGTCGGGACGGGGCACGTTTAAACATTTTTTTAAATTATTATTTATTTTTTTTTAAAAATGTGTCACTTTTATTCCTTTTACAAGTAATGTAAACATCCCTTGTAATAGAAAAAAGCATGACAGGACCTCTTAAATATGAGATCTGGGGTCAAAAAGACCTCAGATCTCATATTTACACTAAAATGCAATAAAAAAAAAAAAAAAATTTGTCATTTAAAAAAATACTAAAAAAAATATGGCCCTTTAAGAGCTATGGGCAGAAGTGACGTTTTGACGTCCCTTCCCCCCTGCAATGATATGGAGATGGGTGGGGGCCATCTTCCCCTCACTCGTCTCCATACCCAGCAAGGGTGAAGACCTGATCGCCTCCGCCGCTGCCGACGGCTCAGGTAAGCGGCGGAGGGCACCGGAGCGCGGTGGGGGGCGCCAATAAAAGTGATCTCGCTGCAAATCCGCCGCAAAGACCACTTTTATCTGAAAGCGGACTGCTCACTGAAGAAGAGGATACCGGGGTTATGGCAGCTAGCTGCTGCAATAACAATGATATTCCTCTTCAAAGTACTGATGTATAACGACGGTGGGTGGTCCGGAAGTGGTTAAAGGAGAATTAACAAAAAATAAAAGATTTGTTAAACCCACAAGGGCTTTTTTTTACCTCTACTATTCCTTTTATTGGCTTTTGAAATTTACAAATGCAGCAATTTAGAAATTGGATGAGAGGTTTAGCACTGGGAAACACTTTTTGAAAGATATATAGAGCATTTTATATACAATTCTATAGATCAGACCAAAATGAGGGACAAATGAGGAGGAAAGAGGGACTGAGGGACATTGCTCCAAATCAGGGACAGTTGGAAGCTATGCACTACCAGTCTCTGGGCATAGACACAAAGCACAACAAGTCACTGGCTGAAAAGTTCAAATGTGTTCCTCAGCCCTTTACAAAAATAGGTGACCCAAGGATGCCTGTCTTGTTCACAGGTACAGATGACTTTTGCCCGATCCTGACAAAATATCAGCAAATCAATAGCCAGTATCTTAAACTTTTTCAGATACAAACGTTAAGCCTGCCAGCCAGTGTGTCAAGCATTCATCAATGTATCATTTGTTACTTGTTTTATCTACCCAATACACATTTCTTATAAATGCACTCCAGAAGGAATGTCTGCTTTTACACTCATTCATCTGTTCATCATTGCTGTAAAAGTGCTGGACAGTTGGCAAAAAATGACACTAAATCTTTTTTTTTTTTTGCTCTTTTCTATATATCTACCTGAAGTATTGGCCACAAATATGAAAATTGAATCTATCAGCCATCAAAATTTATTCAGTGTCAAAAATGAAATATAAGTTCAGAAAATGGTAAAAAAAAAATAAAATAAAATATGTATCTATACCTTCCTTTGGACAGTTAAATTACCACAAGAATATAAAAGTAAAACCTTTTGCATATATAACATCCCTTTCCCTTTCCAGACAGTTACTGTAAAAATGAGAGAAAAGCAAAGGACAATGTTTTTCATTGAGGTCCATTATCAAGTTATATATACAGGAGTCTCAGAGAAGAGCAGCCAATCAGAGCATTGAAGGAGGGAAGCTAAGGTGAATAAAATAAGCTGCAGAGGATCCTGTATCAAATCTAAACTCAGTTAATAAAATATAAATAATCTTTAACATGCCAATGTTATTTCAGTTAAGTTGTTTTATTTTTTCAATTTTTTTTTTAGTCTCCTACCAGGTGATTTTGCCATGAAAGTCCTTGTTAACCACTTCAGCCCCGGACCATTTGGCTGGCCAAAGACCAGAGCACTTTTTGCGATTCGGCACTGCATCGCTTTAACTGACAATTGCGCGGTCGTGTGACATGGCTCCCAAACAAAATTTACGTCCTTTTTTTTTCCCACAAATAGAGCTTTCTTTTGGTGGTATTTGATCACCTCTGTGGTTTTTATTTTTTGAGCTATAAACAAAAAAATAGCGACAATTTTGAAAAAAACTAATTATTTTTTACTTTTTGCTATAATAAATATCCCCCAAAAATATATAAAAAAACATCTTTTTTCCTCAGTTTAGGCCGAGACGTATTCTACATATTTTTGGTAAAAAAAATCGCAATAAGCGTTTATTGATTGGTTTGCGCAAAAGTTATAGTGTTTACAAAATAGGGGATACTTTTATGGCATTTTTATTAATAATTTTTTTTATTAGTAATGGCAGCGATCTGTGATTTTTATCAGGACTGCGACATTATGGCAGACAGATCGGACACTTTTGGCGTGATTTTGGGACCATTCACATTTATACAGCGATCAGTGCAATTAAAAATGCATTGATTACTGTGTAAATGTGACTGGCAGTGAAGGGGTTAACCACTAGGTGGCGCTGTAGGGGTTAAGTGTGTCCTAGGGAGTGATTCTAACTGTGGGGGGAGGGGTTGTGTGTGACACATCACTGAACACCGCTCCCGATTACAGGGAGCGTGATCAGTGACAGTGTCACTAGGCAGAACGGGGAAAAGCTTGTTTACATTAGCATTTCCCCCTTCTTCCGCTCCGTGAGACGATCATGGGTATCCCCGCTGACATCGAGTCCACGGGACCCGCGATCGCGCTCACGAAGCTCCTGGCGCGTGCGCCCGCAAGCCGCCTCTTAAAGGGCAACTTACAGGTACGTGATTCTGCCTTTACGTGCCCTTCTGCTGACATCGGGAAGCGGTTAAAGTGGACCTTCCGTAATTTTTTCAACTTTCCATCTATTAAATCTTCTGCCCTTGTTGTTTTAACTTTGGATAGTAAAACATTTGTTTTCTGCCAGTAAATACCTTATACAGCCCACTTCCTGTCTGGTGAAAAGGCTAGGCTTATGACATCATGCACAGCTCTCTCTCTCTCTCACTCTTGTGAGAGTTTGCCAGGAAGGTAGGCGAGATGAGTCATAAGAGGACCAATGAGAGCTGCAGAGATGGAGTTGTGCCTCTGTCTGTCTGTGTGAATCCAGGAAGTGAACAGGTAGCAGCTTTAGCTGCCCACAGTTAAAATGGATGCAGCCAGACTCAGTGGAGGGAGATTTCTGCAACATATTTGGCAAGTACAGAATCCCAGTATATATAAAATAATATGCAAAGTGGTTGGAGGGAAGCTTTAGAATGATGTTCAGAAAGATGTTTTTATTACAAATTATGTGAGCAGCCTGCAGTTCCTCTTTAACCACTAGCTGCCCGCCCACTGTCATATGACAGCG
The DNA here is from genome assembly GCF_042186555.1 of Aquarana catesbeiana. Classification (NCBI taxonomy): domain Eukaryota; kingdom Metazoa; phylum Chordata; class Amphibia; order Anura; family Ranidae; genus Aquarana; species Aquarana catesbeiana. The sequence continues at coordinate 250,826,267 of NC_133324.1, read as the reverse complement.
GGACGAGGCAGCTGTTGTTCTGGGCTGACGTCATATGACGTGATTGCCCTCCCGAGCCACTAGGGGGCGCACGCGCGCCGCCGGGTCGCTCAGGACCCAATGCGCGTGCCCGGCGGCTGTGGTGTCCGCCGGGCACCCGTGATTGCCGGGTAACAGAGCAGGACCGTGGATCTGTGTGTGTAAACACACAGATCCACGTCCTGTCAGAGAGGAGAGGAGACCGATGTGTGTCCCTTGTACATAGGGACACCGATCGGTCACCTCCCCCAGTCAGTCCCCTCCCCCCACAGTTAGAATCACTCCCCTAGGACACACATTAACCCCTCGATCACCCCCTAGTGTTAACCCCTTCCCTGCCAGTCACATTTACACAGTAATCAATGCATTTTTATAGCACGGATCGCTGTATAAATGTGAATGGTCCCAAAAATGTGTCAAAAGTGTCCGATATGTCCACCGCAATATTGCAGTCAAAATAAAAATCGCAGATCGCCGCCATTACTAGAAAAAAATAAATAAATAAAAATGCTATAAATCTATCCCCTATTTTGTAGACGCTATAACTTTTGCGCAAACCAATCAATATACGCTTATTGCGATTTTTTTTTACCAAAAATATGTAGAAATATACATAATGGCCTAAACTGAGGAAAAACTTTGTTTAAGAAAAAAAAAAAATTGGATATTTATTATAGCAAAAGTAAAAAATATTGTGTTTTTTCAAACTTGTCCCTCTTCTTTTGTTTATAGCGCAATAAATAAAAACCGCAGAGGTGATCAAATACTACCAAAAGAAAGCTCTATTTGTGCGGAAAAAATAATAAAAATTTCATTAGGGTGCAGTGTTGCATGACCGCGCAATTGTCATTCAAAGTGCGACAGCGCTGAAAGCTGAAAAATGGCTTGGGCAGGAAGGGGGTGAAAGTGCCCTGTATTGAGGTGGTTAAGGACGGCTCCCAGTTATGTTTCTGCATTTTTATGCTGTAGAGACTACTAGCAGCAATGTTGACACGCATTGTGCAGGCATGGTCCACCGCTGTCACTATAAGGAAGCCAGTCCAGAGAAAATGTTGAAGCAAGTGAATGTACACAGGAACCGGGGAATTAACTTCCTGCGCCATTTCTGCAACAGTAATTGCAGAGGGATCAGAGCATGCAGCTCCAGCTTTCTATTCTATGTACTGCCTTTCACAGACACAGCAGAATAGAGAACTGATCATTCCTAATTAACAAAGGCGTTTGCACTCCAATGTTTTATCTGTAGAAGAGTGGTGTAAGGTTGTGCTTGCACCACTCTTCGTTAATTCACCCAAAGTGTCTACATGCACTAAATAATTGCTTGAGTGTGCATGTTCTCACACATTACACAGAAAATCTCAAAACATTAGCAGTGACTGATGTGTATGACCTTCCGTGTGAAAAGCGGTCTGCTGGAGCTCAAGTGATCATGTATTTATGGACATACATAGTATATTATGTCTTGTCTTGAGAAAAGTGGGCTGCACCCCACCGGAACATTAACAATAATAAAACCAAATTGGAATTTTCTCCTGCTGCCAAGTCCACTGAGTGCACCAGCAGTCTCCTTCATATAGTTTATCGTGAACATTCACGATTAATTGGTTTATGCATTTATACTGTTTTACACTGTTATTAAAGAAAACATACGAGGTATATATTAAATGATTTAATAAATATGAGAGTCCCTGATCACATTCATATAGTTCTACATTTCCATAAACAGTCATCACATTCTTAAACAGTCACCACTTATACATTCTAATAAACATCTTCAGAAAATGTTTATTGTTATTATTATTATTATTTTTTTTTTTTTTTTTTTTCTGTTAAAAAATTATTATCATTATTTATATAAGTAATTTAGTGCAGAAAGTTATAAGAAGAAAGTTTTTAAGAAAAAAAATTGTGTTGATATTGAGTCCCCCGTTAACGCCAATGGAACCGTTCTAACCAGTGTGACTCAAGTCGCTCTGACTTAGAAAAAGATTCCTGCACTACTTTGGGGTGACTTCAACAGGACATGCATTGACTGCTGTTAAAGAAGCTGCGATGCAGTCTCGCGGGGATATCGACTTCAAAGTCATGACTTTGAAGCTGCGCTGGTGTGAACCGTGCCTTAATAATTATTGTTGAGTAAACATTGTAAAAAATAATATTAGTTAAAAGCTAATAGTGGTACATAGCATAGGCTGTATAAATTGAGCATCTTAGAAAAGACGTTTTGGGGACATTCTGAATCGTATCCCCGTAGGCAGTGCGATTGCGGGAAATCACATGGTCAACAAAAACTTGATTTCCCTGCGGCATGCGCCTTTGTTTTGCGGAAACGCAGGCCCCGCAGTCCATTCATTTTAATGGGCTGCCGTGTCCGCGTAAACATGGCCCACACAAAATGCAGAAGTGTGAATCTAGAGTAAATATTTGCTGATCCTACCAGTAGAGGTGTTATTTTTCCATTTCCATTTCCTGAATTTTGCATGCTCTTCTTGTGTTTGCATGGGTTTCCTCCCACACTCCAAAACATGTTGGTAGATTAAATGGCTTCTGTCTTAAATTGACCCTAGTATGATATTCTACTGAGCAGCCCAAGATGGCTGCTTCACCATCCAATTTATAATTAAAAGTGCTCTTGAGATATAGAAGGGACCCTGCAGTGCCATGTTATTTTTAATACATTGCCATTGTAAAATAAAGAGTTGTTCTAGAATTACTGAAGAATATATTGCTGAATGCACAAGTCCTTAACATCTGGTATCTGTATTATAACTAATTATTTAATTACTCTATTAACCCACTAGCTTTTTTCAGAGAGCTGCAAAGCATACTGTACATTCAGAAAAAGACAGCGCCCACTGTGATGTGTGCAAAGATGTAGTAAATTCATATTCGCAAAACTATGGCTGTCATGGCACCACATGAGTGACGCTCTGTCATCACCCTTGATGCTACTTTGCACGTCTGCACATGCTCAATGGACTCCTTGAGTACCGCTGTATCCATCTTGAGAAAGGCGTGCTGAGCTGCTGCTATAGTGACCAAACCGGACGGGTGGCTATCGCTCCAGAGCAAGACTGGAGCTACTATCCCTACCTTCAACTAACTCCCAGTGCATAGCCTGGATGAATGAGCAGGACATCTCCTGTCATCACAGTTGCAAGTCTATATTGCCAAAGGCTGGGTGAGGGCACCTGCCGGTCCACGATCTGTTTTATTAGTTCCACACTTCTACATAGTGAACTCTTGATGGTTACGCACAGTTTCTTTACCCTATGCTCCACTATAGGCCGCTATCAGTGATACTGAGACTGTGTTATATATACTTGACTTCACTGAATATATGCCTCCACAGCCATGTATCCAGTGGGAACTCTCGGGCTGTGAAGACAGACCAGTTTACTGTGATTAAGCGCTTGCTGTTTACAAAACGGTTACCTAAGGATTCTCTTCCTGATTGATACATTCATGGAGTCACACACCTACACATTTGCTCATATGAGTTTGAAACCTGGGCAGTAACTTATACAATGGATCAGACACCCTGTGGATCTTTATTTCACCAAACAAGCCAGTGTACTACTCTATGGGCTACGGTTGTATTACGTGTTTGTGAGCAGTTCTGAATATTGCAGCTGCATTTTCATTAGATAACGTTGTCTTTTTTAACTTTTTTGAGGTGCTGGTGTCAGGAATTTTTTGCCTAGTTTTTTGTACCAACATCTGTAAATTTTTATTAAGGTTCCTTGGTAGTCATGGTCCTTGGTAGTCTCTTTTGGGTGAGGTATTTCTCCACCTTGTCCGTTTTGTGTATATATTCTCAAAACTATGCCTGCCTTGAGGACAGCCACTCGCTCATTGTCCACACTCATGCACACATCCTGGCCTTCAGTAAATGTAAAAAAATTACTCTTTAGCATCAATCAAAACCAAGAGCATGCCAAACACTGTTCTATTTGTAAGGGCTTGTTCCCATCAGTGCGTGTATGGATACTTATTGTGTGGTGTCAGCATAGTGCAAAGATATGCTCAAATTCCCAAATAAGAAAGAATCTGGAGTATATTGAATGGCCAACAGTGTCAAAAACTGAAGAGAGATCAAGAAGAATGAGTATCAGTATCTGAGTGAGAGACATCAAGATAAGCAAGCAAATCCTGCCAGAGACTAATCCTTATGTGTGCGGAGAAACAGTTTTCTATACACCCTTGTAAATGAGAAGTCTGTATTCCTTTTCATTAAATAACTACGTTTGACACGCATGTAGACACGACTGTGTCACACTCTATACCACCCACCCCTCTCATCTTTCTGCAGTCTTCACAACATGCCAACTTGCAAATGAATAGCCTAAATGAGCTCATCTCCTGGATGTGTGGCTCTCTGAGACATTATATACTGTAGCAAATGCCTGCATGAGTTCCTCCAGTATAATGAATGTTCCAGAGGAGTGTCATAGCGAGCCTGTAACACAGATACAGTGTATCAAATATTCCTATGTGGGTTTCATAGTCATTCTTATTTACTAGTCCTCTGAGAGCTTCACAGAGGAATAAAATGCTAACAGGAGCTGCAGCACATATCACACAGGGCCAGACTTCAAGAATATGACCTAAAGGTCACTCTTTCAGCCCGAAGTGGTAATGACTTCTATATACAAACCTATTCTTTTTACACTATGCTTAGGCGGTGTGTTTTTTATTTTCTTAATAATATATGAAAATCATATATTTATGCTTTATGCAGACAAGGGCACTGCAAAGTGTACTTTGCCCCAGTGGACATTTGCATCAATAATTTAAGTGACCTGCAAGCCCTTTTTTACAAGAAAAAAAAAAGTTAGAACTCTTCTACACTAACCTGATCCCATTGTTCAATAACAACATTAGACATGATGTGAAAAAAGTTTAGTCCTTGGTGAGCAATTAAAAAGTATCTCTGGTTTAAATAGCTGTCTTTCTGTTTATTTAGAAGTAAAATAAGAAAAAGTTATTCTTAGGTCAAATTGCTGAAAGTTTTTTTTTTTTTTTTAATGAGTGACATATTTAAGTTTTTCAATCTCTAACCGGATCCCTTGTTAGCTGCGACCCTGTGGGTATAAAACACTATAGGCTCCTTCAAGTAGATCTACAGCCGGTCCTGCCTTAAATCGATGTCTGTCTTGTTACAAAATGTGTGAGACATTGTACTTTTGTCCCATTCCTGTCAAGGCTGGCGATGTGCCCAGAACAATTCCATTCTGAATGCATGTTGATGATTACGTTTGAACTAGTTCAAGAAATAACTAAATCACCGAGTACATTTTGCTTGAGTTTTTTCAAGAGCCGCCTCATACAGAAGAGTGTAAATGTGAAGTAAATTAATTTTGTGTTGATGGGATGTGCAGGCAAAGTCAATTAGTATTAAGTAAGAAACATACAGATTACAATCAAACCATAATGCTGCTTATAGCTTAAGTGGTATAAATCAGTAAAAGATGCATTAATGATGTCTTTTTAATTAGGTCATTATGGCTAATGATTTTTTTTCTGTAATCATTAGTATAGCCAATGCCAAATTTGCATTGCTTTTAGAACACATTTATCTAATTGGATAATAGATAGCATTCCATTTTGCCTTTTTTTTTTTCCCTGTCAATCGGGCTAGTGGAAATATACATTTGGGGAAGGAGTTGGTAATTACATCTACGCTGAACTTTAAAAACGTTAGCACTTGGTGTGACCTTTCCAAGCTTCGCAAATGGGTCTAAGTTTTGCTTTGTAAAAGCTAATTACTGTGTCTTGGAGGCATGAAAAGAGGAATGGTATTTGGGGAAGACTGCAAAATTCTTCACATTTGTCTCAAAAAGAGAAGGAATGCAGAATAAAGGCAACTAATTAAGAGATGTACAAGGAAGGAAAACCCAAAACTCCACTAGCTTGAAAACCAGTGGAGACTTCAAACAGTCTATGAGCCAAGGAATACATTTGTCTAATGTGTCTGAAATAATAGTGTGTTACTAATAGCCAGTAATCAGATTTTCCTTTTCTTTATTCTAATTTGAAATGACTGTATAAAAGCAACATTCTCACTGGCAGCTAACAAATATTAAATTGTCCATATATTGATCAAAATTCATCCAACTGAGCATGGACCAGCAGAATTTTGATTATTGTGGTGGCCATCCCTTTTTGACGTTGAAGGGACTAGTGTTTACCATCAGTAAATTCACAGACAGTTTGTAAAAACCTGTGATTTTTACAGCTGTTCGTGAATGTCCATTATGGACATGAAGTATGTGTGAGAACACTGCCTGCCAGGCAGGGCTGTCTTCATAGCATCATGGAACCCTGGGCAAAGTAATGCTCTGGGGCCCCTACAATGGAGACAAGCGGAGATTCCCCTTTTTCACTACACGAACAATCATTCTGTACGGCAAAGAAACAGTGGGAAAATACTACATACATAAAGTAACAAAGCTGTCCTGTGCATATAATATATCTGCTAGATTGATGTCTCCTCAGCACTCTGACCCCTCTGCACCCTAGATATCCCCTCAGCACTCTAACCCCTCTACATCCCAGATATCCCCCCAGCACTCAGACCCCTCTACACCCCATATAACCCCCCAGCACTCAGACCCCTCTACACCCCATATAACCCCCCAGCACTCTGACCCCTCTACAGTCCAGATATCCCCCCAGCACTCTGACCCCTCTACATCCCAGATATCCCCCCAGCACTCAGACCCCTCTACAGCCCAGATATCCCCCCAGCACTCAGACCCCTCTACACCCCAGATAACCCCCCAGCACTCTGACCCCTCTACAGTCCAGATATCCCCCCAGCACTCTGACCCCTCTACAGTCCAGATATCCCCCCAGCACTCTGACCCCTCTACATCCCAGATATCACCCCAGCACTCAGACCCCTCTACAGCCCAGATATCCCCCCAGCACTCAGACCCCTCTACAGCCCAGATATCCCCCCAGAACTAGGACCCCTCTACACCCAAGATATCCCTCCAGCACTCTGACCCCTCTACATCCCAGATATCCCCCTAGCACTCTGATCCCTCTACACCTTAGATATCCCCCCAGCACTCTGGCCCCTCTACATTCCATATATCCCCCCAGCACTCTGACCCCTCTACACCCCAGATATCCCCTCAGCACTCTGATCCCTCTACACCCCAGATATCCCCCCAGCACTCTGACCCCTCTACAGCCCAGATATCCCCCTAGCACTCTGACCCCTCTACAGCCCAGATATCCCGCCAGCACTCTGACCCCTCTACACCCCAGATATCCCCCAGCACTCTGACCCCTCTACACCCCAGCACTCTGACCCCTCTACACCCCAGATATCCCCCCAGCACTCTGACCCCTCTACACCCTAGATATTCCCCCAGCACTGTTACCATATATACTATAAGATACCCCTTGTATTGTGACCCCACTACTTCCCTGATACCCCCTACACTGTGGCCTCTCTACATCCCTGATACCTCTAGCACTATAGCCACCCAAGATACCCCAAGCATTGCTACCCACTATACACCCCAGATCCCCCCTCAGCATTGTTTTCCCCCATACAACCTTGATATCCCCCAGTACCATTATTCCATACATGTAGTACCCCCTTTACCAGTGGAGATACAGTGTATGTGAACTTTTGGCTGTCTGCCCACCTCCAGCACTGGCAAGTGGGCTCTCAGTGCTGCTGACTCAGCAGTTCCCACTCCTACCCCGCAGCAATGGAGTCCCGAGCTTTCAAGCTGCTTGGGGCGCGGTCAGAGCATGGCGCTCTGGCCCTGCCCCTCCCTGCTGGCTGTGAAATAATAGGTATCGTTCTGCACAGCACAGCGCACCGCTTCCAGCCTGCCTCTCCTGTGTAGGGGCCCCCCATGCAGCTGGGGCCCCTGGGCAGTGCCCAGGTGTGCCCACTCATTAAGAGAACCCTGCTGCCGGGGCGGGACCAGGGAACACATGGGTCCATCCATCTTACGTGACATAATTATACATCTCTAACATTCTTGAATTATTCTTCTGTTGCTCTACCTGTGGCTCTGCTGCTGCAATCCCACCTTCCGGCTCACACCCACCACTGCCAGCATTAGTGGTTTGTTGCAAGGGCCACTTGGTGTCTAGCAACCAACCACGTGTTTGGTCCACCCCCAGCATTCAGTGGAGGAGAACAGAACTAACAAAACAAACAGAATATTGACATGCTTTAAAAAGGGGATCAACTCCAGAGATAAAACAATAATTCTCCTGCTCTACAAGACTCTGGTCCGGCCGCACCTAGAGTATGCTGTCCATTTCTGGGCACCGGTCCTTAGGAAGGATGTACTGGAATTGTACTGGATGTACTGGAATTAGATAGAGTACAAAGAAGGGCAACAAAGCTAATAAACGATCTGGAGGATGTTAGTTATGAGGAAAGGTTGCAAGCACTGAACTTATTCTCTCTGGAGAAGAGATGCTTGAGAGGGGATATCATTTCAATTTACAAATACCGTACTGGTGACCCCACAATAGGGATAAAACTTTTATGCAGAAGGGAGTTTAACAAGACACGTGGCCACTCATTAAAATTAGAAGAAAAGAGGTTTAACCCTTAACCACGTAGAGGGTTCTTTACTGTAAGAGTGGAAAGGATGTGGAATTCCCTTCCACAAGTGGTGGTATCAGTGGGGAGCATCGATAGTTTTAAAAAACTATTAGATGAGCACCTGAAAGACCACAACATACAGGGATATACAATGTAATACTGACATATAATCACACACATAGGTTGGACTTGATGGACTTGTGTCTTTTTTCAACCTCACCTACTATGTAACTATGTAGCTTCCTCCTCCAGACCTGACTGTGCACCTCTCTCCCTGCTTCATCTGTAGCTGAGGGCTCAGACTGAGTCAGGACTGCACTAACTGTGCCGAATATAAAAAAAACTCACTGTGATACCAAGCTTACTGAGTCATCCCAACTAAGTCCAACCCACAAGTCCCACCACCTAAGACCTGCCCACTGAGTACCACCTACTGAGTGCTGGACCAGCTCCCTTCCAGCCCTCGGTAATTGTGGGATAAAAGATTCTAACGTGAGGGACACTGACGAAGGGACCTCTAATGAGGGGGACACTGATGGAGGGACCTCTAATGAGGGGGTCAGTGATGGAGGGACCTCTAATGAGGGGGTCAGTGATGGAGGGACCTATGAGGAGGGGAACAATGATGGAGGGACCTCTAAATATGGGGACAATGATGGAGGGACCTTTAATCAGGGGGACACTGATAGAGGGACCTCTAAAAAGGGGCATATTGATGGAGGGACCTGTAATGAGGGGGAACACAGATGGAGAGACCTCTAAGGAGGGGGACACTGATGGAGGGACCTCTAATGAGGGAGACAGTGATGGAGAGATCTCAAGTGAGGAGGACATAATGGAGAGACCTCTAATGAGGGGGACCTCTAAGGAGGAGGGCAATGATGGAGGGACTTATAATAGGTGGCAAAGATGAAGGGAACTCTAATTATGGGGACACTGATGAGGAAGCTATAATGAGGAGGTACTACTGCCAGGAAGCTCTGGTAGCTTAAATATTGATCTTTTCACTGTTTTGCATTAAACCAGTCATTGCATGTACTTTTTTGAAGTGCCAGTAAAAAACGTGGCTCTGTCAGTAAATTTCACGAGTTTTGACAGAAAAAAATTGGTGTTGTCAGTACATTTTTGACATCCTGTTAGTAAATTTCACTTCTGGAGGTTGGCAACACTGGAAGAGGCATGCTGGAAAACTTAGCCGATTGGCCTGACAGCTGGCTGTATGCTGCACCTGTGACTCCCAAGCAGACAATTGTGCCCAAATGCACACTGCATGGCCCTCCTGTGACTGAATGCATGTACCCCAACAACAAATGTGGCAGTTGCAGGGTTAGAATAAACCATTTTACATTGGCAGGAGTGCTTCAACAGTCAGCTTTTACCCGCTGCTGTCAAATGATGTGACATGGGAGTGGGGGGGGGGGGGGGGCAGGGCCGAGTCCTGCTGTCTGTGTCAATGGACACAGCAGAACTCGGGAGCAAGCTCGCATGGGTGCCCCCATGGAAAGCAGCTTTCCATGGGGGCACCCGCTAAAGAGGAGACATTCACTTCAACATTCCACAAGTATAGGGGCTGCGAATCTGCCTGTAATGAAGTTGGAGCTGTATATAGACTGTATATAGGAGAAGTGTCCCTGAAGTTTGTTCCAAAGTCAAATGGACATCCCACAATTCCCAATTCCCATCCAAGTTCTAATCCCTCCAATAAGTAACAAAAAAACAAAGTACTGGACTGTTTTCTGACTCTGGGAGACTGATAAAATTTGGTGTGCCTGGCTGTGCAGGTTGCGGGGATCTCATTCTACTAGCGGCTCCTTAGGAGGTGTGCTACACAGAAAGTGAAAAAAATGGACTAAAGGCAGTAAGGATCAGTAGGTAATAAAACTATTTCACAGGGAGAATTCAAAAAGCACAAACTGCTACTTTTATGCAACTGACAGACCACATCACATATGTCTTTTTTTTATTTTGCCCATAGTGCCTGTAACAGATTCATGAAATGTCATTCCTACAGACACAGGACAGATAATGTTGGCATTTTTGCATGTGTATCTCACAGTGGGAGGCTGTTTTCCCTTTTACCATCTAAGTAAACAGGGGGTGGCTTAGCATATAGAAGACAGGCTTAGCAGGCTGCACTTTCAGAAAATGCAGCTCGTCATGTCTAATCTGCCAAGGATGGCAGCTGCACAATGACAGCCAAGAGACATATAAGACTTGTGTGAGGTGTTTTAAGACATTTATCTACAAGTTTGCGGGGACATTGTCCATCTACAAGTCCTACTCATCGAATACTGATATGTTATAAGGTTTTTTGGACAGGGGAGTAAGGAATCTTTGGAGTGATAACCAAGCAATGGGTTCCCATCTATGATGCGCATAGTTTAAAAGTAGTGTGTGTATTAAAAAGTAGTTTCTTGTGTATTATAAAGATTGCCCAACTGTATTTAACTGAGTTATTTACATACTGTATGTTATAGATGTTCTCCATTGTCAGCAGGAAACTTGAAGGTTCACTTAAAAGGAAAGTATTGCCAAAGCTTTTTTGGCCATACTTCTCTTGTGGGCAGAGGCGTAGCTACTTTAGAACCTTTAGGGCCCCAGTACAAGAAACCAGGAAGGCCCCCCCTGATCCTCTTCCCTCCAGGCACGAGGCCCTTCCCACTGATCCCAGGGCCCTTTACTCCCATTGTGGGACCATAATTTATTACAGTCCTGCAGCAGGACACTTTCACATCATCTGCCCTCCACTGAGGAGGAACGCCAGGGCCCAGTTGCAAATGCAACCTTTGCAACTCAGGTAGCTCCACCACCACCACTAGTTTTTTATCCTAAATTTTAGGAGCCCCACTGGGGGGCTTTGGTGAAATATCAGGGGTCTAAAAAGACCTCTGATGTTTCATCTTTGAGACCGAGAAAGGAGATTGAGGACACCTAATCTCCATCTCTGCAGTCTCAAAAGCACAGAATGAATGGACAGGAATAGCTCTGTACAGAGCTTCCCATTCATTTAAAAATTGAAGCATAGTAAACACAGTTCACTATGTTTCAGTTAAGAATGGACGGAGTTAGTAACTGGTACTGATCACTGTCTATTCAGAAGAGGAAGAGGCCCGTGCAAGACATATTTACCCACCCCTTCCCTGCTCCCCATCCTGACAAATCCCCCCAGCAGCCAGTGGAGCAGGAGAGCACACAGCTGCCTGGGAACAGCAGGACCAGGATAGGAGGAGCAGTGGGGCGGCATATAGAAGAACCAATCCCCTTCCTTTTCCTCCTGCAGCCGCTGAATGCCTGCAGGAGGGGGAGGAGGAGAAGCAGGGTCTAAGTTGTTCTATAGAAAAAAATCACATACTCATTTAAAATGTAAAATCCTTCTTTAAATATATTTGCTGCTTGGTCTGTAACAAGTTACTCGCTAGGGGGAGAACCTCTGGGGGAATCGAAGATGAAAAAGGATCTGGGGCTCTAGTAGATCACAGATTTAGCAATAGCATGCAGTGCCAAACTGTAGCAAACAAGGCCAGTAGACTATGGTCAGTTAAAATGACACTAAAGGTTCGATTTTTATTTTTTAAAAATAACAAACATGTCATACTTACCTCCACTGTGCAGCTTGCTTTGCACAGAGTGGCCCCGAATTTCATTTTCTGGGGTCCCCTGGCGGCTCTCCTAGCTCCTCCCCGTCTCAGATAACCCCCTGGGAGAAGCGCTCTCCTGGGGGGTTACCTTGCGGGCGCGCTACCGAGTCCTGCATTCGGTGTCCATAGCCGCCAAGTGCAGGACTCAGCCCCGCCCCCGCGTCATTGGATTTGATTGACAGCAGCACAAGCCAATGAACCCGGGGTTCTCCAATGGAGAGCCGAGAACCCCGGGCAAAGAGCGGGACTTTCCAGGGCTCAGGTAAGTGAAACGGGGGGCTGGGGGGCCGGTAATCACCAGATCTTTTTTCACCTTAATGCACAGGATGCATTAAGGTGAAAAAACAGGAACCGTTACAACCCCTTTAAAGGATATCTACTCAAGATAAACTGGAGGAGTTTGATGCAGTGGAGACAAAAGGTCCTAAAGAACTGACCCAGAGGCACAGAGCTAGGGAGGAGATAAATCTAGAAGCACATACTGATCCTCTTACCAGTAATAAGGGGTCAAGGAATTCCGGGGGGTGAGTCGTTGTTACATAAAAGAAAAATAGGGAGGAGTATTGTAGTACACACAATATAGCCCCACACAACACAAAGCTTTTATACTCTTATTATACTCAGGTTGGGTGCACAATTATGGTGTTTGGGCAGCTGTAATGTCACTTTTTTTCATACCGCAGATCTATTTATTTAATTGTATCTTGTATATCACACAAATGAAGCAACTGTGTCAAGGCCAATATACTGGTCGCCTCCGTAGGAGTGATCAGGGAATGCAGCTTAGTGTAGCATCACTTATAGCAGTCCCAGTTCCAATAAGCAAGCCTAGCCTACTGGTATGTGGCTGCCCCTTGGAGTGGCATGTTCACTGGCCAGAAAGTACTGGAAGCTGAAGAAAGGAAGAACAAATGAGTTCCTGTGGTTCCAGGAGTGAAGTTGTTCGCAGGGGGGTGGCTAAGATGGAGTCTTGCAGGAAAGTCAGCAGGATTTACGGATGGGTTGGGTCAGTTCAGGCATAGGCAAACACACAGTCAACAGACAGGCAAAGGATTTGTTCAGGCAGCAAGAAGAAACATGGTCAATAAACAGGCCAGGGTTAGTACAGGCAGCAGGTATCGGTGATCTGCTGTGTCCACCAGACACAGTGGTCACAGATGTTGCATAAATGCCAGAAGTGGCAGAACGACGCTTGGCTGCATATGTGCACTGGCTGGGTATGAAGTGGTTAAGAAAAGTGACATGTAGAATCTGATCTGTTGCTGTGGACAATGTTTCTCCAGCACAAGCTGCTCATCACCCCCATATTGCACACCCTGCACAGTGTAAATACAGCTTAGTTGCTCCAGCATGGTTTTGATATTTTATTTATAGAACATTTTATCAGTAAAGTAGCCTCCGCGTTTCAATTGCAATATTTCTCATCCAGAGACACAAGGGAATTAAAATGAGTATGATCCATAAATCCCTGGAGTATTTGTCAGCTACAATAGTATCAAGCAGAATACGCTGGGGAATTACATATAAAACAATAAGCCTGAAACTGCAATCCTTCTTTTTCCTGGTAAGAGTTTGAAATGACTGAATCTATCTAATCCACAGCGGTAAAATGATGTATGTAAAATATAGAAGGCATGAATTTGTGGAAATCTAAATGCTTTGAGAACAATATAGAGCTGTTTTTGAATATACGCCTGCACAGAATACATCAGTGACTCTAGAGTTTAGCATTATCGTTCAAAGATTGTTTTCTTCTTATGAACCAAAAAGCATAATACATTTGGACGTCTTCACTGAACATCCCATGCTCAATGTTTTGCCTTTATTTAGTACAACCAAATACTGCATGGAAGATTAAAGGAAACCTGCTGTAAGAAAACGCTGTTAAAAAGTAATGAGAGAAGCATGGGTCTGCCATTGCTGACCTCCTGTTCTGGAAATGCTGCTTACGTAGATATCATTTCTTTACCCTATTGCTTCAATACTGACTATGTATATGCATGTACATATAGATTTCTGACATATCTCTGATTTTACTGATCTACATACTTCTCAGACATTCGTGACATGAGTATTGAAGCCAGTGGGTCAGTACAACAACCAGATGACTAGCATTTTCAGAAATCACTGACCACCCACAGTATATATACATCATTACTTTGACGTTTAATACCAGAGTTATGGCAGCATCTAGCTGCCATAACCCTGGTATAATTTTTTTTGTGTTGCCGATTTGGCGTCTGCTAAAAGTGATCCCGGCTGTGTATTCGCCACGGGATCACTTGGAGGCCGTGGGAGAGATGCCCCCTCCACCGCTTCCTGGACGTTTTTGGGTTTACTGGAGATGTCAGTAAACCCAGAAGCGATCCAATCCGGCTGATGGCTAGGCAGGAAGTACAGTGAGGGCAAGATGGCCCCCACTCAGCTCTATGCCCTTGGAGGACCAGAGCAACCTCTAAGGTCACCTCCAGTTCACAGGCTTAAAGATTTTTTTTTTAAGTCAATTTATTTATTTTTTCCTTTTTCTTTTAAAGGTAAATGAGAGATCTGGGGGCTTTTTGACCCCAGATCTCTTAATAAAGATAAAGAGGACCTGTCATACTTATTTATATTACAAGGGATGTTTTAATTTATTGTAAAAGGAATAAATGTGATCAAAAAGGAACAGTGTAAAAATAAAAAATAAAAAGTAAAATAAATAAGAAAAAAAAAATTAAAGCGCCCCATCCCTCAGCGAACACATACGTAAGATGCACCCACATATGTAAACGGTGTTCAAACCATACATGTGAGGTATCGCCACGATCGTTAGAGCGAGATCAATATTTTTAGCACTAGATCTCCTCTGTAGCGCTAAACAAATAACCCGTAAAAATGTTTAAAACGTCTCCTATGGTAACATCTTCTTTCACGTTATATAACATTTTTTTTTTTTTAAATCCATTAAAGTGTATTTTTTCCCAAAAAATTGCGTTTGACATAAAATATTGCAACGATCGCCATTTTATTCTCTAGGGTCTCTGCTTAAAATAATATATAATGCTTGGGGGGTCTAAGTAATTTTCAAGCAAAAAATACTAATTTAAACTTGTAAAATAAAAGTTCCAGAAAAGGCCTGGTCAGCAAGTGGTTAAAGCCCAACTCTGGGAAATTTGAAAAATTTCCCTTACAATGGGGCTGCACCTGCACTGTACGGGTTAAATGCTCATTTAGGTTTAGGGGAGAGTGAAAGCACTTTATTTACCTGATCCTCCACTCTCTTGACAGATAGAGCTCGCAAATTCTTTGGCGTTAGACTGTCCCTTGGCATCCTCACATCCAATACCAAGGGCTAAAGAAGAAGCAACCTGAGGGGGACTGGCCTAGCAGCACTGTGGATCAGAGGATCAGGTAAGTAAATCTAGTTTTCAATGCGCCCCGGACCTATACAAGCAGTTAACCCCTGCAGAGCAGACACAGCCCCACTGTAAGAAAGAATTTCCAAATTTCCTGGAGTTGGACTTTAAAGGTGAAGTTTTGGGATTATAAAAAAATGAACCTACATACTCATCTATATGTTGCAGCATTGGTGTGATAGTGCAGATGTCCTATGTCGGCTCTAAGACAGAGAACTAAGCAATCACAACACAACTGATCGCTCAGTTCCCAGCGCCGAACACCGGGCAGGGGAGGGAGCAGGCGAAGCTGGCTTTGGCTCTCAGCCAGGCGCCCAGAGGCGGAGCCAGCTGCCAACCAGGCAGCTGGGTGGATCCCAACATTATTGTCAGGATCCTTCCAGAGCCTGGGACGTCTCTGTCATGTCAGCCTACTATCAGCTAATTGTGGGTCACAGAAGAGCAAAAGTAAGTGCACTCCAGAGACCCACAACAGAAGAATGGTCAAAAAAAGCTTTGGCTATACTTCTCTTGTGCTGTACAAAGAATAGGCCAGCTTTGTGAAAGCAAGTGAACCAGAACAGGGACAAATTGTTACAGAACACTTGTATTGCAGGCTCACATGTCTGCACAAATAGCAGTCGTGATCTCTGAACCTAGCTAGTGGATCATATACTGATGTTCAATGCATACAGTGGACTCCTAGTTTGCTGTGGACATTGAACATCCAAATAAAGCTGCTTCTGTGTCCACTGTTCCTGCAAGGTACATTATGAAACATGCACGTCAATATTTTTTTTTTAAATAAAGCTAAAAAATAACTATTCTGACTAGCTCACTAAGCAATGAAGTGTGTATGTGCCAGGTTATATTGCATATTAATAAACAGCATATGCTATGCTGTCATAGGAATAACAGCAATATATGTAGGGGTAGTTATCTCTGGACTCTTCACTGCCAACTATTACTTGAGCTTCAGCACATGTACTTTTTTTTTAGTTTTCTTCAGCCCTTGTTGCACTATTATCTCTACATGGTATTTAAAAATGTTAATACCAGAGATCAAAAAAATAAAGAAAAAATAAAGAAAAGAGAAAATTATATTTTTATTTTAGATACAACAGCATCATCTCCTTAACATTACAACACTTATTAGTAAATTCTGCTTATATACTGTATACTGTAGCCTGTGCACATAAAACACACAGTAAAGTCTGTGAGCATATCATTTGCTAGCTCATGTGTTATCAATGTTCCATGCATATTTCCTTTCGTAAATCTGGTACAATGTGTCATTTTCCTATCCACAAAATCACAGCATTTCAAAGGTGAAAATGAGAAACAGAACTGATGTATAATCAGGCAATATACGGGTGTAGATGACATGAGAACAGCCAAACTGTTTATTTTGAGTTCACCTGCTAAATAACTATTAAGTTCAGGTACTGCTGCGCTCCTGATAATTATATAAATTCAAAGCACATCGAAACTATATAAATTTATTGGAATGTTTAATCCTGCCTAGGTTGTCTTCTTTAAAAAAAATAGATATACATTGCATTGTATAATGCGTGAAAAAAAGAAACTGTGTTATATTTAGTATGAGCTGCTATAGGAAGAGCAGCGCAGAACACCTCATTATGCAAAACAGATGGAAAAATACTGTTAATAAACATAACTTTTTAATCAAATCAACATTGCCAGTTTTGTTTTAATTACTAATTGTTGTGGATGCTCAAAGCATCTGCTATAGCATAAGTGCTGTGGGGCTAATTCAGACAGAATTACTATTCTGAGCATTCGAAATGCTGATGGTTCATTTTATACATGAAACCACAGCTCTGCGATAGAATACAGCACAGTCAACTCTCGGGGGAGCATTTACAAGTATAAAAGAAAGATTCATTTTCTGGCATTGAATTGTTTCATTAGGAACATTGTCAGTACGATAAAAATCATGCTACAAAGATAAATGTAAATACAGCACAAGGGGAAAAGTTCACAGATGAAGTTTGGTTACTATTACTATCGGTAAAACAAACAGGCCTATGTAGAAAGGAAGTGCAACGATAATATGCAAAGTGCAGTATGTAATATTGGCCCATTAAAAAGCATCTCTTACCTGATCTACTGTAACTATAGGGTGCGTTATCACTAGAGACGAGTGTACAAATGTGACAAGTTCACCAAGATCGGTGTAAGTTACAGCCAACAGGCTGGGCGGTCCGGCACTTGCCCGCGGGGCTGTGGTGTCCTCTCCTCCTCTCCTGAAATGTGGGCACCAGCCACGGTGGCTCTGGTGTCCGCTCCTCCAGCGGCTTCCTCCGCCGTGTCTCCTTTTCCGCCAAAGCGCTAGGCATCCAATAGGATCGCCTGACGCTTTGGCCAATCGGGAAACAGGTCTCACAGACCTGCCTCCTGATTGGCGTGGAGGAACTTTTGTTATGAAAATAGCAAAACTTCATTCGCTATGGTCACACAACTGGGTGGCCTCGGAGCGCAATGCTCTGCGTTCCGAGGCCACCCTTTTTTAAAGCCTATTAGAGCCTCTGGCTCTAATCAGGTGCTTCAAAAAACACACACCCCACATTGAAATCCATGGTCCGGGGCCACTGATATGTAGATCAGGGGGCTGGACGCATGGATAGGGGAGACGGTGCCCATGCGCCCTCTATGGACCGGCCGCCACTGTTACTAGAGATGGATTGTTTTCCTAAGGCCCCTTTCACACACAGGAGGGACCGTTTGTCTGTTTTTCATCCATCCGTTGACAGATGTCAACGGATGGTCATCCATTTACGTCCGCTTCGGTCAACATTGTTTTTTGGATTGGATCAAAGCCTTATTTTTCTTCCATTAAAAAAACATATCGGAGAAAAAAATGGATGTAAATGAACAAACAGTCTGTTTGTTGCATGAAAATATGTCTCAATGACTCAAGTGGTTTAAGTGTATGCTATAGTTCTCTCGGACGTCAGACAGCCAGGAGTGGGGGGATCACGTGACCGCACTGCTGCGGGATGGAAAACGGTATTTAGCCTCATCATTTAAAAAAAACCACACACTGTAGTTAATAATTGTTTAAGTCTGAGGGGATACAACTATTTTTTTGCTGCAAATTGCAGCGGAATAGCGGTCGGATGGGTAGGGTACAAGATCGTCTCTCATAGAGAGGAGAGGCTCAGAGCAGAGAGCAAAGTGACGGAGGCACATAAACTGACCACGGTAATCAGAGCTAAGCAGACATGATTACCACAGTCAGCTCAGACAGGGGGACACAGCAACTGTCAGGATTAGCCAGGTATATTACATGTTAGGAAGGAAAAAATGACATAGATCATGCCTTAAAGGGACATGAATTTTTTTTTTTTTTTTTAGGGATACAACTACTTTAAGCACTCTAGCTGGAGGATGTAAAAAACTGAGGTAAAAACTGCAGAAAAAGTGATGTAAACTTCATACCTTTTTTCATACCCCTCAAGTGATGGGCACAACTCTGCTCATTTCCTAGCACAAATGAGACCCCTCTGGTTTAGCTTTTGGACTTCTATTTAGAAATTTGAGCAGATGTTACGCCCTAGGTATTATATACCGTATATAGGCCCACCATAATTATAATTTTAAAAAAAAATCTAAAATGACAGTTTATAAAATGACAAACTATAAAAAATAAACAAATTAATTATATAAAAAACAGAGAGTGAGTAATAGCAAACAGCAGGTCCAATATTTCTAATATGAACAAGCTCAAAGTAACAAAGTATAACTATGCATTTATTAATATGGGTAGCAAAAAATATAGGGGTAAATAAATACTAAAACAATTTCAACAAAAGTGAATGTGTCAATCCATACCCAAGCAATCCTAAAAATCTAAATGAAAGAATTGTTTGTTTGTGAAATTCAAGATACACAGTCACAATAAAAAAAATGATCCCGGAATATTGCTTTGAAATGAGGCATATTATACTAGGATTCCCAATCCCATCTTCAGCTGCGGGCTTCGTCTAGGCTCTGTATAAATGCAGAAACTGGTTATCATTTATCAATGATCTAAAATACATATAGATAAAAATCTAATCTCCAACATGCTAAAATTACCAAATAAAACCACAAAAGCTTTACTCATCACTAAGAAAGCATTTCAAATCAATGTATTTTTCTTCGAGGTTTAGCAAGGCATAGCAAAGTTCTTCAGGCTTTTTGGGTTTCATACAACATAAAGACAAGAAAACAGCAAACATAAAACAAAACAATGTTGCCTGGAGTACGAGTAGATAAGAGAAAACAGCATTCAATCCATTAGTTACAAATGTAGCTGAAGTAAACTCCAATGCAGCCTTGAATACAGCATTGTACTATACAATATTTTAACATCAAAAAGAATACATTTCCAAATGACTGTATATAGGATAAACATGTATTAAATTATTGCATTTTCCATTAGGATTAACCATATTCCGTGCAACCTTTATTGTGCCGAGCATATGAAGGAGTTGGAGTGCTTGGCATGTGATAGGAGATTAGTATTGTCTATCTATGATAATGACCAGGATCTTTGAAGAGCCTATTCATGAATATGGCAAAATTGGGAGGGCAAAATTAGGGTTATGTGGCAGATCTGAATCTTTTGAGAGATAACACTATGGGTATCCATCATGTTTTTCATGTTCACAAAGCTCAACTTTTCTACCATAGATGTACAGTAAGGGGTGGAGGATATAGCCAGTGTTGTACGATAGCTTTCCTAGCTAGACATTGACACCACTATTTAAAGGTTATCAGAGGGGAGCTCCAGGATTTTAAAGAAGGCCAATCTTTGGCTCAGGTGAATAGTGGAGTTGGCAGTATTAATATTTATTTAAATATTATTAATTACATATATACATAGTTAGTCAGGTTGAAAAAAAGACCATCTTGTTCAACCAATAGAAAAAAATTAAATAAATAGAAAACCTCCATATACTGTACACAGTCCAATACCAACAGTTGATCCAGAGGAAGGCAAAAAACCATGAAGCATTGTCCAATTTGCTCCAGCAGGAAAAAATATACTTCCTGATCCCCCTGAAAGCAATTAGATATTCCTTGGAATATTTATATAGTGCCAACAGTTTATTACAAATTAAAGGGAAACAGTACAGTAAAAATAGAATTCAGTACAAAAGGATTGGGATTAATAATATCAAATGTATTATGGCAGCACCCGACCAGTTTTTGGCATCTCCAAAACATGTGAATAAGGTGTCCTCGTCCCAAAGTACATATCAGACACAGCAGGGAGTCTCTACAGGAATAGTAATATATTCCTACGAGTGTCCAATATAATCTGTGCAAGAGGAATATTTCTGTAAATCTCAAGGTGAAAGCTATAGACACTATTGGTATTCAGTGCAGTGTTTTGAACCACTGTTTGTCTGTAAGTCGAAAGATATCTTGAACCCATTTTTCTTTATATGTTAGTGCCAGTTGGATATAAGAACTAGTAGTCAGGATATGATATATTTTAGATATGAGGCCTCTTCTACATTGAGAGTGAGCTATGAGCAAAATCAATTCAGTTTTATGTAGTGCAAGATCAGAACATTTCTGTTGTGAGTGTTGAGGAGTTGAAGATATCTAAAAAAACATTTCTTGTAAGAGAGAACTCTATCTGTAATTGTTGGAAGGATTTAACTGTACTAGCTTGATATAACTGAGAGGCGTGTAATGCCAGCACTTTTCCATCATTCTGAGCTTTAGAGATCAATCAACTCTGTAAGATATCTGTTATCCCAAATCAATTCAATTCAAATCAATTTAAGTATTAACCTCCCTGGCAGTATGATTATGTCAGATTTTTGAATCTCAAAGCGGCACATTGTTTTGCATGGAAATGTGGCATTTTATATTGTGGGCCTGTAATTCTTAGGAATAACACACTTAAATCTGTGCAAACAAAAGTCTAGTAGACAACCCGGTTATGATAAAGTTTGAAACACAAAATCATAAATTATAATATAATAAATAGCTATAATTATAAAATATAATAATATAATAATAATATATTTTATTCAATAATCTGAAATTTGCTCAGTCGCAAAATCGTTGCTGTCATCACTTTCAGTGTCTGATGACGAATTTCCCCACAAATCACTATCGCTCAATTCTGCAAGTGATTCTAATTCACTATCACTGTTTTCTAGCTGGTCTAAAACCACTTTTGACATAGAGGGACGCTTTTTGAATGCCATGGACGTTCTCAAGTTTCCAGACAGAAAGAACAGTATACATAATATAAAAGTGCAGGCAGGACACTGGACAAAGCACTAGGGACAAAACCAGGGCTGGTGCAAGGATTTTTGACACCCTAGGCGAAACCTAATTTTGCCGCCCCCCCTTGGCTCCACCCCTTACTCCACCCCCTTTTCCCTGCCCATGTATACCCCACCTTTTTAATGAAGCGCTGTTAGAAAAGTTTTAAATGTTTATTGTGTGACTATTAGAAAAAAAATACCCTTGAGATTATTTTTAAGATGACTTCTGAGCACATTGTTGTATTAACTTGCTGTATCGTTTGCTTTAACTAACTCCATAGTAAGTTGTAGGATGATTAGGCTTAACCATATATGGTAGAACAAGAATGTACAGGAAACACTAATTAGCAAATAAAGTACCATTTTGTACCAGGCACGCTATGTGTGTTTCCTCAGCCAATAGAAGCGTTATCCCTATATTATTGTAGGTATTAGGAGGGGGGCTGTTCATCTCTTTGCATGATTCTTACTGCATCTTTTGACTTGTAAGCATCATCCATTTGTGTGACACATCTGAAATAAATTGTCTGCTTTTCAATACATCTGGAATTTGACTGATCGCAAGAGTTTTTGGTCCTCCGAGCCCGAACCAACAAGTGCATTTCGGGTCAGATGGTCCCGACAAAAACTTTGGTGAGTATTGGACCTCAAAGCTCACTGAGAATTAAAAGTCCCCCCACTCAACGTTAGTGGTGAAATAGGGGCGGGGGCCTGAGACCCAGATCCACTGTCTGGTTTCGAACTTCGTGATCCAGTCCTCCTGGTGTTTGAGAGGTAAGATAATTTAACTTATTCTTAATACTCTCTAAGAGTATTTTCTTCTCTTTCTGTTTGATTAATGTGTTGTAATTGCCGACACTGGTATTGATTGTATAATATCTTAATAATACAGTGTGCGAAGACAGAGACACTTGGGAGCGTTGTCTAAGGTAAAAAATAGCGTTACCCGCTGTCCAGGACAGATAAAAAAAAGATTTGAAGTATACCGAACGTCAGAGGGTGAATGCCTGACGTCATCGTCGGAGGTGGATTGCCCGACGATGTAAGCGCTTAAGTGATCTAGGAAGATCACAAAACTAACTTTCTTTTGTGTGTTTAGTTTCTCCTTTCTCATGGTTAACCTTTCTGTTTATGCTGTAACCTTATTGAAAAGAAAAAACAAAAAAACAACAGTACTGCAGAGGCAAGTTAATTATTTTTTGATTCTCCCTATAGTGTGGGGAGTGATGATATTTTTACACTTCTTGTATTCCTATTGTTACCGTGGGCGGAGGGTCACTATACCAGTGTTTTATAGGTAAATGAGAGACCCGTCTGGCGTTGACAATGGGGAATAGTCTCTGTAAAAGAATGTTTTGTGCCTGCTTATGAGGCTGCTGTGTTCCTGATGTGGTACACTGATAACACCAGGCTGCTTTATTATTTTAGCATGCCATGGTTTTAAAGGAAGCACATGGCAGAAATTGTTGATGGTTTTGAGGAGGTAGATGGGAGACATGGAGGTGGATTACATTGTGGAGTGAACAGAATGTTGTGGAGTTGTCAAGTGGTTTGATGAATGTGAGAAAAGAAAAGGCTGAGAATGTTGTGATTACTTTAAATGTGTCCAGTCCAGAGACAGTATGTGACCGAGTGCTAATTTTACTGCCATAAGGAAATAGGGATTTGAATGGGCTTTGCTAAGAGAAGCGTGCAGTAGTTTTGAAGTCCAGAGAGAGGAGAGAAGGGAATATACAGACTTGATGCTTTTTCTCAGAAACAAGAAAATGCAGATTGCCTGACAGACATAGCAGAAGAGAGAGGGAGATGATGATGGATGACTAGTAGGGCAGCATTAACCCTTTGAGCACACAGAGGTTAATTTGTGCATCTGTAAAAATATTAGGATTTTCGGTGGGAAAGAAAGTCCAAATAATAGTCTTAAAGTAAATATTTCTTGGATATGTTACTTTTAGAACTCCCAGATTTTCAACTGTAAAGTGTTAATGATGCAATGCTGTTTATATTTAGGTACATTTGTAAAATTAAAAGGCTAAGTTCTGAATTAGAATATGTGTTTGGGTTAAATAAAATAAAAATGTTTTGGGACCAGAGAATAAGGAGAACAATATAAAAGGTTATTCATGTTTTATTCGATTCTGCTAAAATATCGGGGTCTGAGAAAAATATTTTGATATATATTGAATATATATGTCAAATAATGTAAATGCCACTAGGAAACATTTTATGTCTGCATACTTGGTGGACTTATATTTGAATAAATGAAAGAATATTGTTTTTAACAACTCCAAAGTAAGGAAGGCTTTCTTTGGTAGTTTGATCTGTGATCCTGTGCTCATTCATGTTAGATAAAGAGTATCTATTTTCCCCAGCCCCAATTCAAGTGCAGATATGACATCCCCCCCCCCCTCCTCCTTCTACACAACTGAAGAATGAGGCGAGTTCCTTTTTATGGGGTGGGTGTCTAGTGATTATATGAATGGGTACAAAATTGAACCTTTAGAGGTATTTTAGAGTTTAGAACATTAAATTAAGGTATGAAATAATGTAGACTACACAGTCCTTAGAGACAAAGAAACAATATTGGAAAACAAAAGGTTGCACAAGTATAGATAACATTTACATGTCACCTGATTGAAAACCGGTATTGCCAAAATCCTTATTTAGATATGCAGCAGTATTGACACATGGAGTAACACATGTGTCAAACAGGGGGGTGACTGAGATGTTAAATAAGGTATGTACAGCCTATGGCTTCACTAACTACTAAAAAACTTTTTCCTCTCAATGGATTATATGTGCAAGATACAATGCTTAGGGAGGCATAAGACCATGGAAAGGGAAGTTCCCCACACCGCAATATCCATTCCAACACATTTGCATGGATTTTATTGAATTGGACGAATGTGAAAGGAAAAAATATTGTTTGCTAATCATAGACACCCTGACCAAATGGGTGGAGAATTCCAGACAGGAAGTGCAGATGCACAGACAGTGATAATGGACCCTATTTTGTAAATAAAACTATACAACATTTGAGAGAAGTGATGGGAATTTAAGTGAAATACCATTGTGCCTATCATTCCCAATCAGCTGGATTGGTGGAAAGACATAATGGCATTCTAAAAAGCAAACTGAGGAAAGCTATGGAAGAAACAGGTAAAAATTGGATGTACTGCCTACTAGTAGCTGTGACCAGTATGCATATCACACCCACAAAAGAAGGTTTAAGCCCATTTGAAATGATACATGGAAGGCCATATAAGATACCCTTACAACCAAATGAAACACCTACTGAGGAGTCTAAGCACACACTAGCAGAATACATGTCTAGGCTGTTAAGACAAAGACGTACTAATGATTTTTGTTCTGTCCTAGAAGGTCTAATTCGAGAAGATGAAAAGGTGCATGTGGGAGATTGGGTCTTAACAAAAAGTAATAAGGAAAAGCAGTGGTACTCCCCAAGGTGGGATGGCCCTTTCAAAGTCCTCCTAACTACCCCTACTGCGATAAGGATTGCAGAGAGGTCTACCTGGATTCACCAGTCCCATTGCAAAAAGGTTTTACAGGTAGAATAGGGCCAGTTGGCTACAAGAGGTTCAGAAAGTCCGGCTACAAAGGGAGGTCCTGCACAAGGTGGGACTTGTCTCAAACCGGTGAAGTCTCCCCTACCCTATCTGCTGGAACTCTGTAGCTGGTTTAGATGAAAGGGACAGTAATTATCCTTGGGTTACTGGTGACTCTAGGAGAGGCGTCTATAAGAGGGGGGAGATGTTATGGAAGAGTAGAGGAACCTTTGGATTGGGAAAGAACAGGAAAAGCATTGAATCTAACCTTTATAGAGGGAATAACTAGCACTATACTGGTAGACTTCTGTCAGAGTGCAGATTGTGGGGATACAACTGGGGCTAGAGGACTTCTATGGGCAGATAAATACATTTGCTGGCTCTGGGATGGGGCAGGATGTCAAGCATGGGATCAAGCCCTGTGGACCACAGCACATCAAGATTGGGGGTATAATCTACCAGGGCCTAAAAAGAGTGGAATAAAGGAAAGACTCATAATTACAAAAGCGGCCAACTCCCCCTGCACACATAGTAAGAACTGTAACCAATTATTGATGACATTAAAGGAGTCGAGGAAGGAAGTTCAGTGGTTGTACTCTATGGGAGAATGGGTGTCAGGAACTGACCCCTCAGGCAAATTTTTCCTCCAGGTATTACCACCTAATAAAATCTGACAACAGGAAAAGGTAGATTATGGAAGTGTAGACGTGGCACTATTTCCCTTCAAATTAAAAAATATATATATGTAAAATATTAGGGGAGGTATGCCTCAAATAAAATGAAGTGTGATACATCCTCTGTCTGTTGGTCTCAAAATGTGTTTGAAAAAAAAAACAAATAAAAATATATATAAGTACCAAACATCTAAACAAATGCAACTACTTTATGTATTAAACCTCTGATGCAGTAAACCACTTTTGTGTTGCACCCCCTGGGGGCAAGAATTAAAAATAACCTATACAAGTGATAGTGTTACACCCCCTGTTGATGGATATCAGAGTGTGTGTGTTGAAGGTGCTGAACTTCAGATAGGGTGTCCAACTGATGTGCTACACCCTCTGGAGTCCGCAAACTAAAATCCATGATCTACAATATCTGGAACTGTAGAAATGCAGTGATCTAATCCCTAGTAGGCAAAGTGATAAATATGGATGTCTGCTGTATCAAAAATCTGGTATGTGAATAAAAATCCAATTATGCCAATAGATAAACTTTAAGCAGAAGTGAAAAATAAATTTTAAAAAAAGAAACAAACAACAAAAATGTGAATGCACAATTCAATATACGTCTCTTTGTTACACCACAGTAGGACCACATTCAAAACCAAAACAAATGATGAAATTGTTGCAAACACTAAATTATTAGTAGATAAGTCCATACAATAAATAAAGTGACGTGCTTAAAAAAAAAAAAAACAGTGCTTCATCAAAATTTGGCGCTGATTATCCTTTCAAGTGACAGTGGTGCCAGGTGATATTATCCGTGTTGATAATGTGATTGCACTCACCAGATGACATTACCCCCCCAGGGGTGTTATGCCTTCACAGTGTGAGCTACTGGGTTTTGCTGGGCAATCTGAGAAACGTTTTGCTGGCTTTATCACCGAGATGTCACATAGGGGAAAGAGTAATTCCCATAGTGTGATATTGTTTAAAAAGGCTTTATTTATTAAAAAGTTTAGGAGATATACTCACATGATAAAACAAGTGCCGGCGCTGTGTAAACAACAATCGCCGCTCAGATCGGAAGTGACGCCAAACTAAAATAGAAGTTCTGAGTAAAACTATAAGATTTACTAACCTAACAGTAGAAGATGCCATAGCTTTGGAGACAGGATACCAGGGGAAAAAATTAGTGGTTAGAATGGTTGAGGTACACGGTTAAAACTTAAAAAAAAAGGAAAACTGTTTAGTTTGTGCCAGAGCAAGACTACATTTAGCAACTATTCCTTTTCCTCTAGATCACAATACAGATCCAGAAGGTTTAAAATGTATGTTGTGATTGTATAATAAGAGCTATGAACCTGAAACAAATTCTACCTGTCACACATTGAGTTTGTTGTTTCCCCTAGTACAGAGACCTCAGATACCTCCAGCGGTTGCTGCTTATCCGGGCAACCTTACTTGTTTTGCACTCCCAGGGAACCGTAGCGGGGTGGATCTTGGGTCGCTACCCGATGACTATTGTAAGGAGAGGATTAACATGGGCAATGGTGACTGGGTTGAACATGACATTCAGAGAGCTGATGTCTGGTGGATGTGTGGGGATAAGAAACTGTAAGCTAGGACACTGGCCAATGCCCGAGGGGATTGCGCTATGGTCCAGCTGGCTATGCCCCTGAGGATCCTGTCAGAACACCCCTGGACTAAGAGTCACCAACGGTATTGAAGGGACACCTCCCCCATAGGGTCATTTGACTCTCGGATCTACATAGATGAGATTGGGGTTCCTCGCGGAGTGCTGGATGAGTTTAGGGCCAGGAATCAGGTGACGGCTGGGTTTGAGTCTCTTCTCTGGTGGGTGACTATAGATAAAAATGTTGACTGGATTATATGTATGTATATATATATATACACACACACACACACGTACACTATAACCAACAACGATTTGTAAACTATACTAGGGACGCTGTGAAGGGCCTAACAGAACAGTTGGCCACCACATCTCTAATGGCATGGCAGAACCGAATGGCCTTAGATATGGTCCTAGTTGAAAGAGGAGGGGTATGCAAAATGTTTGGTAGCATGTGTTGCACCTTTATCCCTAATACAGCTCCTGGAGGGACC
The DNA here is from genome assembly GCF_042186555.1 of Aquarana catesbeiana. Classification (NCBI taxonomy): domain Eukaryota; kingdom Metazoa; phylum Chordata; class Amphibia; order Anura; family Ranidae; genus Aquarana; species Aquarana catesbeiana. Next base: position 250,797,999 of record NC_133324.1, on the reverse strand, counting down.
GTGACCAGAGCCTTGGAAGGACTGACTGCTCTATCGAATGAATTAGCGGAAAACTCAGGTATTAATGATCCATTAACAAACTGGCTTGAAGGATGGTTCAGTAAGTGGACTGGACTTATCACATCATGTTTGATCTCAATTGCTGTGGCTTTGGCCGTTTTGGTCACTTGCGGATGCTGCTGCATTCCCTGTATTCGAGGACTTTCACAAAAACTGACTGAAACCGCAGTCTAAAGAACGATGTATCAAGCCCTTCCTACGTCTGAGGAGACCTTTGTGGACATTGAAGCTCAACCTAATGACATACAGACCGAAAGTGTATAACACTGGGACTATCATCGAAATGTGTTGAGATAAAATAGTCACACAAGAGGAGGGAATGTTAGAAAAGTTTTAAATGTTTATTGTGTGACTATTAGAAAAACAATAACCTTGAGATTATTTTTAAGATGACTTCTGAGCACATTGTTGTATTAACTTGCTGTATCGTTTGCTTTAACTAACTCCATAGTAAGTTGTAGGATGATTAGGCTTAACCACATATGGTAGAACAAGAATGTACAGGAAACACTAATTAGCAAATAAAGTACCATTTTCTACCAGGCACGCTATGTGTGTTTCCTCAGCCAATAGAAGCGTTATCCCTATATTATTGTAGGTATTAGGAGGGGGGCTGTTCATCTCTTTGTATGATTCTTACTGCATCTTTTGACTTGTAAGCATCATCCATTTGTGTGACACATCTGAAATAAATTGTCTGCTTTTCAATACATCTGGAGTTCGACTGATCACAAGAGGAGAGTAATCCTAACAGCGCCCATTAAATGCAGCCTCACCAGCGCCCATCAAATGCAGCCTCACCAGCGCCCATCAAATACAGCCTCACCAGCACCCATCAATGAATGTTCGCTTGCTTCCATTCATTCGGGAGTCGGGACACAGTCCTTCGTCGCTGCTGCACTTCTGACACTATGGGCAAACAGAGCGCCAGCTGTCTGCTGATTCTGAGACTTAGTTGCTTGCTGCAGAGAGAAGAGAGTAGGAACACCAGTGGCTGGGCGCCCTAGGCAGCAGTGCGCCTTAGGCCGCTGCCTAGTTTGCCAGTGGTAGTACCGGCCCTGGATAAAACTGATGTGAAATTATTTGACACAGTAATGTCATCAACAAATTACAGTGTAATATGTTTGTTATGTGTTTTGTACTTTTTTTAATTTGCTCCCGGGCTCCGCCCTCATGCATTGCAGGGAACGGAGCCCGAAACAGTAATACACCGGGCAGAGGATCCGGCCAGAGGACACAGCTGGAGGACATCGCAGGATCCTGGGGACAAGGTAAGTAATCTGCACCAGAATACTGCGATGCAGTCCCAAGTGTAGCTCTGGGTTACCACTTTTGGTAATGAAAATTAACCCCTAGCCACACTCGGGAAAACTGCTAGGGAGGTTAAAGTGTATCTACAGTGGGGAAAATAATTATATGATCCCCTGCAATTTTTGTAAGTTTGCCCACTTACAAAGAAATGAAGGGTCTATCATTTTTATCATTGGTGTATTTTAAATGATAGAGATTACCAATAATAAGTATTTAATCCCCAAGCAAAACATGGCTTAGTACTTGGTAGAGAAACCCTTGTTGGCAAGCACAGAGGTAAGACATTTCTTGTAGTTAGTGACCAGGTTTGCACACATCTCAAGAGGGATTTTGGTCCACTTTTTTACAGATCCTCTCTAAATCCTTAAGGTTTCTTGGCTGTGGCTTGGCAGTTTGAAGTTTCAGCTCCCACTATAAATTTTCTATAGGATTAAGGTCTGGAAACCATGACCTTAATGTGCTTCTTCTTGAGCTACTTTTTTTGTTGCCTTGGCGGTATGTTTTGGATCATTGTCCTGCTGAAAGACCCATCCATGACTCATCTTCAGTGTTCTGGCTCAGGTAAGAAGGTTCTTAGCCAAGATTTTACAATACATGGCCGCATCCATTGACCCTCAATGCGGCAAATTCGATCTGTACCTTTAGCATAGAAACAGCCCCAAACATGGCGAGTCCCCCTCCTCAAGATAGCACATGTACAGTCATGCCAATGAACATCTAAATGATTCAGAGAAGGATTGGGTGAAAGTGCTGTGGTGAGATGAGACCAAAATTAAGCTATTTGGCATTTCCTCGACACGCCATGTTTGGAGGAAGAAAAATGCTGACTATGACCCTAAGAACACCATCCCTACAGACAAGCACGGAGGTGGAAACATGATGCTTTGGGGCTGTTTCTTGGCTAAAGGTACAGGACGACTTTGCTGCATTAAGGGCCCAGTGGACGGGGCCATGTATTGTAAAATCTTGGATGAGAACCTTCTTCCCAAAGCCAGAACAATGAACATGGGTCATTAATGGGTCTTCCAGTATAACAATGACCCAAAACATACCGCCAAGGCAACAAAGGAGTGGCTCAAGAAGAAGCACATTAAGGTCATAGTCAGTCTCCAGACCTTAATCCTATAGAAAATTCATGGAGGGAGCTGAAACTTTGAGTTGCCAAGAGTTTCTCCACCAAGTACTAAGTCATATTTTGCTTGGGGATCAAATGTTTATTTTACTCACTGAACTGCAACTTAATTTACAGCATTTGTTTTATGTGTTTTTTTCTGGATTTTCGGTTGATATTCTGTCTCTATCATTTAAAATGCACCTGATAAAAAATTATAGAATCTTAATTTCTTTGTAAGTGGCCAAACTTACAAAATGTGCAGTGGATCAAATAATTATTTTCCCCACTGTAAACTGAAGAGCAACAATTGTATATATTACAGCTTACCAGTCCTCATAAGAGTTGACTGCATTTGTTTTCTTATTTTGTTTTCGGGCTTAACACACTTCAGGGTTGATTTACTAAAACTGGAGATTGCAAAATCTGGAGCAGCTGTACATGGTAGCCAATCAACTTCTAACTTCAGATTGTTAAATTAAACTATAACTAAAAACTTGGAAACTGATTGGTTTCTAAGCAGATCTGCACCAGATTTTGCACTCTCCAGTTTTAGTAAGTCAAACCCTGCCTGTCCTAGGGTAACAATGCTCACTCATTATACCATACTGATAAAAGAGCAGAAATTTTCACTCAAGGGCTGGAAGTGTGCAAGTACTCACCTCTTCTCCATAGGACGATGTTCTGTAGTCTGTAGTCTACAGAAGCAAAATGGGCAGGGTTGACAGCACACTGCTAGCGATTTTAGTGCAGCAAGAATCTACAAGTTCACTGAATTTCTGGCAGGATCAACAAAAAATGTTCTATTCTGGGGAAATGTGCAAGCATTGGAGCCATGTACTGAATAAAAAAATTTTTGCTTGCATATAATTGGAAAATGGAAGTCAGCTTCACCTCATTCACTAAGCTTAAAGTGGATGTAAACCCAATGTCATCCTTTCTAAACTAATGCCATAGGGGTTATCTATAAGGATATACATGCCTCCTATATGTACCTTCACCTGTCAAATGTCTCCCCTCTGTCTGTTATGAGAACCCAAAAACTGCAGATTCTGTGGGTGGGTCTGTTGTCTGGAGCTCGGTGGGTGGAGTCATGATGTCAGTAGACTCCCCGCCCACCTCTACACTCCCCTTGTCAATATGCATTTTCTCCTGCACTGAACTTCTGCTATGATCTCTAACATCCAGTGAAAAGACAGGAAAGTAACCACATGACTTCAGCATGCCAAATCATGCTGAGGTGTGCAACAGCCAATCCTTGCAGAGCTGCTGAAGAAAGGAGTGGGGGTGGGAATTAAAAAATAATGCATGTCTTAGGCTAGTGCACAAGATATGTAAATCACCTGTCACTCACAGCAAGGGGGAGGATTTGACAAAGTTTTTTGCTGCTTGTCAAGATTTATCTCACTGAACAATAAAAGAGGATTGCTCAGAGCTGGATTAACTCTTTGTGGCAAGACTGGGCTCAAATGATAGGAAATCGTATACTCTACATAATGACATAAAAAAAAAAAAAAAAAAAAAATTCGGGTTTACATCCCCTTTAATGAAAATTCCCTTGCAGAATGAAAATTCCCACTCAAATAGAACAGCCTATTTCTTTTAGTAAATCAACCCTATAGTGTTTTAACTAGAGATCCACTCTACTTTTGCCATAAACATAAAACAACATCACCCTATGTATTCAGTGTTATGGCGTTTTTTTAATTACTACCCTAAAGTGATTTGAAACACAGTATGTGTACATTCCTTCCTTTATACTGTACCTATGCTCCCCTTTATTGGCCTTAGGTTTCCTACTTGGATAATTCACATATAATAAACCACATGAGCATTCTCAAACACACACCACACCTGTAAAGAATCTGAGGTGACTGATGCAATAGTAACTTTTCTTCTACAACTATTGTACCCACACATTTTACACCCATTTGCTTCCCCTGGGATTTAAGCCTCTCTGTCTACACCTGTGCTGTGAAACAGACTACAAGAGCAGGAGAAATTAAATTATACATACTGATATAAGACTTAGTAAAGAAAAACCTGTTCGTATTAGTCAGTCAAACAAAGGCTACCAACATCTTATTAGAAAATCCAGCAATCTTTGAAAACTGTCATGCAGATGCAAATAATAAATTATTTAAAACATGGGTGAATCAAATTGAAAATGAAAACTCAGACTACCAATTGACCAAAAAAACACTATATTTTTCCTTTTAAATTTCAATAATTAAAGCTAGGAAACAAAAGCCTAATTTTTACACTGAGCGTAAGTTTGTCCAGAGAAGTCTCAGTTTGAGGCTCTTGAAAAACCCATTGGTGCTGAAAGACATAGAGGCTGTTATCAATATTAAATATACTCACAGACTTACAGACATGTGGGTACCAGCCTATATGACCGTTTTAAACAGTTATATTCTTCTAACTCATGGCATTTTTTTTGAGAAATTAAGAAATGGAGTTTTGTGAGCTCCAGCAAACTAGCATTTCTAGGACGTTTCTAGGTCATGGTGATGTTGATCTTATACTTTCTATATGCACAGCATCATCTAGCGTCTGAAGCTCAAATTCACAACTGCGAGAAAGAATTGCCCACCCACTTCACTGTATCATTCTGACAACACAGCTTACCCTGACCGTGGAGAACTCCCATTGCAACATGGTTGGTATAAGCTTAATGTGGAGAATCAATGATTTCTACATTTTTCATTCGTTCATGAATGATGTGATTCTCTGCACTTTAGGCACATTGTCATGCATATATTCTGGCAAATAAAATAAAGGCCTGCATTCTTGATTTATAAATCAATTTGTGCATAACTTATAATGTGACCTTTTAGTCAGCATTAGAACTACTGAACTGCTAGATGCAGAGAAGGAAGAATGTTAAAGACAGTAACCAAAAAACTATGGCAGAAAAAAGCATGAGGCTACCAAGAAAGCAAATGTTGTCCCACAATGGTTGTCATTCTTTTAAACATAATACAATTATATTATGTGATAAACCAAAATACTAATAATGTTTTTCTGTATTTATTCTTCAAATCCTTAATTACCATCAAATCTTATGATAATTGTAATCGTAAAGAGAGTCAATGCTAGTAATTGTTCTCCCTTGTATTGGAAAGCAAATGTTTTCCTAAGCTCAGAGAAAGTAACACTTTTGGAGGTGTCAAGGAAAATAAATGTGAAAATTATTTTGAGGATTTTTTTCTCTCCTGCTCGATCTCACTTCAGCTTTCATCGTTAACAAATTCTGCTCAATGAAGAAAAGCATTATACAAAGTTAAAAAAAAAAAAAAAGAACAGAGGTATTTTCAGTATATATTGTAAACTTCATTAACCCGTCAGCTCACTAGGTTGCCTTCAGAAAACTTCACTGATGTGTGATTTTTATAGGCTGCCTTACCTGAATAACAAGTGCTTAGCAACAGCAGCTATTTCTAATTGTAATGACTTTCCATTATTCTGCTACCTAGATCAATTATCCATCCATCCATCCATTCATCTTCTATTACTCTGTAACATATTTTTAAACTTAGAACTGATATAATCATTGTGTACTGAAAATAGTGACTAAAACACCAAAGTTGTGTTCCATAAAATCTTGTAAGTCCTCTCTGCTTACCTAAATGAATCTCCAAAATCTCTGCATTTGTGGTTAAGACATGTAACATAAGGGTGCAGTGACCTGTATATTGTTGGAAATGACAGAATTAGTATTTGAAAGCAAGGGACAGGGTAAGGTCATAATTTCCTAGCTTACTCTCGCTTTATCTTACTTTAGGGAGTAGAGGGAAATCTCTCCAATGGGACACAAAATTAAACATGAGGTTTTGGCTAAAGATACATTCCAATGGTAAAAAGGTAGAAAAAAAAGGAATGAGTCAAAAACCCTTTAAGCGCAGATTATTTATTTATATGATTCCTAGCTCTTTGTTCAATCCCTGTAGACTTTAGTAGCAACACATAAAATCAGTGACCTGCCAGTCCTGTTGAGGAAACATAGAAACATAGAAAAGTGACGGATGAAAAAAGACCAAGTGGTCCATCGGGTCTGCCCATTTTTTTAAAGTTTTTGTGTTCTTTGTTTTTTTATTATTTTTTTTTTGTCTGAGTATAGCGCTATGTTTCAAACAGTTCTACTGTGCTAAAGGCAGATATCCTGTTCAGTTTATATTCACATACAAATTATATATATTCTACTGCAGGACTTTTTAGAACTTTTATGTGTGGGACAGGACTGCAGACTTCTGTCACCTGATTCTATGTTGTAGACCAAACTACAGTGTATGGGTCACAAAACTTATGAACACATCAGCCTGGTCTTTTTCCTGGGCCATTTCCATAATAAGGATATTGACTGCCATTGCAAGTTGCAAAGGATGAATCATCAGCTACGACTAAGGCTATTGCCGAAACGCATCAGATTTACTGTTTTATTGTCACTCTGATGTACCAATAAATGTCACTTCAAGGATTACAGTTTTGCCGGCTCTCCTTATTACTGTTGCAAAGGATGAATATCAGGATGAAAATCAGAGCCACTTAACAGGTAGGCTGTGTCCATTGAATACACGTAGGTGTGTGCATCCACTGCCCATAACACTACCACCAAGGGGAGGAATTTAGATAAGATATATGGGCCAAATGCTGCAGTGTTTGATTCAGTACAATGCAAGAAAATGACCGACTATATAAATGTTCACAATGCTGTTCAGCTAAATGCACGCTTTTTCATCCAGTGGTTAAGGAGCAATGGACAAAAATGGCAAATGTGGGCCAAGCAGCCCTTTTAGTGTCCATGGAAAAAAATAGCCTACATGCTAAATTGCCATATTTTTCTGGACTTTACATTTAACTAATGGAATTGCTTGAGACACCTGGGCCATAATGCAAGATATGAGCGCAGGCCCCTAAGCATCGATACCATACTCAGTGCTCCAAACTTAACATCCTTAACCCTATGACCCCCTGCAGCCAGCATGCCCACTGTTTTAACTTCCACACGTAAAACTCCCAACCCTCATAACCCCTCCTGATCTAACCCCTTTCACAGCTCATATAACCCTCTCCATCGCAAAGAGTAATTTCCCTCTTCTACAGGATGAAGGAATTACCAAACACTTGCTAAAGATGATGAAGATTGAAAAGACATTTGGAAAGGGTCCTTTGGTCCCAAAGGAGTCTCTTTTAGAACCATAATCTCTGCTACCCCTGATCCTATGCTACTGCTTTTGACTATTTAGAAAGATTTTCAATACGTGAATACATATCCTTTAGCGGCGTCTCTATTTACAAAATATGTATATACAAATTTGGATTTCATATATTAGGAAGGATAACATGAAGCCAAGTTGTTTGCTAAATGTTTTTATTTTCGTATGTTTTAGGATGAATTATGCATTCTGTAACAGCACACATCCCATTTTCTATCTGGGCATAAATGTCATTTCAGGCAGAAGGTGGAATTCATGTTATTAAGGAAATGCAATCAGAACCGACCATCAAGCATCTGCCAAGGGAGTTACCATGACGATATAAACAGCAGTGATTTGGAGGCTTTGATTTAAAACACTGAACCCCTGAACATTATTGCTTGAAAATTGCTGTTTACACTAGGTACTCAGTGATACGTTATTTGATTGTGCATTTAAAAAGTTGCTCTGGCATTAGAGAAAAAGAATTAACCTACTTACAACAAGAACTTAACCCTTTCACTTTAAAGGGTAAGAGGTCTTCCTTGACCAGTGTTTGGTTGCATTCCTTTCACTTACTGAGCACCAGTAGATATATTTGCAAAAATAAACCCTTACTGGATTCTCGTTTCTTTAACCACTTCAATACAGGAGGTCCCCGAGTTACGAACCTCTGACTTGCGAACGACTCCTACTTACTAACAGGAGGCAGCGTGACGTTCTGCACATGTGTGGTCACTTTTCCACGGCGGGCACATCGGAAAAAAGCGGAAAACATCGGAAAACGACATCTGCGCATGCGTGGCTACTTGACAGAACATCGGAAAACGACGTCTGTGCCGTTCTGCGCATGCGCTTCCGACTTACAAACAAATCCGACTTAAGAACAAACCGTCAGTCCCTAACCCGTTCGTAACTCGGGGACTGCCTGTACAGGGCACTTATACCCCCTTCCTGCCCAGGCCAATTTTCAGCTTTCAATTGCGCGGTCATGCAACACTGTACCCAAACAAATTTTTATCATTTTTTTGCCACACATAGAGCTTTCCTTTGGTGGTTTATGATCACCACTGGGTTTTTTATTTTTTGCTAAACAAATAAAAAAAAGACCAAAAATGTTGAAAAAAATGTTTTTTCTTTGTTTCTGTCATAAAATTTTGTAAATAGCGAAGTTTTCTCCCTCACTGACGGGCACTAAGAGGTGGCACTGATGGGCACTGAAGATGAGGCACTAATATGCAGCACTGATGAGCACTGATAAGTGGCACTGATATGCAGCACTGATGGGTACTCATCCGTGGCACTGATGGGCACTGATAGGTGGTACTGATGGGCACTTATAGGTGGCACTGATGGGCACTTATAGGCGGCACTGATGGGCACTGATGGGCAATGATGTGCACTGATGGGCGGCACTGATAGGCAGCACTGAAGAGGAGGCACTGACAGGCATTACTGATGGGCACTAATGGGCATTTCTAATGGGCATTGATTAGCATCCTTGATGGGCACTGATTTGCATCCCTGGTGGGTCTGCACTGATAATCAATGCGCTGATTATCAGCACAGACCCCCCTTTCGGAGAGCCGATGATCGGCTTTTCTCTACCCGCGCCTTGTCAGCACAAATAGAGGAAAAGCCGATAAAGGGCACTTCCTGGTTACAATGTACCAAGATTAAAGAGCAGCACATCGCACCACGATCGCCACACGTGAGTAGCTTATCCTGTTGGACATCATCTGACGCCCAGTCAGGTTAAATTAACCACTTTGAGGCCGTCATTGTTATTATTATTATTATAATACAGGATTTATAAAGCGCCAACAGTTTACGCAGCGCTTTACAACTTGAGAGTAGACAGTACAAATACAATACACTTTAATACAGTAGGAATCAGAGGGCCCTGCTCCTTAGAGCTTATAATCTAAGAGGGAGGGTAAAGAGATACAAGAGGTAATAACTGTGGGGGATGTGCTGATGGAGAAAATACATGTACAGTTGTTAGATGGGGGCCAGATAGGCTTCTCTGAAGAGATGGGTTTTAAGGGATCGTCTGAAAGTGGGCAAAGTAGGAGAAAGTCGGACAGATTGGGGTAGAGCATTCCAGAGAATGGGAGAGGCTCTGGAGAAGTCCTGGAGGTGAGCATGGTATGAGGTAACAAAGTAGATAGAGAGCAGGAGATCTTGGGAGGAGCGAAGAGAACGAGTTGGTTGGTATTTTGAGACTAGGTTAGTGATATTACTGGGGGCCAGGTCATTCTGCTATATGGTGGGCAGGAAGTGGTTAAATGAATCATTTCATATTATAGTACAGTTATAAATGAAGGGATTAAAGTGAATAATGCATTGCCACTGAATACCGTTACTGCCTGTTTTAATTTAATGGGTAACAGCTTCTCTCACTTTTTTCTAGCACTGGATGGAGTGGTGAAGGGTTAGAACATCTGTCAGGCTTTAATTTCTTTTTTACGTTTTGCCTGGGAGGTGTACCCTCTCTCTTTATTTTGGTGCCTATTTTTAGCTGGAGCGAAAGTGAAACTTTAGATTTGTCACTAGAGCAGTAGTTGTGGGGAAATCTTCCCGTGGGGTCACCTGTTTGGATGACAGTTATTTAAAGCGGAACTAAACCCATCAATTTAACTGTTTCCCAAAACCGTTACATTCAAGGCATGCCATGATTGATAACAGTCACAGTTTTTAGTGTGCTTATGTCAGCTGTCAACCAAACTGTCTAACTTTTAAAAGGCTGGTGTCATAACTGATCACATGTGCAGCACTATGGCAACTGAAGATAAAAGAGAGGCCAAGATGGCAGTTTCCTTGGCTATAAAGCTAACACAATAGACCAACACAAAGTGGCACATAATTGTGAAAAGTGTGGCGTGCATTTGTAGAGTCCACCTGCATGTAATTTAATCTCAGTATAAATGCAGCTGTTCTGTGAAGCCATCAGAGGTTTGTTAGAGAACCTTAGCGAACAAACAGCATAATGAATGCCAAGGAACACAGGACAGGGATAAAGATGTGGAGAGGTTTAAAGCAGAGTTAGGTTATAAAAAATATCCCAAGATTTGAACATTTCATGGAGCACTGTTTCAATCCATCATCCAAAAATTGAAAGAGTATGGCACAACTGCAAACTTACCAAGACATGGCCGTCCACCTAAACTGACAGGCAGGCAAGGAGAGCATTAAACAGAGAAGCAGACAAGAGGCCCATGATAACTCTGGAGGGGCTGCAGAGATCCACAGCTCAGGTTGGAGAATCTGCACATCACCCTGAACACACCATCCCCACCGTGAAATATGGTGGTGGCAGCATCATGTTGTGGGAATGCTTTTCTTCAACAGGGACAGGGAAGCTGGTGAGAGTTGATGGGAAGATGGGTGGAGACAAATAAAGGGCAATCTTAGAAGAAAACCTGTTAAAGTCTGCAAAAGACTTGAGACTGGGGCGGAGGTTCACCCCCCAGCAGGACAACGACCCTAAACATACAGCCAGAGCTACAATGGAATGGTTTAGAGTCAAAGTCCAGACCTAAATCCAATTGAGAATCTGTGGCAAGACTTGAAAATTGCAAATGGGCAAAAATGTCACTCTCCAGATGTGCAAAGCTGGTAGAGACATATCCAAAAAGACTTGCGGATGTAATTTCAGCAAAAGGTGATTCTACGAAGTATTGACTCAGGGGGGCCGAATACAAATGCATGCCACACTTTTCATTTGTAAAAAATATTTAAAACCATTCCTCATTTTCCTTCCATTTCACAATTATGTGCCACTTTGTGTTGGTCTGTCATATAAAATCCCAATAAAATACATTTAAGTTTTTGGTTGTAACATGACAACATGTGGAAAATTTCAAAGGGTGTGAATACTTTTTCAAGGCACTCTTCCTCACAGAGGTTCAACCAATCCATACCTCAAAACTTAAAAAATGATTTTGCCTATATTCTGTACTTGTACTTTAATAATGACTTCTAGAATGCATATTCTGTAGTGAAATGTGTCTCCCAGCCCTTTGCAGACTGTGCCCTATGACCTATCCCATCGATAAACTTTTATTCTGCACTATTCAATCTGCATTATATAGTTAGCACTTAGTGCTGTAGGTCTTTTTTCTCTATACAACCATGAGATATTTTTTTTTACCACAGAGATACTCATAACAGGGCTGCAATACTTTGCATAAGTTTTCACAACCCCTTGGATTTTTCCACATTTTGTAGTGGTAAAAACATACAGTAATTCAACAATGTTAGTACTAAAGCAATCAATACTTGGTAGAATCACCTTTGCCAGCATAGATAGCTGCAAGTCTTTGCAGTTGAGTCTCTAGCAGCTTTTGTGCATCTGAATCTTGAATTAATTGGTGAACAGCAGTTTTCAGTGTTACCAAAAGTTGGTCAGTTGGTCTGGGTTTTGGACTGGGGCACTCCCTCAAGTCTAGTACAACTTTGGCTGTGACTAGGTCCTATGCTGAAAGTAAACTTGTGCATCAATCTCAGGCCTTCAAAAGACTGAAACCATTTTCACCAGATTTTTATTACTCGCTTCTTACATCTCCATGTACTAATGTGTATCTGGATTTTGCAAAAGTATTCGATACAGTTCCCCATAAACACGTAATCTACAAGCTGAAGTATGTTGGCATGCACCATAAGGTTTGTTCTTGGATAGAAAACTGGTTACAGGGACGCCTCCAAAGGGTAGTGATAGATAACATGTACTCAGACCTTAATGGTGATCCCAGCATAGGAAAGAAACTATTCTGTCTCAGGGAGTGTAAGAGGACATTTGGCCACACAATGAGATTGGAAGAGAAACATTTTAACCTAAAGCTGCGCAGGGGTTTTTTCACTGTCAGGATGATAAGGACCTGGAACTCTTTTCCACAATTGGTGGCGTCAACGTGGAGTATTGATATTTTTAAAAGACTCTTGGATGTGCATCCTAGTGAACACAATATACAGGGATATGGCAAATGATTATCGACACTGACACACAAACACCTACACAGGTTGAACTGGATGGACTATTGTCTTTATTCAACCTTACCTACTATGTAACTATATAACTATGATTAGTTTCCTCCTTCTTAATATTTCATTTATTTTATGCCATGGCTTTGTTTTCTAAGCCACTATAAAAATTAAAGGCTGTTAAAAAGCTAAAAATCATTCATTTGGCAGGATCTTTCTCATCATCCCCAGGAAATCTGCAGGCTATTCGTTTAGCTTTGTGATTGACTGTCAATGATTCAATAAAATAAAAGTAATACTTCTCCCGCACCACAAGCTAAATTACAAATTAGGTCACTAAGCTAGAATTTCTCTTTAATCCATCTACTTATATTAGTACTTGATTTTAAATTATCACTAAGCTGGTCCATTTTTCTATAGATATTAACACTTACAGCAATTAGCAAGACATCTCAGCAACTGATGTTTTATCTAAATACTTGGGGTTATCTGAGGTAGCCATTCCCTGGGGGGAGCTCTAAATAGTATTGTCTTTAGTTAGGCTCAGAATGCCAGATCCTTACAGCTACCTTATTTGTCTCTAGATCTGAGTGACTTGAATGGATCATGAAGAATCCTTTAGTGTGGGAATTTGTCTATGTATAAGCCTTAGGGCGCACACTATCTGATGTAATCTAACTACACGGCGCCTGCAACGACGATATAATCACATGTGACAGGTCAGAGATAAAATAAAATCACAACTGTATACATTATATGTACATTAAACCATGTTAGTGTTCAAAGGTAAAGGTTGTAGCAATGATGCACTAAACTGGAAATGGACAAAAAAAGAAAGGTATGGCAATGTCATATAGCCCAGCTAAATGAATGTAGCACTAGCCCCATAGGGGCCAATAGAATGGGTCCCTTGTTCCTTGCCTCGACCTCCTCAAGAACCTCAGCCCCTCTGACACACTAGGTTGAATGTATAAACGTGCAATAGCATAGAAAATCACTGAAAATAGCACTTGGCATTCAGCAGTAATTCCTTGTCAATGAAGCAGACACTAAGCAAGTTAGTAAAAGCAAACTTGGTATATTGCCACTAAACAAAGTTGTTAACAAAGCCAGCATAAAGTCGAATCAATGATGGTAGTAACAGCTTCTAGTATACAGAACGATGTGTGGCAAGGACTAAGCATAACATGATGTTTGGTGTCCAGATCAGCATTTATCAGTAGCAGGGCCACCTTAGGTACAGCAGTGAGCAGTATTAAACTTAAGCTACCAAACACAAGAACTATACTGCTAGAGTGCATTAATGGCAGTTATGCTAGGCCTAGCCTGACTGGTATGCATTGTCCATGTGAAAACGGTTTGTAGGATGATTTAATGGCAAAGGCAAGTCTTTAAACTATTTTTCTGCCGGCTATCATTGGGACCCTTTAAGAAGCGTATGCTAACCAACCAGCATACAGTATAGCTTGGTAATGGTGTAACGTACACTACACAGATGCAGTGTGCAAGGGAATATAAATGCAGATAAGGCGTGGATGTGATATATTTAATGTCTTGCCTCCAATGACTTAGTTCATGCTAACAGTGTGTATGATGGACGATAAGCCCTCACACTAGTCCTTGCGATGCGGCTGTGAGCTTTTCTCCATCTGAAATGCCTCCAGAATCCAGTGGTGGGAAGCAGCAGGTGAGAGGACACTCTGTGGCCATGCTGCGGTGCAATCACTGTGGTTGGTGATCTGCAGGAAGGGGTCTCTGGATTGTTCAGAATAGCCATCTCGCCATTCCCCCTGCTCCTCAGTGCTTCTTGGGAACTGTAGTGTACAGACTCCACTGGCACTATTGTATGACTGCAGTTTTGAACTATAACTCCCATGGCTCACAGCACTCTGCATAGAAGAATACAGCATAACATTAGCAATGCAGTAAAAAAGAAGAGCAACAGAGGGCATTGACTCCTTGTTCATGTTACTGTAGCCCAACACAAAGCATTGGTCAGTAAAATAATATTTTTAATAAACAATTAATAATCTGTATACATTTAGAAATATAGAAACACAGAAGAGTGACAGTAAGAAAAATACAATGTGGTCTATTGAGTCTGCCCACTTTTTTTTTCTTTTCTAGGTTTTTGGGTGTTTTTTGGAGGCAGGGCGTTAACTTTTTTGTCTAGATCTATGGATCTATGAATCTCAAGCCCACTTAGTGTTGACTGATTCACTACTTCAGATGGAAGTCTATTCCAAGCATCAACTACTCTTTTGGTAAAATAATACTTTCTAAGATTAGTTTTGAACTTTCTGACTGCTCATGTTCATGATCATGACTTCATACTGAGTTGCAAAAACAAAAGCAAGAAAGTTAGGACCAAGAAATGCACAGCACCTATAATTTAAATGTTATCTTCAGAGGAACAGTAATCTATATATAATATAGTATATAAAAGTCTGGACAAACTACATACACCAGGGAGTCCGAGTGCTTATAAAATTACACCTGTTGACTCAACTTCTTGAGATCTTTTGAATTGATGTCAGTGAAAGTACATTTGTACTCACTACTTAAAAGCTGAACTGAACGTTCTGTTTAAATTGACTAAATACATTTCTGATGCATCATGTAAGTAAAGTTAAGCGTTTTCTTTGAGGACTTTATGGTCCTAATTCCCTATCACGCCACTGATAAAGTTCATTTTGGGCAATTCTGTTCAGATATATACCGTATTTCCCCAAAAATAAGACCTACCCCGAAAATAAGGCCTAGCATTATTTTCCAGGAGGGCTGCAATATAAGCCCTACCCCGAAAATAAGCTGTAGTTTAAAATGCTTGTAAAATCCTATAATCTACTCTATTACAGTAGTATATAATGTACAATGTTTCTGTTCCTGTAATATAGAGCTGCACGATTCTGGCCAAAATGAGAATCACAAATTTTTTGCTTAGAATAAAAAGATCACGATTCTCTCACGATTCTCGCGAGGTAAAATCTTTCACATTATACAAAAAAAATGGGCTAACTTTACTGTTTTTTTTTTTTTTTTTAATTCATTTTTTTCCCAAAAAATTGCATTTGAAAGACCGCTGCGCAAATACAGTGTGACATAAAATATTGCAACAACCACCATTTTATTCTCTAGGGTGTCTACTAAAAAAAATATATGTTTGGGGGTTCTAAGTAATTTTCTAGCAAAAAAAAAATATTTTGACCTGAAACCAACAAATGTCAGAAAAAGGTTTAGTGTTTAAGTGGTAAACTTTTTTCACTTACACAGGAAGTCTATTCCATTGACAAATTGTTACAATGATTATACTTAAGTTCAACTGATAAAGAATGTTTTGTTTCTTGGCAAACTGCCTGGTTTTTCTCTTTCTTTCTTTTGAGGGCTGTGGCTTCAGAGGAACAGAGAGAATTCTTTGCATAGAAAGAATTGTGAAACACTTTAGTCAAGATCGCGATAACGATTTTTGACGATTAATCAAGATAGCGATTCTTGACGATTAATTGTGCAGCTCTACTGTAATATAAATGCGGGGAAGAGAGCTCTGGGGGGGGTCACAGAAACTCAGAACGGCGCTATAATGAAGGTATTTGGCACAATTATACTACAGAAACACACACATTGTACATTATATACTACTGTAATAGAGTGGATTATAGGATTTTACAAGCATTTTAACTCAGTTTACACTGGGGATTCCTGTCAGGCAGGGAGAGAGAGGGGGATAGAAGATAGCACATTACATGGTAAGACCTACCCCGAAAATAAGCCCTACTGTGTCTTTTGTTGCCAAAATTAATATAAGACCCGGGCTTATTTTCGGGGGAAACACGGTAAGAGTTTAGTTACTAAAACTGGAGAGCTGGTTCAGCTGCCCATGGTAGCCAATCAGCTTCTAACTTCAACTCGTTCAATTAAGCTTTGGCTAAAAAACCTGGAAGCTGATTGGTTTCTACACAGAGCTCCACCAGATTTTGCACTCTCCAGCTGTAGTAAATCAACCCCATAGGAGCTGCTTTACTAAAGGCAAGGGAAGCTGCACTTTACAAAGGAATTTTCCCCAGGGCTTAGTGAATGTGGTGAAATTTCAAGAATACCCAATCACACACAAGGAAATGAAAAAAAAACAGCTAGTACGATTGGATGATGAAAGTAAGCAGGGCTTCACCTCCTTCACTAAGCTCTGGCAAAAATTTAATTTCAAAGTGAACAGTCTATCTGTCTTTAGTAAATCAACCCCATACTGTAATATTATTGATGCTACATATACAATATACAGTACCTTATATACAATTTACTGTTTGCGTCAATATTACCCTTTCTGAAATGCTTGTTTAATGCCAAGCTGAAAATAAACACGTGCCTCTCTCTGTTCATTGAACTGCCAGGCCTAGTATGGTGCACTCCTTGTAACATTTTGCCTTCTTTTATACTTAATAATGCACAATTATGATCATATATTTACAACAGTTCTCACATTTTCACTTCACTTGTTTCAAGTAATGAAACAGATATTTGTGACCTGGCTGTAAGTTTTAGCCTGTCCACCTCACTCCCATAGCCCTTCTTCACACATTTTCAGACAATTTTAAAGCATTGCTTGCCTGTTTCTGAGCTCTCTTTCATATACGAAAACACGTTTTTTAAATACTTTTTAATGTATTTTTAAGCTTCAGGTACTTTTATTTTGTCAGTATCATCTGTGACAATATAAGTTGCTGTCCTTGTATCTGCTTCCTGGTTTTACTATGCGATATTGTGGGGCCTTGCATTGTCGGAGCTCTAGAACCATGTCCACTATACCTATTTCTTCCCAGGCTCTCTGCCGCTTGACATTGGTTTTTACAATAGGCATCACTGGGAATGCAGTGGTTCTTGTGGGCCCTCATTAGGTGGCTAAAAGTCTCCACATCCAGCATGGACACTCCTGAATCCTGCACTTTGTTCACAGAAATAAAGCTGGCCATAGATGGATAGAAACTTGGCCTTGGTTCAGCAGAGATCTGCTGAAATTTGATCCATTTATGGTCGTTCCCACTGGGGAAAAGTTGATCTAAGGATACATTTCTCTCAAACAGGAATATTGGAAAATTTTCGCTTGATCAGTGCCTACAGCCAGTCGGCTGCTCAAGATATTCTGACAGCAGAGGAGTCTGACTGTCAGAATACAATAGAGCAATGCGAAGGATTCCTCCATCCACCCTGATTGTGTGTATGGGGAAATCCTTTTACTTATTGATTAAAAAAAAAAAAAAGAAAAAGATCCATCTATGGCCAGCTTTGGGTTGCTTGGAGAGGGAGATGGAAAAACGTGCATTTTCAGGCGCTCCCTTGGAAGTCTATGGGGAAAAATGTGCACTTTTGCCAAAATGAATGCTCATGTTCTATTGTGCACTACAAATGTAAGCACAATGTTTAGGTGTGAATGGGCACCACTGAATATAATGATAATTCATGTTAAGTGTTGTTGCGCAACAAAACGTTCAGCTGTAAATGAGGGCTGTGGTCTACATAGATGGCCTAAAAATAATAAGCAAGGTGACTGATTTCCACATTGCTAGGGTGGTTAGGCATAACAAACACTTACAAGCATTTTAGATGGTTATTGTCCAAAAAACTATATCATTAGATTGATCTTTTCCCTTTAAAGAAAAAGGGACAATCCCTTTCCTTTTATGTGCTGTATCCATTCATCAGTTGAATCAGATAAAAACTGTACTGCAATAATCCAGACTACCACATATCTATCACCATCTGTAGCTCCAAGCAGGAGACCTGTTCATGTTTGCAGCTCTTACAAACCTTAGAGGATGGCTTTTCTACAGACAAGGAACTGTCTGGATTAACAACAGTGATAAAAATCTTATTTACTCATGTCATCATGTCAATATTAGAATTCATTTAAAATCTAATGTCCTTTTTAAAAATATATACAGTATAAAATCATTTTGGATGAAGTAGGGGGTTGCTTATAATTTGGTTTTGGGTTTAGATGCACTTTAAAATGTATATCTAGCCCAAAACTTTCTCTTTAGTTTTGGACAGAAGAAAGAAGAGACAGGTTTTTATCGCTATCTGTTTTTCTTGGAGACAAAGCAGCAAGTGACTGAAAATTTAAAAATTCACAACTATATGATGTTCTTTGTCCCTGTTATGTTTTTATATTACAATTTCCTAATTTTTTTGTGTTCTATAGGTAAGCCTTTGTTGGGGTTTGAAATGTATGCATACTCTCTAGGCTTTTGCACCATATGTCAGACACATGTGATCTTCTCTTGATGTTTGCTGAAAATACGTAAATAAGGTATTAAAAAAAAAAAAAAAGGAGAAAGTTTCACAACTGTCATCAAAACAGGAGGTGAGGCAAAATCTTTTAGTAGAGACGCCTATGACAATTAACCAGGAGGGGATTTCCTCTTACATCAGATAGATTTCCTCTCATTTCCTGTTGTGCCCTTGGGACGGGAAATGAAGAAAGCCTTTCCCAATGGGAACCCTTAACCCTTCCCTGCTCCATCCAAAATTTAAAAAAATAAAAAGTTTTAGGTATAGATACATTTTTAACCACTTGACCACTGGGCACTTAAACCCCCTTAATAACCAGACCAATTTTCAGCTTTCGGTGCTCTCACATTTGGAATGACAATTACTCAGTCATGCAACACTGTATCTATATGAAATTTTTGTCCTTTTTTTCACACAAATAGAGCTTTCTTTTGGTGGTATTTAATCACCGCTGGGTTCTTTATTTTTTGCGCTATAAAAGAAAAAAGACTGAGAAATCTGTAAAAAAATGCATTTTTCTTCATTTCTGTTATAAAATTTTGCAAATTAGTAATTTTGCTTCATATATTTTGGCCAAAATTTATACCGCTACATATCTTTGGAAAAAATAACCCAAATCGGTGGATATTATTTGGTCTTTGTGAAAGTTATAGAGTCCAAAAGCTATGGTGCCAGTATCTGAAAATTGATCACACCTGAAGTACTGACTGCCTATCTAATTTCTTGAGACCCTAACATGCCAGAAAAGTACAAATACCCCCCAAATGACCCCTTTTTGGAAAGAAGACATTCCAAGGTATTTAGAAAGATGCATGGTGAGTTTTTTTAAGTCGTCATTTTTTTCCCACAATTCTTTGCAAAATCACGATTTTTTTTTCTTTTTTTTTTCACAAAATTGTCATATTAGCAGGTTATTTCTCTCACACAGCATATGCATACCACAAATTACACCCCAAAACACATTCTGCTATTACTCCCAAGTATGGCGATACCACATGTATGAGACTTTTACACAGCGTGACCACATACAGAGGCCCAACATGCAGGGAGCACCTTCAGGCGTTCTGGAGCACCCAGTTCACTTCTGACATTTCTCTCCTACATGTAAAAATCATCATTTATTTGCTAGAAAATTACATAGAACCCCAAAACATTATATATATATATATATATATTTTTTTAGCAAAGAACCTAGAGAATACAACTTTTTATCTCGCACGGTATTTGCACAGCAATTTTTCGAACGCGTTTTTTTTTGGAATAAAAACAGTTTTGTGCTTTAAAAAAAAACAAAACAGTAAAGTTCGCCCAATGTTTTTGCATAATGTGAAAGATGAAGTTACGCCGAGTAAATAGATACCCAACATGTCACCTTTCAAAATTGCAAATGCTTGTGGAATGGCGCCAAACTTTGCTACTTAAAAATCCCCATAGGCGACGCTCTAAAAATTTTTACTGATTACATGTTTTGAGTTACAGAGGAGGTCTAAGGCCAAAATTATTGCTCTCGCTCTACCAATCGCAGCGGTACCTCACATGTGTGGTTTGAACACCGTTTTGATATGCGGGCGGGACTTACGTATGCGTTCGCCTCTGCATGCGAGCACACGGGGACAGCGGGGCTTTAAATTTTTTTTTTTTTTTTTTTTATTGTTCATTTTACTTTATTTATTTTAGTTTGATGCTTTTTTCACAAAAAAAACATTTTTGATCACTTTTATTACTATTACAAGGAATGTAAACATCCCTTGTAATAGGAATATGGCATGGCAGGTCCTCTTTACAGTGAGATATGGGGTCAATAAGACCCCACATCTTACCTCTAGGCTGGGAAGCCTGAAAAAAAAAAGATCCTGGCTTCGATCGTAGCAGTGAATCGGTAGAAGTACCAGAGGGCGGCGGGAGGGGGGGATGTCCCCTCTCGCCTCCCGTAAGAATGATCAAGCAGTGGAACAACCGCTATGATCTTTCTTATGGTGTAGGGAATCACTGGCTGAAAAAGCTGATATCTGAATGATGCCTGTAGCTGCAGGCATCATTCAGATATCCCCGCACAAAATCAAGGACGTCGTATGACGGCCGGCGGGTAGGAAGTGGTTAAAACGCATTTTTTTTAACACAAAGTTGTCCATTTATACAATATTTCTAACACATAACATGTACATACCAAAAATGACACCCCAAAATAGATTCTCCTACTCCTCCTGAGTACGGCGATACCACATGTGTGAGACTTCCACAGCCTGGCCACATACAGAGGCTGAGTACAGCCGAGCATGGCTGAGCATGGCAGAGTATGGCCGAGCATGGCAGAGTATGGTCGAGCATGGCAGGGTATGGCTGGGTATGGCTGAGTATGGCTGGGTATGGCAGGGTATTGCAGGGTATCGCTGAGTATGACTGGGTATGGCAGAGTATGGCTGGGTATCACCGAGTATTGCAGAGTATGGCTGGGTATGGCAGAGTATTGGGGGGTATTGCAGGGTATTGCGGGGTATCGCCGAGTATGGCTGAGCATGGCTGGGTATGGCTGAGTATGGCAGGGTGTTGCAGGGTATCGCCGAGTATGGCAGAGTATGGCTGGGTATTGCAGAGTATGGCTGGGTATTGCAGAGTATTGCGGGGTATTGCAGGGTATTGCAGAGTATTGTGGGGTATTGCAGGGTATTGCAGAGTATGGCTGGGTATTGAAGAGTATGGCAGAGTATCGCAGGGTATTGCGGGGTATTGCAGAGTATTGCGGGGTATTGCAGGGTATTGCAGAGTATTGCAGGGTATTGCAGGGTATTGCAGAGTATTGCAGATTATTGTGGGGTATTGCAGAGTATTGCGGGGTATTGCAGTGTATTGCAGAGTATTGCTGGGTATTGCAGAGTATTGTGGGGTATTACAGAGTATTGCAGAGTATTGCAGGGTATTGCAGAGTATTGCAGATTATTGTGGGGTATTGCAGAGTATTGCGGGGTATTGCAGAGTATTGCGGGGTATTGCAGAGTATTGTGGGGTATTACAGAGTATTGCAGAGTATTGCGGGGTATTGCAGAGTATTGCGGGGTATTTCAGAGTATTGCGGGGTATTGCAGAGTATTGTGGGGTATTGCAGAGTATTGCGGGGTATTGCAGAGTATTGCAGTGTATTGCAGAGTATTGCGGGGTATTGCAGAGTATTGCGGGGTATTGCAGAGTATTGCAGAGTATTGCGGGGTATTACAGAGTATTGCGGGATATTGCAGAGTATTGCAGGGTATTGCAGAGTATTGCAGTGTATTGCAGAGTATTGCGAGGTATTGCAGAGTATTGTGGGGTATTGCAGAGTATTGCAGAGTATTGCGGGGTATTGCAGAGTATTGAGGGGTATTGCAGAGTATTGCGGGGTATTACAGAGTATTGCAGAGTATTGCGGGGTATTGCAGAGTATTGCGGGGTATTGCAGAGTATTGTGGGGTATTACAGAGTATTGCAGAGTATTGCGGGGTATTTCAGAGTATTGCAGAGTATTGCGGGGTATTTCAGAGTACTGCGGGGTATTGCAGAGTATTGTGGGGTATTGCAGAGTATTGCAGAGTATTGTGGGGTATTGCAGAGTATTGCGGGGTATTGCAGAGTATTGCAGTGTATTGCAGAGTATTGCGGGGTATTGCAGAGTATTGCGGGGTATTGCAGAGTATTGCAGAGTATTGCGGGGTATTACAGAGTATTGCGGGATATTGCAGAGTATTGCAGGGTATTGCAGAGTATTGCAGTGTATTGCAGAGTATTGCGAGGTATTGCAGAGTATTGTGGGGTATTGCAGAGTATTGCGGGGTATTGCAGAGTATTGAGGGGTATTGCAGAGTATTGCGGGGTATTGCAGAGTATTGTGGGGTATTGCACAGTATTGTGGGATATTGCAGAGTATTGCACAGTATTGTGGGGTATTGCAGAGTATTGCAGGGCATTGCAGAGCATTGAGGGATGGCTGAGCATGGATGGCTGGATGTCACAGAGCAGCGCTGTGGGCACTTCACATCCAGCCCACAGCGCTGCTGTCATCCGATCTCTCCCCCTCTCCTCCCACACTGTACCGATCGGTACACAGAGGGGAGGAGAGGAACCGGTGTCATGAGATGACGCCGGTTTGTTTACATGTGATCGCTCCGTCATTTGACGGAACGATCACATGGTAAACGGGCGCGATCAGCGGCCATTTACTGGGATCACCGGGGTCACGGATGTTCTCGGGTGCGCGCCCCAGGGGGGGCGGAATTCTGGGAGGACATCACTGTACGCCCTCCCAGAGTTAAGAAACCGCCCTGTAGCCGTCATTCAGCTATGGGCTGGTTGTTAAGTGGTTAAAGGAACGTGTTATTTCTTGTTTTTTATAGGGTGACCACGCTGGTCAGTCATCCTAAAGCCTCGTACACACGATCGGATTGCTGGCCAACAAAACCTTGGAATTTTGTCCGAAGGGTGTTGGCCCAAACTTGTCTTTGCCACACAATTGTTGGCCAACAATTACGAATGTAGTGACGTACTACGTTGTTTTTCAGCTCTTTAGCGCCACCCTTTGGGCTCCTTCTGCTAATTTCGTGTTAGTAGAAGTTTGGTGAGTGTTGATTTGCGCTTTTCATTTTGCACTTTTATTTGGTGCTTTTCATTTCGCACTTTTCAGTTCGTTTCTGAGCGGCCGTTTGTCAACCAGCCATGTTGCGGAATCGGAGGAGATAACGTGTTTTTTTATTATTGGCCTTGGAGTTATTGCTTTGTTTTCTTTTTTTAATGCACAATAAAAAAATTGTGGAGAATAATACTTGGCTATGTGTTTTACTTCAAATGACAGTTTGGGAGTAGGCAGTTACATTTACAAAAATACAATGTAAAATTAACAAGGAACAGCAACATCATTGTATCTTTGATCTTAAAAACTACAGGATAATGGTCTTGTGGTAACTTGCACAAATAAAATAAAAAAAAAGCATAATAATATTATTCTTGATATCACTAAAAAAAAAAAAAGCCTTTGAAAATTTGTTTGCAATAACTCCATCAGTATCAACAGCAAAGCAGCTTCATTATTATCCCATTAAAGAAGAGAATGTGCGCTGAATTTGAGACTTCATAATTTTCCACGTCATGAATGTTAATTCTCCATTACCAACACTAGTTTACAAGACCGACCGCTTCCAGCTTGTCCTTGCTTCCAAGCATGCGTGTTTATACTTTGGACTTTTGTCCAACGGACTTGTGTACAGACGTTCGGAAAATCCGACAACACACATTTGTTGGCATGGTAGCCAACATTTGTTGGCGGAAAGTCCGACAACAATTGTCCGATGGAGCGTACACACAGTCGGATTTTCCGCCAACAGCCTGAACATTTCCCGTTGGAAAATCTGATCATGTGTACGAGGCTTAAGACTACGGTTATATACATGATTTTTAAGAAACATCTTAGTGCACAATCACTCTTTTATGTTACTGAAAGATGATTGAGTGATTATTAGATAATTATTATGGGAGTTTTATGGGACTAATCTCAAACAAGTATACTTCTATGGGTTAAATTAACTGGAAATCTCATAACTGAAAGATTATTGGGAAATAAGTGTGTCTGGTTAAATATTTGGACAGAGAAAAGAGTAGATTAGTTGCTAATAGTTTATCTTAAAGGATAAGTTTACCTTTGTTCACGTTTTTTCTTTTTTTTTTTAAATTCCAGCTCCCCTATGTACCATTTCTGAAATGCAAGAAAAGGTGGCCATACACTATACAATCTGATTGTACAATCTCCTTTAGATTTACCAAATTTATATAATAGGAGGAAACACCTATCTAGTCAATCACTCTATATCCAATCAGGCAGGCCCTTTCACTACATAATTGATGGCAGATCTAAAGGAGATTGTGCAATCAGTTTGTATAGTGTATGGCCACCTTTAAACACCTAAAATTACTAGTTGCGTTTTCAGTACCATTAATTGTTAATGGCACACCAAACACAGAAGCAAACATATTTTGCCATGTGAAAAAACGAGTGGCAAATGCTGCAAAACGCACAGTAAAAAACACGCAACCCACAAAACGACAAAATATCCTATTAACCCCATATAGCACAGCCCATTTAAATCAATGGGCTGCCCTATGCGTGCAACAGGAAATACGAGCCACAAAACATTTGCTCTCACTATGCTAGATGTGAATGGGGCCTGAAAGTGAAATTGGTGCGATAACACAAGAACAATGAGGCTTCATTCACATCTGTTCACATTACTTGCATTTCAAAAATGCGCTGCACCAAAAATTGCAGTAAAAAACGCACCAAGCTCTGCTCTAAAAAAAAGTTCTGAAGCTTCTTTGTGGCGATTGCTGTGTGTAGGGCGGCCCATTCAGGTGGATAGGCTGCCCTATGTGTGATGAGGGAAAATGCTCCAAAACACCTCCCCCCCTCGCTAAAAAAAAAACCACACGTGGGAATGTGAGTTTCCGCTATGCAGAGTTATGAACAGGGCTTGAAAGCTGAGTGTTTCTGTCCACTCCCTCCTATGTACTTGTATAAAGATGATTGTGTATTGTGTATTTAGTGAGAAGGGTGATCACTGATTGATTGCATTTCATTTAAAAAACGTGCACCTGGGAATAGGTGAGTGAATAATGTAGGGAGTGTGCTAATGAGGTCAGCTGGTCAACTCCTTCCTGTGTCATGAACTAAAGTCTGTAAGGAAGTAAGGCAGAATCAATAGATATGTTTGGAAACATAGATGGAGGACAGTTAGGTAAGTGTCTGTAGATTTTATCGAAAGCTTTGATATTTTTGCAAAAAAAAGTACATGAATGCCATGTTGGTACATAGGGGAGCAGGAATTTAATTAAAAAAAAGGTGAACTTATCCTTTAAAGGGAACCTGGAGGCTATTGTTTTTTTGCATTCAATCCATCAAACCTGAACTGACCTGAATGTGTGCGGATATAGATGGATGCTTATATCTGGCCAACCATAGGTGTACATTGCACTCTGTTTTTATCTATGAAATCACAGACTGCTGGAATGCCCATGTGAAAGGGACTTATTAGTGGTCAGTTCTGTCAGTTCACAAGCCAGCGCATGACCAAAGCATCCAAATTATGATTAACGTTGCCTTCAACAAGAATATCAATGACTGTTTCTAATAAAAGTACCCTTTTCACATGTCCACATGCCTTCATGACATTTAAATACAGCCAATGGAAATGTTAAGAAGAAAGCACACTATGCTTTTTCTACATTGTTTATAGAATATTATAAAAGAATTCCTAAAAGAATAGTTTATACACTTCCACATTTGATAGTCACGTTTGCATCTTTCCTATACTGTTAGGCCATCATTAACCCCTTTTGTGACCAGCGTTTTTTGAAAAGTATTCACATCAAGTTGAACAGCATTGATATGCATCAGTTAAAGCGTTTGTTACCCTAAAAAAAAAAATAATCCTGTTCCTTTAAAGCATGAATAACAGCACAGTGCTTGTGCTGTGTAATTTGGCCCCCTGTATCACCTGAAATAAATGGCTGATCCTGCCTGGTTCTGCCTTCCCCCCTGTAAACTGACCATGGTTTATCATGGCTGCTGAGCCCTGACACCGTGGTCAGTTTACGTGCCTCCGTCATCAACTGTCTCTCCTATCCTCCTCCCTGCCTCCCTGCCTGTCAGTGCCCGCCCCTCCCCTTCGGCTGCTAAAATAACTTTGTAATTTTCAGGCAATCCCCAGTGTTTGATAATGCTATGTGCCCCATTGTGTGTGCTTTATTAAGAAAAAATGCCATTCTATACATTATAGAATATTTCAGAGTGCTGCTTAGTGCTCATATGACCGCCGCCACTCTCCTCCTCTCCTCCCCTCCTCCCAACTGACATCAGCAAGGGGATTTTCAGCCCCTCCCGCTGTAGTTGTCAGATCAGGAGAGGGAACGGCGGGTGGTCACGTGAGCGCCGAGCGCTGCTCTGAAATAAGGTCTAGGACAGCATTTTTTTAATAAAGCACACACACTTGGCACCTAGCATTATCAAACACTGAAGATTGCCTGAAAATTACAAAGTGGGTTTATACCCACTTTCATTCTGAGAACTAAGAACACATACAGTTGTCCAGTTCTCTGTTGCAAGCTTAAAGGGGATCTATAGTCACATCATACAGCTTCATTTTATAACATTGTAATAGCAAAACAAATCAATATTTATTTTTGACAATCCAATATAAGCTTACTGGAAAAAATATCCTTTCATGTTGTGTGTTCTGCCTGTCTGCTGGCCATCTCTTTCCACAACTTCCTGATTTCCCTGCATGCTTTGCAGCGTCTCCTCTGCTGTTTACTTTCAATTTCTAGGGACTACGTATCCCATGGTACCTTGCTGCCTGCAAGCTGTAATTCCTGTACTGACTCCGCCTCCTGAAACTCCTCCTCTCAACACCTATGCAGTTCAGAAGGCTCTGTGAAATGTGTGACACAGCAGTGACTACTCACTTAAAACTCATAGTGAATATTTGTCACAGAATTTAAAAAAGTGAATTCAAGCTCATTCAGATTAATAAGAATAAGCTAAAAATAATTTAAATACAACATGAAAAGGAATATATGATTTTCAATTTTGATCATGGATAGGCTTTAATTAACATTCTCACAGCATGAGGCATTTAACTTATGAAGTTGAATTGCAGTCATGAAGAGGTTAAACAAACCAGAGCAAATTCATCCTGTAGGTGGCACTATGCAGCAAACTCTCAATGTAGCTTATTGGAATAGTGTTGCCTTCAGATTAATATGTTAATGCTTTCATTTCCAGAAAACGATGTACCCTAAACAATCGTGTGGAGCTAAGCACTTATTGCAACTCATGATACGAAAGGGTTAACGCATCAGCTACTCATTGGTAAACATATCCCACTTGGATAGTCTGAGCATAAAAATACCCTCAAAGGCTCAGTAGGATATGTAAAAAGATGACCCATGTAAAAGATTCTATACTATCCGAAATCCATCCTTTGAAGTGACAGAAAGAAAAGACAGAGATGAAGAAGAAAACACAGCTCATCTGGGACAGGAGCACATTGACCCTTCCATGCCTTCGCATAACTGAGACAGCAACACAGCTGCCAGAGAGGACGGAAGCCAAGGAACAAGCGAAGACGCCAACAAAACAACAGCCTGATGTCACTGCCAAACTCATACACACCAGAACCAGGCTACATGCCAGGCACAAACCATAGTGCCACCGAGGTTGTGCTACTGTTATTGCCCACAACCTCACCAAGGTGACCTCTTCTTGGGTGGAGATGGAATAAGCTGCCGGGTGAGATAGTCCCCTTATATCTGTACAACTTTTGTTGCTTTTCCAGCATAATAAATCCAGGCTTGTTCAAACCCCTTTTAAGATTAATTTAACGTGTCCCGGATGCACCGAAGCATTAACAATCCCTGTCTGTTCTTCAGTCCAGTGACAAAGTGTCATGTTCTCATTACATCTTCCAGCTTGAGAGTGTTAATGATACAATCGCATAAACGCTTGTCACTTCTGGAAGGGAAAGGATTAAACTATGGTGGGTAAGAAGATAAAACAGCAAATTATTGCACAGTTCTTGGCGAAATGAAGAATGCTTTCATCAGCAGAAGAGAATTGAAAATAAGGACAATCAAGTATTTGTGTCTTGGGAGGTGAACACAAGCATTAGCACTTGGCCCTTGACCTTTGTGTGTTAATGGTAAAATTAATACAATTCTAGATAGATAGGTAGATAAGGTTAACGCATTCATTGATGCTTGTCTCTTTAGGGGAAAACTAATAATAGATAGATAGATAGATAGATAGATAGATAGATAGATAGATAGATAGATAGATAGATAGATAGATAGATAGATAGATAGATAGAAACAAGTCCTCTGTAGCTCTGGTGTTACTACTACCTGAAGACATAGTTATTTTTCTAACCTTTCCAAGTAAGGATGCTGAATTTAGTTTGGGATTTAGCAGAATCCTTAGGGATCACAGCAATGTTTATACAAAGATTTAGTCAACCAAGTCCAATTTCCTATGGAGTTTTAATAGAAAGGAAGGACAGATCGTTAGTGCTTTTCCAATGACAAAAATAGACCGTTGCTGTTTGATTGATTATGGAAATTAAAATTCGGTTTGATACCCAATCAACTCCGCAGATGTGGAATCGATTTATCACTAGTTATGAACATAGATGACAGATTCAGTATCTTGTCAATGCATCCCAGTGCCATTTTAATCTGCCTATTAAAAATAAAAAGTATCAGGAAAACATCCCTTGAAAAACACGTAAAATAAAAGCACTGGCCTATTTGGATTGAACTCATGCCCCACACCGGTCTGGGCTCTTTGCGTTAGCGTTGCATTCAGAATGCTATACAGAGTTTCCTTGGTGTAATTATTCAGTAACTTACATTTGCTTCCCAATTTAATTATGAGTATCAATGTTCTCCTCTGGTACAAAGACATATTAGAGATGAAAGAATTTTGTTATAATCTACATCCTTGTCACAGATGTGAGGCCTGAATAAACCTTTTTCCTAGAAACCAGAGACAGATGCAAAGATGATACTTTTTTTAGGATTAAAATGACATTTATTGTAATTATATTAGGAAATCCCTGAATAACCAAGGCCAAGTCACCCATCACAAATCCATAGCATCATCTGTCTTGTGACAGGCACAGCCCCTAATGAAATCACTGAGTGATGGATGGTGTGTCGATTTCTGCTTCTTTTGGGTTTCTTTCCAGACAGAAGAGCACAGTACAGGGAATCTACCCAAGAATTTATGAGTTAAAGGAACTCTGTACAACCTGTTTAAGGTAGGGCCCCAGATGTGGCATAATTGCTTCTCTGTGCATCCCCATAATCAAAACCATGTAAATAGAGCACAGATTTTTATCTACCGTTTCTAATGTGTTCATCACAGATGATCATGTTTTTTTCATAATATTGTAATCTCGATAGTACTTGGAAACCCAATGTTCTGGGGTCTCAAATTCCAGCTACGACACTGATCTGAAAACTTAAAATATGTGGTTCCCAATAAAATGTCATTAAATGATGAAAAACAGGGAACCCCAAAAGGCCAGTTTGGGTGCAAACCTCCATCCTAAGCTCTTACTACTGATATCTATTTTATGTTCTATACTTTTATATACAAAAGCTTTGATGAGAAAATACCATATAGTAATAAAATTCTTTATTCAATTTTAAAATAAAATGCTCTAACTGCCTTTTCACCTGCCCGCTGTGCAACCTATATACCTAAGAGGAATCAAATCTAACTATATAATGAACATATAAATAAATACTATAGTATAATCGGCGTTTGTCGTGAGAATTATTGGCATTCATGTTCCACTCAACATATAATAAGCTGACCGAAATGGGAAACCCACAAGAAATGTCATTGTATTTGCAGAGAAAGCACTAGCAGGGAATGATTTGAAACATTCATTAATTGGTTAATGTATCAAACCTATGCAATTAAAAACAGACTGGGTCGATTTTCCATAGTACAGGCAGCGTTGAGGTCCCCAATAAAACACAACAATTGATTTCATCTCGCCCGGGCTGAGGTTCATATAAAACACTGAAGACACTTTCACTGCAAATCCAGATATAGCAGCCTCTTTATAGACTTATAACAATAGACCTGTCTGATAACTGGGCTCATTTCTACAATAGAAATACAAAAGGAAATAAAGCTTCCAACTGGATCCCCAGAGAGTTATAACTAGCATTACCTATGAATAGACACCTCAATAAAAGTCAACGGTGCACCGTCTCCTCTCATATGTTAGTGAAACAATAAAATAAAAACTTAGCTGGAAACAAATGAAGGAGAAAGAGAATCAGACGCAAAAAAATGGGGGGAGGGATGTATAGGGACGGCAGGGACACACAAGGGAGATAGGAAATATGGAGAAATAAGAGATAGGATTAGAAAGAGAGGAGGGGAGGGGGCAAAGAGACTGAGAAGTGTTAGGTGCGTACAGATGTCACTTTTAACGCCCACAGATCTAATTTCTTAGCACGTCAAGGTGAAAACTAAGTCTGATACTTGCTACTATGCAAGCCAAAATGAAGACACAAGAATCTGCTGCATTCTAGTTATGTGTCCAATCTGAAAACAGAGATTTCTACAGTAAATCTTTTTTTTCGATAGGTCACAAAAATGAGGGTGCTATGGAGACAATAACTACACCTGAGCTCACTGTACACAACGGCTTTACAAAAATAGCACAGACTGACTTATTAAATAAGAGTGCAAAGATCAGAGCTGTGCCGTAAGCTCTAGCAACTAAATTAGAAACCATATTCCACTATTCTGCCAACTATATAAAGAGAGCAGATGGTTTCCGATTGGTATCCACTGGCTATTGCACTAGGCTAAGACTGTCTTAACAAAGCAAAAAAGCCACAAGCAAAGTACAGTAATCCGTAGCAACAATTCAGAACTCATCTTCTATTGATTTGTCTGGTTTCTATGGGTTAGGGCACACTGCCATTGTTACTAGCTGTACTGAATAAACCTGGATATCTGCTTTCGAGGATTTATGCAGTGAAGATGTGGGATTTTTAGAGCGGATAGATGTCACCCCAAAGAAAACTCCACAATGTGTTACCGTAGTCACCTAAGACATCTATGAGCTGACTTAAACATAGTGTCAGTAATAGAAGGCAATTTAGATGTAGGAAGGTTTGCAAAGTGATCCAGGGTGTGTAAAATACTCTCAGACTACTTCTCTGCTATAATATTACAGTTCCCAACAAACTAATGAATCACAGCATGTTTGTATTGAGCTTGTCATTTGCAAAGCCAAATGCCTGTATTGTGCTGTCATAATGTAGCCTCAAGATGGTGAATCTGTTGGCAGAGCAATAAGGGCCCATTCACTGCACAACAGTAACTGCTACCAACTGTGCCCAGCTGCCAGGCACACAGAAGGGTATAACACATACAAATTACATGCACGTCAGTGAATTATGTATATCTGATTATATGTGTCACATGTGAATCACTGTTTATGTATTTGCCATTCACAGTAATTAGGGTGTTTAGGCTAGCAGGATTCATTGCTCATTAGTGAAAAAGTCTAGATATCAATAGTAAAGAAAGAAAAACTTCAAAGTGACCATAAGTAAAGGGATGTATATTTATTTAGTTGCGTGCCCAGGGAATTTTAAGAATTGGCAAAGCTTGGCGCTACATCAAACAAGGTACTAAGCAAACTTGGACACAAAGCAAAGAGACGAATTCCCCTATATTGCACACAATGTGGACTTTTATGTGCTTCAAGCATCTTTGGTATAATAGAGAGTGCTGTCTATACATGGCAAACATGTTACAGGTCTATTTAAAGGGAATTGCTGACTTTCTGCTAAGAATTCTAGTTGCCTGGCTGTCTTCAGGCTTCCTTTCTGAGTCTCCTGATCTTGTTAGTGCCTTAGAAGGTATTGAAGCCATTAGATCAGTATGACAGCCAGGCAATATGCATTTTCAAAGAGAGCTCAACAGTGGCATCCTCCATATTCTCTCAGTACAGGTTCCCTTTACTAATACAGTGGTATGATAATGATGTGCAGTAACCAATCCCAACTTGAGTTTCAGCACTGTAGTGTGGTGGTCAGACTCATCAAAGCCGGTCTTCAAATGGGTGCTTTGGGTTACAGGGATTGCTCTTTGTTCTCTGTTATTAAGTAATCCTGCTATCTTGTCCTATCCCTAGCCTTGAGACTCCTCAAGTCATTCAACATAGCCTGTAACTGATTACTTTATATAATCTCTGAGCGCCGATCTTTACAGAGAATAATAAGCACATTACTACGACCCAATGTAATGGCTGTCTAATCTCTATTATCCTCGATTCATTCAAAAATAATCATCATATAAATACATAGCCCATTGTTTCCTTCAGGCAGAGGTTAATGATAATCATTTAAATCTGTGTTTGGGTGATTTTTGTTAGAACACAAAAGAAAGAAGCATATGGGAAGAAGTAAATATTATGGGCGGCTAATCTTAAAATTCAAACATTCAGACAATTTAGGAAGGAATTTGCACGTTGTTTAACTTTCCCTCAATCTGATTGGTTCCCTGGAGCAAAAATCACAGATCGGCAGGTCTGGTGAAATTTTGTTGTGTATTAGTACGTCACCCTTAACTTTTACTTCTCTGAACTGAAACTTGGGTGCTGAATGCATTCCTGGGATAAAGCTACTTACATAATTAAAACATTTACAGTCAAGGCAGACTTTGACCAAACTAAACAGGCTGTCATTTGACTTCCAGATTCTGTATGCTGTGCAACAGATGAGAACCGAAAAAAAAATCAAGATGCAAAATTTCAAAACAAACACAGATTTGACCTTCAAATCCTCCCATTTGTAAATCTGATCTCATAAATTCTACAGATGCTTTATAGACAAGAGCTCCAAGAATAGCAGCTTTGACTGGTACATTATGCAGCTATCACAAGCCAAAAAATAAATAAAAAACAGTGGAATCATGTAATTGGATGGCTGTGGTTATGAATATGCCCCCTGCCCCTTTAAAATGCAATTCTTCCGCAGCCAAAGGGCACCAAAAATGTTAATGTTATAGGCCCCGATGGGTTATAATGCAAACAAACATTTAACAGCCCTTAATGGAACCGATTTGTATGGCAGGGGACCGCCATTAACTATTCCCTGTGAACCTAATAAAAGATAATAAATGTTAAGGGAAAAGCACATGTGAATACTTGCCAAGTAAAACAACTTTTCTTTCCTCTTGTGGCGCTAGTAGATTTGATGTAATTGGGGATTAGTATTCTTTATTACAGGCGACCAGGCCAGCTGGATCCCTAAAGAAAATGCTCTGCTTGCTGATCTATAAGTCACTGTACACAGGAGGGAGCCAAAAGCTCACTATATATATATATATATATATATATGAAAACCTTGCAAATTTTTTTCATGACCGAGTGCCAAAAGTTTATATAAATATATAATTATTATATACATTTATATTATTTCAATTATTAAATATATGTTTTAATTCAGGGGCTTTTAAACGTATCTTTCAAGACTGAGCACCAATAGCCCATATATATATATTTATTTATTGATATTTTTATTTTCTTTTTTTTTCAGGGGCTATATATATATGTATATATATATATATATATATATATATATATATATATATATATATATATATATATATATATATATATATATATATATACATATATTTTATATATATATATATATATATATATATACTTGTTATATATACTTGAATATATATATATATATATATATATATATATATATATATATATATATATATATATATATATATATATATTCCTGAAAACCTTGCAAAATCTTTCATGACTGAATGCCAGAAGTTTATATATATAGATATATCTATATAGATATAGATATATCTATATAGATATATCTATATCTATATAGATATATATATATATATATATATATATATATAATTTTTGGTTTTGAAAGCTTATCTTTTGTAACTGAGTGCCAAAAGTTCCCCAAATTTATATATACAGTATTTTTTGGCTTGAGACTGCATGGCAATAGCTCACTCTATCTATCTATCTATCTATCTATCTATCTATCTATCTATCTATCTATCTATCTATCTATCTATATAAATATCAATATATCTATATAGATATAGATCTATATCGATAGATAGATAGATAGATAGATAGATAGATAGATAGATAGATAGATAGATAGATAGATAGATAGATAGATAGATAGATAGATAGATAGACATACATATACCTATCTATCTATCTATCTATAGATCTAGATACTTTTTTGGACTAGAAAACTTATCATGATTGAGTAGAAAGTATATGGCAGCACCCAGGGAAGTGTAATTTTCTTTTTGTGGAACTTACCCTGAGATGATTATAGAAATGATTGTGCACACATAAGAAGGTCTACTTGCTGCCTGATCTTATCAAGCGTATTGTATTGTGCAGCAATTAACCTATTTTCCTGAAAGCACATGTTGGCTATATATGAAAAAGAAGGAAATAAAGAAAGAAGTGTGCATCTCTGGCAGCTTTAAAGAAGGGGGAGGCAGCGAAACCTCCGGCGCTTCCTGAAGGATGTTTTGAATTGGTGATGCTTTCCTTCAGCACTTTTATTAAACAAAGGGCTGTTGGCACATGAGCCATTGAAATGAACTGTCACTTCCCCAGATGTGACAGCGCTAAAGAAGCATGCAGCCAGGGATGGGGGGGAGAGGGTGCAGATGATGATGGGAGGAAGGAAAGTTTGACTTACCTTTGCACAGCAGGGCTATAGAGAGGAGGTGCAGGGCAGGGTAGAGGGAGACTATCCTCCAAGTCATCTTTCCCAGTCGGAGATCAGCAGCACTTGTATGACATATCCTCCTCCTCCTCTTCCTCCTCCAGTGATCACGAAGGGCTGCCTTGATAATCCCAGCGGCTGGCTGCCGTCATGGCCGGGGGGGGGGGGGGGGTAGGTAGGTGGGTGGGTAGGTAGGTACACACGGGTGGGTAACTTTAGAAGCTGTTAATATCCAGATCCATGGAGCCGGAGCGATGAGTTTGTTTAAGGCATGTTTGGAGGATCCCCCCCTGGTCCTGTAGAGGAGAAGCTGTGATCTCACATGTACCGATCCCTGCGATCCCTACGATCCCTCCTTGTGTACTGTGATAGGGATGAGTCTTCACCTCTCTCGTGCAGCATCTTCCCCGACCCACCAGTGACAGCTCTGGCCGGGAGAACTCCCCTGCAACTCCTTGAATGTGAGAGGGGGCGGAGCTGAGTAGATTGGCAGCTTCTGTGTACCACTAGAGGGAGGCGATGGGGGCTGGGAGGTGTGGGCATAGCATGGCAAGGAGAGGGAGAAATCTCACTACACTTGCTGATGCTCTGTGCCACTTAGACAAGGAGGAGAGGGAAGAGTTAATCCATGGCACACCTGCCTGATCAGCATCCTAGGGTGATGTGCCATTTAAATGTCCTGGGTGCTGCTAAGGCTGCCCTTTCATATTCTGCTGACACCATACCTGATATCACACATCTAGCTGAGAACAACCATCTATAGGAAATGAGCAGCAATTTAAAACTGAAGCCAAACATAATGTATTGTATCCTTAGGAGGAGGAAATGGCAATGTGCAATGCTGCAATACAGAAGAACAATTGGATTCCCCTCTCATTTCTCTCCCATCCACAAGTGGCTTTTATGTCTCTTCTATATTACACTCACTAGGCTGCATCCTTTCTGCAATGGTTAGAAGGAAAATAAAGATTATAGAGGTTTGAATGATTCCAGAAAATGTGTGACATGGAGGAACCCTTCAACTCATCTATACCTGATCTACAAGCTGATATAAGCTACTGGACTTTGCTGGAAAACAGAGAAATTGAGATTTAAAGTAGTGCTAACTGGTAGGGGTTTTACAACCCTTACATATATCCTGTAAAATGACTGGCCTCAGGTTATACAAATCCTACATACGTTGTACCTGTTTATCTGCAGCCATCTCTTCTCTACAGCCATTAAAAATGCAGCATTTACACAGCTTGTCTGAGTTTTCAGAAAGCAGAGGGCATGGAGCTTAACTACTTGCTGCCCGTGCTATAGCCGAAAGACAGCTACAGCAGGGACCTTAATTGCCGGGAGGGCGTCCATGGATGTCCTCCCGAGCAAGTGCTACCCTGCGGGTAGCGTGCGGAGCGCTCTGTGTTCACCAGGTCTTTGAGACTCGGCTGATCACAGATCTGAGTAAGGGGTCGATCCCAGCCCCTTAGCACATGATCAGCTGTCAGCCAATGGTGGCTGATCACGTGATGTAAACAGAAGCTCGGTAATCTGTATTTTTTTGGGGGGGAAAAAAAGCCGATCACTGGCTTCTGTCAGAGGGACATCGGTCCCTCACACAGAAAGCCGCAGCTGCATTTTCTGTGCTGATCAATGTCAGCTGCCAGTGCTCATTGTGCCACCTACCAGTGCCACCTATCAGTACTCACCAGTGCCACCTACCAGTGCCCACAGTGCCACCCATCAATGCCCACCAGTGCTGCCAATCAATGCCCATCAGTGTCTCATAATCAGTGCCATAGATCAGTTCTGCCTATCAGTGTCACCTACCAGTGCCCATCAGTGCCACGCATCAGTAATCATCAGTGCCACCTATCAGTGCTGCTTATCAGTGCCACCTATCAGTGCCCTTTAGTGCCATCCATCAGTACCCATCAGTGCCACCCATCAGTGCCACCACTCAGTGCCACCTATCAGTTCCACCTCATCACTGCTTATCAGTGCCACCTATCAGTGCCGCCTATCAGTGCCCATCGGTGCCGCCTATCAGTGCCCATCGGTGCAGCCTTATCAGCGCACATCAGTGAAGGAGAAAAATTACCTGTTTTCAAAAATTATAACAAACTATGAAACAGTTTTGTGTTTTTTTTCAAAATTGTTGGTCCTTTTGTTTTATTTAGCAAAAAATAAAAAAACCCAGCAGCAATTAAATACCACCAAAAGAAAGCTCTATCTGTGTGAAAAAAATGATAAAAATTTCATTTGGGTACAGTGTTGTATGACCGCGCAAATGTCATTCAAAGGGTGACAGCGCTGAAAGCTGAAAATTTGTCTGGGCAGGAAGTGGGTTTAAGTGCCCAGTAAGGAAGAGGTTAAAGTGGTTGTAAAGTCTTAAAGTGATACTAAAGGTTCCTTTTTAAAAAAACAAAAAAAAAAAATACCTCCTCTGCGCAAAGGTTTTGCAAAGAGCAGTCCTGATCCTCCTCTTCTGGGGTCCCCCCACAATGCTCCTGGCTCCTCCTCTTTTCAGGTACCCCCACGGAGAGCCGCATTCCAAGGGGGCACTCGTGCAAGTGCATTCCCATTGACACAGACAGCAGGACTTGGCCCCTCCCCGTGTCACTGGATTTGATTGACAGCAGCAGGAGCCAATGGCTCCTGCTGATATCAATCTATCCAATGAGGACACAAGACGGCGACTGGAGCTGCTGTGCTCTTTCTCGTCGCGGAAAAGATCGGGTTCAGGTAAGTAAAAGGGGGTCTCTCGAGGGGAGCTGCAGCACGGAAGGTTTTTCACCTTAATGCATAGAATTGTTCAATTGAACTGTTTTTACTTTATATTCATTCGCTTGGATATTTTTATTCAAATAAATTTCATCATCCGGATTTAAACTATGTGGAGGCTTCTCTTTTCTTTTTTGAACCTGGTATAAATATTGCCATCTGGAGGGGATATACCTTGGCGTGCCGTGCCCGGAACTATCTATGGTCTGGAATCATATCCACTTCCACTGGTCTCTTGGAGCTCATACTGGTCTCTGGAGGAGGGGATTGAATGGTCCATCTTGAGAACCTGACCTCACATCACCGGCTTTACGCTTGATTAATCCGCCGCCGTATGGTGAGTTGGGTCCATTTCTTTGGGTAAGAGTACCTTTTTCTCTCCCCCATTCCTGGAAGGTGAAGGCACTCCTGGGTGTATTGATCCATTCCTCATTGCACATACCTCAGAGACTGTGGAATATTTGTAGCAGCAGCGTTGTTTCCTCATTTATCACGGCCCAACGCATGGACTATTACGTTTGCAGTTTCAGTTAATATTGGAATTAGCATTACATTGATGTGGCCATATGTTTTTTAGTTACACATGGGACAATGTTTACACAGGATTGTGTGACTATTTAGATTATCACATTTGCTTGATTGGGTTGAATAGTTACACATAATCATTGTTGTTGTTTGTTTGTTTATTTTAACACTTGCATATGATATGGTTGATGTCCAATTTTTATTTTTATTGTTTTGAATGTTTACACATGACACTGGGATTCCAGTTCAGTCACTTTAATCTCTTGACATTTTTTTATTCGCAATCATTAGTGCTTGTGGTTTCCTGCGACTTACATCGCATCAGGTCTGTTACTGTGCGACACTCACAAGTTGTGTTGGTTTATTATGAGACGGTCTTTTTTTCACATCATAATTTGTATATATTACTGTCTTGCTAGGTTTTCTCACCTGACACATTCTTTAGCGCTACACTTTTTTTACCCTCACATTTATTCATAATCAGTCTTATTGCTGTGTTGGCCGCTTTTATACCTTGGGTTGGTGCAGTATTTTTCTATATCTCTATAGAATGCATTAAGGTGAAAAACACAGAGACCTTACAACCCCTTTAAGGTTTTTCACCTTAATGCATTCTATGCATTAAGGTGAAAAACCTGTGCTGCAGCTCCCCCCTTTTTCTTACCTGAGCCCTATCCGATCCAGTGATGTGCACGAGTGCAGTATCCCCAGCCGCTGTCACTCTCCTCATTGAACAGATTCAATCAAAGCTGTGATATGGGAGCGGGGGCGGGGCCAAGTACCACTGTCTGGGTCAATAGACACAGCAGCGGGACTCGGGAGCGAGCCTGCACGGGTGCCCCCATGGAAAGCGGGTTTCCGTGGGGGCACCCGATGAAGAAAAGGGGCCTGAAGTGCTAGCAAGGGGACCCCAGAAGAAGAGGATCAGGGCTGCTCTGTGCAAAACCATTGCACAGAGCAGGTACAGTAAGTATAGGCATGTTTGTTATTTTTATTGTTTTTTAAATCAAGGGTTTACAAACCCTTTAAAGCAGTGTTTCTCAATCCCATTCCTCAAGGCACACCAACAGGTCATGTTTTCAGGCTGTCCATATTTTTGCACAGGTGATTTAATCAGTTTCACTGCCTTAGTATTTACCACAGCTGTTTCATCTGAGGGAAATCCTGAAAACATGACCTGTTTGTGTGCCTTGAGGACTGCAATTGAGAAACACTGCTTTACAGTGATTGTAAATGATCACCTTGTAAAGCAACCCATTCAGTTTAAAATAAACATACAAGGCAAAACATTTTTGTATAGAGCTTCCCAGTAAGTGGCTGTGCAGCGGGGGCGTGTCAGGACAAGTCTGATCATTGGAGGAGAGTACACTAGCATAGCTAGAGAACTGACCACGGTGTGTTCTCCTGCTTAGTGTGGTCAGTTTTTAATAGGAAAACAGAAGGACTAGCAGAATCACCAGAGATTTCACATAAAGGAAGCAATACAAAGAGAATAGGAGACTTTCTCACACAAGTACATGGTATAGCCGGAACATATCAGGAATATGAAGTGTTTGGGTAACAAATACTTTAAGTTACACTCTGCAGAGCTCAGTGAGAGCTGATTGGAGGGAAGCAAAAGAATGTCACCTGCACACCACGGATTTCCAGAACGGGTCCAAAGCTTTATTCAGCAATCACATCTTTGTAATGGAAGCAAAGTTTCAGAGCCTTGCAGGACCCCTTCATCAGGCATGTGACCAGTGATGTTCCATCTATTAGGGGCACACGGGCGTCCGGCCCCCTAATCTACATTTGGGGTGCCGGATGCATGGATTCCATTGGGGGGTGTTTTTTTTTGAAGCACGTGATTAGAGCCAGAGGCTCTAATAGGCTTAAAAATAGGGTAGGCTCTCCCACCCAGTTGTGTGAGAATAGCGAATGAATATTTGCTATTCTCACACTGATCCTCCTCCTGGCCAACCAGGAGACCCATCACCCGATTGACTGAAAGGACAGGTGATCCTATTGAACGCCTAGGAGGAGGAGGGATGAAATGTACAGCGAAAGTTGCCATGATGCAGAGGAGGAGACGCCCACCCGCTGCCCGTCGCAGCGCTGCCCACCCAGAACCCAGATGGGGTAAGTGCTGGACGACCGCGAGACCCCCGGGGGGGGGCGGCGGATGACTTGACCAGTGGGAGCAGGGGGTGCCGTCGGCCGACCGGGGGGTGGTTGTTTACATCTCCCCCCCCTAAAAAAACAGCAGCCGCCACTGCATGTCACAAAGTCCTGCAAGGCCCCGAAATGTTGCTTCTGTTACTAAGATTTGATCACTAAATAAAGCTTTGGACTCGTTTTGCAGATCTGAGGTGTGCTGGTCACATTTTTTCTCTTTGATCATCTACAGTTCCAGCCGTTGGTTGCTGCAGCGCCCATCTACAGAGCCACTCTGCAGGAACATGTGCATTGGGAATAGTGTGTTGGAATCTTTATACTGATTGGAGCAAAGAGAAACACTCCCTTCACAGCATACAGGAACAGAGCTGAGGCTGCCAATCACAGGCTGTGTGCTGGAGCATCCTCCCCTGTCAACTTTTTACCTCTTGGTGTCATCTAAAACCTGTCAGACCTGACTTATACAGATAGCAGAAGAACCAGGCAGCAGACAAGAA
Organism: Aquarana catesbeiana; assembly: GCF_042186555.1. Taxonomy (NCBI): domain Eukaryota; kingdom Metazoa; phylum Chordata; class Amphibia; order Anura; family Ranidae; genus Aquarana; species Aquarana catesbeiana. Next base: position 250,756,756 of record NC_133324.1, on the reverse strand, counting down.
TGAAACTTAGTGCTCTTAATTGAGACAAGTACACATTATAGAGCAATATGTTTTGTTCATATTTCATGCCAAACAACCATTTTAAAGCCAGACTCTGGGAAAATGATACGTAAATTGCTTGTTTATGTCTAGGGGGACCAGATAAAACAGGTTTACTTACATGATCCTCCCCTCTCACAGGCTTCTCAATGCTGTTGGACAGCCTCTTCTCTCCTGCACCTAAACAGTCTAAGGTCCTTTGATGTGATCAAGACCAATGCAGAGACTGTAACACTGCATTAGATGTGGGGATGCTGAGGGATAATCCACCGTCAGAGCATAGGGGAGCACCAACTGCCAAGGGAGGGGAATATCAGATAAGTAAAACTACTTTTTCCATCCCATAGACCAGTGGTCTCCAAACTGTGGCCCGTGGGCCGGATGTGGCCCTTTGCTTGCCTTTATCTGGCCCTTGGGGCACTATTTCTCCAGCTTGACACCAAGGAACAGGCATTATTCCCCCTACTGACACCATCAACGGGGCAGTATTCTTCCAATGATACCAACAATAGGGCACTATTTCTTCCAGTAAATCCAAAGATGGAGCACTGATGTTGGGGCATTTTCTACTCCCAATGGCCACAATCCGCCCCCCCCCCCCTAAAGCCTGAAGGATAGTAAACTGGCCCTTTGCTTACAAAGTTTGGAGACCCTTGCCCTAGACATAAACAAGCAATTAACCCTTGCACTGGGGGCTTTTGGGCTTTAATACATTCTCTGCATTGAAGAAAAACTCCAGGAATAAGATTACTTTAAACACTTACTTTGGACCAGCTTGGCTCAAAAGAGTTATCCAGATGTCACCTCCATGTTGCCAATGGTGAAGCCATAATTCACTGTTGTAGCCTATGCTGCATACAGAAATCGTCATCCTCTTCTGGTACATGCTTGAGCAATTTACCCTCTGTGCACTAAATATAGAGTATCGCTCTCTCCTGCACCTTCACCACTAAGGAGAAGCCTTGTATGTTTTTCAATGAATACAAAATCTTCTCTGTCGGCCCAGATGGAGGTTGTAATGTCATTCCCCCATCTCTCCACCTCGGCCAATCAGTGAACTCATTGTATTCACTGAAAAAAGTACAAGGCTTCTCCTGAGTGGTGGAGATGTGGGAGCGAGCAAAGTTTTATGTTTGGTGGACAGAGGGAAAGCTACTAGAGCACCCACTGGAAGGGGATGCTGCTTACTCTATGTAGCATAAGCTCTAACAGTGAATTCCAGCTCCACCATCGGCAACACAGAGGTGGTATCTGGATCATTCGCTTAAGCCAAGCTGGTCCAAAATAAGTGCTTAGACTAATCTTATTCCTGAAGTCCTGTTTTTAAGGTAAAATGCCTCTTTTTACGCCCCTTTTTACCTTTTTACGCCCCCTGTCCCCAAACATTTATCTGCAGCCCCTTGTCACCACTGCTGCATCCAGGACAATCTGCAGGACTTACGGGAGGATACTGAGGGAAGTGGAGTGATAGGCTCCTGCTGCCATCAGTCAAATTGCTAGGATAAGGGAGGAGGAGAGAGCAGGGGTGTGGCTTACTTGAGCAGCCCATAGCTAAGGAGACACCCACAAACAGGCTGGGAAGGGGGCAAGCAGCTTGGGGACAGGCCAGCGGAGAAGAAAAGTGACAATTTTAAAGAAAAACAGTCATTGTTTAAGTGTGGACTTTCTTTTTAAAAAAATGGGGTTTACAAACACTTAGTGATAGTAAAGGATTCCCCCTTACAGTGCAAGGGGGAACTCTGCGGACCATGATGTAAAGGGGAACTCTGATGTAAAGGGCAATGCTGCAGACCCTGATGTAAGTGGGAACTCTGATGTAAAGGGGAATGCAGTGGACTCTGATATAAGGTGGTCTCTGGTCCCCAGAGCCCTCCTTACATCAGAGTTCCCCCTTAGATCATGATCTGCAGCATTCCCCTTTATGTCAGCGTTCGCTTGCACTGTAAGGGAGAATCCTGCACACTTTGATATATGGGGGAACCCTGTGCTGGTTGGGTTATATTAACCTGACCTTCATGTAAATGGAGAAATATCTTTTTTTACTTTTGTTTAACTTAAATGCCCTGTACACACGGTCGGATTTTCCGATGGAAAATGTGTGATAGGACCTTGTTGTCAGAAATTCCGAGCGTGTGTAGGCTCCATCACACATTTTCCATCGGATTTTCCGACACACAAAGTTTCAGAGCAGGATATAAAATTTTCCGACAACAAAATCCGTTGTCGGAATTTCCGATCGTGTGTACACAAATCCGACGCACAAAGTGCCACGCATGCTCAGAATAAATGAAGAGACGAAAGCTATTGGCTACTGCCCCGTTTATAGTCCCGACGTACGTGTTTTACGTCACCACGTTCAGAATGATCGGATTTTCCGACAACTTTGTGTGACCGTGTGTATGCAAGACAAGTTTGAGCCAACATCCGTCGGAAAAAATCCTAGGATTTTGTTGTCGGAATGTCCAATCAATGTCCAACCGTGTGTACAGGGCAAAACACATTGCTAATAGCACTAGCTATATGTTTATCGTTAATATATTAATAGTTGCACTGTTTAGCAGTGAAAACTGACATTTTAGGCCGTTTTTTGCAGTGTCAGCAAAAAATGTGGCTCTGCAACAAAAGAAGAAAAAGATAAAAATGACACTGTGGCTCAACCTCTAGCAGTTAATAATTATGCCCTCGCCACAGAAAGTATCTTCATAAGAAGTCTGGGGTGTGTTCCTCTGAATTGATAGAGCATACAAAAGAAGGGAGGGAAAAAAGGATTCCCCAAAGCAATTCTTCAGTGAGGAGCAGGCAGTTTAATCAAGAAGTAGTTAAAATATTTATTGAAAAATTCATTTAATACTAATCAAAAATAGAATATACCTCCACCAATTTCATTAAAATTAGACAACGTTGCCTACAGACTTAGATGGCCACCACTCTCAGACATACACCCCCCTTATTTTTATCATAATACACTTTAACAAATCGCTGATAATAGCTGTGTTGATGTCGATAATAATGTTGGCAAAGCGATATGTGTTTATTAGATAGATATCAAACACATAGTGGAATTCCCATCCATGAGTTTATTCGACCAAAGTGGTATATTATGATGGGAGCAATTAGCTCCAATAACATTGATTAGAAGATCATTGACAGTTCGTGGATAAATGACAAAGGGAAAGAGAAAGTCACTGGAAATGCAGTTTGGAGAAATGGATGAGAGATGGTTATTAAGAAATGTGGCTCTGTCAGTAAATTTCATGATTTTTGCCAGTAAAAAAAAAAAAAATGGTGTCGTTTGTAAATTTTGACGTCCTGTCAGTAAATTTCACTTTGGGGGGAACTGGCAATACTGATGATTTTTTTTTTTAACTGAGAGGTAAAGATTAAAGGGGTTGTAAAGGTTTATGTTTTTTCACCCTAATGCATCCTATGCATTAAGGTGAAAAAATATCTTACGATCACTGGCCCCCCAGCCCCCACATTTTACTTACCTGAGCCCTGGAAAGTCCCGCGTCGCAAACACGCTCTACCTTTGCTCGGTCTTCATTGGAGAGATTGATAGCAGCACAGCCATTGGCAACACCAATGGCGTAAGGGCCGGGGGGCGGGGCCGAGTCCTGTTGTCGGCGGCTATGGACGCCGAATACAGGACTCGGGAGTGCGCCCGAAAGGTAACCCCCTTGGGAGAGAGCTTCCCAGAGGGGGTTAAACAGAAGCGGGGAGGAGCCGAGACACACGCCGAGGGATCCCAGAAGACGAAGATCAGGGCCACTCTGTGCAAAACGAGCTGCACAGTGGAGGTAAGTATGACATGTTTGTTATTTAAAAAAAAAAATATTCGAACCTTTAGTGTCACTTTAAGGCCATGTTCACGCCTATGCGAATTAGATGTGGGTTTCCCCGCATCCAATTCACATAGCAGGAGAATGTGACTGGCTCTCTTTGGAGCCGGTTCACATATCTCCATTGCGGCTGCGGAGTGCACTGCACAGAAAAGCTGTGCATCTTTGGTTCCGTTTTAGGGCCGAATTCAGGCATAGATTCAGCCCTGATTCATCCCTGAAATGGGGAAAAGGGACGCACAGCGCTCCTGTGCGATCCGCAGCCGGTTCCAGTATGAACCTGGCCTCAAGTAAGTAAGTGAGAGATAAACGCATTGTGATGGCTTAGGCAGAAAATACATTAGAACTTCCATTTATTAAGTAAAGTGCCATTCTGCTCGAAAAGGTGAACCAAGACCAGCCATACGCAGAGCAAATTTCTTTCCTGCAACCATGGGTTGCAGGTAATACATTTGCTTGATTCCCCCATCAAAACAGCCAGGGCTGATGCGGGAATCCCTTCCAGCTGGGAGGGGGGGGTCTGGGGGGGGGGGAGCAGTCTCCGCCGGGAGAAGACAGTGATTATCACTAGTGGTTAGAGCAGCCGCTAGCGATAATCGCAAGAGAATCCAGCAGGCTGGTTGTACCCAAGTTGATCGATCAAATTGGTACATTCAGCTTACCCATTAACATTTTGCTGTTAAACCTGACTGATATTCAAACCATGTATGGCTGGCCTTAGCCTTTAAGCACCTCTACTTTACATTCGTTTTCCTTACACATATTCAATACTCTAATGCCGTGCACACACGGGAGGACTTTTCGACCAGACTGGTCCAACGGAATGAATCCATCGGACAATCCGACCGTGTGTGGGCTTCATCAGACCTGCAGTGGACTTTTTCGGTCGACTTTAGATTTAAAACATGTTTCAAATCTTTCCGACAGATTCAAGTCCAGTCAAAAAATTAGTTGGTCTGTATGCTAGTCTGACGGACGAAAACCGATGCTAGGGCAGCTATTGGCTACTGGCTATCAACTTCCTTATTTTAGCCTGGTCGTACGTCATCACGTACAAATCCGTTGGACTTTGGTGTGATCGTGTGTAGGCAAGTCCGTTCGTTCGAAAGTCCGTCGGAAGTCCGCCAAAAGTCCGTCGGAAAGACCGTCGGACCTTTGATGCCGAAAAGTCCGCCCGTGTGTACACAGCATTAGATTTTGTTGGCTTACTTGTTACAATTGACATATAAGGTGTTTATATTCTTTTTATATGTAGTTGAGGACTGTACCCTTTATTTGTATTCTGTATTGTTCTCTTAGATCCTGCTTGCAGGGTTCCTTTGTCTATTTTTTCGGATTTATTGAGTTCTTTAAATGATGTTTCTATATTTATTTCTACAACCTAATAAAATGTTTTACAACAATCTTCTCATTGTTTAGGGACACCTAGTTGCTATAGGCTACTGCAGTCTGTATTCTATCACCTTATTAAATGAACTTGTGTGTGTAGTTATTGTGGGCATGTTATGAAACTAGGCATCTTTGGGGAATTTACAATAGAGATGTTAAAGCTGGTCTAATTAGTGGGCAGTCATGAGCACTAAGTAAGAAAAGCATCAGGAAGGCAGAGAATCTTTCCTCTTCACAGATCTAATTGACCATCGGAAGTGATACAGAATAAGGGTCAGCAGCCTTTCTCAGGCATTGTGTGATGGACCCCTGAGAGCAGAATAAGTGGGATAGATCTGTCCTGAAAACATAAGAATTCTTCAGCATTGAGGCAAGAAGATCTCATCAGATTGTTTGTGTCTGATGGTTGGATTGTTAATCCAAAATGATCCAATTATCTTGGAACTTGGGACTGCTGTAAAATAGAAGATAATTAAGTTCAAAGATTGATTATAACATGGGTCTACCTTTCAAAATAAAATACACTTTCTTAGAATATGTGACATTGTAGACATTTTTTTTTTTTTTTTTAAAAAGGAAGAACTTCAGGCACAAAAACTTTAATTGAACGACTTGACTTCAAGAAGGTTTTAACAACCTTTATGTCCAGCGTATTTTTTACTCTTCAGCACTGTGTTACTTTAACTGGCTATTGCTCAGTCATGCAACACTGTATGCAAACTAAATTTATATCATTTTTTTTTACACAAATAGAACTTTCTTTTGGTGATATCTAACTTTTTGCTATATAAATAACCCAAATCAGTATGTATTATTTAGTCTGTAGGAAAGTTATAGAGTGTATAAACGTTGGTATATATATGTATTTGAAGATTGATCAATCCTGATGCACCTATTTCTTGAGGTCCTAAAATGCCAGGACAGTACAAATACCCCCCCAAATGACACCTTTTTTGGAAATTAGACGACCCAAGGCATTTGGTAAGAGGCATGGTGAATTTTTTGAAGTTGTAATTTTTTTTGTCATAATTTTTTGGAAAATTAAAAAATTTTATAAAATTTGCTGTTTTTCTCACAATTTTTTTTTCATACTGTCACCAGTGCAGTACACCGTCATCATATGACTGGTGTGGCGGTGATTAGGAATACTTACATTATATAAAATGTAATGACAATATGTAAAAATAAATAAATAATTTGTTTAACCACTTAGGGACCGCCCACCGTAGTTATAGGTCTGTACTTTGAAGAGGGATATCGTTGTTATGGCAGCAGCTAGCTACCATCACCCTGGTATCCTCTTCTTCAGAGGGCGGTCCACTTTCAGATAAAAGTGGTCTCTGCGGCAGATTCGCCGCGAGATCACTTTTATTGACGGCGCGCTCCAGTCCCCTCCGCCGTTTACTGGAGCCGTCGGTAGTGGCGGAGGCGATTTGGTCCTGTCACGTCTGTGGTATGGAAATGAGTGAGGGGAAGATGGCCCCCACCCGTCTCCATGACATTGCAGGGCGGAAACAACGTCTAAACGTCACTTCTGCCTATAGCTCTTAAAGAGACTTTTTTTTTTCAAATGACATTTAATTTATTTTAATTTTTTAATTTCATTTTAATGTAAATATGAGATCTGAGGTCCTACTGACACCAGATCTCATATTTAAGAGGTCCTGTCATGCTTTTTTTCAATTACAAGGGATGTTTACATTCCTTGTAACAGGAATAAAAGTAACACAATGTTTTATTTAAAAGAACAGTGTAAAAATAAAAAATAAAAGGTAAAATAAATAAGTGAAAAAGTGAAAAATACCGCGCTGTCACCTGAAAAATGGAATCAGCAGCTAGCACAGCAAAAGACAATTGCAATTTAGGATAATAAGTGTAAGTACAGCGCTAAGTGAAAACAGTCGTATAAAAATAGGACCATGTGATAGCAAATGCATATAATCTAAGAATAAAAAAATGTAAATGTATAAACATAAACCTAATATACTCTTAATAAACGTGCAAATATATGTATATAAACACTTGAAACAGTCCACAACTTGATAGCAAGTGAAATGAATAAATTCCACAGGTGGCAACTGGAATATAATGTAGATCCTGATAAATGGATAGCTTCCTTAGGACATCAGTGGAAAAAGCATTCGTGAAAAGTGGATGATAGAAACAAGACCACCACCAACATATGGAAGGCATACCAGAGCTAGTGGACTCAACCAGGCATACGCCTACTGAGTCATCAGGGCTTGTGGTGCAACCGCACCAATAAACGAGCATCCACATCGGCAACTAATGGCACCAACGGATGATGGTCACACTGTCATTCAGATGGCTCCCAACAGAGAAGAAAAACTCAGAGGGAGGTAGACCAATTCTTTCCCGTGTGCTCACAAGATGCGGCCAGAAATGAAACAAAAGTTCCACATAGTGTAAATCCACATAACAATGGATATTTATTAAAAAGTAAGAGGAACACTCACATTTTAGGTAGATAAAAAGCGCTTAGAAAACAGACTGTAGGTTCACGCGACAACATCAGCAAGACTCGTCTCCGATGCGTTTCGCCAAAGGAGACATCATCTGGGGTGTCGACATGCCCTGGTCATTGCGTTTAAATAGATGTTGTACCCCAATAACAGAATGCAAACCTGTGCTCAATTAACGGTTGAAATGTAATCACTTCCTGGTTTTCGAAAAATGGCGTCCGCGCGTGCGACTCAAACCTTGTTATGAAAAGTGGGTCTACTTCAGTGTCACTGACTTTCTGTTGGCTCCTTGATGAGCCGCATCTGTTTCAGTGGGAGTTGTCTTTTGCTGCTGCCTAAGGCCAACCATAGACGGTTCGATTCGAACCGTGTGTGGGCAGGCTGAATGTACCAAGTTGATCGATCAATCAACTTTTCACTTGCGATTAATGCTAGCAGATGTTATAGCCGCTAGCAATAATCACTGTCTTCTCCCGGTGGGGACGGCTTCCCCCGCCCCGCCAGGAGAAGACTATTGCTTGGCAGGAGGGATTCCCCGGTCAGCACTATCTGTGTCGATGGGGGAATTGTGCACATTTTTTTCCTGCAGCCGGTCATTGCAGTAAAGAAATTTGCTGTGTCTATGGTCAGCCTAAGAGGAATGATTCTGGAGTGGAAATGCATGCACTGAGTCCTCTCATGTGACCCAGACTTGGCGCTCAACGAGTTAATGGGAAAACATGGAGGAAAGGTCCGTCATCTCCTGCCTACCCCTTCCTACAAGCAGCCACACACGTTATCACAGCATAGATTCATTACAATACATTTATCATTTTGATTTTTCTTTGATAAATTAAATATGTTATATTGTCTGACTTGAAAATACCAAACAAGTCACATTTCAAAAAGCCATTTCCTTTGCCACTTCTTCTGGCCCCATGCTCACATACTTCTCATTATGTGCGCAAATCACAGAAAAAAAATTTAGGAGCCAGGGAAGAAGTTTTCTTCGAAAAGAGACTAGGCACGTTTTTCCTGCCAAAAAACACTATATTCTAGATATTTTTGTTGCAGGACTTTAGTTTCTTTTTGGCTTGAACTCACTCTATTGTTGAGTTAGTCTACTAGTTCAGGAAAAGGTAGGCTGTACAATAGCTGTCACATAGACCTTGATGTAAAATATAACAGTAAGGGAACAATTCTTTAACTAGAAAGCTTTTTAAAACTGTTCAGTTCAAAAATGAGCAGGTGGCAACCCTAATTGGGGGTACTGGGTATTCACATTTAAGACACACTTTTCAAATGCGATACATATCTCTTCAAGTTTGTTTGGACTGTGCGCTGCATTTTTAGCAGAGCTCCAGCCAAAAATAAAATAAAACTGTTAATGTTCTGGTTTAAAGTGGTTGTAAACTTCAGACATGAAATATGAACAAAGCATATCCCACTATAGTGTATACTTGTCTCAATTAAAAGCATTAAATGTAATTTCTGTCTTCTGCATTGTTCCTCTATCAGTATGAGTCACTTCTGACAAGTTTTCCTGACACCAAGAGAAAAAAGCTGACAGGGGAGGGACCTCCAGCAGATTGACAGCCTCATCTCTGTTCCTGTGTGCTGTGTAGAGGGGGATGTGTCTCTTCCCTCCAATCAGCTCTCAGAGCTCTTCTTGGTGAGCTCTGTAGAGTATAACTTCAGCTCTCCGTCCCATTTTTCTGAAATCTCAGATGAGCTTTATAAGTTGAGCACCTTGAACGGAGAAGAAAGCACTGCAGGTACAATTTATGTACAGTATCTCACAAAAGTGAGTACACCCCTCACATTTTTGTAAATATTTTATTATATCTTTTCATGTGACAACACTGAAGAAATGATACTTTGCTACAATGTAAAGTAGTGAATGTACAGCTTGTATAACAGTGTAAATGTGTTGTCCCCTCAAAATAACTCAACACACAGCCAATGTCTAAACCGCTGGCAACAAAAGTGAGTACACCCATAAGTGAAAATGTCCAAATTGGTCCCAATTAGCCATTTTCCCTCCCGGTGTCATGTGATTCATTAGTGTTACAAGGTCTCAGGTGTAAATGGGGAGCAGGTGTGTAAAATCTGGTGTTATCGCTCTCACTCTCTCATACTGGTCACTGGAAGTTCAACATGGAACTCTCTGAGGATCTGAAAAAAAGAATTGTTGCTCTACATAAAGATAGCCTAGGCTATAAGAAGATTGCCAAGATCCTGACACTGAGATGCAGCACGGTGGCCAAGACCATACAGCGGTTTAACAGGACAGGTTCCACTCAGAATAGGCCTTGCCATGGTCGACCAAAGAAGTTGAGTGCACGTGCTCAGCATCATATCCAAAGGTTGTCTTTGGGAAATAGACGTATGAGTGTTGCCAGCATTGCTGCAGAGTTTGAAGGGGTGGGGGGTCAGCCTGTCAGCCTGTCAGGGCTCAGACCATACGCCTTACATTGCATCAAATTGCTCTGTGCGGCTCTTGTCCCAGAAGGAATCCTCTTCTAAAGATGAAGCAAAGAAAGGCCCCCAAAGAGTTTGCTGAAGACAAGCCGATTAAGGACATGGATTACTGGAACCATGTCCTGTGGTCTGATGAGACCAAGATAAACTTATTTGGTTCAGATGGTGTAAAGCGTGTGTGGTGGCAACCAGGTGAGGAGTACAGAAACAAGTGTGTCTTGCCTACAGTCAAGCATGGTGGTGGGAGTGTCATGGTCTGGGGCTGCATGAGTGCTGCTGGAACTGGGTAGCTACAGTTCATTGAGGGAACCATGAATGGTAACATGTACTGTTGCATACTGAAGCCGAACATGATCCCCTCCCTTCGGAGACTGGGCCGCAGGGCAGTATTCCAACATGATAACGACCCCAAACACACCTCCAAGACGACCACTGCCTTGCTAAAGAAGCTGAGGGTAAAGATGATGGACTGGCCAAGTATGTCTCCAGACCTAAACCCTATTGAGCATCTGTGGGGCATCCTCAAACGTAAGGTGGAGGAGCGCAAGGTCTCTAACATACACCAGCTCGGTGATTTCGTCATGGAGGAGTAGAAGAGGACTCCAGTAGCAACCTCTGAAGCTCTGGTGAACTCCAAGAGGTTTAAGGCAGTGCTGGAAAATAATGGTGGCCATACAAAATATTGACACTTTGGGCCCGATTTGGACATTTTCATTTAGGGGTGTACTCACTTTTGTTGCCAGTGGTTTAGACATTAATGGCTGTGTGTTGAGTTATTTTGAGGAGACAGCAAATTTACACTGTTATACAAGCTGTACACTCTACTTTACATTGTAGCAAAGTGTCATTTCTTCAGTGTTGTCACATGAAAAGATATAATAAAATATTTACAAAAATGTGAGGGGTGTACTAACTTTTGTGAGATACTGTAGGAGTATTCGTTTAATCTCTTTGTATCATTTGAGGCCAGTTATTTTACTAGGTATATGTGAAGGTTTACAACCACTTTAAAGTAAACCTTCCACAAAAAAAGCAAGGTCAGCTTATTTTTTTCACAGCCTCTCCTCCATGCCAAAGTGCTCGGTAAAATTGAAAGAAATAAGGCCTGTGGGGAAAAAACTACCCCTTGGTTTGTGTCGGTTATGCCTACTTTATAAAACTGCATTAATAAATTCCTGACCTGTAACAATATACCACAACTGTAGAATTTGTCAAAATAGCTGTATCTGTTGTCATTAAAAAACATTCCTTGAGGTCCAAGGCAAGGGATGATGATGGTTGCAGACAGAAGGAAGCAGTTTCTACAGTGCTTTTTGGGGTGTGTTTTGCATTTTTGCACACGTGTTTTTCATGCATTTTTTAAATCTTTTTTTTGGCCACTTTGTTTGGCACATTTAAAAATGCAAAATCTGCCAAAATGGCGTAAAACTGCGTCAATAACACGTCAAAAACACACTACATAATTTTCTGCAGCATCTCAGTTGAAGTCTATTGAACAAAAAATGCACGCTTTGCGTTTAAAAAAGTCCCTGACCCTTTCCAAAAACGCAGAGGCTGAAAAAAGTATAGATGTTAACGTGTCCCATAGGAAATCATGTTATATGGACTGTAGTGTGTTTTTGCAAAAAGCACCAAAAAAACTTATAGGTGTGAACAAGGCCTTCCCACAGTAATCACGCACTGGTACTGCCATAACATTGTAACTTTCTAAATCTCAAAATTGAAAGATTTTCACTGTCACAGTATTTGTATGACATGACTATGACATTTTGTTTCTCGGGAAAGGAGCTTACAATCTTTGAGGGTGGGGGAGGTGTATGTACAATAAAATGTAGATAAATGAGGAGGATGAGGAGTTACATTTAAAGATATAGTTTAATATTTGTTGGAAGGAAACATGTTTACAGTCAATTTATGGGTAGGAATATCCACAAAAGCTTACAAATGGATTGAAGAAAAGGAAAGATTATTTGCACATTATTGTTATTACAGCTAATTTATCAGTATGAAACACATTATAATTTGTAATTTAACTGCATATGATATTCACAACGTGCATTATATCCTGTAACCTCTGAAATGACAATGCTGACATTTCAAGACTTTAACAACACATTCTGACATTCTGTGACTCACAATATAAGAGCATGAGGAAAATTATAAATAGTTGTCATCCATAGGTTGGGAAAAAGCGACAGCAGGCTGTGAACTGAGAAGGATAGATATTGAAAAATATTTTGTCGGGGCTATTTGCGGTTCACTGTATTAAAATGTCTACACAAAAATGACGGCTAGACTGTAGACAGAGAGCTGGAAGTTTGTCACTTTTAGCACCTCAAAACCTTCATGTCCTTTGATGACGCCCTGGAGGAGGGGTGAAACGTGTTGACGTACTTCCGGTTTCGCTAACCAGTGATGCAACGTCCGCCTTCCGTGGAACGCACGCCGACCAGCGGTGACCTGGATCTTACACTGATGCCTGTTTCCATTCAACTATCTTGTGAGTAGAGTTTTTGATTGCGCAAGTTTGCACAGTGTTAGTGGCACTTCACTATTGGTTCCTCTTTGTTTTTCTCTGAGTATGGTCGATCCACTTTGATCTACGAGATTACCCCTATGGAGAGGTTTCATACCTCATACACCAGATCACATAGATCAATTGTTTTGACACCAGACTGCAAAGCTGAGGGTCCATACTTTTTGATAAACTGGGGTTTTAAAAGTGAAGGATCATTACGTGAGGTGAGCGGCCATTTCATCCATTGGTGGCGGTGGATGCAACATTTTCTCACTGGATATTCTCTGCACTTATACATTTTTTCACTGGATATGGCTGAGATATGGCTTTTAGTGCAGTGCCGCAGTGTTGCCAACCTTCTGCAGCAGTTTTTACTGACAAAACATGGAAAATGTACTGACCAGTGGTGGCTGGTGGGTTCTTCTTTTAAGGGAGCGGAAAACAAACAACACCCCCTCTGCTGGCGGCGTGGCATGGGACTAAAACAGCACCCCCCCATGGGCGGTCCATCTAGCACTTACACGCTGTGGCGGCTTTGGTGTCCGCTCCTCCAGCTTACCAGTGTTTCCTCTTCCGCCAAAGCGCTAGGCATCCAATGGGATCGCCTGACGCTTTAGCCAGTTGGGAAACGGGCATCACAGACCTGCCTCCTGATTGGCAGGGAGGAACTTTAGCGTGATCATAGCGAAAATTAATTCGCTATGGTCGCCCAACTGGGTGGGCTAGGAGCACTATGCTCTGCGCTCGGAGGCCACTCTTTTTTAAAGCCTATTAGAGCCTCTGGATCTAATCAGGTGCTTTAAAAAAACACCCACCCCGCATCAGAATTCATGGTCCGGCACCACTGATATGTAGCTCAGGGGCCTGGACACAGGGATAGGGAAGGTGGCGCCCATGTGCCCTCTATGGATGGGCTGCCACTCTTACTGATGGAACACATTTTTTACAGACAACCTAAAAAAGGAAGAAAACCTAAAAAACGAAGACAATTGATATTTAAACAGTATAAACACAATATGGAAACACTGCCAATACCCATAATAAGTAATTTGCCTGGTTTACATTTAAAAAGTCAACATCAGCCCCTGATATTTACAGACAGATGTAAATATTATTGATTTTTACAAACTGTCCATAAATTTAGTTACTGTGGGCAAACCTGTTTACTATGCTAAGAGCATCAGGATAATTATATAGAGCAGTCACCAGCAGCTACTTTCATAGGGGTTGACTTACTAAAGGCAAATAGGATGTTCCCTTTGCAAGTAAGGCTGTACTGTGCAAGGGAACTTGCCCCAGAGCTTACTGAATAAAGTGAAGTTTCACTTTGCAAAGAATACCCAATCACAAGCAAAAAATAAAAAAATACAGCTTTTTTTTTGCACTTGACTGTATGATGGAAGTCAACAGAGCTTCACCTAATTCACTGAGCTCTAGGGAAAAGTCCCTTTTCCTTGCAAAGTGCCCCATCTATTTGCAATTAGTAAATCAACCCTAAGGTCTCATGAACCATATAAAACCCAAAGCCCTTTTCTATATGACCTTTGATTGATAGGTATATACATAGATAGACATTGGTTCTCATACAGTAAAGAATGATGAAGTGCTTGGGTATTTTAAAAATGTATGGTGCAGGAGAAAACCAGTTATGCGAGCTATCATTTCCTTGGTACCTGTTTATGAAAGTACACCTGCCATGAAGATTCTTTGAACTGAACTCGAAGAAAGGCACCCATATGAAAGGTCTAATCTGCAGAAGGAAGACATTATTTAAACAGAAGATGTAGACATCACAAAACACTTGAGGAATGGCAGAAGCTCTTGAAGGGACCAAAATCCATCCTGGGTTATTGGACCAAGGCAGAGGGAGCTATGTACTTTTTTTTTCTAAGGTTTTTTTTCTGGTCACCTTTACACGATAATGCTTTGTGTTAACATATATGTGTCAATGCTGTCCATTACCATGCATTACAGTGCTTTATTGGATCCCAGCCACACTATGCATTAAGCTGAATTGCCAGAGAAGTGACACTCTCCCTCAACCATTTTTCCCCCTCCTTGTTTTCTCCTGTGTTTTTGGGGTGTTCCTTATCAGTTGTTCTTCTGGCATTCTCTCCATATTTTTTCAGTTCTTTCCCTTTAAATTTGTCAGTACACAATCCCTATTTTTAGCATTGGGTTTTGTGATTGTGTATATACACTCAATATATACTCAAGTATATATATATTTTTTGTGTGGTATCACTGCTATTTTCAAAGCACATGTAATTTTTCAGGATATGAGTTTTCATGGTATTTATTATATTTTATTTGAAATTTATAAACTTATATTAACAGTGCTTCTGTACTATTTAGCTAGACATTATTATAATCTAGATTATTACCCCGAGGAGGAATGATATTCCTTTTATATTCCTTTTGCTGCTCTGATAATATTTTAAGCTGAAATATATTAACCTGAGATCAGCTCATACTGGGAGAAGAGGAACAGCACTGGAAGCCTGGTCATTTTTACTGCAGTGCTCATATACTAACGTGGGGCATGCTGATAGGAGAGCAGAGGGACAGATAGATTAGTGTATCATTCTGCTACTTCTCCTTTCAATCTCCAGTCACAGGCTGAAGCAGGGTCAAGACCTGTAAGTACTGTAACTATAGCAGAAAACATTGAGGTCCCCTGCCTTGCCAGACAGACTTGTGCAGTGGGGCAGAGATATGTAAAATCTCAGAACTGGATGCACAAATTCTTAGGCATCCACCATATATGCATTTCATTTGTGTGTTTAGCTTTTTTGCCCCTAGTAGACCAAGCCGTTTCTGGCAGTTTTTGTTTACAAGTTTAAATCAGTATTTTTTTGCAAGAAAACTACTTATAACCCCAAACATTATTTATATATATATATATATATATATATATATATATATATATATATATATATATATATTTAGCAGACCCCCTAGGGAATAAAATGGTGATCGTTGCATTTTTATATGTCACAGTATTTGCGCAGCAGGTTTTTCAAATGCAATTTGGTTGGAAATAATACATTTGAATGAATTAAAAAGACAAAGCAATATATTCCCCAATTTTTTTTATATAATAAAAAAGACGATGTTACGCTGAGTAAATAGATACCTAACACGTCACACTTTAAAATTGCACATGCTCGTGGAATGGCGACAAACTTCCTTATTTAAAAATCTCCATAGGCGACATTTTAAATGTCTTTACAGGTTACCTGTTAAGAGTTACAGAGGAGGTCTAACGCTAGAATTATTGCTCTTGCTCTAACGTTTGGGGCGATACCACACATGTGTGGTGCGAACACCGTTTACATATGCGTGCACGACTTAAAAAATGTGGCACTTTAAAAAAATAATTTTTTCTTATTTATTTAAATTTTTTTTATTTTTACACTGTCCCTTTACTTTTTTTATCACGTTTATTCCAATTACAAGGAATGTAAACATCCCTTGTAATAGAAATAAGGATGACAGGTCCTCTTTATGGAGAGATCTGGGGTCAAAAAGAAAAAAAAATCTCTTCTTTACCTTTAAAAGCAAAAGATCAAAAAAATGTTGTCTTTTTTTTTAAGTGATTTTAGCATGTTTTCTCTTATATGTTATTTTGTATAAACAACTTTAAATGTACCTTGTTTAATGTATATTGGGCTTGTGTCGAGTTCTTCTTTTTTCTCTCGTAGTTGGTCAATACAGACATGGAACAAGTAAGGAGATCAGAAGTTCTGACTTTCCTTTAGCTTCACAAGCTGCATGCTTGTTCCAGGTCAGAGGCTCAAAGCATTGAGGCCAGAGACATCCAGATAACTAGTAGGGAAATCACTGTATTTCTTTCAGTAAACGTTTCTTTTAAGTACTTATATCAATCGTGGGTCAATAATGTGTATCCTTCTTTCATTATTTTACAGAGAAGCCTAATTTATATAATTGTTTGCTTCACAAATTCCTGTGCCTGGGGAATGTTGTAAATTCATAAATGGATACTTCCTAGAGTTTAAATACTCTGGTTACAATAGCTCAAGGCTCATTCTGTTTACAAGATGGTTTCTATGTTCTATGCCCAGTGACTGAGTTTGCAACCGCCCCCCCATCTTTTAAATGTTAGCAGAAATTGATTTTTTTTTTTCTGTGGATTTAGACAGCTGGTAGGAGGTTCAGGATAGCCTCCTACTTTTATTTCATTTTATTTTCTCATTATTTGTAATATACACCTTCTGAGCTTTAGGTTAGGTTATCACTAACCCGCATGATAAAACATTGCATTTTACAGCGCAGGCTAGTGTCAGCTCCTTCAGGAGCTCAGTGCATTCCACTGCTTAGCAGTGCTGTGGAAACATTTAGACATGCCTTACTTTTCTACACTACACTGCACCACACATTACATCACCCTGGCAGTGACCTGCATTTATCCAGTGCGGAAAAACACAGGCCACCGCACACCATGTGAGCCGTTATAGTATGAGTTTATTAATATTACCAAAAGTGGATGTTCTCCTCAGTCGATTTTTCATATCTTCTAAAGTTGCTCCATATGGAACTATTGGTTGTCGGTCTATTCTTCTCTCCCATGCCTTTTGCCTACTTGCCATGATAAACTCCTATATTCTAGGAAAACACAAGCACACTCTTTATCAGGCTGTTTTTATTTTATGCACTTGTCAATTCCTGTTTACTTGTCTTTTCCTCTAAAGTAGTCTCATCAATACCTTCACACTTGCATTTTGCCTACTTGGAATGTTTTTTAACGAAAGCACACACTTATGCAGATGCTGTTATTTTATATGCAATTATTCTGCTGCAGTGGAAGGACCTCCAAGTTCTCCAACCATCTGAACTTCCCATGTTTTATACAAATGGTTAACAACCCAATTACAAGCTGTCCTGTGCAAGTCTTGTTTGTCCTAGTTAAAGGGGACCTGTACTGTGAAACTTGCCCCCAAAAAGTCAAGCAGAATGCAAAGAATTCTTCACCTCGGTTGCCTGTAGCCTTCCTGCAAATTATCTTTTCCCACTTACACTGAAGACACCAGCAGAGTTCTACATAGCTTTTTATTACTGTCTTTGTCCCCATTAGAGAGATCCATCATCTCTGCTTGTCCTTTTTACCATTATTACTGAGAGTGAAAGTGCCTTGTTCCATACTTTCAAGACTAGGGCTTTGCTTATGTAGCGCTGGTAGATTTGCAATCTACCATATGTTAGGTAAATTTAGTAACTTGTTCGTTAAATAGGTTAAGTTTGCCTCTGTTCCAGCTTGGCTGACGTTGTATGTGTTTCCAGACTGACTGGTGGGTGTCGCTGTTGTTACTGGTCAGTGTTGGAAAGGCAACGTGTCGAAGCGTGTGGATGCTCTTCTGTCCCGGAGACGGCTCGGTGGAGGTGGTCCTCCGAGTTGCATTCTGGGCGAGGGTATTTATGGGACAGACGCCATGTTAGGGGGTTCATTTTACAGCCACCTCCTGGCCCTCCTGGCTGACAGATATGCATTAGAGAAGCAATCTCGTGGTCCTCCGTTCCGGAGGCCCACGCCGAAGCGGCGCAGGGGTGGGCCCAGAAGCTTGTCTGGGGCCTACCGCAGCAGTCGAGGAATGGTCCTGAGCTGTCTATCCAAAGGGAGGAAGCTGGACAACTGAGGAGATCCCAGGAGAGGACCCATCATGGAAGGATCACGCAGCGTGCTGGTCTGGAGAGGGGCCTGGTGACTCGGTTGGAGGACATATCCTAAAAGTAATTATACAGCATAGTGTTGCCGGGTTGGCTTAAAGGTTCAAGCACTGTGACTGGCATTCACTACAAGAAAAAGTGGTACATCCTGTGGCAGAGGACCATACAGGTTTATCCCAAACAAGTCTGTGGCAGAGACTTTTGTTCGTGCTGCCTACCGGCTGCTAGGCAAGTGAGAGAGGCCTATCCAGGCGAGCAAGGAGTGTGTCCCACGAGGGGAGCGCACTCTATTGTATTATCCAAATTCTACCAGGACATTTGTCAAGAACCTGATAAGAAGATATTTGAGTTTCTTCTGCAGTTTCCCTTCTGCCTCTTTCCTGCTACTTCCTTAGTAAATCGTTTAATAAAGCATTGAAAACGTATTCAAGTGTTGGTGCATGTATCGTCCAGAGGTAAACTCAACAGAACCCCTAGACCCGGTGCCGGTAAAACAGAGGGAAGGAGAGTGAAGGTAACAAGCCCGCTCAAACCAGCAGCTCCACCGAGAGTTAGTGCTACACTTACTTATGTCAAAGCCCCCCCGTTTGATGACTGCTGATCTGATAACTGGGGGCTAATGATTAAGAAGCAGCAGAAGAGGTGGAGGAAGCACAAATCCACATAATTCAGAAGCATTGAGATTATTGCATTGCAGATAATTTAGGTACAGCTTCCTCTTCAGCATATACAGTGAGCAGCACTCTAATACCATCACCAAATCTCACTCCAATTCCCATGAGAATAGCAATTAGAGTCACCAGTACCCAGTGGCGTTGTTAGGTAAGTGCGGGGGGTGCGGGCTGCACCTGGGTGACACCCGCCAGAGGGGTGACACCCGTAGGTAGCGGCACGCACTGCTAACACTGCCCGCTGCCCCAATCTGCGCCTCAGGTCTTGCGCTGTGTCTCTCAGCGCAGCGGAGTGAAGCCGCCTCCCCCTCCTCTGTTTACATCCACACAAGAGGAGGAGGAGCCCGAGGGACACACATGGCTGTGTGTATCTGTCCGCGCTGTTCTGAGGTCTATAAACTTTATGTATATGTGCAGGGGGGATTCTATACTAATGGGGGGGTCTGCACTGAGGGGGGATTGTATACTAATGGGGGTTGGCACTGAGAGGGGATTCTACACTAATGGGGGGGTCTGCACTGAGGGGGGATTGTATACTAATGGGGGTTGGCACTGAGGGGGGATTCTATACTAATGGGGGGTCTGCACTGAGGGGGGATTCTATAGTAATGGGGGTTGGCACTGAGGGGGGATTCTATACTAATGGGG
Organism: Aquarana catesbeiana; assembly: GCF_042186555.1. Taxonomy (NCBI): domain Eukaryota; kingdom Metazoa; phylum Chordata; class Amphibia; order Anura; family Ranidae; genus Aquarana; species Aquarana catesbeiana. The sequence continues at coordinate 250,737,024 of NC_133324.1, read as the reverse complement.
GGTCTGCACTGAGGGGGGATTCTATACTAATGCGGGGTCTGCACTGAGGGGGGATTCTATACTGATGGGGGAGTCTGCACTGAGGGGGATTCTATACTACTGGGGGTTGGCACTGAGGGGGGATTCTATACTAATGGGGGTCGGCACTGAGGGGGGATTCTTTACTAATGGGGGGTCTGCACTGAGGGGGGTTCTATACTAATGGGGGTTGGCACTGAGGGGGAGGGATTTTATACTGATGGGGGAGTCTGCACTGAGGGGGGATTCTATACTGATGGGGGAGTCTGCACTGAGGGGGGATTCTATACTGATGGGGGAGTCTGCACTGAGGGGGGTTCTATACTAATGGGGGTTGGACCTGAGGGGGAGGGATTTTATACTGATGGGGGAGTCTGCACTGAGGGGGAATTCTATACTGATGGGGGAGTCTGCACTGAGGGGGAATTCTATACTGATGGGGGAGTCTGCACTGAGTGGGGTTCTATACTAATGGGGGTTGGCACTGAGGGGGAGGGATTTTATACTGATGGGGGAGTCTGCACTGAGGGGGAATTCTATACTGATGGGGGAGTCTGCACTGTGGGGGGATTCTATACTAATGGGGGCTCTGCACTGAGGGGGGATTCTTTACTAATGGGGGCTCTTCACTGAGGGGGGATTCTATACTAATAGGGGTTGGCACTGAGGGGGGGGATATTTTACTGATGGGGGAGTCTGCATTGAGGGGGGATTCTATACTAATGGGGGGGAGGGTCTGCACTGAGAGGGGGATTCCATAATGATAGGGGTCAGCACTGAGGGGGGGTGAATGTACTGGTGGGGGGTGTGCACTGAGGTGGGAGGTTGATACCGATGGAGGGGGGTCTGCAGACTGCACTGAGGGAGGGTGTCTGTACTGATGGGGGGGTCTGCAATAAGGGAGGGGAGTCTGTACTGAGGGAGGGGGTCAGTACTTAGTGGGGGTCTATACTGAGGAAAGGCGGTCTGCACTGAGCGGGGGTCTGTACTGATGGAGGGGGGTCTGTACTGAGGGAGGGGAGTTTGTACTTAGTGGGGGGGTCTATATTGATGGAAGGGGGTCTGTACTGAGGGAGGGGGCTATATTGATGGAGTGGGGTCTGTAGTTAGTGGAGGAGGGGTTTGTACTGAGGTAGTTGGTGGAGGAGGGGGTGACACCAATTTTTTCGGCACCGGGTGACACCAACCCTAGTGACGCCACTGCCAGTACCTTAGATCAGTGGTCATCAACTCCTGTCCTCAGGGCCCACTCACAGGCCAGGTTTTATGTATTATCTTGGGGAGATGCAGACTAGAATACTGAAATCACTAAGCAAACAAATTATATGACCTGTGATGTATTTCAGTTATCTTGCAAACCTGGCCTGTTAGTGGGCCCTTAGGACAAGGTTGATGACCACTGTCTTAGATGATTTCACACTCCAGAGCTGCAGCTATGAGGTTATTAAAGAGTCACCCGCTGAGTACACCATTATATTTCAGCAAGAATTTAAAGCAAAAGTTAGGTTATTCATCATAAGTCTAAGACCCCTTTCACACTGGGGCGGTTTGCAGGCGTTATTGCGCTAAAAATAGCGCCTGCAAACCTCCCTAAACAGCCTCCACTGTTTGCTCAGTGTGAAAGCCCGAGGGCTTTCACACTGAAGCGGTGCGCTGGCAGGAGAAGAAAAATCTCCTGTCAGCCGCTTCTTTGGAGCGGTGAAGGAGCGGTGTATTCACCGCTCCTAAACCGCTCCTGCCCATTGAAATCAATGGGACAGCGCGGCTATACCGCGGTAATACCGCGGCTATAGCCGTGCTATACGAGGGGTTTTAACCCTTTTTCGGCCGAATACCGCGGTAAAACAGCGCTAAATATAGCGCTGTTTTACCGCCGACGCCCCCTACCGCCCCAGTGTGTAGAACACATGTCAGCTTTTTATTACTTTTCTTATAAATCCATCCAAAACCAGGCCCGTATGTTAATGTCTCTAGTTGAGACTGCACAGCCCATGGATATACCATCAACAATTACCAGCAGATAAACCAGCAGAGTTCTGCATAGCTTTTTATTACTGTCTTTGTCCTGATTAGGGAGATTAGAGAGATTCATTATCTCTACTCTACTGATCTCTATTGTTTACCATCAGTGGCATTGTTAGGTAAGTGCGGGGCATGCGGGCTGCACCTGGGTGACACCCGCCAGAGGGGTGACACCCGTAGGTAGCGGCACGCACTGCTAACACTGCCCGCTGCCCTGATCTGCGCCTCAGGTCTTGCGCTGTGTCTCTCAGCGCAGCGGAGTGAAGCCGCCTCCCCCTCCTCTGTTTACATCCACACAAGAGAAGGAGGAGCCCGAGGGACACACACGGCTGTGTGTATCTGTCCGCGCTGTTCTGAGGTCTGTAAACTTTATGTATATGTGCAGGGGGGATTCTATACTAATGGGGGGGTCTGCACTGAGGGGGGATTGTATACTAATGGGGGTTGGCACTGAGGGGGGATTCTATACTAATGGGGGGTCTGCACTGAGGGGGGATTGTATACTAATGGGGGTTGGCACTGAGGGGGGATTCTATACTAATGGGGGGGTCTGCACTGAGGGGGGGATTCTATAGTAATGGGGGTTGGCACTGAGGGGGGATTCTATACTAATGGGGGGTCTGCACTGAGGGGGGATTCTATACTAATGCGGGGTCTGCACTGAGGGGGGATTCTATACTGATGGGGGAGTCTGCACTGAGGGGGGATTCTATACTACTGGGGGTTGGCACTGAGGGGGGATTCTATACTAATGGGGGTCGGCACTGAGGGGGGATTCTATACTAATGGGGGGTCTGCACTGAGGGGGGTTCTATACTAATGGGGGTTGGCACTGAGGGGGAGGGATTTTATACTGATGGGGGAGTCTGCACTGAGGGGGCATTCTATACTGATGGGTGAGTCTGCACTGAGGGGGGATTCTATACTGATGGGGGAGTCTGCACTGAGGGGGGATTCTATACTTATGGGGGGGTCTGCACTGAGGGGGGATTGTATACTAATGGGGGTTGGCACTGAGGGGGGATTCTATACTAATGGGGGGGTCTGCACTGAGGGGGGATTGTATACTAATGGGGGTTGGCACTGAGGGGGGATTCTATACTAATGGGGGGGTCTGCACTGAGGGGGGATTCTATAGTAATGGGGGTTGGCACTGAGGGGGGATTCTATACTAATGGGGGGTCTGCACTGAGGGGGGATTCTATACTAATGCGGGGTCTGCACTGAGGGGGGATTCTATACTGATGGGGGAGTCTGCACTGAGGGGGGATTCTATACTACTGGGGGTTGGCACTGAGGGAGGATTCTATACTAATGGGGGTCGGCACTGAGGGGGGATTCTATACTAATGGGGGTCTGCACTGAGGGGGGGTTCTATACTAATGGGGGTTGGCACTGAGGGGGAGGGATTTTATACTGATGGGGGAGTCTGCACTGAGGGGGGATTCTATACTGATGGGTGAGTCTGCACTGAGGGGGGATTCTATACTGATGGGGGAGTCTGCACTGAGGGGGGATTCTATACTAATGGGGGAGTCTGCACTGAGGGGGGATTCTTTACTAATGGGGGTTGGCACTGAGGGGGGGTTTTGTACTGATCGGGTCTGCACTGAGGGGGGATTCTATACTAATGGGGGGTCTGCACTGAGGGGGGTTCTATACTAATGGGGGTTGGCACTGAGAGGGAGGGATTTTATACTGATGGGGGAGTCTGCACTGAGGGGGAATTCTATACTGATGGGGGAGTCTGCATTGAGGGGGAACTCTATACTGATGGGAGTGTCTGCACTGAGGGGGGTTCTATACTAATGGGGGTTGGCACTGTGGGGGAGGGATTTTATACTGATGGGGGAGTCTGCACTGAGGGGGAATTCTATACTGATGGGGGAGTCTGCACTGAGGGGGAATTCTATACTGATGGGGGAGTCTGCACTGAGGGGGGTTCTATACTAATAGGGGTTGGCACTGAGGGGGAGGGATTTTATACTGATGGGGGAGTCTGCACTGAGGGGGAATTCTATACTGATGGGGGAGTCTGCACTGTGGGGGGATTCTATACTAATGGGGGCTCTGCACTGAGGGGGGATTCTTTACTAATGGGGGCTCTTCACTGAGGGGGGATTCTATACTAATGGGGGTTGGCACTGGGGGGGGATATTTTACTGATGGGGGAGTCTGCATTGAGGGGGGATTCTATACTAATGGGGGGAGGGTCTGCACTGAGAGGGGGATTCCATACTGATAGGGGTCAGCACTGAGGGGGGTTGAATGTACTGATGGGGGGTGTGCACTGAGGTGGGAGGTTGATACCGATGGAGGGGGGTCTGCAGACTGCACTGAGGGAGGGTGTCTGTACTGATGGGGGGGCTGCAATAAGGGAGGGGAGTCTGTACTGAGGGAGGGGGTCAGTACTTAGTGGGGGTCTATACTGAGGAAAGGCGGTCTGCACTGAGCGGGGGTCTGTACTGAGGGAGGGGAGTTTGTACTTAGTGGGGGGGGTCTATATTGATGGAAGGGGGTCTGTACTGAGGGAGAGGGGCTATATTGATGGAGTGGGGTCTGTAGTTAGTGGAGGGGGGTTTGTACTGAGGTAGTTGGTGGAGGAGGGGGTGACACCAATTTTTTCGGCACCGGGTGACACCAACCCTAGTGACGCCACTGTTTACCATTACCATTATTATTACTGAGATTAAAAGTGAGAGAAAAGGCCAAATGTTGGGTTGTTAAAGAGGAAGTAAACTCCCCTTGTTTGGTTGTACCTATAGGTAAGCCTATAATAAGGCTTACCTATAGCTACTGTAAATATCTCATAAACTTGCACCGTTTAGGAGATATTTACTGTATACTGTGCTGATTACCTCATCGGCGCATGCTCTCTGACGTTTCTTCAGGGCTTGTGCCATGACCGGCGGTTCCCGTGCGGGAGTGACGTCATCGCAGCTCCAGCCAATCACAGCACCGGAGCCCGTAAGTCCAGAAGAAACATCGGGGAAGATGTCAGCCGTGTTAGCGGGTTACGCAGCTTCTAAAGTAAGTATTTACTTTATGCGATGCATACTAGCTCATTATGCCTTTGTGTTGCAGGTTTGTTTTTTTGTTTTTGTTTTTTTTGTTGGGGTTTTCAACCTCTTCAACAGACCAGGAATAGAGGGGAATCTTCCAATGGGAACAATGGTTCTGGTGACCCTGGTAACAACCAGGGATTCCTTTACTGTGGAGGGATATCCTCTCACTTTCTGTTTTGGCTATTGGACAAAAAGTGAAGGTAAGTCTCCCCAATGGGACACAGATGGCAGGGGTTATAACTTTCCCTTACTCTATTCAAAACAGAAAAGGTGTTTGTCTTTATGTAGTTCTACCTTAACCCTTCTATGTATTTTCTATATGATAGCAGATTTTCACTTTGTGAGTTTAATGCCCCGTACACACGGTCGGACTTTGTTCAGACATTCCGACAACAAAATCCTAGGATTTTTTCCGACGGATGTTGGCTCAAACTTGTCTTGCATACACACGGTCACACAAAGTTGTCGGAAAATCCAATCGTTCTAAACGCGGTGACGTAAAACAAGTACGTTGGGACTATAAACGGGGCAGTGGCCAATAGCTTTCATCTCTTTATTTATTCTGAGCATGCGTGGCACTTTGTCCGTCGGATTTGTGTACACACGATCGGAATTTCCGACAACGGATTTTGTTGTCGGAAAATTTTATAGCCTGCTCCCAAACTTTGTGTGTCGGAAAATCCGATGGAAAATGTGTGATGGAGCCTACACACGGTCGGAATTTCCGACAACAAGGTCCTATCACACATTTTCCGTCGGAAAATCCGACCGTGTGTACGGGGCATAAGTCTACTTTAATATGAAAACATAGGTCAGCCCTGATTAATAATAATAATTGTGTAAGTGTGTAGTATCTCCACTTCCTGTTAAAGCCTGTCACAAGTATATCCCTAGAATAGTATTTTTTAGTATTTGGATGGTAATGTGTGTGATATGTGCATGATGCATATGTGATCAATGAGTGTGTTTGTGTGAGTGGGGGGGGGGGGTTGTCAGTAATGTGTAATATATTATTTCCAAAAATATCCTAAAAATGCTATACATTTTCTCTATATTCAACCACTAATGTTCCCACAATGTGGCTCTGATATACTATTAAAAGAGCAATAAGCTTAAGCTTATAGGAGTGATTAAATGTCTTTGCTACTGAGAGATGTAACTACTTGTCCATCATCATATTGGCAGCCACTTATTTCAGTGCGCTGCAAATTAAACTGTTGCCAACAAGCAGTTAAAATGTAATCTAATTATATTTTGTCTTCCCTGGTTCCTCCATTCCACCCTCAATAAGATGCTAATGCAATGTTTAAATAAAACCTGTTTTCATTACATAGTTTATTTTAGCTCCACTGGGTCCCTGTGCTTCCCTGGAGTGCAGGTACATCATGCTTGGCTGCAAGGGCCAGCAGGGTGATATACATAGCTTCCTGAAAACATCTCAGCACCCTGCCTCACTACTCCTCTCAAGAGCCCTAAATGATTTATTCCTGGAAGAAGTTATGTGTAGCTACTTTAGGGTAGGTGCTATAGTGTAGTTTGGTAGTGCGGTTGCTAGTTACAGATGAATTTAATTAGGCCTGGGTCCTTTTTCTAGGCCTGGTTGTTTTGATTCAGGAGTGGGAGTGTCAGAGTAGCGGGGGGTGTGGCCACTTAGGCTCAGAGATAGCTCCTCTGCCTGATGGTGAATTGCTCTGGAAAAGGAGAGGATGGGCTGAGATCTGAGTGGCAGGAAACTCATGTGAGAGTCCAGACCAATCATTAATTTGTTTGGTCGAGAGGAGGTCTTTCATATAAGGGGGGTCACATGGTCCAAAGGGGGGGGGCCTGAGGAGGAGAAGGAGTTTGAGAGAGAGATTCCAGGGAGACCAAGGCCTAGAGTTCCAGGAGGCCGAGGGCCTGGGGCCCTGAAGGAGGAGAGTCTTGAGTAATGCTCTCAAAGGAGGTCCAGGCTGGACGCCTGGAGTGCGGAGGAACCAGAATGTAGCGCTGGGGAAGGAGCCGGACATTCCCATGTGGGGATGTGCTGGGCGAGCGAGGCGGAAGTAGGAGTTAAGCGGAAGGAGTAGACTGGCGTATAGACTTTCTGTGACCAGGAAAACAGACTGTCGATTGTGGAGAACAGGTCTGTGAAACTCAAAGAAGCAAGTGCAGGAGAGAGAGGAGTGACATTTGGTGAGGCCGCAGAACACAGTATAAGCCATGAGAACAGTAACTTCCAAAGACTGAGGGGCGTTAGTATGCGGGTCATGGAAATAGGCGGTGAAGGCCTGTGACTACAATTAATACCTCAAAGGAATTATATCAGTCAAGCAGAGGGAATTATTCAGAGTTATACAAGTAAAAGGTGCAACAACTAAGACAGTATATATCCTATATGCATTAGGTACACGTGCTGGATGCGCATGGTATTGCATACATCACAAAAGGATAAATAATGAATAGTGAATTTACAGACTCTGCTGATGTTTTGTGGAGGAAGTCACAAAAAGTTATAGATGATGAAGGTGGGTATATGAAAAAAGGAGGAGGGGGAAGTGGATCAGGGTAATCTGCTGTCAGGGCTGACATCACAGAGGGACAGTGACCATGTTCCTAAAAGCTGAAAGACAAGAGGGGGGAGAAGAGGCACCTCTGGGTGCAGATTTTAAAACAATTTTATTGAACAGTGAAAAATCCACAATACACTCACATTTTTTGAGTGAAGAGAAGGCATGTAATGTGTCTCAACAGGGATAGTATAGGAATTCCGAATATTGGTAAGTGGGCAAGGGCACACCGAAACGAGGGGGGGGGGGGGGGAGACGACAAGAAGTGGATAAAAGGCATGGTACAAAAGACTGTATGCAGGGCATGTGTACAGTAAAATCAATTAAAATAAATGCAAAGTAAAAAATGGTGAAAGAAAAATTAAAAATGATTATAAATAAATGTATTAAATGGTAAAATAGTAAATGGTATTGAAAATGGATATAAAAATAAAAAATTGAGAATAAGAAATAAAATAAAAAAGGAAATGAAAATAAAAATAAATATAAAAGTAAAAATAAAAATAATAATAATAAATGTGAATAAGTATGAAAGTAAATATAAATATGAGGATGAGATTAAAAGCAAGGTGTGAAAACGGTGCGTGAATGCACGTATCAATCTGCAGGGTGGGGACCAGTGGGATTGCAATTATCGTAGTTATGGATATAAGGGGATATACTGGTATGTGTAGTGGGCGTAATGTTAATAGCAATGGACTGAATGAGAAAATAGGGAATGTGAACAGGGCATGGATGTAATGTTGGTGTATGTGTTCAATATGCATGTATTCGAAAATGCATGTATAGAGGAGATGGGGTGGGGGAGGGGAATGGGAAGTACCCAACATCCCCATGGTAGTAGGGTGGGTTGTGGATGAGAAGGCCAACCTAAAAGGGTACTGTAAGACGTGGGAAGGTGAAGATGTTTGGGAAGGTAAAGATGTTAAATGAACACATGAGTGATAATGTGGGCATATATGCTTTATGGGAGAGTATGATGTAATATACAGCTATATATATATATATACACACATATATACATATATATATATATATATATATATATATATATATATATATATACACATACGTATACATACATATATACACATGTATGGGAAAAGGCAGGGGGATAAGCGTGTGGTCAAAGTATGGTGGCTATTTCTATGCATTTGTTGATTCCTCCAGGTGAGAGGACGTCACCTACAGCCTTGACGTCCTCTCACCTGGAGTAATCCCACATCCCACCATACTACCATGGGGATGTTGGGTACTTCCCATTCCCCTCCCCCACCCCATCTTCTCTATACATGCATTTCCGAATACATGCATATTGAACACATACACCAACATTACTTCCATGCCATCATTCCCTATTTTCTCCCTATTCAATCCATTTCTATTAACATTATGCCCACTACACATACCAGTATATCCCCTTATATCCATAACTATGATAATTGCAATCCCACTGGTCCCCACCCTATAGATTGATACGTGCATTCACACACCGTTTAAACATCTCATCCTCATATTTATATTTACTTTCATACTTATTCACATTTAATATTATTATTTTTACTTTTATATTTATTTTTATTTTCATTTCCTTTTTTATTTTATTTTTATATTTATTTTTATTCTCAATTTTTCTATCATTATTATTTTTCTAATTTTATATTTATTTCTATTTTTATTTTTATTCTTATATCCATTTTCATTACCATTTACTATTGATCATTTATTAAATTTTTTTATAATCATTTTTAATTTTTCTTTCTCCATTTTTTACTTTGCTGTTTTTTGCATTTATTTTTATTGATTTTACTGTACACATGCACTGCATACAGTCTTTTGTGCCATGCCTTTTATCCACTTCTTGTCGTCTCCCCCCCCCTTCGTTTCAGTGTGCCCATGCCCACTTACCAATTTTCGGAGTTCCTATAATACACCCCCCCCCCCCCCCCGCGCGCCCCCCCCCCATTTTAATTTTAATCTTAATTTTCATCATTAATTTTTATTCTTAATTTATTTTCATTAACTTTCATTAACTTTCATTGGCTCCGCCTGTGCTATTCTGCCCCATAGCGCCACCCAGGCATGATGCTTCTTACGATAGCCACTCCCTGTCCCCACCCCTATATTAGTATCCAACCAGTCCTTGTCTAAACTGCTTGAAAAAGGAGCGCAGCTGTTCACGCCATCCACAGCTCGCACGCTCGTGAAACGCATCGCATTCTGGTGACGTCATCACCCTCCGGCTAGACTCCTGCGCACCTCAAGCCTCGTGTTGAAGACAAACTCCACCACAGCCGGATGAACACCATGTAGCGGCGTACGAGGATACATCTCAGGACGCACACAGACAGGAACCAAGAAGGGTCTGACCAGACCGAGGACTACCCCTATTGGGACACATTACATGCCTTCTCTTCACTCAAAAAATGTGAGTGCATTGTGGAATTTTTACTGTTCAATAAAATTGTTTTAAAATCTGCACCCAGAGGCGCCTCTTCTCCCCCTTCTGGAATTATTCAGAGTACTGCCTTTTGTTCAATTTGGGAGTGCTACGCAAGGGAAAGTCCAGTAACAAATGCTACGGCTATGGATGATACCCTCACAAAGTGGGATCTGGTGGAGCATCTAATATCTACCTATGAATAACCCCCCAGACTATCCTCATGAATAAAGAGCAATAAAACTTAAACATTGATTGTTTGGTGTCGTGTACGAGTGATGGGAGATCGGAAGCGGAGTGATTGGCAAACTGCTATAACCAACTCAGGAGCCCCTACGGTGGTACAGCTACATATGCATATATCAAAATGCCTTGATTGGTGGATATCAGTCTGGAGTGGCTATTCATAGGCAAACTATTACTAAACTGAAAGAGCTCAAATCCAATAAATAAAAGGGATGGGACAATAAAGCTGAGGAAAAAAAGAGTGAGATGATGCTGGACATCCTCTAGCCAGGAAATGAGATGTCCTGACTTGCTACAGCTTCTTTAGCACACTCTGACAGGCTCACAGTGTACAGTAAAATCAGAGCAAGCTTTTTCAGTACACGAGGTGAGCGTGTACAACTGTGCAGGACTGGGGGTAAGGTTGGAATTCAGCTTTATGTCTCTTAGTAGCAAAGAAATGCATTTGCTTTTGTAGTCCTAGCTGCTTTGCTAGGTGGCCTTACTGATAATCTCATCAGTAGTGCCATTGCCTGTTTATTCAAAATTGTTAGGGGGGGGAATGCCCACATTGTTGTAGTGGCAAAGAGGTCTGTGAGAGGAGCCAATGAGCGCTACAGGGGACACAAGAGATGGACACTCTCAGAAGTGTTGATTTCCATACAGACTATAGCAGATGATTTCTCATGAATGGAGCAGCTTTCAGTGGTGTGGGGAAAAGGGAGAGAAGTAAGAATTTTCCATTTTTCTTTCCAGGTGCAGTATTTGCCCACACTTTTTGAAAGCATAACTCCAGCCAAAAATAAAAATATAAAATGAATGGGCCATTAAAATATTAAATAACAAACCACTTTTGCTGTCTGATGGCCAGCATCATTATTTCTGAGCCTAGGTCATTGCCCCAGCCTGTGACTGGACAGTGAAACAGTGACAGTGAAGTAATTAGCTCATCCCTCTTTCATTCTGCTTTCTCCTCCTATCAGCATTCTTCTTGTCAACTGATTATCTCCTTCTTCTTCTCAAGCTCTAGCTCTGCTATAGGGGGACTACAAGAAGCTAATACCAGGTTAAATTCAGGTACTTACATTGCTTGCATATAAAAATACATTTAATGTCTGATAGCGCAGTCTTATTGGGTAGAAATCTTTTCTATCCTTCCATCGTTGTTTGATAGGCAATGGCCTACCTGATCCATGAATATCTTCCCTAAATTACTCACCTTCGAAGATGACCAGGAATCAGTGTCGCCTCCTCTTTTCTATCACGGCTGCTGCGAAACAGACAATAGCCAGAGTTTGGAAGACCTCTGTTTTCTTCATGACCCCCACCAAACCCGAGTCACCCAGGCAATGATACACACCAAAACTGAGGTGATGCTACAAGACAAAGTGCGCAGGTACACCAAAATCTGGCACTCCTGGGTTGACAAATACTTACCCCCAGATTTTGACACCACCTTCTTGAGACTTGACTCAATCCATCACTTTGCCACCTGTTTGAGCTCCTGGGACTGTTGCCGATGTTGACCATGGGACCATTCCCCCTCCTTCTTACTTCTTTTTTTTTCCTCTCTGCTTTCCCCTTAGACTACTGGATGTTTACTGTATACCTTCCCGACATTGCCTGGTCCTAGATATTCCTGAGGCTATGACTGAGGTGGAGGATCCAATTGTCAGCTCTTTCACTCCATTTAATCTTAGAATGTTTAAAATGTTTAAAATTATGCTCACTGCCATAGCCTACCGGATTTTTTTTTTCTACACCTATATTTACCCTTTGGAGCTGTTAACATTATATTCTTTTGTTTCTCTCCCTGTGTGGAGAACTATTTTCATTTGATGTCACCTTGCTTGTGGTGGCCTTTATATCATCCAATAAAATGTTTGAATTTAAAAAAAAAAATGCATTTATTGTTGTATTATTTATGGCAGCTGTTTTGATTTGTGTCTTTTATATCCACCCAGAATTCAGCTTTAAGTCACTTTAAAATAATTCTGCATAAATCACATAACAGGGTTATGGCACAGTTTGGTTTTAATCTCTTCATTACAAAAGAAATTTGTGGAATGAAATTATAAGCATTTCAAGCATCATTAGCCTGTTATTTTTTATTGGTACATAATGCATAGGGGGTTATTTATAAAAAAAAGTAATGTGTTGTTGCCCGTGGTGACGTCCAGGTTAATTCTATTTTTACTCAGGGAAAATGAAACATGGAATCAGGCTGCTCATTATGGTCAACAGCTCACCGTTTCCTGTTTTCTTTCTTTCCTTTCTTTTTTTTGATATTGGCCCCATATGAGTCCTATGGCATTTGACAATACAATGGTTACATTTCATAAGTCTGACATCATAATATAAGTGCATGAAAGCAAAATGTAACATTACTATAATGTAGATGTGTTCTGTATAAGTAGGCAATACAACCTTCTTTTCTACAAGCCTGTGATCAGGTCAGCATGATGCAGTATTATACATCAATTGGACATACACCGACAGCTGACAGTTCTTATACACCATGTCTGCAAGATTCTTAGATCCAGGTTGACATAGCATTATTATTTTTAGGTAAATTTTTAATGGAGTTTTAAAAAATAATTGTGTGTTAGCAAATTTCACCAAGTTTTTGTGCTTGCCTAATATTTGTATGTAGCAATCACATTAGCCCATACCTGATGTTAGGTATACAGTATGTCTCAGCATCATTGGCTAGTTCCCTGGCTGACCTTAGATACTCTTTGGATGGCAGAGCATGATATAGTAGTCCTGCAGTAGCTGAAGAACCACCGATTACATATGGCTACGGCTTTAGAGGTGATTTTTAATCCCTTGCTACTGAAATTTAACTCCTTCATAAAAGTCACCTAATTTGCTGCACACTGCTAATGTACTGCTATTGAGCTGATTGTCAATAAGTGGTTAAATCTTTCAGTAGTAACAGATTAAAATCACCATTGTATACCTAGGCTATCACTATTCTAACTCCTACAATGCATTTTTCGCAACTGAATAATGACTCTGTGGGTAGTCAAATATCAATACTGAGTTGTGAATTTCACAAAAGAGCAAATTGCTATTAACAAAATTTAATTGAAACCAGAGGTATGTGGATAACGATGAACCTTCAATACCTTTGTTTTCCATATTATGCACTAGTCAGAAAAACATCTGAACACAAAAAGTTCTACCTAAAGTAAACCTGTCACAAATCTTGTCAATTCATATGGGTCATGTGATGAAAAAATCATAGACAGAGGGGTTCGCATCAGTAAAAAACACATCAAAATGATTCCTAGATCCAAATATGGAGTTATATAGAAATGTTGGTGTTCCCTCAAAGTTTTGCTTGGTCCTTTTCTTCCTCTTGGTCCTCCTTATTGGTCAATGGGGTCATCTATCATATCACTGAAGGACCAATAGGGAAGGTCAAGAGGTGGGAAGGGGTTCGGTCAAAAGTGACTTTTACAGGAAAGGTCAAGATTTACCTTTTAGCCACACATAGTTCTGGATCTATCGGTCAGTTTATTATGCCGTTTTCACTACATATACGTTTTGATATATTAAAGGGTCTAAAGCCTCAAGGTTTTTTACCTTACCTGGTACGTCATCTGACTTTAAGTGGTTGTACTTGGTTGTACTGGCACCATTTTTTAGAGCCGACAGTCGGCTCTCTTGTAATAGCAATCGGAGGCTCCACAACTCCCTCGGGCTCTCCGGTCCCACTGGGAGATCCGAGCTACCAGCTGGCAAGTCCACCGGCTGGCCAGAGACCCATACAAAGCCAGAATCTCTGCTATGGTAACTTGGAAGCGATGACATGACATCACTTCCGGTTTACCTGGCTGTCATCGGCGGCATTTTATGAAAATCGAAAGTATTAACAAATGCAGATCTTGGAGTTTTGAATGCTTTCAAGTGCAAAGGAGAGATTTGGGGTCTTATTGACCCCAGATCCCTTCATAAAGAGTACTTGTCATGTCCCTATTGCTGTCACAAGGATGTTTACATTTCTTGTGACATCAATAAAAGTGATAAAAAAAGTAACACTGTAAAATTTTTTTAAATTTAATGAATTAATAATTTAAAAAAAAATTGCGGGCGTGCACAATTTTAAAGTTTGACATGTTTGGTATCTATTTACTCGGTGTGACATCATCTTTTATATTTTACCAAAAAATTGGGTTATGTATCATGTTTTATTGCATTGAAATTTTAAAAAGTGTATTTTTTCCTCAAAAATTACATTTGAAAATACCAAATACCATGTGACATAAAAAAAATTGCAATGACTGCCATTTTATTCTTTAGGGTCTCAAAAATGTATATATAATGTTTGGGGTTCTAAGTAATTTTCTAGAAAAAAAAATACTGATTTTTACTTGTAAACAACAAATGTCAAAAAAAAAGCTGGGCCCTTAAATGGTTAATGCATCTTATGCATTAAGATAGAAAACCTTCTGTGCTGCAGGAACCCCCCCAGACCCTCCTCCCCCCCTTATTCCTGCCTGAGCCAGATCCAATCCAGAAACGTGCCTAAGGCTCGATTCACACGGGCAACACGATTTCAGCGCGACTTTGCAAGGCGACTTCAACGCGGCTTCAATGCGACTTCAGTGCGACTTTAAGCAAATTACAACGCGACTTCAAGTCGCCTCCAGGACAGGCGACTTTGGCTGTGGCCAATCACAGGATAATCAGCTCTCTGGGAGGGAGGGGTTTGCCTGGGCAAACTAAATTTTTTCCCTGTAAAGTCGCTTCAATGTAGATGGAGATCCGACTTGGAGGCGACTTCCATTGAATTCAATGGGTACAGGTCGCCTTGAAGTCGGATCGAAGTAGTACAAGGAGTACGCTCTGAAGTCGGAGCGACTTCAGTAGTGTCAATTAAGACGCTCCCATACACTGTAATGTAAATCTCTTCTTGGGGCGACTTGGGGCGACTTGAGGGCTTACAAGTCGGATCCCAAGTCGTCCTAGTGTGAACCGACCCTGAGAGCAGCAACTGTCTTCACTGTCTCCCTCCTCATTAGGCAAATTGATAGCAGCAGCAGCTTTTGGCTCCCACTGCTGTCAATCAAATGCCGTGATGAGGCAGCGGGGGGCTCGGCTGAGTCCCCTGGTCTGTGTCAATAGACACAGACTGGGCAGCTTGGGAGGGAGCACGCATGGGTGCCCCCTGAAAAAGTGCATTCCCTGGGGCGCAAGAGGTGGGGGCTGGAGAGCTGACAGGGGACCCCAGAAAATGAGGATTGGTACTGCTCTGTGCAGGTAAGTATGACATGTTTGTTATTTTAGTTTTAAAAAACCCCAAAGGTTTATAATCACTTTAAGTTTTAACCGCTAAGATTTTACTCCCTTCCAGAGCACTTTTTGTGATTCAGCATTGCGTCTCTTTATCTGACAATTGCGCGGTTGTGTGACGTTGTACCCAAACAAAATTGACGTCCTGTTTTTCCCTCAAATAGAACTTTCTTTTGGTGGTACTTGATTGCCTCTGTGGTTTTTATTTTTTGCGCTATAAACAAAAAAAGAGCGTCAATTTTGAAAAAAACGCATTATTTTTTACTTTTTGCTACTGTATAATAAATATCCCCCAAAAATATATAAAGAATCATTTTTTTTCCTCAGTTTAGACCGATACGTATTCTTCTACATATTTTTGGTAAAAAAAATTGCAATAAGCGTATATTGATTGGTTTGCGCAAAAGTTATAGCATCCACAAAATAGGGGATAGTTTATGGCATTTTTATTAATTTTTTTTTTTTACTAGTGATGGCGGCGATCAGCGATTTTTATCGTGACTGCGACATTATGGCAGACAGATCGGACACTTTTGCCGCTATTTTGGGACCATTCACATTTATACAGCGATCGGTGTGATTAAAAATGCATTGATTACTGTGTAAATGTGACTGGCAGTGAAGGAAAAAAGAAAACTAATGTAGCCACCACATCTAAGGATAGGTGATCTGCAATATATTTCGCTTTTGGGTTTGGGTTTAATACCATTTTAAAGGCAACTTTAACCACTTAAGCCCCGGACCATTTGGCTGGCCAAAGACCAGAGCACTTTTTGCGATTTGGCACTGCTTCGCTTTAACTGACAATTGCGCGGTCGTGCGACGTGGCTCCCAAACAAAGTTGATGACCTTTTTTCTCTACAAATAGAGCTTTCTTTTGGTGGTATTTGATCACCTCTGCAGTTTTTATTTTTGGCGCTATAAACAGAAAAAGAGCGACGATTTTGAAAGAAAAAATGCATTTTTTTTTACTTTTTGCTATCATAAATATCCCCCAAACATATATAAAAAAACATTTTTTTTCCTCAGTTAAGGCCGATATGTATTCTTCTGCATGTTTTTGGTAAAAAAAATCGCAAAAAGCATATATTGATTGGTTTGCGCAAAAGTTATAGGGTCTATAAAATAGAGGATAGTTTTATGAAATTTTTTTTTTTATTAGTAATGGCCGCGATCTGCAATTTTTTATCGGTACTGCGACATTATGGCGGACACATCGGACACTTTTGACACTATTTTGGGATCATTGTCATTTATAAAGCAATCAGTGCTATAAAAATGAGGTGATTACTGTATAAATGACACTGGCAGTGAAGGGGTTAACCACTAGGGGGCGATGAAGGGGTTAAGTGTGTCCTAGGGAGGGATTCTAACTGTGGGGAGATGGGCTTCAAGTCACATGACAGAGATCACTGATCCTGATGACGGGGAGCGGTGATCTCTGTTGTGACACAAGGCAGAACGCAGAAATGCCTTATTTACTTAGGCATTTCCCTGTTCTGAGGCTCTGTGACACGATCGCTGGTCCCGCGGGCACGATCATGCTGTACGCGGGGTGCGCCTGCTATCCCCGCCTCTTAAAGGGGACGTACATTGTGCCGACGTATATCGGCGTGCAGTGGTCGGCAAGTGGTTGTAAACCCTCACATGTATCCAGTGAAGTGATTAGCATTAGGTCATACACAGAGATGAAAGAAATCATCCCACATAAGTTGTAGTTGTGTATCTGCAGTCATTTCTTCTGTGGATAATTCTGAAAGCACACATAAGAAAGGATTTCTCTTTAGTTCTAGGATCAGGGGGCAGGGACCTGAAGTCTTCACACTGCTGACAGCTAGGATCCCTGATTGGAGAGAGAGGACACACCTCTTTCCCCCTTCACATAGTACTTACACAAGCACAGCTGTGGATATGATCCAAAGGCTGAGTGCTGGAGCTCTCTCCCCCATGGACTTTTTAACTCTTGGTGTCGGGAAAAGCTTCAAGAACTGAGTCATGCTGATAACAGAGGAACCAGGCAGCAGAGAGAAATGACACTCAGAGCTTTGGAGAGTGCACAGTAAAGAAGGATATGCTTTTTTCATATTTCATGTCTGAGATTTACAACCACTTTAAATACCCTTGTCTGTAGCAGGTTTACTTTAGCCTAAGGTCTAGTTAATACTTGCAATTGAGGGCTGTAAAAACACATGGTTGAATTGCATTTGTACCATCCTGACATCTTACCTTAAAGTGATTATAAAGTCTTGTTTAAAAAAAAAAAAAAAAAACATATTATTACTATTATATTACTTACCTCCTCTGTGCAGTTGGTTTTGCACAGAGCAGCCTGGATCCTCCTCTTCTCGGGTGCCTCTTAGCTGCTCCTAGCCCCTCCCTCTTGTCAACTGCCCCCACAGCAAGCAGCTTGCTATGGAGACACCCAAGCCGAGTCACAGCTCCGTGTGTCCATTCAGACACGGAGCCCCGACCCGGCCCGGCCCCCTCTCTCCCCTGATTGGCTAACTGATTTTGATTGACAGCCGCCACGGTGTCTCAGCAAATCAGAAGGAGAGTCCTGGATGGCTAAGACACTCGTGGACATCGCTGGAGAGAGATGGGGCTCAGGCAAGTAATTAGGGGGTGCTGGGGAGGCTGCCACACAGAATGCATTAAGATAAAAAAAACTTCTGCCCTAACAACTCCATTAAGCTGCAAAGAAAGGGGTGTGCACATGCTGCGCACACCGTAGGAAGAACTCCCCCCCTCCTTTCATGTCCGACAGGAAAAAAACACCTACAGAACATGACCCATTCAAGTGAATGGCGCTGAGCTGCAACCACAGGCAATGCATGTGTTTGTGGCATGACGGCGCGTGCATTTAAGGGTTAAAACAGAATAAGGAGGTAACATAACACCTTCTCGCTGCCTGTCCACTGTGGATTTCTCTTCAAAGTGCCAACCCTTGTGTAAAAAAGTCCTTAAAGAAATACTAGTAAATAGGAAACTCACAAACTGTTCATTTCAAAGGATGTCAGTTCTAGAATGTGTTACATTGCTCAGTGTGGTTAGTATTTGCGCAGTCTGATGCTGCATGATTTGCTCATCACATCTAATTATTTTCAATACACTACAGCAACGCCTGAGTGAAAAACCGGGGTTATGGAGCAGGTAGGCTGAGCTCCTTGTATTCATCTCAACGTTTTATTTTCAGTTTTCACAGGAGTGCTCCTTAAAGGGACACTAAAATCTGATTAAAAAAAAGTTATCCAAGTATTCTTAACTCAAAAAAACACATTCTATTGCTCTGAGCTGCCTCTGAATCTCCTTTTTTTTTTTTGCTGCTGTAATTGGATTTCTTGTTAGAGCTTCTTTTGCTCCCTCCTAAGGTGGACTGCGGACTGTGGGATTTGTAATGTGCATAAAGCAGTGTACATGAACGCAACTAAAGCAGGCCATACATGGTCGAATTTCGAACAAATTTTCTTTTCAAAATCAGAAAGTTCGGGTTTTTTTGTGAACCAATGATGCCATCATTGATTTTCGAAATTCGGCCGACCAAGCCTTCAATTTCACCTCATGTTGCTACAGAAAAGAATTTTCATGGCCGAGAATCTTCTTTTCTCTCCGTAAATTTTCTTTTCTTGCACATGTACATTTTTTTTCTTATTACATTTCTCGCACGATTCTCCCATCATTGATTAGAAAATTGTTTGTTTTTCAAAAAATTTCCAACATGTCAGATTCCTCAAATTTGATTGCCGCACGAAAATCGGCCTTTGCTGCAGCCCACTAATGGTGCGAAATTCGTACGAAAATTCTTAGATATGATTTTCAAAAGAAAATTCTTTCGAAATACGAACCGTGTATGGCCGGCATAAGATGGACTGCTCATCAGGGACGTGCGGTTAGGTCAGTGGCTGGTGAGGCACTGGCTAGTATACACAGGTTACATAGGCCCGCAAACGTTAGAGCGAGAGCAATAATTCTAGCACTAGACCTCCTCTGTAACGCTAAACATGTAACCTGTAAAAATTTTTAAAGCGTCACCTATGGAGATTTATAAGTACTGAAGTTTGGCGCCATTCCACAAGTGCGCGCAATTTTAAAGTGTGACATGTTAGGTATCTATTTACTTGATGTAACATCATCTTTCACATTATACAAAAAAAATGTGCTAACGTTAATGTTTTTTTTTTATTATTAAAAATAAAAAATGCGTTTAAAAAAAATTGCTGCGCAAATACCATGTGCCATAAAAGTTGCAACGACCACCATTTTATTTCCTTGGGTGTCTGCTAAAACAATATATATAATGTTTGGGGTTCTGAATAATTTTCTAGCAAAAAAAAATGATGATTTTTACATGTAGGAGAGAAGTGTCAGAATTGGCCTCGGTGGCAAGGGGTTAATTACCATGAGAAAGTAATATACAAATAATTATTATATCTTGTTTTTAGGGTAATTTACTATATGTTCAAAATCTGTACTCAGAGATCACAGAGGACATTACCAGGAGGCAGAAAAACAAAGTCAGAAACAATTTTATGAAAAATAGATTACAGTTCCAATAAATAATGGATGTGTATGGATTATAGCTGGAGAATAAGAATATCGTTTAGTGTCACTTTAAATTGATTTACAGGCCAAGAGAGTAGATTAATGTGCAAGAATGTATATGTGTTTATTTTTAGCGAGCCAAAAGTGGGATTAAACGGAGAAAGGGGTGTGAATGGGTATGATAGACAGCCTCCATACAGGCACCAGGTTAATATGCATGCTTTTAGAGTGGAACATATTAAAACATATACATTTATTGTGACACCTCAACAATAATTGAATACTATGTGTTATAGAACACATAAATAAAGGGTGACAGCCCATCCTTATACACACACAACTTGTACAGGATCCACTTACCGTATGTACACAGCTCATCCAGGATACAGTATTTGAGTGGTGACAGCCTTGTGTACGCAGTTTATACAAGATCTGTATGTATTGGTAGTCTTCTGTATACAGTACAACTTGTCCTGGATATGTACTTATTGGTCAAATGATAAATTGCTAGCAATAGACTGAAATACATTTCCAAAAACCTCAGTATGATAATGGCTTAATTCTCTTTCAGGAAATTATAGTACTGAAAGCAACATGATTATTTAGAAAGAGCTGTAGTTGACTTCTGATTTATGTCACAGGACTCCCAGTTGTGCTATGGACCACCTTTATTGGCCCATTATTAAATCAGCATGCCATTAGTGACCACTAACACCTTATCAGAGTAGGCCTGGGCTTGCGAAGGGGGGCAAGTTAGCATTTGCCCCCAGGGCCATAAAAATGTTATATATTGACCTGGTGGCACTAAGTGGAGAACAGCTGCTGGGATTATGTAACTATCAACCTCCTGTTCAGACCTACAATATTCTGGCATCTACCTCCTTTCTGGATGTGAGACACTATTTTGTACATATGTCAACCATGTCCCTTGGTGAAAATACAAGCTTCAGCTAAATCCCCACCCATTGTCAATGACCCAACTGATGCATTTCACCCTGCTTGATTTAGACCTGTACAATTAAGCCCAATTGTGGTGAAAGGCCTCAGAGGGGCATTGCTAACGGGCAGGGGCTGTAGCTGAAGCTTGTGTTTTCACTAAGCGATGTGGTTGACATACAGGTGCATCTCAAAAAATTTTAATTTAATTCAGTAATTCAAGTCAAAGAGTGAAACTCATATATTATATAGAATCATTACACACAGAGTGATATATTTCAAGCATTTCTTTCTTTTAATTTTGATGATTATGGCTTACAGCTAGTGAAAACCCAAAATTCAGTATCTCAGAAAATTAGAATATTACATAAGACCAATAAAAAAAAAGGATTTTTAATACAGAAATGATGGCTTACTGACAGGGCTGGACTGGGAATAAAAACCAGCCCTGGAAAAAATGGCATACCAGCCCCATAGCATTATTATACCAGCCCATCATAACGTCATTATTTCCATGTTGATGAAAGGGAAAACCATGCATTTTAAAGCACATTTGAAGAGTGTAATATATATATATATAAACAGTGGGGACGGAAAGTATTCAGGCCCCCTTACATTTTTCACTCTTTGTTATATTGCAGCCAAAATCATTTAAGTTCATTTTTTTCCTCATTAATGTACACACAGCACCCCATATTGACAGAAAAACACAGAATTGTTGACATTTTTGCAGATTTATTAAAAAAGAAAAACTGAAATATCACATGGTCCTAAGTATTCAGACCCTTTGCTGTGACACTCATATATTTAACTCAGGTGCTGTCCATTTCTTCTGATCATCCTTGAGATGGTTCTACACCTTCATTTGAGTCCAGCTGTGTTTGATTATACTTGATTGGACTTGATTAGGAAAGCCACACACCTGTCTATATAAGACCTTACAGCTCACAGTGCATGTCAAAGCAAATGAGAATCATGAGGTCAAAGGAACTGCCTGAAGAGCTCAGAGACAGAATTGTGGCAAGACACAGATCTGGCCAAGGTTACAAAAGAATTTCTGCTGCACTTAAGGTTCCTAAGAGCACAGTGGCCTCCATAATCCTCAAATGGAAGAAGTTTGGGACGACCAGAACCCTTCCTAGAGCTGGCCATCTGGCCAAATTGAGCTATCGGGGGAGAAGAGCCTTGGTGAGAGAGGTAAAGAAGAACCCAAAGATCACTGTGGCTGAGCTTCAGAGATGCAGTCGGGAGATGGGAGAAAGTTGTAGTAAGTCAACCATCGCTGCAGCCCTCCACCAGTCGGGGCTTTATGGCGCAGAGTGGCCCGACGGAAGCCTCACCTTAGTGCAAGACACATGAAAGCCCACATGGAGGGCTCCAAGATGGTGAGAAATAAGATTCTCTGGTCTGATGAGACCAAGTTAGAACTTTTTGGCCCTAATTCTAAGCGGTATGTGTGGAGAAAACCAGGCACTGTTCATCATCTGTCCAATACAGTCCCAACAGTGAAGCATGGTGGTGGCAGCATCATCCTGTGGGGGTGTTTTTCCGCTGCAGGGACAGGACAACTGGCTGCAATCGAGGGAAAGATGAATGCTGCCAAGTACAGGAATATCCTGGACGAAAACCTTCTCCAGAGTGCTCAGGACCTCAGACTGGGCCGAAGGTTTACCTTCCAACAAGACAATGACCCTAAGCACACAGCTAAAATAACGAAGGAGTGGCTTCACAACAACTCCGTGACTGTTCTTGAATGGCCCAGCCAGAGCCCTGACTTAAACCCAATTCAGCATCTCTGGAGAGACCTAAAAATGGCTGTCCACCAACGTTTACCATCCAACCTGACAGAACTGGAGAGGATCTGCAAGGAGGAATGACAGAGGATGCCCAAATCCAAGTGTGAAAAACTTGTTGCATCTTCCCCAAAAAGACTCATGGTTGTATTAGATCAAAAGGGTGCTTCTATTAAATACTGAGCAAAGGGTCTGAATACTTAGGACCATGTGATATTTCAGTTTTTCTTTTTTAATAAATCTGCAAAAATGTCAACAATTTTGTGTTTTTCTGTCAATATGGGGTGCTGTATGTACATTAATGAGGAAAAAAATGAACTTAAATGATTTTAGCAAATGGCTGCAATATAACAAAGAGTGAAAAATGTAAGGGGGTCTGAATACTTTCTGTCCCCACTGTATATATATATATTTATATATGTATATAAAGACAGATATGAAAGCACATAGGGCTATATATATATATATATATATATATATATATATATATATATATATATGTATATATATATATATATATATATATATATATATATATATATATATATATAAGCAAATTCCAGTTACATAGTTACATAGTAGGTGAGGTTGAAAAAAGACACAAGTCCATCAAGTCCAACCTATGTGTGTGATTATGTGTCAGTATTACATTGTATATCCCTGTATGTTGCGGTCATTCAGGTGCTTATCTAATAGTTTCTTGAAGCTATCAATGCTCCCCGCTGAGACCACCGCCTGTGGAAGGGAATTCCACATCCTTGCCGCTCTTACAGTAAAGAACCCTCTACGTAGTTTAAGGTTAAACCTCTTTTAATGAGTGGCCACGAGTCTTGTTAAACTCTCTTCTGCGAAAAAGTTTTATCCCTATTGTGGGGTCACCAGTACGGTATTTGTATATTGAAATCATATCCCTTCTCAAGCGTCTCTTCTCCAGAGAGAATAAGTTCAGTGCTCGCAACCTTTCCTCATAACTAAGATCCTCCAGACCCTTTATTAGCTTTGTTGCCCTTTTTTGTAAAAGTGGTAAGATTGGTCAGTCATCAAGGGGCACCCCAGGAACTCTGGGAACATGGGGGGGACTCTGGTTTATAGAGACCACCTTCTGCAGAAAGAATACACAAAGGTAAGGGTGGTGGGTTACTGATATAAGGGGGAAACCTTTATATCAGTGCCCCCTTATATTATTGTATTCACTCCCCCCTTGCATCAGTGACCCCCCTTAGACTTGCCTGGTGGCCCTGTCACTGACCTCCTCTAAAGTACACTGTGCAGGGCTCAGTTAGACGGCTCCAGCTTGGCGGCTCTGGTTTTATTCTATAGTCTTCTCTCCACAGTCCACACACGTCTGACTTCTCCCATGATCCCCATCCCGGTGGCACTCCCACTCTTGACTCCTCTCCAGACTCCCCCTCAGAGACTGCAGACATGATATAAGACAAGAGATGGTCAGAGGTTTCAGACATGGTACAAGAGATGGTTAGAGACTGAGGACATGATACAGGAGATGGTTAGAGACTGAGGATATGATACAAGAGATGTTTAGAGACTGAGGACATGATACAAGACATGTTTAGAGACTGAGGACATGACACAAGAGATGTTATAGACTGAGGACATGATACAAGAGATGGTCAGAGGTTGCGGACATGATACAAGAGATGGTCAGAGGCTGCAGGCATGATACAGGAGGTGTCAGAGGCTGTGGGCATGGTACAGGAGATGGTTAGAGACTGAGGACATCATACTAAAGATGGTCAGAGACTGCAGACATTGTACAAGAGTTGGCCAGAGACTGCAGACATGGTACAAGAGATGGCCAGAGACTGCAGACATGATACAAGAGATCAATGCAGCCTCACCAGTGACCGTCAAATGCAGCCTCACTGTGCCCATCAATGTACCCTCACTGTGCCCATCAATGCACTCTCACTGTGCCCGTGAATGCAGCCTCACTGTGCCCACCAATGCAGCCTTACGGTGCCCATCATTGCAGCCTCACTGTGCCCATCAAATGCAGCTTTACGGTGCCCATCATTGCAGCCTCACTGTGCCCATCAAATGCAGCTTTACGGTGCCCATGAATGCAGCCTCACTGTGCCCATCAAATGCAGTTTTACAGTGTCCATCAATGCAGCCTCACTGTGCCCATCAATGCAGCCTCACCGTGCCCATGAATGCAGCCTCACTGTGCCCATGAATGCAGCCTCTCTGTGCCCGTGAGTGCAACCTCTCTGTGCTCACCAATTGCAGCCTCTCTGTGTTCACCAATTGCAGCCTCTCTGTGCCCACCAATTGCAGCCTCTCTGTGCCCACAAATTGCAGACTCTGTGTGCCCACAAATTGCAGACTCTGTGTGCCCACAAATTGCAAACTTTGTGCCCACAAAGTGCACCCTCTGTTCCCACCAATTGCAGCCTCTGTGTGCCCACAAATTGCAGCCTCTGTATGCCCACAAATTGCAGCCTCTGTGCGCCCACAAATTGCAGCCTCTGTGCCCACAAATTGCTGCCTCTGTGTGCCGTCTGTGCCCACAAATTGCAGCCTCTGTGCCCACAAATTGCAGCCTCTGTGTGCCGACCACTGGAGCCTCTCTGTGCCCATGATTGCAGCCTCACCATTTCCTGGATAGAACACACATCGGCCATCTCCCACTGTATGTCATGGAGCTGGGTCTGTGTGTGTACTGCGGTGATGTAACAAGGTCCCGTCCCCCTAGACCGCCTCGTGTGATAGGCGGAACACTGATTCAATCAGTGTTCCATTGAAGACTATCACACGAGCCAGTGTGAAACTTGGAACATCACAAAAAATGCTCAAAAACTGAACTAATTTCTCCAGAGAGGCCTTTAGAGAATTCAGGGCATCATATACAGAGACCATATCACAAACAAGAAAATGTTGATATGCAATGGTATGCAGAAGCTTAAAGATATAGTCACCAATCCAGGTCTATGGCTGGCCAGACATATTGTGGGCCTATCCAACCACTGCATACCCAAAATTTTACTGGATGCCACCCTCCTAGAAGAAAGCAGGAACAAGGAAGACAGCTGACAACCTGTCGGCTCACCTTTAAAATAGACCTAAAAGAGCCATTGAGGTCCCGTAAGATAAAACTGAATTAGCCACAGCTGACAGAAATTGATGTAAAGCACTTACTGCCCAATGTTCCAAATAGGGCTGGAGAAACAAAGTCTAAAGCAGCCCATAGATGAGTCAGTTTTTGTTCAACCCGCTGTTTGAATGAAAAAACTGACTTGATTCCCCCTTCTACACACTTATACACACTTAATGTGGATGGGAAAATCATCCTCCCTGAGCTATTGTATTCTGAGTGGGGGAAAACCTCTGCAGTCAGAATACACTGATTAGGCGATAGCTATAGCTTGCATCGCTGATTAAGTGGGGAAAATCTGACAGGGTGGTTGTACAGAAGTCCATTGGTAGATCAACATCTGTATAATCTCCCTGCCCATATGTGGGCGGGGTCTACTGAATCTGTGCACATGGGGTAACACCTTGCCCGAAGGCGTGCTCATCAATGCCCGGAACCAGGCAGAGGCTGCGATCATGTGAAGAATCGAACATTAACCACTTGTCACCAAATCACGTATCTAGTACGTTATTTGACTTCAAATGGTTGTACACTGGTACCGTTTTTTTAGAGCCGACCAACCAGCCGCTCAATTGCTATTACAAGCAGTGGGAGGGGACGTCCCCCCTCTCCCGCCACCTTCTGCGGCTCTCTTGGCTTCTCCCGTCGTACCGGCATGTCCGCCAGCTAGTTCAGTTTTGATGGGCTAAATACACATTTAATCATATATAAAATGCATAAAAATCATAAAGTCCATAAAGTTCATAGTGGAATAGATGACAGAGTGCACAAGCACCAGAGAGTGTCCATTCGGTGCTTCTAATGATGAAACAAATAGTGGTTTTGTGACGACCTCCACCGGTGGTAATCTTAGCAGCTCACCTCAATGTATGGACCCCTGATTTAACAGATAGGTCACACAAGCATTTCCCTCACAGGGGTAATAATGGCTGGATCACTGGATATAAAAACCACTGAAGAGAAGTATACACTGGTAATGAATGGATCACTTGCACTCAGCATGTAAGCTCCAGTCAATGAATTGGATAAGATAACAATGATGTTTAAATAAGATGATCAGTAGTATGAGCACAGGTTTTTGAGTATGCCAATAGGTATCTAGACCAATATATCAGATAAAAACCAATGGTAGGGTATGTAGCATCACTCCAGGCATCACTCCAGGGACATGTGCTTGATTGGCCAGACCCTTCTCATAGATAAGGGTCTGGTATGGATGTTGAAGAGAATACCCTGGTTAGTTTGTTTACAGAGTGAGGCATCCAGGAAATTTAATTTACAGGCAGTTTTATGTTTTTTAAATTTGCCCTTTAATATCGCCTGATTTAAAAGCCTGCTTTTTTTTAATTTTCAGAGTTTAAAGACTTCAGGCTGGGTTCGGTAAAAGGCCCACAAATCGAACCCGGAACGATTCACTCATCACTAACACCAATCACTGCGACACACTTCGCATGGTGCACTTTCTAAAGTTGTTCCAATGCAAGAGCTGGTTGGTTGTGTTTGCCTTCCATTCCTCCCATGTACCTTACCTATCTGCTTTAAACTAATTGATAGTTTTCCACCTCTCTCCTCACACCTTGAAGCCCTTTTACTCTTCATCCAAGTGTCTTGAGTGTCTGCTTTCACCTGACACCAGCTTCCAAACTATCTGCATGTCTGTAACTTACTGGCCTCCCTCAAAAGGATTCCCACCCTTTTTCAGACCTGCCATCCACCAAATTCCTTTCTTTCTATAATGGCCCATCTTTCCTCGGCTCCTTTGTTATTTAGTCTCTTTTCAATATCTCCAGGCACTCTTTGTTCTCTCATGTCTTTCAGCCCATTCTGACCACCTCTTCATCCTATGTCACGAGACACCACTCAGAAAATATCTGCCTGCTTAGTTTCATGAATTTATTTTATATGTGCAGAGCTATGAAGTCACCCTGCTGAAACCAAACATTGCCACTCTAATGTCCTGAAGGTTTTATATATTTCTCAGAATACAGGTTGGAGCAGGGCAGTCTGTCAGTTATTACGAGGGTTTCTAGCTAGTTTTGATGGGCTGTCTGTAATGGTAACCCAGAAGCGATGACATAACATCACTTCCGGTTTAGCCGGATGTTTTCCGCGCCATTTTCAAGTAATGAAATACATTTAAAAATACCGATCTCAATGCTTATTGACCCAGATCCCTCCATAAAGACTACCTGTCACATGACTATTGCTGTTACAAGGGATATTTACATTTCTACTGACAGCAATAAAAAAAAATTAAAGAAACAGTGTAAATATAAAATAAAATAAATTAATAATTAAAAAATATATATATAAGTGCCCACGTTCCCCCTTGTGCTAGCGCTCAAAGGCAAACACACGTGTCTGTCCTGCACGCATGCAAACAGCAATCGTCCCATACATGTGAAGTATTGCCGTGAACGTCAGATCATGGGCAGTAATTCTAGCAGCACTAGAACTCCTCTCTAAATCTAAAGTGGTAACTTGTAAAGGCTTTTAAAGTGTCACCTATAGATAGTAAAATTTACGTTGTTTGCCACTGTTGTGTGGGTGTGCACAATTTTAAAGTGTGACATGTTTGGTATCTATTTACTTGGCATAACATTGTCTTTTATATTTTACAAAAAATTGGGTTATATATTGTTTTTTTT
Organism: Aquarana catesbeiana; assembly: GCF_042186555.1. Classification (NCBI taxonomy): domain Eukaryota; kingdom Metazoa; phylum Chordata; class Amphibia; order Anura; family Ranidae; genus Aquarana; species Aquarana catesbeiana. Next base: position 250,708,376 of record NC_133324.1, on the reverse strand, counting down.
TTTCTTTTGCATTAGAATTCAAAAAGTGTATTTTTTCCCAAAAAATGTGTTTGAAAAACCACCCGGCAAATACCGTGTGACATAAAAATTAGCAAAACCCACCAATTTAGTCTCTAGGACCTCTGCTTTAAAAAATTATATATAATGATTGGGGGTTCTAAATAATTTTCTAGCAAAAAAAAAATTGTTACATATAAACAAAAAGTGCCAGAAAAGGCTTGGTCTTCAAGTGATTAAGACAATCCCCAACTCAGAGATGAGCCATTTGTGTACGGCAGTGATATACAGAGTTCCTCTGTGAGATGTTTTATCCAATTTCACTACAAACTTAACTGAAATGTTCGCATTAGGAGGGATGTGCAGAGTCCGCACCCATTCCACCAGTCCAGCGTACCTGTGTCATCTCACTCCCAGTAACAGAATGGAGCCCCGAGGAGCACATTGCGAGCCCCATGCGTGCTCATTAATTCTTTCCTTCCTGTACCTCAGAATCAGGCCTTGAATCATTGTAACTCTAGTCTGCTTCTAGTGACCGGAGGAGACAAACAGCTAGGGCGGGAGCCAGAGCACCAATCCCCTTTACCGGAGGACCTGTCAACTATCCAGGTACCACGCCAACAACTGGTTTCTATAGCTGTTTTTCTTACGGTTATCCATGGCAACTACCCTCTCTTTTTTTCCCTGCACGTTAACCTTTTGTAGTGATGTTATAACCCCATAAACAGCAAATGATCCTGCGAGCTACTATGCGTTTATAAAAAGACAATAATGAGCCAAGCTGCTGGCACTGTTCACAATCCCATGGATGTGCTTGCTAAGTGTAACTTTAAGTGTTTAAATTATGCCGCGCTGTCATGCTCTATATACCTCTGTGGTGTCTTTGAGGCCTGTGTGGAGAAAACAGAGATATTAAAAACGAGTTCTGTGCCTGTTATAGCCTGGTGCGCTGGAAGCACCAGGGAAATATGAGTACCTCATACACCTGTATATTTTAATAAAACACAATTTTAAGAAGGTATAAGCACTATGAAATCTTTTCTTTACATACACACTCTATGAGGAGACAGCAGTGAAGAAGCTTGGAGTGCGCTGTTTGTAGCTCTGGAGAGGGTAAAAAGCTTACATTGCCCTTACTTAATTGTACAGGTCACACTACTCCAGGTGAGAATATTCTTGGAGCACCTTGTGGTGACACATTGTCTGCTCTTCAAGCATCAGTGAGGACTCAGTGTATGGAAAGAGAAGTACTTCTTGCGGTTGCATGGACTTTATCTTGGACAGCACCAATTTGATTAACCATTTTTGCACTGGAATAGCATGCAATGGGAATGTATATGTGATTACACCTTATTTATGTATTATTTGGGTTACAGTAATGCCCTGTACACACGGTCGGACATTGATCGGACACAGAGGCGGCTCTAGGCTTTGTGAGGCCTTAGGCAAAACTTACACATGAGGCCCCACGGACTGGGACGCTCCGTGATGAGGCCGCTATTCCTCAGGCTGCGGACAGTATTTGATTTGTCCATCAGCTCCTAAGCCACAGAGTCCCAGTGGGGGTAGGCAGAGCCGCCGGCGTCAACTTCAGTGATTGAGAACAGGCAAATTAGGCTGCCAGCGAGGCCCCTGTGAGTGCGAGGCCTTAGGCGACCGCTTAATTTGCCTAATTAGAGAGCCGCCTCTGATCGGACATTCCGACAACAAAATCCTAGGATTTTTTCCGACGGATGTTGGCTCAAACTTGTCTTGCATACACACGGTCACACAAAGTTATCGGAAAATCCGATCGTTCTGAACGCGGTGACGTAAAACACGTATGTCAGGACTATAAACGGGGCAGTAGCCAATAGCTTTCGTCTCTTAATTTATTAAGAACACTGGCACTTTGTGCGTCGGATTTGTGTACACACGATCGGAATTTCCGAAAACAGATTTTGTTGTCGGAAAATTTTATAGCAAGCTCTCAAACTTTGTGTGTCGGAAATCCTGATGGAAAATGTGTGATGGAGCCCACACACAGTCGGAATTTCCGACAACAAGGTCCTATCACACATTTTCCATCGGAAAATCCGACCGTGTGTACGGGGCAATACAGTTACATTTAAGTATTGTATTATAATAGTTTACTTTTAACACTTATGCCCTGTATACACGGTCGGACATTGATCGGACATTCCGACAACAAAATCCATGGATTTTTTCCAACGGATGTTGGCTCAAACTTGTCTTGCATACACACGGTCACACAAAGTTGTCGGAAAATCCGATCGTTCTAAACGCGGTTACGTAAAACACGTACATTGGGAATATAAACATTTTAAGTATTGTATTATAATAGTTTACTTTTAACACTTATGCCCTGTACACACAGTCGGACATTGACCGGACATGCCGACAACAAAATCCATGGATTTTTTCCAACGGATGTTGGCTCAAACTTGTCTTGCATACACACGGTCACACAAAGTTGTCGGAAAATCCGATCGTTCTAAACGCGGTTACGTAAAACGCGTACATTGGGAATATAAACATTTTAAGTATTGTATTATAATAGTTTACTTTTAACACTTATGCCCTGTACACACAGTCGGACATTGACCGGACATGCCGACAACAAAATCCATGGATTTTTTCCGACGGATGTTGGCTCAAACTTGTCTTGCATACACACGGTCGCACAAAGTTGTCGGAAAATCCCATCGTTCTAAACGCGGTGACGTAAAACACGTACGTCGGGACTATAAACGGGGCAGTAGCCAATAGCTTTCGTCTCTTCATTTATTCTGAGCATGCGTGGCACTTTGTGTGTCGGATTTGTGTACACACGATCGGAATTTCCGACAACGGATTTTGTTGTCGGAAAATTTTATAGCAAGCTCTCAAATATTGTGTGTCGGAAATTCTGATGGAAAATGTGTGATGGAGCCCACACACGGTCGGAATTTCCGACAACAAGGTCCTATCACACATTTTCCGTCGGAAAATCCGACTGTGTGTACAGGGCATTACTCTTTCTATCTGTTGATACTATTTGTATTCATTAGTATATAGAGCACAACAGCACGGCATAATTTAAACACTTAAAGTTACTCATAACCCCATGTTGCTTTTAGAGACCCAGGTTCTTAGGAATACACCAAGACCCAACATGCACCCCTTGAATAACTTCAGACAAGGCACAAAGCAGTTAAAACAACTTTACTGTAAGCTCGGCATGTAAAATGCAAACATCCTTTCCCTAACAAACTCTAATTGCGGCTGCCCAAGTATACCTGCACAGGCAAAGTCTATAATTGACAGGTCCAGAGTGGAGGAGTCCATCATAACAGTTCCCCAACGAGTAGGAATAGGCCAAACAGACCCCTGTTCAGTTCGCACCAGAACTTCGGAACACCACGAAAGTTCGGACCTGAATAACTAACCCAATTAAAGTCAATGGGACCCGAACGTCAAAAATCAAAAGTGCCCATTTTGAAGGTTTAAATGCAAGTAATTGGGCATACAATGGTTATAGGGGTCAGGGTCCTGCCCTGGGGGACATGTATCAATAAAAAAAAAGTTTGTGAAAAACGTAATTTTTAAATGAGCAGTGATTTTTTGATTTTTAAAGTGAAAGCCTAAAAATGAAAAATTCCTTCCAATATAGTGCCTGGGGGGTCCCCTTAGTCTACCTGTAAAGTGGCAGATATGTACCATATCTAGAATCTGCTGCAGCAATAATTGCATTTATAAAGCCAAAAAAATGACATTTTCCCTGCAAGCTGCCTTTATTTTGCTCAGCAACAGCTGGGGAGCCAGTGTGTATGATGAGGCCGCAATGTAGTGCACTAAGAACAAGATTAGAGATTTTTTTTAGATATATTCTAGTGTCACTTTGACCTTTTATAGAAGTAACGGGTGCGTAAAAATTGGTCTTTGGGTGTCGTGGTGCCTTCCCACCATAACCCTATAGAGGTAATCTTGATGAAAGCAAGAACTGGCCTTTGCTGTAAAAAATTGCAATGATATGCACCTGTCAAACAGGTGCAGAAAAATTACTCTTTGGGTGTCGGGGGCGCCTTCCCACCGTAACCCTATAGAGGTGTTCTTGATGAAGGCAAAAAAAATTGCAATGATATGCATATGGTTGGTGGATTTTCCACATTTGATGTGCCTGAGACACAGTTTGCAGATAGCAACAGTGTGATCTGCTGCAGATGTGCTGAAAAAGGCCCAGACAGCTGAGCTTTGGGGAGTGGGTCGGGACATAACATCTGCATAATGTGATGGAAAAGGGCGGCTGCTCTCTTGTGTCACCTAACTTTCAGTTTGCTCCCCTGCTCTATCTGGCACCCAAGTCGCATCAGTAATCTCATCATCATTATCATCATCTCCATCTCCCCCATCTTCATCATTATCACTGGAGACAACTTAGCAATACGCTGCGGCTTGGGGAACATGAATGCCAATTTGTCTACCAGTGTTCCTCCCTCTCTCTAGGCTCATGTTCCTGTCATCCTCAACCTCAGATCCAACATCTGAATCCAGTAATGGCTGGGCATCAACAAGGGGCAAGTGGCTGACGCTGTGGTCAAATAACTCAGCTGACATCTCAATGGCTGATGTTGGGGATATGGCAGGAATAGATGTGGACAAGGGGGCAGGTTTATCCACTCTGGCAACTGCAGGGGACTGTACACTTGTCTCTGCTTGCATGACAGAGGATGGGAGGAGGATGAGGAAGGTTTAGTAAGCCAGTCCACCACCTCCTCTACATGCTGTGGCTGGATAGCACCGGCAAACTCACTAAACAGAAGAAATTATGCCCTGCCTGTGGACGTCCACCTTTGCCTGTGGACACATTTGTTGCTGGCCCCCTTGCAGTGCCAAGGGAACATCTGCCTCTCCCTGTTGTCCTCCCAGACATTGTTGGGTGGGAGGGGGCGGTGCTTATAAGCAAATGTAAAGAAGAAGTTGAAATCTGTATGTAGATGCAATTTAATCTATGTAAAGAGGTCTTTGGTGCACTTTAATTTGAGTACTCACACTAAACAGACACACTCCACAGATACACTATAATATACTGCAATATAATGCGGCAAACATACAGTGACAGAACTATATGGCGTTAAGCTGGCAGTAACGCACACAAAAGTAAATGGCGTTAAACTGGCAGTAACGCACAAAACTATATGGTGTTAAACTGGCAGTAACGCACAAAACTGTATGAAGTTAAACTGGCAGTAACTCACACAGAACTATATGGCGTTAAACTGGCAGTAACGCACACAAAACTAAATGGCATTAAACTGGCAGTAACGCACACAGAATGGGTAAATGGTGTTAAACTGGCAGTAACGCAATCAAATAGACAGTGTTCAACCGTCACTACACTGACACTATCTGAACTGTCCCTTCTCTAGCTATACACTAATGTAAGGATTACTGACACAGGAAACGCACGTAAACGGCCAACTCCAACTTGCACTTAAACGCCCATGGATAGGTTGGTCATACCATGCTACACACACTCGATACTCCCGAGGAGTATCCATCCTAATAGCAAAAACTACCCAATTTGGAATTATTTCAGTACAAACAGATCCCCAGGGCAGGTTCATCTTTTTACATTGTACTTTATATGGCACGCAATACCTTATTCTGGCCTACTATATTCCTCCGCCGTATAATTCCACGTTGGTTAATGAAGGATTCCTATATATGGCCCAGCATCCTACAGTCCCAGCCATTTGGCTTGGGGACTTTAATATGGTCCTAAACCCATCTAAGGACAGACTCCAATCGAGCCAGAATACTCACCACCACTCGACTGAGACGCACATTGACAGAATTTTCGTTAACGGACACATGCCGCTTTAAACACCCAGACACCCAGGCTTTTTCGTGTTTCTCAGCGACACACTCCACTATGTCCCGAATAGACTTTATTGCAATTTCAGATATTTTACTTCCCCTGCTTGAGGACTCTGGATATCATGCCAGGTCCCTAACGGACCATGCTCCATGCTGGGCCTCTGTACGTCTGGCTCCTCAAGCAGGGCCTTGTAATTGGCGACTTCACCCTTTCTGGCTATCGGCACTAACTGCACAGAGAAACTAGTCTCAGCAACTGACGAATTTATCTCTGACCCCAGCCTGGCTAATACTTAAACTCCAAACACGCATAAGCATTGCATTTTGAAAAGGCCAAGCAGAAACACTTCTTTTCGAGACAGCGAGTATTCGAACAGGGCGATCGAGTGGGAAAGCTTCTGGCTTTCTTGGCTCACCAGGATGCTAGGCCGCCTGTGGTGGTACCCTTGTTGGATCCACTAAACGCACCTATAACCGACCCATATTCGGTTGCTGCGGCGTTTCAATCTTACTATACCAATCTATACGCCTCCCAGGTAACTGGCACTGCGCAGGAGACTCAGGCCTTCCTGCAAAACATACCCTTCCCACAGCTGTCTGAAACACAGGTAACAGACCTAGAGGCCCCTATTAGTATAGATGAGATTGCAATTGCAATAGCATCCCTGGCACCAGCTAAAGCTCCAGGCCAAGATGGCATACCATTAGACTTCTATGCAACCTACTCAGAGGTACTGATCCCTGAATTATTGAAGTTATACAACCATATATTTGACTCTGAAACCCTACCCAAATCTCTTCGTCAGGCAGTGATTATAGTGCTCCCCAAGCCAGGCAAAAATCCCCAATACCCTGAATCATTCCGTCCAATCTCATTGCTTCAGGTGGACATTAAAATATTGGCGAAAGTGCTAGCCACTCGCCTTAACCAAATTATATTATCTCTTATCCATTCTGATCAAACGGGCTTTATGCCTGGAAAAAATGCGGCCATGAATATCCGTTGACTCCACATGAATCTCCAAGCCTGCCATGAGACAGTAGGTTCATGAGCAGTGATAGCGCTGGACGCCGCTAAGCCGTTTGATTCAGTCAAGTGAGGACACCTATGGGAGTGCTTATGGAACTTCGGATTCTGCCCCAATTATATCAAATGGGTGAAGCTATTATACTTCTCCCCAGAGGCACGAGTGGCAGTGAATGGGTGGATGTCTGACCCTTTCCCTCTCGGGCGTGGGACCCGACAGGGATGCCCGTTATCCCCATTACTTTACGCCCTCGCCGCAGAACCATTGGCCATCTCACTCAGAAGGAATCCGAATATTCATGGTCTTAGGTTGGGCTCTCTTGTGGAAACGGTGAGCCTTTATGCGGATGACATGCTCCTCTATGTGGAGGACACTGGTTCGTCTCTTCAGAATGCCCTCCAGACCATTGAGGACTTTGGGAAACATTCAAGATTAAGCATAAATTGGTCTAAGTCACAAATTTTACCCCTAGACCTATCTCCACCAACAAGCAGCTCTGTCTCACTCCCACTGCATAGGGTGTCCTCTATTCAATACTTAGCAGTACAAATCACTAGAGAGCCTAGAGATTATGTTAACGACAACATAGAGCCACTATTCACCACCCTGAAAACCCGCACGCAATCCTGGACGAGACTTCCGCTGGGGGTGATGGGGAGGATTAACCTCACCAAAATGATCCTGTTGTCAAAGTTCCTCTATATGTTTTGGCACTCCCCAGTTTTGATCCCTATTAAAATCTTCAAAATGCTAGACAGTATTCTTAACACTTTTATATGGGGACCCAGCAGACATAAGTTAGCATGGAATACTCTCAAAAACCCAACTTCGTCAGTTGGAGTAGCCCTCCCAGATTTTCATGCATATTATATCGCTGCCAAACTCTCCCATTTTTATCATCTCCATAAAACAGATGAAATTAGATACCAAACCCTAACATGTAAGAAGCCAGGTAGTAATACACACTCCCCCTTACAGATAATATTCAGAGGCAAAGGAAGCAGAGGGGGTGCTGATAGCCAGAACCTCCTACTATCCCACCACAAACGTATATGGGAAATAGCGCTCAAATTGACAGGTGCTGACTTCATTCATTCACACACACCCATATGGCACAATCCTCAACTACGGGAATTGTCTTTAATCCCGGGTGGTGACACCTGGGCATCTAAAGGGATACTATACCTACACCAAGTAATCACCCCCTCTGAGTACGCGACTTTGAATCCCTGAAAAACGAATTTGAGTTACCCCCACATATGGTATTTCGCTGTCTACAGCAGAGACACGCTCTTCAGGCCAAATTTACAGATGGCTTTCCAAACCCACAAACTTTACCCCTGGTGGAAGTGATCATAGGTGCAGATCCCTCCAAGCTAATATCCACTTTCTATAATATTTTACGAACCCGTTCAGTGGCACGGATTATAGATACTTCCAGAATTAGATGGGAAGTAGATATAGGCCCCATAGAAGATTAAGACTGGGAAGAAGTGTTAGAAAACACTAAGATGGCCTCTCCTCTCCTCTCCTCTCACATTGTATTGTGGACTGATGAATGTTCTGGAGAATCTTTGGCGTAGGAACATTGAATCTGATAAGTATGTTTTGTTAGTAGTGAAACGGACAGACTATATTGTGTAAAGGACACCTAGGATAAGTCACCTTTATGTGATATGTGTGTATCCTTCTATTGTACTACATATTGTACTACATGACATGTACCGTGATTATATGTTGTACTTACAAAAAAACACTACAGTGAAACTATCTGGGCTGTCCCTACTCTAGCTGCACACTATGCAAAGCTGAATGATGGTCCTCCTCACTACACTCACACTATCCCTAGACTGACACTAAACTAATATTCTACACTGACAATTGAAGCAAAATAGCACAGTATAGCACACTAACTAACTAACAGCACTGAACAGAGCCCTGTTCTATCACTCCCCAAGCCGAAATCACACTGAAAATGGCTGCTGTTGAAAGAATACTTTAATACTGAGGGGCGGGAATGAGCCATGATTGGATAAAGTCATGATGACAGTGCCCATCCAGTCATGACTCTGACAGTGCTCTGTGCCCTGATTGGCTGAAGCTTTCACTGCTTCAGCCAATCAGGGCTTGCAATGCCCTGTTCAGCGCTGCAATGCATTGTGGTTAGTTCGGGGGGGCGAACAAATGGTTGAACGACCCCCCGTTTGTTCGGCTGTTCGTCGAATGTCCGTTCAGTGAAAGTTCGGCCCGAACTTATGCTCGGGCCAAACCGTTCGCCCATCCCTACCAACTAGTTGGTTTTCCTGAGGTGGACCACAGGTCCCAACATCCTTCTTCAATAGTTCCCGCTCTCTGGGGACCCGAACCCCTCCCCTTTTTTAATACACAAGAGAGTGGCCGGACCCCAAAGGACTACAAATTTGCCCAGAGAAGGCTGCAAAACATTAACCCCTTCTCCCTGTTTGGGCAGCCAAGCTAGATAACTACAGTAGGCAACCTGCTTACTAAGGATGAGCCGCACCCCCTAGTTCGGTTTGCACCAGAACTTGCGAACAGGCAAAAAATTTGGATGAACACACGAACACCGTTAAAGTCTATGGGACATGAACATTAAAAATCAAAAGTGCTAATTTTAAAGGCTTATATGCACGTTATTGTCATAAAAAGTGTTTGGGGACCCGGTTCTTGCCCCAGGGGACATGTATCAATGTAAAAAAAAGTTTTAAAAACGGCCGTTTTTTCGGGAGTAGTGATTTTATTAATGCTTAAAGTGAAACAATAAAAATGAAATATTCCTTTAAATATCATGCCTGGCGGGGGCGTATAGTATGCCTGTAAAGTGGCGCAGTTTTCCCATGTTTAGAATAGTACCACATAAAAATGACATTTCTAATGTCATTTGAAACTGATCGAGGCGGTATGAATTTGGAGTAGCCCTCCAAAGCATCTTGTCCCCATGTTGATGGGGACAAGGACCTCATCCCCACAACCTGGGGGTCTGCAGGCGGGGGGGCTTATTGGAATCTGGAAGCCCTCTTTAACCCCAGATCCCAGCCTCCCCCCTTATGTGAATTGGTAACGGGTACATTGTACCCCTACCATTTCACAAAAAAAGTGTTGAAAACAGTAAAAAAAGACAGGAGACACTTTGGGACAAGTCCTTTATTAAAAAATAAAAATGTCCCGTGATGTAGATCCATTTCACGCCGCCCGAAAAAAAAAGCCGCAACAGAGCCGCTTCCATGGGAGGCTCCCGCCGAGTGATGCTTCTTCTTGGTGACAGCTGTTATATAGCTGAGGGTGGTGCCGCCCCCCCTCTGATACCATGTGACGTGCCTTCTGTGAGCATCTATGAAATGTATATCAGATACATGTCATTATGTACCAATTATCAGCTCCTATGCCTGATGACTTGGAAGCGCAGTTGTCCTTCTTGCACTCCTCTAATGGTCCTTCTTTGATGAATGGAGGAATTGGAGTATTTTTTTTTTTTTACAGGTCTGCATTCAGCTCCTGTAGCTTTGGCAATTTATTCCAGGATGACTGGTCTGCTGAACCTTGGCTGGCCTCATTGGCCCAACTATTTGTTGTGTAAAATTATGCTGTTAGAGCCCTTACCTAATATGGTCAAGTGATTAACTCCCTCTCTACACGCTCTCCACCTTTGTTCTCCCTGTTGTGTTTTTTCTGGTGCTTGGATGTCTTCAGTTGACTGTGTGGTTTCAGATGTAGCTAAGTTCTGTGGGTCTTCCATGTCTTTCCTTTTTTGTGTAGTCTCGTTTCTGACTCCTGTTGCCCCCCCCCGTGCCTCCCCTCCCAGAACTTCCAGGTAACCTGTCTGCAACTTTCGGACGAATGGGTGCCTCCACCTGTCAAGGGTATCTCCCTTTACCCCTGGGGTCAGGCGCCTGAGTCTTTTCTCCTACCCCCTCTACCTGCAGGATATAGTTGTTGCTGGTTCGACAGAGTGTACCTCTCCCTCTGCTGTATTGTTTGGTTCAGACTATTCAGCTGGGAGGACATCCCCAAAGTTTTCTTATTCAGAGGATTTTGAAGGAAAATGGTTGGAAACATGTGACTTGCTTCCCTTATTCTGGGCTCCTGTTTTCTGTGCACAACATAACCGACATTCTCTCCATTTTGCCCTCTGTCTGTTTTTGCATTTAGGGCTCTCACTGCAGTGTCATAGAAGGGGCATGTGTCTGCACCATTACACGCTTTTTTTTGCACCTGCCTCCTGGGCCGGGCCTTTTGGCTGGGACTGGAGGCATTTTTTATTCCTGGCCGGAGGGCCTGGCCATTGTATTGCACAATGCCCACTTTTTCACTTTTTCACTCTCCTCTACTTCCTTCTCCCCCACTTTCTTTTTATTCATTTCCTTTGTGTGTCACTTTTTGTATTTTTGTGTCGAACACGTTTTGCACTGTGTGATGAGTAGGGTTGCAGGTCCTTGGGCCTGCCCTGAAAGTCTTGGGAGGGAGTGGACATAGCCTTCTGGCTTGGTTCACCCTCTCTCATGAGGTCTCCCTTCGGGGAGCCCCACCGAGTACTTGGGGGGTATGTTTTGGCAGTCCCCCCAGAGAAAGGGGTCCATCTGGTTTCGGCCAGATGGGCCAAGAGTAAGTACCCTTGTCCCCGTCAGGAGCCTAATGCCCCGGGGGATTCAGGGCAAGGCCCTCTGATTTTAGAGGGCTTGTGTACCCGTTGCACTTTTTTGTGTTTCACTATTTATGTGTGTGCACATTTTTTTGGCACCAGGTGAAGTTTTTGAGTGTGTTTCACACACCATGGGCTTTTAAAAAAAAAAATGTTATATAATAAATTGCCTATAATAAAGGGCCGCCGCCATTGTATCCAAAATTTGGTTTATTGTATATTTATTTATTTATATTTTTGAGTTAGTTATATATAATTTAATTATTTCTTCCTACAGTCCCAATATTATTATGCTATATGTTATAACATAATAATTTATTTTTTATCTATTTACTGTGAAATTACTGGTTTGAAGTTATAACAGTAATTTGTCCGTTAAGCCATCTGCTTGAGTACAGTTTTTGAAAATATAGCAAATTACCTTAAAAACAATATATAATAATTATTTGTATGTTATTTCTTTAATTAACACTTGCCACCCAGGCCAATTCTGACACTTCTCTCCTACTTGTAATAATCATACATTTTTTGCTAGAAAATTACTCAGAACCCCCAAACATTATATATAATATTTTAGCAGACACCCTAGGGAATAAAATGGCGGTCGTTTTTATGTCACACACATTTGCGCAGCAATTTTTCAAATGTGTTTTTTTTCGGAAAGAAACTGTTTAATGAATACAAAAAAAAAAATAAAGTTAGCCAGATTTTTTTGTATAATGTGAAAGATGATGTTACGCCAAGCAAATAGATACATAACATGTCATGCTTTAAAATTGAGCACACTTGTGGAATGGCGCCAAGCTTCAGTACTTAAAAATTTCCATAGACGACGCTTTCAAATTTTTTGCAGGTTACCAGTTTAGAGTTACAGAGGAGGTCTAGTGCTAGAATTATTGCTCTCGCTCTAACGATCGCGGCGTATGTAACCTGTGGGTATCTGGCTCTGATACTAACCAGTACCTCATGCCATATGATAGCAGACAAATGCCTGGTGGCACTGGCAGTTAAGGTAGGCAGTAGCAATGAATATATGAAACAGGTGAGCTTTTATTTTATTTTTTCTCATAATGCGGTGTGTGTATAAATGTATAAGAATTCATGGTTTAGTTTTTTTTCAGTAAAGTGTAAGAGCACCCAAAGTTGAACAAAATTTGTGGTTAGGTCCCTCTGACCCTCTACTTTCCATTATAAATATAATGCTTCCATATGAATACAGTAAATGACCCCTTATGTCTAATAATTTAAAATGTCTCAAAGATTGCGTCAGTAAATTTAGAGTAATAATAGCACTTATGAATCAGCTGTGTATAATACCTTTTTTTTCTTGGGCTTCTGTTAACAGAGCCATGAGTTGTGAGCGGTAAAAATACTTATCAAACTACCTAAACACATTGCAAAAAAAGTCCTCTTATGTACACACATTTTAGGATTGAAGTAGCGTCCTTCTCTCTGAGTATCAGGGGTATTTGTTCTCTCTGTTAGGAAGAATGAATCATGTGGGTTATTTCCCTCTGATAGTTGGATTGATGTGTACTGATGTGTACTGTTGAGAATAATATTTTATTTTTCGCCCACTGAAGTTAGTTGTTTAAAAGAATACATAATCGGCCAAATGATCAGACCTAAAGTAACTGTAACTTGCAGTTAACCAAACAGGTGCAAAGTTACAAGCCATAATGCAAAATAAGTTTAGGATGGCAAATGCTGCACAAACATGGACTTTTCAAAGCAATATCTGAGGCTCAGTCAGGTCATTTGACTGCATGGCATAGTCTCTGTAAAGCCAGCCATAGACAGAGCAATTTTCTTCCCATGGTTGCAGGAAAGAAAATCGCTTGATTCCCCCATTAACATATACAGTGTTGATGGGGGAATCCCTCCCGTGGAGCCATTGTGTCAGGGGGAGTCAGGAAAACACAGTGATTACTACTAGCGGATAAAAGCCACTAGCAATAATCACATGTAAAATCCGACAGGCTGGTTGTACCTAAGTTGTTTGATTAACCATGCCCATACATGGTTCCAATCTCGACCATTCCCTGCTGAACCCGCCAAGATTCGAACTGACTAAAGCTGGCTTAAGAAAGAAGCTGCTACTATTAAACTCCTGTCCGGTTGTCCACATACTGGCTCTGACAGTGGAGGGCCTATCACCTGGCTGCAGATCCCTTGCTCAGCTATTGATTTCTCATCAAGTGTGGCCTTTCTGAGCTACTGAGGGAGGGAAGCTGTGAAATTCATCTTCTCAGGAAGTTGTGGAAAATGGTGCTAAAGAGGTCTGTGCCTGCATCTGGGTGTGGTGAGTAAGGTAAACGAGAAATCCTGGACAGCCGCACTCAAAAGTAATCTTCGATCTTTATTTAAATATAATCATGAAAATACATGCCACAGCATCACAAAGCAGGAAAGCTGACGCGTTTCACACTGTAGTCAGTGCTTGATTAAGCACTGACTACAGTGTGAAACGCATCAGATTTCCTGCTTTGTGATGCTGTGGCATGTATTTTTATGAGTATATTTAAATAAAGATCAAAGATTACTTTTGAGTGCGGCTGTCCAGGATTTCTCATTTACCTCTCAATTACCAGCATTGCCTGCACCTGTTACTTCCAGCATGGAGAAAATGTTTGTTCCTCACAGACCTCTTTCAGAGCGGTGATATTTTTCTCCCTGGGTGTGGTGAGTAAATGGGCACTCTGCTACAGTTCTTGGCTCATAGATTTTGGTATTGTAAACAAGGATGATTCACAAAGCTCCCATAAGTGCCACAAACTAAACCCCCCTCCCCCAACATTAAAGCACCCCATTACACTCTCTAAAATAATGATTTAAGGACTAATATCTGAAGCATAGATAAACACAGATTTTTTTGCATACTTTCACATAAATAACGGAAGGATTGTTTGAATAACTTGGTATTAGTTTGCTCTTGATAGTATCTACATCCAGTGGCGTAGCGTGGGGGGTGCGGAAGGGGCCGTGGCCCCGGGCGCGACATTTAGGGGGGCGAAATTTCGCGCCAGTATGTGTGTCACTACTGGCTGCCTCCTCCTAATTTTAATTTCCTGTGTCCCCTGCGCTCCAGCCGCCATGTTCAGTGTCCGGTGCCCTGTGATTGAGAGTATGGGGGTCATGTGCAGCGTGGGGCTGGCCTGTCCACAATCGCAGTTTCTCCTGAAGTCCCGCCTCCGCACATGACCCCCATATTGCCAATCACAGTGCGCTGGACACTGAACATGGCAGCCAGAGCGTGGGGGGAGACAAGCAACGAAAAATGTGAGCCGCCGCGGCAGCTGTCTTCTCCTCCTCCTATCCTCCAGAGTCCAGACCTATGCAAGACAAAAAGGTGAGGATAAACACGGACTGGGGAGGGGGAGAGAGAGAGAGAAGCGCAGCATATGTAGGGTCAGTATAGGAATACTGTAGGCAGGACAGTATAGTGGTCAGTGTAGTGTAGTGTAGCGGTCAGTGTAGTGGTCAGTGTAGTGTAGTGGTCAGTGTAGTGGTCAGTGTAGTGTAGTGGTCAGTGTAGTGGACAGTATAGTGGTCAGTGTAGTGGTCAGTGTAGTGGACAGTATAGTGGTCAGTGTAGTGAACAGTATAGTGGTCAGTGTAGTGTAGTGGACAGTATAGTGGTCAGTGTAGTGGACAGTATAGTGGTCAGTGTAGTGTAGTGGTCAGTGTAGTGGACAGTATAGTGGTCAGTGTAGTGTAGTGTACAGTATAGTGGTCAGTGTAGTGTAGTGGTCAGTGTAGTGGTCAGTGACAGTGTAGTGTAGTGGTCAGTGTAGTGTAGTGTACAGTATAGTGGTCAGCGTAGTGTAGTGGTCAGTATAGTGGACACTGTAGTATAGTGGACAGTATAGTAGTCAGTGTAGTGTAGTGGACAGTATAGTGGTCAGTGTAGTGTAGTGGTCAATGTACAGTGTAGTGTAGCGGACAGTATAGTGGTCAGTGTAGTGTAGTGGTCAGTGTACAGTGTAGTGTACAGTATAGTGGTCAGTGTAGTGGTCAGTGTAAAGTGTAGTGTACAGTATAGTGGTCAGTGTACAGTGTAGATTAGTGTAGTGAAAAGTATAGTGGTCAGTGTTATGTAGTGTACAGTGTAGTGGACAGTATAGTGGTCAGTGTAGTGTACAGTGTAGTGGACAGTATAGTAGTCAGTGTAGTGTAGTGGACAGTATAGTGGTCAGTGTAGTGGTCAGTGTAGTGTAGTGTACAGTGTAGTGGTCAGTGTACAGTGTAGTGGTCAGTATAGTGGTCAGTGTAGTGTAGTGGACAGTATAGTGGTCAGTGTAGTGGTCAGTGAGTGTAGTGTAGTGTACAGTGTAGTGGTCAGTGTAGTGGACAGTATAGTATAGTGGTCAGTGTAGTGTACAGTATAGTGGTCAGTGTAGTATAGTGGTCAGTGTAGTTCTCAATGTATTTGACAGTATAGTATAGTGGACAGTATATTGGTTAGTGTAGTGGACAGTATAGTGGTCAGTGTAATTTTCAGCGTAGTGTAGTGTACAGTATAGTGGTCAGTGTAGTGTAGTGGACAGTATAGTGGTCAGTGTGGTGTAGTGGACAGTATAGTGGTCAGTGTAGTGTAGTGGACAGTATAGTGGTCAGTGTAGTGTAGTGGACAGTATAGTGGTCAGTATAGTGTGTAATGGTCAGTAAAGGAATCAGGTTGGTCAGTGTCGGTGAGTGCTAAAAGTCCGCAGGTTAGGGGGTGCAAAATACTTGCCTTGCAGAGAACAAATGTATTACAAATGTATTTATGTAACAGAGACATTTTAAAATACAACGGGTCCCTGGAACTCACTAAACAAGTTTGGCAGGACGAGACTGGTCCCTGAAGTCCTTTTCTGCTGACTGTAACTAACAGCAGCATTAAAAAGGGAATTACTATAACTATAATAACAGAGAATTACAAAAAAAAAAAAAAAAAAATCAGTACTTTCAATTCCAGTGAAGTTCTTGTTGTTGACACAGAAATATCTAATGGTTAAGAATGAAGTGGGTACGAGTAATCAATAAGTCCAAGAGCCAACAGTGCCATTTTTCCAGAACGCCTCTCATCTACTACTAAGAGATGGAAATAGCGATTCAAATTGAGCCTGTTTGTTAAAAGAGAAGTTCAGGATGTTTTTTTCCAAGAATCATACTTACCTAGGTGGATGCAGCTTGGATCCCCCTCCGACTCTAAGACTGAGAAATGAATGATCAAACGCCACTGATCACTCGATTCTCAGTGCTCTTTGGGGAGAGAGCTGGTGACTGTCAGTTACCACTGTCTAATCTGCCCCCTCCTCGCTCACTGGAGCGCTGGACTATGGAGAGGGTGGGAGCAGCTGGCTCAGCCTCTCAGTGGCTCGCTGAGAAGATGAGCCAGGTGCTAGTCCAGGGTTGTTGGCGGAGCCTGAACTGGCTCTGTGATGTCAGCCGACAGCGTGCTTCAGCCCTCTGTCTGCTGAAAATGGGCCACAGGAGTGCAGAACGAACTGCACTCCTGTGATCCACAGGAGAAGTACAGCCATACGAGCTTTGGCTGTACTTCTCTTTTAAGGAGACGAAAATAAAAATCAGGGAATTTCTGCTATTTCCAATCTCCAGTTAACCTCTTCCTTGCAGTCAGGATATGGCTCAAAACATTTCTATGATCAGTTGTCAGTCCCCATATGGAAGTGTGAGTGCTGGATCTAGTATTAGTGGATGTTAGAGAAGAGGTGAAATGGAATACAGCCTTCTAGTAAGGGGTAAATTTGTAGCATGTCTAGAAAAGATGGTACAGATATATTTTTTTTGTGTGTTTCCAATTTTATATAATTTAAAGTAGAATTCCAGCCATTACTTTTTTTCTTGTTTGGCTAGAGTGTGGAAGATTTAAAGTGTCATTAAACCCACATCATAAAAAACTATCAATAAATGGTGTATTACATGCTGTTCATACTCACTCAGTCACTAGGGGAGTTGTTTTCTGTATTCTGCAATAAAAAATTGTTAATCCTGCTGTTCCCTACCTCCTCCTCCTGTTGATGTCCCCATTGCAGTTAGGGATTTTGCGGCGCAGCGTTGGCAGATACTGCACATGCTCAGTTTTCAGTGAGTTTCTATGCTGAGCATTTTCTCCCTATCACATCTGAGCAGCCCATGTGACTATAGAGTCACACATGCGGGCGTATACACAGTGGTAAATGACAGCTCACTCCCTTCCTCCTCCTCCTACTAACCAGCTAAACACAATGAGGGTGGGATATTACATTATATTGATTGATGGAGGCTTCACCTCCCTCTTATCCTAAGACACAGGCTGAAGGGGAGTGACACAGACTGTGACTAGGCAGAAATCTGCCGACACTATGTTATTGACAAAAAATAATAAAGATTTGATTTCAAATATATATTTGTATGACCATTTAACACAGTTTATTGTTATTCATGATGTATTTTTACCCTGTATTCCAAAGGATTTATTTGAACATGTGACCAGCAGCAGAGGACTAGAAGGCTCCTCCTGACACCGTTTCCCTAGAAACAGGCTGGGAAAGAGCTGGGTCATGTGATAGCTGGATATTGATTAGGAAAAAGGTACTGTATCTCCACTAGAGAAATTTCAACTTACGCCCTGTCCTCAAGGCAGGACCCACCAAGTAAATAAGGCAGTTGAATTACTCAATGCAAAATATTAATCAAATTAGTAGCTTTATGAAATATACTGTATGCCTGTGAAATGTTTTTCTAACACCAAGAAATTGCATAAGGGGCTTTCTCATTTTGCAGCAGTAAGATAAACCCCCTTTTCTTCAAAATCTATTGGCAATTGGATAGATATCTGTTCTCTCCACTGATGTAGCTACTTGACTTTTTCCATCACAGGCTCCAGCCTTCTTGTTACAGCAAGCAGAGATCAATTTCTTCTTATCAGTAGAACGTTCACACAGTAAATGTGCTAAAAGCCTTGTGTTTCATTTCAGCCCAGTGAACTCTCAGGTGTGGATGTTGCTATTGACACTAAAGCCTCGTACACACGATCGGATTTTCCAACGGGAATTGTGTGATGACAGGCTGTTGGCGGAAAATCAGACCGTGTGTATGCTCCATCGGACAATTGTTGTCGGATTTTCTGAGGACAAATGTTGGATGGCAGACTTTAAAATTTTCCGCGGACAAATGCGTGTTGTCGGATTTTCCAATCATGTGTACACAAGTCCGCTGGACAAAAGTCCAAAGTACAAACACGCATGCACGGAAGCAAGGACGAACCGGAAGCGGTTGGTCTTGTAAACTAGCGTTCGTAATGGAGAATTAACATTCATGACGTGGCAAATTATGAAATCTCGAAATGCAGCACACATTCTCTTCTTCTTTAATGGGATAATAATGAAGCTGCTTTGCTGGTGATACTGATGGAGTTATTGCAAACCAATTTTCAAAGGATTTTTTTTTCTAGTGATATCAAGAATATTATTATGCTTTTTTTTTTTAATTGGGCAAGTTACCACAACACCATTATCCTGTAGTTTTTAAGATCAAAGATACAACTATGTTGGTGTCCCTTGTTAATTTTACATTGTATTTTATTAAATGTAACTGCCTACTCCCAAACTGTCATTTGAAGTAAAACACATAGCCAAGTATTATTCTCCACAATTTTTTACTGTGCATTAAAAAAAGAAAACAAATAAAATTAGACATGCTATCTGCCAATAGAACTTAACCAAAAAGTGCATTCTATGCATCCAAAAATATAGAAAATATACCAAATCAAATCATTATTCAACCAAAAAAATTATGTCAAAGCAATAACTCCAAGGCCAATAATAAATAACACATTATCTCCTCTGATTCCGCAACATGTCTGGTTGACAAACGGCCGTTCAGAAACAAACTGAAAAGCGCGAAATGAAAAGTGCTAATCAACACTCACCAAACTTCTACTAACACGAAAACAGAAGTAGCCCAAAGGGTGGCGCTAAAGAGCTGGAAAACAATGTAGTACGTCACTACGTTCATATTTGTTGGCTGACAATCCCTTGCCGTTGGTATGCAAGACAAGTTTGGGCCAACGCCCTTCGGACAAAAGTCCACGGTTTTGTTGGCCAACAATCCAATCATGTGTACGAAGCTTAAAGGGGTTGTAAAGGTTCGTGTTTTTTCACCTTAATGCATCCTTTGCATTAAGGTGAAAAAACACCTGTCAGTGACCGGCCCCCCGTTTTACTTACCTGAACCCTCGAACTTGTCCCACAGGGACGTGCTCCCTCTCTGCCCGGGGTTCTCGGCTCTTGATTGGATAGATTGATAGCAGCGCAGCCATTGGCTCCCGCTGCTGTCAATCAAATCCAATGACGCGGGCACCAGGGGGCGGGGCTGAGTCCTGCATTCGACCTCTATGGACGCCGAATGTTGGACTTGGGAGTGTGCCCCCAAGGTAACCCCCAGGAGAGCACTTCTCCTAGGAGGTTGTCTGATGTGGGGAGGAGCAGAGAGAGCCACTGAGGGACCCCAAAAGACCAGGTTTGGGGCCACTCTGCAAAACGAGCTGCACAGTGGAGGTAAGTATGACATGTTTTTTTATTTAAAAAAAAAAAAAAGAACCTTTAGTGTCACTTTAAGAGGTTGATTTACTAAAGGCAACTCCACTTTGCACTACAAGTGCACTTGGAAGTGCAGTTGCTGTAGATCTGAGGGGAAGATCTGAAATGAGGGGAAGCTCTGCTGATTTTATCATCCAATCATGTACAAGCAAAAATTCTGTTTTTTATTTTCCTTACATGTCCCCCTCAGATCTACAGCGACTGCACTTCCAAGTACACTTGTAGTGCAAAGTGGATTTGCCTTTAGTAAATAAACCCCAAAGTCATCATCTTTTATATTTATCTTGCACTTCTGTATATTTCCCTGAATGCTTTAGCTCACTAGGGGGGTAAACTGGACAATTTCCCAAACTGTGGAATGATCTTGGAAATATCCACTACTGTGAAACACTGATGATGGAAAAGGAATATTTCCCTGCACACCATTGAATATGTGAAAAGAGTATTTCCCTGCACACCACTGACCAGATGCCATACCACATTATCATTAATGGAAGTATCCGAATATGATATTGGAGTCTGGTAAGATTTTTAACATTAAAGCACATAGGGCTTTGCTTTTACCTGCAGCTTTGTGCAGTCATGGGACTCCTCGGTGAATCAACAAAACCCTTATAATTTATAACAGGAGGTGCTAGTGCCACCTGCACAAGCTTTTGCTATCTTGCTTGTTGTAAGATGTTAAAAATAGAGGACATTATATATGATTTTAGTAAAGCATTTTTTTCCCTGGGGTCACTTTAAAATGTAAGTATCTAGGGCAAAAAAAAAAAACATTCATCTGGAACCCAACATCTTATTTTTAAACATATTATTCCTTGTAACAATATCATGTATTCAGTGGCCAGAGCTCACAGTCAGCTGAGCTGGGAAAAGACCAGACCTTAAAGCAGAACTTCACTCTCTCAATCAACATTGACTATTTGTAACCCTTATGCTGCTAGCATTAGTAAATCGATAGAACAGTATATCATATTTACTTGTTTTGAACTTTTTTTTTTACATTACTCCAGTTGCCTCCTTGTAGGCAAATTATGTCATACATCCCAGGAGTCTTCAGGAGGGCTTTTCTCATCTAAGCACACTCTCCTGCCTGCATGCTTAGGGCTAAGGGCAGATGGATCCCAGAAAGTAAATTATACATGCATCACCTGCCCTTACTTAAAGTGATTGTAAACGATCACCTTTGTAAAACCCATTCAGTTTAGAACAGAAATGAAAGGAAAACCATTTGTGTATAGGTATAAAAAAACATCATAAATACCTTTTTTATAAGCGATCACATACCCTCTGTTCCCTCGGCTCTCGGCTACATAAGAGCTGGGGGAGGAGAAGCAGCAGCACACTGAGCTTGCCAGTGAATTGCAAACCATTTGTGTATAGGTATAAAAAAAACATCATAAATACCTTTGCTGTGCAGAGAAGGAGTGTCAGGACAAGTCTGACCCTTGGATGTGAGCAGGCTGAGTTCCCAACATAGCTAGAGAACTGACCATGGTGTGCTCTGCTGCTTAGTGTGGTCAGTTTTTAATAGGAGAGTAGAGGGACTGGCAGGAACACCAGGGATTTCACACAAAGGTAGTAATACAAAGGGAACAGGAGATTTTATCATACAAGTACATGGTACAGCAGGCGCATATCAGGAATATATAGTGTTGGTGTAACAAACGCTTTAAAATGGCCACAGCCAGAGTTGCTAGGAGGGTGTTTTTTAAAAGTGATTTCTCTGCAAAATAAAGCATTGAGACATGGATGGATGGGGGAGTTTTCTTTGAATATTAAAATTGAATTAAATAGTTTTTGGTTTGCAGTGGTCAGATGCAGTGTAGTTCTGCTATAAAAGGATTGTAAAGTTACATTAAAAAAAAATAACAAACATGTTACACTTACCTGCTCTGTGCAATAGACTTGCACAGAGGGGCCCCGATCTTCCTTTTCTTGGGTCTCCCGCCAGTGCTCTTGAGTCCTCCTCTTCTCTGTGAACCACCATAGGAAGTCGCACAGCGCGACTCGACCCTGCCTCAGTCCCCTCACCACTCTCCGCTGCCTGTGAGAGTGGGGTGATGACAGAGCCACTATAGACGAGCACAGCGCTGGATCGAGTGGGGGCTCAGGTAAGTATAAGAGGGAGAAAGGGGGTGATATTATTACCTAAAGTTTTTTTACCTTAAGGCAGAGAATACATTAAGATAAAAAAATGTTTAGGCTTCAGAACCACTTTAGGTTGAAGCAGTGCTCTATTCCTGCTGTGAGCTTGCAAATAGATTTGTATTTCAGGCCAGCAAGACCTATGATTAAACACAGCTCTGACAGATTGCAGTTAGGCCAGTGACCTGACTTTGCTCCTCTGTAATTATGCAGTAAAGCTTGGTCACCTTGCTGGACAGTAGAGGAGCAGCAGCAGACTGAAAAGTTTAGTAAACTGCTCATTTTTTTGTTCCTTGTCAGAATATTCAGTATACACCACACCAGATTGATTGCTAGAGCTGCCCTTCTACTACTCTGAGCTCTGATGTACAAGGATCTACAAGAAGAGGCTTATACTAATGCTGCGTACACACGATCGGACTTTCCGATGTGAAATGTTGGATGTGAACTTGTTGGCTGAAAGTCCGACCATGTGTATGCGCCATCGAAACATTTGTTGTCGGACTTTCCACCAGCAAATGTTGGCTAACAGGTTCTCAAATTTTCCGCCAACAAAACTTTGTTGTTGGACTTTCCGATCGTGTGTACACAAGTCCGTCACACAAAAGTTCACACGTGCTCGGAATCAAGCAGAAGGTGCCCAAAGGATGGCGCACTGGCTATTGAACTCCCTTTTTATTGGCACGTTGTACGTCTTGTACATCACCACGTTCCCACGTTTGTAATTGTTGGCCAACATTTGTGTGACCGTGTGTATGCAAGACAAGTTGGAGCCAACATCCTTCGAACAAAAATCCACGGTTTTGTTGTCGGAATGTCCGATCGTGTGTACAGGGCATTGGTCGATATCACGTTCTTGACCTCTTAATGATGGTAAAACAAATCTTAGCACCTGAACTTTGGCATATGTTAGTAAAACTGTACATATTGTTGCAATTACTTAGTGTAACCTTGCTGTTTTCAGGATAAATTGGGCCTTCATTTAAAGGAAAATGGAAATGGTAAACTTTAAATATTATTATCAAAGGAAAATTGGCACAAAAAAGTATATATACTTATATATTTTTTTTTTATCTCTATATTTCTTCCAATTACCATGATCCCTATGATAAAACAAACTGTTGTTTGTACCTGTAATATGGTGTATAGACAGCTTTAGAGACCCTAATCTACAATTACTGGAAGGTGTTTTCACAAGTTGCCTCTATACAACCAGTGTCCGAAGTTTCACCAGTCAGCGACACCTCACTGAGCTGTGCAAAGAATTTTGTACACAAAATAGGAGCAAATAAATACTCTTGCGCGCAAGTGTTGATCAGGTGTTCTATAGTTCAGGATGGATAATGTCTCAGGCCTTGCTGCCCTCAAGGATAGGGGTATCCTAGCAGTCAAAAACAGAATAAAAAAAAAGAGGGCACAGCAGCCTTGTGCGTTATCCTTTGATAGGTTTATTAACCACTTCAATACAGGGCATTTTTACCCCCTTCCTGCCAAGGCCAATTTTCAGTTTTCGTCGCTGTCGCATTTTGAATGACAATTGCACGGTCATGCAACACTGTACCCAAATGATATTTTTATAATTTTTTCCCCACAAATTGAGCTTTCTTTTGGTGGTATTTGATCACCTCTGCGTTTTTTATTTATTGCGCTATTAACAAAAGAAGAGTGACAAGTTTGATAAAAACGCAATATTTTTTACTATTTTGCTATAATAAATATTTTTTTTTTTTAAACAAATTTTTTCCACAGTTTAGGCCAATATGTATTCTTCTACATATTTTTGGTAAAAAAAAATCGCAATAAGCTTATATTGATTGGTTTGCGGCAATTTGATGGCAATCGGTCTGATATCGACAGTCTCCAGATGATAAAAGAGAGGACATGAGGCAGGTTGTGAGGAAGAAGGTATCCCTTTGAAACGCATCAGCCAGCAGTGGTCCTCATGTCCTCTCTTTTATCATCTGGAGACTGTTGATATCAGACCGATTGCCATCAGTTTAAGGCTTTCACATTGCGGTTTTCTTTCACATGCTTGTGAGTAGTTTTTAATTTATTCATTCTTTTAATAAACCTATCAAAGGATAATGCACAAGGCTGGTGCACCCTCTTTTTCTTTATTCTGTACACAAAATAAGATCAGATGTGAAACCATTGTGTAAGAAGAGAAGCTGTTTCCCAAGAATATAAGAAATTACCAGAACAAGCTTGTCTTGCATGTCCAGTATAAGTACAATTATGGAACCTTGTACAAAGCAAATGGCAAAACTCAGACAAGATATTGAGCCCTATTCTTTAATCTTACTACAGGATTAGAACTGTCCTTAGCTGATGGTTATATTGTCTGTGAATCTCTTTGTTTACTTGTACCAGAGACCTTAAAGCTAAAGTTTAGTTTTTTTGGAGCTATGGCACCAAACACAGATACTGCCATGATCATCTGTCTTCCAGCACTGTGAAAGTTAACAGAAGCTGCTGCCACTCACACGAGTCTTGCTGCCCCCCCATTCCCTCCTACCCTGTCCTCCATTCATGGAACTCATCTTATTACTAACACACAGTGCATCAAGTTCTGTGAATGGTCAGGGGAGATCCTATCAATCATCAGCTCCTCCATTCACAGAAGTCTTTGTGATAGTAGAAAGTCAAGTTCTATGAATGTCGGAGAAGGCAGAAAGGGGCGGCACAACATTTGAGAGGAGAATGTATTGTGTTTATACCTCAGACATGTAGTGGTCACTATGTACAGTTGTAAACATTTGTAATATGTTCTACTTTCTATACTCTTCACAAGTGAGTTGCAGCTCTTGTTCCTGTTTATGGATGCCTAACCTTGTTAATGAAGGGACTTGCGGGTGGGGTTATGAGTTATTTCCCTCCCCAAAAAGGATATTGTGCTAAATATGTATGTAAATAAGAGAGCCAATGTGGCAGAGTGGGTTTGATAATAAAGTTGGTAGTGCCTCCACCCATTACTGGGCCTTTGTGAACTGAGGGGATTCCCTTTTTGGGAAATGAATCAGTAATCTAAACAAACCAGTTGGGAGCAGAAGACCTACTGCAACCTGCATACAACAATAATCATAAGATTATAGATACACATCAGTATAAAAAATACAAGCTTTATATAAGAAAAGATTACTAACAGTACATACACCCATGTACAAACAGGTATTATCAGCAAAGGGCATGGGGGTCCTAGTGCAATTGTGCACATAAAGCCACGTATATATAGTTATTAAAAGAGATACCTCTACATGAATGTTGCAACAAGGTCCAGTTGCAGGAACTCCTGAGCATGAAGCAGTATCTGTTTTTGTGTCCAAGACCTGAAGACAAGATCATCAGTCATGGGGAGATTCTCCAACCAGCCTCGAATAGAGCTTCTCACCGACAGGAACTGTGCTGTGGCACTGGAACTCAGAGTCAGCCTTTCTACACTGTGCTTTAGTCCGTTCCTAGTCGTTTCTAATCTGACATGCACCTGGACCTCTAACTACTAGATATGACTATTGGATGGCTAACCTGGCTCTAGCCTATGCTGTTTATTGAGCCCTAAGCTAAAAATATCTATAGAAATCCAAACCAGATGGGACGTGGTTTACTAGAATAACATGAGCTGCATATAAACCCTGTTGCAATAAACAGGTTCACCTACTAATGTACTGGAAGGTGACCACTACACACATACAGTAGCACAGACCTAGCTATCTGGCACTGTGCATGTGAAATAATAGTAATACTCTGTCTGTCACAAACATTCAGAAACACACTCAAGAAACCATGGGCAGCCGTAGTTAAACTACTGGAACATAGGAATACTTGCATAATAGTCTCTGCTTCTGACCTGGGTGAAAATACAGCAGCAGAAGCAGCTTCTGTGTGTATATGGCCATGTGGCTCAGTTCTCTGTCTTCACTTCCACCCGCAGGGGTTTTCAAAGCCTCTCCCCAAGACAGGAAGTGTTAATACATAATTATACATAACACTGTGATATTGGCAGCTAACAGTGGAGGGCAGCAGAAACCTGCACACTCCATAACTGCTCTGCCTCCCAGACTATAGGATACAACAGTTTACCCATGTCCAAGGTCTGCTTCTTTAAAATCTCATCTCTCCCTAACGTTCAGCCACCAGCTACATACTTCCAGTCCATGTACTCCACTGTAGGATGCGATGAAACCCTAAAAGACCTCCATACAATCAAGTACTGCATTCATCACTTCTCGGAGTGGCAGTCCAGGGGTGCCTTAAGATCACTGTGTGTGGCAGACACTTTGATTTTGGGCACCACGGTCACTGCACCATAACACAGCTTTTTTTGCACCTGCCTCATGGGCCGGGCCTTTTGGCTAGGACCAGAGGAATTTTTTATTCCTGGCCGGAGGGCCTGGTCATTGTGTTACACAATGGCCACTTCTTTTCACTCTCCTCTCCACTATCCCTTCCCCCACTTTTTATTTATTTTTGATTGAAACCTGTGTAGTCTGTCACGTCTTGTTTTTGTCACGTTTGTCCCACAGTGTGATGAGTAAGGATGCGGGTCCTCGGGCCAGCCCTGAAAGTCTTGGGAAGGGGTGGACATGGCCTTTTGGCTTAGTTCGCCCTCTCTCATGGGGTCTCCCTTCGGGGGAGCCTCACCTAGTACTTGGGTGGGTCCTGTTTCGGCAGGCCCTCCAGAGAACGGGGTCTGTCTGGTTTCGGCCAGAGAGACCATAGTAAGTACCTTTGTCCCCGCAGGAGCCTAACGCCCCGGGGGATCAGGGAATTGGCACGTCTTGTGTACCCGTTGCACTTTTTTGTGAGCACTCTTTATGTGTGTGCACATTTTTTATGCACCGGGTGAAGTTTTTGGGTGTGTTTTGCACGCCATAGGCTTTCAATAAAAAAAAAAAAAAAAAAAAAAAAAATTCATCACTTCTCGGCCTTTTGGCTAAGATCAAGTGTAGTATCTGTTCTTATCAGTTGCCAGGAGATGGCGCTTGCTTCCGCCCCTGATCTACAACGAGGTGGTATCAGGGATAGCGGTGGCTATGCAAAACCTGCTGGTGTAAAGGTAACCTGGAGAAGTTCGTAGCCAAAAGGGAAGCCTTCTGATGGGGATGGAGAACCATTGGGTCTGGCCAGAGGGTCGGGTCCCTGGCCTTCTGGCCTAGATTGGGGTAGCTCTAGCTCCGGTCAGTTTTTCAGGAGAGAACACTGGCTCCCCTTTCCCACCGGGGGGAGCGGTTAGTATTTCCCAAATGTAATTAGGTAGGAGGGATGGGAGCAATGGTGAGGCCTGATGGTAAAGGGCTCTCACCAAGCTTCCAGGACTTCAGGCCTTCCTGGCTGGGGTGGGGGCTGCTGTGGTCTGGGTTGCACGAAAAGCCAGTGGCTTATGTGCCCCTGAAGTGGCAGTTCAGGGGTGCTCAGGCACTTGATTTATGGCACCATGGTCACTTTACCACAATACACGTTTTGCGCACCTGCCTCTAGGGCCGAGCCTTTTGGCTGGGACCAGGGGAAATTTGTATTCC
Source organism: Aquarana catesbeiana (assembly GCF_042186555.1). Classification (NCBI taxonomy): domain Eukaryota; kingdom Metazoa; phylum Chordata; class Amphibia; order Anura; family Ranidae; genus Aquarana; species Aquarana catesbeiana. The sequence goes on along the minus strand of NC_133324.1, from coordinate 250,680,583 downwards.
TGGCCGGAGGGCCGGCCATTGTATTACACAATGATCACTTTTCACTCTCTCACACTTCCTTCTCCCCACTTTTTTTTTATTTATCCGTGTTTGTCACTTTTTTTGTATATTTTGGTTGATGTTGCAAGTTTGTCACAGTGTGATGAGAAGGGTGTGGGTCCTCGGGCCTACTCTGAAAGTCTTGGGAGGGGGTGGACGTAGGACTTCTGGCTTGGTTCGCCCTCTCTCATCGGGTCTCCCTTCGGGGGAGTCCCACCTAGTACTTGGGTGGGTCTGTTTCGGCAGACCTTCCAGAGAAAGGAGGTCTGTCTGGTTTCAGCCAGATGAACCCATGTGAAGTACCTCAGTCCCCGTCTGGAGCCTAACGCCCCAGGGGATCAGGGTAAGGTCCTCCCCTAGTGGAGGATCAGTGTAACACCCGTTTTTTTCACTCTTTATGTGTGTGCACTTTTTTGGGGTTTTTGAAGTTTTTGGGTGTGTTTTGCACACCACTGGCTTTTCAAAAAAAAAAAATCATGATGCAGAGTACAGGGAATGTAAGGATGCAGGTAGCATCTAGTTGACAGTGAGGAAAAAAAGAATCTGCAGCAGATCGAGCAAAGAATGGCTTAAATTTAACTGTCATTTATACACTACACATATCTCTGCCAAAGCTTTCTGGAGTTCCCTTTTAAATGTATAAAAACTGTTGGCATTGAAATCATTATAACTATACAGTTATTAATATTAATATATTTATTATGTGTCAGGGCCGTATGCTGCCTCCCAGTAAAAGTTATTAATATTTTTGTTTTTCTGCTCGTGTCAGTGACAGTGCTGTCATTTCATTAAATTCTATTAGTCCGAGTTCCTCCAGCATGGCTCTATCAGCTTGCAGGGTAATGGATGTGCAAGGAGGAGAGTATACTTGTGTTTGCATGGACCATTATTCCTCTCTGTGTCAAGTTTTCATTCCATCACACTTATAATGAGTGCCCTCGTAATGATTTCCTGATGCTTTCCGGCCGAGAAATACTACAAACTTACAATGCCTCATTTAGCATTTAGCTTTGCATTAGTGAAATAACTGCTTGGTTGTTTTCTATGCAAGTATGCTAATGTGTTTATGCAAATATGCATTTTTTTTAGGAAAGGAAATCAGGCAAGCTAATGTAATGAAAGGTTGACAGGACTGCAAAAAATTAGATAACCCCACTAATCTGGCAAGCTGTTAAAGATTTACCCACCACAAATTGGATTTTTTTTTTCTGGTATTTTAAAGTTTTCTTTTTTAGGCTTTCTTTTTTTTCACCTGGGGATTTAGCCAAAAGTCTGTTGTTTTTCACAAGCCTAAAAACAAGCTGTTGTAGCAGTTAGGAGCGTTGAAACAAACCATTTACCACTGACAAGGGTGCTTACAATGATCAGCATTTATTTATATATGTAAAACCTTTATTCAAAAGGAAAAAAAACTGTTGCTGTAACTGCTTGTGTAACTGCAGTGTGAGCTGGATTTTGGCTTGAATTTGTTAGATATTTCAATCTGCTGGTACATCTAACACTCCCCCCAGATCAACAATGCTGCTGTCTGCTGTGTCCCTTTGCTCCTTCATCCAGTGTGTAGGCACTCTAGAACAGGAGGTGTGCTACTGGCCCGAACACCAGGTGAAAACACAGGGAGAAAAAGCCATTCAAAAAAAAAGAAAATTAATGTAGGCACCACATCTAAGGATAGGTAATCTGCAATATATTTCGCTTTTGGTTTTGGGTTTAATACCATTTTAAAGCCAATTTAATGAAAACGATTACAAATTTGGTGGATTTGCATCATTAGACGGTTTCTTATATCTTCTTGAATGGTAATGTTATTGGTTACACTCACCAAAGTGCTTTATTCACCATTACTTTTCCTTTATACTGGCTTTTCAAGATAACAAATGGAATAATTCAGAGGCTGGATGAAATATTTTAGTGCAGTATAAAACTTTTAGATAACACACTTTCCACAGAGCTCTATCCGATCAAAAAGAAAGATAGTTGATGGGTAATGCAGGACAGAAGGGAAAGGTTCCAAAAAAGGATAATCCATCCAAATGAGGGACAGTTGGGAGCTAAGCATGTCGTTTATATATCTACTTCCTCCTATGATCCTAAACAAAGGTCTTATTTTCTTACAGCTGTTATTTCATTACCACCATTTGGTTATTTTATAACCAATAATAGTTGAGTCAAGCTAAAAATGTAGGTGATGCTAATGTCATTTCAAAAAACATTTTCAATCTTTTTGAATGTGCAATTTTCATTAAAACAACATTCCAGGTGATCTTGCAACAAAGATCCCTGTTCAGGCACTTCCTGTTTTATGGTGGCAACACTTTGAGGTTGATTTACTAAAGACAAACAGACTGTGCACTTTGCAGTTGCCGTTTGCAAGTGCAGTTGCTCCAGAGCATGGTAAATAAGGTAAGGGTTAGGTTTGGGGCATGGAAATGGACTGAGCTCTCCTCCTTTCTTCCTCCACCTTTTCCCTGTTCTCTTTTCCAATTCCCCCCCCCACCCTTTGTGTTTAATGCCTCTCCCTGGGGTGGTTGGGTGTTTTCTAATGCCGCATACACACAACCGTTTTTTCCGTCGGAATAAACTCTGAAGGTTTTTCCGATGGAGTTCTAATGGAATTCCGCTGAAACTGTCTTGCCTACACATGATCACACCGACCGTCTAGAACGCGGTGACGTACAACACGTACAACGGGACTAGAAAAAGGAAGTTCAATAGTGAGTAGCCAATAGCTGCCGTCTCGTGCTTGCTTCAGAGCATGCCTCGTTTTTCGTCCGTCGGAACAGCATACAGACCGATAGGAATTGATTCCGTCGGAAAGATTTAAAACATGTTTTATTTCTAGGTCCGTCAGAATTTTCGGGAAAAAAAGTCAGATGAGGCACACACACGATCAGAATGTCCGATGAAAAGATTCCGTCAGACTTTTCCTGCCGGAAAGTCTGACCGTGTGTACACTGCATAAGTCTACGGAGAAGGAATTGTGGGATTAGGTACCCCCTGTTAATCCTTCTCAATGCCTTCCGGGAATGTTACTATGATGCATTGTGTACTTTATACTTAACCCTTATGTGGTGGATCTGGATTGTGCAAACCTTTATGTGGTCCTGTAATTGATGTGTGAGTCATTTAATAAACATTTATCTGTTAAAAAATAAGGTAAGGCTTCACTTTGCAAAGAGAGTACCCAATCATGTGCAAGGAACATTTAAAAAAACAGCATTTATGCACATGATTGGATGATGGAAGTCAGCAGAGCTTCTGCTTATTTACTAAGCTCTGGAGCAACTGTACTTTGCAAAATGCAGTCTTTTTGCCTTTAGTAAATCAAGCCCTTTGTCTCTGTCTCCCAATTATCTACCAGCTTTGTCACCCTGTCACTCGAGCTTCACATAAAGACTATCATTTCAGCACACATTATGGCATGGTCTACTGTTGTTATCAGGAAGCCCACCTTGAGAGACACCATGCTGTCATTGCTGGAGTGCATGCATTTAGGCAGGTAGTGGACAATAGACGCAGAGAGGGGTATTTACTAAAACTGGTTCACACAGAATCTTTGCACAGTAACCGATCAGCTTCTAATTTTAGCTTGTTCAATTAAGCTTTGACAATAAAACCTGAAAGCTTGCCGGTTGCTATGCACAGCTGCACCAGACTTGTGTGCACCAGTTTTAGTAAATCTCTGAGTGCTTTAGAAAACAAAATGTCATCCAGTTAGAGATTCCATCTTTATTAATTAAATATCTGGTATCAAGTACTAGGTTAAAAACCCCCATTCAATAACTTTTTTATTCTCATTTTTTTGGACATTGCATTTCTCTAGAATAAATTAAAATTTGTTAGCCTTTTATGTCTTTCCAATGACGTTTATGCTTGTTTTGATTAGGCCGACAGGTTTGTTTTTACACATTGAAATGCAGATGCATTTTTTGAAGCAAAATGAAATATAGTGTGACTCAACAGGAAAGAGGAGACGAGTAAGTAGGTTGTACACCGACATAATAGGATGTACACTGTTATATGAAACAGTTGCTTCTTTTTAAAACAGGGTTTTCAGCTATATGCAGAGAAATTCACTCTTTTATTATCTTATACTTATACTATCCAGCGTCTAGATCGTCCTGTACAGTGATATAATTATGCAGTGGCAGTACAGTGCATGCATATAGACAACATCATGTCTACACCCTGTATTTCATCAGTGGATACAAAGGTGGACTTCTGAATGGTCAATATTATCACCCATTGTAAGATCAGCTTTAATTATGAAATAAAAGCTAACAAATATGAGGATAAAGCTGGCGACCAACCAAATAAATTATTCAGCATTGTACATTCTGTATTTCCTTATAACTTTATTCTAGACTCTTACTACTGTCTAGATCTTTATTGTGGAGATTTGACCTCAATGTTGTGGTTGTCACTGAAACAGGAGTAAATGGCTAATGGGGCACCATTGTTTCGGTGACAACTGCCAGAAGTTGGATTATGGCCTCATTTTAGTTAGACTTCCACCTCCTAAAGCTTATACACCGAGTGAATTTCATCCAGTTCCTTATAAACCACCTGGCATCTCTTGATTAAAAAATCAAAGGCGCCAGGCAGAAAATTGTACAGTGAACAACACCTGCATTCAATCGGCAGGCACTGTTTGGGTATTTTAACAGCTGGCATAAAAGCCACAGTGGGAGAGTCAATCATCTGCGTTGTGTAGCATGCAGGCCCAGACAAGGGGTCTAACCCTTCCCATTCTACCAAAAATAAAAGGATTTGACTGCAGTTACATCCTACAGGATAGTGGAGAGGATGAGGCAATGTTCACACCATCGATTTAGGCCGGTGCGAATTGTAGCAGCAGAAAACTTCTGATTCCTGCTGCAGCTTTGAGCAGTCAGGTACGGCCGCCAGCCCTGTTGAAAATAATGACAGGTTGCTGGCGTCCGCAGGTATTTGCGGCTGTCTGCACTGCCAGCCATCACCCCAGGTAATCACTGGCTGTGCGGACAGCCAAGAATACCTGCGGCTGCCAGCAACCTGTCATTACAGTGAACAGAGCTGGCAGCCACACCTAGCCACTCAGAGCCCCAGCAGGAATGCTTCTACAATTCGCAGTGGCCTAAATTGACAGTATGAATGTAGCCTAATGCCCCGTACACACGATCGGACTTTCCGACAACAAAACCGTGGATTTTTGGTTGAAGGATGTTGGCTCCAACTTGTCTTGCATACACACGGTCACACAAATGTTGGCCAACAATTACGAACGTGGGAACGTGGTGACATACAAGACGTATGACGAGCCGAGAAAAAGGAAGTTCAATAGCCAGTGCGGCTCCTTCTGCTTGATTCCGAGCATGCGTGAACTTTTGTGTGTCAGACTTGTGTACACACGATTTGAAATTCCGACAATAAAGTTTTGATGGCGGAAAAATTTGAGAACCCGCTAGCCAACATTTGTTGGCGGAAAGTCCACCAACAAATGTTCGATGGAACATACACACGGTCGGACTTTCAGCCAACAAGCTCACATCTAACATTTTGTTGTCAGAAAATCCGATCGTGTGTGAGGCCCCTTTCACACGGATGGACCGCTCAGTTACGCCTGTCAGTTTTTTAGGCGGACCTGAACGGACGCTCCATGTAGGTCTATGGAGCGACGGATATCAGTGGTGACCATGTTCGCTGACATCCGATCCTCTCCGATCCTCTAAAATCAGACGTATGGCGATACGTTCGCATGCTGTCCGTTTTCGTCCGATCCCTTCATAGGAATCAGTGGCGCTCTGACAGGCCCCTCCCCGCTCAGTGAGTAGAGACAGACCTGTCATCCGCCGGCTCAGCGGAGATCAGTGGAGAGATCTCCTACTGAGCTGGCGGACTCCACTGAGTGGATCCGCCTCGTGTGCATGAGGCCTAAGGGGGCATATGTGTTAACAGTCAGTTTTGGTGTTGGGTTAAATTTTAGACCTCAGGAAAGGCAGGGTTATATTTAGTAGTAGACTAAAGGTTGGGTAAACTTTAGGGAGCAGGAGGTGTAGGAAGTATACTTGCTCATACATTTGTTTTCGGTGCCAGCAATGGGGGCTGCTTGGCCCCAAGCGCACCGCAATGAAAACTAATTATCTATCCTTTTTTGCTTAACCTGGAAACTCATTACACTAGTAGTATACCACAGACATATAAAATGACCAACATCATTACAATAAATCTCTTGTAAGGAGCAAGAGGATTGTTGTTACTGTGTCATCCAAATGTTGGTGTAATGAGGTGATTAGCCCCGTCTAGTGTGCCATGTGATGGAGGTTTTCTATTTGTGTGTGTGTTTTTTTTGTTGAGTTGTTTTGTGTGTGTTGATTGAACTGGATGGACTTTTTTCAAACAGATTAACTATGTGATATGTATTTAGAACCAGTTGTATTAGGGAAGATCTGGGCTGGGGGGAAGAGGGACAATCCCAGCCAGTACAAATTATATATACAGTATATATGTGAAGATACTCCCCCAATCAGACCTCCGTCAGAGTGGGATCGGCAGTCACTGACAACTGTTGGGCATTATATAGTTAACCGCTCCTTGTTCTGACCTGTGATCCCAGTGCCTGGCAGAGGGAAGTCTATCCAGCAATAAAGTGGAACTAAAGGGTTAAACTTGTCCAATGGTCCATCTTCTTCTGAGTGCTGGTCTTCCAGCCATCCCCCAGTGGGGGATGATGTCCCTCCTGCGCATGCACAGAAGCTAGTCATCCCGGGACAACAGCAAGCAGGCAGGTAGGATCATTTTATTGCAGAAGAGTCATTGCATTTCTCCTATGCAATAAAAGCCTGCATGCTCACTGTTTCTTAAACCTGGTAAACACATTCAGGTTTTTTTTGTTCAACCCAGTGGCCCGAGAAGCTCGCTGTACTAACTATGCAATGTTTGTACAGCAATCTCCCTGCTGTGCTATTGTGTTCTGACAGAGGGACAGCCCCCCAGCCCCCTGCCAGAACACACTGGTTATCGCTCGCAACTAGAACCTTAGCTGTTCGTTGGTTTGTAGAACAAACAAACATATGGGGCGCTCGTTGGATGTTCATCCACCGCAGAGCGCCCTATAATGCACTGCAAGCCTGTAGTACATTGAAGGCTGCTGATTACCAAAGCATGCACCTGACCTGTATGCTTTGGCTAATCAAAGCGCGATGTGATAGCCATGATTGACCAAAGGCAGGATGCCTTTAGCCAATCATAGCTCAGGCGCTAAGTCTACGCCCCACACTATATAAGGCTGCTTATACAGCGGACATGTATAGTGTGAATTAAGAGAGAGATTAGGCAGGGTAGTTAGTGGATTGAGCGTGCAGTCAGTGTAGTATATATTATACAGTGCAGAGTATAGAGTGCAGTCAGTGTAGTATATATGATACAGAGCAGAGTATATAGTGCAGTCAGTGTAGTATATATAATACAGTGCAGAGTATATAGTGCAGTCAGTGTAGTATATAGAATACAGTGCAGAATATATAGTGCAGTCAGTGTAGTATGTATAATACAGTGCAGAGTATATAGTGCAGTCAGTGTATTATATAGAATACAGTGCAGAGTATATAGTGCAGTCAGTGTATTATATAGAATACAGTGCAGAGTATATAGTGAAGTCAGTGTAGTATATATAATACAGTGCAGAGCATATAGTGCAGTCAGTGTAGTACATATAATACAGTGCAGAGTATACAGTGCAGTCAATGTAGTACATATAATACAGTGCAGAGTATATACTGCAGTCAGTGTAGTATATATAATACAGTGCAGTGTATATAGTGCAGGCAGTGTAGTGTATATAATGCAGTGCAGAGTATATAGTACAGTGCAGAGTATTTAATACAGTGTATTGAAGTGGTTAAGGGCAACCCTATGACAGAATTAAGAAAAAAACGGCTGCCCCCAATCCATACCAGGCCCCTCAGGTCTGGTATTATAGATTTTGAGGGGAACTCCACGGCAAAATTATTTTTAACCACTTCCGGACTGCCGCACGCCGATGTACAAACTTTGAAGGGGGATATCGTGGTTATGGCAGCAGCTAGCTACCATAACCACGGTATCCCCGTTTTCGTGCGGTGGCCGGCTTTCTGATAAAAGTGGTCCCTGCAGCGGATTCGCCGCAAGATCACTTTTATCGGTGGTGGGAGAGGGCCCCCCCTTCTAGCCCTAGACCTCCTCTGTAACGCAAAACATGCAACCTGTATAATTTTTTAAACGTCGCCTATGGAGATTTTTGAGGGTAAAAGTTTGACGCCATTCCATGAGCGGGCGCAATTTTGAAGCGTGACATGTTGGGTATTAATTTACTTGGCGTAACATTATATTTCACAATATAAAAAAAAAATTGGGCTAACTTTACTGCTGTCTTATTTTTTTATTCAAAAAAGTGAATTTTTTCCAAAAAAAGTGCGCTTATAAGACCGCTGCGCTAATACGGTGTAAAAAAAAGTATTGCAATGACCGCCATTTTATTCTCTAGGGCAGTGGTTCTCAACTCCAGTCCTCGGGACCCACCAACAGGCCAGATTTTAAGTATTACCTTGGGGAGTTGCAGACTAGAATACTGCAATCACTGAGCAGCAAGTGATATCACCTGTGATGTATTTCAGCTATCTTGCAAACCTGGCCTGTTGGGGGGCCCTGAGGACTGGAGTTGAGAACCACTGCTCTAGGGTGTTAGAAAAAAAACATATATAATGTTTGGGGGTTCTAAGTAATTTTCTAGCAAAAGTGGTTAAAACGTCGTGGGCCCCCCCCAAAAAAAAATCTTTACCTGGCCCTTTGGGTCTGGCACTGATTTAAGGGGAACTCCACGCCAAAATAATGAAAAAAAATGGTGTGGGGTCTCCCCCAAAATACATACCAGACCCTTATCTGAGCATGCAGTCTGGAAGGCCAGGAAAGCGACCTGGTATGGTTCAAGAGGGGGGGCGCTCACTCTCCCCCCCCTTCTGAACCATACCAGGCTGCTTGTCCTCAACATGGGGAGGGTGCTTTGGGGTCCCCCCAAAGCACCTTGTCCCCATATTGATGGGCACAAGGGCCTCTTCCCGACAACCCTGGCTGGTGGTTGTCGGGGTCTGTGGGTGGGGGGCTTATCGAAATCTCCCGCCCCGCCTGTGACTGGGTATCAGGTACATTGTACCCCTACCCATTCACCAAAAAAGTGTCAAAAAGTAAAAACCACAAGAGACATGACGTCAGAAGGGGGTGGGGTCACTCGGTTACATCACCGAGTGGCCCTGCCCTTGCCTATATAAGAGCTATCAAAGTGAAGAGACAGCAGTCGGCGGGAGGCCTCCCATGGAGGCAGAGCGTTTTACATTTTTGCTATTTTTTGGGTCTGTTGGGCAGCGCGATTGACGGTGGATTTTACATAGCGGGACATGTTTCTTTTTCTTTTTTAATAAATTACTTGTCAATAACTGTCTCTTGTGTGCAATGTACCCAATACCCATTCACATGGGGGCGGGATCTGGGGGCCCTCTTGATAAAGGGGGCTTTCTGGATTCCGATAAGACCCCCGCCCCCAGGCCCCGACAACCACTGGCCAGGGTTGTCGGGAAGAGGCCCTTGTCCCCATCAACATGGGGACAAGGTGCTTTGAAGGGCCTGGTATGAACTTGGGGGACCCCACGCCGTTTTTTTTTTTCATTTTTCTTCATCTATATTGCAGGGAGCCAGCAATACGTTACAGCCGCAAGCAAGTTTAGGTGACATTTTTTCCTTTAGAAATGACATTATTGCTGCGGCATGTTCTATACATCGCACAGATGCGTCACTTTACAGGCAGACTAAGGGGACCCCCAGGCACAATATTTAAAGGAATATTTCATTTTAATTGTTTCATTTTAAGCATCATTAAAATCACTGCTCCTTTAAAAACAATTGTTTTAAAAACTTTTTTTTGCATTGATACGTGTCTCATTAGAGCGGTACCCAAGCCCCCATACACTTTTGATGGCAATAACTTGCATATAAGCCTTTAAAATGAAGACATTTGATTTTTCATGTTCGTGTCCCATAGACTTTAATAGGGTTCGCATGTTCGCTAGAACTTTTTGCCTGTTCAAGACATTCTGGTGAGAAGCTTACAGGGGGGGTGTTCGGCCCATCCCTACTCGCAAACATTGGCTGCAAGCGCTGATTGGATGCCTATCGTCCAGCTTCTATTGGACAGGCTGCTGGCCGAATGTCATCCGGTTTCTCTTGAACCAGCCGATTCAGCCCATGTGTACCAGCCTTTACAGTAGAACTTCAGTTCTGCTTTAACTTCCTTTAAATCTTTAGGATGTTATATGACTGAATGCAGAGAGCTGCGAAGGAAGTCGATGCTGGAAGAATACAGAACTGTGAAATGTGTTGTGCTTGCTTGTTAAAGAAGGCTGAATACTAAGGATGATTTATGATAATAGCATGGTATTTTCTTTTGTTGAATCCATATCCTTTGTACACATCTACAGTCATTCTGTTCAGCAGCCTTTGCTTATACAAAATTCACCCCTTACAATCCCTGACTTTTAGCATATACTGTATATGTGAATAGAAATTTTACATAAAACACATTCTTTAGGTCAAAGTCAGCCTTGCGATGCACTTTGTGTAGGGCAATTTCTGTGATCCAAAAGAAACCATGTTTACCATGAAAAGACTGGTTGGTGTTGTTTGTTCCAGGGTTAAATGTTCCCAGTCCTCCCCTGACCTAAATGGAAGTTAACATCACTGTATTTACCTGACAACTTCAAATAATTAAAATGTAAAATGTGGAGTATGTGCAGAAACCCATTACAATGTTTTTTTTTCTTTTATGCATATGTAAACTTAGAATATATTTTTGATTTGTTTGCCATCATGCCTCACTGTGTACAGTTTTCTGAAGACAATCCGTTCTTGTGAATCTACGTACCTGGAGATCCTTCCAATAACAGCACTTCCTTTTGCAGGCTGATGATGCAAAGCTACTACTTCACAATTAGCAACAGTGTTTTAAGTCTGTAATGTGCTGTTAGGCTACCTGTCAGGTCTATCAGAGAGGCATTAAGAGTGGCTAACATAAGATCTAAATATAAACATAAGAGCTAAACAAGATCGCACTCCATTAGCTTATTTCTTAGCCACTGCAATCTGTGAAAGTAAAGCCTCATACACACGATCGAACTTCAAACAAACTTTTCCGTGGATTTCTGTCCAAAGGGCGTTGGCCGTGAACTTGTTATGCACACACAGCAGGACTTTTTCAGCCAACTTTCACCAAATCACGTGGTTTTTCAGCTCTTTACCGCCACCCTTTGGTCAACTTCTGTATTGTTGTCTGATCTTTTGCATTGGTTCTGAGCATGCGTGTTTGTACTTTGGACAAAAGTCCTATGGACTTGTGTACACACGATAGGATTTTGCACCATAGGACTTTTGTTGCCGGAAAGTTTGTCTGTTGAACAGCAAACATTTGTCCGATGAAAACCGAAAAAGTTTGTCCGATGGAGCGTACACACGGTCAGATTTTTCCTTAAAACAGGTAATTTGCATGTTTGTTGTCAAAAAGTCTGATCGTGTGTATGGGTCTAAACTGTAGCAGCCAGGAATGTAAAACCCCCTGCTGCTGCCAATGTATGGCATACATTGGTGGCAGTGAGAAGATTAGAAACAACTCTTTTTTTTAGATTTGGATAGAGTGGTGAGGGGTTAGAACCACTGAAATATTTTTATTGCTCTCTGTGTTCCATTTTGGAGATTCACTTTCTTTAATTATCCTGATCACCAATGCCATTGAAGAATAAAAAGGAGGGTAAGTACAAAATTTTGAGAACAATAATAGAGGCATAATCTTTTCCGACAACGACACCTGTTCCCCTGACAACTGCCTAGGAGGGGATTTTTCTCACATTGGAGAGATATCCTCTCACTTCCTGTTGAGTGTCCTGCACAGGAAATGTAGGAAAATCTTACTAATGATATACAAATGACAATGAACTGACATTGTTTTTAACTCTCTCATACTCTATCCAAATTGGAAAAAAGGTTTTAGTTGTAGATATACTTTAAGCTTTTAACTATTTATTTGATCTCTTCCTAACCAATCCTTTATTTTGCTCCTAAAGTGAACAAAGGTTTTTCAGTGTGTTTGTATTTGGTGCATGGAACAGAAAGGCGGTGAATCAGTTGGCCGTAAGGGTGAATGTCTGTATGACTGAACCCTTAGGCATATTTCCCTACTCCTATCTCTGATTTAGGCCTAAACACAACTCTGTGGAACATAAGCAGTTCATTCACCTGGAATTGAACTCCATCTGTCTGTGTCAGTATACTTAGTAAATAAAAAAGATACTTTATGAAGAAGAGAGAGCAGAAAAGGAAAAAAACTGGTTTAAATCTGAGCCTGTGTGTGAATATGGGCCAGCAGCACATATGGTTTCATGCGTACTGTGTAACTTACGATCTGCTTCAATGACATTCCCACGGCCTTGAAAATACATTTTCTTTTCCAGGAGCCATACAAGAAAACTTGGATGTTGACACCATGGATTTTGCTGCCGCAGCAACATTCCGTGTATCTTGAAAGTCACATCCACTCTCGAGCAGATATCGGACAGAGTCATAGAAAATCATACTCAGCAGCAATTTTGAGAGAAGCTGTTCAGCAAACAAATGTGCCACACCATGCTTCAGTGATGGAGAAAATAACACACTGAGGAGCACATGAAAAATGTATGAGAAGAAAGCTGTCCAAATTAGTGGTCTGAAACACGAGGGAGTCCTGTCATTGTATGTCGCCTCCACATGCCGCCAGTAATCATCTGGAAGAGGCAGGTAAGAGGTGTTTACTGGCCTGCTGGAGATTAACAACACGACCCGGCAACTATATGGAATGCCAGGCTGTCCATTTGCCTTTGTACGCACTAAGGAATATATATTTATTCCACCTAGTAACAATTTATATGAGATCAAAGGGATGTCATCAGACATTGGTTTATTTTCTGTTTGAAATAATTCATAATGGCCAAATGTAGAGAAACAGACAAATACTGAAATAGCTACACAGTAAGCATTACTTGGTAGTGCTGTTCAGAACAGATGACCCTGTAAGGTTATATCATTCTCTCTGTACAATGTTGACTACTGTTCATAATATTTTTTACAAAAAGCACCTCTTGCAAGCCAGAGCATGAAACCTTCTAGGTGCCTACACATGGGTTCCCAATGCATCATAGAAGAAAGGGGACCCAAAGAACCTTGGTCCCTCTTTTACAGTGCCTTGAAAAAGTATTCATAAACCCTTAACATTTTCCACATTTTTCATGTTACAACCAAAAACGTAAATGTATTTTATTGGCATTTTATGCGATAGACCAACACAAAGTGGAACATAATTGTGAAGTGGAAGGAAAATGATAAATGTTTTTTTCAAAATCTTTTACAAATAAATATGTGAAAAGTGTGGCGTGTTTTTGTATTCACCCCCCTGGTCTCTGAACACACCAGACAGGTCAGGGGTAAAGTTATGGAGAAGTTTAAAGCAGGGTTAGGTTATAGAACAAATCCCAAGCTTTGAACATCTCACGGAGCTCTTTTCAATCCATCATCCAAAAATGGAAAGAGTATGGCACAACTGCAAACCTACCAAGACATGGCTTTTAATCCTAAACTGACAGGCTGGGCAAGGAAAGCATTAATCAGAGAAGCATCCAAAAGCAGCCAAAGGGTGCATGGTAACTCTGGAGGAGCTCCAGAGATCCACAGTTTAGGTGGGAGAATCTATCCACAGGACAACTATTAGTCATGCACTACACAAATCTGGCCTTTATGCAAGAGTGGCAAGAAGAAACCCATTGTTGAAAGAAAAACATAAAAAGTCCCATTTGCAGTTTGCGAGAAGCCTTGAGGGGGAAACAGCAAACATGTGGAAGAAGGTTTTGGCAAAAATGAAATGAGATTGTGACCTGTCCATACCAGTAAATGCATTGACATGTCTCCATCCCAATAATTTAAGACAAAAAGAGAGAGAGGGGACAGTAGTGGGACTTTATTTGAGACATGTCAATGATTATAAAGACTGGTTATTCAGGATCAAAAGGGAGTTGACCTGAAACAAGTAATATGTGTATAGTTCGTAAAATATTGTGATATCCATAAGTATACATAAAGCCTGGGATACCATAATCTCCAAAAATTTACGAGGTATAAATAATACAAAATATTTTAATAAAGGTTGCATCTTTCCCGCCTGGTGGTGTTCTTATTGGGGTGCTGAGGTTCCTTGGCAGCTGTGGCACGTGGGTCGAGGGGCATGTGCTCTGCCTCAGCCCTGGGTGAGACTTTGATGACCCAGACCACTTATCTATCCCAGCCCATTGGTTGTCATTGACCAATGAAATGTATGTAAGTATTAGTGAAACATATGTTTCTTCTGTACTTACCTTCTATTTTTCCATAACTGACTATAGACTAATAGATGGTTTTATTGTTTTAATTTTTTAGTTAATTTGCATCTGACTTCTGATGATTGGTAGAAAGCCAAGAAACACGTAGAGTTACCAACTCAAGGATGCACATATTGTTTTACTATATACAATAAGAATATCTCTTTCTTCTGTAACTGCCTTGATTACATGAATTATGTCCACTGCTTTACTGCCTGTATATGTCAAACTATGCTGTATAATGTATCCTATGAAGTATGTCTTATGCTAACTTTATTAAAATATTTTGTATTATTTATACCTCGTAAATTTTTGGAGATTATGGTATCCCAGGCTTTATGTATACTTATGGATATCACAATATTTTACCAACTATAGACATAATACTTGTTTCAGGTAAACTCCCTTTTGATCCTGAATAACCAGCCTTTATAATCATTGACATGTCTTAAGTAAAGTCCCACTACTGTCCCCTCTCTCTCTTTATGTGGAAGAAGGTGTTCTGTCTGATGAGACCAAAATTGAACTTTTTGGTGGAAAACTAACACTGCACATCACCCTGAACACACCATCCCCACCGTGAAACATGGTGGTGGCAGCATCATGTTGTGGGTATGCTTTTCTTTATCAAGGACATGGAAGCTGGTCAGAGATGATGGGAAGATGGGTGGAGCCAAATACAGGGTAATCTTAGAAGAAAGCCTGCAAAAGACTTGAGACTGGGGCGCAGGTTCACATCCCAGCAGGACAATGACCCAAAACATACAGTCAAAGCTATAGTGGAATGGTTTAGATCAAAGAATATTCATGTGTTAGAATGGGCTAGACAAAGTCCAGACCTAAATCAATTTGAGAATCTGTGATAAGACTTGAAAATTGCTGTTCACAGATGCTCTCCATCCAGAGCTTGAGCTATTTTGCAAAGAAGAATAGTGGTTCTACAAAGTATTGAATCAGGGGAGCTGAATACAAATGCACCCCACACTTTTCACATATTTATTTGTAAAAAATGTTGAAAACCATTTATCATTTTCCTTCCACTTCACAATTATGTGCCACTTTGTGTTGGTCTATCACATAAAATGCCAACAAAATACATTTACATTTTTGGTTGTAACATGACAAAATGTGGAAAATTTTAAGGGGTATGAATACTTTTTCAAGGCACTGTGTGTACTAACGATCAGCTCCCAGGGTGTAAAGGGTTGGCCCATCCTTTCCCTTCCTCCATGCCTCACTATTGGTCAGTGAGACTGCATATCCCAATGAAAGATTAACAAAGTGATATGGAAGAAGGAGTGGGCAGGCCAGATCTTTGGACTACTGGAGCTTGTTGCTTTTTAAATAATACCCCACAACTGGATGTTTTTTGGGCTCTCAAGATGGAACAGGAACTGGCCTAGAAGAACCCAGTGATGGCAGATCTGGCATATCAATGGCAAATATGTCAGTTTATCATGAACATATGTACAACTAAAGTTGGGGTTAAAGTTATCATAAGTAGGCTTGTTTAGAGCATCAAATTAAAGAGGCCCTGTTCTCTGTTCCCAGAAAAAAACACGACTAAAGGATTTGTCAACCTAGGTCCTTAAACCCCGTACAATAAAGACACAGACTGTGTGACGTGGGTCTAAAAACGGCCACAGCAGCTAATTTATTAACAAAACAAATGACTAAATAACATCACAATAAACATAACAATAAATAAAACAATTCAACAATGTAATTCTAATAATGCAACCAGCAAGGGGTCTTTGGGTGTCCTTAAGGCACAATTTTAACTGGAATCATCCATGTCCTCAGCCATGTCCCAACCGGCTCGAAGACGTTATGACCTCACAAATTCTTCAATTTTCCCCCAGGGGACCTAGCTCCTGGGAGAACCACCAATAACCAACCAAGTTGAAGCGCCATACCCTAGATGGGCACTATTTTATAACAATGTCCCTAATCATGGACCCCCCAAAGACCCCCTGACCCGCCAAGGTGCTGTGACAAATCTTCACCAAATATAATTGCTTTTTTTTTATTGTGAACACAATCTGAAACACAAAAATATGTTCCCACAACCCCGAACATATCAGTAACCCTAAATAGAAGAGCCAATGGGAAAGAAGTTTCCTCTTTGGAATGACTATCCAGCCTATCTCAAATCCCTTTGCTGCTGCACCCTACCCCACCTGGCCTGTGACCTCCAATGAGGTAAGGACCATGCCCCCTCCCCCAAAACTAACATAGCAGACCCTTCCCTGACCTAGCTCCTTCCTTAGTCGTGCAGACCCTTCGTCCATTCCCTCTTCTCTGGGTCTCAATAGCAGAGGGTAAAGGACTAAGGCTCCTTGCAGTGATCATTCCTCAATTACTTCACTCTCATAGATGCCTTGTGCATCTCTGAGAATGAAAGCCATTTTATCAGAGGAATAGGACTCTGCTCCTCATATCAAAGGTGTCCTCCAGAGATCTGATTACTTGGATGCAATACTCATCTACAATCTGGCGCTTTCTTCTGATGTATGGAATATGTATGGCGGAAGAGGTATGTATTGATAATCTACTATTGAAGATATTTATGCTTTAGCAGTTTAATGTGGCAAAAGAGTTCCTTTAAACTAGTCCCTAATCTTCTTCTCTGCCAGAAGCTTGATTGCCATTGCTACTGAAGCAAGAAGTGTTTAGGTATTTCAGGGTTCGTGCATAGCAGAAAGAAGATCCATGAACACAAGCCTTATGTTCACAGATCTCCCCACTCACGATCTTAAATATGGGAAGGGACTGGAAAAAGGACAAGATACGACATGGTACAGGAGATGAGTTGCTGGCAGGGGTACCTACTACTTGTATTTGTAGAAGGCTTCTGAACAGCTGCAAGCTTGTTGCAACACATCAATTTCCATGATGTATGGAATACATCATTGACTACCTTAAGGGAAGGAAAAGGGAAAGCGCCACCTAAGTGCAGCATCACAAAGAAAGATTTATTGCCAATGGTTAAAAACACTTACAGGATTAAAATTGTAAAGAACTTATCGCATAGATGGAGTGTCCGCCATTGCCCTCTGTCCTGATCCTTTAGAGGGTGGGGCCATGATGCCCTGCACACAAATTATGTGTTCAGTGTTTTGGGTTGAGTTGAGTTGACTGGGCATCATTTAACCCAGAATACTGAGGACTTCTTGTGGTGAAGAATAGGTACTGCAGGGGACAGCTCCAGACTGAGTTACTGCAATGAAGCACATTCAGCATCCGACACATTTCTGAGAGTGTTGGATGTCTTTTCCCCAAATACTGTTGGAAGTGTGTTGAATGTCGAAAACTGTTTGGCCACCAAAGGACTTTACAAGAAAGAAAATTATAGGCACGGGTGACAGAAAGTTAAGCAATGCTAATCTTCTGTTGAAGGGAGTTCCATTTTTTTTTTTTTTTTTTTAGGAAAAAAATCATTTTTAAGGGCATCATTTTAGTATGACATCAGATAGGTAAAGTTGTAAAGAACTTGACTAAATTTACTTCTTTGCACATTTTTTTGTTTTTCACTCTTTTTTATATTTTATTTTTATTACTATTCTTTTGGTAAGGCAATGCAGTTTTAGGCCTTCTTCACACAAGCAAGCCACTCAGATTGCATGGCTACTGGTATGCGCTAGGAGGACCAATGCCAATGTGCAAAGAGGACTGTTTACTTTTCTTGTTAGAAATGTATTTAAGTGTCACAAGTGACATTTTAGTTTGTTTTGTTCACTGCAGCAGTGTTCTACACCAATGCAATTCAGTGATGTGAATCTGAATTCAAAGGCAAATTGCCTCACCTTTGCGTTAGGCTGCCCACCGCAGCTCAACATGAATGATGTGAATGTGCCTTTAGTGTAACAATTTTACTGGTTTTTATATTGAAAATATTAGTTTGAGAAAACTTTTGCACTGATATTGTTGGGCATACAAAATATAGTACAGTGCTATCATTTTATTCTGATACCTTCCGTTTTCAAATACATGATTTAGAGGGTGTTTAGCAGACTTTCAAGTCTGCTATGTGCATTTTTTTTTGCATATGAAAAAAATATGGCAACAGGCAGTAAAAAGGGTTATGTGAAAGTGGCAACATGCATATTACAGCACATAAAATCTGTATTTGATCAGACAGCATACTGCTAACCCACATTTCATTTATTTTGTGCTACAATTGTTAAGTCCCTTTCTCTGTTCATCTTTTCATGTATGCATGAATCAGTTTCATCTAAGCAGGTAAAATGAGTCGTATATATTCAAAAGTGTGTGAACAGCCCATTTGTAGGATAAGGACATGTTCAATCACAAACAGGCAGATACATGAAAGTGTCAGGTCTTCCAGTATACGCTTCATCAACCTTGTACACTTTCTCTTCTCCCTTTAAAACTACAGGTATGTGTGACTATCATACAGCATTTTAGAGTCTTAATACTTCTCCATAGCGACTGCTTCTGTCAGCTATAGAAGTTCATACATGTTCCTCTGGTCTACTGAGAACCTTACTTATGTATATGTGAACAGATATGGGCATCTGCATAGGGGGCAAGGGGGAGCAAGGTGTCCACACACGGACACTCAGGGCCGATCCTGGGCGGGTGCCCAGGGTGCACCAGGCCCAGGTGCTACAAGCTGCCGTAAAGGGGGGGCACCAAAGCTGTGGCACTCACTTACTGTTACATTCAGCAGCAGCAACACTGCCCCCCAACTCCCTAGACTCTCTTATTGCACCATCCGCTGGCCTCTCTGCTGCCCACTGCACTGGTTGCTAGACTTGCCTGCCACCTGGCATCTAGCAACCAGTGACATCACGTCATGAGGCCGAGGCGAGGCCCAGCATTTAGAGCGGAGGAGGAACTTCTTCCTCCTTTGTGTCTGGTCAATTTTGGCTCCACCCACCTCCTCCAGGCAGCGCGACTTAGAGCCTGAGGGAAGAAAGGGAGCATACCTGAAGAGCTGAGTATGAGATGTCCACCTGCACCAGTACCTGCCTGAGGTGAGGCAGCCTGTGTCCATGTTCTGGAGCTCATCTAACAGCACTACTTACATATAATAGCAGTCAAAGTGTTAAATTAATTATTTCATAATAGATATGCAGGAGATATCGTTGCTAACCTCCTACAAATGCTTTTTACCTGGCTGTAATGCTGACCCATGGGTCTGAATGATTTCTAAGCCAGAGCCTGTATGCACATCAGAAAAGTTTAAGGAAAGTTAAAAATAGTAATCTGCCTATCTCCTCTGGGTTAATGAATATAAATATTGGAACAATAGAGCCATGGCGCTGGCATTTTCAGAAAGAAAAGTCAGTAGTGGAAACCTCTGTAAACGTAAAAACAGATTAGAATTTGCTAATCAGACAATGGCAGCTTGGTCCTTCTATTAAGCTTTTGCATCAGGTTTCTCAAACCTTTGCATGCCTGCACTTTAAGTGATAATGACTAAGCCCCTCCCCTTCATGACATTGCCAAAGAGGGGTGGAGCATGGGTGACCTTAAAATGATGCCCCCCCCCGAAAAAAGTTCGGTGGACGCCCATGGTCACAGATGTATGACTGGCTCTGAATGGTCTTGTTCAATAAAGTGGATATTAACCCACTTATATAAGCTTATATAATCCTGCTTGTTTTTTAATGACAGGAGCACCTGTCTGTGTTTTATGAAAAAAAATTGCCTTATTTACCGTATTTTACAGCAGCTCTCCATGTTCACATGACTGGCCAGCTCTCTCTTCCGCCTGGATGACAGCTGCAGTGGGCGGGCCGGGATTCCCCCACTGATGTCAGCCAGGAAGAAAGCAGGAGAGGAGGAGAGAGCCAGCCAGTCACGTTATCGTGGGGAACCGCTCTAAAATATGGTAAAGAAGGCATTTTTTTTTATAAAACACAGAGACAGGAGCTCCTGTTATTAAGAAACAAGCAGGATTATATAAGATTATTATTGTTATAACAGCAGCAAGAGGGGCAGGGGCGGGCACTGACACAGGAGCGACAGGCAGGGAGGGGAGGACATAGGGAGACAGAGGAGAGCTACAGATAGCAGCAGATGACTACGGTGTCAGGGCTCAGCAGCCCTGATATATCGTGGTCAGCGTACAGAGGGGATGGTAGAAACTGGCAGGATCAGCCAGGTATTTCAGGTGTTTGAGGAGGCCAAATGACAAAGCACAAGCACTGTGCTGTATAAAATGTATTAAAAAGGGATAGGATCCATTTTTTTTTTTTTTGGTTAACAAACGCTTTAAGTAATAGCTTTACTAATAAAGAGGAATTTTTTAACCACTGGGGAAGATTTACCCCACTTCCTGTCACAGAGACAGACAGACATAGTCAGACAAGCCAAATGTCAGGGAGCCAGAGATGAGCGTAGTAAAACAGCAAGCAGGATCTGAAGCCAGAAGGGACGTCAGCCAAGCAAGTCTTTTAACAGGAATGCAGGAGCTAGTCACTGTGATGTTGACTAAGGTGAAGGCAGAGATCCTCTGGGCTGGACGGCTTAAGTAGGCAGGACTGATGAGCAGGATATCATCAACAGCTGAGTAACTGTGGAGAGATAGGAGCTGACAATTAGCCGACAGCTGAGCGGCCAGCTCAGAGAAGGAAGGGCTGAGCCCAGCCTTGACAATTAGTCACTGTGACATGAAATTAGGAAAAATCCCCCCATCTCTTCACTAGGTTCCTTAGGCATTATTTGCTATGCTCATTCCCATCACCATTCCTGGAGATCTTCAGAGCATTGGAAATACCTTTCTAATTATACAATCCTGTATTCATTGTTTCATTTAAGTTATCCAAACTCAAGACCACATATATTTCAGCTACTATTCAAACTTTTCTCAACAATGGACTAGCTTTATTTTAACTCTATGCTTTGATTTCCCTTGCGGTCAGCATTGTCTATAATCCGGCCCTGTACCACTTTCCCGTGTTACATTGCATTCTTTTCTCTGTTTTTTCTTTTAGAATATTTACCTTAACATCATGATTGCCAGCTATTACCCCTAGTGAATGTGGTTATTGCTTATCTTGTTGTCCTTAGCACATTGTACTTTACTGCTAATTAGCACTTCTTCCTTGGAGGCCTGGGGTCATCGGTTTGAATCCTTGCCACTGCCAGCATACTATCTGCATGGAGTTTGCATTTTCTCGCTGTGTTTGCATGGGTTTCCTCCCACACTCTAAAGACATGCTGGTAGGTTAATTGGCTCATGTCTAAATTGATCCTAGAATGTGTGAGTGAATGCATGTGAGATGGGGACCTTAGCTTGTAAACTCCTGGAGGGAAGGGATTGATGTTAACGTAATTGTTGCCACTATATACAGTATATAGTGCCTATAATATATAAATATCTATCTGATGCACATTAAAAACTACTATTTCTTCCTTTTCATTAACCCCTTCATATCAGATGAGTTGCATTCCAGTATGAGACACTTCTTGCATTAACCGTTTTAGCAGAGAGAGTGAACAAAAGGTAGCACTTTGGTCAGTATTCTCCTTGGAATTCATGCTTTGTTGTGCTGAATATTAGTTTATATGATTTCAGTAATCAGCTCTAAACTGCTTTCTACTTTCTTCCATTTTTCAAAACTCTTGAAACCTTTTAGTTTTTTCTCCAATTATTAATCACATTTTTCATGATTAGGCACTGGGTCAGGTTTAGTCCTGTTCTTTTAGGGCCTGTCCACACCAGATGCAGTTCCGTGCGCTTTTTTTCTGCACTAAAAATGCATGCACTGTGTTTTCCATGTATTCCAATAGCTCTAGTTCACACCATGCAGTCAGTTTCCGGTGCAGAAACTGTCTGGAAACTGACTGCATGGTGTGAACTAGAGCTATTGGAATATATGGAAAACACTGTGAACTGGCCCTTACTGTATGCTGATTTAGGGCTTCTGAAAATAAGTGCAGCTATTTTTACAATCCAATAATTGGCACGTGTGTTTTTAAAGCATAGCTTCATATTGTAAATGTTGAAAAGTTGGTTGCCAATATTGGATTTCTTTTGACACTTATAGCACATGAGAACTTAAAATGAATAGGCCTATTATGAAAACTGGAGAGAAAAAAAAAGAGGAAGATAAACAGAGTTGCTACACACAGTGACCAGTCTGATTCCTTACATTTTTCCCCAAGGATAACAGATGATACCTGATTGGGATTGAAACTTACTTTTCCTTTGCTTTAACATCAACTTCTAACAGACAACACAACCCCCACCTCCACCTCCACCTGGCTTTTACTTACTGGTTCATACCACAAAAATGCACTCCAGATCCGTTCTGGTTGTGTTTCTGCATGTGCGTTTTTAACACATTTTTGATGCGTTCCAGTGCGTTTTTTATGCATTTTCAGATGCATTCCAGACGTCTCTTTTCTTTCTTTTTTTCCCATTTTTTTTTCCACTATACTGGGGTCCGGTGTGTGTTTGATGCGTTCCAGTGCATTCCAGTGCTTTTGTGATGCATTTTACCGGGTTCAAGCACATTCCAGTGCAGGAAAAATGCAGCATGTTCTACTTTTTTTTCTGGAACTGGAACGCCCCGAAACATGGTCAGTTGATTTGTGTGAACTATGCCATTGAAAAACATATAACCTACTTTCCATGCATTTTTGATGCAGAAAAAAAACACACTGGACTGCATGGGGTGGGAACTATCCCTGAAAACAAATATTTCTTGAACTAAAAAAAGACTATACTATAATATATCAGGAACAATAGATTTAGCATTGAATTACTATAAGCCAATAATCCGGTACTTAACCCCCTGACTGAAATGTCTGCATTAAATACAACGAATCTATTTCTTAAGGGTCTACACTTGTATTCTTCATTCCATTGTCTTCTTATCTGCTATAATAAATCAATGTTTCTTTGCCAGCCCTCTTTCCACCTATCCCATTTGTCTGTTGTCTTTCTCCACTAGCCTCTTTACTAGTCTTGACTTTCTCCAGCATCTCATCAGTCTTGTCTTTACCAGCTCATCCAGTCTGTCAGCCCCATCTCTCCACCTGGCCTGTCAGTCTCTTCTTTCTCCATCCATCCCATTTATCAGTCTCGTCCCTCTGCACCATCTGTAAGTCTCTTCTTTCTCCACCTATCCTGTTCTTCAGCATCATCTTTGCCCATTTTCATGTTGAACCCTTCTCCACTCATCCTGTTAGTCAGTATCTTCTTTAACCTCTTATCTCTTTGCTTGCACTGTGTGTGGGTCTCATTTGTCCTCGTCTTTCTTTATCACACACTTTTCTTTGTCCATCCCATTTCTCATCATTGCTTCCCTTTACTATTCTGGGTTGTTGGCTTCATCTCCCTTAATTATTTCCTGTTTATAGATTTGTATTTTTTGTCAGTTTTGTCTCCTTTATCCATTACTTGTCTCATTTTTCACCTTTTACTAATCTTACATCCATCCCATCTCCCAGCCTGGTCCTCTTTCTCGTGTGTCAGCTTCTTATTTTTCCCCCTCCTCATTTTTTAAGTCTTGCTTCCACCTGACTCTCTCTCTCTGTATCCTGTTTATCTACTGGGTACTCATCAGTTGCTACCTACCTATCTTGGCCCAAGTGTCTATTCCATTTTTAATACATCCTAAAAACGACTACACATCTTAATTTCATATTCTAAAAACTCCAGTAAGCATTCTTTTGTTTAAAGAGGGAGTCCCGCGAAATTTTTTTTTTAAAAGTCAGCAGCTACAAATACTGCAGCTGCTGACTTTTAAAATATGGACACTTACCTGTCACAGGGTCCAGCGATGTCGGCACCTGAGGCCAAACCATTCCTCGGTCCTCAGATGCTGTCGCCACCATCTTCGGTATGGGAATCAGGAAATGAAGCCTTGCGGCTTCACTTCCCGGTTCCCTACTGCGCATGTGCGAGTCGTGCAGCGCAATCTGAATGGTCCGTGCTGTCTCTGGGACCCGTGTGTGTCCCAGCAGACAGTGCAGCGGGACAGGAAGAGGCATAGACTCCCGTGGGAGTCTATGCCCTGAACTGGGTGCAAATACCTGTCTTAGACAGGTATCTGCACCCCCCTGAAAGGTGCCAAATGTGACACCGGAGGGGGGGAGGGTTCCGAAAAGCAGAGGTTCAATTTTTGTGTGAACCTCCGCTTTAAATACATTTTGTGATTCTTAAAGCTGAAGTTTAGTTTAAAAAAAAGAATCTCTACAGCTTTAGTTACATTACCTACCTGTAATGCTGGATGACCCACAATGTGCAGGCTACTGGATTCTGTAGAGATCTTCACTGCAGGGCTGCCCTGTCCTTTTCCTGCTGCTGAACTTCTGGTAATGTGGGGGTTTGGGTCTCCAGCATTTTGTAATATTTTTTTTCATGGTCCCCTAAAACTGTAAATGGGTTATTCTGCTGATTTATAAATAGTTGTCTTCTCCTAAGTACACAGTATGGTGGTGACCCGTTTTAAAAGAGTCAAAATACAGAATAAGGCAGAAAAAAACATGTTTCAGGTTCATTTTAGTAGGGCTTTTAGTGCTTTTTGTGGCCACACACATAACAAAAATACAAACCTCTGGATGTTAGTAGACACCTAAAACTGTAAGTATTTGTATTTTTCAACAGTGTATATATATTACACGCACATGAACTTTAATGGCATCCCAGTCTTATGCCGCGTACACACGGTCGGAATTTCCGACAACAAATGTTCGATATGAGCTTGTTGTGTGAAATTCCGACCGTGTGTAGGCTCCATCGGACATTTATTGTCGGAATTTCTGACAACAAAAATTTGAGAGCTGATTCTCAAATTTTCTGACAACAAAATCCGTTGTCGGAAATTCCGATCGTGTGTACACAATTCCGATGCACAAAATTCCACACATGCTTGGAATCAAGCAGAAAAGCCACACTGGATATTGAACTTAATTTTTCTCTGCTTGATGTATGTGTTGTACGTCACTGCATTCTTGATGTTCGGAATTTCCGACAACATTTGTGCGCCCATGTGTATGCAAGACAAGTTTGACATCCATCAGAAATAAAACCAGGATTTTGTTGTCGGAATGTCCGATCATGTGTACGCGGTATTAGTCAGTCAGGTTCAAGATTGAGTTGGCTCACCCTTTGCAGCTATAACAGCTTCAACTTTTTTGGGAAGGCTATCCACAAGGTTTAGGAGTGTGTCTATGGGAATGTTTGACCATTCTTCCAGGAGTGCATTTGTGAGGTCAGGCACTGATGTTGGATGAAAAGGCCTGGCTCACAGTCTCCGCTCAAATTCATCCCAAAGATGTTCTTTTGGGTTGAGATCACGACTCTGTATGGGCCAGTCAAGTTCCTCCACCCCAAACTCGCTCATCCATGTCTTTATGGTTGTGCGTTGTGAGTCTGGAATAGCTTGATATCTAGCCTGGGACCTGACTGTTTTGTTTTTCGATACTACGATGTGCAGGATGATGTGATTCTGATGGAGTGTCAGATGGCGTCTGCATAGTACCTGACAGCCGGGGACTGTGGCGATGAACTCGTTCAGATGTAAGAAGCCATCAAAGGCCAGGTAGATGGCTGCTTGGAGGACCAGGCTGGGCAGTAACCCGAAGGGGGAATGTGACAGGATGGTAGACATATCTCTGAAGACGGTGCTAGTGCCGGTTAGGCGCTTGCTACTAGTGTTGGGGTTGCTGCCTGTGGATACTGTGTAGGATGGTTTTGACTGCATGGGCAACGAACAAGGATGGTTTGGATTGATCCTGTAAGGAAATTAAATGCTGGATGCCAGCTAAGTAGAGTCTGATGGTATTATGTGCTAGAGCCAGCTACGTGTGGCAGTATGATATGAAAGCCAGGATGTGTTTAAGATCTCCTGACACTGCCCCGGAGTTTGGGACTAGGAACCTACCATAGGAATACCAGGCTGTACAATAGGCCTACAGGGTGATGCGGGATAATGACTGATTTACAAGGCGGGTCGCATCGCATACGTGTTGCTTTAATCCAGTGTCAGATGTGACCAAGGTGGGATAAGAGATGTGGTTGGGTCGCGTCCAGGTTCCCGCGAGAAGAATGAAAGTTAAAGCGGGATAGTGCGTCGGCCGAGTCTTTGCACTTGCCCGGTATATAGATGCAGTACACTTTGAATTGATGCTTCAGGGATAGTTGCACCAGTCTGCGCCGGAAGGACATGATGGCTTGGTGATTTGGACCTGCCTACACTTATGATATTAACTGTGGCCTGATTGTGGCAAATGTCACTGTTTGCCCTGCACAGGTGCTGCCCCAGAATTGAGCTGCAGCCACAACGGGGTAGAGTTCTAATAGTGAGATGGACTGACTGAACCCGAGGATCAGGAGGATTTCTGGTTGCTATGGCTCTGAAAAGCAATGATAGCCAAAAATTGCCACAAAGCCTGTAGAGGCTACTGCGTCCATGGCTACCCGAGGTGGCGAGGAAGGCGGCCAGGGAGGGAGTCGGGTGGGAGGATAGGTAGAACCCGAGCCACACGACATGCATGCGGCCTAGTCATGATGTATTTAGCTGCTTAATGCCACCCGTGAGTAATGGTGAGGTTTGTAGCACTGAGAATTCGAATCATTGTGCCGATGATGCGACTAGACTCGGATCGACTGTTGGTGTGAGTAACGGTGGGGTTTGTAGTGCCGAGGAACCGAATCGCTGTGCCGATGATGCAACCAGACTCGGATCAGCTGTAGGTGTGAGTAACGGTGAGGTTTGTAGTGCCGTGGATCCAAATCGTTGTGCCGATGATGCAACTAGACTCGGATCGGGCTGTTGGTGAGAGTAATGGTTGGGTTAGTAGGAGGTGTGGTGTTTGTAGGAGGTGTAGAAGGGGGGTTTTTAGTGCCGAGGATCCAAATCATTTGTGTCAATGATGCGACTAGACTCAGATCGGCTGTCAGTGTTTTGAAGTGCCGAGGATCCGAATCATTGTGCTGATAATGCGACAAGACTCGAATCAGCTATAGGTGTGAGTAATGGTAGGGTTTGTAGTGCCGTGGATCCGAATCATTGCGCCAATGATGCGACTAGACTCGGATCGGTTATTGGTGAGAGTAATGGTGGTGTTAGTAGCAGGTGTGGTGTTTGATGGGGGTGTGGAAGGGAGGTTGGTCGTGCCGAGGATCTGAATCGTTTGTGCCGATGATGCGACTAGACTTGGATTAGGCTGTTGGTGTTTTGTAGTGCCGAGGATCCGAATAGTTGTGCCAACGATGCCACAAGACTTGGATTGGCTGTAGATGTGAGTATTTTTAGAAGGTTTCGTAGGAGGTGTGGTATATAGGGCAAAGGATTTGGGACATACGCCACTGATGTGACTTGATTCGGAAGTGGCTTTTAGCGTGAGTGAGTTACATGTATTCGTAACGTTCGTGCCGCCTAGGCAGCTAGATACGAATGGTCCCGAGCAGAGGGCTGCCACGAGTCGTGACTGGGCTCAAATGAAATACAAATCCCATCGTATGATTTGCTTTTTTACGAAAGGGATGCGGGATAGGAAGCATAACGAATCACAAGATTGCACATGTAACAAAAAGGTTAGAAACCTGCAACAGTGAGCAAGAACCGCGACGAAGACCACGAGAAGCCACAATGCACTTGTGATCGAATGCACAGACTCATGAACATAGTGATGTGTAGTACCGCGCACTGGAACCGACAAAGACCAGTGTGGGTGGTCTGCTTAAATACCCCCCGAGCTCCTCCCATAATTTCAGGCCACCGTACTGGCCTTCCTATATATTTATGCTGCCTTAGTGGAGTTTTTCTTTAAAATATCATTCCCACTTGTTAAATCAGTTGACTATTATATAACGATTTCTGTAAACTCAGATTACATTTTTGTGATTGTAGTGCCCAGAATTTCCCATATTATAACATTGGCTACACTATTTCCAAATGGAATAGCTGTTATGTGGCTTTTGCTTCAACAAGATAAGGTATTGATTCACTTAGCTGTCTTATTGAGTCTGATTCATTTCTTTGGTGTGATGAGTAACTAATGTATTCAAAATGATTATCACCATTTCGCACTATTTCTCACACCAGTCATGTTATCCTGTGTACAGGAACCACTCCGCTTATTATTCCTCACTCTGCTGATGCAGTCATGTCAGTTCACGCTATTACAATGCATGAGCGAGCAGCCTTCATCTCCTGCCTAAGACAGGCTTTGTTTGGAAAACACACAATGCAAAACAAAGAAATATAGAAAAGAAAGCTATGTGTAATGTAAAATTTAAAAACAGAAAACTGGGACAAAGCAGGCCTTAAACTCCAGTCTTCTCTTGTCTTCGAACAGTCCCTCCACTCTGACCCAAAAACTATGATAAAATGGACTTTGTCCACTTAAAGTGGACATATCAATGACTTTAGTCTGCATAACTACATTATCTATACACAGGAAGAGTATAACTTTTAGGCTTGGTTCACACTTGAGAACACAGCAGCTCACAGCAGGAGTCCGGTGCATCTCCATTCACAGTTTCAGTTCCGCTTTCAGCCCGAATTTTGGGTTGAATTCGGACCTGAAATGGACCAAAAGTCACAATTTCCTGCTATGCGAATTGGATGCGAATTGGAAACCCGCATCTAATTCGCAATATTGTGAACTAAATTATGAGATTAAAAATGAAAAATAAGTACAAAAAAAGTACAAAAAAAATTTTTAATCTCCTAATTTAGAAACATGAGATACATGGTTCTCTGCTTCATTAATGTGTTCTCAATATAACTATTCAAATAGTCATCCTATGACCCTGAAAACCGGAAGTGATTCTTACTTGTTGCACTTCCGGTTTGTAGACACTCCCAGTGGGGGTCATCTTCTGTTTATAGAGCGGTGAGGTGAGGGTGGTCCATACCCCAGATGACGGCTCCTTAGCTGAAACATGTCGGGTGGACCCCTCACGATCGCTGCTATTTGATATTTGAGCTCTGTTTCGTTCTTCCAAAATGTGAGTCTGTTTTTTATTATTTTAATAAACTAGTGTTTTAAAACGTTATTACGCTATGTGAGTTTTGTTTGCTCCTTGCATGGCATATGAAACTACACGTTTGGCTTATGCTGGATTACCTATGGGAGAGGAAGCCGTGCGGACCCCCCCCCCCTTTTCTTTCCACCATCTGTTGATGACATCTGACAAGACGCATTTCCCAGAACCAGTGGTTAGTATCCTTTTTTGACTTGTCTGGCGTACGCCATTTCAGGTCAATTCTTTCCGGTAAGCCTCCTCTACTCCTGGTGTTGGCCCCGGCACTGATGTACAATCTATGCACACTTGTGGTCTCCCTTCTGCCCACTCGTCAGATTTGGTGCGACTAAAATTCTGTGAATACCATCTGGCCATGCATCACCCCCTTTGAACTCTGTTGATGTTTTCTTCACTATTTTTCTACACATTTTTTATGGACTTCTAAAGTTTCATGTTTTTTATGTTTGGTGTCTGGCTCATGGAACCAGCACGGGTTTCTATTAATCACTGGCACATCTGATGATTAAGTATTGTTGTGTATTTACTTTATATGTGATCAACACTGATTAATTATTTGACACTATCCATTTTATGGTCATACATTTTTTGGTAGTATTCACCATTTTTATATGTCTTTATTGTAATACACACGGCTGTGGATGTGATATATAGCGCCACACTTTTGTTTCTTTTGTTTTTTTCTGCCTTGAGTCTATAGGTGTGTTGGCTGCTTTTCACTTTTTTTCTAAACGTAGTGCTGTACTTAATTTTTATTTTTGCTTTCTATGGAAGAAGAAAGTTGAAAGGGGGATCTCCACTGCCCTGCAGTCCACCAGAGAAAGACAGCCCGTTAGCCAGGAAGGAAACTAGCTCAGCAAAAGGCCTGAAGGCAGTTTCACCTACAGCTTCATGACAAGGACACTGTGAGTACATCTACACCCCCAGGGTCTACAGGGAAGAGGGCTGCTAGGTGCCATACTCAACCCGTTCTCTCCAGGACGGTGCTAAAATAACAAGTTTGTTCTTGAATCCCTTGCTCTGGGATACACTTAAGACAGCCAGGTGGGTGGGTAGTTTCTAGCTGGGGTCTGAAGAGGTTCATTTAAAGGGGACTGAGTGCTCCTTACAGAGACTGTGGTACTGATCCGTTAAGAGACAGAAGCCACTCAAAAGAGAATAGAAAGTCCAGGATTTATCTTTGTGTTTTTTTGTACAGAAATAAGAAGTTTTGTCTTACCAGTTTTGTTTCAAGTCAAGCTGGACATCCCCTATACCCCTAGACCCCATCCAAGTTGTTTACCCTAAATAAAACAACAAAAACAAACCCATGGACTGGTTACTGACTTTGGATGCAAGTTGGAAAATGTGTGTTGCCTGCCTGTGCAGGAATAGAGGGACCCAAAAATCCAGCGGCCTTCTAGGGGGTAGAGCTACATAAATATTCTTGTGGAAGGGCTTCATTAAAGCAAATCTGTTGCTTCGTCCTGGTTTGGCAAAGCACAGGAGTTCAGAGGATTCACTTTGTTCAGCTTCTAAAAATAGTTTGCGATCTAGCTATCTTTATACTAAGTATCGTCACTGGACTTTATCAGTAAGCTACAAGAGATGTTAATATGCTTGATACTCATGACTAGAAAGGCAGTTGTACTTTTAAAGTGGAACTTCAGTTCCGCTTTGGCCAGGCTCAACTCCCCACCTCCAGTGCCACCATTATTGTGCATATGCACCTACAGGGTTCTGCCCAGCCTCTGGGTCCTGGCCGAGTCCGTTGATGCATCTGTGTACGTCCAGGGCGGTTTCCACACATAGACAAGGAAGGATTTGAACTTCCCTGTTTCCAGTTTTTGCACATGTGTGGGAAGCCCCGCTCAAGTGCAGATGGCTGGGAAAGTGATGCATGTGCAGATGTGCTGCAGCTCCCTTTGAAACTAAGCCCTGTGGCACATCTTCACATGTGCAGTGGAGGGGGGGGGGGAGAATGTGAGGTAGCTGGGTGCTCAAAACTGACCCAGTATTTCAGATGCGGATATGGCTGTGTATGGCCTCAGCCAGCACTGCTCTGGTGACATGTTTGGCCCCGCCTACCGGAGGCATGATGACCAAGTATTGTCTATCTCCTCTAAAGTGAGCGTAACTTTAAAAATGTAGGTAAGAATAACAGCTTGACACCCAGAGGTGCCTGCAATATTGTCAGATACTGTATCTTGTAGAACAAAAGCTGGGGAATACCAGTGTGGAAATAGTGAGTTCACTTCTTGAAGTCGCCTTGGTTTTTCCCTTGCTGCGGCTTATCACTCATCTATCCATCTGATGTCACTGACCAAGAGTGAGTCAGGAGGTGACAGAGAAAAGCATAACCTGAGGAACTAAAAGTGCCATTTACCTATCAGAGCTCTTTGGGATGTTTAGCTCTATAGAGTTTCTGATCATGCATGCAGGCACCTCTAGGTGCTTGTTATGATTGTTATGCATGGTTGATTACAGTTCAGGGTCGTTAAAGTTAACACAGGCTCATTTTACCTATACACCTCACATAATTGAGAGGAATCTTGCCCCATTACCACAAAGCTCATAAAAGAAACGCATACTGCAGTGCAAATCCCTGAGGGAGGTACAGCTGTTATTTTGTTGTTTTGCAAAGGTCCAAATGACTAGTCTTTTGCACCAGAAATACTCATTGATTTCAAAGCAGAGCCTTTAGCATTCACAGTTCTGTTTAGGATTCGACTGGCAAGCTGAATGTTTGATTGTGCATTGAATATTTTTCTCACAGACTAAGGGGATCTCATGTTTGATTGACCATTTCCATGCCTTTGGGGACTGAAACAGTGTAAAGATTTTCCTGCTTGAGCACAAATGAGCTTATCAGAGTCTTCTAATTATAATAAGTCTGTTCAGGCAAAGCAGTCATATAACCCCATCACGCCAAAAGGTCAATGAGATTCGGCCTGAAAAAATGTACGAAAATATTTCTTTAGTATGCGAGAAAAGTAAGCCATTAGCAAAACACACAAACATATTTTAAAGCATAGAATTGATATTAGATAACAGAATAACTATACCTAGAGTAATAACTGTTTATATTTTTATCCGTTTATAAAGCTAAGTCAGTTAGAGTTAAATAAAGCAAAATATGTTTCCCTTCAGGAATAAAACAGAAATTCCAATAATCAGTGCTGTACTTAAGCTGACATTCTCTGTATTTTAAAACATAGCTATATATTAAAAATTATAGCCAAGATAATGTTGCTTACAATATCACAGTAGCCAATTTATTAAAATCATTTCCGGGGATGCTTCTTAGGTCTCTGAAGACCCATACCAATATATAGTTGGAAATATGACATGTTAATTATGTTGAAATATAGGTGCTTTTTATTTTAAATGCTTCTGTTCAAAAATGTTAGTTATTAGTAAAGATTGTAATTTTTTTTTTAAGCTTGTAATATAATCTGAAAAATGAAGTTACTTATGGTACAGTTGATACCTTTTTAAAACCAAAGAAATTTCTACACGCAGAAAAGTGGTAGGAAGAAACCCCGGAAAGCAAAAGCTGATGGAAGCTAAGCAGCATTAGTTAGTAAAAGTGGTATTTGCCATACACCAATATCAACCTATTCAGAGTGAATGTTCACCTACCTGGGTGAATAAGATGAAGATGCTTTCACTTCAAAAGAATTCCAATTATTTTTTACTTGCACATACAACATAATTGGGTGTTCCACATGGAAACAGCTTTACCTTATACACTAACCTGGCTAACGTTCAGCGATCCTTTAGTAATCCAACCCCACCGAATATAATTGTTATGCATCTAGCTTATACTGCAGTGTACCAGTAACGCTCACACTCTTCATACATATGATAAACTAGTCTCACTGTAAAATAAATAGGCCAGTGACAAAAAACTGCAGTAGGAAAAGTGGAAAAATGTTTTATTCAATAAAGTATTGCAAATTACAGTGACTATGTGAGGCAGTAAGGAACCCAAAGGGGCATTGGCACAAAAATATCTTTAGGAAGAACACTTGCCTATATATAGTTTAGCTCGCTCTATAATTTTTTCATAGCAAAATGGGAATAAAATAATCTGATTGGTTTATATGCATAACAGAAACTATTCTTCCTTCTGACCATTTTATATATATGGTCAATTGCCAGTAATAGTGTTCTGGTGCGTTGAGAGGTCAGTAAAAAGTCATCATTCATAATTTACTGCTGATGAGATCTGAAAACTCTAAGGCCCCTTTCACACGATCGGACCGTTCAGGTCCGCCTGTCAGTTTTGACGGCGGACCTGAACGGGCGATCCATGTTAGCCTATGGAGCGTCGGATGTCAGCGGAGACATGTCCGCTGACATCCGACCCCGTCCGATCCGCTAAAAGCAGACGTATGGCTCTACGTCCAGATCCGTCGCTGGCGGATCGGATCGGGTGAGATCTGACGAAAACGGACACGCTGTCCGTTTTCGTCCGATCCCTCCATAGGCGGCAGCGGCGCCTGACAAGCCCCTCCCCGCTCAGTGAGCAGAGAGAGACCTGTCATCCGCCGGCTCAGCGGAGATCAACGGACTGATCTCCCGCTGAGCCGGCGGACCGAGGCGGGCTCCGTAGAAACGGAGCCCGCCTCGTGTGAAAGGGGCCTAATAGGTCAGTTAAACCACCGCTCAATAAAATTAATGTCAACACAATACATGTACATTTCCCTATGTTTTATCTGTTAAAAAAAAAGCTGCTACAACCCCTGGCAAAAATTATGGAATCACCAGTCCCTGAGGATGTTCCTTCAGTTGTTTATTGTTGTAGAAAAAAAGCAGATCACAGACATGGCCAAAAACTAAAGGCAACTTTCTGGCTTTAAGAAACACTAAAAGAAATCAAGAAAAATAATTGTGGTGGCCAGTAACAGTTAGATTTATAGAACAAGCACAGGGAATAAATTATGGAATCACTCAATTCTGAGGAAAAAATTATGGAATCATGAAAAACAAACAAACAAAATAACAATCCAACACATCACTAGTACTTTGTTGCACCACCTCTGGCTTTTATAACTGCTTGCAGTCTCTGAGGTATTGACTTAATGAGTGATAAACAGTACTCTTCATCAATCTGGCTCCAGCCTTCTCTGATTGCTGTTGCCAAATCATCTTTGCAGGTTGGAGCCTTGTCATGGACCATTTTCTTTAACTTCCACCACAGATTTTCAATTGGATTGAGATCTGGACTGTTTGCAGGCCGTGACATTGACCTTATGTGTCTTTCTTCAAGGAATTTTTTCACAGTTTTTGCTCTATGGCAAGTTGCATTATCATCTTGATAAATGATTTCATTATCCCCAAACATCCTTTCAATAGATGGGATAAGAAAAGTGTCCAAAATTTCAGTGTAAACCTGTGCATTTAATGAAGATTTAATGACAGCCGAGATCTCCCCAGTGCCTTTACCTGACATGCAGCCCCATATCATAATTGACTGTGGAAATTTGCATGTTTTCTTCAGACAGTCGTCTGCATAAATCTCATTGGAACGGCACCAAACAAAAGTTCCAGCATCATCACCTTGCCCAATGCAGATTCGAGATTCATCACTGAATATGACTTTCATCCAATCATCCACAGTCCACGATTGCCTTTCTTTAGCCCATTGTAACCTTGTTTTTTGTGTTTAGGTGTTAGAGATGGCTTTCTTTTAGCTTTACTGTATGTAAATCCCATTTCCTTTAGGCGGTTTCTTACAGTTCGGTCACAGATGTTGACTCCAGTTTCCTCCCATTTGTTCCTCATTTGTTTTGTTGTACATTTTCTGTTTTCCAGGCATATTGCTTTAAGTTTTCTGTCTTGATGCTTTGATGTCTTCCTTGGTCTACCAGTATGCTTGTCTTTAACCACCTTCCCATGTTGTTTGTATTTGATCCATGTTTTAGACACAGCCGACTGTGAACAACCAACATCTTGTGCAACACTGCGTGATGATTTACCCTCTTTACCTTCATACTAACAAGCAGATTTAATCTGATGCAGGTGTTAGTGTTTGTAATTAAAATTTACAGGGTGATTCCATATTTTTTTCCTCAGAATTGAGTGATTCCATAATTTATTCCCTGTGCTTGTTCTATAAATCTAACTGTTACTGGCCACCACAATTATTTTTCTTGATTTCTTTTAGTGTTTCTTAAAGCCAGAAAGTTGCCATTTGAAATGCCTTTAGTTTTTGGCCATGTCTGTGATCTGCTTTTTTTCTACAACAATAAACAACTGAAGGAACATCCTCAGGGACTGGTGATTCCATAATTTTTGCCAGGGGTTGTAGTACAGAAAAATGCCTGTTGGTCTTCCAGAAAGGCAGTGAGCTCCTAACTTCCTGCTAAAGCTGACAAAAGTGTACCTTTGCTGCTCTGAAGCTGTTGGATTACAGAACTATGCTTTTCTCCACCTGTCTCTGCCCCATTCCAAATGCACACATGCAAATAAAAGAAAACCGCTGTCTATCAGACTAGTTATAGTATTATTATTCACATTGCAGTTAATGCTTATATGCACTGTTTATTGCTGGCTTTGCTCATTCAACACCATATTTGCACCGTGTTAAATTTGAACATGTTAGAAGCTTTGAATCCATAATAAAACACAACTATGTATTACACGAAAAAAACAATTTACTGCATATAACATACTGAATAAAAAAAGTGTATTGGCTGAATATTATATTAGGACATGCTCTAACCAAGATCACATGGCTGTGGCTAGCAAAGAGCCCCAGTTTGGCCCCAGGTGTCACCAAAGCTGAATGTCAATATGGCATATTTTTCTGTCCTGTGGTTCCTGACACTGAGACCTGATGCTTCCTATTACACCTCAGTTTATATTTTATCTCCCAGCTCCACTGGTCTGTGCCTAGCATGCCACTTTTTTTTTTGGTAGAAGGATGCAGGAGTGAAAAAAATGTTGAGGGCAGGGGTAGATTGGAGAGGAAGATTGGTAGGGGCAGCAGAAGTGTGGTGAGGCCAAGGAAGGATGGGGAAGAGTGGCAAGGGCAGCAGAAGAGTGGTGAGGGCAGGGGTGGATGGGGGAAGAGTGGTAAGGGCAGCCAAAGGTTGATGAGGGCAGGCGTGAAGGGGGAATGAGTGGTAAGAGCAGGGGTGGATTGGAGAGCAAGAGTGGTAAGGGCAGCAGAAGAGTGGTGAGGCCAGGGAAGGATGGGGGAAAGAGTGGTAAGGGCAGCAGAAGAGTGGTGAGTGCAAGGGTGGATGGTGAGGAAGAGCGGTAAAGGCAGCAGAAGAGTGGTGAGGGCAGTGGTGGATGTGAGGGAAGAGTGGTAAGGGCTGCAGAAGAGTGGTGAGGGCAGGGGTGGATGGGTGGGAAGCATAGGCGTGCGCACAGGGTGTGCCAGGTGTGCCCAGGCACACCCTAATCACCCCATGCGCATTATTGTTATCGCTCTGTGTAGCAGCAGGAACATGGTAAAGATCTCCCTCTTACCTGCTCTGCCATAAGAAAAGTGTTTATGCTCTTTTGCCTTTTTTTTTTTTCTCCCCTCTTAATACGGGCTGGGGTTGTATGTTGTTTGTTGTTGTGTTTTTTCCTTTCCTGTTGTTGGTATATAAAATGAATAAAAAGATGATTTGAAAAAAAAAAGGATGGCACATGTTATCCTGAGGACTAAGTATTATTACTGCAATATTTTGAATACATTCTTTGCTTTTCATTGTAACATGACACAATCAGCCTTCCATTTCATTGCAATTACTGTAAAGGAGGTGATCGCAAAGGATTTGTCTCTTGAGATATTATTTACTATTTTTTACTCAGTTTACCAAATTTTTAGTGCTACAATACTATAAGCCGTTTGTTCCATTGCCAGGGACAGCTGGCCCAGCCCTCACCCCACCCCTTCCAGTGGTTCTATATAACTATAATGTTTTTTGTACATAACATTTTTATTTTGCACGTTTAAACTCTCAAAATTAAAGTGGTTGTAAAGGCTGAAGGTTGTGTGTTGCTCCCTCCACAGCCCCCCCAACACTCACCTCTTGATCCAGTGATGGCATAGGAGCCTTGATTGTCCTGGGTCTATCTCTCCTCATTGGCTGACACAGCAAGCAGCTTGCTATTGGGGGCACTGGTCAAGGGGCAGGAACCAGAAGCGCCGATGGGGGACCTGAGAAGAAAAGGATTGGGGCTGCTTTGTGCAAAACTATTGCACAGAGCAGGTATGACATGTTTTTTTTTTTTTTTTAAAGGCTGAAGCTTTAATATCACTTTAATATAGACTTGCAGTCATAGGTGTGCTCAGGGTGTTTGGCCTGGGCATACCTTAATCACCCTATGCAGCGCAGATTCCCCCTCCTAATATTTCACCAATGTCCCCCCAATGGGTCTCCTAAAAAAATTGTAAAAATAATACAAATATAAAATAATAAAAATAAAAACAACTGACACGTTCACTGCTCTACTGACACCATCCACGGCCCTACTGTTTTTTACATTTATTCATTAGAGTGTGTATATATATATATATATATATATATATATATATATATTTATTTATTTATTTATTACACATACATACATACATACATACATACACACACACGCACACACACACACACATGCACGTTTGAGCATTGGGGTGCACATCCTAATGCAGTAGGCTGCGCACACCTATGGTGGGAAGAATGGTAAGTGCTGCCAAAGGGTGATGTGGGCAGGCATGAATGGGGGAAGAGTGGTAAGGGCAGCAGAAGAGTGGTGAGGGCAGGGGTGGATGGGGGGAAGAGTGGTAAGGGCTGCAGAAGAGTGATGAGGGCAGGGGTGGATAGGAAGGAAGAGTAGTAAGGCCAATGGAAAAGTGGTGAGTGCAGGGGTGGGTAGGGGTAAAAATGTTGAAGGGGGGTGGCAGAGTGTTGAAGAAGTGGGGGGAAATGTGTTTAGAGCAGGGGTTGTACAGCAGAGTGATAACAGAGGTGTGCAGGGTCAAATGGGGAAGAAGGAAAGATGGCAGAATGGTTAGGGTGCAGGAAAAAGTGTTTTGGGGGGTTCTTAACTGTCATCAGTTCCCTAGTATTATCTAGATCACAACCCCCTTTGAAGAAATGTTCACCACTATTGTAAACTGGGGCTATAAATATTCTTCCCATGTGCAACACCTCCATGCACTTATAACTGTACTTTTTTTAAATTTTGTATCCTGTCAAGATGTGTATTCTTATGAGATTGAAGTCTATCTAAAGTGATATGGTCCAGAAATATTTAGACGGAATAAAGGTGGAAAAAGCACCTGGACCAGATGGCATCCACCCACAGATCCTAAAAGAATTGAGCTCTGTCATTTCAAATCCATTGTATCTAATTTTTAGGGACTCTTTAATGGAATAGTACCACTGGATTGGCATAGGACCAATGTGGTGCCCATATTTAAAAAGGGATCAAAGTCTTTACCAAGTAACTATAGACCTGTTAGTTTAACTTCTATAGGCAGGAAGATACTGGAGAGTTTAATAAAAGACCATAAAAATATTTTAAAGCAGTTGTAAACCCTGTGAAAAAAAAAGACCTGTAAGACAAAGGCATAATGAGCTAGTATGCACTGCAGAGAGTAGTGGTTAATGATTCTTACTCTGAATGGTCTAAGGATATCAGTGGTGTACCCCAAGGTTCAGTTTTGGGACCCTTACTTTTTAATATCTTTAAAAATGATATAGGATCTGGAATTAAAGGTATTGTTTCAGTCTTTGCAGATGACACCAAGCTATGCAGTAAAATAATGTCCTTACAGGATTTCTCCAACTTACAAGCCAACCTCAATGCACTGTTTAATTGGGCAACTATGTGGCAAATGAGGTTTAATGTTGAGAAATGTAAAGTTATGCACTTGGGGGCTAAAAATATACATGCATCATACATACTTGGGGGGAGTACAACTGGGAGAATCAATGGTGGAGAAGGATCTGGGGGTTTTGGTAGATCATAATCTTAATAATAGTAAGCAATGCCTAGCTGCGTTTTCCAAAGTGAGCAAAGTCCTTTCTCGTTTTAAGAGAGGTATGGACTCCAGAGAGAAAAATAAAATTTTGCCCCTGTACAAATCATTAGTAAGACCTCAGCTGGAATATGCAGTTCAGTTTTGGGCACCAGTTCTCAAAAAGTATATCGGGGAACTGGAGAAAGTGCAGAGAAGGGCAGCCAAACTGATAAGAGGCATGGAGGAGCTCAGCTATGAGGAAAGATTAGAGGAACTGAATGTGTTCCCTCTTGAGAAGAGGATATTAAGGGGGAATATGATCAACATGTACAAATACATAAGGGGTCCATATAGTGAATTCAATTCAGTGTTGAGTTATTCACTTTAAGGTAAACACAGAGGACAAGGGGAAACTCTTTATGACTAGAGGAAAAGAGATTTCATCTCCAAATACGGAAAGGTTTCTTCATAGTAAGAGCTGTAAAAATTTGGAATAGACTCCCTCCAGAGGTGGTTCTGGCCAACTCAGTAGATTGCTTTAAAAAAATGCCTGGATTCTTTCCTAAATGTACATATTATACCTGGATACTAACATTCATAGGAAAAGTTGATCCAGGAAAATCCGATTGCCTCTCAGGGGATCGGGAAGGAATTTTTTCCCCTGCTGTAGCAAATTGCTAGAGTTTTTCGCCTTCCTCTGGATTAACTGTGGGTGAAGGATTGTGTATATAGGATTGTATGATTTTTCTTTTATTGGTTAAACTAGATGGACTTGTGTCTTTTTTCAACCTGACTAACTATATAAGCTGCCATACTTTGATTATATAAAGTTATTTTATGTTGTATTAGAAATCTACTGAAAAAGAAGAGTAGGGGGTAGAGGGGACTGCAGAGTGGTAAGGTGGTTAGGGAAGAATAGTGAGAACATGGGTAGGTGGGCGGGCGTGAGGCAGAGCAGTAGTGGTGGGAATAGAGTTTTGGGGGTTTAGCAGAGTGGTGAAGAGGGCTAGCAGAATTGTAAGCAGGGGGCAGCAGAATGGTCGGAGTAGGATTTTGTCGGGCGTGGAAGAGTGAGTTTGACACTTGCGCTCCTTAAAGACCCCTCAAGCATGCAGTAATATTCTTCACAGTATTGGGCATTCTGTACTGCCACTTCCTCTATCACCCAAGCACAGGATCTCTATACCATATTCTGGTGTCAAAAATGTGGCAGCAAAATCCCACCCATGTGCAGTGGTGGCTGCTCTTTACTGCCAGGGCAGTGGCCTTCGAGAGCACTGGAGTAAAACTCCATCCCACACACCCAATATTTAATGCATATGTGTAGGCATATATAGAATGCTACTGCACAGCCTTGGGGAAATGCAACAGAAAAAAAGAGCAATACATGGGATACACATAGAGAATTACATGTATACATATTATCATATTGATAGACCGAACCCTGACATCATCTTGAAGAATTCCAGAAGAGGAAACATATTCCTTTAAGAAAGCCCTTACAAAGTAACATTTTTAATTTAAATTGAGCAAACATTTATATTTCTTACCACCTATAGTAGTGATTATTCTATATCTTTATTGTGAACATGGATTATGATTTTCAAATTGAAAACAAGGGGGAAAGAGAAAATTACAGTTTTCTTCCTGTATTTTTCTTGTAACATAACTATAGGATATTTATTATATATATTATATTATATTAAATTATATTATATTATAGTATATTATATACAGTATATATAATTTATCGGATTAGAGGAGACACAAAGGTGGCTAGATTTTCTGAAATATTCTACGCATGTCTTGCTCAGGGAATGACAGTCTGACTTCAGTGCAAGGCTGAAGAGGGAATTCTCTAAATTTTATTATATCAGAGGAAACCCTGCAGGAAGCAAGAGATGAAGAGAGATACTCAGCAGCATCATTAAACTATTTCTGTCGTTCTTTTCAGGAATCATCAATTTCCTCCCTACCAACATGAATTGCTGATTTAATAAATAAGTCAGCCTGTATCCCATAGTTAGCACTGCACGTTTATTTTCACTTTGTTGTGCAAGCACCTATAATTAAAAAACCATGGGCAATATGACTTTGCTTTGTTCTTATAATCTCATTTAACCTGTCAAGACCTCCCCATTGGCCAAGTAAGCCTGCTGCAGTCTGTGAGCAAACTTCCATAGTGGTTAAAAACACACTGCTGCTTGTAAGATGTGTAAATGTGCGCCATTCTTCAGAATTTCCAAGTATAAAGCTGGAGCAACAGTGCCTCCATGTGGCAGCACATTATATTTACTGACTGACCATAAGTTTAGGGAATGACAAACTGTATTTATCTAGCCCCATAAAGCTTATATTTTGAAATGTATTGTTTTATGTGCTGCTATTCATTGTAACTTAAATTATTAGAATAAGCAAGGCTTGCATAAAGTTTACTTCAGCTATTATATTTCACTCTAAGGTCATCTTTTGGCTATATAAGCAAGTTATTGAGCCAACTTTTAACTAACATCTGTTTGCGCCGTTTTGGTCATATATTTTTAGACTACAAAGCAATCAATATGCATGTAAATATGGCATTTTCAATAGTTTATATAATCTCAGTTTTTGGATCATTTCCATGTATTAGATGTTCACAGTATTATTATTCTAGTGGTTTTCGGGGCTGGATTTTTTGACCCCTAGATTTCATTTACCACAAAGTTCTATACTCATGAAATAATATAATATGTATGCTATAATGGGTTAAAGGAACACTCAATTTTTAAAGCTAAACTGATATGATTACTACACATAATATTGAAGTTATTATTAAATTACCTTTAAACTTTAAGCTGAATACACCTATGGTTTCTAACACCAAAAATGTAAACCTCACTTTGTGTTTGGCTGATTAAAGAAGTCTGCACAAGGTTTGAGATGAAATCTTAGGTATCCCCAGCTATGTTCTTCGCAGGAGCATTTAGATGTTCCTATTAGACCTGGGGCATCTCTGAGCACGCAGATTCCAATGTTGAGAGACTGGTGGATACAATGAAGAAGACATTGGATCAAATCTAAGACTATAATCTAGATTATAATCTTAGTCTAACATAATCCGAACAAAAAGCAGTTGGTCTAAAAACTGTGATGACAAGATAAATAATAATGGGATAGAAAAAAAAAAACTAAAAAACATACAATGTACAATCTTTATTTGTCAAAAATATGGCTCAGGGCACTCAGAAGAAGACCTGGGGCATGTGCCTGGTCTAGTAACAACCATAACTCTTAGGTTTACAGCAGAAAGTCTTTTGCTTTTCATCTACAGAGCAGAATCAGGTAAGAAAATGTTCACATGTTCAAATGTTAACATCTTGCCAATGTGTTCAGTACAGTGATACCTGGGTTTGCGAGTAACGCGGTATACGAGCGTTTTGCAAGACGAGCTATATTTTTTTTTTAAATCCTGACTTGATTTGCGATCGCTGTCTCGCAAGATGAGCAGGACTCAAGCCGCTGGTGTATGTATTACCGTATTCGGCCAGAAGTCCGGGGGCGCTGGAAAACTCGAAGATGCTCAAAGACACTCCCACCTGCGTGGGGCGGGCGTAACCTGCATCAGAGCACCCGAAAGTGGCAACAGTTCCTGAGTGTTTCCGAGCGTCTCCGAATGCTACCAGCACCCACGTACCTCTGGCCACATACAGTACTGCATACACCAGCAGTGGTTGTGGAAAGAATCATCTGAGTTTCCATTATTTCTTATGGGGAAACTCACTTTGGTATACGAGTGCTTTGGATTACAAGCATGCTTCTGGAACGAATTATGCTCATAATCCAAGGTATTGGTTTCTTCTATCTCTTTGGGACACTATTTGTAAGATCTTTATGTTTCAATTTCTGGACATGCACACCTGCTGATGCCACTTTTTGGGGTTGCCTCCCTTCTTGCTCAATGTTTTTTTAATTTATTTATATTATAGCGTAGGTAATAGGGATGCAGGAACAACCAAGAAAGTAGGATTGATCCCAGCAGGTATGCAGGAGGAGTGAAGAAACTAACACCAACATGATTTATAAGGATGTGGACATAAAGCGCACAGAGTCATGGTTTCATCATTACACAGACATAGTGCAAAGACTGTTGAAATAGACAAGAAAAAAAATATGGTCTGACTACTACCTATATCTAAAATATTACTTTGCAATGGACGCACCCTTTAAGCCCTATGTTGTCTTGTAAAAGCTCCAGACTCTAAATGTGAGTAATTATAGATGTTAGATGAAAAATTGCTAGCAGGAAGTTTTTATGGAAAATACTCTGTATGCCTATTCTGCCTTAAATGCTTTTTCCCTTCTGCTAGCAATTTATTTCGCCTGTACAATAGACCTACATGCGCCATTCAATGTACAAGCTTGGCGTACTGGGGAAAAGCACCAGTTGCTGGAATGAAGAGGTGTCAGACTCCGGGTGCAAGAAAGGGTGGTGCAGCAGTGGCGGGGGTGGGGGGTGGAGTGGGGGACAGTGTGGATGTGCATCACTGGCAGAGGGCAGTTTGGGAGGTTAATTTGCCATAATGAAAATATACTGTGCACAGCCATAATGCCAGGGGGAAAATATGCTGTGCAGAGGCCTAGTGACCACTTTTAGATTTGTTTCCGCTTTAATTTCTCTGGGTAACTTGATACAGTCCCAGCCAACAGATCGTAAGGATGGACAGATTAGAAAACCCTGATGGATCACTACTGTCTCCCGAGGGTTGAGCCAGATCCAGGATTGCCTGTAGTGTGTAAGCCACTTGGCTATTCTCTTCTCATATGCCTTTGCCCTCCTCCCTTGCAGCACTGGGGTCCCTGGTTTGAATCCTGGCCATCTGCATGGAGTTTGCGGGTTCTCCCTGTGCTTGTGTGGGTTTCCTCCAAACTCATGCTGGTAGGTAATTGTCTGCTGTCTACATTGGCCCTAATTTGTGAGATAGGCACCTTGTGGGCAGGTACTGATGTGAATGTACATTGCTGTGTAAATTGATGGTGCTATATAAATACCTATAAAAATAAAAAAATGACATGACTTGTAAGACTTAAGTGTTTATGCTTAGGGCTGGAGCTAAAAAAAATAAATAAATAGGAGAAGGTCAGATTGTGCAAGCGCTTGTAACCATCCTTGGATATCTAGGTCAGCTAAAAGCTTTACTCGCTTCTGATTGCCGGAGCTGATTGGAATGAGTCCAGGTAAAGTGTTTAGAAGGATACTGTCTTTCTACAACATCTTTATTCTGTGTTTTCATTGCTGTACATATGTTTTCTGATAATCCGCTAAGGGCATATGCTGCATAAAAAGCATTTTATGGCTCCTGGCATCGAAGGATTTGAATCAACCAGTTAGGAGGAGAAACATCTTATTTTTTACTTTCAT
Source organism: Aquarana catesbeiana (assembly GCF_042186555.1). NCBI lineage: Eukaryota > Metazoa > Chordata > Amphibia > Anura > Ranidae > Aquarana > Aquarana catesbeiana. The sequence continues at coordinate 250,635,782 of NC_133324.1, read as the reverse complement.
CACAAAGGTTATCCACTTGTTATCAAGGTTATCTAGTGTCCAGATTTACTACTCCTATCGTGCTGTACTTGGATTTTGCCATAAAACTGGAGTACTCTTGTAAAATTTCTCACTTGTCTCCTGGGAGCTGCACTGCTTTTCACCTTTCATTAAAAGAAAAATAAATGATGTCACGGTGGTCTTTTAACCTTTTATGATCAAAGGTCGTTGAAGCCTGGATACCCAGAGCAAATGTAGCAGCGTTAGTATGCTTCAATTACCTTCATGGTATACGTTTATGAACATATACCTTATTTCTTTGGTACATTGTTTAAATATGTTTTTTTATTATAACCTGACAAATAAACACAAATGTAAAAAAATAAATAGCAGTTTTTGATCAAACTTGAAAAAACTGTGTACTTATTTTTTACACATGATATTGCACTGTGACAGTGAGAGCCTGCTGCCTTCAGCTATCACTGTGCCTTTCTCCGCGCAAAGCCAAACCTGGCGGGTTTGTTTGTAATTTAAACTCATTTCCTAACTATGATTGGCTATGATTGGTATCACATAATAAGGAATCACACTGATTGGTTCTTGATCATGTGTTTGTATTACATCAGTATATAAAAAAAAAGTGTTGATGACCTTTAATACAATGGCCATTAGACATCTTTTGCCGCGTACACATGAGCGGACTTTTTTACTGGACTTGTCCTACGGACCGAGTCCGGCGGACAATTCGACCGTGTGTGGACTTCATCGGACCTGCAGCAGACTTTTTCGGTCGAAAATCTGACCGACTTTAGATTTGGAACATGTTTCAAATCTTTACGTTGGAACTCCGCCGGACCCAGTTCCTTTAGAAAAGTCCGTTCGTCTGTATGATAGTCCGACGGACGAAAACCGACGCTAGGGCAGCTATTGGCTACTGGCTATCAACGTCCTTATTTTAGTCCGGTCGTACCTCATCACGTACAAATCCGTCAGACTTTGGTGTGATTGTGTGTAGGCAAGTCCATTTGTTCCGAAAGTCCGTCGGAAGTCCGCCCAAAGTCCGTCGGATAGACCGTTGGACCAGTCCAGTCGAAAAGTCTGCTTGCTGTCAAACACTGGACCCAAACATAACTGTAGCTCTGTAAATAAAAATCATCAAAAGTCTGACCTTTTGACATATTTGACGCATGGTATTTATGGTACTATACTATCCATCTAGAGTTGGTAGACAGAAATGAAACCCTATGGACACTGATTTTGGAACCCAATTAAAAAGGGTTATGCACATGTGGGAATGGCTACCAATCTTTTCAAGATAAAAGCCCAACAGCACAAGCCGAAAGACAATAGACAACACTAGAAGCCACTCTGCAAGAGAGAGAAAGATTGCTAAGACTAAAAACCCATTTTCCTGCAATCGTTGGAATCCTGTTTGCTATGGAAATCATGCACCAGCTATAACAGAAGCTGGTACAGAAGTGACCTTTGGTTTATCCCTATTGTATTTACTAGGAAAGAATAGGTAGCATGTGCATGTATGCATATTTGTAGCACTCTGTCTTGTATTGTATTCCTGTAACTGTATAGGCAGTATTCCTGTGTACAAAAGATGCATAATACTGGGTCATTTCCTTGACTTTACTGCCAGAGTTAGACACATAGTAAGCATTAGCAAAACAGCTGACCTGATTCTGGCTGTACTTATAACAATATGATTCAATATAACAATTATTTAAATTACATAATTGTATCATTGAGAAGTTGACCGCAATAAATAGTTCAACTGAACAATTAATTTCAACCTTAACATTATTTAAAACAGCCAGAACTATAATCATTTTTATTTTTTACAAGTCAGAATAGGAAGACAAAAACTAACAATTTAGTCCAGGTAGTTTTTTTCCTGTTTGGCTTATTGTGCATTTAAATCTGCCCTGAGAATGCTGAGGATTTCTTTTATCACATGAAATGTTTTCTCTACTTTTGTGCAGAAATGCTTGCAATATACATTCAATTCTGTTCTTCCTTTTGAGACCACTAGTATGTGAAAGTAAGCAATCCTTCACCATCCAAAAACAAATTTTTGAAAGGTGAAGACATGAATACATTCTTTTCCTATTATGTGAAAGAGCTTGTAATAGTTATGTCTGTAAACCCCACACCTGTACTGTATTTGTTATTTATGTAATGGAGTTCTGCAGCTTACTACTGTGTGTTCCTATTGGAGGCAACAGAATAGTTGTTTTCCTTTTATGAGATGAATGTACAAAAAAAGTTACATTTTTGTAAAAAAAAATCCTGTTATGCTGCCTTAGTTTGAAATGTTCTGTACTAACACCCTTTTACATATTTCGCCAAGAATGTTATCAAAATATTTTACATAAATTATATTATGAAAACTAGCACACCCATCTTGGCACAGAAAAAACTGTAGTGATGGATACAATCAAGTATATGGCACATCAGAGGGGGGACAATAAACAGTTGCTGGGTACAGACCAGGGGTGTAAAACTCGGTTTCATTGTGGGATGCATCAGCGTTATGGTTGCCCTCAAAAGGACTGGTTCTAAAAGACTAGTGTAGCGTCCCCATAAGGGCCACTGATGAATGTGGTTGTCTCCCACCCTACACAGCCAGGCACATGAATTTCAAGTCGCTCAGAGACAAGAAACAGTCCTTGCAGCTTTGTTTTGTTTTTTTATTAGGGGATTGGATGGGGAAGGGTGCATATGGGATGCCCATTTGATCAATGAAACTCTGTAGGGACTTGAACTATATACACTCCAATATATACATTCTCTCCTCTTCTACTTCCAGCACACACTTGCTTGCAGACTATCACTCCCAGAACCAGCTAGCACAGGTGTCAGGTCCAGCACGATCTCAGCTGGGTCTGGTTAAAGTCCCTTTGCAGGCAGGGACAGCGGGCCCCTCCATTTAAATGCATGTGCTTCTATTGTTGGAGAAATTAGAGTTTAGGTCCACGGAAAATGGGGTGCCTTGCTGGAGCTCTGTGGCTTACGCATGTATTTGCAAATGTGTGCAACTAAACCCCTGTTTTTAACACATACTGCTGGTCAGGTCAATTTGGTTGGTCGCAATAGGGGATATTACTGCGCTAACTCAATTAGTGAAGAAAAATGAACAGCTGCTACATAAGAATGTGACAAAAATTCAATGCAAAAGATCAGTGAAAAATGTAGCGCTAAAAATATAAAACAATAAACATTGAACAATATATCAAGTATTGTGTGTAAATAATAAAAACTTTGTGATAAAAATCAATCTCAAATATAATGAATATAGATATCACATGTACATAATGAGTAGAAGCACAGGTGAGAAAGTCCCAAAGGTGAAACAATCCTATGGTAAACATATATGGAGTCCACCACAAAAAGATGTTGCTCAGAAGTGGGGTACAATGGCCTCAGCAGGCCTGTAGAGCATCAGGGATAGTGTGTCCTCCACCCGAGAAAAGGGGTATACACTCTTACTGAAAATAGTGGACTCGAATGTCAGCGACAATGAGTCAATCAAGCGAGGATAGCCCGATCAACAGTTTTCCAAAACTATCCAGGGAATCCAAAGAGCTCCAAGAATGAATCCAGGGAATCACGCAGGTAACCGTGAGGCTGGAACTCAGATGTTAAGCAGCCAGACTGGAAAGCCAAAAACTCTGATTACAAGATCACATTGGACATCAAAAGAAGTCACAGCAGGGCGGAAAAAAGGTTACGCGTTTCACACTACAGACAGTGCTTAATCGTTAGCTATGATTAAGCACTGTCTGTAGTGTGAAACACGTAAGCTTTTTTCCGCCCTGCTGTGACCTGTATTTTAGATGACACTTTTTTAAATAAAAGGCAAAAAAATATTTTTTGGAGTGCGGCTGTCCAGAACTTCTTTTGATGTCCAATTGTTATATGCATTGCTAGCACCTGGGCTTCTTAACTGGAGGTGAGGCTTTTTATTTTTATTTCTCTCTGACCCACCTGGAGCAGTGATGCCTTCTCCCTACAAGATCACATTGTTGAGTCATCAAACAAGTGTAGAGTACAGGGTACAAAGTGGAGCAAATATAGAATATAGCTCACAGCATACTGTGTTGATCAATAGTGAGGGTAAGAAGAGGTATTGGACATTTTATTTTCCAATAATTTTTATTGAAGAAGTTTAGACAAGACAATGAGGTATCAATTGGTACAGGTAAATGTCAAGCAACGGTGTCACGTTTTGAGATAACAAACCTCATCCTAATCATACATCTAAGCGATATTAAAGTGGTAGTCCTCAACCAACTGCGCCCTGATGGGTAGGATGGCGGAAGAAAGCACAGGGTGCGGTGGTTGGGAACAGTGATCTGGCTCCTCCTCTAGACAGTCACATCCCCCACAGTTAGAAACACACACAAGGGAACACAATTAACCCCTTGATTGCCTCCTAGCGTTAACCCCTTTCTGCCAGTGACATTTACACAGTAATCAGTGCATTTTTATAGCACCGATCGATGTATAATTGTCAGTGTTTCCAAAAATGTGTCAAAGTGTCCAATCTTTCCGCCGCAATGTTGCAGTCCCACTAAAAAACGCAGATCACGGCCATTACTAGTAAAAAAAAAAATTAATAATAAAACTGCCATAATTATAGGCCCTATTTTCTAGACGCAATAACTTTTGCGCAAGCCAATTAATATACGCAATTTTTTACCAAAAATATGTAGAATACATATCGGCCTAAACTGAGGAAGAAATGTGTTTTTTTTATATTTTTTGGGGGGGATATTTATTATAGCAAAAAGTAAAAAATATTGTGTTTTTTTCAAAATTTTCGCTCTTTTTTTGTTTATAGCGCAAAAAATTAAAACCGCAGTGGTGATCAAATACTACCAAAAGAAAGCTCTATTTGTGGGAAAAAAGGACGTCAATTATGTTTGGGTACAGCGTCGGATGACCGCGCAATTGTCAGTTAAAGCAACGCAGTGAGATATAGCAAAAAAATGGCCTGGTCATTAAGGGGGCAAATCCATCAGGGGCTGAAATGGTTAAAAACTGGACAAAATCTCCAGTAAAAAACAAAAAGAACAACATGCTTCCATACTTAGGCTAGACTAGAAAAATGTCCTAGAAAGTCTGTTCCAAAGCGATCATGAGGAATTATTATGAGAACTAGAAGGGGGAAGAAAAAGAGTAGAATAAAGGAAAAGAAGAAGGAAGAGAAGAGATATCCGGCCGTTCACCACGTCCCAGACTGCCGGTCCATGGGCCACCCCACCCACTAAGGAAATTAGAAGTATCTAATACAGGAACTCCAGCCTTTTGCAAATCAAAGTTGTTTGTCCCAGAGGATACTAGCCAATGTTTCATTAATCGTGATCCAAGAGATCTTGTGTGTGATTAGCGCAAGGTTAATCACAGGATTTCATATTGGACCACTTTCTGTTAGATTTGGAACATTCATTATTCACTGAATACATAGTCCGCCTGGTTAACAACTGCTTAGATGTAAACAACATAGAGAATACATTGGCTTCACGGTATGAGTTTTTTCTGTTCAACCCAGTGACAAAACTATCAGCTCCGGTCAGAGCCCCTGTACGAACGATGATCTTTTATGTTCTGACAGAACACTCCCCCTACCCCCCGCCAGGACACTCTCATCAGCGCACTCTGCCATTGGCTGGGAGCGCTGATCAGGGGACGGTTGGCTGCTGGTTTTCCAGCATGCTCATCCGACAGAATCCATCCAAACGGCCGGCCTCTGTCTGACCAGCTGCCATACACAGTGGCCAAATGTCGGACAGTTTTTATTGAACCAGCCGAGGTCGCCTGGCATTCGGCCCATGTATACGGGGCTTAAGTCAGTGACAGTCACTGTATTGAAAAATAGACCTAATGTTGGCATTGTAACTTGTGCTAAACATAAATTTGACTGAAATTTCCAAAAATCTGATTCTTTTTCAATCTTTATTGATCACTAAATGTTAGCACTGCAAACACTGAACAGCTGAAGCCTTTAATTACTAAACACACTTTTTCAAGTAGATTCGTATGCATGAGATGGATGTGAGTTGTGTATGGCTGACTGTGGTGGACACCGGTGTCTCATTAAGACTTTCTTAATTTTAACTATTTGTGTTGGAGGAGGGTATTTATATATACATAGTTTTTCTACATAATTAATATATATGGTGGATATCAAATAAAGATTATTAGTCCTTAAACCGGTGTATCCTCTTTGAAGAATTTCTTTGGGAATCTTCCCTATTTTTTGTGTAAACACTGAACAGCTTCTATAATGGTGTGGGAGCTGGGTAACCTATTATTATTGTAAATTTTTTGGAGCTGGGGATGATGAGAGGACAGGGAGACCTGATTTAATAGGAAGAGATTAGTGTAGGTGATTTTCTGAACTGCGCTTGAGTTTTGTCTAATGTGGTGGGATAGTACACTCTTCTGACTCTCATATTTACAGAACTTTATCAAAACCAGCAGTCATTTTAATAACTAATATCTATTTTTAGTGTTTTTTTTATTATGTTTAGTTTGGGGTTTATTTGATGGAAGCAGGCACTTGTTGCTTACTGTCCTTTCCTGAGATGCCTTTTTTTCTCAATACCTTTATGCATTGTTGTAAAAGCCAAAGTAGATATGGATTAAGTAGGGAATAGTTAAAGGGTAACTCCACTTTCATGGGAAAAAAATAGCAAATAAAAAAAAAAAAAATAATAATATAGTGCATACAATTGTGGCACAAGTCATATTGTAATTGAATGTTATTTAACCACTTGCCGACCGCCTCGCGACGATGTACGTCGGCAGAATGGCACGGGCAGGCAGAATCACGTACCTGTACGTGAACTGCCTCCCGTGGTCGGGGGGTCCGATTGGACCCCCCTCCCGGTGCCCGAGGCGGTCGGCTTATGTCTGGCAGCGATCAGACGTGAGGGGGAGGCCATCCATTCGTGGCCCCCCCCTCGCGATCGCTCCCAGCCAATGAGAATCTTCCTCTGCCTCTGTAATGTAAACAGAGGCAGAGGAAGTGATGTCATCTCTCCTCGAGCCTTTTTTTTTGTTCCGGCGCCGAGGAGAGAAGACATCAAGTAAGTGCACCAACACTACACTTCGAGTAGAACAAGCCAGGCACACTTTTCACCCCCCAGTCACCCCCCGATCACCCCCCTGTACCCCCTGTCACACTGACACCAATAGCAGTTTTTTTTTTTGCATTGGTGTCAGTTTGTGACAGTTATAAGTGTTAGGGCAGTTAGGGTTAGCCCCCTTTAGGTCTGGGGTACCCCCCTTTAGGTCCAGGGTACCCCCCCTAACCCCTCCAAATAAAGGTTAACCCCTTAATCACCCCCCATCGCCAGTGTCACTAAACGATCGTTTTTCTGATCGCTGTATTAGTGTCACTGGTGACGCTAGTTAGGGAGGTAAGTATATAGGGTCGCCGTCAGCGTTTTATAGCGACAGGGACCCCCATATACTACCTACTAAAGGTTTTAACCCCCTGATTGCCCCCCAGTTAACCCTTTCACCAGCGATCACCATATAAGTGTTACGGGTGACGCTGGTTAGTTAGTTTGTTTTTTATAGTTTATAATATAGTTTAGGGCACCCGCCGTTTATTACCTTATAAAGGTTTAACCCTCTAATGGTGATATAAGTTACGTTTTTAGGGTCAGATAAGGTCTGCGTCGCCCCAGGCAGCGTCAGGTTAGCGCCAGTACCGCTAACACCCACGCACGCAGCATACACCTCCCTTAGTGCTATAGTATCTGAATGGATCAATATCTGATCCGATCAGATCTATACTAGCATCCCCAGCAGTTTAGGGTTCCCATAAACACAGTGTTAGCAGGATCAGCCCAGATACCTGCTAGCACCTGCGTTTTGCCCCTCGGCCCAGCCCACCCAAGTGCAGTATCGATCGATCACTGACACTTACAAAACACTAAGCACACATAACTGCAGCGTTTGTAGAGTCAGGCCTGATCCCTGCGATCGCTAACAGTTTTTTGGTAGCATTTTGAATCAGTCGCTAACAGTCAGGAGCTTTTTTACCTGTGAGTCTCACTAGTGTACCCCTAAATTTAGAGCCCAAAATGGCAAATCGAAAGTACACTAGTGAAGAGGCCTACACGTTTCTGAGCATGACAGATAATGAAGAGGAAGTCACTCATCTGTCAGATTCAGGCTCAGAATACGATCCTGTAGAGGACAGCGGCTCCATGACAGATAGCTCTGGTGACGGAGTTGTGGTCCCTGCTAAGGTCAGGCGTACCAGACCCCAATCTTCTTCTTCTGTCCTTGAAGTGCAAGAACCGCAGGTCTCTCGTATGGAGCAGAGCAGTACTAGCGACGCTATTCCTTCTGATGAACTGGCAAGCACCAGCGGCCTAGTACACCCTGGTCGTACATCCAGCACTGCAGTATCACGTGGTGACGTGGCGAGTCCCATAAGTGCAGTTCAAGCTGGCGAGGTGGCAAGCACTAGTAGTGTCCTGCTGCCACCAAGAAGACAAACACAGGCCCGTCGTGCCCATAGTGCCCTTCTGCTGCATTCGCCAATCCGAATTGGGAACCCACCACTTCTGCAGCACCCGTACTTCCCCCATTCACTGGCCAGATCTCTATAGATCTATTGTGGACCAAAGCAATTTATACACTGGTCAACACATCGCCGCTAATCCCCAGTCCTCCCTTGCCAGAGATTGGAGACCAATTACGGTCTCCGAATTTAAGATCTTTTTGGGCTTTTCCCTCAACATGGGCATAAATAAAAAGAGTGAGTTGCGGTCATATTGGTCCACTGACCCAATTTACCACATGCCCGTGTTCTCTGCTTCCATGGCCAGGGCACGATACGAGCAGATTTTGCGGTTCATGCACTTCAATGAACTCTGTCGTCCTCGTGGAGACCCTGGATACGATCGGCTCTACAAAATTCGGCCCCTCGTAAACCACTTCAACCAGCGTTTTGCAGACTTGTTTACTCCCCATCAAGTTGTCTGCGTTGATGAGTCCCTGATTAAATTTTCTGGCCGCTTGTCATTCAAACAGTACCATCCCAGCAAGCGTGCCAGATACGGGGTCAAGATAAATAAGCTCTGTGACAGGGCCACAGGCTATACATGTAGATTTATGGTTTACGAGGGCAAAGATAGTCACGTAGAGCCGACAAACTGCCCTGACTACATAGGAAGCGCTGGCAAGATAGTGTGGGACTTGGTGTCACCCTTATTCGGAAAGGGGTACCACTTGTACGTGGACAATTATTACACGAGCGTGCCACTTTTTAGTCACCTTTTTGATCAACAGATTGGAGCATGTGGCACCGTGCGACCTAATCACTGGGGCTTTCCCCAGCGGCTTGTAGATTCCCATCTTAGGCTGGGGGAGAGAGCCTGCTTGCAGTGTAATAACTTGCTCGCTATGAAGTGGAGAGATAATAAGAATGTTTTCGTTCTTACCTCCCTTCATGCAGACACGACAGTCCAAATTACTACGGCGACTGGTGTTGTGGAGAAACCCCTCTGTGTCCACAAATATAACCAAAATATGGGAGGGGTGGACCTCAACGACCAGTTGTTGGCGCCGTACCTAGTTGCCCGTAAGGCCAGACGCTGGTACAAAAAAGTGTCTGTTTATTTATTTCAATTGGCTTTGCTGAACGCTCATGTGCTATACAGGGCTTCAGGACGGACTGGATCCTTCCTTAAATTCCAGGAAGAGATCATCAGAGCCCTTCTGTTTCCAGACGGTGCTCCACCTCACCTTCCCCAACAAAATGCAGTAAGCCGGCTGCATGAGAGGCATTTTCCTTATGTCCTCTCGAGTACCCCTACCCAACGAGCCCCCCAAAGAAGATGTCGTGTCTGTAGCAAGCGCGGATTTAGGCGTGACACCCGGTATTATTGTCCCTCCTGTCCTGACAATCCTGGTCTATGCATTGGTGAATGTTTTGAACGCTACCATACACTAGTTGAGTTTTAGCATAGGGTACAGCATTACACAGACTAGGACACACTTTCACAGGGTCTCCCAAGATGCCATCGCATTTTGAGAGACCCAAACCTGGTACCAGTTACAAAAGCTAAAGTTACTAAAAAAAGTGTAAAAATAAATAAATAAATAAATAAATAAAATAAAAACACAAAAAAAAATAAAATAAAAAAAAACAAAAATAGTTGCCCTTTTATTATTCTCTCTCTCTCTCTATTCTCTCTCTATTGTTCTGCTCTTTTTTACTGTATTCTATTCTGCAATGTTTTATTGTTATTATGTTTTACCATGTTTGCTTTTCAGATATGCAATTTTTTTATACTTTACTGTTTACTGTGTTTTGTTGGTAACCATTTTTTTGTTTTCAGGTACGCCATTCAGCTGCAGAGCGGATTTATCTATCTTGACAGCAACAGCCTTTGCTTCCACGATACATAAAGCCGTGACTCCAGCGCTGTCGGAGGTGATTTCACCACCACAGTTACATACTCCAGCATATATGCTGAAGCGTGGGGGCAGCAGTGGGTGGAGGAGTGATTTGCTCCTGCCTTTTGTGGGAGGATGCCCCCATGCTTCGGCATATATATATTTTAGGCACAGGTTGAGTTAAATGTTTTATTTTTTACTATGTTTTTTTTTTATTTGCTTTGCAGGTATGGTAAGTCTTACTGTTATACTGTAACGTTACTTTGTTTTATTGTTAACCATCATTTGCTTAGCAGGTACGCCATTCAGTTGCAGAGCGGATTCATTTATCTTGACAGCAACAGCGTTTGCTCCCACGATACATAAAGCCGTGACTCCAGCGCTGTCGGAGGTGATTTCACCACCACAGTTACATACTTCAGCATTAATGCCGAAGTGTGGGGGCAGCAGAGGGCGGAGGAGCGATTTGCTCCTAACTTTTGCGGGAGGATGCCCCCATGCTTCGGCATATATATACGGTGCATGTATGCCCATCATTAGAAGTGGGTTGATGAAGGGAGGTATTCTAATGGTGGGCATACCCACCGATCAATCTCTTTTTTTCGTTCAGCCCACAGGCTGCATGAAAAAAAGTTTACAATATATGCCCAACAAGGACCAGCAACGTACTGGTATGTTGCTGGACTTTGAGTGGTTATACCAGAATGATGCCTGCAGGTTTAGGTATCATCTTGGTATCATTCTTTTCAGCCAGGGGTCGGCTTTCATGTAAAAGCAATCCTAGCGGCTAATTAGCCTCTAGACTGCTTTTACAAGCAGCGGGAGGGAATCCCCCCCCACCGTCTTCCATGTTTTTCTCTGGCTCTCCTGTCCCAACAGGGAACCTGAGAATGCAGCCGGTGATTCAGCCAGCTGACCATAGAGGTGATCAGAGACCAGAGTGGCTCCAAACATTATTATGGCCTAAGAAACCGGAAGCTACAAGCATTTCATGACTTAGATTTCGCCGGATGTAAACAGCGTCATTGGGAAATTGTGAAAGCATTTTATCACACCGATCTTGGTGTGGTCAGATGCTTTGAGGGCAGAGGAGAGATCTAGGGTCTAATAGACCCCAGTTTTTTCAAAAAAGAGTACCTGTTACTACCTATTGCTATCATAGGGGATATTTACATTCCCTGAGATAACAATAAAAATTATAAAAAAAAAAAAAAAAATGAAAGGAACAGTTTAAAAATAAGATAAAAAAGCAAAAAAATAATAAAGAAAAAAAAAAAAGCACCCCTGTCCCCCCCTGCTCTCGTGCAAAGGTGAACACAAGCATCGGTCTGGCGTCAAATGTAAACAGCAATTGCACCATGCATGTGAGGTATCACCGCTAAGGTCAGATCGAGGGCAGTAATTTTAGCAGTAGACCTCCTCTGTGAATCTAAAGTGGTAATCTGTAAAGGCTTTTAAAGGCTTTTAAAAATGTATTTAGTTTGTCGCCACTGCACGTTTGTGCGCAATTTTAAAACATGTCATGTTTGGTATCCATGTACTCAGCCTAAGATCATCTTTTTTATTTCATCAAACATTTGGGCAATATAGTGTGTTTTAGTGCATTAAAATTTAAAAAAGTGTGTTTTTTCCCAAAAAATGCGTTTGAAAAATCGCTGCGCAAATACTGTGTGAAAAAAAAAATTAAACACCCACCATTTTAATCTGTAGGGCATTTGCTTTAAAAAAAATATATAATGTTTGGGGGTTCAAAGTAATTTTCTTGCAAAAAAAAATTATTTTTTCATGTTAACAAAAAGTGTCAGAAATGGCTTTGTCTTCAAGTGGTTAGAAGAGTGGGTGGTGTGTGACATAAGCTTCTAAATGTTGTGTATAAAATGCCAGGACAGTTCAAAACCCCCCCAAATGACCCCATTTTGGAAAGTAGACACCCCAAGCTATTTGCTGAGAGGCATGTAGAGTCCATGGAATATTTTATATTGTGACACAAGTTGCGGGAAAAAGACACATTTTTTTTTTTTTTGCACAAAGTTGTCACTAAATGATATATTGCTCAAACATGCCATGGGAATATGTGAAATTACACCCTAAAATACATTCTGTTGCTTCTCCTGGGTACGGGGATACCACATGTGTGAGACTTTTTGGGAGCCTAGCTGCGTACGGGACCACGAAAACCAAGCACCGCCTTCAGGCTTTCTAAGGGCGTAAATTTTTGATTTCACTCTTCACTGCCTATCACAGTTTCGGAGGCCATGGAATGCCCAGGTGGCACAAACCCCCACCCCAATTTTTTGGAAAGTAGATACCCCAAGCTATTTGCTGAGAGGTATAGTTAGTATTTTGCAGACCTTGCTTTTTGTCACAAAGTTTTGAAAATTAAAAAAAGAAAAAAAAAATGTTTTTTCTTGTCTTTTTTTCAAAAAACATTTTCAAAAACAAATGAGAGCTGCAAAATACTCACCATGCCTCTCAGCAAATAGCTTGGGGTGTCTACTTTCCAAAATGAGGTCATTTGGGGGGGGGGTTGTGCCATCTGGGCATTTTATGGCCTTCAAAACTGTGATAGGTAGTGAGGAGTGAATCAAAAATTTACGCCCTTAGAAATCCTGAAGGTGGTGCTTTGTTTTCGGGGCCCCGTGCGCAGCTAGGCTCCCAAAAAGTCCCACACATGTGGTATCTCCGTACTCAGGAGAATCAGCAGAATGTATTTTGGGGTGCAATTCCACATATGCACATGGCCTGTGTGAGCAATATATCATTTAGTGACAACTTTGTGCAAAAAAAAAATGGTCACTTTTTCCGCAACTTGTGTCAAAATATAAAATATTCCATGGATTTAACATGCCTCTCAGCAAATAGCTTGGGGTGTCTACTTTGGAAAATGGGGTCATTTGGGGGGGTTTGTGCCATCTTGGCATTTTATGGCCTTAAAAACTGTGATAGGTAGTGAGGAGTGAAATCAAAAATTTACGCCCTTAGAAATCCTGAAGGCGGTGCTTGGTTTCGGGGCCCCGTGCGCGGCTGGCTCCCAAAGAGTCCCACACATGTGGTATCCCCGTACTCAGGAGAAGCAGCAGAATGTATTTTGGGGTGTAATTCCACATATGCCCATGGCCTGTGTGAGCAATATATCATTTAGTGACAACTTTGTGCAAAAAAAAAAAAAATTGGTCACTTTCCCACAACTTGTGTCAAAATATAAAATATTCCATGGACTCAACATGCCTCTCAGCAAATAGCTTGGGGTGTCTACTTTGCAAAATGGGGTCATTTGGGGGTGGTTTGTGCCATCTTGGCATTTTATGGCCTTCAAAACTGTGATAGGTAGTGAGGAGTGAAATCAAAAATTTACGCCCTTAGAAATCCTGAAGGCGATGCTTGGTTTTGGGGCCCCGTACGCGGCTGGCTCCCAAAGAGTCCCACACATGTGGTATGCCCGTACTCAGGAGAAGCAGCAGAATGTATTTTGGGGTGTAATTCCACATATGCCCATGGCCTGTGTGAGCAATATATCATTTAGTGACAACTTTGTGCAAAAAAAAAAAAATTGGTCACTTTCCCGCAACTTGTATCAAAATATAAAATATTCCATGGACTCAACATGCCTCTCAGCAAATAGCTTGGGGTGTCTACTTTCCAAAATGGGGTCATTTGGGGGGGGGGTGTGTGCCATCTTGGCTTTTTATGGCCTTCAAAACTGTGATAGGTAGTGAGGAGTGAAATCAAAAATGTATGCCCTTAGAAATCCGGAAGGCGGTGCTTGGTTTTCGGGGCCCCGTACGCGGCTAGGCTCCCAAAAAGTCCCACACGTGTGGTATCCCCATACTCAGGAGAAGCAGCTAAATGTATTTTGGGGTGCAATTCCACATATGTCCATGGCCTGTGTGAGCAATATATCATTTAGTAACAACTTTTTGTAATTTTTTTGTCATTATTGAATCACTTGGGACAAAAAAATGTAATATTCAATGGGCTCAACATGCCTCTCAGCAATTTCCTTGGGGTGTCTACTTTCCAAAATGGGGTCATTTGGGGGGGTTTTGTACTGCCCTGCCATTTTAGCACCTCAAGAAATGACATAGGCAGTCATAAACTAAAAGCTGTGTAAATTCCAGAAAATGTACCGTAGTTTGTAGACACTATAACTTTTGCGCAAACCAATAAATATACGCTTATTGTCATTTTTTTTAACCAAAGACATGTGGCCGAATACATTTTGGCCTAAATGTATGACTAAAATTGAGTTTATTGGATTTTTTTATAACAAAATGTAGAAAATATCATTTTTTTTCAAAATGTTCGGTCTTTTTCCGTTTATAAATAAAAACAGCAGAGGTGATCAAATACCATCAAATGAAAGCTCTATTTGTGGGAAGAAAAGGACGCAAATTTCGTTTGAGTACAGCATTGTATGACCGCGCAATTAGCAGTTAAAGCGACGCAGTGCCAAATTGTAAAAAGTGCTCTGGTCAGGAAGGGGGTAAATCCTTCCGGGGCTGAAGTGGTTAAAATTACCTTTCGTTTTTATTCTGCAGCTCTGTAAATTTCTGTAACGTGAAATGCAATATGGCTACCTGGAGGTGTTCTGTACACAGGATGTGTACAGAATGCCCCCCCCCAAAAAAAACATAATTTTCTGCGTGTGTGGTTGGCTCACTGATTTTCCCAGAAGTCTGCACTAAGATACAAGTCAGATTTCAGGCATCCCCTGCAACAAAAATTTAATTTTTGCTGAGATACTCCCAATAGGAAATCACGTCTAAAGGGATGCAGAGCCTGCAATTTTCCTCATTAGAGCCCTGCAAGTGCAGCAGTTGATTGATAATTATAAAACCACTCCCATTAGATTCACTTTCCCGCATGGACACAGACAAACACACAGGGATGTGTTGTTAAAATCCTTGTATTGTACATAAATCACCCAGAGGGGAATGCTTTTTTTCTCAACAAAAGTGGAGTTACTCTTTAAAATTTCTTTAGTTTTTCTTTTTTTGCCATCTGTGTCCCACTGGTAAGATTTTGCTTCACTTTCTGTCCTGGAGCAAGAAGTGAAAAGAAATCTTCTCCACAATAAGAGACTATGACTGACAACCCAATTTAAACTTGAAATTTAAGTACATAGAATTTTTTTTCTATTTGAACTGAAACTGCAGTCCAATCAAATTTTGGCACATTTGCTCATCACTAGATAGCAGTAAAACAAAAAGCAAATATTTCTGCCCCCAATATATAGAAAGAAACAAAGGCTATTTAAAAGTATACACATATTGGATATATTTATATATCAGTATTACTATAAATGTTGCAGTACCCCTTTAAATAAGTATCTAAAACAAAAAAATCACACAATATAGTGCACTGTGACAATCCACACAAACACCAGTGAAAACAATATTATAATTATATGTAGACAGAAGAATACATCCAACGTGTATTGAATGTGTAAATGTAACAATTCTGGAAAGATGCTCACTTCAGTACCAATAGATGTTCAGGCTTCTTACCAAACCCATAGGAACCCTAAGTACTAAGAGCATAAGCACTTATGAATCTTATAAATCATTCTAGGATAGTTGATAAGACACTTTCGCAAGCGATTAACCATGAACCAAAATTCACACAATAAGAGAAATAGTTTGAAGCATTAAAATTAGCGCTGCTTGATCCCATGGGTGTGAAGACATCAGCGTGCTAAGCCCCTGTCCAGCGCGTTTCATCACAGATGACATCATCAGGGGCCAGTGCTTGGGTTTTTGCTCTGAGTGCAGAGCTTAATATGATAACATTTACATTTCAAGCTGATATGTTTTCTTGTATATTTATAATGGAATTGAAAAGACTGTACACCCCTTCGAAATAGTTGGTTTGTTTAACCACCTCAATACAGGGCACTTTCACCCGCTTCCTGCCCAGGCCATTTTTCAGCTTTCAGCACTGTTGCACTCTGAATGACAATTGCGCGGTCATGCAACACTCTACCCAGATATATTTTTATTCATTTTTTTTCACACTAACAGCTTAATTTTGGTGGTATTTAATCACTGCTGAGTTTTTTTTATTTTTTACTAAAAAAAAAAAAGAAAATAGACTGAAAATTTTGAAAAAAAAAAGTTTTTCTTAGTTTCTGTCAGTAAATTTTGTAAATATGTAATTTTTCTCCTTCATAGTCTATTTAAGCCTACTGATTGAAGCTAGAAGTGACTATTCTATTTTGATTTGAAAAAGGATTTTTGGAATTAAAAACCCCAAAATGGTCTAGGGGCAAGATTAATCATAAATACATATTATACTGATGTAGTTATATAATGTGTACATTATTCAACCTGTTCTTATTATGTTAAAAAAATCCAACCCTATTCAAGAGTTTTCCTTTTAGATTAGCAGCATCAAAGGATTGTCTTCTTGCATGCACTCCACAAAGCAACTTTAATAAAGAATTTTTCACACAGCCATATGACTTTAATATCAACTCTATTCAATACAACTTCCCCAGGAGGCAGATATTAGCAGATATCAGTCAGATATTAAAACGGCAGCATAGGAATACTCCTGCTCTGGGGGCCAGTGCCCAGCAACAAACACACAATAAAACAACAATATTATGAACCTCAGTGGTTAAACGGATATTATTAAAATGACTGTAAAGTTCAGAAACAAAAGTTCTGACAGCAGTTTATAAAGGGGTTGGGTTTATGTCCAGGTAAGGTGACTATCACATATCGCAGTGCTGTATATACTGTATGGCCAGCGTGTGTCTGCCCTAAAGTAGCAAACACACTGGAGTATTGTGACATGTAGTTATTCCAAACATATTTGCAGGAATATGCAAACGTTCGTCTTAAAATCTTGGAAGCAGGTTTTTAATTTGTTGTTTTGTTACTGATTACCCAGGTTTTTGCATAATGTACAATAATGTCCAGTTAATAGCTCTCCCCTGTGCACATTTCCAGTTAGTTATAAATTGATCATCAGCCTGTCATGTTGTCTGTCTACTGAAGTCTTTGATGACTCTATAAAAATTCAAGGCTAAATGGGAGAGAGTAATTTAAGGGGACTATAAACAGTACAACAATGCAGTGCAGGGGCCCATCAGGCATGCTGGGCACATTTCCCTGCTTCTAGTACTGTGTGCCCCAAGTCCCATCTACCACCATTTTTTTTCTCCGCCACCTAACAGATCTGCAGCATAGAGCCAAGGTGCTCTGCAGGTCTGACAGGGGGTGAGCAGAGATCAGAGATGTCCGCCCACA
Organism: Aquarana catesbeiana; assembly: GCF_042186555.1. Lineage (NCBI taxonomy): Eukaryota > Metazoa > Chordata > Amphibia > Anura > Ranidae > Aquarana > Aquarana catesbeiana. The sequence continues at coordinate 250,618,116 of NC_133324.1, read as the reverse complement.
CTCCAATCTCCCCTTGGCATGCAATGAGATCATGCACTGCTGCACACTAAACCTGTGGAGGGAATTGTGAGCACAGCAGATTTAAAATGGCTGCTTGCTGCCGGACTCCTGAGGGGCTATGTGGGCACGGGCAGTGACAGATTCAAAATAACAGACTGCATGTTTCAAATCAGCTCAGATGCTGGCTGCTTGTACACTGCCTGCCCTTGGGGAACACCAGGCTTGGTGACTGAGCCTAAGCCTGGTGAGTGAACTATAAACACATTGTGAACCGATAGAGGCCCGTCCATAGGGTGCGCACGGGGGCTGCCCCGCATCCATGCGTCCAGCCTATTCTACCAGACGCATGGTTTTCAGTGGGGATTTTTTTTTTTTTAAGCACATGATTAGAGACTGAGGCTTTAATTGGCTTCAAAAAGGGTGGGCTTGGGGTGCCCTGAGCCCACCCACTTCTGTGACAATAGCAAATTAATATATGCTATTGTCTTCCTGATTCTCCTCCCGGCCAGTCAGGAAGCAGTTCCTGAGACCTGATTGGCCAGGAAGTCTTAGGGGATCGCCGCATTCTCGTCCATCTCCCACGAGGGGGGGATCACCGCAGAGTAATTAGCAGTGGCGGTCGGTGGAAATTTTTTTGGGGGGGACAGCAAACAGTATGCCCCCCCGGAGTCAGTCGGTCAGTAGCACTTGCCCCATCACCGGCAGCTTCCCTTGCTCGGCGGCCTCCGGTTCTCCTGCTGTTCTCCTGTGGCCTCCCATTCTCCGGGTCATCACGGCAGCGGCCGCGGATTCTATTTTCTCCCTCCTCCTCCTCGGCAGCCAATCGGGAGTCTTCTCTTTTCGGCCAATCGGAAAACAGGTCTCACACCCGCTTCTGATTGGCCAGATTGAGGATCAGTGTTTTAACAGTGAATATTCATTCGCTGTTGTAATACACCTGGGTGGGATCGGAGCGCATCCTCTGCGACCCCAGCCCACCTGATTTTGAAGCCTATTAGAGCCTCTGGTTCTAATCAGCTGCCTCAAAAAAACCCAGCCCCTGTAATTCATGTGCCCGGTGCCCCGAAAGGGGCCGGATGCATGAATCTATCCATTGCATATAGGAAAGTGGAGAGAGGGGGCGGCACCCGGGGAACACCTAATGGACGGGCTGCCACTGGTAATTAGGAGTATTTTTCGAGTATAAGGATTGTGGCATATGTGAACATCATTGGCCTGCATTACTTACTCTTGACCTTTGCATTCTGTGCATCATTTACTCCTGACCCCTGTACTCTGTGAAGTATTTACTCTGGACCCATGCATCCCATGCATTACTTACTCCTGAACTCTATGTGTTACTTACCCCTGATCCCTGCATTCTGTGTCTTATTTATATAGATAAGGTGCAGTGCTGGATATGCAGAGTGCAATAAAGCACCAATCCAAATGCAGGCTGTGCAGCAGGGTCTTTCCCTGAACTGCAGTGGGGGCTGTATATAGTTTTTCTGGGTCCAAGATAGTTGCCCAAATCTCAGGAGAACACTCTGTTGATTCAGACAGAGGTTCCCCCAAGATAGCCACTAGGAGCTCATTTGTGTCCTTTGCAAGGTTCCCCTAGCACTAGATGTAACCAGTGATCATGTGATCATTGTGTTTACATCTGGAAGCAAATGCAGAAGTGTATATGCCATTTGCTCAAGCAATAATTCAACTCTCCGAGTGCATTGGCAGCTGACAGTGTGCCACGCACTCATACGTGGTTTTAACACAAAAACACTCTCTTACTCACTTTAATTTTAACAAAAAAAATAGAGATAGAGCTCATAAGGCCCCATGCACACTTAAAGTTTAGCCCCAATGCATTAGACTCCAACATTTAGGTGAAGCCAGAGGGCATATGTGCACCATCCAGCCCTAGTGCTGACAGTCTGTAAAAAAATCTATGAGCAGTTGACACTGACTGCAGCTGGATAGGGCTGAACAGTGCACTGATTGGTAGTAAAGTTTTGGACAGTATGCACCCAGGGATAAATGTTCCAAATGCAGATATCTTGTTTTTAAAGCTGAAGTGTGGCCAAACAGTATTTTTGTACATTTGCACAGTAAAAATAAGCTTTCTCCAATGGAGCGTGCCACATTTCTGGCAGATGAAGTTTTAAACATTTTACTTTTTTTCAGCCCTCAATCCACGACTTATCTTTCATCAGGTGTTCAGAATGAATTCATTCACATGATGGCATCTACTGTTCGCCAGAGTTTACTGAGAAGCATTGTAAGGCCAAGTACTGTGGTCTCATGTCACTCGACTCCTGATCAGGCACCCTGTGAGCAGATGTCAGAAGTAGTGACGTACGTGGAAGTTGATTCTGAGAGGAAAACGGTCCGTTTTAGAGAGTCCTTCCTTGGATTTATACAGATAAGTCAGAAGGATGCTGAGAGCTTGGTTGAAGACATCTTGAAACAGCTAGAGAAGGAAGGAATGGAACTACAAGATTATTAGTCACAGTGCTATGACAACGCTGCTGTGATGGCTGGACACAAAAGTGGTGTTCACCAAAGAATAAGTGAGAAAAAGAACCTGGCAGTATTTGTGAATTGGAACAATCACTCACTCAAATTGGTGGGTGTACATGCAGCCAAGCAAGATACAATGATGGTCACGTTTTTTGGCACCATCGTAGCTCTCTATGTGTTCTTCCCTCGTTCAACACAGCGCTGGGAAAAACTCAAAAATGCTGTGCGTGTGGTTGTTAAGTCAGAGGTGGAGTGCAAGGACAGAAGCATTGAAGCCTGTTAACAACTACTTTGAGGAGATAGTTCAAGTTCTCCAGGACATGACAGACAATGAAAACGAGACCAGTGAAACAAGAAGTGATGCAAGACAGCTGTATAACCGCATGTTGAGTTACAATTTTCTGACTTTGCTAGGATTTTGGAACGCATTGACTGTATTCAAAAGAGGCTGCAGGATCCTAGCATGAACACAATGCTGCCTTGGATTTGAAAGCCCTCTGAGATCCTTTTGATGATGACAGAGAAGTGTTAGTCAGTGAGTTACTCAAAGAAGGACTCATGTCAAGACTGGAATATTGAATTTGAAAGATGTCAGAAACGAAAGAAACAAATGCCTGGTGAGAACTCAAGAGATGCTAGGTTATCAGCCAAGGAGGAGATGGAAAGAGTCATGAAGGGAACATTCGACTGTCTTCACAGAGAAATGGATGAAAGGTTCACCCATTTGCATGACACTGACGCCAAGTTTGGGTTCCTTCTCAATGTCGAGGGACTGTGTTTTCCGGCGCCTACAATAATGACCTAAAAAAGAAGTGTGAAAATTTGGGCGAATTCTACAGCTCTGATGTTGATGGACAGCAGCTATATGAAAAAAATTTGGATTGCAGAATGTTGCTATTAAGTCGGACCAACATGAAAATATCAAGACCTAAAGAGCTTCTCAAATTTATTGTTCAATATGGAGATGAGAGCGTCTTCCCCAATCTTTGCATTGCTATTCAGATAATGCTAACTATTTTAGTTTCCATCGCCAGCTATGAGAGATCATTTAGCAAGTTAAAACTAATACTTTCATATTTGAGAGCCTCCATGGGTCAAGACAGACTTTGAGATCTTGCTCTGCTGAGTGTAGAAAGAGAAGAAACAGAAAAAACTGAGTTTGAGCACATCATAGACCAGTGTGCATCAGTGAAAGCAAGGAAGGTGCAGTTGTAATTTTTATGTAGTGCCAATCCATAATTTGTTAATTGAAAGATTAAAGAGCTTGACTTGTAGTTTTGTTAGCTGTTTTTTTGTTTTTGTTAAGGTTATCTGAAAGTTGGGTTTCAAATGTTTTGACAGGGGCGCAGTTTCAGTGCTTGCCATAAGTGCCATTTTCATTAGATACACCTCTGCCTCCAAGCACAGAACTCCTTGCATTCTGTGAACGCCTGGGGGGTGTAATTTTCATTGCTGCTTCACTGGTAAGTCACTGACTAAACTTCAGGCAGCCAATGAATTAGGGCAGGGATCCTCAAACTACGGCCCTCCAGCTGTTGCAGAACTACACGTCCCATGAGGCATTGTAAAACTCTAACATTCACAGACATGACTAGGCATGATGGGAATTGTAGTTCCTGAACAACTGGAGGGCCGTAGTTTGAAGACCCCTGAAGTAGGGGCTCCTAATCTACATACTTATTTCAATTCAGATGGCGTTTTGGGCCTGATCACACTATTTAGTTTTAATGTGCAGTAATGCAAAGCATAGTAGATTGTGGGTATACGTGCATTGCAGTTTATTTTGTTATTCATTTAGGAAGGCACCCTAAAGCAGTACAGTAAGGAAAAAATGCGCCTCTGTCAAAGCATGCCATAAAGCACAGATGAATGATCTTTCCCTTTTGGTGCATTGTGTTATCAAAAATAGCAATGGTTTGTTTTTCATGCGCTAAGGCGCATTGAGATCTTATTAAAGATGGATAGCTTGCCCTATTGTAATCTGCCTTAGGCCTCTTTCACACTAACGATCCATATGTCCGTTTTTCATCCTTCCGTTTTCGGATGAAAAACGGACATACATGAATCTCTATGGAGCGTCGGATGTCAGCGGTGACATGTCCGCTGACATCCGACCCGCTCCGATCCGAAAAGTGTAACGGAGGAAAAACCTACTTTTCCATCCGTTTTCGGATCGGATCGGGTGACGACGACACTACGGTCCGTCATCATCCGATCCCCCCATAGGGGAGAGCGGCGCTCTGACAGGTCCGTCGCTGCACAGTGTGCAGCGATGCACCTGTCATCTTCCTGCTCAGCGGGGATCGGCGGAGTGATCCCCGCTGAGCAAGCGGATATTCACGGGGCTGATCATCACTGATCCGCCCCGTGAGAAAGAGCCCTGCGTGTATGTAAAAAAATAAACAAAGCCCATTCACCCTAAACCCCTATAGCTGAGTATACACATATCGGTCTGTGCGTATCCCTCTCTGTTCAACAAAAGCTGGTTTAAAAACTGGCTTCTGTCAAACAGTCCTGCTGGAAAACCAGAGTTTGAGATTCCTGCATTCACATTGCTTGTGTGGGTGTGGGAATCTGAGTTTTTTTGGGGGGTTTTTGTTCAACCTGCTGGTTGAATAAAAAAGAAAGTTCTTATGCAGCGTACACACCATCTGATTTTCCGACGGGAAATGTTGGATGTGAGCTTGTTGGCGGTAAGTCCGACTGTGTGTATGCTCCATCGGACATTTGTTGTCGGACTTTCTGCCAAAAAATGTTGGCTAGCATGTTCTCAAATTTTCCGCCAACAAATTTTTGTTGTCGGACTTTCCGAGCGTGTGTACACAAGTCCGTCAGACAAAGGTCCAAAGTACAAACACGCATGCTCAGAAGCAGAAGCAGTCGGTCTTGTAAACTAGCGGTCATAATGGAGAATTAACATTCGTGACGTGGCAAATTATGAAATCTCCAAATGCAGCGCACATTCTCTTCTTCTTTAATGGGATAATAATGAAGCTGCTTTGCTGGTGATACTGATGGAGTTTTTGCAAATGAATTTTCAAAGGCTTTCTTTTCTAGTGATATCAAGAATAATATTATGGGTTTTTTTTTGTTTTTTTTATTTGTGCAAGTGACCACAACACCATTATCCCGTAGTTTTTAAGAACAAAGATACAACTATGTTGGTGTCCCTTGTTAATTTTACATTGTACTTTTTAAAATGTAGCTGCCTACTCCCAAACTGTAATTTGAAGTAAAAAACATAGCCAAGTATTATTTTACACAATTTTTTTATTGTGCATTAAAAAAAGAAAATTAGACATCCCAATTATTCTGCCAATAGAAAATAACCAAAAAAATGGATTCTATGCATCCAAAAATATAGAAAATTAACCAAATCAAATCATTATTCAATCAAAAAAATAATGTCAAAGCAATAACTCCAAGGCCAATAAAAAAAAATAAGCTATCTCCTCCGATTCCGCAACATGTCTGGTTGATGAACGGCCATTCAGAAATTAACTGAAAAGCACGAAATGAAAAGCAATAAATGAAAAACGAGAAAAGAAAAGCGCGGATCAACACTCTCCAAACTTCTACTAAAATGAAATTAGCAGAAGGAGGCCAAAGGGTGGCACTAAAGAGCTGAAAAACCACATAGTACATCACTACTTTCGTAATTGTTGGCCAACATTTGTGTGTATGCAAGACAAATTTGGGCCAACACCCTTCGGACAAAATTCCACGGTTTTGTTGTTGGAAAGTCCGATCGTGTGTACGAGGCTTTAGTGCAACAGCCTGAATGAACTAGGTGCATGACAGTGGCTGTACATTACATTGAAACCTTGACTTAAAGTGTTACTAAACCCAGGACCCTGCATTCACTATATCTGGTCTCCCACAGTACACAGAACATGGAAATGTATTTATTTTAGTAAATATAAACTACTAAATACCTTTTCTCATCTGCAGTAAAGTCTTGTGACTTCTATCGGTGTCCGGCGGAGCTCTGATTAAAGCTTGTAGGAGGAGTTTTCATTCTCCTCTGACCGTCCTATGAGGCTGCAGGACCCCTAACCCTCTGTCCGGACAGTGCTGATCAGCCCTGTGATGATCACATGCATCTCCCCGCCCCAAAAAAAAAAAAAACTCTGTAGCAATACATACCAAACTGAGCATGTGTAGAGTGTCCCCAAGGCTCTGTACTATAAGTAGATTGGGGACAGTGGAAGAAGGGGAGGATCAGAGAACACCAGATCAAAGAGCCTTTTTACACAATTCGCAGGATTAACCCCTTAGGTTCCACAGTGAGTATAACAGGCATACTTTACTGCATATACACACTGATTTTACTGTTGTGGGTTTAGTGACACTTTAAGCCTAGTATACACTAGTATATTTTTTTTCAACCCAGCAGGGCTGAACGAAAAAAAAAAAAACTCACAGCTCTGGAGCAGCTGCTGTACTAACTATCCGGTGTTAGTACAGCGATCTTCCCTGCTGTTTTATTGTGTTCTGACAGGAGGACGCCCCCCCCCCCCGGCTAGAACACTCCGGTCAGTGCTTTCAGCCAGTGGCTGAGAGCGCTGATCGGGAGCCGATTGGCAGTCGTGCCCCTTCAACAAAAGCCGGCCGTCATACCTTGAGTGAAACTTGAGTCATAACACCAATGGCATTTTGGCCCATACAGGTTCCCCTTTATAAATTTGACAAGCCAGTTTTCAATACACTGAAAAGCAAATTTGAATACAATGCAAACGTGTGAAGAGACCCTTATATGTCCAGGTGTGTTTAGTCAAAAAATGAAGTTTAAAACAACTAAAAGCAGTGGCTTTATACATTTATACAATATTTATCATACCAGAAAAAATGGTACAAAACTAAAGAAGTGTGGGGTTAGATGCTCTTTAAAATGAATATAAAAACAGTAGATATCTGTATACTGTCCTGCTGGAAAAGAAAGGGTTTGATCTACAAATGAGGCTTCATGTAGCATGGAAGGCCTTGGTACAAATGTGAAAAGGGATGAAAAGAGAATTGTATTAAAAGGTTTGCAAAAAGAGAGAAACCAGCAGGTGGTGAAAGGACGCCTTGGATAAGAACATCACAGCCACACCGGCTTTAACAGTGAAGTCAGAGAGGTGAGCCAGAGATAATAGAGCCTACCGGAATCCTTGAGAGGCTGCCCTTCCCATTAAAGATGGAGTTCAGAATAATGAAGGGTAATAAATTGCCACAGCTCACACACACTGTTTGGGTACGATGAAAAAATATTTTAAAAGGGCATTTAAAAATGTTCATTTTTTTGAAACTTGCAACAAAATGACATTAAAGAGATGTGACAATGACAGCAGGACATTGAAGTAGGAAGATGTGTGAAATTGGATCACCCTTGCATTGCAAAGTGCTTTGTGTATTTAAGATAAGGGCAGCAAAATGAGATTGTAACTGTACTTGCAATAAGCATGCTGAAAATTACATTTTTAGTTTATGCCTCTGATATGAAATGGCTTTGAATTAACTTTACACTAAGTCAGCGGCTGCATGTCTGAAATTGTATGGTAACACATTTAGATATCAGGTTTTTGTTTTGTACCACCGCCTGTGGTCTTTGTTCAGTGTAAAAATGTTTGGCGCGTTGTTCTGCAAGCACCAACTAACACCATGGCAATGACCAATCTTAAAGAGCAACCTTACTCTGTTTTAAAATATTTAAAATCAGCAGCTGCAAACACTATAGCTGCAGACTTTTAAACTCAAACTTTTAAACTCAAAATCTCAAAAACCACCGACAACACCAAAAACCACCGACAACACCAAAAACCACCGACACCACTGGTCTCTCCTGTCATAAATGCTTCCCTCTGTCTGTCAGCAGTATTGTATATTGAGCCGCACATGCACCGCTCAGATTATATTTATGGCACCCGCTCTGTGCCATGATGAAGTGACTTTCACGTGCATGCGAAGGAGTGATGCCATCACAGCCCAGCCATTCAATCGGCCAAATAGAGCAAACATGGAAGGAAGACCAGGAGAAGATGGAGGCACTTGTGGCTTAACCACCTCAATACCGGACACTTTTACCACCTTCCTGCCAAGGTCAATTTTCAGCTTTCAGCACTGTCTCACTTTGAATGACAATTGCGCAGTCATGCAACACTGTACCCATGTGAAATTTTTACAATTTTTTTAGACAGATAGAGCTTTCTTTTGATGGTATTTAATCACCATTGGGTTTTTTTAATTTTTGCTAAACAAAGAAAAAAAGACCGAAAATTTTGTAAAACCGTTTCTTCGTTTCTGTTATAACATTTTGCAAAGTAATTTGTCTTCTTTGCTAATGTGCGCTGATAAGGCTGCACTGATGGGCACTGTTAGGCTGCACTGGTGGGCACTGATGGGATGCATAGATAGGCACTGATAGGCTGCACTGATAAGCACTGATAGGCTGCACTGGTGGGCACTGATAGGCTGCACTGATGGGCACTCATAGGCTGCACTGCAATGGTGGGTACTGATAGGCTGCACTGGTGGGCACTGATAGGCTGCACTTTTTGTCTTAAAGTGGTAGTAAACCATCACAAACATGGGTATGCCGTCCCTTCAGAGTGCATGCGCCGGTGACGTCACCGGCTGCATACATTGTGAATGTCCTCTAAACAGTGCCTGTTTAGGAGATATTCACTGTACCTACAGGTAAACCTTATTATAGGCCTACCTACAGGTAAAAGTTCAAAAGTGGACATTACTTCCACTTCAAGGATGTAGCAAAAAGTGAGAGAAAATCTCCACAAAGTAAGACAATTTCTCTTCTTGGACAGTTGTCACTGGAACAGGTGACCCCATTGACACATTCTACCTCAACTCTTTTGAAAACGGGTTTTTGGTTTCTCATTGCTTGAAAAAAACTGACAGGGGATCTAATTCTTCCATCCTCTACCCAAAACTAAGAAAAAAAAAGTTTTAAGCTATAGATACACTTTAAGAAAATGAAAGGGAATGTCTGCTGTATTTTCTTTTTTTCTTTTACTGTGGCCAAATTAAATATACATTTTAAGGTGTCACCTCCACTCAAATTAAGTGATTTTATAAAAGCAATACAAATAATAAACAAGTTCCTCTGTGTCTGCCTGCTAGCTAGGTCCTCAGGCAATGTTATACATTATTACAAAACACACACAAGAGAAAAAAACATAATAAACTTGCTTTGATTTTTCCCTTTGTTCCGGCATAAACTTTGCACTTTTATTTTAAGTAGAGTGCATGTTCATAGCCTAGATCTCTAAAATGGAGCCCAACATAAAAAAAAAAAAAAAAAAAAAAAATTAAACCGATCCTTCTCCTGTTCTGTGTTACATTAGATGTTGCTGCTGTTGATACTAAGATAAAGGAGAAGTGTGAAAATGAATGTTCAGAGGAGCCTTTCATCTTAACACATAAAGGGAACAAAATCGTGACACCTGTCCAGACCCACTCTACCAACCAGGACTAATTAAAGATGGTGCACGGAAATGATTTGGCATTACAGTCTAGGAGAAATGAATTTAAGTATTGTGCGTATTTACTCTTCGGGAGAGACGTGCCTTTGAACATTCTGTCTAAATATTGTAGACTAAGATACATACGTTTATGTCTGAAAAGGGCAAAAGACATTTAAGGGCATCTTAAGTAACAAGTAACCCCAATGACTTAAAGAGAATATTATTCAGTATAACATGACATCTTCAGTTAATGCTCTATAATACCATGCCAATTTATCAACAGACCTCATCTGGCCTGAAAGGGAAAGACAAGCCTCATAGTCAGCCTGTACTCATTTTACAGTTTTAAGTCCTACCTTAGATACTATAAGTGGTCTGCTATTACGGACATGACTGCCAACACTCATTAAAAGGCACTTCTCCCAAAAATAGACAGCTTTAAGGGGTAAGTTCACCTTTGGAATGTGTTAGGCAGGTCATACACGGTTTCGAGATTCAAACCATGTATGGGCAGGCTGAATGTGCCAAGTTGATGGACGGATACCAGGTTTTACCAGCGATTATTGCTAGCGCCTGCTATAGCCGCTAGCAATAATCACTGTCTTCTCCCTGCGGGGATGGCTTCCCCCACTGAGAGAAGACTATTGGGTCAATTCACAAAGCTTTATCACATGCAATAAGGGTATCATATTACTCATTTGCATACATTATCACATGCGGTAAACTACGTCCAATTCACAAAAAAAAATGATTATGCATGCTGGGTGGGTGACATTATTGACCCCCCCCATATTGAGGGCATGTGGCCTGGTATCGCTCCCCCCCCCCCCCCCGGTTTCCTGACCTGCCAGACTGCATGCTCAGATAAGGGTCTGGTATGGATTTTGGGGGGACCCCATGCTGTTTTTTTTTTCTACTTTTTAATTGTTGACTTTTTAATTTCTTTACAATCAGCTGTGAGCAAGGAAGCCCGCTGACAGCTGATGAGTCATTGGTTGTTAAGGACACGGCGGCCGACTTCCCGGCCCACTCCTTAGCAACCAGCTCAATGCGGTAAATTAATGCATTAACCAATGCAGGATTTACCGCTGAATCGAACAAATACCGCATTCGGTATTTAAGTACAAATTCTTAGTGAACTGAACACGTGCACAATTGTTACCGCATGTGTTATTTTACCTCATATTATTATCCGTTATATAACTCTTAGTGAATTGACCCAATGGCCCGGCAGAAGGGATTCCCACATCAACACTGTCCGTTTTGATGGGGAAATCAAGCTAATTTCTTTCCGTCACCCTGTGCAACCCCATTATATAAGAATACATAAATAAGTATTAGAATATATTTGTGACTTTGGTGTGCTCTTTCAGTATTGTATGTCCTTTATATATGAATCCATGCGCATTTCTAAAGCAGGAACTCTAGCACCCATCACTATACAGCATGCGGTACAAAGAAAATAGGTTAAATATATTTAAAACATTTTGCAGTCAATTTTACTGACTGATTTACCCAGTAAATACAGTTTGGAACAAATTCAATAGTTCCCCTACGATAATAAATAGGATTTTTTTTTATCCCTTTTCTTCAAAGATTTGGTCAATAATCTGCTGACATTAATAAAATAAGGCTTTCACTGGTAAAATGACTTTTTCCTGGGACATTTTAATCTCCATATTATCACATGACTTCAGGATCTTTGGAGAAGTCACCAAGCCCCACAGGCAGACATCAGAAATATCTCGCCAGTACAGCTCCCTCACACTGTTCTCTGTCAAGGGGTGAATAAATATTTAATAGGTTTGCTTTCCTAAGTATTAAAGTACCCTTAGTGGTGATGTTTCATAGGAATCGTGTATTAAATTTAAAATTACTTTTTTTGTGAGCTGTCTCATCATATCCTTTAAAGATGATCATGCCTGCATGGCAATTCAAACTTGCCCGGCTGTTGGCTTCTGAACTTATCTGCTACTTGGTAATATTCATGGACATTTTGATGCAAGAGTCGGAAATGATATGTCTGAAATGAACTCAAATTATTACAACAGCTATAGAACTGACTTGCTAACGGCACAGCATTTTCTACAGAAATAAGATGCCCAAATGCATTGGTTCTTCCATAGCCCTCAGTCCTGGTTCACACACAGAGGAGCGCCTTCCTGTGCAATTCAGTGCAATTCGTGTTTTTAGCCCATCCATTTGAATGGACTGAAATGACACTGGATTGCACCAAAAGTAGTCCATGTACTACTTTTAAAAAAACGCCCTGCAACCAGATCAGGTAAGCAACCTTGCATCTTCCCCTTTTGTAACATTTGTATATTGTTGAACCAACTTGACATATTTTTCTAAATATTGTCTTGTTGTATGTGATTGATTATACTGTCATTGATCATGCGCTGATTAAATTGCAGATGTTTTCCTGATGAAGCGACCCAGTCTGCGAAACTAGTTGATATGCTGTCCATGACCAAGTCACCTATGTTTTTAATTTACTGTCGACATCTTTTATCATGTATTATGTATCAATAAACTTTTCTACTTTTTTTATATGATTGTTTATATACTTGATTGTATCCTTTTTGTATTGTACCGAGATAGTCCACTTGCCCCCCATTCTTTCCCTTTGGTGAGGTCGGGTTGGGGACCAGGCCCTCAACCCTTTATTTCACAAATTTCTTGGATGATGGTACAACCCTTGTTTGACTGTGCTTATCCATTAGTACTGTCTGTAGAGGCCACCCATAATTTTCTTCTGCAACCAGATCACATGGTAGTGTGGCACCATGCCAACCTGCTATGCAAACACACTGAATTTGTGATCTGTGTTTGGGGTGTCGTTAGGAATACATTGACGGCCACAGCAGGCCACACACCCAATGCGTTTTAAACACAGTGTGGGAAATGCACACAGAACAAGGGTTTCCCACACTGCATTCTGGTGTGAAGTGTAACTACAATGTTGTTAAAATAAAAAAGGAATCTACATGAACTGTATACTTTGTAACAATTGTTTAGCAGATTGTTACATTTACATTTTCTGAACAAAAAAAAAAGTTTTTTTTTTATAGCAAGTCCCTTCACAAACTGATTCCTGAATGGAGGATCTGCCTTCATCAGAGCTATTTGGGAGGAATCCAAGTGCTTTAAAGTGTTACTAAACCCAGGACCCTGCATTCACTATATCTGGTCTCCCACAGTACGCAGAAAATGGAAATGTATTTATTTTAGTAAATATAAACTGCTAAATACCTTTTCTCATCAGCAGTATATAGCAGTCTTGTAACTTCTATCAGTGGCCGGCCGAACACTGGTTAAAGCTTGTAGGAGGAATTTTCATTCTCCTCTGACTGTCCTATTGGCCCTGTGTTGATCACATGCACCCTCCCAAAAAAAAAAAAACTCTCTAGCAATACACACCAAACTGAGCATGTGCAGAGTGCCCCCAAGACTCTGTTCTATCAGCAGATGGATCAGGAACAGTAAAAGTAGAGAAGGATCGGAGAAGACAGGACAACAATTGTTCTTGGACCCCCAAGTGTCAGTGTCTCATTGTTCTGGGACCCCCAATTCACAGATCGTCATTGTTCTGGGACCCCCAAGTGTCAGGGTGTCATTGTTCTGGGACCCCCAAATGTCAGGGTGTCATTGTTCTGGGACCCCAATTGTCAGGGTGTCATTGTTCTGGGACCCCCAAGTGTCAGGGTGTCATTGTTCTGGATTCCCCAAATGTCAGGGTGTCATTGTTCTGGGACCCCCCAAGTGTTAGGGTGTCATTGTTCTGGGGCCCCCCAAGTGTCAGGTTGTCATTATTCTGGGGGCCCCAAATATCAGGGTGTCATTGTTGTCAAACTGGGTGTCAAACTACCTTTTACAGTGCGAAGAATTAACCCCTTAGGTTCCAAGGTGAGTATAACAACCATGCTTTACGGCATATACAGACTGATTTTACTGTTGTGGGTTTAGTAACACTTTAATGAAAAAAGCTGCAGTGCCTACATCCCTTTATAAGTGAATACATCCCCTGTCAGATTTTGCTGTTATAGGAGGCTCCTTTGGAGATATTTATCATCAGCTTCTATTTTGTGGACAGCCTTCTACCAGACAGGAAGTGAGAGGAACAGACAAGAATAAGGCTAGGTTTCCACTATTGCGGCCCCAAAGTTGCACAATTTACAGTGTGACTTTGCAATGCGATTTTTGATGCCATGTCATGCGACTGGTGAGAACCATGGGAGAACAAGTTGCACCAAAGTCGGAACAAAGTAGTACAAAAACCTTTTTTTGGAGTTGCTGCGACTTGAGTCACACCAATTAGAACGGGGACCATTGAAATATATGGATTTTGACTTGTTATGTGACTTCACATATGTCAAGTCGCACAACAACTCGCAGTAGTGCAAACAGAGCCTAAGGGATCATTCACATGGTTGTTCATGGTCATACACTGCTCAGAGTACTTATGTGGCGGTAATGGCCAGATGTTTACACTCAGTCGTATAGTCTTTCAGTCTGGACAAGTCAATCAAAGGCTGATAGGCTTCACAGCTGTTCAGAATCCCACAAGGAGTGATTACTTGTGGATAGGAACAGATGAGTAGCCCAGAACACAAACAGTCTGGCTGTGAGTGCCATGCTGATAGTTTAGGCTCTGAGACAATGCCACACTTGGGGCAGATCCATAACAGTCTGGGTTGAAAGGAAGTCAATTAAATGATGCTGGCCATCATTCATCTCAGAGAAAAATGGAAGGAAAAAAGGACTCTGGGGGACAGATCTTGATTGAAGATGAGAATTGCAGCAAGCTCTGTTGTTTCCTTTTTACTATTACTGGGCAACTTAAATTAAATTTGTATTATTCTTTAACTGGAGGTCAGCTTTAAAGGATAGGTTCACCTTTTGGAATATGGTACACCCAAATTTAGGTGCATGAGGCATGTAACATCTACCCCGTAGCTGCTGTCACATTCAAACATTCAAAATCGGTGTGGCTGTACAAGTGTACAGCAATCTGTGAATAAAGAAAGTACAAGTCCCATCTTCCACTGCAGCAGACAGACTTGTAGTTTTAATGTGAGCTTGCTGATCAGCACGTGCATAGTTCATCAGCACTTCCTACTGCTCTGAAACTGACAGCCCGTACATTGCACCCGCCATCCTTTGATCAGGGGAGCAATGCTGCATAGGCTCCTGTGAAAAAAAAAATAAATGCACATGTTTTTTCCTGCAAAAATATGTGCATTTTTTTTTTTTGCAAAGATAAACTTAAGCCTCGCACACACGGTACGATTGTTGGCCAACCAAGCGTCTTATTTTTGTCAAAAGGGTGTGTGCCAGGATCTTGTCTTGCATACTAACGGTACACAATTGTTGTGCCACAAATACGAACGTAGTGACGCACTACGAGGAATTTCAGCTCTCGAGCGCCACCCATTGGGCCCCTTCTGCTAATTTTGTGTTTGGTGAGCATTGATTCCGAACATGCGTGTTTGTACTTTTCGACTTTTGTGTGATGGATTTGTGTACTTACTGACCATACGAAAATCAGACGTCAAGCCGTTGTCCCCCAAAAATTTATTAGCCTGTCATCCAAGATTTGTTGGCCAAAGGTTGAACAAAATGAGTGTACTAATGGTAAGATTTTAGGACAACAGTCTGTCAAAAGACAATCCCCTGCCAACAATCGTACCATGTGTACGAGGCTTTTGTCTTTAAAGATATTCCCATCTACAGCAGGGACTGCCTGAAATTATGACTTATATCTCTGTGCAGACATCTGGGAAAAGCAGAGCCAATCACACATCAGAATGTGCAATTTCTCAGAACATTCTGTATGACTACAGTGCATACAACACCTCTAGGTTGCCATATAGCAAGGAAACACATTTGACTCTTTTGAAGGTTTCAAATGACAGCAGGTGCTGGCTAAAATTGAAAGATACTTTTTGATACAGTAACATCAGACTGAATTCGCACCTTTGTGTTTTTGCTTGATGCATGTTCCATTGAAAACACTGGAAATGATTCAAAATGTATCTCAACACATGAGGTAATATATGTGCCATGACGCACATAAATGCACCATAGCATGAGTTGACGTGCATTGGCATACGTTCTTTATTTTATTTCAATAGAAAACATATCAGGGGGATAACGCATAGGTGTAAATTCAGGTTGTGTAGCAATTAAATATCTTATATAAAAGTGTAGTTTTGCAGCTTTCAAGTGTGCCAGTGTAGGGGGTAAGGACATGGATGTGCTTGACTTAATTCACCCTTCTGTTAACTAGATGGTGCCAGAGTTAGTAAAAAGGGTCAGGCCCAGGATCACTTGGAGTAGGCAATGTAGGTGTCTTAGTAGCCAACAGAGATCTCCATAGGTAGGATGCCAGATCTGCAGGGGAGCACATAGAGGTAATACCAACCCTGTCCCTGTTAGCAGTGATGCAGTGATGCAACCTGGGTAGTAGGCTAGCATAAAAATTGCTGAGTCAAGGAGCCAGCTCTCTTTCTTAGTTGTGGGAAGCACTGAGCACCAAACTACAGCAAGAGATAGGCTCCATTAATTTATCTTTTAGCTTCCCCTTTTGGGGGAAGCAGGCAAAGAGTAGAGCAGACAAACAAAATCAGACTTGGGGGGGGGGCACACCTTAAAAATGCATTGCATTAAAGATGGTGCAGCTACTGTATAAGACCATACAAACAGAAAATCAGACAGGGAGGGGGATCAGTTTGGCTGGGGTTAATTACAGTAATGGTGACCTGTGCGGCTCTCTGCAGCAACTGAAAGACAGTTTCTCCTCCTCTCCCTCCCACTGGCTTTCAGCTGCTGGAAAGAGAAACGCACAGGTAATAGTTCCTATAATAGCCCCCTCATCCTGCCGCACCGATCCCCCTCCCTGTCATGTCGGATTCTTACCTATATGCCCCCCTCCCCCCGCAGCTCTGCTGGCTTCCCTGTCCTACCAGAGGCTGCAGGTACACGGGAGTATCTGTCAGGATAAAGAACAGTGAAAGGGGCCACTGAATACTGCATGTCATTTACCGGTCCCTTCCTTTAGTGTATCAATGGAGATAGTGTGCAATTGGTACTGATCGCTCCTGTGTCCATTGATAACTGAGCATAGTAAATTGTGTTTACTATACTTCAGGTAATGAATGAACAGGAGCCTCCTACAATTAACCCTAATTCCTTTCTCTGTCTCAAACGTGAGATGTCAGGGGTCTGTTTAGACCAGTGATATCTCACCAAAGACCCCAAACAGTGTTATAAAAAAATTAATAAAAAAATTGTACATTCACATGGGTTCTCTGGCCCATACATTGTGAATAAGCGGCTTGCTGGCACTGCCTGTTAGGCCCCTTCCACACAGGGTGGACCCGCTCTGTTGATCTCTGCTGAGCCGGCAGATGATAGGTCCGTCTCTGCACACTGAGCAGGAAGAGAATGGGTCAGAGCCCCGCTGACTCCTATGGAGAGATCGAACGAAAATGGATGGCATGTCCATTTTCATCAGATCTCATCCGATCCGTCAGACGAATGGCTGAACGTATTGCCATACATCTGTCTTAAAGGATCGGATGGCAGGTGGGTGTCAGTGGACACATCTCCGCTGCCATCCGCCTGCCCATAGGAGTCAATGGGTGACCCGCTGAGATCCGCCTGAAAAACAGACAGGCGGATCCGAGCAGGCTTCTCGTGTGAAAGGGGCCTAACTCTATGAGGATGCAGCAGCTGTATGAATACAGATGCAGGTCCTAATTTGTCAGGTGTGCAAATGCGGGTGAGTGGCCCCCGAATGCATACTGTTAGTGTTTAGAGCTGTACATCTGCATCCACACACCTGTCAAATTATGACCTGTGGCTGTGTTCGTACTGCTTTGTCCCCATAGCGTAACATAGGCTGCTTGCACACAGCAATAGCCACGTTTAAAAAAAAAAACACTGATTAACACTGTACATGCCGCAACATCTATAAGAATGAGCATGAGGAGGATATGAGATGGGGGAAATGAGACTAGAGGAGGAGGACATGGGATGGGGGAGATGGGACTGGAGGAGGAGGACATGGGATGGAGGATATATTAAAGCGACACTAAAGCTTAATTTTTTTTTAATTAAAATAATAAACATGTTATTGTTATGAAGCTGGGTGTATTCAAAGTGGGATGTTCCTGGTCTCACAGCTGCAGTCTTACTTGTTGTGCCACAGAAGAGCTCTGGAGTTATGGCTATGTTCTCTCAGTTTGATGCATTACCTTAGACTCACTAGCTCCACCTGCTGCCAGCTGTGGTCAATCTACAATCAAAGCAGCCCATAAATAGCAGCACTTCCTATCTCTCAGTGCCCGTTTGTGTGGACTAGCTCCCTGGGTGTTGTGACTGCTTTGTGACTGAATACCGTATATGAACTTCTGCCTGAATTCCTGACTACTCTCTAGCCTGCTGATTTTGTACTTCACCGCCAGCTCATGTATGACCTTTGCTTGCCTGACCACTCTCTGGATTTCGATCGGGTACCGATTTGCCTGATCTGTTGCCAACCTGATCTGCCTGACTGAGTTTTCACCTGAATCCCCAGGACACAAGCTCCACTTCGGACACTACCTATCATAGGTACCTTACATTACAAACAGGCCACAATGGCAGTGGACCCTGTTGAGATTGTTAAGGTGATTTCACGTCAGGGACAATTGATTGGAGCTCATGAACAGCATCTTTCTTCCCTGGACGCCAAGTTAGATGAACTTTGTACTATGCTTAAATCTTGCTTGCCTGGTACTTCTGCAATTGTCCAGATTCCTGCTCCAATCCAACCTACCTCTTCTGTACCACCCAAACTTCCTCTGCCTGAAAAACTTGGTGGTGATACTGAGGACTGCAGAGGCTTTTTAAATGTTTGCTGTTTGCTTGGGTTTTTTAACACTTCATCTGCCAAAGTGACTTTTGTCATTTCCTTGTTAAAGGGGAAGGCCCTGGCCTGGGTGTGTCCTTACCTGGAACGCAATGCTCCTGTGCTGCAAGACGCTGACAAATTTCTGGCTTCTCTCCAGACTGTATTTGGCAAGCCAGATAGAGCTTCTGCAGCTGAGTACTCACTTTTGGGCATACAACAAGGTACCAGGTCTGTGGCACAATATGCTATTGAGTTCCGTACCCTGGCTGCTGAGACTAATTGGGACTCAAAGACATTACATGCAGCCTTCCGAAAAGGTCTTACAGATTGCATCAAGGACGAATTAGTCTATAAGGATTCCCCTGAAGACCTTGAGAAATTCATAGAGCTGTGTGTTTGTCTGGATGTCCGGTATCATGAAAGGTGCCAAGAGAGACTTAGAACTCCCATGTTTCCTAGGCCAGTTTACCGTTTGGCCCCTAACTTCCAAGCCCCACCTCAGCCAGTACCTGAAATCTCAGTTGAATCCCGGGCACCTGTGGAACCCATGGAAGTAAGCTGTCTCAACCTGAGTCGGAGAAACAAAGGAGGCGTGCATTAGGCCTATGCCTGTACTGTGAACTTAAAGGACATTTGTTATCTATCTGTCCTTCCCATCCAGTAAAAGGCAGGGTCTAACCAGTGTTGGGGGAGCTGGGTTAGACCTTACTGGTATATCCTCCAAGAACAAGATTACCGCTCCTGCAATTATCCATTTACCCTATAAACTTGTCTCCTGTGAGGCTTTTGTGGATTCTGGAGCCGCTGGCATATTCTTGGACTACACTTTTGCTAAAGAAAATAACATCCCATTTGTTCCAAAGTCTAGACCCCTGAACATCACCACCCTGAATGACAACCCTTGGGAGATGGCATTGTAAAATTTGAGACTATGACAATCACCCTTCAGGTAGGCATACTCCACAAAGAGGAAGTTGTCTTGTCTCTTATTGATTCTCCACTTCTGCCCGTTATCTTTGGTTACCCATGATTACAACAACATAACCCTTCTTTTGATTTGGAAAACGGAGAACTAACCTTTTAGGGTTTGTTCTGTCATCTAAACTGTTTGTCTCAACCCAAAAGACTTTCTGGTTGTCTGTTGGCTTCCGTGGCCATCCCACCTACCTTGCCTCATGAATACCATGATTTGCAGACATATTTTGCAACCAAAAGGCAGAGGTTTTACCTCCACATCGTTCTTTTGACTGCACAATTAATTTGATTCCTGGAGCACCTCTTCCCAAAGGAAGGACCTATCCCCTGTCTTTGCCTAAACATAAATCCATGGAGGAATACCTAAAAGACAACTTGGAAAGAGGTTTTATTCGACCCTCTTCTTCTCCAGTAGGGGCAGGTTTTTTCTTTGTTGGAAAAAAAGATGGGGGTCTTCGACCATGCATAGACTATCGAGGGTTAAATCAAATCACTGTAAAAGACTCTTACCTTTGCCTCTCATTCTTCAACTGTTTGATGTACTTAAGGGAGCTGTTATCTTCTCTAAGCTGGACCTATCTGCTTATAATCTGATTCTAATTAAAGACAGGGACGAGTGGAAGACATCATTCAACACTTGTAATGGACATTTTGAATATCTGGTTATGCCATTTGGGTTACGTAACGCCCTTGCTGTCTTCCAACGTTTCATGAATGACATTTTTCACGATTTCGGCAACAGTTTTGTGATTATCTACTTGGATGACATTTTAATCTTTTCCAAGACTCTTCTAGAGCACATCTCACATGTAAAGCAGGTATTACAACGACTGAGAGAAAACCATCTTTACGTGAAGATTGAGAAATGCAGTTTCCATCAAAGCCATATTCCTTTCCTTGGATACATTATAAGTGCTGTTGATTTCCAAATGGACCCTCAAAAACTTTCCGCTGTCTTGCAATGGCCCCAACCGACCACTTTAAGAGGGCTCTGAAGCTTTCTAGGGTTCGCAAATTACTACAGAAGCTTCATCAAAGGTTTTGCCTCCATTGCGGCCCCCCTTACTGCTATGACTAAGAAAGGTACAACTTGCAAGGTGTGGGCCTCAGAAGCGGAATCGGTTTTCTAGCAATTAAAAGACATGTTCAGCAAGGCTCCAATTCTTCAGCAACCAAATCCCGATCTCCAGTATATAGTTGAGGTTGATGCCTCTGAGGTAGTAGCAGGTGCCGTGCTGTCCCAGAGACAGCCTAAGTTTGGTAGAGTCCATCCAGTATTG
Organism: Aquarana catesbeiana; assembly: GCF_042186555.1. NCBI lineage: Eukaryota > Metazoa > Chordata > Amphibia > Anura > Ranidae > Aquarana > Aquarana catesbeiana. The sequence continues at coordinate 250,597,003 of NC_133324.1, read as the reverse complement.
TTTTTTTCTAGAAAGTTTTCTCCAGCGGAGAGGAATTACGACGTTGGGAATCAAGAACTACTGGCTATCAAATTGGCATTGTCTGAATGGCGACATCTTCTGGAAGGGGCTCCCAAGCCTTTTTCTATACTCACTGACCATAAAAACCTGCTGTATCTTCAGACTGCAAGAAGTTTGAACTCACGTCAGGCATGATGGGCTCTGTTTTTCTCCCATTTTAATTTTGTTCTTTCTTATGTTCCTGGGCATAAAAACAAGAAAGCCAATGCTCTTTTCAGACAGTTCGCTACCTCTGAAGATCAACCTACTGAGCAGTATATAATCCCACCCCACAAAATTGTTGCACAGATCTCTATGGCTCTTTACCACCAGTTACAATAAACCCAGAATCGTGTTCCCCAAGACTTGAAGATACCACCAGGGTGCCTGTTCATAGTCCCTAGCCTCAGAAAACCTGTACTCCTCTGGGCACATGATGGTGTGTTATCCGGTCATCCTGGTGTCACCATCACTCTTAAGACCTTGCAGCATCATGTCTGGTGGCCTCATATGAAAAGGGATGTTACTGACTATGTGGCTGCCTGTCCAACTTGTGCTGCTAATAAAGTATCCCGCACATTGCCTACTGGACTGTTACAACCACTTCCGGCACCTCGCCAGCCTTGAACCCATTTGACTATGGTCTTCATTACAGACTTACCCAAGTCCGAGGGCATGACTGCTATATGGGTCATAGTGGATCGCTTTTCCAAAATGTCTCATTTTGTGCCGCTCTCGGGTTTACCTACAGTGGAAGCACTGTCTACCCTCTTCCTTTCCCGTATTGTGAGATATCATGGCATACCTAACAATGTCGTCTCAGACCGTGGATCCCAGTTTGTTTCCCGATTCTGGAGAGCGTTCTGCAAGAAACTAGGAGTATTGCTCTCACTCTCTACCTCACATCACCCTCAAACGGATGGTCAAACCAAACGAATGAACCAGACCCTGGAAACCTATCTTCGACATTATGTCAATGCCTTACACTCCAACTGGTCTGAGTATTTGCCTTTGGCTGAGTTCGCCATTAATTCCCATTGGCACAGTGCTCTTCATACCACACCATTCCACGCAGCCCTAGGCTATCACCCTCAGACTTTTCCCCTACTTAAGCCTTCTTCTGGTGTACCAGCAGCAGATCAGCGGGTGAAAAATATTCTGCTACATTGGTAAAAGATTTGCTTATTACTACGGAAGTCAGCAGGCAAGTATGTACTTTTCTCCAACAAACGAAGACGCCATATACCTCCATATGTGGTGGGGGACAGAGTTTGGCTATCAATCAAATACATGAGACTGAAACAACCTTCTACCAAATTGGGCCTTTGATTCATCGGTCCTTACAGAATTATTGCTTAAGTCGGGCCAGTCTCCTATTAGTTGAAATTGCCCTCCTCTCTCCGGATACACCCTGTATTCCACATTTTCCTCCTCAAAAAGTCTATTTTGAATCGCTACTCCAGAACGCAACAGCTACCTCCTCCTGTTCTTGTTGATGGACAAAATGAATTTGAAGTCTCTAAGATTCTTGATTTCAGAAGACAGGGTCGTGGCCTACGGTATCTGGTTCATTGGAAAGGATATCCCTTCACAGACCGTTCCTGGGCCCCAGCCAAAGATTTGCATGCTCCTGCTCTTATTCGAGACTTCCATGCCTCCTTTCCCACTAAGCCCCGCTAGCCCCCCGGAGGGGTCCACTGGGGAGGGGGCCCTGTCATGTACCTGGGTGCATTCGAACTAGGATGTTCCTGGTCCCACAGATGCAGTCTTACTTGTTGTGCCACAGAAGAGCTCTGGAGTTATGGCTATGTTCTCTCAGTTTGATGCATTACCTTGGACTCACTAGCCCCACCTGCTGCCAGCTGTGGACAATCTACTATCAAAGCAGCCCATAAATAGCAGCACTTCCTATCTCTCAGTGCCGTTTGTGTGGACTAGCTCCCTGGGTGTTGTGACTGCTTTGTGACTCTGAATACCATATATGAACTTCTGCCTGAATTCCTGACTACTCTGTAGCCTGCTGATTTTTTAATTCACCGCCAGCTCATGTATGACCTTTGCCTGCCTGACCACTCTCTGGATTTTGATCGTGTACCACTTTGCCTGATCTGTTGCCAACCTGATCTGCCTGACTAAGTTTTCGCCTGAATCCTCAGCACACAAGCTCCACTTTGGACACTACCTATCACAGGTACCTTACAGTTATACTTGTACTGCTCTGTGTAATTGTTTTGCACAAAGCAGCACTGATCCTCCTCTGCTGGGGTCCCCAACCGGTGCTCCAGGCTCCTCCTATTTGGTAAGTGCTCCCATGGAAAGCCACTTTCCATGGGGGCACCTGTGTGGGCTCTCTCCAAAGCTGCCTTGTTTGCGTCTATTGACATGGAGCGGGCTGCTTAGCCCTGCCCCATAGAATGCATTGAGGTGTAAAAACCTTTATGCCGCATACACACGAGCGGACTTTATGGCAGACTTGGTCCAGCATACTGGATTTCGTTGGACAATTTGATCGTGTGTGGGCTCCAGCGGACTTTGTTTGCTCAAAAGTTGGACAGACTTAGATTTGAAACATGTTTTAAATCTATCCGACGGACTCTTCTTTCTAGCGGACAAACCGGTCGTCTGTGTGCTAGTCCGACGAACTCAAACTGACGCATGCTCTGAAGCAATTACAAGACGGAAGCGGTCGGTCTGGTAAAACTAGCCTTCGTATTGAAGCTAGCACATTCCTCTTCTGTGATCTTTTAATACAGCGTTTTTTTTTTCTTTATAATGCGAGAGGAATGAAGTTGTTTTGGTGCTGTTTATTCACACAGAGTTCTCACAAAGTACTTTCTTCATGATTTATCCTCATGCCATGACTAATATGATATTTTTAAAAAGCCAGATCTCCATAAATAAAGTATTAAATTAGATTTTGGACTCTTTTTTTTTTTTTTAGATTTAAACACTATCTATTTTACAGTGTGTGCTAAATTATACAAACCTTTTTATTTATTTTTTTTATTTTTGTAGTTTCAAGTTACCACAATAACCTTAATATTTTGTGTTGTTTTAATGAACCTTAATGAGGTTGGTGTCCCTTGTTAATTAGACATAGGGGGGTTTATTTTCCAAAGGCAAATTCATTTTTCACTACAAGTGCAAATTCTACTTGGAATTGCACAGAAAGAGCATTTTGAAGTGCCTTCGCTGTGGCTCAGAGGGGCACATGCAAGGAACCCCAAAAAAAAAAACCTTTTTCTTGCACATGATTGTATGATAAAATCATCAGAGCTTCCCCTCATTTCAGCTCTTCCCCTCAGATTTTCAGCGACTGCACTTCCAACAAGTGCACTTGCAGTGCAATTTCTAAAGTGCACTTTTCACTAGTACTTTGCACTTGATTTTAGAAATGATTTAGCCTTTTGGAAAAAACACACATAGGGGTTGACTTACTAAAGGGAAAAAGACTGTGCACTTTGCAAAGTGCAGTTGCCCTCTGCAAGAGCAGTTGCTCCAGAGCTTAGTAAATGAGCAGAAGCTCTGCTGACTTCCATCATCCAATCATGTGCAAGCAAAAATGCTGATTTTTGAATTTTCCTTGCACAGGATTGGGTACTCTTTGCAAAGTCAAGCCTTACCTCATTTCCTAAGCTCTGGAGCAATTGCACTTGCAGAGGGCAACTGCCCTCTGCAAAGTGCACAGTCTATTTGCTTTTATTAAATCAACCCCATAGTCTTTTTGACCTGTACCTGCCTACTCCCAAACAAAATGTCGTTTTGGAATCAAAACACATAGTCAATAATGTAAGGTAACTAAAAAATACATTTATTTGGGTTACCCAAAAATTAGGAAGGCAACACTGGAGACACTTTTAGAATCTGTGAAGCCTTTCATCCCCCAGGACACACATCAAGTTTTAGGACAAGAAAATTGGTATCTTGCGACTAGGGAGCACAGGGAGCACAGTCAGACCAGACAGAAACCAGGCAATCACTTTCGAGTCTTCTGTGGAGCCTTCACTGCACGCTTCTCTGCAGCCTTCCCTCCACGCTTCTCTGCAGCCTTCCTTGGACGCTGGGCCTCTGGTGGTGTACTTGGGGTAGGAGGAGGAGGAGTGGTTTCATCTGCTAGATAGTTTGTAGCAGTAAGCTCCCCTCTCAAGCCCTTCTGATAGGCCTGAAAAATCAAACCCTCACAGAGGAGGCGTTGCCCCTTTTCCAATTCCAGCAATCTGGTGGCCATATATGTCCCATACGCCTCCTCTGCATTGGGTGGTGTGCTGAGGATTTGGCTGGATTCACGAATGAGGGCTAGGGATTCCTCCTCAGTTTGGGTCATTCTTCTGGGCCTTTTGGTGAGAATGCGGAGGGGAGGCACCTGACACTCCGTGCGGCTTCTACTAGGCCCAGCCACAGCCTCCTCCTCTCTCCCACTGGGCAAGGCCTCCTCCTCTCTCCCACTGGTCAAGGCCTCTTCCTGGCTGAGGTCATCCTGTGTCAAAAAAAGTGACATAGTTGTAATTTTGTGTTACGCAATCACACACAATTTTCAGCTCATGACTTGCAAATATAATTCTCAACAAAAATTAAAGGCTATCTATTTGACCCCACCATTATTCCAGCTGATCAACAATATGTGAAGTACACAGGCGTGCGCACAGGGTGTGCCAGGTGTGCCTGGGCACACCCTAATCGCCTTGTGTGGTGCATATTCCCCCCTGTTTAGACCACTGATATTTCATCCACAAAAAAAAATGTTACAAAATACAATAATTTATTTAAAAATAAAATAAAAATAATGACACTGTCCACTGCCCTACTGACACCATCAGTACATATACACATGCATATGTATTTGAGCTTTGGGGTGCACACCCTAATGCAAGAGGCTGCGCACACCTATGCAGAAGTATATTTTTGGTCACTACTGTCTAGTGATATGTCTACATATTAATATTTGTGTCAATATTTAAGTCATTTTTTTGGAAGCACTTACAAATTTGATATGTTAACATCATTAATAACATTTACACAATCACAAATTCCACAAAAAAGGATACCTGGCTGAAGCTGGGCACATCCACTTCATCAAGCATGAAAAGGCCCAGTTCTTCCTGGGACTCCTCAGCTGGGGTGGAGGTGGATGGAAGGCTGGAGGGAAGAGTGGGGGGAAGGCTGGAGGGAAGGGTGGGGAGAAGGGTGGGGGGAAGGGTCGAAAGTGATTGCCTGGCTTCTGTCTGGTCATCCAGGAATTGCATTTTGTGGTAGTACCACAACTTGGGTACATAAACTTGGTCGGCTGCTGCTCCGGATCTGAGCGACTCCTGGATTTTATTGTGTTCCCGCTTATACATGTTTTGCAAGATACCAATTTTCTTGTCCACAAACTTGAGGTCTGCCTGGGGGACTCGAGTCTTCACAAATTCTAAAAGTGTGCCCAGTGTTGCCTTCCTTACAGCTCGATTGAAATATAGTGTGTGTTTGACCTCCCACAGGTTTTTGTTTTCCTAATATAAATCGATAAATCTCGACAAAAAATCAGCCTCTTTAAAGGGATTCATTGTTGCTGAAAGACAAGACACAAGATCAAAACTGTAATGTCAGTCAGAACTCCCAGAATTATTTTGTGAAGAATCTAGGGGACACATATACACACACACACCCCCACGTTTAATCTTACCTTAGTTTCTGACGCTCGCTACTTCCGCACGGACATACGTAGGCCATCGTAATAGCTTTATATACACTGCACATGTGTCATGCTCCGCCTGCGTCGCCCGCCCCTGACGTTCTTTAGTACGATTTGTCCCCGCCCCTTCACTCTTCGTTGCGCAGTGGGAGTAGATAGACAAAGATGGCGGAGAGAATCATTGGAAGTAGCGCGGAGGAAAGCCCGGAGCCACAACCATCCACATCAAGGAGGAGATATAAGGCCACCAACATGGCTTTTGAAGAGATGGTGGAGATGGTGTCCATATTGAGAAGGGAGGACTACGATGGCAAAAAAGGACCGTACACACGACCAAATATGCGTAAGGACAAAATAATGTCCTCAGTTGTCACCGCTCTAGAAGCTAAATTTGGCACTAAACGTTCGAAAGAACAATTGAGAAAGCGGTGGTCTGACATCAAAAGTAGGGAGCCAGAACAATATTGGTGAATAAAGAAGCTGCTTAAAAAAAGTAAGTACTTGTGTTTTCCAATTGAGATACTTAACTTGCATGCTGATCCATATTTTTTTTATTTATACATCATCGTTCGTAAAGACCGTTCTTTGTAAAAGACATATGATACTAAAGAAAATGACGGGGTTTTTTTTCGCCAAATACGATGGTACAGGGTTAGACATATACATTTAGGTCTTGATCATTTTTCGTATTCCCAAAATTTGTTGATGTGGTGTAGATGTGTTGGAAAATATAATGCTTCTTCAAAAATGATTCAGTGTAATGTAAGGACAGGACACAGCAGCTGGTTCCACATCTGGACTCACGAGCACTAGTGTACTATGTGACCATAAAGAAATTTTTGAGGGGTAACACACATAGGAGATCATTGAGGTGTCTGCATCCGTGAAACTTGCATGAAAATGTGTATTGTTTAAAATTGTTGTTCATAGGTAATATTCATCCTGTCTTCTAAATTTTTGAGGGCAAAAAAAGGCAATTGTCCACAACTCATAACCAACGTTTCAGATTATTTTTTAAAATATAAAATATCACTGTGTTTTAACTATACCTTTTGTTGAATTATCATAGAGGAGAAAAGACTCAGACAACAGTCCAAGGATCCCAGGACCCCCCCAAGTCACCAGCCTGAGGCTGAAGATAGCCCAAGCCCAAGACCATGCCCACCCGACGAGCTGGAGGAAGGAGAGGTGGAGGAAGTATGCAAGCTTTCAACCCCACCAAGTGAGTGACTGACACCCCAGCTTAAGGTAATGTATTTAGGCGTGCATATTTTAACTCATTTTTTTTTACACACATTTTAGGTGAGCTTCTGGTTATGGAAGGCCAAGCGGCATAGCCATTCAGCACAGACAGTGCCCAAAGACTGATTGGCCAGATAATGTTGTGGAATGGCCAAATTGATCAAATGCATGACCAAATTCACAGCATGAAACTTTGCCTGGACTCCATGCAACAGGAAATGAAGAACATGATTGATGTTTTGGGCAGAGTATAATAACGTTTTGCCTAAAAACATCAATCATGTTCTTCATTTCCTGTCAAGTTTGTTTCTTCTTCAAATTTTATTTTATAGTTTTTTCCTTCAAAAATATTTTTGATGATGCACACGGTGTGTCATCATGTGCTATCTTCCATCATGGGATATCAATGTACTTGTTTTGTGTTTGCAACCCCTTCATCCTCAAAATTTTTTTGTGGTGAGAGGAACAAACGGATTGCACACACAAAACACGTACATTGCTCACCCATGATGGGAGATAGCACATGTTGACTTGACCCTTTTTTAATGCTCAATTTTAAGCATCTTAAAAATTAACGATTTACATCACCAGCACCGTTATTAAAATGTTGAACTTTGTAAGTTCTCTTATTTTTTTGTATGTTTTTCAAAACACTGTTGTGAATTTTAATATTTGAAACAAGGTCTATTTTTGTTTAAATATGCCTTTAATAACCTTCAAAAAAAATACAATATTTAAAAAAAAAAAAAAAGTTTCAAAAAATGCACCTTTCAATGTGCACACAGTAAAATGTTTTTACTACTACAATGTGTGTGGCTGATTATTTCTCAATAATATGTTTTGCAAATTTTTGTGTGGTTACAGTGACAAAGGGCCTTATTAACTAAAGGTAAATGCACTTGCCACTACTACAAGTGCACTAGGAGACAGACCAAACTAAATGCAAACAAGAAGAAAAACAAGATATTTTATCCAAAATGTATTTTTTTTACTTTTTGTAAAAATTAAAGCTCTTGTTGAATAGCAATGGCCCCCCGACCATTAAAATAATTCACATATCGCTCACGCACTAAACGTGCGGTTTGGGGGGCCAAGCCAATACGGCCAATTTCCAGGCCTGTCAGTGTTTGATCTTGTGCAAGTCTGGCCTCAGGCCCAACAGAGGTAATATATGTAGCCGAATGTCTTCGTAAAAAGTTATGGAGTATGCAGCAAGCCAGTATGACGTGATTAATTTTATAGTCCGCCAGATTTATGGCTGAAAGGAACAAACGGAACCGGCTGGCCAGAATCCCAAAGCCGGTAATTAAATACCCTCCTCTCAGGGGTGAGTGTCCTTTGGGGGAACGGCCTCATCAAGTGCTCACCGAGAGCAAATGCTTCATCTGCAATAAAAACTGAGGGGAGTCCATCCACATTCTGGTCATCAGGTGGCAATCCCAGGCCACCAGTCTGGGGATGCTGGCACAGCTCGGTCTGTGCAAACACTCCTCCGTCAGACATCCGGCCATTCTTCCCCACATCCACAAACAGAAAGTCCAAATGTGCCGAGACCACCGCCATCAAAACTACACTATGGAACCCCTTGTAGTTATAGAAATAAGACCCCGAATGTGGTGGTGGCACAATGCGGACATGCTTCCTGTCAATCGTCCGGACACAGTTGGGAAAGTCCCAATGGTCAACAAACTGGGAGGCCACAGTCTGCCATTCCTGTGTACTGGAAGGAAACTGTGGAGTGAAAAAAATTTAAAAAATTAAGATAAGTACTTTTAAACATAACTTGGATATCAGATTACACAAAAACATTATTGAACAACAGCAGGCAAACATTATTAATATGTGTGTTTGTAATTTTAATTATAAAAAACATAAGGTCCACTTATAAGATTAATCACCCCCTCTGATGGCCCATTGATCAATTTGAATGTGGGGAGAGGGGTACTAATTAGGTTAATAAACACACTTGCCAGTTTCAAACATTTGAGGGGGTGGGGGAGGGGTACTAATTAGGTTAATAAACACACCTGCCAGTTTCAAACATTTGAGGGGGTGGGGGAGGGGTACTAATTAGGTTAATAAACACACCTGCCAGTTTCAAACATTTGAGGGGGGTGGGGGAGGGGTACTGATTAGGTTAATAAACACACCTGACAGTTTCAAACATTTGAGGGGTGGGGGAGGGGTACTAATTAGCTTAATAAACACACCTGCCAGTTTCAAACATTTGAGAGGGTGGGGGAGGTGTACTAATTAGGTTAATAAACACAACTGCCAGTTTCAAACATTTGAGGGGGTGGGGGAGGGGTACTAATTAGGTTAATAAACACACCTGCCAGTTTCAAACATTTGAGGGGGGTGGGGGAGGGGTACTGATTAGGTTAATAAACACACCTGACAGTTTCAAACATTTGAGGGGTGGGGGAGGGGTACTAATTAGCTTAATAAACACACCTGCCAGTTTCAAACATTTGAGAGGGTGGGGGAGGTGTACTAATTAGGTTAATAAACACACCTGCCAGTTTCAAACATTGGAGGGGGTGGGGGAGGGGTTCTAATTAGGGTAAAAAACACACCTGCCAGTTTCAAACATTTGAGGGGGTGGGGGAGGGTCAAACAGTACAATGGGGCTGACAATATACATTGTTCAAGGGACTATAGGCTAGAGATATAAATGGACCCAGGATTGCATGGTGGGGAGGTTATTGAAGGTAAATATGCATGTAGGGCAAAAAATGATTAATGTCAAAAAACAGGCATGCATGAAGATAAAGGGGACATTCACAGCATATTCCAAGCATGGTAATTAGGTAAGGAGGACATTTAGACAATACATTAGCAAACATTTAATACATATCATGTAATGTTAAAGGATAAAACTTACCTTCATATAGTCCTTCTGCAGGACCTGAATGATGGCAGAACAAGTCTCTGGGATTATTATCCCCAGAGCCCGGGGGGAGATGCCTGTCGAGAACTTCAAGTCCTGAAGACTTCTCCCAGTCGCCAAGTAATGTAAAGTGGCAACTAGCCTCTGCTCCGCACTGATGGCTTGCCTCATGCAGGTGTCCTGCCTGCTGATATAGGGGGTCAGCATAGCCAGCACATGCTCAAAAATGGGGTCCGTCATCCGGAGATAATTCCTGAAATCCTCAGGATTATTCTCACGGAGCTCACGGAGCAAAGGCATATGCGAGAATTGGTAACGCTGGCGCAACCAATTCTTCATCCATGAACTCCTCCTCGCCCTGTTCATGGACTGGACTCAGGTCAAAGTATTAACCTCAACACCAAGTCCCCACGCAGCATGAACTCAAGAACATCCACGCGACATGGCTTCAAAACGGTTGGCTGGTCAAACAAACAAACTTATAACAAACGCACTGAAGAACAGTAAGGCCTATTAAGAACGACCTGAAAATCAGGAACTAGCGGACCAGAACGGCCTGCTAGGCAGGTTATGAACTGACCAACACACACTGAAAAGCAGATACAAACCTCACAAGCACAAACTGAACCGCAGAAAACGATCGAAATAAGCTGACGTGTGAAAAGCGTGAATCGTCTCTAACCAAACTTCTACTAACACAAGATAAACATGAGATTAGCAGAAGGAGCCCAAAGGGTGCCGTAGTGGGGCTTGAACTTCTTTTTTATAGTCCCGTCGTACGTGCTGTACGTCACCGCGTTCCAAACCAGTGGACTTTTGCAGTGATCGTGTGTGTCCAAGTCCGTCCCTTTTTAAGTCCGGCGCAAGGAGCCGACAAAGTCCGGCGTAAAGTCCGCCGAGCAAAGTCTGCCGTAAAGTCCGCTCGTGTGTACGCGGCATTAGGCTTCAGAACCACTTTAAGTTGTAAGAGTGTTAAAATAAACATGGGTGCACTGAAGGAGTCAGTGGGATGGTCAATGGGCGGATTCGGCAGAATGGCCAGTGGGCGTGCCCTGGGGAATGTTGGTCGCTAGGCCGGGGGGCAAAGGCCAAAAGCTTTGTAAAGGGCCTCAAAATTTCTGATGGCTGCCCTGTACTTACCTATTCTAAGATCGTTCCAGGCTTGTCACGTGATATCTCCAGCAGTCTGGCTTTAGAGGAGAGGACAGAGTGTCCACAGGCTTCCTATAGAGCATTCGTTGTTGGCTGTGTCTTGTCTCCACTGATGCCAGATGCTGAGAGCTGATCACGTGACTAGACAAGAGCTCCCTGAGAATAGGAAAGAATAAACATCATCCTTCTACGGGATGGGAAATATACAGTAGGTGCTAGAAGGGGGTGGTTAGTTCCAGCCTGGACTTCTACTTTAGGTTCAGGATAGCATATCTCCCACCCTGCAAGTGTCACAGGGTATTGAGCTTTGCCACAATTGCGCTGATCAATAGAATGGAAATAAAGAAAGCTGAAACAAAGATAACATGTTGGCACATAGTTTTCATGTATAAAATAAGAAATCAGTGTTTTTTAACTTCGAATGACGGCTACAGCATGGACCTGCTTTGCCGGGAGTACGTCTATTGATGACGATCCCGACCCCTTACCACGTGATCAGCTGTTAGCCAATGACAGCTGATCATGTGATGTAAACAGAGCCGGTAATCGGCTATTTTTTCTCCTCGCGCTGACAGCGTGAGGAAAAAAAAAATCCGATCACCGGTGGCCATGAGAGGGACATCAGTCCCGATCACAGAGAGCTGCCGCCAGCTCCTCAGTGTCCACCTGTGCCACCTGCCAGTGCCACCTAGCAGTAGACAACAGTGCCGCCTACCAGTGCCCACAGTGCCACCCATCAGTGCCCACAGTGCCACCTATCAGTGCCCACAATCAGTGCCTCATCAACAGTGCTGCACATCAGTGCCACCTATCAGTGCCACCTATCAGTGGTACCTATCAGTGCCCATCAGTGGCATCTTATCTGTGCCCATCAGTGCCGCCTTATCTGTCCCCATCAGTGCCGCCTTATCTTTGCCTATCAGTGTCGCCTTAACTGTGCCTATCAGTGCCCATCAGTGCAGTCTATCAGTGCCACCAGTGCCACCAGTGCCGCCATTGTCATTCAAAATGTGTCAGCGCTGAAAGCTGAAAATTGGTCTGGGCAGGAGAGGGGTTTAAGTGCCCAGTAAGCACGTGGTTAATAATATAATGCAAAAAACAGAGCGCTAAGTACAGAATACGGTGTTATGCCTACGACAACTAAATAACTTATCTAAGCCAATTCTGATTCTTAGCGCTTTACTCTTTGCACTTTTTATTGATGGACATCTGGATGGTCAGAGCAATAGTTTCACTTTCACAATTGTTTTCACAATTAAAATCCACTAATAAATATGAGGAATGTTTCTCACAAAGTTCTCATTTAGCCATCTTATGGTATAGTTAGTATAACAGCCTTTTTTGACCATGATTCCGTGGAACCCCTAGGTTTCTTTTTTATGTTGCTTAGGGGTTTATTGAGCAATGAGCAATCTCTGCACATACAGTGCCTTGAAAAAGTATTCATACCCCTTGACATTTTCCACATTGTGTCATGTTACAACAAAAAACGTAAATGTATTTTATTGGGATTTTATGTGATAGACCAACACAAAGTGGCACATAATTGTGAAGTGGAAGGAAATGATAAATTGTTTTCAAAATTTATTACAAATAAATATCTGAAAAGTGTAGCATGGATTTGTATTCAGCCCCCCTGAGTCAATACTTTGTAGAACCACCTTTCACTGCAATTACAGCTGCAAGTCTTTTTGAGGATGTCTCTACCAGCTTTGCATATCTAGAGAGTGAGATTTTTGGCCCATTCCTCTTTGCAAAATAGCTTAAGGTCTGTCAGATTGGATGGAGAGCGTCTGTGAACAGCAACTTTCAAGTCTTGCCACAGATTCTCAATTGGATTTAGGTCTGGACTTTGACTGGGCCATTCTAACACATGAATATGCATTGATCTAAACCATTTCATTGTAGCTCTGGCTGTATGTTTAGGGTCGTTGTCCTGCTGGAAGGGGAACCTCCGCCCTAGTCTCAAGTCTTTTACAGACTCTAATGCCGCGTACACATGATCGGAAATTCCGCCAGCAAAACTCAGATGAGAGCTTTTTGTTGCAAAATGCAACTGTGTGTATGATCCATCGGTCTTTTGCTGGTGGAATTCCAGCCAGCAAAAGATTGGGAGCATGTTCTCTATTCACCAACAACATGGTGCTGATACATGATTCTGACATGTGCAGTGTTCGTTTTCTGCAAACATAACATTTTGCTTTTAGGCCAAAAAGTTCAATTTTGGTCTCATCTGACCAGAGCACCTTCTTCCACATTTTTGCTGTGTCTCCTACATGGCTTCTCGCAAACTGCAAACAGGTCTTCTTACGGCTTTCTTTCAACAATGGCTTTCTTCTTGCCACTCTTCCATAAAGGCAAGATTTGTGGAGTGCACGACTAATAGTTGTCCTGTGGCCAGATTCTCCCACCTGAGCTGTGGATCTCTGTAGCTCCTCCAGAATTACCATTGGCCTCTTGGCTGCTTCTCTGATTAATGCTCTCCTTGCCTGGCCTGTCAGTTTAGGTGAACGGCCAGGTCTTGGTAGGTTTGCAGTTGTGCCATACTCTTTCCATTTACAGTTGATGGATTGAACAGTGATCCGTGAGATGTTCAAAGCTTGGGATATTTTTTTATAACCTAACCCTGCTTTAAACTTCTCCACAACTTTATTCCTGACCTGTCTGGTGTGTCCCTTGGCCTTCATGATGTTGCTTGTTCACTAAGGTTCTCTAAAAAAAAGTCAGAGGGCTTCACAGAACAGCTGTATTTATACTGAGATTAAATGTACACACAGGTGGACACTATTTACTAATTAGATTACTTCTGAAGGCAATTGCTTCCACTAGATTTTAGTTATGGGTATCAGTAAAGGGGCTGAACAGAAATGCATGCCACACTTTTCAGATATTTATTTGTGAAAAATTTTGAAATCCGTGTATCATTTTCCTTCCACTTCACAATTATGTGCCACTTTGTGTGTCTATCACATAAAACCCCAATAAAATACATTTACATTTTTTGTTGTAGCATGACAAATTGTGGAAAATGTCAAGGGATGTGAATACTTTTTCAAGGCACTGTATAAGCTATCATTGACATCAATGATCTTTTCAGCTGTCTGTAAGGGGGGCATGTAAGGGGCATTATTCCCACTGGCCTTGAATGTAAGGTGCATTTTTCTCACTGACTATAAATGTATTATCATCCCCTCCAATGTAAGGGGATCTTTTTCCTACTGACCACCAATCTTAGACTGCATTCACACCTAAGCATTCTGGAAACGGGGGTAGAAATGCGCAATTGAAAATGCATGAAAAATGTGGCAAAACGCGCATCACAGTGCCATTGTTTGTTAATAACACCCCAAACGTGGGTAGCAGTTCTGTGTTTGTCACACAAAAATTGTGGCAATACTCTTAAGACAAAACACACTTGGCTCAGTGCCAAAAATGGTCCATGAGCTACTTTGGTGCACTTGTCTCATGTAGGGCAGCCCATTCAAGAGAATGGGCTGCCCTATGCTGTTGAATGACAAACATGCCAATATATGCGGCAATAAAGCCAACTCTACATGATGCACCACTCAGGTAAGAATGTAGCCTTAGGGTGCTATTCTCCACTAAACCCCCATATATGAGGACATTCTTCATACTGAACACCAGTGTAATAGGGCCTTTCACAGACCAACAGTGTAAGGAGGCACTACACTTGCCACCAGTGTGAATAGGCACAACGTTGATCACTCTATTAAGCGCTCTAGGTAGTTCATTGTCTGTTCCTGTCAGAGTGTTACTGCCTGCTCATACGAGGTATGACCAAACAGCTTACACAGACCGTCTGCAGGAGTCCTGCATGGCACCCACGATCTAGTGATCAGAGGTGCAATGCTTCCCAGGCTCCTAGTAAAAAAATAATAATGCACATTTTTTTTACCTGCAAAAAGATGTGCATTTATTAGTTTTTTTACAATGGTGAACTTATCCTTTTAAGGCAGCCTTTATCAGAATTTTTACCCCAGAGGAACCCTTGAAATATTTTTTGGGTACCAGGGAATCCCTGGTAGAATTATTCTATTAGGGGTCATATTAGGGGTCATTGGGAAAATGCCCCTAAAGCCCCATACATACTACTAGATTTTCTGCAGATTTTTGTCTTCAGATTTACCAAAACCATATAATATTAGGTCAAACCTTAAGAGTTTTAAATTTGTATGCAATCAGGCAGGTCATTGTACTACATGGTTTTGGTAAATCTGAAGACAAAAATCTACATAAAATCTAATAGTGTGTATGGGGTCTTACACTGGTGGCGGTAGGTGGGAGGAATGCACCCTTACAGGTTGGCCAGAATGATACCCTTGCAGTCATGCTGCTGGCTCTGCCAAGTGGTTTTGAACCTGGAACTATGCAGGCATCATCAGATGGGAGGTCAGTTAGCCAAAAATGAAGGAACCCGTAGCCACTACTGCAGGAACCCTAGTTATCCATGGAAACCTGGTTGAGAAGGGCTGCTTTAATGGTTCCTTTATGTTAAAAAGGTTGAGAGAGGCTGCAGCAGTCGTCCAACTGGACTTGTTCTGTAATATTGAAGATATTTTGCTGCTCATCCAATGAGCTTCCTCAGCTCAAATAGATGTCAGGAACATACTAGGGTATATTTCTGACAATTAATGAACTGATGAAACATCTCCATCATTAGTTCAGTTGGATAGGACTATATACTTTAGGGGATGCGTGTCTACTTTTTTTTATTATACAGGAATGATTTTGCCATAATATACCAAGATTAGTGCTAGACAGTGCTACCAGTACACACAGTGCTGTCTAGCTAACATCCATATAACATTATTCTTTGATATAGTCCCGATTACTAAATTTACAGCAAAGGTTGCACATCCTCATTAAATTCTGACACCTCTAGGACCTGCTACATATTGATGGCTAGTTATTAAAATCCCATGTTATTCTGACCTGTACTGTTTTCTCTAGAATGCTTATTCTTATACTTTATAATAATTCTAGCCTACTGTGCAATCATATTACCAAAAGTTTTCACCTTTAAAGGATTATTTCATTTTGATAAGGCATGAGTTTTGCTTTCCTGTTTTTGCCCCTTGATATTGGAAGACCCCCAATATGTAGACTGTGGGGGCGGTTGGGCGGTTCACCCTTTTCCCACTGTGCACCAAATAGCTCTTTTCTTGTTGTCAGTTCCCTGGCTTCTCCTTTCATTCCTAGCCCCAGTGACATAAATAAAAGGGAAGAGAAGTCTTACACACACAGAAAAAAACAGCAATAAAAATCTGAGAGGGGTTCTAAATATTTTGCATGCCATCCAAACCATATAATGAGTTTTAGCTGGAGTTCTAATTTAGGGTCACCGTCAAAGAGCTATATGTAGATATTCCCCAGCACACCAAGGATCATCCATTTTGTCCAAACGGTTTTTATTCAAAGAATAACACATCACAAAACGGTGTAGTGCAACGTTTCAGAAGCCTCGCAGGACTCCTTCGTCAGGCATGTTAAAAGAGCTTCAACCTGATGTTCAGGCAAGATGGCTAGCCCTGTATGAAAATGGGCATGCCCAGTGACATTCATGAGTAATAATCAATACGGTATCCTACAACAAATGGTACAATGGTACATTGGTTTGTGCAACATCCGCCAATAGACCTGTACTACAGATGCATAGACAATCTCATGGGCCTGTCATATCATCAAGGAAGACCATATGAACTGGTCATCAGGAAGTGGTTTCCTTTATGACTGGACAACATGTGAAATGAAAGTACTATACAACTATAATATAATAATAGAATACTGTATAGTACTTTAGATAAAGTGTATCTAACTCAAACTGTTTTTTTTAGGAAAGAGTAGGAAACAGTAAAAGGACCTATGCCCCTACTGGGGAGATTCACCCTCTCTGTTTGTCCCAGGGACCATTGTCATTGAGACAAACAAAATTATGGGAAATCCATTGTACCACAAGAGCAGAAGACATGTATGTTGTGTATATCATGAGTGTTCCCCATAGTAAAGCATATAGTAAATATTGATTGAAGTGGTCCTGGCTGCTACCTACCTTATTTACATTGCTATAGCGATGTTTCCTCCCTCTAAGGAAAGACCTGGCTATGGATAGATGACCGTTGGAGATGGTCTATTTTGATATGGATGTAATTTTTCTTTGTGCCTTACCTGCTTAAAATTCTATGGAGGAGTACAAATGCAGTGTGTTATAGAAAGTGCTGTATACTTGAAAAAATATATAATAAAAATTGTTATTTAACCATTTGTCAACTGCCTACCACAGACATACTGCGGCAGTTCGACCCTATTGCGCGAAACGACACAGGGCATGCCAATCAGCGGGTCCGGCCACTGGCCACCCGTGATCATTCCCCAGAGAGGCAGATCGGTGATCTGCCTATGTAAACAAGGCAGATCACCATTCTGACAGGGGAGAACATGGGGATCTTCTGTTCTAAGCAGGAACACAGATCTCTGTCTTCACCCAGTCAGAGCAACCACCACACAGTTAGAAAGCACCCCCTAGGGACACACCTAACCCTTTGATTGCCCTGGTGTTAACCCCTTCCCTGCCAGTGTCATTAGTACAGTAACAGTGCATATTTTTAGCATTGATCACTGTAATAATGTCACTGGTCCCCAAAAAAGTGTCAAAGTGTCAATTAGATGATTGGGTAATGATGATGCTGCGCCGTGGGCTCTCTAATTATTACTAAGAATAGATATAAAGTGCAAAAAATATTAATAAAAAAGCTAATAAAAAAACACAGTATAGTCATATGATAGAGTGCATGTGCAGATGAATCTAGAATTTCATCCCAAAAAAACTGTGACACATAATAAGGCTAAAGTGCAAAGTGTCAATTTTTTTGTCAACCGCAATGTCACAGTCCCTCAAAAAAAATTGCTGATCACCGCCATTACTAATAGATCTCTTATAGTGTAGCGCTGTTCAAATGTTGAAACACCTACAATATAATTCATATATGTGCAAATAATTCAGTTGTGAATTCTTAACCAGTCCATATATACTTAAAAATTATTTTCATGTATATGCACTTCAATAAATGATATAAAACACCAGTTCATGTGTGAAAAATTATTTAAAATCCAACGCTGTGCTCATCTGTCCTCACAAGGATATATAACCCTTAATTGTGCACACCGTCACCAGCTGCAATGCCTGCTCACTTCAGATAAAAACTCAGATAATGGTCTCTCCTTCACTCCTCCATGCTCTCTCCTCTTGCATATCAAGGCAGCAGATCCTCCTATGCTCTTCCAGCTTAACAACCGCGCTGGTAACTTCAAAATGTATTGAGATCAGGATATCTTCTAAATGGATCCATGCTAAAGTCTCATTCCTTCACGCCCCGCCTACAGCTCAGCTCCGCATCTCATAGCTCCATTGTTAACATGCAATCATAAACACAGACTCCATAGTGCTCTCTGCTTACTACTTTTATTTAAAAAGCCCTAAAATTATCTTTAAAAACACATAGATAGAAAATTGCTACATCCGCTCGCTTACCACTGATACTCACTCGCGGTGGCTATGTGACATCACAGGCTCGGCTCCTCCCCTCTAAACATGTGTCGCCCTCTGATTGGGCTTTCTCATTAGTTCCTTACTAGTTAAAAAAATAAAATGCCATAAAAATATCCCATAGTTTGTAGACGCCATAACTTTTGCACAAACAATTAAATGCGCTTTTGGGATTTTTTTTACCAAATATATGTAGCAGAATACATATTGGCCTATATTTTTTTATTGGGTATGTTTTATAGCAGAGAGTAAAAAATGTAGTTTTTTTTTTTTTTTTAATTGTCGCTCCTTTTTGTTGATAGCACAAAAAATTAAAACCGCAGAGGTGATCAAATACCACCAAAACAAAGCTCTATTTGTGGGGAAAAAAAGGACATCGATTTTATTTGGGTACAGCATCGCACAATTGTCAGTTAAAGTAACACAGTGCTGTGGTCATGAAGGGTGTAAAACCTTCCGGGGCAGAAGTGGTTAAATAAAAAAAAATTATGGGAAATCCAAAATGGTCACTGGAACAGGATGTGGGGGGATATTATCTAATAGGGGCACCTGTTCCAAAGAAAAGTGTCTAATGCCCCGTACACATGGGAAAACGTGTGATAGGACGGAAAATGTGTGATAGGACCTTGTTGTCGGAAAATCCGACCGTGTGTAGGCTCCATCACACATTTTCCATCGGAATTTCCGACACGCAAAGTTTGAGAGCTTGCTATAAAATTTTCCAACAACAAAATCCGTTGTTGGAAATTCCGATCGTGTATACACAAATCCGACAGACAAAGTGCCACGCATGCTCAGAATAAATTAAGAGACGAAAGCTATTGGCTACTGCCCCATTTATAGTCCCGACCTACGTGTTTTACGTCACCACGTTCAGAATGATCGGATTTTCTGACAACTTTGTGTGACCGTGTGTATGCAAGACAAGTTCGAGCCAACATCCGTTGGAAAAAATCCTAGGATTTTGTTGTCGGAATGTCCGATCAATGTCCGACCCTATGTACGGGGCATAAGAGGGGATTTCCTATCACTTTAGAGTAATTTCCTCTCACATCTTGTTTGTCTCCAGGGCAGGATGTGCAGGGAAATCTCCCCAACTGGAAATAAACAGCAAAAAAAAACTGACAGAGGTTCTAACCATTTACTATACTGTTCAAAAATACAGATGCATCTTGTAGGCTTCTATGTCATTACGTATAGCTTTTTTAGGAAAGAAACAGGCTCATAGCCAAAGGGTCCTGGCTCAAGAACTATCTTCCTTTTTCGACACTCCATTTTTCACCCCAGCAGATGCAGTATTGTATACAGCTGTTTCCCATAGTCACAACTGTAATTAAAGTAGATACCAGCTCCCTACGTGCTCCATTTATGAATAGATCAACAACTTGCATTGTCAGAAGTATATTATAATTATTGCAGATCTTCTAATGGGTGATTATGGAGGACTCTTTGTGGAGGAAGGAGATGAGACTAGTTCCTCAACAGTCTTTACTTTCAGATTGACAAATCTGTTATGGGACTTGCGAACTAGAGCTCTCCAGAATCTAATCGACACCCTCATCCACTACTGCTGCAAAATGGCAAATAATGCAGAATGCACCAAGAGAAGGTTATAAAAGCACAAACATTTTAGGTAGAGTGGAGATGAGGTAACATTTTTGTCAGGTTTTCATTTCTGGCCCCTTTGGGGAGAAAATCCCTGACAAGTTGCCCATGACAGCAAAATACAAAATCATGAGACATTAATTCAGACGGTCATATTTTGGCCAGCATACAAACTACATTTTTTGTCTTTAAGGCTCCATGCACACTGACTTAAAAACGTTGCTTCTACAGGAGTTTTGTGTTCTGCTTGTAGAAGCAGCTCAATGCTATCCTATGTGTCCATGTACATTAGGACGTTTACAGGCATATTTTGAGTTCAATGTTTAGAGGCAGGATAAAAAACCTTCTGGTTTGCGTTTCTGATTGGAGCTCACTGGCAGAAAAAAATGTAAAAACTCTTCTAAATTCGTCTAGACTTTGTACAAAAAATGCTCTATATGAGCGTTTTTTACTCCCAAGAGAACAGATGTTTTGTAAGCCCAGTGTGCATGGAGCCTAAAGTGAAATGGTACATTTTAGGCCTGGTTCACACTAATGCAACTTCTGATGTGACTTGAGTTGCACAGAATCACATGACAAGGGAAATCTCTTTGCTTTCAAAGGTCCTCATTCTAATGAACCACTTACGGACTGCCCGCCACTGTTTTAAGTTTGTATTTTGAAGAGAAGTATCGTTGTTATGGCAGCAGCTAGCTGCCATAACCCCGGTATCCTCTTCTTCAGAGGGCATTCCGCTTTCAGATAAAAGTGGTCTCTGCAGCGGATTTGCCACAAGATCACTTTTATCCCGCCGCGCTCCGGTGCCCTCCGCTGGTTACCGGAGCCGTCGGTAGCGGCGGAGGTGATCGGGTCCTTCTCCTGGCTAGACATGGAGACGAGTGAGTGGAAGATGGACCCCACCCATCTCCATATCATTGCAGGGCGGAAGCGATGTCAAAACATCAATTCCACCCATAGCTCTTAAAGGGTCTTTTTTTTTTTCATTTTTCCAAATGACAAAATGTTTTTATTTTTTTATTGCATTTTAGTGTAAATATGAGATCTGAGGTCTTTTTGACCCCAGATCTCATATTTAAGAGGTCCTGTCATGCTTTTTTTCTATTACAAGGGATGTTTACATTCCTTGCAATAGGAATAAAAGTGGCACATTTTTTTTTTAAAGAACAGTGTAAAAATAAAAAATAAAAGGTAAAATAAATAAGAAAAAAAATGTTTTTAAACACGCCCCATCCCGCCGAGCTCACGTGCAGAAGCGAATGCATACGTGAGCAGCGCTCGCATATGAAAACGGTGTTCAAACCACACATGTGAGGTATTGACGCAATCGGTAGAGCGATATAATAATTATAGCCCTAGACCTCCTCTGTAACTCAAAACATGCAGCATTTTTTAAACGTCACCTACAGAAATTTTTAAGGGTTTGTGACGATTCCATGAGCGGGCGCAATTTTGAAGCATGACAAGTTGGGTATCAATTTACTCAGCGTAACATTATCTTTCACAATATGAAAAAAATTGGGCTAACTGTTGTCTTATTTTTTAATTAAAAAAATTGTTTTTTGTCCAAACAAAGTGCACTTGTACGGTGTGAAAAAGTATTGCAATGACCGCCATTTTATTCTCTAGGGTGTTAGAAAAAATATATATATAATGTTTGGGGGTTCTAAGTAATTTTCTAGCGAAAAAACTTGTTTTTAACTTGTATACATCAAATCTCAGAAAGAGGCTTGGTCCTTAAGTGGTTAATGCACCTCAGAATGACACGATTTTGGAAAAGGCTCCTGTACAACTTTGGTGCAATTTACAGTGCAACTTACCCCCCATAGAGTATGCAAAGTCACACCACATAATTGCACTGTAAATTGCATCAAAGTTGCATTGTAGTAGTGTGAACCGAGCCTTAAAATGGAAACCAACCGAACCCTTGGTAGATGGTATAGAACAGTGTTTCTCAACTCCAGTCCTCAAGGTGCCCCAACAGGTCATGTTTTCAGGATTTCCCTCAGATGAAATGGCTGTGGTAATTACTGAGGCAGTGAAACTGATCAAATCACCTGTGCAAAATAATGGGGAGCCTGAAAACATGACCCCTTGTGAAAACATGACCCGTTGGGGCGCCTTGAGGACTGGAGTTGACAAACACTGGTATAGAAGACACTAAAAAGCTGGTTTACAAGCAATGTGCATTCACAATTGAATTCCCTTTCATTTGTTTCTGTGAGCAACCATAAGGTTACCTGGGTGTGTTCTGATGCCATACCCTAGTAATCTTAATAAAAAACATCAGTTCTTACAAGCAATCAAGACCTTACAGAGATTCTATTCTATATACTAAAAACCTAAAAAAAAAGTTGGCTTGAGATACACAATTACACCTGAATGGACCAAAATTACAGAAATAAAACAGGAATACCCACAAAATAGAAGTTTTAGAGACAGGGTCCCTATACAGGATAAAGCTAAATGACTGGGGAGTGAGAATGTATACCCACTCAGGCAGCACTGGTGAGAAATCAGGCCTGTCCTTCTTTCCTCTGTTGCTCTGTTTATACAGTCGTTTTTTTATCATCATTTAAATACGTTGTCAGCAAACTGCAGTGCAGAGTGATATCCTGGTATGGAAATACAGAGAACACATCCTGCAGGGTTGGCAGGCATGGATTTAAATGAAACTGCAGCCTCCAAAGCTTGTGTGGAATTATTAAATGTGGTGAGAAGACAGATGCAGTGACCTCTCAGAGTTTCAATTTACAGGGTCAATCTGCCGCCCACTGAAACCTAATAGCATTGTCACATCAGGACTTGCTCAAGAGCTTCTCCAAGTTATACAAGAAAGTAATTATGTTATCTAAAGCTTTGTGAGAACTGCAGTCTTTGAGGCTACTGCCTGCTCAAAGGTTGAAAAGAAGGCATAACTCGATGCTAGAGACATGAGCCCGATTGTGGTGAGTAATAGGTGTTCTACATGGAGGCTAAAAATAAAGCTTTTTGAAAAGGAGCCACACAAAGACCGGAAAATGTTATGATCAAGGACTACTTATCGCTGTCTGTGCATATAATTGCACAGTTTGCTTTCTGAAATCCTCTGTTTTCCAGATAACTACTCTTTTGTATGTGTGAACATGATATTTAAAATACTGAACTGGACCTTAAAGAGGATATGAACTGTGGAAGTTGTGCCAAAAACAAGACAGACAGAGGGAAAATGACTAATTATTGGTATTGCCAATAGTCTCCCTGTAGCTGATCTTCTTCCCAATAAAGACTTAGCATACCTGTCTCTGTGAGGAGTTGGACATGTTCGTAGAGGCAGAACTTTGCTTACTTAAGTCTGATATGGTCCCCATATGATTGGTGATCTTATGGGCATTGCCAGGATTACGAGCCAAGTTAAACCTTACAGTGGAAAAGGAAAATAGTTAAACTGAACCAGAACTTAATAAATATCAGGAGTATGGGATGTACAGTCCAGTGTACAGAGTGCAGGGGTCAAAAGTATGTAATGCACAAAATTAGGGGTCAGGAGTATGTTATGTACTGAGTGTTAGGAGTGTGTTGAGTAAAGGGGTCAGGAGTAAATTTAAAGTGATTGTAAAATAGTTTTTTCACATAACAAAAATATCATATTTACCTTCTCTGTACAATAGTTTTGCACAGAGCAGCCTCGATCCTCTTCTTCTGGGGTCCTCCACCAGCATTCTGGGCTCCTCCTCTTCTCCATGTACCTCCATAGGAAGTCACTTCCTATGGTGGCACATGTACGGACTCGATCCTGAACTGTGCTCTGTGCCCATTGACACACACAGTAGGGCTTGGCCCCGCCACCTGCTCCTTGACGCTGCTCTTGGGCACAATGCTGGATCAAGATTTAGCTCAAGTATTTGGGGGGTTGGGGGGCTGACAATAGAAGATTTTTTATCTTAATGCAGAGAATGCATTAAGGGAAAAACCTGCAACCTTTAAAAGCACTTTAATGCACAGCCCGGCATACATGGTGCAGATGCCAGGAGCATGTAATGCACATTACATATTTTTTAAATGCTTGCTTTTCTTTGCATCACGGTCTTTGGCAGAGCCACCACTAGCTGGGCACCCAAAAACATTAAAGTGGATGTAAACCCTCACATATACCCAGTGAAGTGAACAGCCTCAGATGATACACAGAGATGAAACAAATCTCCCTACATAAGTTTTACATACACATCTGCTGTCTTCATCTGTATATATCCTTTAGAAAGTGCTCTTTGTGTTAAAGTTTTTCTCTTCCTGGTTACCACTGGGAGTGGATTATTGGCATAGAGCCAAGACAGCTGATTGGAGGAAAGGCACACACCCTCTCTCCTCATAGGCAAAGGAAGAAATGAATGTTCACAGCTCTGCTCTAAGACGGCAAGCTGACTGCTAATCTATTTATGGCAACCTCCCCCAACACACACTTCTATCTCCCGTCTCTTCTATCTCCCGTCTTGGAGAACGTGTGAGAAGTTATCAGGCTGATAACAGAGCTAGGAAGCAAGAGACAGCTACGGGACATAGTGCTTTGGAGAGAGATAAGAAAACGCTACAGATATATGTGCCCAGCTCAAATTTCATGAATCAGGTTTACATCCACTTTAACCGCTAAGCCACCGCCCACCGTCATATGACGGCTGGACGAGGCCTCTGTTGTTCTGGGAGGACGTCTAATGACGTCCTCGCCCTCCCGAGCCACTAGGGGGCGCGCGCGCGTGCCCGCTGCGTCACTCGGGACCCGGTGCGCGTGCCCGGCGGCCGCGATGTCCGCCGGGCACCCGCGATTGCCGGGTAACAGAGCAGGAGCGTGGATCTGTGCATGTAAACACAGATCCACGTCCTGTCAGAGAGGAGAGGAGACCGATGGCGTGTCCCTTGTACATAGGAACAGCGATCGGTCACCTCCCCCAGTCAGTCCCCTCCCCCCACAGTTAGAATCACCTCCTTAGGTCATACATTAACCCCTCGAGCGCCCCCTAGTGTTAACCCCTTCCCTGCCAGTCACATTTACACAGTAATCAATGCAATTTTATAGCATTGATCGCTGTATAAATGTGAATGGTCCCAAAAATGTGTCAAAAGTGTCCGATGTGTCCGCCGCAATATTGTAGTCACAATAAAAATTGCAGATCGCCGCCATTACTAGTAAAAAATAAATAAATAATAAAAATGCTATAAATCTATCCCCTATTTTGTAGACGCTATAACTTTTGCGCAAACCAATCAATATATGCTTATCGCAATTTTTTTTTACCAAAAATATGTAGAAGAATACGTATCGGCCTAAACTGAGGAAAAAATTTGTTAAAAAAAAAAAAAAAATTGGATATTTATTATAGCAAAAAGTAAAAAATATTGTGTTTTTTCAAAATTGTCCCTCTTCTTTTGTTTATAGCGCAATAAATAAAAACCGCAGAGGTGATCAAATACCACCAAAAGAAAGCTCTATTTGTGGGGAAAAAAATGATAAAAATTTAATGAAGGTGCAGTGTAACATGACCGCGCAATTGTCATTCAAAGTGCGACAGCGCTGAAAACTGAAAAATGGCTTGGGCAGGAAGGGGGTGTAAGTGCCCTGTATTGAGGTGGTTAAACTGAGAGGTTTGTTTGTGTGCAATGGACACATTTGATTTGCCTGATGCTTGACAGAACTGTCACTTCTTGATGCTCTACTCAAGCACCTATTGCTGCTACAAGAGGACAGAAATAGTGTCCCTACCTCCGGGTAAAATTGCTCCTGCATTGAGCGTATGTAATACTATCTCCATTAGATAAAAGACACCAGGAAACTGAGGTATAGTTGGGGAAATAGGCAATAACAGAAGACCCCCATCCCTGCTCAAAAAAAAAAGTTTTGCAAATTCCCTAATGCCTTTAATCCTCTATGATAACATATCACTATAAGTACATACCGTACTTTTCCATGTAAAAGATTATACTTTTCTCTAAAATCGTTAGATTAAAAATTGAGGGACGTCTTATACACAGAATAAAGCTGAGGAGAAAACTGCGCAGTTGCGAAACTGCCAATACCTTGTCTCCTCAAACAGGCTTCCTCCAATCATTAGCCTCCAATCACGAGCGAAACTGCTGATAACTGCTTGTGGAACTCAGCTTTAAGCACAATTGTACTGTGTGAAACACGTCTACAAGACTTGTGTGTTGGTGTCCTTTGATGTAATTTTGGTGATCAATAAATGGCATTTGAATTTCTATCAATGTGCAGCTATTTCTTCTTCTATTCCCCTTTTAATGCTGAATGACAAAAGGGAACATGGTAGATACAGTGGTTTGCATCATGCAATGATTAAATCTATTCATAGACAGAGTAATTGTACAGCTGCTTCTATTATGGCTCACAAAATGCAGAAGCTCAGGCAGAGGTCCGAACAGAATCAGAGAAAATTAAAATTTTAATGAGACAATGGATAACTCTTATCTGCATCAAAAGAGTAGACACCACTCTAAGTGGAAGCGCAACATTCCATTTAGTCATTTTATAGATTGAGGAGAAACTGCACTTACACCTAAGTTTATATCGAGCAAAGCCAGCATTTAACAAAAACATTTCTGGAGAATGGGTACAAGGAAGAACACGTTTGTGAGACTTTTAGTCAGTATCTAGACAGGGTTCCCTCACCCATAGAGAGCTCATCTCCCTCTGAGCCATTTAACCGTTTCCCATCCAGTAAAATGAAGGCTGGGAGGGATTCTAGTCATGACATTAATTGTGTACTATTGTGTTGATCTCTGTGATTGGTCACAGTAATCACATATTACAGAAACAACCTTCCCCAGAGTATGGTTACTATGGTAACACTGTATTGCTCTGGTAACAGTATGTAAAAAAAATTGTAAAAAAAGAAAATATATATATATTTTTTTGTTTTGTTAACATACTATCACTAGTCAGCATTCCTGATCACTGCCATAGCAGTTATATAATGATACTGCACTGCTCCGGTGATAGTATGTAAATTGAATTTCTTAATTTTCGAAACAAATTTGACTGAAAATTACAACTTCAAAAAACTTGCTGTGCCTCTTACTAAATACCTTGGACTGTCCACTTGCCAAAATAGGGTAATTTGGGGGAAATTTGTACAGTCCTGGCATTTTTGGGCCTCAAGAAATGAGATCACCATCAGTACATCGAGATTGATCGATTATATATATATATATATATATATATATATACACACACCAGTTTGTGGACTCTATAACTTTCCTACAGACTAAATAATATACACTGATAATATACACTGATTTGGGTCATTTTTTCACCAAAGAAATGTAGCCGTATATATTTTGGCCTAAACTTATGATGAAAGATTATTTATTGCAACATTGCAACAGAAACATAGAAAAAACACATTTTTTTCTAAAAGGTTTTTGTTTATTTAGCAAAAAAAAACAAAAAAAAAACAGGGATTAAATACCACCAAAAAAAAGCAACAAATTGGCCTGGGCAGGAAGGGGAAGAAATTGCCCAACAGTATTGAGGTGGTTAATGTCACTTTTACCACCAAATTTAACAGTCAGTAGGAGGCCATTCAATTTTTTTATGAGTAAGCATTGACCCATACTATTACAGAACCCAGTGTTAGAAAACATTCTACCGGACAAACAAATGACAGTTTTTAGGAGACCTGAAAATGTAAAAAATAATAGTAAAATAATAATATATAAAAATACTAATAACAATTTTAAAATAACCAAGCAAGTTTAAAAACAACAATTCTGGTTTCAGAGATATGCATACTTTTCTAAAAATCCAAGGAACATACCAATGTAGTAAGAAAAATTGCCATGCATGCAAATTTTATCAGCACAATCCACAGCAAATTTGTCACTTTTCAACATCATTTTTCGACCTATCACTATAAAGATACTTCAGTCTTCTCCTTGTTTGGCATTGAGGCCATATCTATGAACATGCCGGAATCTGAAAGATTCCCAAGCATTTTCATACTTAATAGCATGTTCTCGGGAGGTCCTTATGAGAAGTTCGAGGTCAGTATTTGCCTCAATACACGCTGGATGGCCCCCCTCATCAGTACAGGCCGTTGTATCCATTGCATCTGCCAGAGTCTTGTAGAGTGTTACAGTTTTTTTTTTTTTACATGATTAGTATCCCTACAACTTCTAAAGTTACATTGTATAAACCCTTTCTAATAGATCTGTACATGCAGGTCTATTACTGATACCAACACTATACTGTATGTTTCTTCTTAGTATAGATATACTGTATACCATTTGTGTATTGATTTCCAGATATATAAAAACAAAACTAAAAAAAGAGTCCCCTACTCTAATAAGAATAATATTATCTAAAATTTTAATGATGTACAGTATATATTATATGCTAGGATTCATTAGATTAATGTTTCATCTGGCATTCATTTCTTATATATACATGCCCCTCATATTACTTTTATTTGGTCACACATCCTTTCCTTTTACCTATTATCTTGTACATATTGTTTTATAGCCATTCCCTCTCACAATATTGCAGAGTAGCTTCTGGCAGTTTCTTGCTAAATTTTAACAAATTCCTGTTGGGATATTGGTTAACCTTATCTGTCTCAGGTCATATGGCAAATTTGAAGTTCCTTTAGTTTTGGAGGAATAAAGTTGGAGAAGAGAAATTAACCCTTCTGTGACACTGCCCTTTTCTCAAAAAGTTTGTAAAAAAGGGAGGAAGGTTCAATCTATACCCATGTACCCGTATATCAATTATTTGCACTGTTATTTGTCACAATTAGTGTTAATATGCTGTTTAGTTCGTGTTCATATGAAATGTGGATTGTAGAGCAAATATTGATGGGTTGATCTTGGTTTTCACCACTTTCCCCTTGTTTTACAGTTTATATAAAATCTGTTCTCTGTACATTTTAAATAAAAAATCTGTAACATTCCATTGAACGAGAAATTAAGCTGTGCAAACCATCTGGATCCAAGGATTGGTAAGTATAGAAATTCTACACTTAAATATAGCCCTGAGATAAGTAAAAGACATAATGTTGATATTCGTTCTCTTTGTTCTTCTCAAGACCTCCTGCTCTCTAGCTCCCTCATCACCCCCTCCCATGCTTGCCTCCAGGACTTTTCCAGAGCCTCTCCAATCCTATGCAACTCCTTACCCCAATCTGTCCAATTATCTCCTACTCTATTAGCTTTTAGACGATCCCTGAAAACCCTCCTCTTCAGAGAAGCCTACCCTACCCACACCTAACAACTGTATTTTCATTTTCTCCATCTGATCATCCCCCACAGCTATTACCTTTTGTTCCACTTGACCCTCCCTTCTAGATTGTAAGCTCTAAGGAGCAGGGCCCCTGATCCCTCCTGTATTGAATTGTAACTGTACTGTCTGCCCCATGTTGTAAAGCGCTATGCAAACTGTTTATAAATCTTGTATAATAATAATAATCAGATATTAGGTCAGATAAGTAATACCCTCCACCACAACCTTTCAGGCTCAGAAGGTAATCCAGATTGTCTCCCTCAGGAACAAGAGACTAAAATTGTTCTTTAGTTCATAGTTAAAAATTTGATACCACACATCCAATAAATGTTAAGTAAATGGTGAATTGCTAATAGTAGATACCTTCTGCCTACTTTACACAAAATAAATTAACGTAAACCTTACTGGTTTATGTTGTCAATGAAGAGGTGAGAGGTGGGGAAGCAGAGGGAGGAAGGTAAGTACTGGTTTGTTGGGTGGAACAGCTGTAAATAGAACAGATTTTCTAATCTGTCTAATTGCCAGCAGCTAGACAATAGCACCAGAGAGACTGCATGGAAATATAATTGTTACCCATTCTGGCTGAAAACCCTGCCTATTTAATCTGACAGTGAAGAAATATGCAAAGAGTAATATTCCATAGCGACCAACCAGAAATCACCTTTTAAATGAGCTAGGTATAATCTTATATAATCTAATATTATGCATGAACAGTTCCCAGGCTATGTTAGACTGGTTATTAAATCTAATAAAGAATTCTAATGTGTCTGCAGCATGTCTGTCATATAAGTCTCAAAAGGCTGTAAGAGAGAGAAAGGAGTAAAGAAAAAAGCATTGAACACTATTCATTTTAGAATATACCTTAGCATGCTCTTTGCTTCTTCTCCAGATCTTGATCCTCCACAGGTGTCACTCGTTTTCCTGTCCACCTTCTTCCAACTTCTGTTACATTTTAATCATCATTTATGCTCCTCCAAACCTCAGTCACTAGTTCTTTGTTAAGCCTTGTATGCACGATCGGATTTTCCAGCGGTAATTGTGTGAAAATTCGACCATTTGTATGCTCCATCGGACAATTGTCGGATTTTCCACAGACAAATGTTGGATAGCAGGTTTTTAAATTTTCCGCAGACAAATGTGTGTTGTCGAATTTTCCGATCATGTGTACACAAGTCCGTCGGATAAAAGTCCAACGCACAAACACGCATGCTCAGAAGCTAGGACGAGCCAGTCCTGTAAACTAGCGTTCGTAATGGAGAATTAACATTCGTGACGTGGTAAATTATGAAATCTCGAAATGCAGCGCACAATTCTCTTCTTCTTTAATGGGATAATATTGAAGCTGCTTTGCTGGTGATACTGATGGAGTTATGGCAAACAAATTTTCAAAGGATTTTATTTTTCTAGTGATATCAGGAATAATATTATTATGCTTTTTTTTTTTATTTGGGCAAGTTACCACAACACCATTATCCCGTAGTTTTTAAGATCAAAGATACAACTATGTTGGTGTCCCTTGTTAATTTTACATTGTATTTTTTTTAAATGTAACTGCCTACTCCCAAAATGTCATTTGAAGTAAAACACATAGCCAAGTATTATTCTACACAATTTTTTTATTGTGCATTAAGAAAAGAAAACAAATAAAATTAGACATGCTATCTGCCAATAGAACTTAACCAAAAAGTGCATTCTATGCATCCAAAAATATAGAAAATATACCAAATCAAATCATTATTATTCAACCAAAAAATAAAATGTGTCCTGCTTCTTAATATAGGGGGTCAACAATGCCAAGAGTTGGTGAAAGCAGGGGTCCGTCATCCAGGGATAATTCCGAAAATCATCTGGATTGTTCTCCTGCACCTCCCGCAGCAAAGGCATATGACATAATTGGTCACGATTAATAAAGCAACCAATTTTTGGTCCAAGAACAACTCCTCCTCTTGTTCCTGGACTGGACTTGGGTCAAAGCAATAACTCCAAGGTCAATAATAAATAACACGTTATGTCCTCCGATCCCGCAACATGTCTGGTTGATGAACGGCCGTTCAGAAACGAACTGAAAAGCGCAAAATGAAAAGCGCGAATTAACACTCACCAAACTTACACCAACACAAAATTAGCAGAAGGAGCCCAAAGGGTGGCGCTAAAGAGCTGAAAAAACACGTTCATGTTTGTTGGCCGACAATTCCTTGCTGTTTGTATGCCAGACAAAATCCAGGCACACACCTTCCGACAAAAGTCCGAGGTTTTGTCTGTGGAAAATCCGATCATGTGTACGAGGCTTAAGTCATCCTCCAAAGTTCAGCCATTCATCTGACATGCTCATCCTCCAAACCTTGGTACCTCATTTTGTTCTTGTTCCTCCTCCTTCAAACTCCCTTGAAATCTCTTAGAGCCCTGTCACACTGGGGCGGGCAGGCATCGGCGGTAAAACTGCGCTATTTTTAGCGCCGCTTTACCATCGTTTTAGCGGCGCTATTCGGCCGAAAAAGGATTAAAACCGCCCCACAAAGCGCCACTGCAGCGGCGGTTTGGCGGTGCTGCCCCATTGTTTTCAATGGGCAGGGGCGCTTTAGGAGTGGTGTATACACCAACAGTTTACATAGCGCTTTACAACTTGAGGGTAGACAGTACAAATACAATACACTTTGATACAGTAGGAATCAGAGGGCCCTGCTCCTTAGAGCTTACAATCTAAGAGGGAAGGTCAAGAGATACAAGAGGTAATAACTGAGGGTGATGTGTTGATTGAGAAGATAAATGTACAATTGTTAGGTGGGGGCCAGATAGGCTTCTCTGAAGAGATGAGTTTTCAGGGATCGTCTGAAAGTGGATAAAGTAGGAGAAAATCGGACGGATTGGGGTAGAGCATTCCAGAGGATGGGGGAGGCTCTGGAGAAGTCCTGAAGGCGAGCATGGGATGAGCTGACAAGGGAGTTTGAGAGCAGGAGATCTTGGGAGGAGCGAAGAGAATGATTAGGTTGGTATTTTGTGACTAGGTTAGAGATGTAGCTGGGGGCCAGGTTGTGGATGGCTTTGTAAGTTATAGTTAGTATCTTGAATTTAATTTGGTGACTGAGTGGCAGCCAATGGAGGGATTGGCAGAGGGGTGTAGCAGACGCTGAGTGGTTTGTGCGGTGGATGAGCCTGGCAGCAGCGTTCATGACGGACTGAAGTGGGGATAGCCTATTTAGAGGTAAGCCAATGAGGAGGGAGGTGCAGTAGTCGAGGCGGGAGATGACCAGGGAGTGGATTAGAAGCTTTGTGGTGACATTGGTTAGGAAGGGGCGTATCTTGGAGATGTTGCGGAGATTGAGGCGGCAAGCTTTGGATAGTGCTAGAATGTGGGGTCGAAAGGTTAGTTCAGAGTCCAGGATTACACCTAGGACCTTGGCGTGGGGAGATGGGTTGATAGTTGAGCCGTTGATATTAAGAAATCGAAAAGTAATATTGCGCCAATCCCAAGAAGTTGTATAGAGAGCTGCCAACACAACAATCAGACAAAAATGTATATCAGAAATAAGGAATAAAGTGTGGCGCTAAAAACAGACTTGTTCCTTACAAGGCCGGACCTACCAGAATAGAAATCTGAGGGCCGAATCTAGCCCAATAAGGTGTTCAATAAAGATGGGACTTTCTCAAATCCTATATATAGAGTAATGGGAGAAAAATAAAACTACAAGGTGGTCACCCTTATAATCTCACACATAAGGTGTATATTAAATGCAAACCAATCTGGAACAGCCAAGTAAGAAATTGGTTGTGTTACCCCCAAAGGAATATCTATGTGAGATTCAATAAATATAATATTCAAAAGTGAGAAAAAACAAAAACAGAAAACACAATAAAGAAAATAAGTGTTTAAATTATATCAAGTGTATGGAACCCTGAAATTTCAGGATCCTCATCTATTGTGCTAATAAGCAAACGTGTTTACCTGTTCTTAACTGGCAGCATGCAAGTACATACATGTGTTTACCTGCTCTTAACTGGCAACATGTATGTACATGCATGTAAAATCAATATGTGCAAAAAATAAAAAAACTTTTATCAATGCAAGTGCAAACATATATATATAAATAAATAGTGTCCATTCACAAACTCAATTAAAAATCAGGTGTGAGTCCAAATACTAGTCCCATAGAGGTGCAACTACGAACTTGACCATTGGGGCTTTCCTTGGACACCCAGGATGGTTCCTGTATAATCGGATGGTCAGACTGTGACTATGGATGCGGGTAGGTATAAAATACTCTTACCAGAGGTGGTGGACTCACCAGCCAACGGCTTCGGAGTCAGGGCAAGCTTGTAACTGAACGAACAGTAGCAGTTGAAATGCTGCTTCATCTGCTAGTAGAGACACCGGACGGTGGAAATCCTCACAGGGCGGCCACCCACGCTCAATGCTCGGTGCATCAAACAAATCCTCGGGTAAAAAAGTCGGAGAAAAAACTCCACATATCGTGAAAACTGCTTCCAAAAACTTTAATAAAAGTTTACCGATAAAAGATTACACTGGTTCATAAGCTACAGAGCCCAGGTATGATGAAGGTACAATAGCTCATAGACAACAACAGAGGCCAAGGTATAAAAAAAATATATAAAATCAATAAAAAAAGCGCTTTTTCAATCGTGGCAAAACAGGCATACCAAATCCGACGCGTTTCGTCCGCTAGGACTTCAACTGGGGTATATGCCTGTATGCCACAGCAATGCCTATATATATATACTAAAATATGATTTAGGGGTGTGGCTTTTCTTAAATCATATTTTAGTATATATATAGTAGTACTGTAGTGCTAGTAGAGACACCGGACGGTGGAAATCCTCACAGGGCGGCCACCCACGCTCAATGCTCGGTGCATCAAACAAATCCTCGGGTAAAAAAGTCAGAGAAAAAACTCCACATATATATATACTAAAATATGATTTAGGGGTGTGGCTTTTCTTAAATCATATTTTAGTATATATATAGGCATTGCTGTGGCATACAGGCATATACCCCAGTTGAAGTCCTAGCGGACGAAACGCGTCGGGTTTGGTATGCCTGTTTTGCCACGATTGAAAAAGCGCTTTTTTATTGATTTTATATATTTTGTTCATACCTTGGCCTCTGTTGTTGCTATTGAGCTATTGTACCTTCATCATACCTGGGCTCTGTAGCTTATGAACCAGTGTAATCTTTTATCGGTAAACTTTTATTAAAGTTTTTGGAAGCAGTTTTCACGCTATGTGGAGTTTTTTCTCCGACTTTTTTACCCGAGGATTTGTTTGATGCACCGAGCATTGAGCGTGGGTGGCCGCTCTGTGAGGATTTCCACCGTCCGGTGTCTCTACTAGCAGATGAAGCAGCATTTCAACCGCTACTGTTCGTTCAGTTACAAGCTTGCCCTGACTCCGAAGCCGTTGGCTGGTGAGTCCACCACCTCTGGTAAGAGTATTTTATACCTACCCGCATCCATAGTCACAGTCTGACCATCCGATTATACAGGAACCATCCTGGGTGTCCAAGGAAAGCCCCAATGGTCAAGTTCGTAGTTGCACCTCTATGGGACTAGTATTTGGACTCACACCTGATTTTTAATTGAGTTTGTGAATGGACACTATTTATTTATATATATATGTTTGCACTTGCATTGATAAAAGTTTTTTTATTTTTTGCACATATTGATTTTACATGCATGTACTTACATGTTGCCAGTTAAGAGCAGGTAAACACATGTATGTACTTGCATGCTGCCAGTTAAGAGCAGGTAAACACGTTTGCTTATTAGCACAATAGATGAGGATCCTGAAATTTCAGGGTTCCATACACTTGATATAATTTAAACACTTATTTTCTTTATTGTGTTTTCTGTTTTTGTTTTTTCTCACTTTTGAATATTATATTTATTGAATCTCACATAGATATTCCTTTGGGGGTAACGCAACCAATTTCTTACTTGGCTGTTCCAGATTGGTTTGCATTTAATATACACCTTATGTGTGAGATTATAAGGGTGACCACCTTGTAGTTTTATTTTTCTCCCATTACTCTATATATAGGATTTGAGAAAGTCCCATCTTTATTAAACACCTTATTGAGCCGTTGATATTGACAGGGAAATCAGGGGAAGTGGCACCTGAGGGAGGAAATATCATGAACTCGGTTTTGGATAGGTTGAGTTTGAGGAAGTGATGTCACATCCAGGCTGATATGTCTGCTAGTAAGTTGGTAATGCGTGAGGAGACAGATGGAGAGAGCTGGGGGGTGGAGAGATAGATTTGGGTGTCATCAGTGTAGAGATGATATTTAAAGCCGTGGGAGGCAATCAACTGACCCAAGGAGGTGGTGTAGATTGAGAAAAGGAGAGGTCCAAGAACAGAACCTTGGGGGACCCCAACGGAAAAAGGAAGAGGAGAGGAGGAAGTAGAATTGTAAGTTACACTGAAGGAGCGGTGGGATAGGTAGGATGAGAACCAGCGAAGAGTACAGTCATGGAGACCAAAGGAGTGGAGTTTTTTGAGGAGGAGGGGGTGGTCCACTGTGTCAAAGGCAGCAGAGAGATCCAGGAGAAGTAGTACAGAATAGTGTCCATTGGCTTTAGCCATTAGTAGGTCATTTGAGAGTTTAAGGAGAACAGTTTCCGTGGAGTGTTGAGGGCGAAAACCGGACTGAAGGGGATCAAGAAGTTTATTCATGGTCAGATGGTCGCTTAGTCGGTTGTAGACCAGTCTTTCAAGAAGTTTGGAGGAGAAGGAGAGTAAGGAGATGGGACGTAAGTTGTTGAGATTGGTGGGATCCAGTGAGGGCTTTTTTAGTATGGGGGTGACTAGCGCATGTTTTAGAGAGTTTGGGAAGATGCCACAAGAGAGGGAGAGGTTGAAAATGTGAGTTAGAGAGTGTAGAATCGAGTCAGAGGGTGAGCATAGCATTTGCGAGGGAACAGGATCCAGGGGGCAAGTGGTTAAATGAGTGCTAGATAAAAGTTTAGCAACCTCAGTAATAGTAGCAGGGTTGAATGAGGGAAGTAATGATTGTGTCTGTGGACATGGGGTGTTGCATGGGGGAGGTTTTTGCGCATTGGTGATCTCCTCATGAATTGTATCAATCTTAGTTTTGAAGTGATTGGCAATCTCCTGGGCAGTGAGTGAGTTGGTGGGTGGAGGCAGTGGAGGACAGAGTAGAGTGTTGAAGGTAGAGAAGAGTTGACGTGGACTGGATGAGAAGGTGTTAATGAGTGTGATAAAGTAGGTCTGTTTGGCAGTGTGAAGGCAGGAGTAGTATTTTAGGAGGGCAGATTTATATTGTGTGAAGTCTTCCTGGGTCTTAGTCTTATGCCACAGGCGCTCAAGAGCGCGGCTACGTTTTCTGAGACTTCTGGTGTCATCTGTTTGCCAGGGTTGTAGCAGTCGGGGCCTAATTCTGCGTGTAGTGAGGGGGGCAAGCTTGTCTAGGGAGGAAGACAGTGAGCTGTTGTAGATGAAAGTAGCTAGGTTGGGGCAGGACAGAGGTGAGATTTTGTCAT
This sequence comes from Aquarana catesbeiana, assembly GCF_042186555.1. NCBI lineage: Eukaryota > Metazoa > Chordata > Amphibia > Anura > Ranidae > Aquarana > Aquarana catesbeiana. The sequence goes on along the minus strand of NC_133324.1, from coordinate 250,560,064 downwards.
AGAGGTGATCAGTAGCAGAGTAGAGAAGAGAAGGGTTGAGGTGGCGAAGGTTTCTACGTGTAACTGTTAGGCGGTTGGAGGGAGAAGAGGTGGAAGACAGGGAGAGAGCAAAACTAATAAGGTGGTGATCAGAGAGTGGGAGTGGATTGTTGGAAAGGTTGCACGGAGTGCACAGATAGGAGAAGGCAAGGTCAAGGGTGTTGCCGTTGGAGTGGGTAGGAGCCTGTATCCATTGCTTCAGGTCAAGCGATGAGGTTAGACTGAGAAGTTTAGAAGTAATAGTAGTGTTAGTGTTAACAGGGATGTTGAAGTCCCCAAGAATAATTGTGGGGATTTCAGAAGAGAGAAAGTAGGGTAGCCAGGCAGAGAAGTCATCAAGAAAGGCTGATACTGGTCCAGGGGGCCGGTAGATGACAGCAATTCTTAGAGAAATGGGAGAGAATAGACAAATGCAATGTGCCTCAAAAGAGGAGAGTGTCAGAGAGGGAGGTGGGTGAAGTACCTGATAGGTGCTGCATGGGGCTAGAAGGATTCCCACTCCACCTCCCTTTCGTCCACTTGGTCTGGGGGAGTGAGTCCAGAGAAGGCCCCCATGGGAGAGGGAAGCAAGAGAAATAGTATCCGATTCATGAAGCCAGGTTTCAGTAATGGCAAGTAGGTTAAAGGAATTTGTGATAAAGAGGTTATGAAGGGCGGTGAGTTTGTTGCAGACAGAACGTGCATTCCACAGGGCACAGGAAAAGGGGGGGCTGGTTTTGGAAAGAGGAATAGAGACCAAGTTCTGTGGGTTGCGGCTCCTGCCAGAGGGTGTAGGGGGATGGGAGCGTTGGGCAAAGACAGATGATGGTGGCCCAGGGTTTGGGGATATGTCACCAGAGATTAGGAGAAGCAGGAGGGTGAGGGAGGTAATGTGGGAATGTGATTTATGTGAAGGGGCATGTCTCAGAGTACTGGAGGTTTTATCAGTGTATGGATGTAGAATGAGCAAGAGTTGGTAGGAGCAGTAGTAGGGAGAAGACAGAAGGCAGGGTGATATGTATAAGCAGGCGAGTGGAGAGGGGGGGTGAAGGTAAGAGAGTTTGAGGAGAGAGGACAGGAGTGTCAGAAGCAGTGGTAGAGAGTGCATGTTACAGAGCGGAAAGGGAGCTTATTAGAGAGACATATCATATCCTCCTTATACATACTTCTCACTCATGCTAATTTATTCTCTTCACATATGTTGGTCACGTGTTATTTTCAGTTTTCCTCCTCATACGTGCTTTTAATTTGTGTTCCCTGATTATCCTTTTCATGCTTTCCCTAGACATATATGAATCAGTCCTCTTCCTTCCTGATCTTCCTCACCCATCCTTGACATTCCTTCTCCATACATGTACTGGACACTGATCTATCACATTTTCATGATTATTTACAGTAGTTATACTCAGTGTAAACAATAAGTAAATAAATAAATGATATATATATATACACACACCCTTGTATATACAGTGTATATATATATATACATATATATATATATATATATATATATATATATATATATATATATATATATATATATATATATATAGTGGATATAAAAGTCTACACACCCCTGTTAATGTGTAATGTACAGGGGTCCAGAGCTGGGGGGGGGGAGAATGTGTAATATGCAGGGGTCCAGAGCTGGGGGGCAATGTGTAATATGCAGGGGTCCAAAGCTGGGTGGTGGGGGGCAATGTGTAATAAGCAGGGGTCCAGAGCTGAGGGGGACAATGTGCAATATGCAGGGGTCTAGAGCTGGGGGGGAATGTGCAATATGCAAGGGTCCAGAGCTGGGGGGGGGCATTGTGTAATATGCAGGGGTCCAGAGCTGGTGGGGCTGTGTAATGTACAGGGGTCCAGAGCTGGGGTGGGGGCAATGTGTAATGTGCAGGGGTCCAGAGCTGGGGAACAATGTGTAATGTGAAGGGGTCCAGAGATGGGGGGAATGTGTAATGTGCAGGGGTCCGGAGCTGGGGGGGGGGCAATGTGTAATGTGAAGGGGTCCAGAGATGGGGGGGCAATGTATTATGTGAAGAGGTCCAGAGATAGGGAGGCAATGTGTAATGTGCAGGGGTTCAGAGCTGGGGGGGGGGCAATGTGTAATGTACAGGGGTCCAGAGCTGGGGGGAGAATGTGTAATATGCAGGGGTCCAGAGCTGGGGGTGGGGGGCAATGTGTAATATGCAGGGGTCCAGAGCTGGGGGTGGGGGGCAATGTGTAATATGCAGGGGTCCAGAGCTGGGGGTGGGGGGCAATGTGTAATATGCAGGGGTCCAGAGCTGGGGGAGCAATGTGTAATATGCAGGGGTCCAGAGCTGGGGGGGGGCAATGTGTAATATGCAAGGGTCCAGAGCTGGGGGGCAATGTGTAATATGCAGGGGTCCAGAGCTGGGGGGGCTGTGTAATGTACAGGGGTCCAGAGCTGGGGTGGGGGACTGTGCAATGTGCAGGGGTCCAGAGCTAGGGTAAGGGGCTGTGTAATGTGCAGGGTTCCAGAGCTGTGGGGGGCTGTGTAATATGCAGGGATCCAGAGCTGGGGTGGTGGGGGCTGTGTAATGTGCAGGGGTCCAGAGATAGTGTGGGGGGGCTGTGTAATGTGCTGGGGTCCAGACCTGTGGGGGGGCTGTGTAGTGTAAAGGGGTCCAGAGCTGCGGGGAGGCTGTGTAATGTAAAGGGGTCCAGAGGTGTAGTTGTGGAGAGGGGGTACACAGTAATGACAAAAAGATATTGGGGGGTACAGAGGTATGCAGGGGGCACAGTGGGGTGTTTTTACATTTTAAAGTTGGGGGGTGCCAGATATAGGATCCGGCCTGGGTGCCAAATGCTCTAGGTATGCCCCTGTAAGGGTGTGTCTCTTCCCTCCAATCAGCTCTCAGAGCTCTCCTCGCTGATCTCTGTAGAGTATAACTTCAGCTCTCCGTCCCATTTTTTCTAAACTCTCAGATGAGCTTTATAAGTTGAGCACTTTGAACGGATGTAGAGAAGAAAGCACTGCAGGTACAACTTATATACATTATCTCACAAAAGTGAGTACACCCTTCACATTTTTGTGAATATTTTATTCTATCTTTTCATGTGACAACACTGAAGAAATTACACTTTGCTAGTGAGTGTACAGCTTGTTTAACCAGTTACCAACCGGCCCATAGCCGAATGACGGCTGCAGGGCGGTTGGATAACTCTGGGAGGGCGTACTATGACGTCCTCCCAGAATTCCCCTCTTGCGCGCCCCCTGGGGCGCGCACCCGAACACATCCATGACCGCCGGGTCCAGGGGACCCGGCGCATCACGGATCCCGGTAAATAGCCGTTGATCGCGGCCGTTTACCATGTGATCGAGCCGTCAAATGACGGCGCGATCACATGTAAACAGACCGGCGTCATCTGATGACGCCGGTTCCTCCCCTCCTGTGTACCGATCGGTACACAGTGAGCGGGGAGGGGGATGGATGGATGTCTGCAGCGATGTGGGCTGTATGTGTAGTGCCCACAGCGCTGCACAGAGACATCCATCCATCCATCCATGCTCAGCCATCCCTCACTACTCTGCAATGCTGTGCAATACTCTGCAATACCCCCACAATACTCTGCAATACCCCCACAATACTCTGCAATACCCCCACAATACTCTGCAATGCTGTGCAATACTCTGCAATGCCCCCACAATACTCTGCAATGCTGTGCAATACTCTGCAATGCCCCCACAAAACTCTGCAATGCTGTGCAATACTCTGCAATGCCCCCACAATACTCTGCAATGCCCCCCGCCATACTCTGCAATGCCCCCGCCATACTCTGCCATGCCCCCGCCATACTCCGCCATACCCCGCCATACTCCGCCATACCCCGCCATACTCCGCCATACTCCGCCATACCCCGCCATACTCCGCCATACCCCGCCATACCCTGCCATACCCTGCCATACTGCGCCATACCCCGCCATACCCTGCCATACCCCGCCATACTCCGCCATACCCCGCCATACTCCGCCATACCCCGCCATACCCCGCCATACTCCGCCATACCCCGCAATACCCCGCCATACTCCGCAATACCCCGCCATACTCCACAATACCCCACCATACTCCGCAATACCCCGCCATACCCCGCCATACTCCGCCATACCCCGCAATACCCCGCCATACTCCGCAATACCCCGCCATACTCCACAATACCCCGCCATACTCCGCAATACCCCGCCATACCCTGCCATGCTGAGCCATGCTCAGCTGTACTCGCCCTCTGTATGTGGCCAGGCTGTGGAAGTCTCACACATGGGGTATCGCCGTACTCAGGAGGAGCAGGAGAATCTATTTTGGGGTGTCATTTTTGGTATGTACATGTTATGTGGTAGAAATATTGTATAAATGGACAACTTTGTGTTAAAAAAAAAAAAGCGTTTTAACCACTTCCCGCTCGCCGGCCGTCATACAATGTCCTTGACTCTCCTTGTGCGGAGATATTTGAATGATGGTTGCAGCTACAGGCATCATTCAGATATCAGCTTTTTCAGCCAGCGATTCCCTACACCATGAGAATGATCATAGCAGCTGTTCCACTGCTTGATCGTTCTTACGGGAGGCGAGAGGGGAGGTCCCCCCTTCCCGCCGCCTTGCGGTGCTTCTACCGACTCACCGCTACGATCGAAGCCAGGATCTTTTTTTTTTTTTTTTTTAATTTCAGGCTTCCCAGCCTAGAGGTGAGATGTGGGGTCTTATTGACCCCATATCTCACTGTAAAGAGGACCTGTCATGCCATATTCCTATTACAAGGATGTTTATATTCCTTGTAATAGGAATAAAAGTGGTCAAAAATTTTTTTTTTTGGAAAAAAGCATCAAACTAAAATAAATAAAGTAAAATGAACAATAAAAAAAAAAAAAAAATTTTAAAGCGCCCCTGTCCCTGTGTGCTCGCATGCAGAAGCGAACGCATACGTAAGTCCCGCCCACATATGAAAACGGTGTTCAAACCACACATGTGAGGTATCGCTGCGATCGGTAGAGCGAGAGCAATAATTTTGGCCCTAGACCTCCTCTGTAACTCAAAACATGTAACCAGTAAAAAATTTTAAAGCGTCGCCTATGGGGATTTTTGAGTAGCAAAGTTTGGCGCCATTCCACAAGCGCGTGCAATTTTGAAGGGTGACATGTTGGGTATCTATTTACTCGGCGTAACTTCATCTTTCACATTATGCAAAAACATTGGGCTAACTTTACTGTTTTGGTTTTTGTAAAGCACAAAACATTTTTTTTTCCAAAAAAAACGCGTTAAAAAAATTGCTGCGCAAATACCGTGCGAGATAAAAAGTTGCAACGACCGCCATTGTATTCTCTAGGGTCTTTGCTAAAAAAACATATATAATGTTTTGGGATTCTAAGTAATTTTCTAGCTAATAAATGATGATTTTTACATGTAGGAGAGAAATGTCAGAATTGGCCTGGGTGCTCCAGAACGCCTGAAGGTGCTCCCCTGCATGTTGGGCCTCTGTATGTGGCCACGCTGTGTAAAAGTCTCACACATGTGGTATCGCCGTACTCGGGAGTAATAGCAAAATGTGTTTTGGGGTGTAATTTGTGGTATGCATATGCGGTCTGTGAGAAATACCCTGCTAATATGACAATTTTGTGGAAAAAAAAAAAAGTAAAAAAAACCTTGATTTTGCAAAGAATTGTGGGAAAAAATGACAACTTCAAAAAACTCACCATGCATCTTTCTAAATACCTTGGAATGTCTTCTTTCCAAAAAGGGGTCATTTGGGGGGTATTTGTACTTTTCTGGCATGTTAGGGTCTCAAGAAATGAGATAGGCCGTCAGTACTTCAGGTGTGATCAATTTTCAGATATTTGCACCATAGCTTTTGGACTCTATAACCGATTTGGGTTATTTTTTCCAAAGATATGTAGCGGTATAAATTTTGGCCAAAATATATGAAGAAAAATTACTAATTTGCAAAATATTATAACAGAAATGAAGAAAAATGTATTTTTTTACAGATTTTTCGGTCTTTTTTCTTTTACGGCGCAAAAAATAAAGAACCCAGCAGTGATTAAATACCACCAAAAGAAAGCTCTATTTGTGTGAAAAAAAGGACAAAAATTTCATAAAGATACAGTGTTGCATGACTGAGTAATTGTCATTCAAAATGTGAAAGCACCAAAAGCTGAAAATTGGTCTGGTTAGGAAGGGGGTTTAAGTGCCCAGTTGTCAAGTGGTTAACAGTGTAAATTTGCTGTCTCCTCAAAATAACTCAACACACAGCCATTAATGTCTAAACTGCTGGCAACAAAGGTGAGTACACCCATAAGTAAAAATGTCCAAATTGGGCCCAAAGTTTCAATATTTTGTGTGGCCACCATTATTTTCCAGTACTGCCTTAACCCTCTTGGGTATGGAGTTCAACAGAGCTTCACAGGTTGCCACTGGAGTCCTCTTCTACTCCTCCATGACAACATCACGAAGCTGGTGAATGTTAGAGACCCTTACAGGGGCATACCTAGAGCATTTAGCACCCAGGCTGGATCCTATATCTGGCACCCCCCAACTTTAAAATGTAAAAACACCCCACTGTGCCCTTGCGCTCCCCCACCTTCCATTTGAAGATGCCCCACAGATGCTCAATAGGGTTTAGGTCTGGAGACATGCTTGGCCAGTCCATCACCTTTACCCTCAGCTTCTTAGCAAGGCAGTGGTCATCTTGGAGGAGTGTTTTGGGCCATTATCATGTTGAGATACTGCCCTGCGGCCCAGTCTCTGAAGGGCGGGGATCATGCTCTGCTTCAGTATGTCACAATACATGTTGGCATTCATGGTTCCCTCAATGAACTGTAGCTCCCCAGTGCATGCAGCCCCAGACCATGAAACTCCCACCACCATGCTTGACTGTAGGCAAGACACACTTGTCTTTGTACTCCTCACCTGGTTGCCGCCACATATGCTTGACACCATCTGAACCAAATAAGTTTATCTTGGTCTCATCAGACCACAGGACATGGTTCCAGTAATCCATGTCCTTAGTCTGCTTGTCTTCAGCAAACTGTTTGCGGGCTTTCTTGTGCATCATCTTTAGAAGAGGCTTCCTTCTGGGACGACAGCAATGCAGACCAATTTGATGCAGTGTGCGGCGTATGGTCTGAGCACTGACAGGCTTACCCACACCCTTTCAACCTCTGCAGCAATGCTGGCAGCACTTATACATCTATTTCCCAAAGACAACCTCTGGATATGACGCTGAGCACGTGCACTGAACTTCATTGGTCAACCATGGCGAGGCCTGTTCTGAGTGGAACCTGTCCTGTTAAATCGCTGTATGGTCTTGGTCACCGTGCTGCAGCTCAGTTTCAGGTTCTTGGCAATCTTCTTATAGCCTATGCCATCTTTATGTAGAGCAACAATTCTTTTTTCATATCCTCAGAGAGTTCTTTGCCATGCGGTGCCATGTTGAACTTCCAGTGACCAGTATGAGAGAGTGAGAGCGATAACACCAAACTTAACACACCTGCTCCCCATTCACACCTGAGACCTTGTAACACTAATGGGTCACATGACACCGGGGAGGGAAAATGGCTAATTGGGCCCAATTTGGACGTTTTCCCTTAGGGGTGTACTCACTTTTGTTGCCAGCCATTTAGACATTAATGGCTGTGTGTTGAGTTATTTTGAGGAGACAGCAAATTTACACTGTTATACAAGCTGTACAATCACTACTTTACAGTGTAGCAAATTGTAATTTCTTCAGCGTTGTCACATGAAAAGATATAATAAAATATTTACAAATCTGTGAGTGGTGTACTCATTTTTGTGAGATACTGTGTATATATATATATATATATATATATATATATATATATACACACACACACACACACCGGCCAAACATTAAGATTACTGGCAGGTAATATTAATAACATTGATTATCTCTTTACAATGGCATCTTAAAGTTGGTGGGAAATATTAGGCACCAAGTAAACACGTTGTCCATTAGGCAGATGCGTCGAAAGTAGAAAAAAATGGGCATTACAGTTTGTTGAGTATGGAGCTGGGTAGCCACAGACTGCTCAGGGTGTCCATGCTGACCCATGTCAACAGCCAAAAGCACCTACAATGGGCACGTGAACATCAGAACTAGGTCACGGAGCAATGGAAGAAGGTGGCCTGGTATGATGAATCACATGTTCTTTTACATCATGTGGATGGCCAAGTGTGTGTGCACCCGTTACCATGGGAAGAGATGGCACCAGAATGCAGTAAAAGAAGAAGGCAAGCCAGCAGAGGCAGTGTGATGGTTTGGGCAATGTTCTGCTGGAAAACCTTGGTCCTGATATTCATGTGGATGTTACTTTGACATACCACCTACCTACACATTGTTGCTGACCAAGTGCACACCTTTATGGAAACTGTATTCTCTGATGCTAGTGGCCTCTTTCAACAGGATAATGAGCCCTGTCACTCTGCAAGAATGGTTCAAAAATGGTTTAAGGAAAATAACAAGTTTGAGATGTTGACTTCGCCTGCAAATTCTCCAGATATCATTTCATTAAGCATCTGTATGATGTGCTAGAAAATCAAGTCAGGCCCCACCTCGCAACATAGAAGATGTAAAGGATATGCTACTGATGGCTCACCATGCCTCTTACTAAATACCTTGGACTGTCTGAAGAAAAACACATTTTTTTCAAAATGTTTTTGTTTATTTAGCAAAAAAAAACAGTGGTGATTAAATACCACCAAAAGAAATTTCTCTATTTGTGTGCAAATTATAAACATTTCTTATGGTCACAGTGTTGCATGACCGCACAATTGTCATTCAAAGTGTGACAGCGATGAAGGCCAAACATTGGCTTGAGCAGGAAGGGAGAAAAAGTGGCCAGTAGGCAGGTGTAGTTAACTACTTCCCACCCGGCCACTGTACATAAACAGCCGGGTGGGCGCTCTCTCCTTCTGAGTGGACGTTCAGGACCTCGCTTGCATGCCCGCGCAGCGCATTTCCGATCGGCAGGAGGACTCTGTGATTGGCCCTCCTGATCACATGATGGCGAAGTCCGATCACAGCCGCCATGTCCCCTTGAGGGTCTGCCTCCAGCAACATGGCGCCGTGTCATTCCCTGCCGCTTACGTCATTGGTAGGCGACAATAGGCACAGAGGAAGTGACGCGCACCACCTCTTCCTCCTGCTTGGAATGCAAACGCACTGGCGTGCGTTCCAGCATGGATAGAACATCCGGAACTAATCGGCGAGCCGCTCGCATATACAGAGATCGGATCGGACACTGAAGGTACAGTGTCCATTTACATACGCTAACCTGCAGATTATATGGCTCCTTTCCCTGCCAATAGGTGTTCATAGCCCGTGCCACCCTGCAACCTTCTGTACCCATCAACATTTCATCTATCACTGTTTAGTATGTACACCCATGACTAGTCCTTGATGTTTCTTGGTTGTATTCAACTGTAGTGATGTCTATTTTTATATATATTTTTATGTATTTTATATTCTATATTCATCCATATTTATTTATTTATTCATTTAACCAATTAATCGATTAATTATTATTTATCCACTTGTACAAGTGAGGAGCTTAGGAGGGAGGGATTCACCGAAGGGGAGGGGCCCTATGTGCCCTCCCTAATCCATTGATTGTGTTTTTGGCACACACTATATATACAGGGACTACTGAAGGAGGGCTCACTGCTGTGCTCTGATGAAGAAGGGACGTGCCCTTCGAAACGCGTTAGCTGGTAGTGATGCCTGTATGTTCCTCTAAGACCTTTGGAAGGCTTCGCTCATCATTATAACCACTTGCTGCTAGTTGTTGCTCGAGGTTTACGGCACCTGATTTTACTACTGCTTGTGAGTAATTTCTTTTATCATTTTATTCAACAAATGTTTTACAAAAGATAATGAACATGGCCGGTGCGCCCCTCTCTCTTTTTATTTCTTTGTCATGTGATGTAAATACAGAGCCGGTTGCTAGGCAATTGGCTCTCCTCTCCTCACACAGAAGTTGTCAGTGAGGAGAGGAGAGCGGATCGCTGCAGCTGGCTGGTGATCAGTGAGTAAGACCTGTTTTTTACAGCTTTTTACTCACTGATCACCAGTCTAGTGTCCCCACAGTGTAAACACACAAAGTTAACACACATGTCCCCAAAACACATGTCCCCACATAGTAAAAACACCTGTCCCCTACATATGTCCCAGTAAAATCACATGTCCCAATGATTATCTGCACACACATGTCCGTGATCACCTGCGCACATCTGTACATGATCATTTGCGTACTTCTGTCCGTGATCACACAAACCAATTATTATACACTTAACGGGATTTTTTTTACCAAAAACATGTAGCAGAATACATTTTGGCTTAAATTTATGACAAAATTCGATTTTATTGGATTTTTTATAAAATAGAAAGAAGAAAATATTGTTTTTTTTCCAAATTTCCGCTCTTTTTTCGCTTATATCGCAAAAAATAAAAAACGGAGTCGTGAATAGATACCACCAAAAGAAAGCTCTATTTGTGTGAACAAAATGATAAGAATTTCATTTGGGTACAGCATTGCATGACTCCGCAATTGTCAATGAAATTGCGAGAACGCTGAAAGCTGAAAATTGGTCTGGGAAGGAAGGGGGTGAAAGTGTCCAGTATTGATGTGGTTAAAGAGAATCGGTCACTTTGTCCATTCATGGCAAAGTCATAGGGTCTAATTAAAAATCCATACACAAATTCGTTTCCCTTTTCTTCCCCACCGAGGTGTTCCACCACTGGACAAGCCCTGTGTTGGATGGTGTCAGAATGTACACAGGGTTAATGACTTACAATACAATGTTGGAGCCTGGAAACTGACTAGGCCCAAACACTGCATCTTGGCAGTAGGTCACATACACAAAGTATTTTATGGCTGCCCAAGATAAATGGAGTGGCAGATGGGCTTGGAAGAGATAAGTGGGTCGGGGTGGGGCCAATAGAGACTCTTTCCCTTTGTCCTGAATGACCAAGCTGACAGATTCTCCTTAAACTGCAACCTAAGGCTAATTTACAACCCCACCCACTCTGCAGCTCTATCAGAATATGTTCAAGAATAACTAAACCCAAGAACAAAATGGTCCTATACGGCAGTGGTCATCAACCCTGTCCTCACTAACTAACAGGCCAGGTTTGCAAGATAACTGAAATACATCACAGGTGATATCATTTTCTGCTCAGTGATTGCAGTATTCTAGTCTGCATCTCCCCAAGGTAATACATAAAACCTGGCTTGTTAGTGGGCCCTGAGGACAGGGTTGATGACCACAGCCCTAGGGGGCAGCGACTGCATAGGTTTTCATTTTCAAGCTAAGAACATTGTTAGCAAGTATAGAAAATACTTTTTATCTTGCCAGAAATTGTGTTCTTGTTACTTCTTGGACTGGAAGAGTTTATCATCCTTCTGTCAACTACTAACCTCCCATCCCCTTACGTAATGAAAATGAATGCAGACAGATGTGTGAAGTCCAGCTTGGATGGCAACCATGACTACTTCCATAGATACAGTGGAGGAGCAGCCACCCCAGGGATAGAATGTTATTTGCAGAATTACCAGGTGAATCTGAAGGGGAAAAAAATCTAAATTAAAGAAAATGTATGCAATCGCCACATCCAATGACTGGTACTGCCCCGTACACACGGTCGGACATTGATCGGACATTCCGACAACAAAATCCTAGGATTTTTTCCTACGGATGTTGGCTCAAACTTGTTTTGCCTACACACGGTCGCACAAAGTTGTCGGAATTTTCGATCGACAACCACGCGGTGACGTCAAGCACGTACGACGAGACTAGAAAAGGCCGGTTCAGAACCAAGCGCGGCACCCTTTGGGCTCCTTTTGCTAATCTCGTGTTAGTAAAAGTTTGGTGAGAGACGATTCGCGCTTTTTCAGACTCGTGGCTTTCAGATCGTTTTCTGCCGTTCAGTTTGTGCTTGTGGGTTTGTATCTGCTCTTCAGTGCGTGGCGTCAGTTCGTATCGGAGTTTTCTGTGCGATCTTGTCCGCTCGTTGCTGTTTTTCAGGTCGCTCTTCACAGGCCTTGCTGTTCTTCAGTGCGTTCTGTTACTTCGTTCTGAGCAGCCGACCGTTTTCTAGCCATGTTTCGTATGCGTACTCCTCATACAGTTCGTGCTGTGCGGGGGCTTGGTGTTGGGGTCCTGACCTTGACACAAGTCCAGTCCATGAACAGGGCGAGGAGGAGTTCATGGACCAAGAATTGGTTGCTTCAGCGTGACCAGTTCTGTCATATGCCTTTGCTCTGTGAGATCCGTGAGAATAATCCTGATGATTTCAGGAACTTTCTCAGGATGACGGACCCCGTATTTCACCGTTTGTTGGCTTCGCTGACCCCCTATATCAGCAGGCAGGATACCTGCATGAGGCAAGTCATCACTCCGGAGCAGAGGTTGGTCGCTACCTTGCGGTATTTGGCCACAGGGAGAAGCCTGCAGGACCTCAAGTTCTCGACAGGCATCTCCCCCCAGGCTCTTCTTTGTGGACATTTACTGCTTGTGTTTGTTTTAGCTGACCCTGACAGAAATGTGTGGAGTGCAGAAAATGTCGTGATTGTGTAACCTTATACAAAGCACTGTTGGCTGTTATTTACTAAATGCAAAGACACTTTTCACTACAAGTGCACTTGCAACTGCACTGAAACTGCACTTGTAGTGCAAAGAGGATTTGCCCTTAGGAAATTACCCCCATTTTCTCATAAAACAACAATTACATCACCCCAAAAGTGTTGTAGCATTGAGACAATAATCCACACATTCTTGATGAACAATCTTTTTAATACCAGCACAATCACATGTGCATTTACCAAAGGTTTTTCTGACAAACCGACATGTTTATTGTATAACATATTTTGTGGTGTCATTATCCAAAATCAAAATGTGCATTTTATAGAAAACAGGCCTGTGTAAAACCCACAAGAAAGACACAAATCTTGATCTTACAAAGTTCACATTTGGTAGAACTGGAAGGCAATATCAGACATGAGTATTTAGGAACTGTGTTTGATATTGCGTTCAGATGGGGGGAAATCACCCCTGGAAAAGCCAAATTTGGAAGATGCACACAAATTTCACAATGTCAACATGTGCTAGCTGCCATCACGGGGGATCAAGGGACGTGTTTTGGGGGAGAAAGCCCTTCCTCACCGCTACTTTATAATTGAGGAAGGGGTTGCACCCCCAAAACGCGTCCATTGATCTCCCGTGATGGCAGATAGCACATGTTGGCACACTGTGTGCATCCTCCAAATTTGGCTTTGGGAAAAATCACAAAAACATTTCGCACATTGTAGCAGACAAAAGAAGAAAGTGATTTGGAGGGGCTTTAAACTCGCCCCAAAACATCAATGATGTTTTTATATTTTGGAATAACATCATTGATGTTTTGCTTGATGTTTTCCAATTGTAAATTACACCCAATGATCTCCCCGATCAGGATCTGGGCACTTTCGGATGTGAAAGGATCTTCATCCACAACCTCACGATCACCTAAAAAGAAAGGAAACCCAAAATAAATTAGGTCTAAAAAAAATGCCGCCATCCATCTCTTATCTGAGCCTGTGGTTGCAGACACTCACCTGTTGTGGTGAGTAGTTCCACCACGTCTTCCTCCTCCTGCTCATCTTGAGTTGGTATTTCCCCTTCTTCCAGAGGGGGGGGGCTCTGGTCTCCTGGGATGAGGGGTGTCCTCCGAGTCTTTTCTCCCCTATGTAAAACAAAAATGGTATAATTAGCACACAGATATTTGATGGCAGAACTATAAAGATGAAACATTGCTTGGAAGTGGGGTACAATTGTCTATTTTAGCAGAGTTCCAAGATGTCGCTTTTTTAGTGTTCTTTGTCAAGCTGCAATACTTTACCTGTTTAGTACAAGCTTCACAGATGGAGACCCCCCTATAGTATACACTGGAGCACCTGTGTGGCCCCCCTAATAAAAAGGGTGTTCTGGGGTCCCACACTAGTGCTCCAGTGTCCAGATGTGAAAACAGCTGCTCAGTGTCCTCTCCTTACACACAATCTAGTTTGCATTTCATTCTAGTAACAAAGCCATCTACACAACCCAATTCTTTGAAGACAAGTATAGGGCCTCAAAATGGTGGCCAAATGCATATGGGCTAAACAATGGTATTTTATAGTCCGAAAAAAAAAATGTGTGATCCGAATGAATAATGTGCCCATGAACATGAAAGTTGCCATTTTAAACTGTACAACAGTTCCTAAAAGCACATGGAGCAGCACGAACGTAATAAACATAAAGAATAGTAACACAGCACAACTACTTACTTTTTTGCAGCACTCTCCGGATCTTTCTGTACTGCTCATGTTCTCGTAATTTCAGGTCCGACCACCGCTTCCTGAGCTGATCTTTCGATCGTCGTACCCCGAATTTCCGGTGCAGACTCCTGACCACATTCGCCATGATCTTGGCCTTTCGGACATTGGGGTTGGGGTAAGGCCCATACTTTCCATCATAGTCGGCCTTCTTCAGGATGTCCACCATTTCCAACATCTCCCCAAAGGACATATTTGAGTCCTTCAATCTCCTTCTGGATCGGGACGTTTCAGGCTCCAGCCTTTCCTCCTCCTCCTCGTTGCTGTACTTAGCACTATCCTGCTGTCTCTCCGCCATGTGCTCTTCCTCCACTGCGCCGAACAAAAAGGGGCGGGGAATAGAATAGAAAGAACGTCAGGGGCGGGCGGAGTTATACGCATGCGCAGTGTGTATAAATCGTAACGCGCGTCTTACGTACGATCTGTGAGCGGAGGAAGGAGCATCGGAGACGCCGATCGTGCTAACGAAGGTAGGATCTAAACTTGGGCCTATACTGCTTCGAAATTGAAGCCTATATTGTGACAAGATTAGGGGAGTTTGGCCTGACCTTAGGGTTTGTCATGTGTTGTGTCTTGCAGAGAAAATGGATGGGTTCAACGACCACAATTTCCTGCCCCTGTTCATAGACAAGTACAGGGAGCTGCCCTGTCTGTGGCAGGTGAGACACCCCCACTATAACCACAAACAGAAGAGGCAGGCAGCGCTGGAGAAACTGCTGGAGTTGGTGAAGCCGGTGGTCCCCACAGCAACCATCCCTTATTTAAAAGCTAAAATTGGGGGCCTGAGGAGCACTTATCTTAGGGAGCGCAAGAAGGTCACAGATTCCCAGAGGTCCGGAGCTGCAGCAGATGACGTTTATGTCCCCAGGCTGTGGTACTATGAGAGACTGCGATTTCTGTCAGACCACACTGAAGTCAGGGAATCCCTCTCCACTCTTTCTTCCACGCTTCCTTCCATCCCAGCTGAGGCTTCCGATGTCCAACCTGGGCCTTCCAGCCAGGAAGAAGTGGAGGAGCCCAGCTGGAGTCAGGTATAGCATTCTTCTACAGTTTTCTGGGCAATAAATAAATGATGTTTACTAGATGTTATTGTTGATCACTAATTGCTGATTAAAAAAAGTGTTTTACATATCAATAGACAGTAGTGGGCAAAAATAATTGGGACAAGAATGAAAAATGCTGGGCTCAGAAGGATAGTCTGTTATATTTGTTAACATTGAATTTGCAGCAGTCAGGAGGTGAAAATTGTGTGTGATTGATGAAAACAATACTAAAACTATGTCCCTTTTTCATACACAGGAAGACCTCAGCCAGGAGGAGGCTGTGGAATGTGGCAGTCAGGAGGAGGCGGGGATTAGTGGCAGCCAGGAGGAGGCGGGGATTAGTGGCAGCCAGGAGGAGGCGGGGCTAAGTGTCAGCCAAGAGAAGCCTGAGACAAGTCGCAGCATGACTGAGTCTCAGGTCCCTCCCCTCCGCCTGCCATATAAAAGGGCCAGGAAGGCCACTCCGAGTCCCGTGCAGGATTCAGCATACAGGCTGATCCAGGAGGCTTCGGCGTCCCTCAGAGCCTTCCCCAGTCCTGCAGAGGCCTTTGCCTGCATGGCTGCCACCAAATTGCTGGGCATGCAGGAGGGCCAACGCAAGATCTCTGAGGACCTGATTTATAAAGTCCTTCGGAAGGGGGAGAGTGGGGAACTGACACACAAGACGGATGTCATGGAGAGGGACGATCCTCCTCCTCCTCCTCCTCCTGCTGCCACAACTCCACCACCACAGCCACAGCGTGGAAGGAAGCGTGGAAAGAAGACCTGAGAGTGATGACCCTGGGTTCAGTCTGGTCTGACAGAAGCTGCAGTCTCTCGTATGACCACAGCCTGGGGACACAGATGTCATCTGCTGCTTTCCGGATCTCTGGGACTTCTGGACCAGACTGCCCTCCCTTAGATAAGGACTCCTCAGGCCACCAATTTTGCTTTTAAATAATTGATGTCTGCCCTGGGGGTCCAAGGCTTCGCCCACTTCTGCAGTTTCTCCAGCGTTGCCTCCCTCTTTGTTTATAGTTGTGACCCCTTAATAAAATATTTTTAGGTAAATTCTACTCTCCTGTGTGTGTTTTCATCCAAAAAGGACAGTTTGTTGGTGACGATTCAGGTACATTTCTAAAGTACAATGTGAAATTAACAAGGGACAACAACACCAAACAATCTCCTCCTACAGATTAAATCGAACAACATATCAATGGTGTTGTGGGAACTTGTCACAAAAAACACACAAACATTTTCGGGAGTACAAATCAAAATCACCAAAAAAAAAAAAAAGAGAAACACAAAAAAAGATTCTACATTAAAGTAAAAAAAAAAAACAAACAAATATGTTGTCAGATGTGAGAAATCAAAATATATTGAGGGAATCCCGATAAATAGTAACGAAAGAAGTTTGTGAGAAGTGTGTGTGAATATGAGCATCAAAACGACTTAATTCTTGTCACATTATAAAGAAGAGAGTGCGCTGTATTAAACCATTTTTTACATTGCAGCGTGACGAAAGTGCTGTATCCATTGCGAACGCTAAGTTTACCAGAACGAGCTGTCCCGTGTCGGAATTTCTTCTGAGCATGCGTGGCACTTTGTGCGTCGGAACAGGCCACACATGGTCGGAATTGACACGATCGGATTTTGTTGTCGGAAAATTTTATCTCCTGCTGTCCAACTTTGTGTGTCGGAAAATCAGATGGAAAATGTCCGATGGCGCCCACACACGGTCGGAATTTCCGACAACACGCTCCGATCGGACATTTTCCATCGGAAAATCCGACCGTGTGTACGGGGCATTATACTGCGGCACAATGGCACCGCTGCGCGAAACCCTGTACGGGTACGGGGTTTCGTTTAAGAGCTGCCAGAGGGCGCGCCCGCTGCACGGCGGGTGACCAATTGCGTGTGGCCGGTTGGCATGATCGCCGCTGGCCATGCGCAATCGAGTGCACTAGAGCCAACACGGAGATTTGTGTGTAAACACACAAATCCCTGTTCTGTCAGGGGAGAGGAGACATATCTGACAGGACAACGATATGTCTCCTCCCTCAGTCAGTCCTATCCCCTCACAGTTAGAACACATCTAGGGAATGTCAATGGTCCCAAAAATGTGCCAAAAGTGTCCGATCTGTCCGTTGCGATGTCGCAGTACTGCTATAAATCACAGATCACCGCCATTACAAGTAAAAAAAATAATAATAATAATTAAAATGCCATAAAAATGCCATAAATCTTCCCATAGTTTGTAGACGCTATAACTTTTTTTTTTTTTTAACTTTCTTTAAATATTGGGGCGCCTGCCTTTACAGGCACAAAAACTTTAATGGCATCCCAGCCTTAGTCTGTAGGGTTCAATTTTGAGTTGGCCCATCCTTTGTAGCTATAACTGCTTCAACTCTTCTGGGAAGGCTGTCCACAAGGTTTAGAAGTGTTTCTATGGGAATGTTTGACCATTCTTCTAGAAGCGCATTTGTGAGGTCAGGAACTGATGTGGACAAGAAGGCCTGGCTCACATTCTCCGCTCTAATTCATCCCAAAGGTGTTCTATCGGGTTGAGGTCAGGACTCTGTGCAGGCCACCCCAAACTCGCTCATCCATGTCTTTATGAACCTTGCTTTGTGCACTGGTTCACATTATTTGGTGGCCTTGGCTCCTTAGTTCCAGTGATAGGAACTTTTAAGGTGTCAGAAAACCAAGATATTTTGGACAATTTCATGCTCACAATTTTGTGGTAACAGTTTTGGGATGGCCTCTTCTGTTCCAACATGACTGCGCACCCATGCACAAAGCAAGGTCCATAAAGGCATGGATGAGCAAGTCTGGAGTGGAGGAACTTGACTGGCCTGCACAGAGTCCTGACCTTAACCCAATAGAACACTTTTGGGATGAATTAGAGCGGAGACTGCGAGCCAGGCCTTTTAGCCCACATCAGTGCCTGACCTCACAAATGCGCTTCTGAAAGAACGGCCAAACATTCCCATAGACACACTTCTAAACCTTGTGGACGGCCTTCCCAGAAGAGCTGAAGTTGTTATAGCTGCAAAGGGTGGGCCAACTCAATATTGAATCCTATGGACTAAGACTGGGATGCCATTAAAGTTCATGTGCGTGTAATGGCAGGTATCCCAATACTTTTGACAATATAGTGTATTAACAACCCCCAGAAGCAAGCGTAAACTATACCTAAAGTGTAACTAACCCCAAGAACAAACTGTAACAATACTGCAGTGTACCAGCCTTTGGATGTGATGGCTTCATTTGTTTTCTTTTTACTGGTTTTTCCTTGATTATAACCTGGTGATCCTACCACTATGGAGAAGCAGTGTTGTCAATCTAGCACAGGAAGTACACAAGGACTTACACTTTAGGTTACAAAGAGGTTTTAAGTGGGCTTAAAGATGAGACCATAGTGCAATGTCTGCTTTAAGCTGGTGTAGCTGCATTGCTTCGAGCCAGACGTTTATTTCTTCTTTTTTAAATTGTACGCCCAGAGTGTAGGCTTCTCATTACACAATGGATGGCAATCTTATGTCCATTCCTGTGTGAAATTAAAACATCCCCCTTCATAGTAGCTAGGGAGAGAGCTACACGTGTTGCTATCAAAGTCTATTTTATTCAGCCTCACCAACACTTGTAATCCAATTCACACCAGCACAGTTGAATTATGCCCTCAACTAACACATTTGTTGAAGACTGAGGATAGCAATCTGACACATTGATCTCTCCTACTGTTATCTGCCAACAATTTTCTGCTTTGTAATAGTCTGCTCAACCCAAAAGTGAGTTAAAAGTTCAACTATGAAATTTCTGTTCTTCTTCTATCTATCTATCTAGACTATCAATATTTCTTTTTGAAGAAGTGATGGTAAGGCCCTGGTCACTCAAAAGTTGCAGTAGGATTAGCAGACTTTGTTAAATAATAATTGAAACAGTCACAGCCAAAGCAGCAGTAAAAAAAAGTTTATAGTCTTGTATGTTGTATGTTGTATGGTTAGCTTAAAATTGATAATTGGATCAAAGCATGCTTATGATATCAAAGCTTTATTTCTACTATATATAGATATCTATATCTATATAGATATCTATATCTATATAGATATAGATATCTATATATATATCTATTCAATATAATGTATATAGTTTGTATATACACAAGAATAGTTATATTTGCTATACTGTACATCAGGGGTGCCGAACCAGTGGCACGGGGGCCACATATGGCCTGTGGAGCCCTGTGATGTGGCCCGCGACCTCCTGCTTTTGGATGGCGGATTGGCAAGCCTAGATCGTGGATCACCAACTCGCCATCGCAGAGCAACAGTGTTGTAAATGAAGCCGGCGGTAGATGAAGCAAGCGACCGCAGAGCCACATAAGCCGATGCTTCCTGTATAGCACCAGCTCCTGTCACAGGCATACTGATACCAAATACACTCTGACTGGGACAGCAACAGCCGGTGATACCTGAATGGAAGACTGTTATTAAAGGTACATTTATTACTAAAATCACAATATATATATGGACATACTGTATCTGTTTTGCAGTGGTTACTGGGCTGCTTTCAAACTGATCCGCAGGTGCATCGCAGAACACCTGCGGGTTACCTGCACTGAGCCATAGACTTCTGTTATTACCTGTGGATTTGGTGCACTTTCAGAAAGTGCACTACACCTGCAGGATATACTAGAAGTCTATGTTAAAGTGCAGCTAACCCACAGGAAAGCCACATGTGCACTGCACTGCACCCTTGGTGTGGGTAAACCACAGCGCATCAGTGTGAAAGCAGCCTTAGACCCCTTTGACATGATCGGTCCAACCCGATCGGACCCTCTGTTCACATCTATGGAGCCGCAGATGTAAACGGACTTGAAAGGGGGCATGGCCGGAATATGAACAGAGCAGGATGTGCAGGCTGTGAGTCCGTGATTATCCGCCATAACTATGCCTTCTAAGGAAAAGTATAAGCAGCAGTGGCACTCGAAACAACAGAGAACCAGGAAGGGACGGACCATGTGTTCATCTGGCACAATCTTACCTTCCCAGGCTGGAATAGCAACATGTAGTGCAGCAGCTGTTATGGAGTCCAGCATTGTCGTCTCTCTGGAGGCTAGAGATCCGGCTCAGTCCGCGGAGGATGCTTCAGGTATGTCTAGAACAGCGGAGGCAGGAGCGGAGAGTATTACCAAGCCGATCCTGGATGCCATTGCAGGGTGCAAATCGGCACTGATGCTTAGAATTGACATGGATAAGTTCAGAGGGAGAATGAGTGAAGCACAGATTGGCACAGTAGAAGATGTGCAGGGCTCTCATGTATCACAATTGGCTGAGCTGCAAACGCTGCTTAAAGCACTGACTGATAAGATGAAAGATGGAGAAAATAGGCAAAGGAGGAATAACATCCAGGTTGTGGGACTGCCAGAGGGACCCCAACCAGCTATATTTGCTGAGCAGTTCTTTAAAAGGTTGCTGGAGATACTTGACATGCCACCCACCTATGTGGTGGAAAGAGCTCACAGAGTCCCCATGGGTTATTGCCCTTCTGGGGCCTCACCTAGAGCCTTACTGGTCAGATTCCTTAATTTCAGAGACAGAGATTGTAAGGAAAATGGCTGCACTTTGGTTCACTATATATTTTAGTTAAGAGGCCTGAACTTCTTTTATATATTATACAAGATAGATGAAATGCTTATGCAAGGCTTTGACAATGTTTAAGTGGAATTTTACTGAGCTAGCTGTCTGCAAAAACAGATACTTGCGGTGACAATTCTTACGAATACGTACGGGAACAAGTTAGAACATCCCACCGCAAGCCTGGGCCTAATGTCAAAAGGCACTTTATCGAAAGTATCTTAAAGGTTATTTCTATATTACTCCCTTTTCTCGGAATTAAGCTAAGAAAAACATATTTTGATAAGGAAATTTTGGGTACTTTTGTTAGGTACTTTTTAAGCACGTCATTTAGCAGAAATTTCATTGTCTTTACACATATGTCATATACCATGTAACTTGTGATACTTGTACTCTTGTGATTGGATAAGCTAAGGGACCGGCCCTTTGGCTTGCCCCTAATGATGTATAATGAATTGTTGCCATATATAACATGTAAGAACGTATAATACAATATATTCTCGATATCCAATGTGCTGTGTGGTGTCGTTTATATCACTTCCCTTCCAATCGATTGAAGAGGCCTTCTTGGTGTCTAAGTTCAGCTCGAGCAAGGAAAAGGTTTGGGGGCGCACTTGACCAGTTGACCAGTTGACCCCTAGCCTATCAGAGATCATATCTTGGCTGAAGCAAGAAAGCGGGAAAGCCTTGCCTTTAAAAATAAAAAAGTGATGTTGTTCCCAGATTTCTCTGCGGAGACCCATAAGTACCGTCGCTCATTTAATGACTTTCGTCACAGACTGCGGGAGAAGATAATAACATATAGCATGTTATATCCCAGCCGGCTGAGGGTTCCCTATCAAGATACTGTTTGTTTCTTTGACATGCCAGGAGCAGCAAGCGACTGGATTGATACCATCTGAATATACCAGTATATCTGGCAGCGGTGCTTTTTCATGCTGTGCCTTTTGCTGATCTGTTTTTCAGCCACCTTATTTTTGTTCTTTGAAATTTTTGCCTTTGATTTTTTTCTGTTCTTCCTCTTGTTCGAAGGGGGGGAGGTTGGTTCATATGAGATGTGGCGCCTTTTTCTTGTCCTGCTATGGAAATATTTTTCTGCGGATGGCTAAGTCTTGCGGGAGGAATTTATGTTCAGTAATATGCAGCCATGTTTCCTAGCTGTGGGGAGAAACTCCTTATTATCCTACTTACAGGCCCGGTACCATATGTTTAATAACACGTGGGCTACGCTTGCTTGGCAGCCTGTACAAGACTTCAAGACACTTGCAACTGTTGGGGACACTTTCTCATTATTATTACTGGTTACAGGATAAAGCTTCGTGTTTGGTTCTTGTGCTCAGTTTATAGCATAGCAGCAGTAGTTGGGGACAAGGGGGTGGGGATTTTTTTTTCACTTGTGCAACCTTCTATCTCTCAAATACTATGCTATTCTTGGACAACATTTCCTGGGAGTGGGGAATTTGGAGGCGATCCCCTTCCATGGAGGGGGTAGTCTAATGACTCCCAATTTGCCTGTTAGCTGTGTCTATGCTTAATGTTATCTCCTGGAACATCAGGAGATTGAATGATAAATTTAGAAGAGCCCTAATGTTACAATATCTGAAACCTCTGAAACCTTATATAGTCATTCTGCAAGAGACGCACTTGTATGGTAACAGGATCCTTGCCTTGTGCCGCCCCTGGATCTCTAAAGCATTTCACGGTACCTACTCTACCTATGCCAGGGGGGTGGCTATATTGCTAAGCAAGGCTGTACCTAATACCATTCATCAAGTGATTTCTGATCCAGGGAGACAGTACTTAAGAGTGGTTGCTGATGTTTATGCCTGTAAAATGGTGTTGGTTAATGTCTACTCCCAGCCTCCCTTTAAAATGCAACTATTATATGACTTGCTCAGTAAATTGGCCCCTTTCATGCATCTACCTCTGCTGATGGCGGGGGATTTCAGTGCAATTCTAGACTATGCATTGGATTCTTCTAACCTCACTAGAGCCTCTTCTACTGAACTATTGACCTGGATGGTCAGCTGCTCTGACTGAGCTGTGGCGTTGGAAGAATCTGTCAAAGAAGCACAGATCTTCTTCCAGAATAGATATGGCGTTTGCAAATGCACAGCTGTTACAATATGTGGACAAAGTGTGTTACTTACCAGGGGCACTCTCGGATCACACGCCTTTGTCAATCACCCTTGGTTTTCCCTTAAGATGCAGAGGAGGTGCATGACTTTTAAATCCGGGTTGGCTGGAGGTGGAGGCAGTGAAGGAGCAGGTTTCTCCAGAGCTGAATCACTATTGGGAAGCCAGTGTGGCTACGGCAGCACCCCCGCTGGTTTGGGACGCTTTCAAGGCATGTATGCGTGGCCATTACATCTCGGCTATAAAAAAGCGAGGAATGAATAAAATGCTATGACTCAACTTCTGATGGCAGAAGAACATGTCTGTGAGGAGCTCCATGCCTCCTTGAATACTAATGTCATGTATAGAGATCTATTAGAGGCTCATAGGAAATTGACCCTACACTATTTAGACTTGGCTCAGACCTTCTTGGTTTGACAAAAATGGCAAACTGTTAGCTCTTCTAGTAGCAGATCGCAGGGCCCTGAATAGCATCCCCTGCATCAAGAATGTACAGGGGGACCTGGTCACATACTGATACTGCTGACATCATGACATTTGTGCAGTATTATTCTAGACTATATGCACAGATTCCAGAATATTCAGAGGCAGAATTAGAGCAGCTGCTGGCTCCGCTGCCCTTGCCCACCCAGTCGGCATTAGATAGGAATAACCTAGAAGCAGATATTACAGACAAAGAAATTGAACTAGCCATTAGGGGTCTTCCGCCGCATAAGGCCCCTGGGCCTGACGGGTTTTCTAGTGAATGGTAAAGACAACATATGGCCTTATTGTTCCTAAACTTAGCTCACTCTTTTGTTACTGTTTAGAACATCAAGTGCTTCCCTCATCTTTGATGGAGGCTTATGTGATTTTACTTCCCAAGCCTGGTAAGGACCCGTCAGAGTGCTCTTCTTATAGGCCGATTGCCCTTCTGAATCAAGATTTAAAAATTCTGACCAAAGTGCTGGCCAATAGATTGTCTCAAGTTATTACCATATTAGTGGATATTGATCAGACAGGTTTTATGCCTAAAAGGTCTACTGATACTATTCTGCGAAGACTTTTCACACACCTGCAGGCAGACCATTTCAATTCTGGGACCAGTTATCTGATTTTGCTTAACCTATTTCATTGATAGTCCTCTCTCAACCCGGCTCACATGCTCTAGACCTTTCTATGTTCAGCAATGTACCAACAAGAATGTGTGATTTGTTAATCTATAGATTCATGTGCCTTATCATCGTATGCTTAAATTGTAATGACATTTTATTTTACTAATAAAAACGTTTCTGTTACAAAAAATAAAATATTCTGGGACCAGAGTGGTGCTTTCCCTTGATATGGAGAAAGCATTCGACTCTGTTGATTGGAAATATATGGCAGCAGTAATGGATAGGATGGGATTCAGGCCTAGGTTCTTAACATGGATCAATTTACTGTACAGTAGACCGGTGGTGGAGCTTCGGATTGGAGCGGCAACGTCTGACTTTTTCTCAGTGTGAAGAAGCATGAGGCAGGGTTGTCCCCTGTCTCCCTCCTTATTTGCTTTAATGATTGAGCCCCTGGCAATAGCTCTACGTATATCCCCAGAGGTCCACGCCCTAGAGGTTGGAGGTATTCGTGAATGCACTGCTTTATATGCAGATGACATGTTACTTTTTTACAGGATCCTGGTCCTTCATTGCGAGCAGTTTTAGCCATACTATTGAGTTTTGCAAGGTTTTCGGGTCTCAAAGTCAACTGGACAAAGTCCAGTGCAATGGCAATTGACGCTGGAGCTCAGTCGTCTGCAGACTCTACAATCCCTATAGTATGGGTCAACAAATGTACTTACCTGGGTGTACAGATATCTTTAGAGTGGGGAATTATATGTCACTTAACCGCTTCAATACCGGGCCAATTCTGACACTTTGCTCCTACATGTAAAAATCATCATTTTTTTGCTAGAAAATTACATAGAACCCCCAAACATTATATATGTTTTTTTAGCAAAGACCCTAGAGAATACAATGGCGGTTGTTGCAACTTTTTATCTCACACAGTATTTGCGCTGGAATTTTTCGAACGCCTTTTTTTTGGGAAAAAAACTGTTTTGTGTTTAAAAAAAAAACAAAACAGTAAAGTTAGCCCAATGTTTTTGCATTTTGTGAAAGATGAAGTTACGCCGAGTAAATAGATACCTAACATGTCATGCTTCAAAATTGCACACGCTCACGGAATGGCGCCAATGTTCGGTATTTAAAAATCCCCATAGGCGACGCTTGAAATTTTTTTACTGGTTACATGTTTTGAGTTACAGAGGAGGTCTAGGGCCAAAATTATTGCTCTCGCTCCAACGTTCGCGGCGATACCTCACATGTATGGTTTGAACACCGTTTTCATATGTGGGCGGGACTTATGTATGCGTTCGCTTCTGCGTGCGAGCACACGGGGACAGCGGCACTTTAAAAATTTTTTTTTTTTTTTTTATTGTTAATTATATTTTTTTTTTTATTTTGACACTTTTTTGAAAAAAAAAAAAAATGATCACTTTTATTCCTATTACAGGGAATGTAAACATCCCTTGTAATAGCAATATGACATGACAGGTCCTCTTAATAGTGAGATATGGGGTCAATAAGACCCCATATCTCACCACTAGGCTGGGAAGCCTGAAATAAAAAAAAATAAAACGATCGCCGCTTCCAAGCCGAAGCGGCGCCGTTTTTTTGAATGGAGAGGTCGGGCGTGACGTCATAACATCGCGCCCGGCCTCCGACGATCATAGAGACTCCGGGGACCATCTGGTCCGCCGGAAATCTCTATGATCTACATCCGGCGGATCCACTCTCCGCCTCACTGATCGTAACGGTGAGTCGGAGCAGGCACCGGAGGGCGGCGGGAGGGGGGGGTGTCCCCTCTCGCCTCCCATAGGAACGATCAAGCGGCGGAACGGCCGCTATGATCATTCCTATGGTGTAGAGATTCGCCGGCTGAAACCGGCACTATCTGAATGATATCTGTAACTACAGGCATCATTCAGATATACCTGCTCAAAGCCAAGGACGTAATATGACGTCCTTGGTATTGAAGTGGTATATTATCCCTGATTCCACTTGTGAAACGAAGACTGGAGGCTTGGCAAAATCTGCCCCTATCTTTGATTGGGAGGGTGAATCTTCTAACAATGAAAATCTTACCCTTATTCTTATACTTCCTTCGTAACTACCCGATATGAGTTCCACAGACTTATTTCCAACGTATAGATAGCCTCTTTAGCACAATTTTTGGCTTGGGTCGCACCCTAGAATTAGTATCCGTACTCTACAAGAACCTTCGGGTCTGGGGGGGGTCTGGCATTGCCTGACCTGTATAAATATTTCTTAGCAGGACAACTGGTGTTCGCAAGGAGATGGCTTTTGAGGGATGATGAGGATGCTGCCACAATATTGGACGCAGCGATTCTTGGATCCTACGAAGGTCTGGCTAACCTATTGTATAGAGGTTCCCGAGTGCAGTCCCCAATAACGGGCTCTATGAGAGTAACAATATGAGCGTGGGATAGGGCACAGGTGATCATGACTCCTGGGGCTCATCCTGTTTCTCCGTCAACTCCGTTATGGTTTAACCCCAAGCTACCGCACTTTAGTGACATTCCAGATCCTATTATTTGGGCAGGGGTCGGGATCAACAGGTTACAAGATATAGTGGAAAGGGGGAAGCTGTGTACCTTTGATCGGCTCCGGGCCAGATATCAGCTGCCAAACTGGTATTTGTTTAGATATCTCCAGCTGAGACATGCTTTTATCTCAGTTTGGCTCTGATGCTCTGGACCTCGGCTCGACCGCACTGGAACTTCTATTACATTATGATTCTCTCACCAAGCTTATGTCAACAATATATAAAGAATTATTTACAGTTAGGCCAAAAGCACTAGACAAGTGTACAGATATTTGGATGCAAAGCATTTCGAATTTCCAAGGAGAGGACTGGGAAGACATTTGGGAGGTACCTTTTAGGGCGCTGGTGTCGGCCAGTGATCGCCTTATCCAATTTAAGCTAATACACAGAATTTATTACACCCCAGCCAGGCTTGTCTCAATTTATGGATCCACGTCGGCAGAATGCTGGAGATGTACAGCCTCACCTGCTGACTTTGACCATATTTTTTGGCACTGTGGGGCAATTAAAGATTTTTGGGTGGAGGTCACAAACACTTTAAGGGAACTCTTGTTGGTGCTGATTCCCTCACCATCTCCGTGTGTCTTCTGGGTTTGGTGGAGGATTCGGTACCGAAGAGGGCGCAGAGAACATTGTTGTCTATAACTTTATTTTACTGTATTGGAAAAAACCTGATGTGCCACTTGCATTCTGGAAGGGTATGGTCAATAAAACAATACCTTTCTATAAAGCAACTTATGCGGCACGGGGATATTATAAGAAGTTTGACAGGGTGTGGCAGGGGTGGCTGGCAGATTCATCCACTGTTGGTTAAGGTTCTCTATGGAACTACATAACCAAAGGAGCAGCTGGGTGATAAATAAATCTGGTTGACAATGTGGCGAGAGACGGGGTTATTGTTTACCTGTTGATATCGAAGGTTAGAGGGAATGTGTTTAATCCTTCAATGTGGGAATAGGTGGGTTGCACAAGGGAGGGGGAGGTGGGGTGGTGTATGGGGGGGTGGATTCTTTGTTAGTAGTTTATGTATAGTATATGGTCGTTTACCAGTTGAGCCTGGGTATGCCCAATAGGTTTTGTGTTGTACGCTTGTAATTTTTCAAAACCAATAAAAATAATTTAAAAAAAACCAGTAGGGTTTGATCAGATCAGATTGGAGGGCCCATAGAGTAGAGCATACCGTGTCGGTGTTCACTCTGCATTGGCAGAGTGGACATGGACCTGTCATCCGCCCACTCCACTCATTGTGGCCTGCAACCAGTTACAAATTTGCTTAAAAAGGTTGTAACCTCTTTCCAAAAAAAAAAAAAAGAAAAAAAAAACCCTGCAAGACAAAGGCATAATGAGCTAGTATGCATTGCATACTAGCTCATTATGAAATACTTACCTTAGAATGAAGCCACCACAGCGACGCCTGAACACCCCTGAGACAGCTGTCACGGCACAGGGCTCTGAAGGAACGGCACCCATGGCCGTTCCTTCAGAGCGCATGCGCCAGTGAGGTCACTGGCTGCATGTAATGTAAATATCTCCTAAATGGTACACGTTTAGGAGATATTTACACTACCTGTAGGTAAGTCTTATTATAGGCGTACCTATGGTAAACGTCAGCAGAGGAAGTTTACTTCCTCTTTAAGTGGCCCTCGCTCTTCAAAATGTTGGGTACCCCTGCTGTACATAGTGTGCAGCACCATCATTGTGCTTTACAGTATTGTTCTTATCTCCATTTAAAGGATCAGTTCACCTTTAGGAACTTATTTAGGGTGGAACATGTAAAATGTTCTCAGTGCTGCAGCTGCTGTCTGATCCCCCCTCCCTGTGACATCAGTATGAGGAGAAGTTCCCCATACTAGCTGTCACTTTTGAAATCAACTCTGTGTGTGAATGAACAACAAGCCCTGACATCCTTTGCGGCTGCCGGCTTGTAGTTCTCACTGAACTATCACAGCGCTGTGGTAGTTCATTGATTCCTCCTGTCAGGAATGTACGGGAACACAGATACACTGACAGATCTGCAGGAGACCTGCATGGCACCAGCGATTTGCTGATCGCTGGTGCAATACTTTACAGGCTTCAAAAAATAGTAATAAATGCACATTTTTTTACCTGCAAAAAAACGTGCATTTACTTTATTTTTTTAAAAAGTGAATTTATCCTTTAAGCCTATGAGTAAAGCACCACTCCAGCCAAATTGTTTTTCTTAGTTGTAAATACAACAGGTTAGTGCCTCTGCGATGTGTACATTGTTGTTTTTGTTTCTCCCCACTTCCTGTCCTAGTCACTGTACAGGATTTTGCCACGTTTTGGGTTTTCCCGCAGTCGCCGGTCAACCTAGTTTGTGTGTACATGAGCCCTGAAAGTCTAACTTCAGCTATAACTTTCAGTAACAGACACAGGTGTTGATGCATTTAAAGTGATTGTGATTGCAAAAAAAAAACAACGAACAGGCTTATGTTTATCTGCTCTGTGCAATGGAGCAGCCCTGATCCTCCTTCTCTCGAGCCCCCACTTATGACTCCTCGTTTAGCACTACCCCCCCGCAAGGGCTGCTGGTAACTGGCTCCCCTATTCCTGTACAACCAGGCAACACGCATATGCTGTTACACATGTGAGAGAATTTATATAGTTTATTTCTTTAGCTAGTGTTTATTTGACCTCTGTATAGTTGATTGATATACTACCATCTTGTGGTTGTTTTGGGTATTGCATCATTTTTTTCTGTGTTCCTTTCTGTGTTCCGCCCACTTTATGATATACTTCCTGTTCCTTCTCGCACTCTTGATGAAATAAGAGATGGCCACTTTTGTCTAGACCTTTTGCAATCTGCTCGCATCTGGGAACACATTACCATGTTTTAACCTGCAAATATCGTCTTTTCATTTATCTACCACAGTTGTCTACTATACCTCCTGCTTGCAATAAAGATCTTGTAGATGGGAAAAAAGTGTTTGGTGAGTTCAGCTATCTGATAAAGGCTGTCCGCAGTGATATCTGCTTATACAGGCCAGGCATAGAGGTCTGATCAAGGAATAAGTCACTATCACAACAGTTGAAGTCAGAATAACACATTTCCAACTTGCATCCAGGCACAAGAAATCAGTCCATGGGCTTATTTTTGATGTTTTATTGGGGGAAAAAAACAAGGATAGGATATATGGATTATGGGATGCCCATCTTGACTTGAAAACAACAGATGAGAACAACTTTTTTCCTATGTACAGAGAAAGATCCCGGACTGCTTTCCTTGCTAGAAACACCTAGTCTTTTGGATCAGTGGCAAAGTCCTTATGGACCAGGAACTGGGGGCCCCCTTTTGAGAGTAGCACAAAATGTTGCAGGACTGCATGCAGTAGTATCTCCTCTCCTCCTGTGGAACTGGTCCAAGCTCCACCGCCTGCAGATACCACCAGCACTCCTGGCTGCACATTCCCCACACACAGCTAATGTGTAAGCTAAAGTCTACAGGCTTGGAAAGATCAATTTGTAAAAAGAAAACTGGCAAAAAAAACTAATTCAGAGAGTAGTGGTTAATGATTCTTACTTTGAATGGTCTAAGGTTATCAGTGGTGTACCCCAAGGTTCAATGGTGGGACCCTTACTTTTTAATACCTTTATAAATGATATAGGGTCTGGGATTAAAAGTACAATTTCTGTCTTTGCAGATGACACCAAGCTATGCAGTGGAATAAAATCCTTACAGGATGTCTCCAATTTACAAGCTGACCTCATCGCACTGTCTAATTGGGCAACTAAGTGGCAAATGAGGTTTAATGTTGATAAATGTTAAGTTATGTACTTGGGGGCTAAGAATATGCATGCATCATACATACTAGGGGGAGTACAAGTGGGGAAATCCATAGTGGAGAAGGATCTGGGGATTTTGGTAGATCATAAGCTCAATAATAGCATGCAATGCCAAGCCTCGGTTTCCAAAGCGAGCAAAGTCCTTTCTTGTATTAAGAGAGGTATGGACTCCAGACAGAGAGATATCATTTTGCCCCTGTACAAATCATTGGTAAGACCTCATCTGGAATATGCAGTTCAGTTTTGGGCACCAGTTCTCAAAGGATATCGGGGAACTGGAGAAAGTGCAGAGAAGGGCAACCAAACTGATAGGAGGCATGGAGTAGCTCAGCTATGAGGAAAGATTAGAGGAACTGAATCTAGTCCCTCTTGAGAAGAGGAGATTAAGGGGGATATGATCAACATGTACAAATACATAAGTGGTCCATATAGTGAACTTGGTGTTGAGTTATTCACTTTAAGGTCATCACAAAGGGACAAGGGGGCAGTCTTTACGTCTAGAGGAAAAAAGATTTCATCTCCAAATACAGAAAGGTTTCTTCACAGTAAGAGCTATGAAAATGTGGAAGGGACTCCCTCCAGAGGTGGTTCTGGCCAGCTCAGTAGATTGCTTTTATAAAAAGGCCTGGATTCTTTCCTAAATGTACATACTGTAAAATAAATGGGTACTAACATTTATAAGTAAAGTTGATCCAGGGAAAATCCGATTGCCTCTCCGGGAATCAGGAAGGGATTTTTTCCCCTGCTGCAGCAAATTGGAGTATGCTTTTCTGGGGTTTTTCGCCTTCCTCTGGATCAACTGTGGGTGAAGGTTTGTGTATATGGAATTGTATTTCTTTTTTTTGGTTGAACTAGATGGTCTTTTTTCAACCTGACTAACTATGAGTAGGCATGATGGGAATTGTAGTTCCTGAACAACTGGAGGGCCATAGTTTGAAGACCCCCACTCTAGACCCAGGGGGAGGTCATAGTTGCCAACATTCTAAAAAAATTGATGGGGACACTTTTTTGTATGTAGGCAGAGTCTTACTTTAATTAGGGGCGGGGCATGCATTTGTGGGTGTGGTTTAATAGTGAGAAAAAATGTGGCACAGCGAAAAATGGACATGGCTTAAACTAAATATTGGGCGTGGCTTAATGGGGGTGTGGTTAGAGTCTGAGATGAAAGAGGGATTGAGTGAGAAGGAAGAGGGAGAGAGAAAGAAAGAGAAAGAGGGAGAAAGAAAAAGGGAGAAAGAGGGAGAGAAAAAAAGGGAGAAAGAGGGAGAGAGAAAAAGGGAGGAAGAGGGAGAGAGAAAAAGAGAGAGAGGGAGAGAGAAAAAGAGAGAGAGGGAGAAAGAGGGAGAGAGAAAAAGAGAGAAAGGGAGAAAAAGAGAGAAAGGGAGAGGGTCAGAGAATGTGCAGAGATGATACAAAAGATGGTCAGATAGTGTGCGGAGATGATACAAGAGATGGTCAGAGAGTGTGCGGAGATGGTACAGGAGACTGTCAGAGAGTGTACAGAGATGGTTAAGGAGACAATCAGAGGGAGCGGAAATGGTACAGGAGAGGGTGCAGACATGGTACAGGGGAGGGTGAGAGGGTGCAGATATGGTAGAGGAGAGGGTGCAGACATGGTACATGAGAGGGTGCAGACATGGTACAGGGGAGGGTGAGAGGGTGCAGACATGGTGGGTGAGAGGGTGCAGACATGGTGAGTGAGAGGGGGCAGACATGATGGGTGAGAGGGTGCAGACATGGTACGTAAGAGGATGCAGACATGGTACATGAGAGGGTGCAGACATGGTGGGTGAGAGGGTGCAGACATGGTATGTGAGAGGGTGCAGACATGGTGGGTGAGTGGGTGCAGACATGGTATGTGAGAAGGTGCAGACATGGTACATGAGAGGGTGCAGACATGGTACGTGAGAGGGTGCAGACATGGTGGGTGAGAGGGTGCAGACATGGTGGGTGAGAGGGTGCAGACATGGTGGGTGAGAGGATGCAGACATGGTACGTGAGAGGGTGCAGACATGGTACGTGAAAGGATGCAGACATGGTGGGTGAGAGGGTGCAGACATGGTACGTGAGAGGGTGCAGACATAGTGGGTGAAAAGGTGAGGGGGGATCCTGCTACCTAAAAATTGTTTACCTTAATGCAGGTAATGGTAAAGGTAAAAAATGTTTAGGCTTAATAG
The DNA here is from genome assembly GCF_042186555.1 of Aquarana catesbeiana. Lineage (NCBI taxonomy): Eukaryota > Metazoa > Chordata > Amphibia > Anura > Ranidae > Aquarana > Aquarana catesbeiana. Next base: position 250,527,246 of record NC_133324.1, on the reverse strand, counting down.
CCACTTAAAGGCAAATTACTGTGCACTCTGCAAGTGCAATTGCTCCAGAGCTTAGTAAATGAGGGGAAATCTCTGCTAGTTTCCATCATCCAATCATGTGCAAGGAAAAATGCTGCTTTTTTTTATTTTCATGTGATTAGGTATGGGATAGTAGGCATAACTTTTTATTTCAAACAAAATAATATTCTTGACTCAATAACCTGTGGTTTGAATAGGCCGTGCCCTTTATTATAGGTAAGATAATACATAAATTAATTACCAATTATCAATAAATTCATAAATTAATCATTAATTTTAAAAAATTTAATTAAGCAATACTTATATTATAATATTGAAATAATACATCACATAACTGTAGCTCAGCTGTATAAGCTTGAGCTAATACTTTAAATCCAACATAACATCCCCTTTTTGTAATAAGGGACACTAAACACCAACATAAAATCTCAATACAAAGAAATTATACACCTCATAAATAGGGCCACAACAGTAGTAGTAGTAGTAGTTACCTGCTCCTGTCAGAGGACCGTTTATTGGATAACTGCCAGCTCCTTTCTCCAATCCGTGGTATTTATTTATTTATTTTTATTTTTTTAAACCTTTATTAATCTAACTAGTCTCTCAGGAGTCCATATGTGGTGGGGGTGGGGACATTTCATGCCCCACCCCTCACTTTTATGGGATCGTAGACAGAACTTTTTGTCTCAAACAAAATAATATTCTTGACTCAATAACCTGTGGTTTGAATAGGCCGTGTCTTTTATTATAGGTATAATAATAAACAAATGAATTAATTATCAATAAATTCATAAATTAATCATGAATTTTATTAAATTTCATTAAGCAATACTTATATTATAATATTGAAATATTACATCACATGACTGTAGCTAATACTTTAAATCCAACATAACATCCCATACGTCAGGCTCAATATTAATGAGACTGGCACATCCCCCCGAGCAACAGCCAATTCTACACAGCATGTCAAGATTGAAAATATCAAGAGCTATGTCCGATAAATGAACATTATCAGGTCTGTATAAACCCGATAATCCTCCTTCAAGCTCCATATGTCCGAAAGATAAACCATTTCTAGAAGGCATGAACTTCACTAATGTCCTATTGAGACATTTGCGAATCTTATCACTGTATTAAAGCTCCAGGGACAGCAATGTAAACAATGTAAACAAGGAACTATTTTGGAAAAAATAAAAATAGTGTCAGGAAGCACTACATGCAAACACAATAAATCTAACTTGATTTGTGCTAACAAACCTAAAGTGTTACAGTCATTGCCAGACAAATGTAATATGACAATTTGTGGAACTGGCCATTGTCCATGTAAATACGACACAGTGACAGTGTCATGTAAATCCTTCCACTGCATTCCACGTTTTCTGAACCTTATACAAATCAGTTGGTGAACCTAGATTGGTACCATAAATTCTAAGCTTAGCTCTTTTCTTGGCCCAGAATAAAAACGAGTGACCGATAATCCAGATGTTAATTATATTACCTGAAAATTAAAAGGAAGAATTAAGCCGAACATATGATCTAAAACAATTAGATTTCCATCTACCAATGTTTTTTATCAGTTTCATTAAATCCTAGCATAGCCGCTTCAGTGGCTGCCTCTATTCTGAAGGAGTGCGAAGTAATATTTAGCTTTTCAAGGTTCAAGTGGATCAAACATTTTTTCAAAACTGCTGTAAATTGATAAATTGTCATAGGTTTTCCCATCCATATGTTTGAGAAAGTGGCTTGAAAAAGACGGCCTTATAGCCAAATATTGTATCAAAGTAAATAAACAAAGTTTAGAACCTAAGTTTCTCCTCAAAGTGATCCATCTACCACGTCCCAAAGGATGAGTCTTACGCTTACGCAATAAAATATGAAAAGAATATAAAGCTTTACTGGATCTACTGATTACCAACAAGGATGTGGAAATACAGGGCAATTTAGGTAACAGCGATCACTAGGAACCTTGCTAGAAGGCATAAATTGGGATAAAATCTTAGGAACAAAGAACACGGAGGAGAGATGGGTTTGCTTTCAGAGGATATTAAATAAGAGCATTAGCCAATGCATCCCATTGGGTAATAAATTTAAAAGAGCGATCAAAAGTCCTGGATGACTTAACTCCTATGTAAAAATGCATATAAAAGCAAAGGAGAAGGCCTTCAAAAATACGGGGTTGAGGGATGATGATCATCATCAGCATTCAGACTTTATAAAGAATGCAACAAGAAATGTTAGGGTGCAATAAGGATGGCTAAGATAGAACATGAAAGACACAGAGCGGAGGAGAACAAAAAAAATCCCAAGAAATTCTTTAAGTATGTAAACAGTAAAAAAGGAGGACAGACCATATTGGCCCCATAAAGAATGAGGAAGGACATCTGGTTACAAAGGATGGGGAGATGGCGAAGGTATTGAATTTATTCTTCTCCTCAGTCTTCATGAGGGAATCGGGGGGCTTCAGTAACCAAAACTGCAGTGTTTATCCTCATGACACATCACAGGAAGCATCTCCATGGTTAACAGAGGACAGAATTAAAATTAGACTTGGGAAACTTAACATTAATAAATGACCGGGACCAGATGGCTTGTACCCGAGGGTACTTAGGGAACTCAGTCCAGTAATTGCCAGACCATTGATCCTAATTTTTACTGACAGTCTACTGACTGGAATGGTACAGCTGATTGGAGAAAAGCCAATGTAGCATTAATATTTAAAAAGGGCCCAAAATACATCTCTGAGAATTACAGAACCGTTAGCCTAACATCAATAGTATGTAAACTCTTGGAGGGGATGATAAGGGACTATATACAAGATTTTAGTAATGAGAACGGTATCATTAGCAGTAATCACCATGGATTCATGAAGAATCGTTCTATTAACCTTCTATGAGGAGGTGAGTTACCATCTAGATAAAGGAAGGCCCGTAGGTGTGGTGTATCTGGATTTTGCAAAAGCATTTGACACAGTTGCCCATAAACGTTTACTGTACAAAATAAGGTCCGTTGGCATGGACCATAGGGTGAGTACATGGATTGAAAACTGGCTACAAGGGCGAGTTCAGAGGGTGGTGATAAATGGGGAGTACTGGTCCCCATTTTGCTGCTAACAAAGCAAACAGAATATTGGCATGCATTAAAAAGGGGATCAACTCCAGAGATAAAACGATAATTCTCCCGCTCTACAAGACTCTGGTCCGGCCACACCTAGAGTATGCTGTCAAGTTCTGGGCATCAGTCCTCAGGAAAGAGGAAAGATGTACTGGAAATGGAGCGAGTACAAAGAAGGGCAACAAAGTTAATAAAGGGTCTGGAGGATATTCGTTATGAGGAAAGGTTGCGAGCACTGAACTTATTCTCTCCGGAGAAGAGACGCTTGAGAGGAGATATGATTTCAATAAACAAATACCATACTGGTGACCCCACAATAGGGATAAAACTTTTTCACAGAAGAAAATTTAACAAGACTCATAGCCACTCATTAAAATTAGAAGAAGAGAGGTTTAAAGAGAGTTCTTTACTGTAAGAGCAGCAAGGATGTGGAATTCCCTTCCACAGGTGGTGGTCTCAGCGGGGGGCATTGATACTTTCAAGAAACTATTAGATAAGCACCTGAACGACAGCAACATACAGGGATATACAATTATATAATCATCACACACATAGGTTGGACTTGATGGACTTGTGTCTTTTTTCAGCCTCACCTACTATGTAACTATGTAATCTAATTTAAAAATAACATCCTCAAACAATATACCGGAGCAGCCTCCCAGTTTACGAGGAATCAATTCTGAAACCCTAAAAGCACCAAAAAAACAGAGGTAAAATGCCAGTTTAAACATTAAAGCCTCATAAGGTGAAAAACATACATCACTGCTCTGCCATAAGAAAAGTGTTTATGCTCTTTTGCCTTTTTTTTTTTTCTCCCCTCTTAATACGGGCTGGGGTTGTATGTCATTTGTTGTTGTTTTTTTTCCTTTCCTGTTGTTGGTATATAAAATGAATAAAAAGATGATTTGAAAAAAAAAAAGGATGGCACATGTTATCCTGAGGACTAAGTATTATTACTGCAATATTTTGAATACATTCTTTGCTTTTCATTGTAACATGACACAATCAGCCTTCCATTTCATTGCAATTACTGTAAAGGAGGTGATCGCAAAGGATTTGTCTCTTGAGATATTATTTACTATTTTTTACTCAGTTTATCAAATTTTTAGTGCTACAATACTATAAGCCGTTTGTTCCATTGCCAGGGACAGCTGGCCCAGCCCTCACCCCACCCCTTCCAGTGGTTCTATATAACTATAAAGTTTTTTGTACATAACATTTTTATTTTGCACGTTTAAACTCTCAAAATTAAAGTGGTTGTAAAGGCTGAAGGTTGTGTGTTGCTCCCTCCACAGCCCCCCCAACACTCACCTCTTGATCCAGTGATGGCATAGGAGCCTTGGCTGCCCTGGGTCTATCTCTCCTCATTGGCTGACACAGCAAGCAGCTAGCTATTGGGGGCACTGGTCAAGGGGCAGGAACCAGAAGCGCCGATGGGGGACCTGAGAAGAAGAGGATTGGGGCTGCTTTGTGCAAAACTATTGCACAGAGCAGGTATGACATGTTTTTTTTTTTTTTTAAAGGCTGAAGCTTTAATATCACTTTAATATAGACTTGCAGTCATAGGTGTGCTCAGGGTGTTTGGCCTGGGCATACCTTAATCACCCTGTGCAGCACAGATTCCCCCTCCTGATATTTTACCAATGTCCCCCCAATGGGTCTCCTAAAAAAAATGTAAAAATAATACAAATATAAAATAATAAAAATAAAAACAACTGACACGTTCACTGCTCTACTGACACCAACCACTGCCCTACTGTTTTTTACATTTATTCATTAGAGTGTATATATATATATATATATATATATATATATATATATATATATATTTATTACAAATACATACATACATACACACACACACACACACACACGCACGTTTGAGCATTGGGGTGCACACCCTAATGCAGTAGGCTGCGCACACCTATGCACCAGACATACGCATAAAAAAATGAAACACCCGCTAAAATCTTAACTATGTAACAATAAGAATAAGAACAAGACATAAGAGAGTTAAGGAAAGATAAAACCAAGCCTTCCGAAAAGGAAGCTTGTTGTAGCCCTGACATTAACAAAAATGAATAGCATAATGACCACGCTGCTTTGTATGATGTCCATGTGGTAGGAGCAACCGAATTCATGATCGCATTAAGGACAGGATTTACACTAGGTCCCATAAGTGTAGAGGGCAAGATGTGCCAGTTTGATCCACGTCCGGTAACCTCCTGAACTCAGAAATCTGTAAACGGTACAAATGATCTGCAATTAGATTCTCAACACCAGGCACATATCTTGCTTTAATCCACATATTAAAGGATAAACATTTAAAAACAATGTGCCGTAAAATAGCAATAACTGGTTATAATTTTGATGACAAACAGTTAATTGCAAAAACAACCCCTCTGTTGTCTGAATGAGGCAGAATACTCTTATTAACAAAATGGATGCCTCAAAGTTCCAAAGCAACCAAAACTGGAAAGATTTCCAATAGAACAATATTAGTAGTCAAACCTGCCTTTTTCCATCTATCCAGCCATACATTCACCGACCAATGACCATTCCAAAACGCTCCATATCCGCAAAACCCAGCTGCATCAGTGTGTAAATTAAGCACCGACGCAGGACCAAACGGAGATTGCCAAAGGGAACAACCATTATAATTACGTAAAAACGCATGCCAAACTATTAAATCATCTCTGATATCTTTAGTAATTCTTACAAAATGATATGGAGAAGACAACCCCCGATATAGCTCTATAAAGACGTTTGGAGAAAATCCTACTAATGGGCATCAATCGAGAAGCAAATGCTAGCAATCCCAATAATGATTGCAGTATCTTCAATAGTAAAAAACAAGTTCCTCAAGTTGGGATTTTAAACAGACAACAAACAGTAATTGTAAAAAAGTACAAATTTATTAACATGTATAACGATGAACAACATATAAGCGTCCAAGACATCACTGGCCATACATTAGTACAGGACTCTATCAGCAGGCTGGAGAAGCCATGTAATCTTGTGTTTAGGATGGAGCGGTGTGTCTCTTTCCGTCTTCCACCTGGCAGATGGAAAGAGCCACACCACTCCATCTTAAACACAAGATTACATAGCTACTCCAGCCTGCCGATAGACTCCTGTACTAATGTATGGCCGGTGATGTCTTGGACGCTTATATTTAGACATAGACTCTATTTGATACCGACATGATCTGTCTCTGGAGGATGAATATCATTTGTCCCATCTAAAGCTTCTGTGAATGCAGACATATCACAGTCAAATACAAAGGCTAGTGGCACTTTTTTGGGTGTCCATTTTGCCTTATGTGGATCACTGGTTGTTGTTGATCTCCTGGCCTATGCTCATGCATGGCTCTGATGGACCAATCTTTTTCTCCATTTGTTGAGTTATGACTTTCTGCTGTTTGGGTGGAGCATTAACACTTGGGATTTAAGCCACAGTTTTGGAAGTTCTAAGCCCTTTTGTCCCTGAAGAAGATCTGCAGTGTTTTTTTTTAAACGCGTTGGAGCTCTGTCTGTTGACAGTTCTGGACTTCTCTCTCAGTTGTTTCCATCTCTGCACCCAACATATGTGTTTGTTTTTATCTCCATTTGAATGTTGTTCATCGTTATACATGTTAATAAATTTGTACTTTTTTACAATTACTGTTTGTGGTCCGTTTAAATTCCCAACTTGAGGAACTTGTTTTTACTATATGTACGAGGGAAGTGGTCCACAAATAGTATAGCCAGCTAGCTGTGGCAAACTCCTTTTCTGCAATATCTTCAATCGCACTTTTTCTTTAGCCAATACGAAATCTAATAATTTCTGCATTCTCACAATTTTTTCCAGGGGTAAACGGAATTCCATCGAAAAATAGTGTCAATTTGTATTCCCAAAAATTCAAGACATGAAGTTGGATAAACAGATTTCTCATGTGCCAATGGAATACGGAATTCTTTACATACAATTCTGAATTCAGTGAAAAGATATAAGCAATCACTGAAGTTCGCTTTACCAATAAACAAAAGATCATCAAGATAATGAAGTAAATGATCAGAATTTTTAGGGTGGCCAACTGCCCATTCAATAAAAGAAGAAAATAGTTCAAAGTAAGGCCCCTTTCACACGGGCACCATCAGTTTAGCCACGTTAAAAACGTATCAGTTCTTCTCCGTTGCTTCATCCGCTTTCATCCGTCTTCTGTTCCGTTAATCTCCGTTTTCATCCATCTTTCGTTCCGTTAATATCCGTTTTCATCCGCTAATTTACACGTTTACAGCCATTTTTTCATCCGTTTTTGTATCCGTTTTCATCAGTTTACAGCAGTTTCTGTGCCTTTAAGGAAATTACCCAGAAAGCATTGCTCCTCCCATCCTACATTGCCATGCATGAACAATTTGCCGACCACTTTCTATCTCCATCAGGAGAAGATCCATGGCAGTACCAATATATATATATATATATATATATATATATATATATAAATAATGCAGTGCAAATTTAAATGTATTAATTAATTTGGTTATTTCCTTGTGTTTTGATAGCATAAAAAGACACAAAAGCACATGATATGTTCAAAACCGTTTTAGTTTTATTATTCTGAATAACCCTTTTAAAATAAAGTTTTTTTCACTTTGTTTTTTAATTTGTCAAAGTATGAACTTTGAATTATTTCTTCAAAACGGATCTTAACTGATCGGATGTTGACGGACATTGTCAGTTAATATCCGTTTTGACGGATCTGGACGTAGCCTTGTACGTTAAAAAAAACAGATAAAAACGGAATCGGAGGTTAACAGATGGTAACGGATGGTCATCCGTTTGCCCATAGGAATGCATTGTCGTCCGTCGACGGATGGAAGAAAAACGGATAGACGATCCGTCCGTGTGAAAGGGGCCTAATGGCAGGAAAGTGAGCACCCAATAGGAAGACACTTATCAAAATAAAATTTATTTTGCAATTGAAAACCCAAGGAATTTAACGCAGATGGAATTATTGGCAATAACCGAAACGCAGATTTAATGTCAGCTTTCGCAAGTAAAGCTGAATCACCTACCCTTCTAATCTTCAACAACGCATAATCAAATGATGAATACTGAACAGAACAAAGGTCAGGATCGATGTCATCATTCAAAGAAAGCCCTTTAGGGTATGATAGGTGGTTATCAACCTAAATGTATTCTGTTCCTTGAATACATTGCCCATAATTAAAGTGAAAACAAATACCAAGTCTGTACACATTAGGAGCAGTAGGTTGTTGTTTGTGGAATTGTTTTTGAGGCAACAAAAGATTTCGCCATAATCCTACATCTTTAAAGTGGAGGTTCGCTGAAAAAAAATATTAAAAGCCAGCAGCTACAAATACTGCAGCTGCTGACTTTTAATATATGGACACTTACCTGTCCAGGGAGCCCGCGATGTCGGCAGCCAAAGCCGATCCGTCCTTTGGCTCTCGGCTGCTGCCGCCGTCATCCTCGGTAAGGGAATAAGGAAGTGAAGCCGCGCCGCTTCACTTCCTGGTTCCCTACTGCGCATGCGCGAGTCGTGCTGCACGTCATCTCAGATCCGTGCTGTGTTCTGTCTAACAGAATACAGCAGGGGAGGACGGGGTAGGCGCCGGAAGTGGCATAGGTCACCGCAAGCGCCGCGGTGAGCTATGCCAGGAAGTGGGAGCACATACCTGTATTAGACAGGTATTTGCTCCCTCCTCCCCCCTGAAAGGTGCCAAATGTGACACCGGAGGGGGGGAATCCAAAAAGTGGAAGTACCATTTTTGGGTGGAACTCCACTTTAACTCCCCATTTCATGGATTTATGAACTGACAATTTTTGACGAAATGATTAATCGTAAGTAAACCATGAAAGTCCAGGGAAATTTTTGTAAGCCTCCAGAATTATTTCAACATGTTGAAACAAACCACAGCATAAATCAGGCCTTTTTTCCCCCATAACACTAGCATAAACGCAGAAAGCTTGGAGCCAGTTGTTAAAAGACCGAAGCGCTGATCTGTGCTTATCATCTTCAAATTTATCTCCATCCTTCCTATCCGCTACCTATTGAGCAATGATAGAAGTTCAATATAATCGCCTTTCCATATCTTTTCTTTAACATTAGCGTTCAAATGGAAACTTAAAGGCGACAATTCACACGTAAGCAGCTCTTTTCTAGGCAAGATTCCAGAACAAGTAACAAACCTACAATGTTAGAAGCATCCGCAGTAATTGTCGATGTAGCAACGGAAGTAGAAATAGGAGTACCCCTAGATGAAGGAGCCAACCACACTAGGGCAATACTTGAATCCAATGGGGACTGTGAATCAACACTATTAAAATTAGACAAAAACTTTGACGTCAAATTACTACAAATTACATAAAATTTCTTTAAATTGCGACATGTCAGAGGACTCACCCTTGGTAGCCATAACAACAGGGATGGATGCATTATTAGCGTCTGTTGGCAGGTGTGGCAATGCCATCTCATCCATTTCCACCGATTGACGACCACCATCTGTAACCATAGAAACTTCAGAGTGGTTAAAATCATTATTAATGACAAGTGATTGAATGTCAGATGAATAGTCAGGTCTAACATGTGGAACATTCAAATAATTCAAATCAGACACAAGCATGTCTATAGGCAGGGATAATCCAGAGCTTTTTGAATGTTTTTGTGAAATATTACCTCTTTTTGCAGGCACTCGCCGGACTGTGGAGTCGAACCTGCGAGGTCTCCTATGAAGTCTAGCATTGTGTCTTCCAGCGTTCTTCACTGCGTCATTGTGCCCTTCACCAGGAGCCAAGGGGAGGGTGATATCCGAATCCGATGGCGGGGCCCTCATGACGATGGCTGAAGGCGGGGCTGACGGCGGAAATACACCCTGCGAACTCGACCCGGAATTTCCTGTTGCAGCAGAGGGGAAATTGTAGGAACACAGACTGTTCTCCGTAGAAGACGAACTGACCCCAAAATCTTCTCCACACACCCCGGAGAACTGGACAATGGAATCCGTGAACCAGAAACCGCCGCCAGCACAGATAAAGCCTAGACAGCACCGCATCCACTCATCTTCATCCTTGGCCGTGGCCCGATCCACCATCATCCGCAGTAAGTTTTCCATTCTCAGTGCCGTGGACAAGCTTTCTCCTGTGTCTTCATCTGTCAACCTGTATGATGACGCATCCTCTTTCCTTTTATAGCTACCTGCTCGTGTCAGAGGACCGTTTATTGGATAACTGCCAGCTCCTTTCTCCAATCCGTGGTAAGTATTTATTTATTTTTCTTTTCTTTTTTTTTTTTTTAAAACCTTTAATAATCGAACTAGTCTCTCACGATCCCATATGTGGTGGGGGTGGGGACATTTCATGCCCCAGCCCTCAGTTTTATTCTTTGAAAAGTGAAGCTTCACCTTATTTTTATTTATTAAGCTCTGGAGCATCAGCACTTGCAAAGTGCACAGCCTTTAGTAAATTCCTTCCCTTTTTGGCATGAAGGTTTTTACTAAACAGATAAAAGCTAATGACCATTGTAAGCACCGCTGTCAGTCCTAAAGAGAAAGTAAGCTTATTGATTGAAAAGTTTCCCAAAACAGTTACATTCACTGCATGCTGTGAAAGATAACTGTCACAGTTGCTTGTGCTCTCAACCATATTGTCAAGCCACCAAATGACTGGTGTCATAACTGATCACATGTGCAGCACCATGGCAAACAGAAGATTAAATGGCAACTTCCTAGGCTGCAAAGAATAGGAGGGTTTAGTGGTGTATTAAATGGTTTGTCCCAGTGCTCTAACTGCCACTTTTGCTGCACAGCTTGGTCTGTTAAGGGAAGTTGAAAAATAACAGCAGGATCATCAGGTTAAAAACTAAAGCTGGCCATAGATGGTTAGTTTTTTTATCATTTAGTCAGCAAAGGTGAATGGAGGAATTCCCCCCTCCAGGGACACTTTATTCTGATAGTTAGGCCATAGCTGTTGGAATACACTGATCAGTGGCTGCAGCCGCTGATCAAGAATGGTTTTCCAGCATGTCAAACAATCGACTTCTGTCGTGCAGGGTTGGCCACAGTTTGTTCGAAATTTAGCCCTTCCCTGCTGAACTGGGCAAATTTCAATCGGTGTGTGGCTGTCTTAAATAAATGGGGGGGTTTTGTTTGTTTGTAAAAGTATTATGAAACATCAGAGGGCAGATGGAAGAGCAGGCACAATCCAACTGCCTCCACAATATTTCCTGGTTGCCTGCTCATATCTGGAGATCATTCGTATTTACCTTAAGACCCCTTTCACACTGAGATGTTTTTCAGGCACTTTTGGGCTAAAAATAGCGCCTGTAAAGCGCCTGAAAAATGGCTCCCCTGCAGTCTCAGTGTGAAAGCCCGAGTGCTTTCACACTGAGGCGATGCGCTGGCAGGAAGTAAAAAAAAACTCCTGCAAGCAGCATCTTTGGAGCGGTGTATACACCGCTCCTTCACCGGTCTTGCCCATTGAAATGAATGGGCACTGCTGCCAAACAGCCAGCAAAGCACCAGCAAAGCACCGCTGCAGCGGCGCTTTTCGGGTCATTTTAACCCTTTTTTGGCCACTAGCGGGAGTTAAAAGCGCCCCACTAGCAGCCGAAAACCCCCGCAAAAACAACGGCGCCGACGCCCCAGTGTGAAAGGGGCCTAAGCGGTATTAAACAAAGATGTAATCTACTGCAGCCAATTCTTAGATGTAGTGGCGGAAATATAACTTATTTTTCTGAATTTTATTTTCCATTATTCATTATTATTTGATAATCCAGCCAGTAACACACTTCCTGTCTTAGGGTGCATTTGCTAGGGATGGAGGAGCAATGGAGACAACTTTGGACAACAGCATTGTCAGCCTGGTGAGCGGGTAGTGTTAGATGAAGGTTTTACATAATAATAGATGACCATTGTAAGCTCCCCTGTCAGTGGTAAATGGTTTGTCTCAACCTTCCAACTACTATTTTGCTGAACAGCTTGGTCTGTTAAAGGGAGTTGAAAAAATGACAGACTAAAAAAACTAACGCAGTCACCATATCTAAAAATTGGCAAACTGCAATAAATTCAATTTTTGTTTTTAGGGCTTATGCGCACTGCAGCTAAAAAAAAAAAAGCTGCTTTTACAGGCATATGATCTTTTATTTTAGCTTGAAGAAGTTTGTACTTTTTTGGGCTTTTTTGCACGTTTTTATTGAGCTTATTTGAGCCTTATTTGAGCTCCTTTAAGCTTCTTTGAGCTTTTTTGAGCATAAGCGTTTTGTTTTTTTTTTACAAACCCTACCCTCAGCTCATTTTTTCTATTTTTCTGTGTGTTTTCAAACTTCTTTGAGTTTTTTCCTGCTTTTTTGTGCTCTTTCGCGCTTTTTTGTGCGTTTTTGGGCACTTAGGCATCTTTTCTGTTCCAAGGCTCTTCTCAAAACGTGAGTTTGGTGGTGGTGGTGGGGGGGTTCTGCTTGTAAAAGCATATGTCAATAACTGCCTGAACAAGCCATAGTGTGCATGGACATATTGGGGGTTATTTACTAAAGCTGGAAAGTGCAAAATCTGGTGCAGCTCTGCATAGAAACCAATCAGCTTCTAGATTTTTTTTTGCCAAAGCTTATTTGAACAAGCTGAAGTTAGAAGCTGATTGGCTACCATGCACAGCTGCACCAGATTCTGTGTGCTCTAGGTTTAGTAAATCTACCCCAATGGCTTACATAGAGGGAAGTTTCCAGGCAGAAAAAAAGAGCCCAAAAGCCTATCAGAGCTTCTTTGAGCTGCAGTGTGCATGAGCCCTTAGATACACTAAGGGGGTTATTTACTAAAGCTGGAGAGTGCAAAATCAGTCTCACTTCTGCAGAGAAACCAATCAGTTTCTAACCTCAGCTTGTTGAATTAAGCTTTGGCAATGCAACCTGGAAGCTGATTGGTTTCTATGCAGAAGTGAGACTGATTTTGCACCCTCCAGTTTTAGTAAATACACCCCTAAGAATAAAGCAAGGAAGGCAAACTGCATATGCCTCCTGTTCTTAGTTCTCGGGAGGCAAACAATAGCACTCAGACAAGGATTCTAAGCAGTCCAATTTTTATTTCCCCCACTGGCATTGGCAATATAGATGTTGGACTGTCACCTAATCTGGACTGTCACTCACTTTTTATGGGCAGAACTGTAAGGGTTATTTGTAGAGACTGTAGAGTACATAAGTGTGATATTTAATATTTTTTTTGCTAGTGATGTTTTGTACTCAATTAGTATATTATAAAGTAAGCTAGTACTATTTATAACAGGAAATTGCTCTATTTTATACACTACTTGCATAAGTTGCTGTTCTTCAGGGAAAAAAAATGTGGACCTATATTCCCTCAAATGCAAAGGTAACAATTCTTCTAGAATGATAAAATAAAGCTAGAAGACTGAACCACAAAGAGGCCTTTGAGGACATTGCACAGAACGTCCCGCTCCACAGATCTCATTTAATAAGCAGCTGAAAGCAAATCAGTAACAGGCCCTAGAGATATCTACAAGACACACACTGTACAATAATGAGCTACTGTGCAAACCATTTCATTTTCACTTGTCCCTTCTTGTCACTCGTCCCTCTGTATCCTCTGTCACTCCTGCTTTACCTGAGAAAAGTGACACTCCAGAGAATATCAGTGCTTTGTGTTCCACAATCCAAAGATCACACAAGAGATCTTACAAAACTGCTTGAAAGGGTTTCACCTGGTGAACAACTGAAATAGCTTAATTATCCCCGACTCATGTCTCTTGTTATGAAGTATTGTGCTATGGCAATATGTACAAGAAAAACAAGTTCACTCCACCGTAGAGATTAACACCGTAAAATTTTACAACAAAGTCAAGGTAAAAAGCCTCCATATATCATAACGGATATAACTTGCAGGTATGAGATTGATCACCTGGGACACTCGTGTTTAACAGACCTAATTTGATGTGCTTTATCTAAATTTAAAGGAGGTTAAAAAAGTTGGATATTCTCTTAGGGGTTGTCAGCATCTGTGTGTTTTCCTGTAGCACAATGCACATTTTACCCTAGGAAAACGCATTCATTCTTTTCTATGTGACCTGTCTATAGGTGTAGCAACATGAATATAACACTGGGTGGCACAGTGGTGCAGTGGGTAGCACTCTCGCCTAGCAGTAAGAATGGTCACTGGTTTGAATCCCGACCACGACACTACCTGCCTGGAGTTTGCATGTTCTCCCTGTGTCTGCGTGGGTTTCCTCCGGGTACTCAGGTTTCCTCCCACACTCCAAAGACATGCTGGTAGGTTAATTGGATCCTGTCTAAATTGGCCCTAGTATAGGTATGAATGTGAGTTAGGGACCTTAGATTGTAAGCTCCTTGAGGGTATAGGGACTGATGTGAATGTATAATATATATATGTAAAGCGCTGCGTAAATTGACAGCGCTATATAAGTACATAAAATAAACACTGACAGGGATGCTAAAGACCCCACGCACACTGGGCATTTAGTCTTGGTGCAAGAGGCTCCGGCATTTAGTTGGGGTAGAGGGCATTGGTGCACCATCCAGCCCCACCACCCACAGCCTCACAAACTTTGAAAGGTTGACAGCTGGTGCCCCTGGATTTGGCACCTAATATGTGGAAAAGTATGTGCCCAGTAGGGATGAGCCGAACACCCCCTGGTTCGGTTCACACCAGAACCTGCGAACTTTGGAACCCCATTAAAGTCTATAGGACTCGAACATTCAAAATCAAAAGTGCTAATTTTAAAGGCTAATATGCAAGTTATTGTCCTAAAAAGGGTTTGGGGACCCGGGTCCTGCCCCAGGGGACATGTATCAATGCAAAAAAAAAGTTTTAAAAACAGCCGTTTTTTCGGGAGCAGTGATTTTAATGATGCTTAAAGTGAAAAAAAAGTGAAACATTCCTTTAAAGATCGTACTTTGGGGTGTCTATAGTATGCCTGTAAAGTGGCGCATGTTTCCCGTGCTTAGAACAGTCCCTGCACAAAATGACATTTGTAAAGGAATAAAAGTCATTTAAAACTGCTTGTGGCTTTAATGTATTGTCGGGTCCCGGCAATATGGATGAAAGTCAGTGAGACAAACGGCATGGGTACCCCCCACCCCCCAGTCCATTATCAGGCCCTTTGAGTCTTGTATGGATAATAAGGGGAACCCCACACCCAAATTAAAAAAAGGAAAGGCGTGGGGCCCCCAGGCCCTATATACTCTGAACAGCAGTATACAGGCGGTGCAAACAAGACAGGGACTGTAGGTTTGTTGGTAAGTAGAATCTGTTTGTAATTTTGTACTGGTACATTTTTAAAGTGTAGCTCCAGCCAAAAAAAAATGTTTTAAGCTTTTTGGAAAACATAGGGAAGGGTTGTCACCCCTGTAACATTTGTTTTGCTGTCTGTGCACCTCTTCAGAAGATTTCACCTCACTTTCTGCCCCAATGACAAATGTTTTTTGAAAATGTGGGGTTTTTAGTGAAACAAGGATTGGTGATAAAGCATCAGTGAAGAGAAGACACGGTTTTCCCATATTAACTCTAATGCCCTGTACACACAATCGGACATTGATCGGACATTCCGACAACAAAATCCATGGATTTTTTCTGACGGATGTTGGGTCAAACTTGTCTTTCATACAAACGGTCACACAAAGTTGTCGGAAAATCTGATCGTTCTGAACGCGGTGACGTAAAACACGTACGTCGGGACTATAAACGGGGCAGTAGCCAATAGCTTTTGTCTCTTAATTTATTCTGAGCATGCGTGGCACTTTGTGCGTCGGAGTTGTCCACAGACGGTCGGAATTTAGGCGAACGGATTTTGTTGGAAAATTTTATAGCCTGCTCTCAAACTTTGTGTTGTCTCCTTCCGTTTGCAAGTAGGAGTCGTTTGTAAGTTGGATGTTTGAAAGTAGGGGCCTGCCCTATATACTCTGCAGAAATTGGGGCATTAGGTGTTGGTATTGCCACAACACTGTAAGCCCTCACAGTTACTCTTGGTGGGCACAGGAACGGGCCCTGCTGTGAAATATTAGATCAAGAATTGTAATTACATGCAATTATTGAACAGTGGTAGAAAAATTGGGCCTTTGGTGGTGGTGGTGTTGCCACAACACTGTAAGCCCTCACAGTTACTCTTGGTGGGCGCACTAATGGGCCCTGCTGTGAAATATTAGATCAAGAATTGTAATTACATGTCCCTGTTGAACAGGGGCAGAAAAATTGGGCCTTAGGCACTGGTGCCAGAACACTGCAACCCCTCACAGATGCTATAGTTGGAGCTCAGGAATGAGCCCTGCTGCAAAGTATTGCATCAAAAATTATAATTATACGCTCCTGTTAAGCAGGGGCTGAAAATTTGGGCCTTGGGCACTGGTGCTGGTGCCACAACACTGCAACCCCTCACAGATACTCTAGTTGGAGCGCAGGAATGAGCCCTGCTGCAAAGTATTGCATCAAAAATTGTAATTACACGCCCCTGTTAAACAGGGGCAGAAAAATTGCCACAACACTGCAACCCCTCACAGATGCTATAGTTGAAGCGCAGGAATGAGCCCTGCTTCAAAGTATTGCATCAAAAATTGTAATTATATGCCCCTGTTAAACAGGGGCTGAAAAATTAGGCCTTGGGCACTGGTGCTGGTGCCACAACACTGCAACCCCTCACAGATACTATAGTTGGAGCTCAGGAATGAGCCCTGCTGCAAAGTATTGCAACAAAAATTGTAATTACACGCTACTGTTAAACAGGGGCAGAAAAATTAGGCCTTGGCCACTGGTGGCGGTGCCCAGAACCAAAAATGTTCTTACAAGCTATTAGCATGAAAATTGAGGAGGAAGAGGATTGTGACTCAGCATAACAGGATAGTCACTCAGCATCAGCATAGGTAGTCTTGAAGGGATCTCACAAAAAAAAAAAATCAATCGGTTACATCAGCATCAGGTGCTTGGTAGCTGGTGATCCAAGACTGATTCATTTTTATGAAGGTCAGCCGAATAACCGATTTGGTGGACCGGCACACCTTGTGATCTGTTACAAAGCCTCCAGCAGCACTGAATGTGCGTTCCGAAAGAACGCTGGATGCAGGACAGGTCAGTAGCTCAATTGCATACTGTGCAAGCTCTGGCCAGTGATCCATCCTCAAGACCCAGTAACCCAGAGGATTTTCGGTGGGAAATGTGTCCAAGTCTGATCTTGTCCCTAGGTAATCCTGCACCATGTGAATCAGACACTGGCGATGGTTGCTGGAACCGATCAGACCTTGGGGCTGCGGACTAAAAAATTGTCTGAACGCATCGGTCAGACGACCACCTTCTCCACCGCCCCTTCTGTGACTGACTGAAGCCTCAGCAACACGGTGTCCAGGTGGACCAGGAAATTGTAACCTCCCAGGCTCTGGAAATGCGTTGCACAAACCTTTCTGCAAGGCCTCCCGAAGATGTTTCATCCTCTGCTCCCTCTGCGACGGCAAGATAAGGTCTGCAACCTTACCCTTGTAACGTGGATCAAGGAGGGTTGCCAGCCAGTAATCTTCCCTCCCCTTAATACCACGAATACGAGGATCCTTCCGCAGGCTTTGCAGGATCAGGGAGGCCATGCAGTGTAGGTTTGCTGAGGCATTCGGTCCAGAGTCTTCTGGGTCACTAAGGAGGACATGATCCGCAGCCACCTCCTCCCAGCTACGTACAAGTCAATGGGTTTCTTCGGACTGTAAATGATCCCTTGAAGACTGCTGCTGATGCTCAGGGCCAGGCTCCACCTCCATGCTGACACAATCCTCCTCCTCCTCTTCCTGTGTGATCGGTGGGCACACAGGAACACTGTCTGGATAAAGGGGGCCTTGAGAGGTAAGGAAGTCCTCCTCTTCCTCCTTCTGTTCTGCCTCAAGTGCCCTGTCCATTATTCCACGCAGCGTGTGCTCCAACAGGTGGACAAGAGGGACAGTGTCACTGATGCATGCACTGTCACTGCTCACCATCCTTGTGGCCTCCTCAAATGATAACAGGACAGTGCATGCATCCCTGATCATAGCCCACTGGCGTGGGGAAAAAAGCCAAGCTCCCCTGACCCTCTCCTGGTGCCATAGCCACATAGGTACTCATTGATGGCCCCCTGCTGCATGTGCAGCCGCTGCAGCATGGCCAACGTTGAGTTCCACCTGGTGGGCATGTCACAGATTAGGCGGTTCTTGGGCAGGTTACATTCCTTTTGGAGGTCAGCCAGCCGAGCACTGGCATTATATGACCTGCGGAAATGCGCACAGACTTTCCTGACCTGCCTCAGGACATCCTGTAAACCCGGGTACCTGCCCAAGAACTGCTGCACCACCAAGTTAAGGACGTGAGCCAAACAGGGCACATGGGTCAGTTGTCCCTGTCGGAGGGCAGAGAGGATGTTGGTGCCATTGTCGCAAACCACCATACCTGCCTTAAGCTGGCGTGGCATCAACCACCTCTGAACCTGCCCCTGCAGAGCTAACAGAATCTCTGCCCCAGTGTGGCTCCTGTCCCCCAAGCACACCAGCTCAAGAACCGCATGGCATCTTTTTGCCTGCGTGCTTGCGTAGCCCCTTGAACGCCTACGGAGCACCGCTGGTTCCAAGGACAAATCAGCAAAGGAAAAGACCATGGAGGAAGAAGAAGAGGAGGGGGTGGAGGAGAGAGGTGTGGCAGAATCACCACTAGTAGAATTTTAGAGGCGTGGTGGCAGAACAACCTCCAACACTGCAACCTGTCCTGCATCCTTCCCAGCTACCAGAAGAGTCACCCAGTGCGCGGTGAAAGTTAGGTAATGTCCATGTCCATGCCTGCTGCACCATGAGTCCAGCGAGGCCAAGACATTGCCTTCCACATGCCGGTAGAGAGCCGGAATCGCCTTTCGTGAAAAAAAGTGGCGTTTGGGAACCTGCCACTGAGGAACTGCACATTCCACAAACTCACGGAAGGGGGCAGAGTCTACCAACTGAAAAGGCAGCAGTTGAAGTGCTAGCAATTTAGCCAAGCTAGCATTCAACCGCTGGGCGTGTGGATGGCTGGGAGTGAACTTCTTTTGGCGGTGCGGCAGCTGGGGCAGGGAAATTTGCCTGGTACAATCTGACGTCGGTGTTCCGATAGCAGATTGCCCACAAGTACTTGGCTGTGACACACCTAATTCTACACCTTCATTCCTCTCAGTGCAGGTTTCAGAGAAGACTGAAGGTATAGTGGGGTTGGAGATCCCAGCTGATGAGGAGAAAGGAGAGGTCCGCTTTGTTCTTTGGTGTGGGTCTTTTAGGTACGCTTGCCAATGAACTGCATGGCAGGTCGACATATGTCTGGTCAAGCATGTGGTGCCCAAGCGGGTGATGTTTTGGCCACGCGAGATACGCTTGAGACATATGTTGCAAATAGCAGCGGTGGGATCTGATGCACCAATCTCAAAAAAGGCCCACACCAAAGAACTTTTGGAATAACGCGCAGAGACAGCAGCGCCCTGCACATGTGGAGCTCTGCGGTGTGATGCAGTCGGTGTGCTGCCCTTAAGCTGGCCCCTGGAGGGCATCCTGCCTTGTTGGTGATGTGCCTCGTCCTCCTCTCTCCTATCAGGCACCCCCGTGGAGTCAGTGATCTCATCATCCCCTCCCTCCTCATCACTGGAGCAAAGCTGGCAGTATGCTGCAGCTGGGGGAACATGGCTGCCAGATTGCTGTCCTTCTTGGGCACCCCCTCTCTCTGGGCTCACGTTACTGCCTTCCTCTAGCTGGGTACCATCATCAGAGCCTTCAAAACGCTGGGCATCCTCCTGGAGCATGTACCCAACACTGTGGTCAAACAGTTTGGGGGACTCCTCAGGAGGACCTGGTGGGGCTAGGGAAGGAGTGACTGATGCCATTGAGCCGAGGGAAGAGGCTGCATTAGCAGCTGCTTTGCCAGGCAAAGTACCCTGAGCCTGGGTGAGAGAGGATAAGGATAAGGAGGCTGAGGACAGCTTGGTCATCCACTCTACCAAGTCTTCCACATGTTGTGGCTCAACATGGCCAGCTGCCGAAAAAAAGGACAAGCATGTCCCACAGCCACGTGCTGATGAGGATGCACCATCTCCATGACCAGCACTGTTGCATCTAGACACAGAGCCTGCTTGCCCTCTTTTATTGGCTTGTGACTGTTTGCCTCTCCTTGTTGGCCTTCCAGACATACTAATGGCCTGCAGTGAGATGTAGCTGCACAAAGCTGGAATGTATATATATATACTGATACTGCAGCTAGCAGAATCAACTGCCAGCCTGTGGTACTAATAGGTTCATAAGAACACCACCAATTTTCTTCAGGTAGCTTTAGGTGCACACTGTGCAGAGGACACAGTACACTAACTGTAAATACTGTAGCTGCCTGCCTGTGGTATTAACAGGAGCAGAACAACAGCAATTGTCTTCAGGTAGCTTTAAGTGCACACTGTGCAGAGGACTCACTAAATTAACTTGTAAATACTACAGCTGCCTGCGGTACTAATAGGATCAGAAGAACACCACCAATTTTCTTCAGGTAGCTTTAGGTGCACACTGGGCAGAGGACACAGTACACTAACTGTAAATACTGTAGCTGCCTGCCTGTGGTATTAATAGGATCAGAACAACAGTAATTGTCTTCAGGTAGCTTTAGGTGCACACTGTGCAGAGGACGCAATACACTAACTGTAAATACTGTAGCTGCCTGCCTGTGGTATTAATAGGAGCAGAACAACAGCAATTGTCTTCAGATAGCTTTAGGTGCACACTGTGCAGAGGGCGCATTACACTAACTTGTAAATACTGCAGCTATCTGCGGTACTAATAGGATCAGAAGAACATTACCAATTTTCTTCAGGTAGCTTTAGGTGCACACTGTGCAGAGGATGCACTACACTAACTTTTAAATACTGCAGCTGCCTGCGGTGCACACTGTGCAGAGGACGCAGTACACTAAGAGCCCTTGCACACTGGGGCGGTTTGCAGGCGCTATTGCGCTAATAATAGCGCCTGCAAACCGCCCCGAAAGTGCCGCTGCTGTCATCCCAGTGTGAAAGCCCCGAGGGCTTGCACGCTGGAGTGATGCGCTGGCAGGACGGTAAAAAAAGTCCTGCCAGCAGCATCTTCGGAGCGGTGAAGGAGCGGTGTGTATACCGCTCCTTTACCACTCCTGCCCATTGAAATCAATGGGACGGCGCGGCTATACCGCCGGCAATGCGCCTCTGCAGAGGCGCTTTGCGGTGGTATTTAACCCTTTCTCGGCCGCTAGCGGGGGGTAAAACCGCCCCACTAGCGGCCGCATACCGACAGTAAAACGCCGCTAATAATAGCGGCGTTTTACCGCCGACGCCGCCCCCTGCCCCAGTGTGCAAGGGCTCTTACTGTAAATACTGTAGCTGCCTGCCTGTGGTATTAATAGGATCAGAACAACAGTAATTGTCTTCAGGTAGCTTTAGGTGCACACTGTGCAGAGGACGCAGTACACTAACTGTAAATACTGCAGCTGCCTGCCCGTGGTACTAATAGGATCAGAAGAACACCACCAATTTTCTTCAGGTAGCTTTAGGTGCACACTGTGCAGAGTACACAGTACAATAACTGTAAATACTGTAGCTGCCTGCCTGTGGTATTAATAGGAGCAGAACAACAGCAATTGTCTTCAGGTAGCTTTAGGTGCACACTGTGCACAGGACACACTACACTAACTTGAAAAAAAATACAGTTGCCTGCGGTACTAATAGGATCAGAAGAACACCACCAATTTTTTTCAGGTAGCTTTAGGTGCACACTTTGCAGAGGACGCACTACACTAACTTGTAAATACTGCAGCTGCCTGTGGTACTAATAGGATCAGAAGAACACCACCAATTTTCTTCAGGTAGCTTTAGGTGCACACTGTGCAGAGGACGCACTACACTAACTTGTAAATACTAAAGCTGCCTGCAGTACTAATAGGATCAGAAGAACACCACCAATTTTCTTCAGGTAGCTTTAGGTGCAAACTGTGCAGAGGACGCACTACGCTAACTGTAAATACTGTAGCTAATAGGACTAATAGGATCAGAAGAACACCAGCAATTTTCTTCAGGTAGCTGTAAATACTGTACAAACACCTGCCTGCCTGTCAGTAGGAAGAGAATAACAGGAACGGATCTAGCTAAACTGAATACAGTATATATATATATATATATATATATATATATATACACAACACCTAGGATGCATATATATATACACAATACAGTGCAGCTGACTCACCTGGCTACTCTAACTTAAATCAAATGACACTGTCTCTCTCTCTCTCTCTAGCTCTCTCTCAACGCCGGACCACACTACATAGGGCCGCCATGCAGGCGGCCTTATATAGTGTGGGGCCTGTACAAAACCCCCTGAGCCATACATGGGTTCGACTCGAACTCGAAGCTCATCCCTAGTGCCCAGGGACAAATGTGTAAAACAAAGACTGCTTGAGTTCTGCCCATTTTTCCCTGAGGGCATACTGCTCTACCAGCCACACAGATCTCAGGACCCATGCCCTCCACTTCGCTAAACACCCAAGAGGCTTAAAAAAGCCTGGTTGTATTCATTTGTGTAGTGCTACCCCTGTAGGGGACGCTGGTTAGGATGGGTCCTCTGTTCTTTGCCTCAACCCCTTTAAGAACTTCAACCCCTCTGACACACCAGGTTTACTACAGCTGCATGCGGTACTAATAGGATCAGAAGAACACCACCAATTTTCTTCAGGTAGCTTTGGGTGCACACTGTGCAGAGGACGCTAACACACTAACTTGTGTGTACAAAGCATGCAATATTGCAGAAAATCACTGAAAGTGATACTTAGTACCCAGTAGTAGTACTGTATTAAAGCAAACATCCACTGAACCAGTTAGTAAAGGTAAACTTAATATATTGTCACCTGATATGGTTGATAACGAAGTAAGCATGGGCGTAGCATAAGGGGTTGCAGGGGTCACAATCGCAGCCCCGCCCCTAGCTCCAGGGGGTCTCTGCAGCCATGCTCCAGTACTGGGCTTCCACTTTGCCTTCCACAATCCACACCCCTCTGTTCTCATTGGCTGGGAAGAAGCTGTGAGCCATTTCCTGAATGGAGAGGAGAACAGAGTAAGAACAGCCCAGGATGGGGAAGTGTCTGGCAACATGGATTGGTAACCAAGTTCAGCGAGTTAAGAGGAGAAGAGTGACGTCCTGTAGCCATGATACGACCAATGTCACTGGTGAGGTAAGACAGCTGTAGCTGACAACAAAATCCTAGGATTTTTTCTGACGGATGTTGGCTCAAACTTGTCTTGCATACACACAGTCACACAAAGTTGTCAGAAAATCCAATCGTTCTGAATGCGGTGACGTAAAACACGTACGTCAGGACTATAAACGGGGCAGTGGCCAATAGCTTTCATCTCTTTATTTATTCTGAGCATGCGTGGCGCTTTGTGCGTCGGATTTGTGTACACACGTTTGGAATTTCCGACAACGGATTTTGTTGTCCGAAAATTTTATATCCTGCTCTCAAACTTTGTGTGTCGGAAAATCCGATGGAAAATGTGTGATGGAGCCTACACATGGTTGGAATTTCCGACAACAAGGTCCTATCACACATTTTCCGGCGGAAAATCCGACCGTGTGTACAGGGCATAATCCTTGTGGACTAGCTCCCTCTACCCCCACATATGGATTAACTAACGCATGGTTTCATATATCCTTTAATTTTTAGGGGGCATATCCTCTTGTATATAACATTTCTATTGTGCGCCAAATACTTTTGTTTTTTAATGCACTTAATGACAGCTTTAGTAAACCAGCATGCAGTATTAGTGCGATAAAGATGCGGTATAGTTGTGGTATAGGTGTAATACACTTATTATCATGCCTCCAGTAACTCAGTCCCTGCTAGCAGCATGAACATTGGCCAGTGCCCCGTCACGTACCTAGTCTTGAAGCCGAAATGCTAAGAGGGCTCTCCCTTCAGCTGAGTGCCTGGTGTCCCTGAAGGTGGAGACAGGGAACACAAAGCCCAAGGAAGCAGGGATTGCCGGTTGTGCCACAGATGAGAGATGCAAGTATGGAAATCTCTCCACAGGTGAATAGGAATGAGCTTGTTGTTCCGGTTGAACATAAGCTCGACTCAAACATTGGGTGTTTGCCTGTTCGCAGAACAGCGAACATTATGGGGCGTTCGCGGGAAATTCAAGCGCCGCTGAACGCCCCATAATGCACTGCGAGATAATTAGCCAAAGGCAGGGGGCATTTGGCTAATCATGGCTCAGAGGGACTAAGTCCCCGCCCCACACTATATAAGGCTGCTTACAGAGTGGCCATGTGTGGTGTTGGCGTGGACAGAGAGATAGCTTGAGTTAGATTAAGCAGGCAGGTTA
The DNA here is from genome assembly GCF_042186555.1 of Aquarana catesbeiana. Taxonomy (NCBI): domain Eukaryota; kingdom Metazoa; phylum Chordata; class Amphibia; order Anura; family Ranidae; genus Aquarana; species Aquarana catesbeiana. The sequence goes on along the minus strand of NC_133324.1, from coordinate 250,502,745 downwards.
TTCAGTTAGTGGCAGTGTATTTGATATATATACAGTCAGTCTAATACATATATAGATAGATAGATAGATAGATAGATAGATAGATAGATAGCCTATATCTACAGTGCATTCTGTGGTGTACAGTTTCTAATATACTTCAGGCGGTGTATATATATATATATATATATATATATATATACACACACCGGTATGTGAGGAGGAGAACCCAGTAACAGCTAGTTACTGCAGTTTGTGGACATTTAGTGATTGGCTGTGAAAGGATCACAGCCAATCACGTGGGTAAACAGCTGTTTATCGGCGTCTGCAATCGGCATAATTTAGGGGGACCCCCATGCCATTTTTTTTACGCTGATGAGGTGGCACTGATGGGCACCGATAGGTGGCAGTGATGGGCACTGATAGGTGGTAATAATGGGCACAGATTGCTTACACTGATGGCAGCACTGCTAGGTGGCACTGATTGGCACCACTGGTGGGCATTGATAGGTGGCACTTGTGGGCATTCATAGGTGGCACTTGTGGGCATTCATAGGTGGCACTGCTGGGCACTGGCAGGTGGCAATGACAGATGGCACTGGCAGGCTCAGATGAGGCATATGTGCCTCCTTCCTCTTTGGGACCGATGTCCCTTTAACATAAGCCGGTGATTGGCTTTTTTTTCTCCTCAAGCTGTCAGCGTGAGGAGAAGAAGAAACCGATTACCGAGCTTTTGTTACATCATGTGATCAGCTGTCATTGGCTGACAGTTGATCACATGGTAAGGGGCTGGGATCGGCCCCTTACTCGGATCTGTGATCATCCGAGTCTCCGTGACTCGGTGATCACAGCGTGCGCGTGCACAGGGGAGGACATCCCATGACGGCCTCCTGGAAATTGAGGTCCGCACTGTGGCCATCATGCGGCTATGGCCCGGACCTCAAGTGGTTAATAGCCGCGAGTAGTTTTAAATGACTTTTTTCCTTTGAAATGTCATTTTGCTGTCAGACTGTTCTAAACACGGGAAACAAACATGCGCCCCTTTACAGACATACTATAGACACCCCCCAGGTACGAAATTTAAAGGAATATTACACTTTTATTGTTTCACTTTAAGCATTATTAAAATCACTGCTCCCGAAAAACAGCCGTTTTTGAAACTTTGTTTTGCATTGATACATGTCCCCTGGGGCAGGACCCGGGTCCCCAAACACTTTTTATGACAATAACTTGCATATAAGCCTTTAAAATTAGCACTTTTGATTTCTCCCATAGACTTTTAAAGGGTGTTCCGCGCCTATCGAATTTGCCATGAACACCCCAAATTGTTCGCTGTTCGGCGAACTGGCGAACAGCCAATGTTCGAGTCGAACATGAGTTTGACTCGAACTCGAAGCTCATCCTTATTGGTGACTACAGTCCTAGTGACTAATAGTGCACTGTCCATATCTACCTGTTATGTCATGTTATGATCTGTACTCTGACCAGGGACATGCAGTCAGGGGAGGCAGGTGAAAAACGATCGAGCGTCGAGGGTATGTAGCTGTCAGAAGCTACATACAGAGCAGCCAGTTTAAATACAAACTGGACCACTCTGTTTGCAGCAGACTGAGAGGATGAGCTCACAGTGCCTCTCCTCACTTCTTGTCAGAGGCACTGAGCTCAATGGGCAGCTTGGAGCCTTGGATCAATGGTGAAGTACCATTGAAGGGGGCATGTGTCTAAAACTGCTCCTTTCCAGCCCAGCCCTCTTAACTAGAAGGAAAAAGCATGTGTTTTATGGGTATAAGATTTACCCATAATCCCATGTTTTTCTCACACAGTTAAGAGGGAGAATGAGAATCTGCTGGCTGCTGAAAAGGTACCGTTTTAATCAAGCGAAATCATATATTAATATGCTATCACAAAATAATTTATTATTTATCTATTTACTGTAAAATTACTGTTTGAAATGATAACTTCAAACTTCAGTAATTTGTCCGTTAAGCCACCTGCTTGAGTACAGTTTTTGAAAATATAGTAAATTACCTTAAAAACAATATATAATATCAACCACTTGCCGCCCAGGCCAATTCTGACACTTCTCTCCTACATGTAAAAATCATTTTTTTGCTAGAAAATCACTCAGAATTTATATATACAGGACATTTTCAGGGGTGTACTCAATTTTGTTGCCAACGGTTTAGACATTAATGGCTGTGTGTTGAGTTATTTTGAGGGGACAGCAAATTTACACTGTTATACAAGCTGTACACTCACTACTTTACATTGTAACAAAGTGTCATTTCTTCAGTGTTGTCACATAAAAAGATATGATAAAATATTTACAAAAATGTGAGGGGTGTACTCACTTTTGTGAGATACTGTATATATTTTTTAACAGACACCCTAGGGAATAAAATGGTGGTCGTTGCAACTTTTTATGTTACACGGTATTTGCGCAGCAATTTTTCAAACGCATTTTTTTTTTTTTTTTAAAAACTGTTTCATGAATATAAAAAAAAACACTAAAGTTAGCCCGATTTTTTTATATACTATGAAAGATGATGTTACGCCAAGTAAATAGATACCTAACATGTCACTCTTTAGAATTGCGCACACTCGTGAAATGGCGCCAAACTTCGGTACTTAGAAAATCTCCATAGGCGATGCTGTAAAAATTTTTACAGGTTACATGTTTAAAGTTACAGTCTAGTGGTAGAATTATTGTTCTCGTCTAATGTCTGCGGCGTATGTACAGTAACCTGTGTGTATCTGGCTCTGATATTAGCCAGTGCCTCACCAGCCACTGACCTCACCGCATGTCCCTAATCTCTAACATACTTCAATAAAAATTTGCGAAAAATAAAGCATAGGCGTTTTTTTTTTTTTTGAAACAGCTTTTTTGTTAAATTATATAGACAGTTTGTATGAAAATATTGCTTAAAATGTATCTATGGTGAAAATGTAAAATCATATATTCATTGACACATTGTTTTTCAATAATTTCTGGTTGTCTACTCCTATTATTCTGAATAATCTTGAAGTTTGTAAACTTACTCCCCACACATATTTTCTTGAAGTCTAGGACAAATATTTACTATGCCCTGGTGATGTGTTTTTTCTTTTATTACGACACCCTTCTTTCTTACCACTCAGCTTCCCTAATATCTCCCAATAAGAGTTGCCCCTGTTGCATATATGTTTGTCTTATTACTGTGTAATATCTTAACCACTTACCAACCGGCTCCTGTACATATATGTCGGCACTTTGAAGAGGGATATCTCGATAACGGCAGCAGCTGCTGCCACAACCGAGGTATCCATCTTTACAGGAGGCGGTCGTGATTCCGATAATGGTGGTCTCAGCGGAGGATTTTCCACAAGATTAGCGTTATCGGCGGTGGGAGAGGTGGCACCCCCCTCCCGCCGCTCTCCCGCGCCCTCCGCCGCTTACCGGAGTCTGTCAGTTCTTCGGTATGGAGACAAGTGAGGCTAAGATGGTGCCCACCCATCTCCATACTATAGGACGGCGGAAGCGACGTCATTACATCAGCTCCGCCCATATGTCTTAAATGCATATTTTTTTTGTTATTTTTTTTTAAACGACTTTTTTTTTTTTTTTTTTTTGCATTATAGTGTAAATATGGACTTTTTGACCCCAGATCTCATATTTAAGAGGACCTGTCATACTTTTTTCTATTACAAGGGATGTTTACATTCCTTGTAATAGGAATAAAAGTGATCCAAATTTTTTTTTTTTAAAACAGTGAAAAAAAAATTAAAATAAAATAAATAAGAAAAATTTTTTTTTTAAAGTGACCTGTCCCGACGAGCTCGCGCGCAGAAGCGAACACATACGTGAGTAGCGCCCGCATATGAAAACGGTGGTCAAACCACACATGTGAGGTATCGCCGTGACCGGTAGAGCGAGAGCAATAATTCTACCCAAGACCTCCTCTGTAACGCAAAACATGCAACCTGCAGAATTTTTTAAACGTCGCCTATGGAGATTTTTAAGGGTAAAAGTTTGACGCCATTCCACGAGCGGGTGCAATTTTGAAGCATGACATGTTGGGTATCAGTTTACTTGGCGTAACATTATATTTCATAGTTACATAGTTACATAGTTACATAGTAGGTGAGGTTGAAAAAAGACACAAGTCCATCAAGTCCAACCTATGTGTGTGATTATGTGTCAGTATTACATTACATATCCCTGTATATTGCGGTCATTCAGGTGATTATCTAATAGTTTCTTGAAGCTATCAATGCTCCCCGCTGAGACCACCGCCTGTGGAAGGAAATTCCACATCCTTGCCGCTCTTACAGTAAAGAACCCTCTACATAGTTTAAGGTTAAACCTCTTTTCTTCTAATTGTAATGAGTGGCCACGAGTCTTATTAAACTCTCTTCTGCGAAAAAGTTTTATCCCTATTGTGGGGTCACCAGTACAGTATTTGTAAATTGAAATCATATCCCCTCTCAAGCGTCTCTTCTCCAGAGAGAATAAGTTCAGTGCTCGCAACCTTTCCTCATAACTAAGATCCTCCAGACCCTTTATTAGCTTTGTTGCCCTTCTTTGTACTCGCTCCATTTCCAGTACGTCCCTCCTGAGGACTGGTGCCCAGAACTGGACAGCATACTCCAGGTGCGGGCGGACCAGAGTCTTGTAGAGCGGGAGAATTATCGTTTTATCTCTGCAGTTGATCCCCCTTTTAATGCATGCCAATATTCTGTTTGCTTTATTAGCAGCAGCTTGGCATTGCATGCCATTGCTGAGCCTATCATCCACTAGGACCCCCAGGTCCTTTTCCATCCTAGATTCCCCCAGAGGTTCTCCCCCCAGTGTATAGATTGCATTCATATTTTTGCCACCCAAATGCATTATTTTACATTTTTGTACATTGAACCTCATTTGCCATGTAGTCGCCCACCCCATTAATTTGTTCAGGTCTTTTTGCAAGATTTCCACATCCTGCGGAGAAGTTATTGCCCTGCTTAGCTTAGTATCGTCTGCAAATACAGAGATTGAACTGTTTATCCCATCCTCCAGGTCGTTTATGAACAAATTAAATAGGATTGGTCCCAGCACAGAACCCTGGGGAACCCCACTACCCACCCCTGACCATTCTGAGTACTCCCCATTTATCACCACCCTCTGAACACGCCCTTGTAGCCAGTTTTCAATCCATGTACTCACCCTATGGTCCATGCCAACGCACCTTATTTTGTACAGTAAACGTTTATGGGGAACTGTGTCAAATGCTTTTGCAAAATCCAGATACACCACGTCTACGGGCCTTCCTTTATCTAGATGGCAACTCACCTCCTCATAGAAGGTTAATAGATTGGTTTGGCAAGAACGATTCTTCATGAATCCATGCTGATTACTGCTAATGATATCATTCTTATTACTAAAATCTTGTATATAGTCCCTTATCATCCCCTCCAAGAGTTTACATACTATTGATGTTAGGGTAACTGGTCTGTAATTCCCAGGGATGTTTTTTGGGCCCTTTTTAAATATTGGTGCTACATTGGCTTTTCTCCAATCAGCTGGTACCATTCCAGTCAATAGACTGTCTGTAAAAATTAGGAACAACGGTCTGGCAATCACCTGATTGAGTTCCCTAAGTACCCTCGGATGCAAGCCATCTGGTCCCGGTGATTTATTAATGTTAAGTTTCTCAAGTCTAATTTTAATTCCGTCCTCTGTTAACCATGTAGGTGCTTCCTGTGTTGTGTCATGAGGATAAACACTGCAGTTTTGGTTACTGAAGCCCCCCGATTCACTCGTGAAGACTGAGGAGAAGAATAAATTCAATACCTTTGCCATCTCCCCATCCTTTGTAACCAGATGTCCTTCCTCATTCTTTATGGGGCCAATATGGTCTGTCCTCCCTTTTTTACTGTTTACATACTTAAAGAATTTCTTGGGATTTTTTTTGCTCTCCTCCGCTATGTGTCTTTCATGTTCTATCTTAGCCATCCTAATTGCACCCTTACATTTCTTATTGCATTCTTTATAAATTCTGAATGCTGTGGATGATCCCTCAACCTTGTATTTTTTGAAGGCCTTCTCCTTTGCTTTTATATGCATTTTTACATTGGAGTTAAGCCATCCAGGATGTTTGTTCGCTCTTTTGAATTTATTACCCAATGGGATACATTGGCTAATGCCCTTATTTAATATGCTCTTAAAGCAAACCCATCTCTCCTCCGTATTCTTTGTTCCTAATATTTTATCCCAATTTATGCCTTTTAGCAAGGTTTGTAGTTTAGGGAAGTTGGCTCTTTTGAAATTCAGTGTCTTTGTGTTCCCTTCATGTCTCCTATTTGTGTGATTTATACTGAAACTAATTGACCTGTGATCGCTGTTACCTAAATTGCCCCGTATTTCCACATCTGTTATCAGGTCTGTATTGTTGGTAATCAGTAGATCTAGTAATGTTTTATTTCTAGTTGGTGCGTCTACCATCTGACCCATAAAATTGTCCTGCAAGACACTAAGGAATTGGCGAGCCTTAAATGAATGCGCGGTTCCCTCCGCCCAGTCTATGTCTGGATAATTAAAATCCCCCATTATGATAACACTTCCCATCCTTGCTGCTAATCCAATTTGTGATAGGAGATCCGTCTCCACTTCCTCCCTCAGGTTAGGGGGCCTATAGCATACTCCCAGTATTATTTTCCCCTTAGCTTCATCCCTTTGGAGCTCTACCCATAAAGATTCCACCTCCTCCCTAGCCCCCTCAGTGATGTCATCTCTCACATTCACTTGTACATTATTCTTGATATATAGGCATACCCCTCCCCCTTTTTTACCCTCTCTGTCCTTGCGGTATAGGGTATACCCTTGAATGTTTGCCAGCCAATCATGAGAGCTGTTGAACCAGGTCTCTGAAATTCCCACAAAATCCAAATCCTCCTTGTACAACAGTATCTCTAGTTCACCCATCTTGTCCGCCAGGCTCCTGGCATTGGTGAACATGCCACATAGTTTAGACCGGTCGCATATTGTCCTCGTATTGGGTGTTTCAAGATTGCAACTTGGACTTGCTACTATACTCACCTTGTGTTTTTGTGCTTTGGTTAACCTACCACTAATGCCCCCAATACTACCCTCTGGAATATCTTCCGCGCTGGCTATCACTGTCTCTGGACCCTCCCCCCCATCGCCTAGTTTAAAAACCCCTCTAACTTTTTGGCCATCTTCATTCCCAGCAGATCTGCACCCTCCTCATTTAGGTGCAGTCCGTCCCTTCTATAGTACCGGTTACCGACTGAGAAGTCGGCCCAGTCCTCCAGGAACCCAAACCCCTCCTTACTACACCAGCTCTTCAGCCACTTGTTTACTTCCCTAATCTCCCTCTGCCTCTCTGGTGTGGCTCGATGTACCGGTAGTATTCCTGAGAACACTACCTTGGAGGTCCTTTTCCTCAATTTAGCTCCTAAGTCCCTAAAATCGTTCTTTAGGACACTCCATCTTCCTCTGACTTTGTCATTGGTGCCAACGTGCACCATGACAGCCGGGTCTTCCCCAGCCCCTCCCAGTAATCTGTCCACAAGATCCGTGATGTGCCGAACCCGAGCGCCCGGTAGACAACATACTGTTCGGCGCTTCAGGTCTTGGTTACAGATTGCCCTCTCTGTCCTTCTAAGAATTGAGTCCCCTACCACCAGAATCTGTCTTTCCTTTCCCTTTGCTGCCCCCCCACTCTCACTGGAGGAGTTCTTCCCCTGGCAGCTAGGAGAGTCCCTCATCTCCAGCAGTGCTGGTCCCTGACTGGTTACATCAATGTCACTCAATGGAGCGTACTTATTGGGATGCTCCAGTCCTGGATCGGCCTCCCTGGCACTTCCCCCTCTACCCCTCCTGACTGTCACCCATCTACTCTTTGCTAGTGCCTGCACCTCTTTGTCTCCACCCGCCTCTGTGCTGGCCCCTGCCGGCACCTGCCGTGTACATTCCTGGCTCACCTTTAGTATGGAGGGACTTCTCAGTGCTGACAGTTGCTTCCCCAGATTCAGAACCTGGGCTTCCAGGGAAACAATGTGCTTACATTTTGCACAGCAGTATTCGCCCTCGATCGGATGATCAAGGAACGCATACATGCGGCAAGATGTACAAAGAGTCGCCTCTCCACACCCGCCGGGCATCGTACCTATTAAATTTGGTGAGGATTTGGGGATTTTACCCTGTCCAAATTACCTAACAACTAGCTTCCTGGCACTAATAATCAAGACAATACACAGGTACACGACAAGACAATACACAGGTACACAATACACAAGTACTAACGATCCACACTCACTACTCAGACAACACTCAGATACTCACACTACACAGGTACTATGACCCCTGTTATAACCTCCTGTTTTAAACTCTTGTTTTTAACTCCCACTTAATCCAGCTCCACTTACACCAAGCTCCACAGCTTCAAACTGAGCACGCTCAGACTGAGTCCTACAAGTTAAATAGGCACCTGTGAGCAATTAACCACAGCCTTTAATTGATAGACCTATGAAACAAGAAGAAAAAAAAAAAAAAAAAAGCTATTTAAAAAGTGACAGCAAAAGGCAAATTAAAAACTAAAAGGAAAAGTCCCCAAAATGCAACCCAGCAAACACCAACAGACAGCAACACACACCAACAGACAGCAACACACACCAACAGACAGCAACACACACCAACAGACAGCAAGACTTGTATACTCTAACACTTGTTTTTAACTCCCACTTAATCCAGCTCCACTTACACCAAGCTCCACAGCTTCAAACTGAGCACGCAATTTTTTTTCACAATATAAAAAAAAATTGGGCTAACTTTACTGTTGTCATATTTTTTTATTCAAAAATGTTTTCCCTTAGAAGACTGCTGCGCAAATATGGTGCAAAAAAAAGTATTGCAATGATTCTCGAGGGTGTTAGAAAAAAAACAATATATAATGTTTGGGGGTTCTAAGTTATTTTCTAGCAAAAAAAAATGTTTTAAACATGTAAACACCTAAACGAGGCTAGTCCTTAAGTGGTTAACTTGTGTTTTGGTATTATCCTCATGCCGATTGCTGTTTTTATGGTATTACTGACATCATTTCCAATGTTCCTCCGGGCTTTTGTATGACACATTTACAGGGGTATATGACCAATTTTTATCTTGTGCTCCAAGTGAGTTTTATTCCTGGTATCAGTGCCACAATGTTATTATATATTGGCTGTTCCATACCTTACGATTCCACCATAGTGTCCCTTTTTTATTAGTAATATGGTTATAACTGCCTGATAACCATTGTGGGTAAGTTAAACGGCAAGACTACAAGATAATGACTGCGGTTATAGACCATTACTTAGATCTACAAAAAAATGGCCACCATACTATTTATTTACATTGGGCTTCAAGAAAATGGCCGTTCACTGTAATATCTTATTTGCAATATTGCAGCTGTATCCCATGCCTTTTGCTTTAATCTTGGTGTCCTATTTTTATCAACAATTCTGCTGCAAATTCATCTATAACGGTTTGAGAATTATTGTGGTTATACTAAGACAGCCAAACTATAAGGCTATAGCCATGGTTGTAAACTGCTGCCTACATCTACGGGAATATGGCTGCTATATCTCTCATTAACATAGGGCTACAGGAAGATGGCTGCTCGTTGAACTCAATAGTATAGCTATTTAAGGACACTTCTAATGCCTATCTCTATTCCCTGATGAAGTCACGTGATCATGACACTATGCGTCGGAACAGATAGGCACCGGAAGTGATTTCAGGTTGCGAGCTCACGTTGCTTTAATATTTTTAATGTGAGTACTATATCGGCTATTATTTTAATAAATGTATTCAGTCTCAGCATACTTCACGATCTGGGCCCCCTGTTTTCTTATCCTTTATATACATTGCATTGGATTTGAAGCCCCCTTTTCATTTTATCACCAAGTTGCACAGAGGAGAAACCCTTAGTTGCAGGAGCCCCGACTCTCCTGGTCGTTATTGTATTCTTTCACGCTCTTACCTTACAGCAGTAAGGTAAGAGACCATCTCACACAGAGGTGTAATTGCATCGAAGAAATCAGTCACCAAGTCACTGTATACATTCCGTGATTTGCACAGTGTTATTTGGAGCAGCACTTCACGGCTTCAGTTCACTTTTTATATGAACTTCATTTTTGCTAGTAGCACTTTAATATTTATCTGAAGAGTTACACATTTGGACATTCTTATTACCAGCACTTTACTACTACCTAATCTGAAGTGTGTATTTCACTTTTGTCACCTTTATCATTTGCACTTTATTTATTAGAACTTATTCATCTATAGTGATTTTTAGTACTGTATAATTAGCATTTAGGATTTTATTCCATATTTGTTTTTATTGTGTACCCACTTTGGTTCTTCCAACACTATTATTATTTTAAATGTTATCTAGAGCGCAACACCACGTATTGATTTTTATTCCATTTATTTTTGGTTATGGTTGAACAATCAGGTGTTTGTTGCTACTAGTATCCCTACCCCTGTATATACGGGCAGCGTGAGAATACTCTCTCTTATTACTGTATCACACATTTCACACAGCCTGTTTCGTCAGATTAAGTGACCCGTCAGATTTTGTAACGGAAGTGACGTTGTGTCGCCGCCATCTTGGTACACCCCGCACTCATCCACAGTAAGGATACAGTAAGAAGGTGTCAAGCGAACATCTTGTTTCACACTTATTTTTACCAGTGAACTGAGCTTATATAGTGACATACAGTATTTTGAAATCCGTCAGACTGTTTTGATGTTGATTTTTCAAAGCAACGGTGTTCTGTCAGATTAGCAAACCTGTGAGATCAGCAGGCTTGCCGTTGCTTTTAGAATTCAACATCTAAACAGTCAGACGGATCCATTAAGTTGTGGAAAGAGATGGCCAGCAGACAGGCAGAACACCAAGAAAGGAGATTTTTCAAGTAAACTTATTTTGGATTGTCACACATAACTGTTGTTTTTGTTTTTACAATGCTGATGTTATAAAAAGAAAAAGTGCATGCTGTGACTATAGAAACCCTTTAATGGAGTTTTCCAGATCAACACTGAACATCAAATGCTTTTTAACCTGGATTTTACATGGGGCAATACAAAAGTAGGACACTGCATGTACAGATGGTTCAGGTCACAGTGATCACTGCATAAATGGAGTCTGTCATTATACGTATAGGTGGCTTAAAGTGTTCACAAACCCTTATCTTGTGAAACAACCCATTCAGTTTAAAATAGAAATGAAAGGCAAAACATTTATGTGTGTGTACAGTATATATATATATATATATATATATATATATATTTATTTATATATATTATACTCACCAGCCACTTTATTAGGTATACTTGCTAGTACCAGGTTGGACCACATTTGGCCTTCAGAGCTACCTTAATTCTTCATGGCATAGATTTAAACAGGGAATGTGCACGATCGTGCGCGCGCATCCCTGTTTCTTCGATGGCAGTGTGTCATGGAGACACCGCTCGCCACCGAGGGGGGTGAACAGCCATTGGGCATAGCTGTTTACCACGTGATCGGCCGTGATGAAGTCACGGCCGATCACAGATGGTTCCATCCCACTGTGCACGGCGCATGCGCGCTGCGCGTGCACGACGGTGGCGGAGTGTTCCCGGAACACTGCTCGTCACAGACGCTGATAAACAGCCATTGGCTGGCTGTTTACCCACGTGATTGGCTGTGATCCTTTCACAGCCAATCACTAAATGTCAACAAACTGTGGTAACTAGCTGTTACTGGGTTCTCCTCCTCACACACCGATCGTGTGTAAGAAAGAGATTGTGGTAACATCTCGTTACTGCTTATAGTGTACGCCAATCACACTGATTTGCCCCCCCCCAAATAAAGAGGACCTGTCATCACCCATCATAGTACCTGTCACCACCCGTCAAAGTACCTGTCACAGTTCATCTGAGTACCCGTCAATCCATCAGAGTACCCCAGTACCTGTCACAGTCCATCAGAGTACCCGAGTACCTGTCACAGTCCATCAGAGTACCCGAGTACCTGTCACAGACCATCTGAGTACCTGAGTACCTGTCACAGTCCATCTGAGTACCCGAGTACCTGTCAGTCCATCTGAGTACCTGTCAGTCCATATGAGTACCCCAGTACCTGTCACAGTCCATCAGAGTACCCGAGTACCTGTCACAGACCATCTGAGTACCCGAGTACCTGTCACAGTCCATCCGAGTACCTGAGTACCTGTCACAGACCATCTGAGTACCGGAGTACCTGTCACAGTCCATCTGAGTACCCGAGTACCTGTCACAGTCCATATGAGTACCCGAGTACCTGTCACAGTCCATGTCCCTGTCACAGTCCATCTGAGTACCTGTGTCCCTGTCACAGTCCATATGAGTACCCGAGTACCTGTCACAGTCCATCAGAGTACCCATCACAGTCCATTTGAGTACCCGAGTACCTGTCACAGTCCATCTGAGTACCTGTCACAGTCCATATAAGTACCTGAGTACCTGTCACAGTTCATCTGAGTACCCGAGTACCTGTCACAGTCCATATGAGTACCCGAGTACCTGAGTACCTGTCACCGCCCTTCAGAGTACCCAAATACCAGTCACCAGGCCATGAGAGTACCCGAGTACCTGTCACCAGGCCATCGGAGTACACGAGTACCTATCTGCAGCCCATCAGAGTACCCGAGTACCTATTTGCAGCCCATGCCTCATAGAATATACGTTGGGGTGTTTGCTTTGTCATTTTGTGGGTAATTCCACTGTCCTGGTGTTCCAGGACCTTGAAAGGTGTGATAGGTAGGAATGAAATGAGATGTTTAATTTATGCTCCTAGAACGCCTGAAGGTACTACTTCAATGTTGGTCCTCTGTATGTGGCCAGGCTGTGTAAAAGTCTCACACATGTGGTATCGCCATACTCTGGAAGAGTAGCAGAATGTATTGTGGGGTGTAATTTTTGCTATAAACATGCTATGTGTTGGGAATATCTTATAAATGGACAACTTTGTGTAAAAAAAAAAATCATTTTTTCAAAAAAAATTTTTCTTCATTTTTTTTCCACATTTTCCAAAAACTTGAAAAAAACTTGAACTGGAAAAAAATGAACCATTCAAAAGACTCATTATGCCTCATAGATTATACGTTGGGGTGTTTGCTTTCCAAAATGGGATCATTTTGTAGGCAATTCCATTGTCCTGGTGCTCCAGGGCCTTCAAAAGTGTAATAGGTGATTGAGAAATGAGATATGTCATTTATGCTTGTAGAACGCCTGAAGGTGCTACTTCAATGTTGGTCCTCTGTATGTGGCCAGGCGTGTAAAAGTCTCACACATGTGGTATCGCCATACTCGGGAAGAGTAGCAGAATGTATTTTGGGGTGTAATTTGTTGTATGCATATGGTGTGTGTGAGAAATAACCTGATAATATGACAATTTTGTAAAAAAAAAAAAAAAAAGTCTTCATTTTGCAAAGAATTGTGGGAAAAATATGACAAACTCACCATGCTACTTACTTAATACCTTGGAATGTCCACTTTCTAAAAAGGGGTCATTTGGGGGGTATTTGTATTTTCCTGACTTGTTGGTGTCTCAAGAAATGAGATTCACCTGATGTACTGAAGGCCTGATCAGATGTGATCAATTTTCAGAGATTGGCACCATAGTTTGTAGACTCTATAACTTTCACGAAGACCAAATAATATACACTAATTTGGGTTATTTTTACCAAAGATATGTAGCAGTATAAATTTTGGCCAAAATTTATGAAGAAAAAAATTACTAAAATTAGCAAAATTTTATGACAGAAACAAAGAAAAAGGCATTTTTTTCACAAAATGTTCTTATTATTTATAGCACAAAAAAATAAAAAAAACACTAGTGATTAAATACCACCAAAAGAAAGCTCTATTTGTGTGAAAAAAAAGGACGCAAGTTTCATATGGGTACAGTGTTGCATGACTGAGTAATTGTCATTCAAACTGAGAGCACTGAAAGCTGAAAATTGGTCTGGGCAGGAAGGGGGTATAAGTGCACTGTATTGAGGTGGTTAAACTAAGGATCTTGAATTCTGAAAAGCCTTGTAACCATACCTGTAAATGTTATGAAGTTTGTTTTTTTACTAGAAGGCAAGTGTCAAAGAACCAATTTTATGAAACCTTAATATTATAATATTCTGTCCAGCACAGCATGGAAACCTTGAATATTTGTTTGTTCTAAAAGACTTCAAGCAGTTCTATTTCCGGCCATCATTATTGCAATGTGAGCATGGGCATCAGCAGGTGAAGCAAGGACAGACTAATGCACTAGCCACGTCGGTATTACTCACAAAACAGTTGGAAAAAAAATAAAAAATAAATATCACACACACACATTTTTTCTTCTCAATAGAGATGTATTTTAAAGAGCTAGTACAGTGGGAACAGAGATGTCATTACAGTAGCAGACATGACCTCGTTCCTATTAGGGTTACTAGTTTTCGTTTCCTGATTTATGGTTCACAGAAAATGTGAACCTCTGGAAAAATGTCCTACTGATGCCCATGAATATGAAATGCTGTTGCATCTACCAAATATTCTTCGCTTAATGCATTGATAATATCTATGCAGTTACTGTTTTCACATTACAGTAATTTAGAAATTACCATAAATGACTTCGATAATTGAGGCAGCAGAATGAAAATGTACCAAACATAATAACAGAATGACCAGTTTAGTAAGTGAAAACACATTAGAGGCAAAGGCCGAATGAAGACAGTCACCTGTGTGCTTGCTGTCATTAATCTGAGGCAAGGGACACTGCTATTTTTATAGGGGTGACTTAGTTTTTATTGATTCAACTCAATCCTCTGAAAACACAGTTTGTTGTAGCTCTGTAACCCAGTTTCTATAATTCAAAACAAAATGTCCAACATTAACTTGCTTGATTTCATTTAGGTGATATACACACGGCCTTTGAGGGATAAATTAGCCTAATAGAAGAAGACATGACCTTCACCACTAACTGAACACAGAGCTCCATGTGATAAATTTTGTTGAAAGAATGCCAATGAAAAACACAAGCTTTGGGAAGATCACTTCTTGAGCTGCAGTTTATCACTGTATTAGTAGAAAAGATGCTATTTCACTATCAGTGCTGGCCTGCAACAAATTCAAAATCTTTCCTGTGATGAGGTCATATAAAAGTGCCCTTTAGGAATCACTAGCAAGATCTGTAAGGGCTGAAAATCATTACTGGTGCTTCTGAGATGGGTCTCATACGTTTACAGGTAAAATTTGCAAGGGGATCTCCTTCACAGCCCAAGTCACTGAAAACATTACATTTTGACTGATAGTGGATGACTGAATGGCCCACCATCTGTAGTAAAGTGCAGTGCTCGGATTTCCTACTAGAATACCTGGTTCTCTTTACCAGCCATTTTAAAGTTGATATCTTGATCCCTCTGTTTCTTCTTTAGTATACAATAAACAGATAGAGAATCCAGTGAATAAGAGCAGAACCCTACTGCTATTATTATGAAAAGAAAGCAGCTTTCCTTTGCTCTTGGAAATTAGAAGCATCTCAAGGTGCCTACAGTTACCTTTATGCCGCGTACACACGATTCCCGTCGGAATAAACTCTGAAGGTTTTTCCAACGGAATTCCGCTCAAGCTGTCTTGCATACACATGGTCACACCAAATTCCGACCGTCAAGAACGCGGTGACGTAAAACACGTACGACGGCACTATAAAAAAGGAGGTTCAATAGTCACTGCGCCACCCTTTGGGCTCCTTCTGCTAATCTCGTGTTAGTAGAAGTCTGGTGAGAGACGATTCGCTCTTTTCAGACTCGTGACTATAAAAAATAATTCTAAACATTATTATGGAGATCTGGCTTTAAAAAAATAAAAGATTATTCATGAGATCACGAGAAATAATAAAGAAATAAGTTTGTCAGAACTCTGTGTGAATATCAGCAGCAAAACAACTTCATTATTCTAGCATTATAAAGCACAAAAGAATGCGCTGCATTAAAAGATCACAGAATTTGCAGCGTGAGGAATGTGCTATCTCCATTGTGAACGCTAGTTTTACCAGACCAAGCTCTTCCGTCTCGTACTTGCTTCAGAGCATGCGTCATTTTTAGTACGTCGGAACAGCATAAAGACGAGCGGATTTTCCGATAGGAATTTGTTCCGTCAGAAAAATATAGAACATGTTCTCTAAGTCCGTCTGAATTTTCGACGTAAAAAGTCCGATGGGGCTTACACGCGGTCGGAATATACGATGAAAAGCTCCAGTCGGACTTTTTCTGTCGGAAATTCCGACCGTGTGTACGCGGCATTAGAAATTTTCAGAAAGCCCTGGAAACAGAAAAACTCAGGGAGCTATATTATATGTATTACAAAATCAGCAAAGGTAAAAATAAGTCCTTCCCATCACTGTCATTATCACTGAGAGGGCCTTGTATAGTCTACCTGCCCCCTCCCCAGTGACATGTATGTCTAGATGGTATAGACATTGTGTATGGAATAGTGATGTGTGTGAAGAAAATGCATAGATTAGGTGTATGGTGTATTTACATGTGGGGCAATTGGGGGGCATGATAAGGCGTGGTGGGTCCCTTCGAGCTTACTGTTGGCAGTTCAGGTATTAGGTAGTAGGTGGGCAGGGTCCTCTCAGCTCCGTGTCAGCAGAAAAAGGAAGGTATGATCAGGTGAGATGAGGGTTAGCAGTAGGACACAATGTACTCTGGTCCACCTGGCAACGGCCAGTTAGTTTGATGCACAGTCTGTATAATCAGCTCTCCAAACTTCCTTTAGCCTGTGCTCCTCTCACCTCACAGAACCAGTGGCAGTATTCCCAAAATCTCTGGTTGCCCACTTTCTCCCCCCCCCCCCCCAACTCCTCATCTACCATGGCTCTCAGCTTCCCCACCAGCATTTAGACTCCTGATCACCATCTTCTGCACTGCTGCCATCTCCAGCCTCCTGCTACTGCCAGGCAAACCCTCCTTCCTGCAGGGTCTGCTCTCCAACATGATTGGCATGCCAATCTAAGAGAAACCACTTGGAGGGGTGTGGAGAAAAAAAAAAAGAAAAGTGGTAGTTGATTGGATGCTTTATATATAACGTAACATCCTAGCTCTGGAAGAGATTACATAGCAGGTTGTGCTTACAGAAAGCTGTACTTGGGCCAGCCTGATGACACTACAGGGCCCAGTACAAGAGTACTGCTTGTACCCCCATACTTGCAGTACTCGAAGGTTAACAGCATTGCCACTAATAAAGGGTGTTTGAATAACGCTGTCACTGGCCACCAATGTGGGGTTTGTTGTTGCGGTCACTGACACCAGTGCTGGGTCTTATTAATGCAGTCACTGGCACCAATGCTAGGGGTTAGTAATGCAGTCACTGGCACCAATGCTAGGGGTTAGCAATGCAGTCACTGGCACCAATGCTAGGGGTTAGCAATGCAGTCACTGGCACCAATGCTAGGGGTTAGCAATGCAGTCACTGGCACCAATGATGGGTGTGATTACTGCAGTCACTAGCACCAGTGCTGGAAGTTAATAATGCAGGCACTGGCACCAGAGTTGGGGGTTATGTTTGCAGAAACCAACACATGGTAAGGCCTGATTCACACCTATGCATTTTTAGTGCTTTTTGAAATTTGCAGATTTGCACTACAGAACGTGTTTCATAGGAAACCATGTTAAATAGACTGTACTGCAAAAAGCACTAAAAATGCTTAGGTGTGAATCAGGCCTAAAAGGTTGATATTGCAGTCAGACATAAGTGCACAGGGTTTTTACTTTGGACACAGAGACCAATGCTGGGGGTTATTGTGTCCACTGACACCACAGCTGTGGGTTACTATTAGAGTTGTCCCGATACCAATACTAGTATCGGTATCGGCACCGATACCGAGCATTTGCCCAAGTACTTGTACTCGGGCAAATGCTCCCGATGCTTCCCCCGATACCTTGAGAGTCAGCAGTGATCGGCGCGTGAGGGAGTTACAAGCTTCTCCCCCCGTGGCTTTCAGCTGCTTTAGTGACATACAGTGGTGATCGGTGCTTGTAACTCCCCCACACGCGATCACTGCTGACTGTCACCGCATCCTCCATGCCCCCTCCGTTCCGCTGTCCCTCTCCATTCCGCTGTCCCCCTCCGTTCCTCTGTCCCTCTCCGCTGTCCCTCTCCGTTCTGCTGTTCCGCTGACCCTCTCTCTTCCTCTGTCCCCCTCCGTTCTGCTGTCCCTCTCTCTTCCTCTGTCCCCCTCCGTTGTGCTATCTCTCTCTCTCCATGTCCTCCTCCTTCCTTTGTGTATGGACAGAGTCAGCTAACTCCGCTAACTCAGCTAATGTCCATTCACATAACTGAAACATTGTAATCTCCTGTGATTACGATGTCTCAGTTTATGAATGGAGAGGAGCAGCTGTCTTCTTTCCATTCATTCTCAGTGCAGCTGAAGCTGCAGAGAAAGGGACTGGGGAATCTCTGTCCTCGGTCTCTTTCTCTGTCTCAAGGGGGAGATATCAGGGGTCTGTTAAGACCCCTGATATCTCACCAAAGCCCCCCAACAGGGCTGATTAAAAAAACAAAAAAAACAAAAAAAAAACAAAAAAAAAACCACATATTGCAATAAATAATAAAAAAAATATTATTGTAAAAAATAATAAAAATGTAAATAAAAAAAACGAAGTTACTTACTGGTAACGTTTATTCCCGGAGTCTTTCAGGACAGCCACCTGAGAGAGCTTGGCTCCTCCCTTCTGTTGGAAACACCTGTGCCAGCTTGTATAAATTTCCTCCTCCCCTGCTGGCTCCTCAGTTCTTTAAAGAGCACCTCCAGTCCGCTGGGGAGACACAAGAATATATGATAAACACAATTCATTATATCACACTTCCTGTAAGGAAATCTCTATGTCTTGATACACAATTGGGTGGGTACCCGGCTGTCCTGAAAGACTCCGGGAAAGAACGTTACCAGTAAGTAACTTAGTTTTTCCCCTAATCGTCTTTCAGGACAGCCACCTGAGAGGATAAACGAGCACTTACCCCTAGGGTGGGACCACGGCTTGTAAGACCTTGCGTCCAAAGGTCTGATCTTTAGCCGCCCAAAGATCCACTCTATAGTGTCTTACAAAGGTAGCAAAGCTGGACCAAGTTGCCGCTTTACAAATTTGTTCTGGCGTTGCTCCAGCTCTCTCTGCTTGCGACGCAGCCATTGCCCTGGTGGAGTGTGCCCTGATACCCTCTGGGACCTGCATACCTCCTAACCTATAAGCCTGTTCAATGGCTTCTTTTAGCCATCTGGCTATGGTACGTTTTGTGGCCTTTTGCCCTTTCCTTACTCCAGAAATCAAAATAAATAAAGAATCCGTCTTCCTAATATCTTTGGTTGCTTCTAAGTAATGCAAGACACATCTCCTTACGTCTAAACTATGGAACCTTACTTCTTGTTCCTTAGAAGGATTTGGGCAAAACGATGGCAACACAATCTCCTGGCCTCTGTGGAATTTCGAGGCCACCTTAGGGAGAAATGACGGATCCATCCTAAAAATTATGTGATCCGGAAAAATCTGAAAAAAGGGGGGCCTGATTGATAGGGCCTCTATCTCACAGACCCTTTTAGCTGTAGTAATTGCCACCAAGAAAACTGCTTTAAACGTCAGCATCTTCAGGTTGCAATTATCCAATGGTTCAAAAGGGTGTGCTGTCATAGTTTGCAGCACTAATGACAGATCCCACTTTGGAAAAACTGTACTCTGTATCGGTCTTTGTCTGCTCAGTGATCTAAAGAGTCTGATTGCCCACGGATCAGATGCTAATCTCTTCTCCAGGTAAACAGAAAGTGCTGACATTTGACTTTTAAGCGTGCTAAGACTTAGTCCTTTGTCTATCCCGTCCTGTAGAAACTCCAGGACTGCCACTGAGCCTTGTGTATTGAATTTTTTGTCTATACACCATCTGTTAAAACACCTCCATACTTTTTGGTAGATGTTCCGTGTCTCAATCTTCCTGCTTTTCAGCATTGTGTCTATTAGACGGTCTGAGAACCCTTTCGCTTCTACCAACTGCTCCTCAGACACCATGCGGCCAAGTTCCATCTTTCCACTTGGGGGCAGTGTACTGGACCCTGGGAGAGTAGATCTTCCTGGATCGGTAAAAACCAGGGGGGTTCTACCGCGAGTTCTCTGAGCATAGAGAACCACGGTCTCCTGGGCCAATAGGGCGCTATGAGAATTAGTGTTGTATTCTCCGTACGTAATTTTCTTATTACTGCTGGTAGAAGTATTGGTGGGGGAAAGGCATAGCATTTGTTGAATGCCCATGTGTGTGCCAGCGCATCTACTCCAAGCACTCTGTCCTCTCTTTCCAGGGAGAAGAACGCTCTGACTTTCCTGTTTTCCTTTGAGGCAAACAAGTCCACCTGAGGTGTTCCCCACTTGTGAGCAATCTGCTCGAATACCTCCTGCTTCAGCGCCCAATCGCCTTCTCTCACTTTTCCTGCTGAGGAAATCTGCCACCCTGTTTAAATCCCCCTTCAAATGGATTGCTGATAAAGAGAGTAGGTTTCTTTCTCCCCATTTCAAGATCTCCTCTGCTAAGGTCCACAGGGCTCTGCTTCTTGTTCCTCCCTGTTTGTTTATATAGGCGATCACTGACACATTGTCAGACCTGACCTGTAAAAGCTGACCCTTCAACTCTGTCTGGAAGGCTTGAAGTGCATACCATACTGCTCTCAATTCCTTCCAGTTGGATGATCTCCTTCTCTCTTCTTTTTCCCAAGTCCCTTGTGCTATCTGAGAGCTTAAATGCGCTCCCCACCCTACGCCGCTTGCGTCTGTGGTTAGGATTCGGGAAATGGGTAGATTCCACAGCCGTCCCTTGTTCATGTTCTCTATTGTCCTCCACCACCATAAGGTTACTTTCACCCTTGCTGATAAGAACCTTGGTGTCTAAGGACTCCTGCTTGTGATCCCACATTTTTAACAGGAACACCTGCAGTGGCCGGAAATGCAGGCCTGCCCACTGGACCGCTGGAATCGCAGATGTTAGCAGTCCCAGTGTTGACATTATCTGCCTTATGGCACACGGTATATTGGCTTGTAAAAAGGCTTACTTCCTTCTGAATCTTCCCTATTTTTTCTTCGGCAGAAACAGTCTTTGTTGCGCTGAATCTATGACATACCCTAAGTATATTATTTGCTGACTGGGTTGTAAATTGGATTTTTCCAAATTTACCAGCCAACCCAGACTTTCTAAGAACGTCTGTGTGTAGCTGAGGTTTTCTAGTTTTCTAGTTCTACTTCTGGGGCGACTCTACAAACAGGAGAAGGTCGTCCAAGTAAGCAATGATAGATATGCCTTTGACCCGTAACGGTGCCAGAGCTTCGGCCAGAATCTTGGTAAAAATTCTGGGCGATGATGAGAGGCCAAAGGGTAGAGCCTGAAATTGAAAGTGCCTGGTTCCTATTCCTGTCTCTATCGCAAACCTTAGAAATTTTTGACACTCCTGCTGCATCGGGATGTGCAGGTATGCGTCCTTTAGGTCTAGGGAGACCATATAACAGTTTGGGGGCAGTAGGGCCCTTACTGAATATATGGACTCCATTCTGAACCTTTTGTAGGTTATAGATAAATTTAGAGGTTTGAGGTTGAGGATGAGGAGGTTGAGGATTCTGCACTCCAAATATGTGGGAGTAGAAACCCTGCCCTCTCTCTCCCTTTGGTACTTTGATGATCACCTTTTGTTGCTGGAGTTCCTCTAAGGATCTCATTAATCCTCTGGCCTTCTTGTTTTTTGGGGGTTTGGTGATGTATAATCTGTTTGGGGATGCTCTTGAGAACTCCAAATGATATCCTTCCCTTATTGTTCTCAGAATAAATTTGTTGGAAGATATCTCTTCCCATTGCGGGAGGAAGGCCCCCAGTCTTCCCCCCACTGCGACTATTCTGTCATTTCTTTTGGGTTTGCTCAGGAGGATGAAAAATCGCCCCCCCCTTTGCCTTTCCCTCTCTGAACCCAAGGTCTCTTCTGGGTTTCCATTTTGGGAGCTGTAAATCGGGGTCTTGTATTCCCTCTTTGCCTCTTCTTATTTTGTTGTGGCTGTTTCCAATTTGCCTTACGTTTCAGTGGAAACGCCTTCTTCTTATCTGCCGTTCGGTCCAGCACCTTCTCTAACCCCGGTCCGAATAGCAGATCCCCTGTAAAGGGAATTCCGCAGAGCTTGGCTTTGGACGCGCAGTCACCCTGCCATGTCTTAAGCCATAATGCCCTTCTAGTGGAATTGGCTAGGGAGGAGGACCTGGCTGCCATTCACACCAATTCTGCTGATGCATCTGCGATATACGCAAGACCTCGCAGCAGCATGGGAAATGAATTTAGGATCTGCTCCTTAGCAGTACCTTCCTCAATGTGAGCCTGTAATTGGTTTAACCAGGACTCTACGTTCCTAGCTACCACCGTGACCGCCATCGCTGGTTTCAGGCTACCCACGTTTGAGTCCCACGACTTTTTTAACAGGGAGTCCATCCTTTTATCCATTGGCTCGGATAAAACTCCCATGTCCTCAAGGCCAAGTCCGTGTGCCTCGACACCTGCGAGAAGGCCGCATCTAGTTTTGGAATCTTGTTCCATACTGATGCTGGATCCTCTGAGAAGGGAAATCGTCTTTTTAAGGCGTTAGAAAAAAAATGGCTCTCTTTCAGGTTCCTGCCACTCTTTTTTAATAGCCTCTATAAGGACCTCATGAACAGGAAAATTCTTCTTTTCCTGTTCCCCTAGGCTCTCATACATTTGATCATGTAGTGACAATGTCTTCTTCCCTGTTGATATACCTAGTGTGGTATAGATGGCCCCTAAAAGATGATCTACCTCATCTAATGAGAGCTTGTATCGGGATGGCTTCCTGGAATCCCCATCCAGGGCTTCCCTCTCAGACTCTTGGGAGCCAGATGTTGCACTGTCAGGCTCCTCTTCCTCCTCCTCTCTAGGGACTACTGAAGAGCCTGCACTCGTGGAGGGTATTGCCTGTGTTTTTGGCAACGTTGTTGTCGGAGGAGCAGTCTGAAGCTGTGGCATTTGGAACCTCTCAAAAAAGGTTCTGAAGGATTCGAAAGTATTGGACAATTCCTTAACCGATGCCTCTAGCTCACCCTGCTCTGAAGAGTGTTCTTGTACTAGTTTACTAATACACTCTTTGCATAATGTCTTTTCCCAGGTATCTTTAAGGGTAACCTTACAGGAAGGGTACCTCTTTTTTAAAACATGAGGGACCCTGGTTTTTTCTGTTTTCTGAAAAGACATAAGACAAAACCCCATAACCATTAATACACAGTACCCTTCCCCCGCACATTTGCAGGAGTGCAACACTTTCATTCGGGCTTGCCTCACCAGGGGCCCTATGAATCCACCCTCTGACACATGAGGGTCTTTACTCCCCCCCCTCCCTTAGCCCTAATTGATGGGAGGGGGGGTTCAGGCCAGGGGAGCTCCACCCTAGGTTCCCCTTACCTTCACATGGCTGGAGCTGGTCTCTGCTAGAGCAGTGCGGTCTAGGTCCTCTGCATCCGCCATCCTCGTGTCACCTCCGGAGCCTCTGCTGTCTCTATAGCTTGTATGGCTCCTCTCCAGCCCATGCCTGGCTCCTTTTCAGTGTTCGCGGGCGGAACCGGAAGCCGCAAACCCGGAAGAGCACGCCCCCTTTTGGCCGGATATGACGTCACCTGCCACAGGCCGCGCAGTCCCAGTACCCGGCATGTTGGTTTCCACATGCGCTCAGCGATGATAAGGCCACCCCCCCGACCTCAACCTGCACTCAGGGATGCGGGGGTGGCAATAAGAAGAAAGTTCTTTCTGACCAGGTTAGTGTAAACTGCTGTGTTCTGTACACCAAATTCTCTGGTCTGTCCTAGGAGTCCCCACTCTCTTTCAGGACATGTTGCCTGAGCCTACTCTGGCTCTCCTGGCTGGTTCCTATGGCGTCTCCCCTCTGGAGGAAACACAAATAACAGAGGAGCCAGCAGGGGAGGAGGACATTTATACAAGCTGGCGCAGGTGTTTCCAACAGAAGGGAGGAGCCAAGCTCTCTCAGGTGGCTGTCCTGAAAGACGATTAGGGGAAAAAATGCACAGACACCGTGCACCCCCCCCCTAAAAAAAAAAAAAAAGAAAAAAAAACTCGTCACGTGACATTAAAAAAAAAAGTATTGGTAATCGGTGTCGGCGAGCACTTGAAAAAAAGTATCGGTACTTGTACTCGGTCCTAAAAAAAAGTGGTATCGGAACAACCCTAGTTACTATTGCGGCCACTGACACCAATCAAGAGAGTTACTATTCTGTCAGCAACACCAACTGTGACAGACCTAGCCGGGACAGAGGCTGTTGGAGAGGACTGAATGTGAGCCACTTGCCTACAGATTATGGGCCTTGGCATTTGGGGTACCCTTGAGGTGTTGTTACTTTGGCTTCGGGTCCTTGTCCCCCAGGACACACAGACTCTGGGGACCCTGTATTTGCCATAGTAGCAATAGTAACTGAGTCATACTGTTGGGACTCATACTGTGAGAAGATGCTAATGTCATCAACTCCACTCACCTGTCTGATGTCAGCTATAATTTGTTTAATGTAAACGAGTTTAGTCTGGCTTACCACAGGTTCTAAGGGTATTCAACTCATTGTTGTTTGTTCTAATTAACCCTGTGTTGATGTTTATGGTAATGTGTGTTAACTGAATGAGCTGATCACATTAGCCACCAGGACTGGCTAGGTGACGAACAGTCTAGGCTGAGGAGGGGGGAGATTGTTGTTTGTATTGTTAATTGTAATTAGCTCCTGCTATTGTGTTTATACTACTGTGTGAAGCTGGGTGCCAAGTCTGTGTCCTACAGGTCATGTCTCTGAGTCATCTGGTCTGGGTAAATGATTAGTTAATTAGCTCATGGTAATTAGGTTACAGTTGTATTGTTAGAGGAGGTTCCAACGGCATATAAAGTCTTGTAATTTTGATTCTAAATAAAGTCAGTCCATGTTAGCAACAAGCAAGTGTCGCCTTGTTTTGTGCTCAGAGAGGTTGGAATATCTGATATCTGTATCCAGACTACAAGGAAGTGGTTTACTGACAGAAGCACTCAAGCGGAGTGTGGGACATTCCATGACATTGGTGGCAAGCAGCTGGAAAGCTTCCTGCAGTCTGGGAAATCTAAACCTCCACCTGGATCCAAGATCAGGATAGCAGACTTCAGTCACCCAACGGAGATATGGACCTGGCATCAGAGTTCCTGGGGCTGCTGCGGATCATCCTTTCAACATACACCAGGACTGTGTCTGAGGATGAATACCTGGAGCTTAGGCAGCAAATTCGGGTGGAGCTCTGAATTGGAGCCCTCCAGCTCGCTGGTATAAAACAGGGCAAGTGCTTTCCAACCCAAGAGCAACGGGCCAGTGACCAACGGGCATTGTGGATGGCATTCCTGGGAGAGCGGCCCCAGGAGCAATGGGTGACTGAGTTGGACAGGCTGGTCCAGCAGGAGATAGAGCTGGACAACCATTATCGGGCTCTGCAATGGCACGCAGAGCAGGGATATTTAGGGGAGACAACAGAATGCTCTCCGGAGGGATATGACTTTGGCGGCCCTGGATTGCTGTGGGAGAGCCTTACAGATCATTTTGTGTTTGGCGATGAAGGGGAACCTGACCTTGAGGACCTGCGAGAATATAGAGAGGCTATGCTCGGTCTTGCAGGGGTCTCAGAGCTCAAACCTGATCTGGACCATTTGCTACGGAAGGAACAGCATCTGGAAAGGGCATACAGTAAACTGCTAGAACACGTTCAGCAGCATGCCAGAGAATCGGAAGTGGAAAATCCGGAGATTTGTCCCTGTCAGTGTTGTGGGAGAAAGGCCGACTACCTCTTCTCTCAAGAAGGCCGAAGCCACTGTTGGTGCTGAGCAGAGCACAGTGAACTTTGGCCCTGATAGCAGCTCTTCTGCTGGAGGCTCATCAGGTTGTTCTTCCTCAGCAGAAAAGTCTATCAAATCCCATGTCTCTGCAACTGATGTCTGGGGATAGAGGTTCACCATCTCCTGTCCATGGAACCCAGAAGATGCTATCATTGCTGGGCAGAGGTTAGTAGAGCTCTGCCCTCTTGTCAGCACTTCCTGTAGAGGAGGAACCACCTGGCAAACCCCCAGCAGAAGTGCTGGCAACTGGACAGAGGGTCCAAGACCTCTGCCCCACACCTGCAGCAATTGTGGAGGCCTGAGGTGAGGAGGTGGCAGTCTATCGCGAGTTGCAGATCAGGATCCAAGGAGAGAATGCAGTCATCACCTCAACTGCAGCATGATCTGGTGTCGGTGGATGGGGCTTCAGTCCCCACCTGTATACCCCAGGGATGCTGGGCAGTCGGCCCAGATCTCCAACAGCAGGATGGAGTGAGCCCAGTCCCCCTGTCTTCTCTCCAGCGGCAGAAAGGACTCCAGGGAGAAGGGCCAGTCCGGGCCTCTCCCCAGCGGCGGATATGTTCTCTGAGAGAGGCAGAGGTTGGCTGGGTGAGTAATACTCTGTTTGGAACAATTTGTTTGGGGTACTGTGTGGGTACAGGCAGTAGAGGACTGGAACTATGGACTGCCTTCGGAGTCAACCCGTCTAGGGTCTCCTCCTGTGTTAGTCTCCTGCCGAAAGGGGAGAAATGTGACAGACCTAGCCGGGACAGAGGCTGTTGGAGAGGACTGAATGCGAGCCTCTTGCCTACAGATTATGGGCCTTGGCATTTGGGGTACCCTTGAGGTGTTGTTGCTTCGGGTCCTTGTCCCCCAGGACACACAGACTCTGGGGACCCTGTATTTGCCATAGTAGCAATAGTAACTGAGTCATACTGTTGGGACTCATACTGTGAGAAGATGCTAATGTCATCAACTCCACTCACCTGTCTGATGTCAGCTATAATGTGTTTAATGTAAATGAGTTTAGTCTGGCTTACCACAGGTTCTAAAGGTATTCAACTCATTGTTTGTTCTAATTAACCCTGTGTTGATGTTTATGGTAATGTGTGTTAATTGAATGAGCTGATCACATTAGCCACCAGGACTGGCTAGGAGACGAACAGTCTAGGCTGAGGAGGGGGGAGATTGTTGTTTGTATTGTTAATTGTAATTAGCTCCTGCTATTGTGTTTATACTACTGTGTGAAGCTGGGTGCCCACAAATCTGTGTCCTACAGGTCATGTCTCTGAGTCATCTAGTCTGGGTAAATGATTAGTTAATTAGCTCATGGTAATTAGGTTACAGTTGTATTGTTAGAGGAGGTTCCAACGGCATATAAAGTCTTGTAATTTTGATTCTAAATAAAGTCAGTCCATGTTAGCAACAAGCAAGTGTCGCCTTGTTTTGTGCTCAGAGAGGTTGGAATATCTGATATCTGTATCCAGACTACAAGGAAGTGGTTTACTGACGGAAACACTCAAGCGGAGTGTGGGACGTTCCGTGACACCAACCATGTACCTTTTTCTACTTCCACTTTCTCTTTAGAGTGTGCTGCTGTAAAGTATACAGCAGGATCAAAATGAAGGTGTGTTCTAGCCCATTCAATTTAAATAGGCTGCATGGTTGGATGCAATGAACTTCAGTGCATGAAAACAAGTTATTGGGGTTGATTTACTAAAGGCGAATAGTTTGTGCACTGCAAGTGCACTGTAGGTGTACTGCAAGTGCAGTTGCGCTGGATCTGAGGGGAAGCTCTGGAATGAGGGAAAGCTCTGCTGATTTCTATCATCCAATGATGTGCAAGAAAAAATACCGTTTTTTTTTTTCCCTGCATGTTCCCCTCAAATCTAGAGCAATTTGCACTTGCAGTGCACAGACCTTTTTGCCTTTAGTAAATCAACCACATTGAGTGGCCCTCTGTACCTGTTGGGGGCCGCACATGAGGCCCTCTATCATTTTCACGTTGACCACCACTTGTGGTGGTCAGCGTGACCACCATGTGTATATGGTGGTTTTGAATGAAGACACTACAACAGATATAAAAGAAAAAATGGGTGCTTTTAATGCATTACAGACAATGCTTAACACATACATGAATCTCCACACTGCAATCCTTTAAAAAAAACATAAAATACAATAGCTTGTACCATATTATAGTGCTAACAGATTGGTAAACACAGCAGACTTGAATTTTTGGTGACAATAAAATAATTTTGACCTGATCTCAAAATTTCCTATGTAACATTGCACTGTTTTGTAAAGCACTGTGGTTTTCTTATGATGCTAACATTCGGGTATGAGAACTTAAATCTAGAATGCTTTGGATCCAGAAATCGAAAAACAAAAAGAGAAAAAAACATTCCCAATTAAAATTGTATGACAATAGCTTTTAATGTGGCAATAAATTGTTTAAATTAAGTGTTTGGGAGTACTGTATAACCAGTGTAGCAGAAATTCACTCGCTTTATGATCATGTGCGTGGGTGTGACATTTTATAGAGAATAAACTGTTTTGTACTTTAAAACCTTCCTATATATTGGAACATTTTGAGTACATGGTTTCTGGATAAAAGGTCCCATACCTACATATATAAACGCCATTAATGTTCCAGTCTTTTATGTGAGTACACTTTGTTGCAGCACTAACCATTCAGACAACAGCTAGCATTTGACGGGCAATAAGATGTACACAGTCACAATGGTCTACTGCAAAAAACTTAACTGCATTACAAAAACAAAGCAGCTACCACAAGGGCATAGGGACATTAAAATAGAACTCCAGGACTGACCAATAAGCAGCAAGATGTGGAGCTAGTGCACTTGGATATGGCATAAACAGAAGCACATAATTATGCAAATTTGTAAACATATTAGGCTTGTACTGAAGAACACCCATGGCTTAATCAAATTCTCTGTTAAAACATATTACACTGTCCCATTTTTAAGCCAACAGCAAATGTATATGCAAAGTTGTATAATGATTCTAAACATTAATACGATGTATTTTAAAAAGGTACGGAGTGTGACTTTTTTGATGTGCAGGCTGAAGAGCTTCAAGGCACAATTGCTCTTCTGAAGAATTGAGGCTTGATGGACCGTCACACCCAGATCTATATGATGTCACCTGAAAGTTCATGCCACAATTAAAAGGAATGTACTAGGATTACATATTTCTCCCACAAAACGAACAGTTACCATCCTTTACCGACATGCTTAGATTTATATAGATTATGAATGAAGTAAACTACAGGAGGGCACACCTCAAATCATGAGATCTGTCTTCTTAAACCCTTGGAGACTTTTCTTTCTTTATCATATTTTTAAAAATACCATGAATAAGGCTGGACATAGGCAAGCACAACTCTGTTCACAGGGGTATGAGAGCTGCAGTTTATTAGTAATCCTTAGATCAATGACCTTAATACAGATGGTTGGGTATTGTATCTGGTATACTTTGTAAATGGGGCCTAAAATTTGTAAGGTCCACTTACATTTTATTGTATATGGTATGAACACAGGTTAGCCATTTTTACCTTGGGTAACATACAGTATATATCGTTGTTCTGTGTCATTCATTTTGAATGGCTCTCCAACACACTATTATAATAAAAGGGAGACACCAGCACTGCAGCATCCCACCATGCACATGGCGTATTAAAAGGACCTGCTTTAAAAAAGAAAAAAAAAAAAAAAAAAAAGAAGAATCATGTCCATTTTTCAATGAATTAAGGTATGCTGCCAGCCCATTTAAAATGCAGCACGGTTATTTGTCACTTTTATTCAAAAAACCTTCCCCTTTCAAAAACGGAACATGTGGGCCGTTTTACAGGTCTATGCACAGAAAAAAAAAAAAAACCAATGCAATTTCTGTAGTAATGTTTAGAAAGTCTCTTTGGAGTAGAGAGTAGCATCACCTTTAGGCTCCATGCACTCCTGCTTCTACAGGAGTTGTGTTCTGCCTGTAGAAGCAGCTCAATGTTATCCTATGTGTCCATACACATTAGGATGATTACAGGCATATTTTGAGTTCAACGTTTAGAGGCAGGAAAAAAAAAATCCTTCTGGTTCGAGTTTCTGATTGGAGCTCACTGGCAGAAAAAAACGTAATAAAAAACTCGTCTACACTTTGTACAAAAAAAATGCTCTATATGAGCGTTTTTTACTGCCAAGAGAATAGACATTTTTTTTAAGCCCAGTGTGCATGGAGCCTTATGCCCTGTACACATGATCGGACATTGATCGGACATTCCGACAACAAAATCCATGGATTTTTTCCGACAGATGTTGGCTCAAACTTGTCTTGCATACACACGGTCGCACAAAGTTATTTAGCTATCTATCTACTTTTCACCACAAGATGTCCTCAGTCTTTTACATTTATTGACACTGAGCATATAACTCATCCTAGAAGACTAAGGACATACAATGAGTGCAGAATGCTACCAAGGCAACAAACATGACATCAGTGCCACTCTACACAACTGCAGAGATAATGTTGGGTGCCAAGGGGAAATTCTGCAAGACCTCCCAGTCTGAACAAGAGGCTTCCTAGGACTAGACTCATCTGGAAAAGAGATTACTTATGTTTTCACTTCTAATGCCCCGTACACACGGTCGGACTTTGTTCGGACATTCCGACAACAAAATCCTAGGATTTTTTCCGACGGATGTTGGCTCAAACTTGTCTTGCATACACACGGTCACACAAAGTTGTCGGAAAATCCGATCGTTCTGAACGCGGTGACGTAAAAGCTTTAGTCTCTTAATTTATTCTGATCATGCGTGGCACTTTGTGCGTCGGATTTGTGTACACACGATCGGAAATCAACCGATCGGATTTTGTTGTTGGAAAATTTTATAGCCTGCTCTCAAACTTTGTGTGTCGGAAATTCCGATGAAAAAAGTCCAATGGAGCACACACACACGATCGGACTTTCCGACAACACAAACCAATGGCACTTTTTCCGTCGGAAAATCTGACCGTGTGTACAGGGCATTATTCCTTTTGCAAGTCTTCTTGCATTCCTTCTTTGGTAGATTGTGGCACGTTTGGAGTGACTAACTTTAAAGGAGTATATTTTATAAAGCAGTGAATGTGGCATTCACCAAAAACATGCACCACAGGTAAATCAATCTCTATCATTTAAAATACATGCACCAGAAAGATACACCCACAATCAATGTTCAGTGAATTTCACATTCACTGCTAAAAAATACCCCCTAAGTACCTGCACACAAAGCAGTGATTTACTAGAGCATATGTCTAAAATCCAATCACATGCAAAGAATGTTTTTTTTAGTCCCCTGCACACAATTAGAGGTTTAAAGGGGAATGTTTATAGTTTACATTTTTTCTGTAAAGATAATCTAGATGTAAATCTTATCAAAATGTGGTTCGGTTTTAAAAAAACCCTTCCATTTATGCACAGTATGTAATTATCTATACATGCTAGCAGTTATATTGGCTTATTGCATGCAGAGTCTCTGCTCCCTTTGCAGTGCTTATTTACAACTACAATAGAGTGAAGAGTCACTTCAATGATCCAATCATGTGAAAAGCAAATTCCTCTACATTAACTTAAAAAAAAAAAAAAAAAAAAAAAAAAAAAAAAAGAAGGAGGCCTAAGCTTATTAAGTGTCTTATCAAAACTGACTTGAGAAAAAAAATGGTAAATGCTGCAATAACAACTCTATACTTTCCCTTAAAAGCTCACGTTTCCTATTTCTGAGCACTTACTGTAAGTAGATCATTCCCTAGTGTGATACATAACAGTTACTAGGAATAGAATGTTTACAGTAAACCATGCTTTTTTGGTTAGAATAGTGTGTGCCACGTGTCTATAGAAGGTATAGGCAACCTATGACTTCAACTGGAGTGGAAGCACATAAGAACACATCATTAGGGCTTGTGCGAGATCAACGTTTTTCTGCACCGGAAAACATAGATGGCTGCAAGGGCACGGTTTTCTATGTGCCCTGTTCACACTAACACAGGCGGCAGCTGTGGAAAATCACGTCTGCAGTTTCGCATACCTCTCTGCAGTTCTTTTTCGTACCCTGAGCTTCTAGAAGTGTAGGAAATGTCACTTTGTGACATAATAAAAAGGGGAAACAATGTCTTGTGTTATAAAAAAAATGCAAGGCGCTGCCCCTTTGAAGCCCACCCAGCACAGACACCAGCCCTCACAGGAAACGGAAACATAACTACATATATATGTACTGTATACAGTATATAAACCTGTGTTTTACTTACTATGTGTGCTGAAACTGTACAGAAAGTCTAAATTAAAAGTGGTATGTCAGCATGAATTTGCCATTATCTAAGCAGATTATTATCCTGATTATTCCCAAGAGCCTAATGTTCGTGCTGCTCCTGAGACAATGCTGACAATTCCAGCAGGCTCAACAGACTCATAAATTGCATCTAAACGGTCACATGCAGTAACAGCTCTTACCATGAAAGCTAATATACAGGAATGATGGGGTACAATTGTACAGGATACTTTTCTCATGAAAGGTATTTGTGACCAACAATACACTGCATTTCAGATTCCCTGCAGGTTGTGAACTCATCTGTTTTTCTGGACAGGTCCACTTGAACAGCTGGAGAAGAGTACAGTACTTGTCCTTGGATTAAGATGAGGAAACTGACCCAATTTTACAGAACAGATGCCATGGCTTAAAACCATGCTTTCCAGAAGAGAGAAAATGACAGAGGCTTCTGAAATGCGATTTCTAAAACTGTGCAGCAAATGCAAAGACTTTCCATATGATGCATGTGTAGATAGCCTGAATGTAGATAGTCAGTTCTTCCCTGTATACCAATATATGGCTGCTGGCACAAGTCACATATACCTTGGAAATTCAGAAAAGCCATCCATGCAAGTATATGTACAAGATCTACACAGTCTTTCAGAAATTCTGCAGTTCTGGAATGGTGCGGTATAGATCCAGGGACTGAGGATTGGAGAATGCTCCGCGATGTGCTACTTCCTTCCCGGCAATGATTTGTTTTACAGCAACTTCTACTTTCTTCCCACTAATTGTGTACTGCAAAGAAAGGGCGCATTGTTATTATAATAAAGATTTTATATAGTGCTAAAAGTTTGCACGATTTACAATATAAAGGGAGACAGTACAGTTGCAATACAACTCAAGGGAGTTAGACCGGCCCTGCTCATGAGAGCTTACAAACTACTTGATTAAATGAGAACAAGTCACATCTGCAAGTATTTTTATTTATTTATTTCAAATTAATGCACTACTGACTTCAGAAAAAAATGAAATCACCATATTGTATATAGATCTTTATTTTATATAAACGGGGCAGTGGCCAATAGCTTTCATCTCTTTATTTATTCTGAGCATGTGTGGCACTTTGTCCGTCGGATTTGTGTACACACGATCGGAATTTCCGACAACGGATTTTGTTGTCGGAAAATTTTATATCCTGCTCTCAAACTTTGTGTGTCAGAAAATCCGATGGAAAATGTGTGATGGAGCCTACACACGGTCGGAATTTCCGACAACAAGGTCCTATCACACATTTTCCGTCGGAAAATCTGACCGTGTGTACGGGGCATAAGAGCAGCAAAAAATCTCCAGACTTGGGTGAAAGACTGCACAAGGGCCCACTGCTATCTGTGTGAAGCAAAATGCAGCAGTCCAAAATGCCGCATGTCGCCTCTGCAACTTGATTCATGCAACTAAAGATTTTATGATGCTGAAGACATAACCAAACAGCTGTAATACAATTCATTTAAATTGGGCTTTAAGCAAAAAAAGTTGTGGAACACCACAACATACAGGATACATTGTCTTATGGTTTGCTTGCACCACTATTTCAGATTTCCAGATGCTTTTGAAGAGGTATTCACACACATTTTTTTATGTGTTTTCAGTGCAATCCAATGCATTTTGATGCGTTCCAGATGAAAAAAAAATGCAGCAGGTTGTACGTTTGTTAAAAGCACTAGAACTGAACAAGTGAGTGAAAGAAAGAGGTGCCTTCTAAGCATAGTCTATTAAAAATGTAATGGATTCAATGTAAAAAAATAGCGAATACACTCACAAACAGATGAGAGAGACAGGCATATATAATGGGTGTCATCCGCACTGATCTAGAGGATGCAGGGCTGGGACCGGTGTGTACCGAGAAGCTGTCCTCGGTAGCAAACGCAGTGGTGGAGTCCAATGCCTTCAGTATCCAGGAGAAGGGATCCGGGAACACCGGAACGTCATGCTGCGATGTTGTCACTTCCAGATTAAAGTTCAGTGGGAGGGTGCGTGCGTTCGAAGCATGCATGCTTCTTCCTCAGGCTCTGAGAGCCTGGAGTGTCAGGAGAGCCCCTTCCTAGAGGCCAGGAGTGGGCATGCGCAGCTTTGTACTGCAACCAAGGCTGTGTGAGACTTAAGAGCCAGGTGGCTTGGCATTTTCGTTTGCTGTAATTTTTGGGAGAAGAACCCCTGTGTGGACAACCCATGCATGTATGAACTTTCAATAAAAGTGGGCTACCACACCCTTAAACTGAAAATGCATCTACCACTGAGCTAGACATCCCCCAATATCACACCTCCCACAGTTAGAACACACTTAGGGAACATAGTTAACCCCTTGATTGCCCCCTAGTGTTAACCCCTTCCCTGCCAGTGACATTTATACAGTAATCAGTGCATTGTTATAGCACTGATCACTGTATAAAATTGTCAATGGTCTCAAAAATGTGTCAAAAGTGTCCAATTTGTCCACCTTAATATCGCAGTCCTGATAAAAATCGCAGATCACCGCCATTACTAGTAAAAAAAATAATAATAAAAATGTCATAAATCTACCCCCTATTTTATAGACGCTATAACGTTTGCGCAAACCAATCAATATATGCTTATTGTGATTTTTTTTTTTACCAAAAATATGAAGAAGAATACATATTGGCCTAAACTGAGGAAAAAATTTGTTTTTTTAAATTTGGGATATTTATTATAGCAAAAAGTAAAAAAGATATTGTGTTTCTTTCAAATGGTCGCTCTTTTATAGCATAAAAAAAAACAAAAAAAAAAAAACGCAGAGGTGATCAAATACCACCAAAAGCAAGCTCTATTTGTGGGAAATAAAAGAAGGACGTCAATTTTGTTTGGGTACAGTGTTGCACGACCGCGCAATTGTCAGTTGAAGCAACGCAGTGCTGTATCGCAAAAAATGGCCTGGTCGTTGAGCAGCCAAATCTTCCGGGGCTGAAGTAGTTAACCAAGGACCGAGCCTCTTTGTTATACTTGTTAAAATCATTTTTTTGCTAGAAAATTACTTAGAACCCCCAAACATTATATATTTTTTTTTGCTAACACCCTAGAGAATAAAATGGCGGTCGTTGCAAGACCGTATTTTCGCAGCAGTCTTACAAGCACACACTTTTTTTGTAGAAAATAAACTTTTCTGAATTAAAAAAAAATAAGACAACAGTAAAGTTAGCCCAATTTTTTTTTCTATTGTGAAAGATAATGTTACGCCGAGTAAATTGATACCCAACATGTCACGCTTCAAAATTGCGCCCGCTCGTGGAATGGCGACAAACTTTTGCCCTTAAAAATCTCCGTAGGCAACGTTTAAAAAATTCTACAGGTTGCATGTTTTCAGTTAGAAGAGGTCTTTATTTTTATTTTAAAGATATTTTTATTTTAAAGATATTTTTATTAAGTTTTATAAACCAACATACAAAAGGTTATTCATAGTAGTGCATCTGCAGTAATACACTTAAACATTCAATAAACAGATTTCAATTTACATGTCTCTTGTGATTGTTAACAGCAAGGTAACAGGAAATGACCAACATGCAATTCTCCAGTCATGAGGCAGCTAGGAGGTTAACATGGTGAGGTGCACTGCACGATCAGGAACAGTATACAGATGTGTATCTACCCTGGAGTAAGGGTTAGAGGGCTAGCCAGCCATCTGCCCCATATTTTGTGAAAGGTTTTGTTTTTTTTCCGAACCTCAAACGTGGGTTTGTATAGAGGTAAAGAGTCATTAATCAATTTTAACCAGAGGGATTTTAGAGGCATCTGTGATCCTTTCCAGGCCAAAAAAATGTCTTTCTTCACGTAGAAGTGTAGGATGCGAAGAAGTCTTAGCATGGAATGAAATGTGGAGATCACTAAAAATGTCTAGGAGGCAGTTTTTGGGGTGGAGAATGTTTGGGAGACCTACTGCCGATGATATGAAAGACCCTATCTCCACCCAGAAGTCCTGGATGACTGGATAGGTCCAAAAACAGTGTAAAAACTCTGCCACTTGACCACATCCTCGAAAACAGTCTGCTGTGGGAGCCAATCCCATTTTTTGTAACCACCTAGAGCAGGAGTAAGGTGGGATAGGTGAAAGATTTTTATGTTTATAATACGATCCCTGGAAGATATTACTGAGGTTTTGTATGTGTCACTGTATTCTGACCAGTCATCTGTAAATGTAATAACCATAAAGACCCATTTCGTCTGGGCCACTCGGAATTTAGGGTTACAGTCAGTCATAAGGGCAGCATAGTATGTGGAAATAAGTTTAGTAGGGTCAGGATGTCTTAGTATTTTCTCTAACTGAGGCATGTGGACAGGGTTTTCTAAAGAGCCAAACTGAGCGCTAATAGCGTGACAGAGTTGGTAGTAAAAGAACATATATGAGCATGGTAGGTCAAAAATCAATGCGCATCTGTTGAAAGGATTTAAATCCCCATGTGTCATATAGATGACACACGTATTTAACTCCCTTAGAGTACCAACATTATGGGTCAGGTATAGAGCACAGTTCTTTCAAGTTTGGATTGAACCACAGAGGGTTGTTTGGGGAGGCAGACCAAGACTCTGTAGAAATTCAATTATTTTAAATAGGGAGAGCGAGGTACTTAGCATAGATGTGCCTGGGCGGGCTGGAACTCGACCTCTGTATATAATGTTGTGGAGGGTCTCTAGAGAGGAGGCAATAGCTCCTTCAGTGGATGTACAGGCGTTTGCCGCAACTGGGTGCAGGCAGTCATGAATGTCGACCAATTGGGAGGCCAAATACTATAAATAGAAGTTAGGGAATGCCAAACCAGTCAGATGCGTCGGCAATCCCAACATCTCCAGTGCCACCCTAGGGGGCCTACCATTCCACAAGAACGCCGTACAGATTGTAGCTATCCCCCTGAAGATTGACTTAGGGATTTTACATGGTGAGTTGGTTAGAATATATAACGGCTTAGGTAAATAGATAATTTTAAGGGTATTAGTCCTTCTCATAAGGTCTAGAGGTAGATCCATCCACTGCTTAGTTTGTAGTTGCAATTGGGTCAATAGGGGACACAGGTTATTTTCAATATAGGAGGACAAGGGTAACTGCACTATAACCCCCAGGTATCTAAAAGAGGACACTACCTGTAGTCTGAAGTCTGGGTGAATGTGCAGAGTTGCATCAGGGTCTAAAGGAAAAAGACTGGATTTGTCCAAGTTCACCCAGAACCCAGAGTAGTCACCAAAATTGTCAATCTCAGATAATAGCGTTTAGTGAGTCCTGGGTGTCAGCCAGGTAGACCAAGGTGTCATCCGCATATAGCGAAACTTAATCAGCCGGGAGCTGCGAATGCGCACAGCTAGAGGCTCCATAGCCAGGGCAAATAGGAGGGGTGACAACGGACACCCCTGCCTAGTGCCCCAAGTAATCAAAAAAAGTATCTGTAATATGAGAACTAACTCGTATACAGGCCGGTGGGGAGGTATAGAGGAGTCTTATCCAAGCTATAATGCAGGGGCCGAAGCCATACCACTAATACTTGAAAAAGATAAGGCCATTCCACGCTGTCAAAGGCCTTGCATGTATCCAAAGATACAATGGCCCTGGTAGGGGTGCAGTCATGGGAATATTGAAGATTGTGCAACAGTCTATGGATATTCATACTCGTAGGTCTACCAGGTATGAAGCCTCCTTGATCGCTCCTGAACAGTTTTGCAACCACAGCATTCAGACGTTTGGTCAAGACTTTGGCGAGGATTTTAACATCCACATTAATAAGAGATCTGGTGGTACGAGTCACATTTAAGAGGATCCTTATGTGGCTTCGATAATAGGATAATCAAAGCTTCCCGCATAGAGGGGAGGGGGAAATTCCAGTGTCTAAGGTCTTGTTATAGGTATGCAAAAGAAATGGGCACATTATGTGCTGAAACTGGGTATACCACTCAGCAGGGAAGCCGTCTAAGCCTGGTGTCTTATGTGCTGGCAGCTGTGAAATGGCCACCGCGATTTCTTCAACAAAGAGGCGCCTCCAATTCCCCGCACCCTGCAACCGAAAGGGAGGGGAGAGATATCTGGGCCAGGTAGTCAGTTAGTTGGGAGTCAGTGTAATTTGCTCTGGAGGAGTATAGGTCCTTGTAAAAGTCCAGAAATGTCTCCATGATATCCCTAGAAGCGTCACTAATCTGGCCCTGTATAATCAAGATCCGAGGGATAGAAACAGGGAGTGTTTAGGTCTAGTCAAGTAAGCTAAGAGGTGTCCAGCCTTGTTACCATGCTCAAATGCTTTTTGGGTAACATGTAGCATGCATTTTTGCGTAAAGTCCAGCAGGCGGAGCTCATATCCCCTACGGCATTGCAACCAGGTGTCCCTGTTAGCTGGAGTAGGCATAGGCAGATTCGGCAGAGGTCATGACTGACTCCAATTCCACAGTATGTTGGGTATTTTTACGTAAAATGCCAGTAATGGACATAAAAGTAGCCCACAACGTGGTCTTAAAGGCCTCCCATTCCGTAAGTGGGTCCACTGTACCCAAGTTCGTATTCCAGTATTCAACAATACCCTTCCTACATTCCCCCTGTACTATCTCATCCTCCAACCAGCAAGAGTTCAGGCGCCACACACTTGGGCCAGAACCTGGAAGAAGAAGGAGATCCAGACAGGGGGGCATGATCCGATACACCCCTGGGTAAGCAGGATACAACAGAAACCAATGTCTCGTGTACCAAATGCTAGGTCTATGTGAGACATGGTGTGGAAAGAATCCGAATGGCAAGAGTATTAACACATATCCAGGTGTTTCCATCGCCATATCTCAGTAAGTCCATGGACCTGGGCCCAGTCAGTAAAGGAAGTGAAGGATCTACCCCCAAGCAGTCCATAGCCGGGTTCATTACAGCATTAAAATCTTCCACATACAGCAGTGGGCCTGGGGGCCTAGATAAAAGCGTGACAGTTTTACTAGCACATCTGCAGAAAATGGAGGGGGTACATAAACATTCACCAGGGTGAGTGTCACAGAGGCAATTTGTATTATAAGCACAACATACCTGCCATCCAGGTCTGTTTTAATCTGCAATATCTCCGCAGGCAGAGATTTGGCCAACAAAACAGACCCCTCTAGAGTAGGCTGTATGAGTAGCATGATAAAAATGAGCTAAACATGGCCGCTTGAGGGCCCTCACTTTAGAATCAACAAGGGCGATATTTTTTCAGGACCGAGAATACCAGGGATCGCTTCTGGGGTGAGTTCAACACTCTAGTATTCCAGGAAATTATCTTTAGCGGTCGTGCCATAGTAAGGCAAACAGTATATAATTGACATAAAAAACAAACAAAGGCGCCTGGGGACAGATAGCATCCTGGGGACAGATAGCAGAGATATAACATTGCATGTCATGCCACACAGGATATATAAGAGCACAGGCATATAACAAGTGTAAGATACTATTCAAGTTGAAGAAAGCACAGATATACATGAAAAACCAAAGTACAAGAAAAATCATATCAAAAACAAGAACCACAAAAAGAAAAAAAAGGTAGAAAGTCCATGAAAAAACAACCCCGTACCACCCTTATCCTGTAAGTTAAGGATCCGTGCACCCCAAACATAGCGAGCCTTGGATCCCCGAACCGAGAAAACCCTCACTTAAAAAAAGTGGGAACTGTCCCGTGGCCATGCCACCAACTGGTATAGGGGTAGTGTGGATTAAGGCTTGGCTCACAAACATAAAAGGGAAAAAAAAAATAAAAATGCTTCCAGCATTAAAGGGGGTCCAGTTTCAGGATAGTAGACAGTTACAATTAGAAGGGTGTGTAAATTATAGTATGACTTCCGCAACGTGGGGGATTATGAAGGTCCAGTCTGGGAAGGCTGTGTACAGTAGGATAGCACTCCCGAAACATCAGTGGGAGGGGCAACCGTCATCCTGAGGAGCATATACCACATTTAAAAGGCAAAGTGTGCAAACCCGTCACCTGTCTATAGAGGCAAATGGTAGTGGAGTTGTATTTAGGGAGCATAAGGGGTGCTTGTAGGAAGCACTGGCCATCTTCAATCAGTCAACCCTGCGCCTCGGTAAAAGTCCATAACGATCGTTTAACCGTGCCATGGCTTCTTTAGGGTTGGTGTAGAAGCGAGCTTTGCCATCATGGATAACACGCAGCTTAGTAGGGAAAAGCATAGCGTATGAAAGACCCTCGGTGCGCAGGCGGGCTTTCACTGCTGCAAAGGATAGGGGTTGTCGGACATCAGCTGAGAAGTCAGGGAAGACTGAGATATTATTATCGTTGTACTTTAGAGGACCTTTCTCTCTGGCAAGACATAGAATGGCAACTTTATCCTGGAAGTTAAGGATCCGTGCAATCATGGATCGTGGGGGGGGGGTGGGAGGAAGGAAGGGGACATGGAGGGGTACGGTGCGCACGCTCGATAAGATAGGAGAAAGAGGGTGCGTCTGTACCGAAAATGTCCAGTAGCCAGGAGTATAAGAATTTTTCTGGTTGAGAGCCCTCTCTGCGTTCAGGAAACCCCACGAAACAGAGATTGTTCCTGTCCATAATTTTTAGTGCAGAGAAACGCCATTTCACCTGTGTGATCCCGCACAGTGGCAGATAAGGGGTGCACAACACCCTCCAGGGAACTTATAAGTTCTTCAGTAACCCCTATTCTAATCTCTCAAGTTTTGCACATCTTGTTTCAATAGGGAGAAGTCCATGCGGATAGATGCTATCTGGGTAGAAAGGGAGGCCTTGCAGTCCTGTATAGCCAGCATAGTAGTAGCCAGTGTAGACTCAGCGGGGGGAGGGGGTGATCTAGGGCCTGGCAGTCCTCATTATCTAGGGGGGAGTCCTGGGGCTGCAGGAAGTCTGGTTGGGTATCAAATAGAGCAGGGGTGGATTCACTCACCAGAGCTGTAGGCTGAGAGATGAGGAGGAGGACAGTTGCAGCGTGTCAGGCGGCTCTGCCTGTGTTGCGGCTCCATCTTGCCATCTGAAATGAGCGAGTTATCCCGCCGCTGATGTTGGCACGGGTGGCCCGTATTTCACCTGGACGCCAGCCTGAAGTGTGCCCAGGACTGTGGGGAAGAGTTTGGAATCGGTCCAGAGGAGAAGGAAGCCAGGATCAATATAGAATGCCGTTCGTGAGTCGGAGTGGTGTCTCTACACGTCCGCTCGCTCCGCCATCAAGCCACGCCCCTTACAGAGGAGGGCTAGAATTATTGCTCTCGCTCTATCGATCGCGACGATACCACACATGTGTGGTTTGAATACAGTTTTCATATTTTTATGCTGTTCTTTTAAAAAAAAAAAAAAAATTGTGTCACTTTTATTCCTATTACAAGGAATATAAACATCCCTTGTAATAGAAAAAAAAAAGCATGACAGGACCTCTTAAATATGTGATCTGGGGTCAAAGACCTCAGATCTCATATTTACACTAAAATGCAATAAAAAATAAAAAAAATGGCCCTTTAAGAGCATTGGGCGGAAGTGACGTTTTGACGTTGCTTCCGCCCTGCAATGATATGCCGGGTGGGGGCCATCTTCCCCTCACTCGTCTCCATGTCAGGCTAGGGCTAGGGAGAGGATCCGATCGCCTCCGCCGCTAGCGACGGCTCTGGTAAGTGGCGGAAGGCACTGGAGAGTGGCAGGAGGGGGGGCCCTCTCCCGCCACCGATAAAAGTGATCTTGTGGTGAATCCGCCGCACGGACCAATTTTACAGTATCTCACAAAAGTGAGTACACCCCTCACATTTTTGTAAATATTTTATTATATCTTTTCATGTGACAACACTGAAGAAATGACACTTTGCTACAATGTAAAGTAGTGAGTGTACAGCTTGTATAACAGTGTAAATTTGCTGTCCCCTCAAAATAACTCAACACACAGCCATTAATGTCTAAACTGCTGGCAACAAAAGTGAGTACACCCCCAAGTGAAAATGTCCAAATTGGGCCCAAAGTGTCAATATTTTCTGTGGCCACCATTATTTTCGAGTACTGCCTTAACCCTCTTGGGCATGGAGTTCACCAGAGCTTCACAGGTTGCCACTGGAGTACTCATCCACTCCTCCATGACCACATCACGGAGCTGGTGGACGTTAGAGACCTTGCGCTCCTCCACCTTCCGTTTGAAGATGCCCCACAGATGCTCAATAGGGTTTAGATCTGGAGACATG
Source organism: Aquarana catesbeiana (assembly GCF_042186555.1). Classification (NCBI taxonomy): domain Eukaryota; kingdom Metazoa; phylum Chordata; class Amphibia; order Anura; family Ranidae; genus Aquarana; species Aquarana catesbeiana. The sequence continues at coordinate 250,460,364 of NC_133324.1, read as the reverse complement.
CTTGGCCAGTCCATCACCTTTACCCTCGGCTTCTTTACCAAGGCAGTGGTCGTCTTGGAGGTGTGTTTGGGGTTGTTATGTTGGAATACTGCCCTGCGGCCCAGTCTCTGAAGGGAGGGGATCATGCTCTGCTTCAGTATGTCATAGTAGATGTTGGCATTCACTGTTTCCTTAATGAACTGTAGCTCTCTAGTGCCGGCAGCACTCATGCAGTCCCAGACCATGACACTCCCACCACCATGCTTAACTGTAGGCAAGAAACACTTGTCTTTGTACTCCTCACCTGGTTGCCACCACACATGCCTGACACCATCTGAACCAAATAAGTTTATCTTGGTCTCATCAGACCACAGGACATGGTTCCAGTAATCCATGTACTTAGTCTGCTTGTCGTCAGCAAACTGTTTGCGGGCTTTCTTGTGCACCTTGGCCTGAGTGTACTATAATTTGGCTTCTTCATATAAGGATTGCACACTGTGGTGCAAAACTTTGGTATTTCCATCCAAAGTCTGCCAAAGAGACACCAGGATTTATCCAAAAAATCTCTAATCTTGTTCTGAGTGCACCAAGTTGTGGCCCCAAGCTGTGGTCTAATAAAAAAAGAAGGCTTACAAGGAAAATGCAAATGTAATTTTTTTTCTTTATAAATTGTCAAGTTTTGCTGCAGCAGGTTCTATACATGGTACAGATGTGTCACTTTACAGGCAGACTAAGGGGACCCCCAGGCACTATGTTAAAAGACATTTTTCATTTTTACTGTTTCACTTTAAGGTGAAAAGGTGAACTTACACATCCCCCTCCTCGCGCTCCCCACCCCCCACCCCACTGACCTGTACCATCGCAATCTCCAGTTCTAAGCCTCAGTATATCCGTGTCAGGAGCCCGGGCGTAGAAATCCTCTCTCCATCCTTGAGTCTTCTGCATAGCAGACAGGATGGTCTATGCGGCTGCTGATTGGTCTGTGCAGCCCACGTGACGGCAGTGACCAATTAGAATGCTCAAAAAACGTCCCCCCTGATGAGGGACATTCAGCGCAGAAGGATTTCTAAACCCCGAACACCTGGCACAGATATACCGAGTTTGTGGCGGTAAAAGTCAGCAGGACTGAGGGGGGGTGGCGAGGAGAGAACCTGTGCAAGTTCACCTTACAGAGTTTTCTGTAAAGGTGAACTTTCCCTTTAAGCATCATTAAAATCACTGCTCCTTTAAAAACTCTTTTAAACCAGGCCCCCATACCCTTTTTATCGCCAAAAACTTTTAAAATCTTTCAAAATGGGGACTTTGTTTTTTCAAGCTTGGGTCCCATGGACTTTAATTAGGGTTTGCGTCAGAACTTTTGCGATGTTAGAAAGTTCTGGTGCAAACCAAACCAGGGGTGTTCAGCCCATGTCTACTGCTGAGCATACACCGACATTTCGGGCTGTGAGAGAGTAGAGAGAGGCTATGCCTGCCCCTCCCCTCAGCTGCCCATTGAGAGAAGCCTTTGTATTTTGTGAATGAGTTCACATGCCCCATGAGTAGGCACTGTTGTGTCACAGAATTTACAGAGCCTGCCTTCTGAACCACAGAGGTGCTGAGAGGAGTTTCAGGAGGCAGAGTCAATACAGGAATCACAGCTTGCAGGCAGCAAGGTACCATGGGATATGTAGTCCTTGAAGCTGAACGCAAACAGCAGAGGTAAAGCTGCAAAGCATGCAGTGAATATAAGAAGTTGTGGAAAGAGATAGCCAGCAGACAAGCAGAACTCAACATGAAAGGAGATTTTCAAGTAAGCTTACTGTATATTGGAGGATCAAAAATATAACTATTGTTTGTATTGTTTATATTATTACAATGCTGGTGTTATAAAAATGAAAGTATGCTGTGACCATAGATTTACTGTAAATGAGGGGTGCATTGTTTAGAAGGACTGTTTTGCCAGAAAGATAACTCCAATGACTTCTCTATCCAGACTTTCATGAGGCACCAGAAACTTACTGCTAATGTAAAGTATTCTCTTCTCAAGGGACGTGGCTGAACCATCCAGGGAGATGTGTTAAGTTCACCTATTCCTCTGCATACATGTACAATTGTATGGCAACTTTCTCTAGTGCTGAACTCTGCCCAGGCATGTCAGGGAAATAAATTAATGCAGATATCGCCAAGTGAGCAAACACGCACAGATATTAACGACTCCACAGCTAAGTGACACAATCATTTTCCAGCCCCCACACGCTTCTTGTATAATGTATCTGGATGAAATTAACCACCAGTTTTCTACCAATTATCTTTCCCTACAGACATCCAACATCTTCTGTTCTCTTCCACTATTTAAGACAATAGTGAAAATTACACTACAAGATGCCTCTTTGAATGCCATCTAGAAGTAAAGTAACAAATTTAAGAAATACATAATTTGTTTTGAAGCGAAAAAAAAAGAAAAATGAAGAAACGGCAGAATAGATCTTTGTAAAAAAGTGGGGTATCCACTTGGGACCTCCCAAAGTGAATAAAGTGGAATAGAAAGTTATGAGACAGGCAGAAATAAAGACATTTTCTATCCCACAGATACATTAGAGGAAGCTTAGGAATGCATATCAGTCTCCGTTGTTCTCTGCCAAACTCATAGCTCCTTACATTAAATCTAGTGAGGCAGCATTATGTTAAATCCTGTTTTTCAGATGCTTATGACTTATGGGAAAAAGACTCAGATCATGATGAAACTTGGCAGTTCTATAATCATTCAAGGTCACAATTCTTTGCCAAACTTCCACAACATTTTACTCGGTAGTTTGTGATTCGCGTTTGAACATTTTAACACTATCAAAGCTGGAAGACAATGTGTAACAGGAAAGAGAAATGCTGCATGTCTGTTGTAATGGGAAATATCACATTTACTTTAGTAGGTAGAAGAGCTGAAAGAGCTTTGTGCTACTTGCTTCACAATGTCACCCAAAGGCTATAAATACTGGGAAACTAAGGCAGGCTACCCAAGACAATTGCTGGTGGAGGAGTGAGATCAAGCAATCATTTGATAATCAACACTATAGTTACACTGTTGATATGAAAGCATTAGACTGATCCAATCCCAGGCCTGATTTTAGTGAAAGGGTGACATTTTTATCCACCATTAGCCATTACTGAAGCCCAACAGAACTTTGAGTTTAAATTAGCTAAAAATATTTTCAGGTGCATCAAAGGCGTTCAAAGGTTTAAAGATTATAAGAATATTACCTTTACAAAGCAGTCACAGACTGAGTAGAAAAGCCTTACCCTTGTCAGTATTCTGCAGAGGATTCTCTCTCTGTGCCTGATATGCCCCCTGCTTATTTAGAACCATATGTATCAATCTTCAAATATTATGCTTCCTGATGATTGGAGAGCTACAGGTCTGACCCAGTATGGGACATGATGAATCTCTGCAGAGAGAACACTTATGCCCCGTACACACGGTCGGATTTCCCGATGGAAAATGTGTGATAGGACCTTGTTGTCGGCAATTCTGACCGTGTGTAGGCTGCATCACACATTTTCCATCGGATTTTCCGACACACAAAGTTTGAGAGCAGGATATAAAATTTTCCGACAACAAAATCCGTTGTCGGAAATTCCGATCATGTGTACACAAATCCGACGGACAAAGTGCCACGCATGCTCAGAATAAATAAAGAGATGAAAGCTATTGGCCACTGCCCCGTTTATAGTCCCGACGTATGTGTTTTTTTACGTCACCGCGTTTAGAACGATCAGATTTTCCAACAACTTTGTGTGACCGTGTGTATGCAAGACAAGTTTGAGCCAACATCCGTTGGAAAAAATCCTAGGATTTCGTTGTCGGAATGTCCGAACAAAGTCCGACCGTGTGTACGGGGCATTACATGCGGAGATCAAGGGTCCTTTTCTGCAGCATACTGGCAGAGGACAGGCTTTTCTATTCAGGCGTTGGCTGCTTTACAAAGAAAAATAAACTTTTTGAACATTTAATATTTTGGAATATATTTAGCGGATTTAAAAGCAGTTGGGCTATTTTGAAAGTGTTGCCTAGGATTCATTTTGCAGCCATGGTTGGCATTTTTGCCAAGAACAATTTTTTTTTTCTGGACAGTAAAGATCTGTGTATAAAGCCCCTTGCTCCAGTAGTAAGAGGGGGGTTGTGGCAGTGCAGTCTCCATTCTCTGTACCACAATATGCACCACCTGACCCAAACTTTGACAATCCTGGGCATCAGTGAGTATTCTGGATATGCCAGGCTCCCAATTAGAAGACTCATTTACACAGTGTAAAAGACCATGAAATCTAACTTTTTTATGCTATTTTTACACACTATACTCATCAAAATAGTAATGACAAACACAGAGGATCAAATGGATGATGAAAGTCTAATCAGACACCAGAATTATATATAGCTGCTGATGTAATGGATGCAATCTGGAAGTTCAGCTTGAGTAGCTGATCTGTGTACAACTACGTCTATTCCAGATCCAATCATGTTGTTTCTTTAAAGCTGAACTCCAGGCAGAACATTTATTAGCTGCCAGTATTGGTAAAATGTTCTGCTTGTTTCTCTCCCCACTGTGTAATCTCTGAGAAATCCAGGGTGCATTTAAAATCATCAGCTTGAATCCCTTTACAGTGAGCAGAGACACAATTATGTTCCTGATCATTGTAGTGGACGACTCGGGAGTCTGGGACTCCTGATCTGAGCCGCCCACTGTGGATAGCAGATATTGCCCTTAGCTTCAATATAGCCGATACCGCCCTACCTCTCAGGATAGCAGATACAGCTCTCAGTGCCAACTCCACTCCTCCTTAGGTTCCCTGCACATGCTGACTCATCTCCTGCATTTCCCTTTGCATCATGGGAAATGTAGTCCTCTTTCCCTGCTCAGATGCAATACGCAACAAGAGAGAAAGTCCTCTTCCCAGTGCCAGGAGCAATCACACTTTTCCTATGGAAATTATAACATCAATGGGGCTGAAAATCTTGAATTACAAGAAAAGTAATTCACTATCATTTAAACTTCCAGCAGTTCAAGAGAACTTAGGGAGAGGTAGCTAGATCCTGTAGTTCAGCTTTAAAGAAAAAAAATGTAATATTAACACTCCAGTGGGAATGGCATAATAGAAAAGATCATAATAGGCCTAAACTGTAATATGGTCTAGGTGTTCTTGATGCAGCAAAAATGCATTGCAAGGGCATAGTATGATACTGGAATTTCCCGAACACCTTCATGACAAAAGAAAATATTCCCACCATGTTTACTTGGCTTCAAGTAACTCCTGTATTTTTTATAGATGAGCAAAGACACTGTCCAATTTCTGCATGGTTTTCCGAAAACCTCTCTGCTTTATCTTCTGTCCCACAGATTGGGGTCTTATCATGGTGTTGCCTTTCTTTAGAACAACTATTCAGTCAGTTATTTCAAAAGAACAAGTGAATAACTACTATAAAAGCTTAAGTGTCCATGTTTCGGGTTGTGTATTATTGTAATTGGGCCACTGATATAGGATACTGTAGCAATTGATGCCTTTTATACTTACTGGAATGTCTTTGGTTTCAAGGATTAGCGCTGGTACATGCCTGGCAGACAGTGCTATTCTAATGGAGTCTCTTATCCTCTTCACCAGGTCATTGCCAAAAGCGTAATTATTGTTCATTTTAAGAAAGAGAATAACCCTCTCTTCTCCATCTTTGTTGTACTGGGGAATACACAAACTGTCTGACACCTCCACAAAGGCTTCAACTGCAACAAGAAAAATAATTCAATCAATAACTGACCAGCATAAATCAAGTCTAAATTTGTCTTTTACAGCTGAGGGATAGATAACTAATAGTTCTAAACAGCAATGAGTGGAATCCATAGTAACCAATCAGAACTCCATCTCAATAACATAAACCTATTTCACTGCTGCAAGTTTAAAAAAAAATGGTTGGCCAGCATGGTTTAGGGCAGCATTCCCCATGCCTATCTTCAAATCTCAACAGTCCCATGTTTTGTGGACGTTTGCTCAAATAACTAAATCGCATTGTTGAGACACTAGTCCATCTATCCCTGCATATATGGAGTTCTCTGCTAAACATGCACTACTGTTGAGACATGAAGACAGTTTGGGAGATACTGGATAAAGGAAACTCACCGATTCACTCATTTCAACCATCCTGTAACACGGTGTAAAACAATTTCAGGTCCTACAGGCAGACTTTAAACTGCCCCAAAGTTGTTCCGATATCTATAAGTAAAGCACTTTGACACTTCCACGATCTGCCCTACTTTGGATAAAGTAATTTTGACCCCTTTTGATCAAAATTGCTGAGTCAACCCACACTCCCCTGGCTTTATTTAAAGCACTGTTTCTGCATAAACCAAAGAGCTTCTCAAACCATAGCAAAGCCTGGCTATCATCCGAGGTGAAAAATAGACTTCACTCGATTTTCTCTAATGAGAAGCGGGCAGTAAGTCTTATGCCGCATACACAAAAGCGGACTCTGACTGGACTGGTCAGGCGGACCAAGTCCGGCAGACAATTCGACCGTGTGTGGGCTTCATCGGACCTGCAGTGGACTTTTTTGGTCGAAAATCTGACGGACTTTAGATTTGGAACATGCTTCAAATCTTTCCGATGGACTCGAGTCTGGTCGAAAAAAACGCTCGTCTGTATGCTAGTCCAACGGACAAAAACCGGCGCTAGGGCAGCTATTGGCTACTGGCTATCAACTTCCTTATTTTAGTCCGGTCGTACGTCATCATGTACGAATCCGTCGAACTTTGGTGTGCTCGTGTGTAGGCAAGTCCAATTGTAACTCCGTTGAAAGTCCGTCGGACCTTTATTGTCGAAAACTCTGACCATGTGTACGCAGCATTACTGATATGGTGCTCAAATTCCTACCAGTGGAATTCAGCCATCACCTGATGGACCTATGAGGTTGATATACTCTGCCACTTGGCCTTGAAAAACTCCCTGGACTCTGAGGCACTCACCCAGTCTCCCCCTTTTTCTGCTCCTCCTTCTCTGTCCCTCTTTTACCAGCCAGTAAGCCTTAAGCAGGCAATGTTTGTGTAATCAAGAAAAAGGATTGAGCCAGCAACTTTGTAGTCCATATAGCGATTTTAATGGTTGGTTACATGAAGTGACAAGCAAAACAGCTGGCGTGTTTCGGCAACAGCCTTAGTCATTGCACCTGACAGAGGATCTTGCAAATTGAACTCGGAGTTCCGTGTGCTGTCTCTTCAAGCTTACCTAATGTTTGTGTAAGGTCTATGTTTGATATAGCTCTAATGTACCTGTATACTTCATTGTACTCCTGCGTGATGTGAGGTCAGTACTATGGTTAACTGATTGCCTGTATACTCTGTTATCTTTTCACAAAAAATAAAAAAAAAATGAAATGAATAGGAAACTTATTGCTCTTTGTACTGAAAAATCAATAGTTATACAAAGCACCCCTAACAGGCTAATATACACAGACATTTACAAATACATACATGCATTACTAGCAGGAACATCCCTTTTATATGCATGATGTGTAAGTATGAATGGGAGTTAGGGACTTTAGCTTGTAAGCTACTTGAAGGAGGGCAGGGACTGATTCGAATGTACAATATATGTAAAGCGCTGTGTAACTTGATAGCGTTATATAAAAGTAGCTGAAATAAATAAATGATGTATAGCATTATTGTAAGCAATAATTGCTGCAAGTTAAGTTCCCTTGAATGGAGTTCAATAAACCTGCTGAGCACTCAGTGCAATACAATTCCTTAAAACCCACTGCAAAAATAATGGAAATTCAAGTGGAGAACATTCCTTTAAAAATTGATGCATGTGACCCAAACTTAACATTACTCATAGCAACCTTCACTGAAATTTAAAGAACATCCTGAGTGGCTTTCTTCACAGAGAAATGCAGGTCTTTTTCACAGACCCCAAGAGGCACCCTCTGGATACCATGAATTAACTTAAAGCTGAACTCTATGCAGATATAAAAGATGAAAATGAATGGGGCTCAGTATTCATTATTACATCAATAAGTGTGTATTTTAAATGCAAGTATGTGAATTTGACTTGGCATCTGCTTCTTGCAATCCACTGTACAACGTTGTACAAACTAGAAGAGGAAGTGACAGCACAAGAGCCAATGGTTGATGTGTACAGTATGCAGTAATAGGACAGAACAGATTGACAGAAGGCTGGGCTCATCAGTCTGCTGCTTCATCTTTCACTGTCCAGTCAAAGGCTGGTAGAAGATCAAGACGTGAAAGTATGACCCAAATGAAGCAAGATAAATCATGTCGTGCCAAGACAGGAACTGTGCTGTGTGGCAGAGAAGTAATTTTTAGAACTGGATGTTGGACTGGACTTCTGGTTAGTGAAAGTCAGACCTACGACAGCAGCTTACAGACTATTTGCAGGCATTCTCAAAAAGGGTTCCTCCAGAGGTTGGGTTGCTAGGGGTTCCTAGAGCTAAATGATGCCTATCTAAAGGTGCCTGCATAGTTCCAGGGATAATACCACTTGGCAGAACCAGCAGCATGACACCTTTTAGGCCATCTGTAAGGAAAGCATTAGGACCACCCCTGTGATGGGAACATTCCTTCCACTTACCATCAATGTCAGCGGCATTTTCCTAATGACTTCCCCATGAATTTCTTTTTTAGAAGGGGGTTGCCCGAGTACTGGAAATTGTTTCAATGGTTCTTCTGGGGTTAGAGTGTAAAGGTTGATTTAGATCCATTTTGTAAAGTTCAGCTATTTTGCTATCACCGACCCTCCCCTTACTTGGTTATCAAAGATTTCCTACTAAAATGTATGTATCTGGCTGTATCTAATTCTTACAGACGTGAAGCATTAACAGAGGAGGATACCAAAGGAAACCTATGATTGCCAAACATATACAGAATCCTTGTCCATCATCCTCCATGCAGAACAAACAATTTCTTCTTTTAATGTTCTTATTCCATTAGTTTGCATTATGCTGTTCCTGCAAGCATCTGTGTTAACTTTTCTATGCTTGGCATCCCTACTACTTGGAATGCAGTTGCAGCTGAATGAGGTTTTTTTTCCAATAATGACTGTGTGACCTGATCTATCCTCTAAGCCCCAGTAATAAGCAGCAGTTAATGTCTGATGGAGAAGAGTAAAAGGGAATTGGAGGGGAGCAGTGGGAGTCTAATCTGTATCTATTCAGGAGACGTAATAATGGCTTTGTTAGTATAGCCAGTCAGCAGCCGAATGCTGAAAATGTGTTTAATTAGCAAGTCCCAGAAGTGAACTTCTGCATTACAAATCTTGGCTTCACATTAGTCATTTCTTCCCACTTAAAATTCTGACAGTTTCTTATTTTACAACCTCCTCTTTACCATTATGTAGAAAATTACCCTATTCCCTGGCTGGAGGGGTTGTGAAAATACACATAACTCACTTCACAGAAACTGAATGATCATTTACCTATATTGTAGATTTCTGAGCTTCCAAATCGTACCCCGTTAGGATTCAGAGTGCCATCACTGTAAGATAAAAAGGGATTAGCAGATATGTACGTCTGCTGTCCTACATGCTTCTACAATTACTAGTAAATAAGATGTAGCTAATCAAAATGTAATAATTAATTCTAGCGCAAAGCAAGGCAGGCAAACACAGAATCAGCGAGACAGAATATGAGACAGATTTACTATGACATTGCAGCTGTCTGCTGTTCAGAGGTAGTACAGGTAGCACTGCACCAATATACCACACAAAGTAGACTATGTGCAAAGTTTCCTTTTTTGTAATAAATTTTTTTTTTTTTTTTTTGTAGTAAAACTACATTTGCAATGGAGAACACTTGTGTTGAGAACACAAAAAGGGCTGACAATTACAAAAATAGGCAATTGGCTCACATAGCAGTCTACATTATTCCAGGACAAGCTCCAAAAAGTCTCCTCATTGTTAAGGCATCAAAAGGATTGGATGTGAGTGCACAAGGGCATGGAGTCTGGCTCCTAAAATCAGAAAAGGATAGTCAGACTCATATCCACTGCTGTGGAGGGACCATCCAGCCAGCCAGCCAACACATTGAGAAATGTTTCCTTTCTTCCCCTCATTTACAAAGTTATCTTGGCTTATAGGAAGATTGGAGTTGAGACAAAAAAAGTGTGCAGATTAGGTGTTCTAACTTCACCTGCTACATGCTTGCTCTGGGTTAACAACTTACAGTATTGATGCCAGAGACTGCCAAAACCTAGCATTCTCTGATAAAATTCAGTGATTGCAGACCACATACTTATCTCAGCACAGGTTTCCTTTAAGAAATATTAGACTCCTCGGAAAACACTGTTTCGAAACTCTGCCAGCATCTGAATTTCCAAGTCATATAAAATAAGGATATGTAAAAGGAACCCCTAAACATGAGATGATCACCATCAGATTAGATATTGGTTGCACTGGAAAACATCCATAAAAGTCTTCAGGTACTCAACACCTCTGAAGACTCCATCTAGCCAACTGTACAGCTGTTCAGTATTGCTATCCATTTGGAAATTCTCTAGTGGCTACATTAGTGCCAAAAACAATTGCAATGTGGTCATTGCTGCTCTTCACTTTTTAAAGCTCTTATACTTGAGTCGTAATTGCCCACGGATGTTCAAGATTTGGGCAACCTGGGTTGAAGCACGCCAGCTGTCTGTCTCTCTCTCTCTCTCTAGTTTCTCTACTCATTGTTTTTTGTAACGCCTAGATTGGATTCTGCATAATTGATCTACTGTATATTCTGCCTGATTGAAGTAGACACCACTTGTTGTATTGGTTTTCTTAAAAACTTAATAAAGTTTGTTTTTTTTTTTTGTTTTTTTAACAACAATTGCAATGTGATAAATCGGGCCACATATGGACTCTCCTGGAGTAGAGACATTTGCCTGTTCTCAATCACACAAAAACCCGCAACACACCTAAAAGTTTGAAGCCATAAACATGTGATTTATAGCTTCCCTCAAGGTTGCTCAGACATCAGAAACACTCAGGGGTTTATTTACTAAAGGCAAATCCACTTTGCGCTACAAGCGCACTTGGAAGTGCAGTTGCTGTAGATCTGAGGGGGACATGCAAGGAAAATAAAAACAAAACAGCATTTTTGCTTGCACATGATTGGATGATAAAATCAGCAGAGCTTCCCCTCATTTTAGATCTTCCCCTCAAATCTAAAGCAAGTGCACTTGCAGTGCAAAGTGGATTTGCCTTTAGTAAATCAACCCCTCAGTGTCACCAAAAAGGCGTACCCATAAATTACAAAAGCTCATCTGAGTGTCCTATTGGTCAAATTTATGGCTAGACGTATGGATAGTGTGCACAGACAATGAATCAAGTCAAATGCATTTAGGTTCCTTTAGGGAAGACTGTATATGAGAACAGTTTGTGATACATTAGACATTCATATTCATGTATAGAAGAACATAAATGCAAAACGAAGTACAGCACAGCAAAAGCAAAATATAATATAAAATTGGCAAAAACAGTATTATGACAATCCGATTCTGATTTGAGTATTTAAAATTGTAAGCTGTATCTTTTCCTAAGACTGAATTCACACCTCTAATTTTTGCAGAAAAAAAACAAACTACATGTTAAAAACTGCAAAACAGTCAGAAAATTGTATTCCAGACTTACAATTTTCCTTTCCAGGCAAGACCCATGGCAGCATGTGTAAGCCTCCACCTTCTCTCTATGTTGATAGAACCTTTAATTCATAAATGTGAGCCTTTTCTCAGCCCTGGTGCTGTGTAGCTAGCTCATTCTGACTGGGAGGGTTAATATGCTGCCATGGAGCTTGTAAGGAAAAGAAAATTATGATAATTTTCCTATTTTTCCCGACAGTACCATGTCAGCATACATATGGGAAATGATTTCAAGGCAACAGAGGGGAATGATGAAAAAAAAAAAAATGTGATTAGAGACACAGAGGAGATCATGTTTGTCCAAAATGGACAGTGGTTAGAGTAGTTGGCTCTACACCAGGGGTAGGCAACCTCGGCACTCCAGCGGTGGTGAAACTACAAATCCCATCATGCCTCTGCCTCTAGGAGTCATGCCTGTGATTGTCAGGGTTTTGCAATGTCTCATGGGACTTGTAGTTTCACCACAGCTGGAGGGCCGAGGTTGCCTACCCCTGCTCTACACAATAGTGCATAACAAAAGGTGAGAATAGAGATAGCAGGGATGAGTAGGGGCTCCAATTTAGGAGTTAAAGGTACTATCATGGTAGAGGAGGTGAAGCTTTACCCAAACTTGTCAGGCCATGGAGTTATCAGGAAAGCAAAGCTGCAGCACACTTCTAACCTGGTTGAGAATGCAGCCTTAGTCATGTGTATTTCTCAGATCAGTGTGATGTCAACCTTCACCCACCTGCGTCCCAGCATGACAATGCCACCAGTCTTAGGGTTTATTTTGCAGTAGTCTCCATGTGCCCAGACACCTAGAACACAAAGTAATAAGGAGTTCATTTTGTACTCATTCACTGAAGAGAAGTCCAGCTCCTAATAACAAGGTCCATTTTTATAAAATTCATTTTTTTTAATGAGAAATATTTATTCTGACATTTTCGCCTAATTATATATCTTTCCTGAGCAAATGTTCTATTCTTTTATTTTATTTTTGACCAAGGTGACAATACACCACATAATCTACTTTGTAGATAGACTTTGCCAATAAAGACTTTCTGCTGTGTCTGCTGTTTCATTATTAATATAACAGAGAATTTACATCACTCCAAGCCTTGTGCATTGCATTATGTTACCTTTCCTGATTGACACAGTAACTTTCTTTTTTGAACTTGTACAAAGGAATGTAAGGCAAAACAGAGTGACAAGTAGCAAAGCAAAAAGGATTCCTTTCCCCTTCAGTCATCAGTGCCCCCTGCACTGCTATGCTGAGTAAGCCTGTATACACTAAAAAATATACCGTATAGGAGATGTGACAATGATGGAACACAGAGCTTAAAGAAGCAGCCAGCTTGGTTCCAGGATTATGTATAACCTATACCTGAACCCCAATATGCTAATACGCTTAATGACGTTTATTAGCTGTGTGCTACTATTTTACATTAACAGGGATGACTAATAGTCTTTCTGCATCCAGCAAGAGAAGGGTTTCTTTAAATACCCTCTCAACATAAACAAATTATTTGTCATTACAAAAGGACATATTATACTGAGCACATCCAACAGGGTAAATCATTCGCTTTCTATTTTTGTTGCTGATACAACAGTGTTATCAATGTGAATTCCAAACACCCTCAAAGTTCATTTAGGAGACATTAGCACCATGCTCATGCATCCGTTTCAGGAACCTGAGGCAACTGAATTTGTTTCTTAAAAAAGGCAAGCCATAGACTTGCTGCAGCAATCCTTAGATAGCATCTGATTGGGTTACAGAATATAGCTTGATTTAGAAGGATATATCAGCTTCTAAACTGCATTGTTCAACCATTTGCATGCCGTGGACACACTGGATTTTTAACTGCAAGATTTGCCGAATGTTCCTTGCCTGACAAGAATCTGTCTTAAAGCAGAGCTCCACCCAAAAAGGGAAGCTCCACTTATCTGCGCCCCCCGTCACATTTGGCACCTGGTTTTGACAGGTACCCGCACCCTCTCGGCTCATTTTGCAGAGGACGATGGCGGCACCAGCAAATCAAGAGCCGATTCAAGAATTCGTTCGGGTGAGGACAACGCTGGATGTCTGGACAGGTAAGTTTCCTAAGAAGTAAAAAAGTCAGCAGCTACGGTATTTGTAGCTGATAAACATTTAAATTTTTGGAGGGAGGGGGCCGGAACTCCTCTGTTTTTGAAGTCCGTTTGATACAGTATATAGTTTTATCTTTTTTTTTTTTTTATCCTTCTAATACAGTGGTCTCAAAACTGCCTGGCTTGTAGTGTAATGTAAGAAGGGTTGGAATTTACATTACTAGATCTTAGCATATGCAAAGTAAGAGCTCATGCCCCTGATGCCGTCACATCTGACGAAACACATAGGGCGAAGCCACATACACACGCTACCACACTTGCATGTCCATGTGTCAGCTGTTTTGTTTACTGGAGGAATACTTGCCTTTGACCTGGCATTTTTTACATGCTGCATTGCAAGTTTTAAACCTGCAAGTGCAATAATCTTTAAACACTTGCCACCCGCCCACCATCAAATGATGGTGGGGCGGTGGGGCTCTTGTTCTGGGTGGACATCATATGACGGCTTTCCAGGATGGCCAAGCTGTGTGGCTCTATAACCATGTGATTGGCTGTGTCCAATCACATGTAAACACGGAGATGCCAGTAATCGGCACGCCTCGCCTCACACAGGCAGTGTGTGAGGAGAGCCGAGCAGCGGCATCTCCTCGCAGAGGACATCTAGGAATGTAATCAGGGCACTGATCAGTGCCCTGATAACAATAAAGCCCCCACAGTGCTAGCAATAAGTGCTCACCAGTGCCAGGATTGAGTGCCCACCAGTGCCAGCAATCAGTGGCCATTAGTTATGCCAGTCAAATGGCTGGCTATCATTGATGCCCATCACTGCTGCCCATCAATGGCCATCAGTGCTGCCGATCAGTGCTCAGTGGCATATATCAGTGCCACCTATTAGAGCAGCATATTTGTGCCTCCTCATCGGTGCCGCATCATCAGCGATCACCAGTGAAGGAGAAAAATTACTTATTTACAAAATTTACTGACAGAAACTAAGAAAAACTTTTTTTTCAAAATTGTTGGTCTTTTTTTCCATTTATTTTTATTTTTTATTAGGAAAAAATAAATAAAAAATAAAAAACCCAGAAGTGATTAAATACCACCAAAAGAAAGCTCTATTTGTGTGAAGAAAATGATACAAATTTCACATGGTTACAGTGTAGCATGACTGCCCAATTGTCATTCAAAAAGTGTGACCGCGCTGAAAGCTGAAAAATGGCCTGGGCAGGAAAGGGGTGAAAGTGCCCGGTATTGAGGTGGTTAATAAACTATAGTGTTTTACAATATCACTCCACATTGAGCTCTTATTTTGCATATGCTACAATCTACTAAGAGCAAACCAGGATCCATTTGATTGTTTGATAACCCTATTACCATCAAGAGGTTCTTATGCTGAGGTTTATTCCTGCCACGGGACTCATCCGCATTGCTAGATAGAGCAATGTTTGACTATCCTGAATAAGGGGTTCACTTGAATTCTGGTAAGTCTCCGCTGTGGATTCTTTTTGGGCATCACATTGGCTATCCCTGGATTCCTTTCCAAGCACAAATGGAGTTTTATCTAGGAGTTTTTTACTCATCTCATTTCCACTTTGGAAATGCAGATCTAAACATTTTTTGTGCACTTTTTGGACTCTTTATGGACAGTTTTGATGTTTTTGCTGTTCATGGTGTTATTTAATGACTGTCATACATGTACAGGTGCATCTAAAAAAAAATTGAATATCAAAAAGTTAATTTATTTCAGTAATATAATTTAAAAAAAGTGAAACTCCTATATTATATAACTTCATTACACACAGTGTGATATATTTCAACCATTTTTCTTTTAAATTTTGAGGATTATGGCTTATAGCTAGTGAAAACCTAAAATTCTGTATCTCAGAAAATTAGAATATTGTGAAAAGGTACAATATTGTAGACTCAGGATGTCAAACTCTAATCAGTTAATTAACTCAAAACACCTGTAAAAGGTTTTCTGAGCCTTTAAATGGTCTCTCAGTCTGGTTCAGTAGGTTACACAATCATGGGGGAAGACTGCTGACTTGACAGTTGGCCAGAAGACAGTTATTGACACAAAAGGAGGATAAGTCACAAAAGGTCATTGATAAAGAAGCTGGCTGTTCACAGAGTGCTGTATCCAAGCATATTAATGGAAAGTTGAGTGAAAGGAAAAAGATGCACAAGCAACAGGGATAACTGCAACCTTGAGAGGATTGTGAAGCAAAGGCCATTCAAGAATTTGGGGGAGATTCACAAGGAGCGGACTACGGCTGGTGTCAGTGCTTCAAGAGCCACCACACAGATGTATCCAGGACATGGGCTACAACTGTTGAAGTATTTGTAACTCTTAAAAAAAACAAAAGCGAGCTCCAATTTTCTTATAGCAGGTAAACAGCACACTGTGCTGTCTAACCTGCCCCTCTGTAAGCTGTAAAAAAAAACCTGGCTGGTACCGCAGTTCCTGTATCCCCCTGTGTACTGACCACGATAATCATGGCTGCTGAACCCAGATTACCGTGGTCAGTTTACATGCCTCCATCATCCACAGCTCTCCTCTGACTCCTTCACCCCTCCCCCCCTGCCTGTCAGCTCCATGTGTTTGTTTCCGCCCCCCCATTCCCCTTCCAGCCGCTTCCGCGCCCCCCCCCCCATTCCCCCTCCAGCCGCTATTAGTAGTGAAAAAAAAGTTTAACACTTGTCACTGGCAGCCGCTCTATTTTATCAAGGCATAATGCACCATGTAAGTTTTTTTTTTTTTTTTTTTAAACAAAGCCTCTAAATACCTTTTTTCAGCTATATTCAGGCTGGTCATGTGACTCCCGGCCACTCTGCTACTGCAATCCAGGGCTACAGTGGGAGGGGCCGAGCGGCCACGTGACCTCCTGGCTGATGTCAGAGGGAGATCTCGGACCCTACCGCTGTAGCCCTGGATCGGAGTAGCAGAGTGGTGGGGAGTTACGTAACAAGCCTGAATATAGCTGGAAACAAATTTAGAGGCTTTGCTTAATAAAAAAAATAAAAAAAACAAACACACACTTACATAGTTGCATTATGCCTGGATAAAAGAGGGTCTGCCAGTGAATCTTTTTGAAAGTGAACAACCACTTTAAGTCCAAAGTCAGAGCAGCCCTCTACCAGGAAATTCTAGAGTACTTCATGCTTCCCTCTGCTGACCAGCTTTATTGAGATGCTGATTGCTTTTTCCAGCAGGACTTGGCACCTGCCCACACTGCCAAAAGTACCAATACCTGGTTTAATGATCATGGTATCACTGTGCTTAATTGGCCAGCAAACTCGCCTGACCTAAACCCCATGGAGAATCTGTGGGGTATTGTGAAGAGAAAGATGAGAGACACCAGAACTAACAATGCAGATGAGCTGAGGGCCGCTATTAAATCAGCCTGGGGTTCCATAACACCTCAGCAGTGCCACAGGCTGATCGCCTCCATGCCACGCCACACTGATGCAGTAATTCACGCAACCAAGTATTGAGTGCATACTATACTGTACATGGACATACTTTTCAGTAAGCCAACATTTCTGTATTAAAAATCTACTGTAATATTATAAATTTTCTGAGATACTGAATTTTGGGTTTTCACTAGCTGTAAGCCATAATCAAAATTAAAAGAAAGAAATGCCTGAAATATATCACTCTGTGTGTAAATAATCGATATAATATATAAGTTTCACTTTTTGAATTGAATTACTGAAAACATTTTTTTGATGATATTCTAATTTTTTGAGATGCACCTCTATGTTTTATAGAACTCATTATTAGCTGTAAACTTGATTTGAACACCATCTGTCCTCACATAAGGGCTAAAGACTTATGCCCTGTACACATGGTCGGATTTTCCGACGGAAAATGTGTGATAGGACCTTGTTGTCGGAAATTCCGACCATGTGTAGGCTCCATCACACATTTTCCATAGGAATTTCCAACACACAAAGTTTGAGAGCAGGCTATAAAATTTTCCAACAACAAAATCCGATAGATTAAATTCCGATCGCGTGTACACAAATCCGATGCACAAAGTGCCACGCATTCTCAGAATAAATTAAGAGACGAAAGCTATTGGCTACTGCCCCGTTTATAGTCCTGATGTACGTGTTTAAAGTCACCGCGTTCAGAACGATCAGATTTTCCAACAACTTTGTGTGACCGTGTGTATGCAAGACAAGTTTGAGCCAACATCCGTCGGAAAAAATCCATGGATTTTGTTGTCAGAATGTCCGATCAATGTCCGACCGTCTGTACAGGGCATTAGAAGCTAGGCTTCTCCATTTTATAGGAAATATAGTCTGTTGTTGGGACAGAATAACTTTGAAATTGTTCAGAAATGTTAGCAGTCTGCCATGGGGACTTCTCCGGAAAAGCATTAAAATAAAAAAAAAAAAAAAAAAAAATTAATTAATTTAAAAAAAAAAAAAAAGGTGTAAGAATTTTTTTTTTTATTAGTATGCTGTGTGAATGGGGCACATAACGTATAGTGAGGTTTTCTCAAATTTGATAGCAAATGCGCAAATATAATTTAAAACAGAATAGCTAAATACACATACAAGAGCTTTTTACCTACCAGAGGGTTTATAGCCATTCAGTACTGAAATTTATACACATCTGCCAACAGCACAGTCCTGCCTGGCAGCACTGGTGCCTTCATCCTTTTCTGCTGAAGTTTCACTTATACTTACAGCTCTCCTTCCCACTCTTATGAAATATACCTGAATGGCTCCTTGTGCTGCTTCACCCTCACTCTTTAGGTTCTGCTGTACAGTAACACCAATACCAGGCCAAATGCAGGTACTATTACTGCTTGCACTTGAAATTAATTTAAAGCTGAGGTTTTATACAATGTATTCCTGGGATACAGAAACATATACATTAAGTTTATGTAACGGTGTGTATCCCATTACCTGCAGATGGCTGCTTCTGCTCACAATCCTCTGTGTCCCGTCCTTCACTATCGGATACCATCCTGAGCAGCAGTCTTCCCACATAGTGAAGGTCAACAGCAGTAGCTCCTATTCAAGTTTTGCTGCTTGCCCACCACCTACCTCCTCTGCCATACGTAGAACTTGCCTTACTATGTATTACTCAGGTGATGCAAACAGACGAGTTGAATGACAGCATATCCTCTGCCCACTCACAGAACTTGATGCATCATGGGAGCGTAGTAAGAGGAGTTCTATGAATGATAGAGGAGTCAGGAGGGAGGCATGGAAGTAACTTTCCTGATTTGGAGCTTCTGCTGTTGACCTTCACAGCACAGGAAGATATCCACTCACTGCAGTATCCAGTGGCTGCGAAAGGGATTTTGAGCAGAAGAAACCACCTACAGGTAATAGGATATAACCAATGCACAAAACCTTCACTTCAGTTTTGATAATACAATATTAATTACAGAGTTGTATTCATTTGCACCTTTCATACCCGCCTGGCGTTCAGCTTTAAACTACATTTTATTATTATTATTATTATTATTATTATATGAAAAAAAGTAATGCACATTTTCCCTTCTCTGCAGAGCCCCATCTGAACAAGTAAAATCCATTTTTTTTTTTTTAAATAAAATACTACTTATATCAATTTTAATGAACATAGCTTTTATGAAGAGATAAAAATGCACCCAACTGCTGTTCATTTTTGTTCACAATACTCTAATAAGGTCTCATTACGCTGCAATGGTAGAGAATGTATAATTCAAAGGCTGATACGTATATACTGGCTCATTAGGTACTTTATAACGTATTAAATGCATTTTTCCCGAATGACTTTTGGTCAAACACGACCACCTACTGCCTATATGTACTTTCTAATTACAGCTGATAGCTTGTGCTTCAAGTATGTGTTTATTCATTAACATTGCTCTGTCTTAATGCGGTACCTGGGAATTTGGAGAAGTATGCTTTCTGGTATTTGCTGCCATCTTCATCATTCCAGAAGTGTGTGGGCTGAGATGGGAGCGGAATTAAACACACAAGTTCTCCGCTTTCCCCCCACACCGCTTTTCCTAGAGAAAATAGAGAAATGTATGAACATCTATCTGCATAATTATGTGATAATGTTAGCATTACAATGTGTACAATAACAGCAATACATATTACTCTCATATTAAATGTATCTATACTTAATAACAGTGCTGAGAAGTGCCAAGAACCCCCAGTAACCAACCACACAATCATCTTTTAAAGTGTATAGAGTGGCAGGTAAGGATAAGGTGAGTGTGTGCTGCTGGGGAGGGAGAAAGTTAGTGAACTCGCTTCTTTGCCCCGCACTAGAAAACCTCGGGTTCACTTTAAGTCACTTCACAATATTAACCAAAGCCACTTTTCGTATGGCCGACATGAACTACACCACACGATTACCCTTAATGCTAGGTCACTGTAGTGCCATTGTGACGTATACTGAGAAAGGACACAACAAAATTCATCTATCATCGCCACATGATCAAGTGAATGGTCACCCCCCACTTGTACTGTATTATCCACTTAGTTGTGTCTGATTCCCAGTGATTGTATGGGCCAGCTTTCTGGGCCCCATGTCTGATATTAAACCCAAATGCAAATATATTTGATAAAATGAAGCTTACCAATTCTTTTTTTTTTTTTTAAACAGTAAAAGGAAGCTTACCAATTCTTAGACATGATGGCTGCCTAGTTTACTTTTTTAGGCTATTTTCAACAGAACAAGCTGTCCTGCAGATGTAGCAGTTTAACCATTTAACACAAATAGAGGTACTTACAATGATACAAAATTAGTTGCAACATCCCCAACCTATAGCTGGCCTTTGTAGCAAGGTGAACATGGAAGGGCAATGCACATCACAAAACAAACAAAAGATTTCCCAGCACACTTACCAGCCAGTAAGACAACCAAAATGACCCTAATGCCGCGTACAGATGATCAGACATTCCGACAGCAAAATCCTGGATTTATTTCCGACGGATGTTGGCTCAAACTTGTCTTGCATACACACAGTCGCACAAATGTTGTCGGAAATGCCGAACGTCAAGAACGTGGTGACGTACAACACATCACAACGAGCCGAGAAAAATGAAGTTCAATAGCCAGTGCGGCTCTTCTGCTTGATTCCGAGCATGCGTGGAATTTTGTGCGTCGGAATTGTGTACACGCGATCGGAATTTACAACAACAGATTTTGTTGTTGGAAAATTTGTGAACCAGCTCTCAAATTTTGTTTGTCAGAAATTCTGAAAAAAGTGTCCGATGGAGCCTACACATGGTCAGAATTTCCGACAATAAGCTCACATCGAACATTTGTTTCAGAAATTCCGACCGTGTCTACGCGGCATAAAAGTTTACGTCATTCTTATATGTACTCCTACTATAGAGGCTCTGGATATTTAGAGTTAGGACCGCAGTATATACAGAGGTCCCTCTGCATGGGCACTGCGGCTTATGCATATATTTGCAAATGTGTGCAAAAAAGACCCTCTGTTTTTAACGTAAACTGGTCAATTTGGTTGGTTTGCAGGCTGGCAGGTAAGTGTGCTGGGAAATCTTCTTTGTTTATGATGTGCTTACAATGATCAGCTTTTATTTATGAAAAACCTTTATCCCAAGGAACAAGCACTACATACACTACATCTAATGATTGGCAGGATGCAATATATTACATTTTTGGTTCTGGGCTTAAAGAGGTTGTAAACTTCCATTTTCAAGTTGTACCTATAGGTAAGCCTTATTATAGGCTTACCTATAGGTACAGTAAATATCTCCTAAACATGCGCTGTTTAGGAGATATTTACTTTGTAATGCGCCGATGAGGTCATTGGCACATACGCTGTGAAGAAACGGCCCTCCGTGCACTTCCTTCATTAGCGAGTGCCATGACTGGTGGCTCCTACATGCATGCGCGGGAGTGATGTCACGCGGGGCCGGCCAGTCATAGAGCCAGAGTCTGCGGCCCCAGAAGGAATAGGGGCGAACATGGATGAAGCCTCCAGCGGGTACAGCGCGGGCTTCGTTTGCAGGTAAGTGTCACATAATGTGCTAGTATGCTATGCATACTAGCACATTATGCTTTTGCTTTACTGGGAACAAAAAAGGAAGTAAAACCCATCAGGGTTTACTTCCTCTTTAATACAGCTTTAAAAGCCTTTTTTACCTAATATTTTAAATTGGCAGTTTTTTTTTTTTTTCATTCCTCAACCCTCTCCAATTACTCGGGCTTGGGATTGGCTTAACACGTGTGCTAAGCCAATTTGTACACACATACCAGGGCTAATTTAGGAGCCAGTTAACCAATGAACATGTATTTGGACTGTGGGATGATGCAAACCCCATGCAGCTAGTGTCTTGGCCAAGATTATAAATAAATAAATAATAATAAAAAAAAACAAAAACACACACGGTGTACTTTGGAGTGTGCATTATTCTCTGCTTGCTTCAGGACTCAAGCAGAATGCTATTCTTTAGAATGAATAGGGAAAAAAGGAGAGTGGAGGACAGCATGGTCATGTAACTTGCCTCATGTGTCCATCTTCTCTACCAGTCATGGAGTGCTTTTTGTAACTGTGGCACTCTGCAGGCTGAAAAGCTCATAAAATGCAGACGCAGTATGGTCTAATCACTGTGGGGTCCAGCAGAGAGTAGATAGGGACATCTCTTAGCTCTAAATAGGCTCTTTAATCAGCATTAGAACTGCATAAGCATGCTTAATTTATTAAGACATGTTTGTGTGCTATGTAAATGTGGTTGCCATAAACATATCTGATTCACAGATTGAATGTTCTAAAGAAGACTGTTTAGTGTGACCCACTTAATTAAATGTATTCATTGCAACCCTGGTATTAACGCCTTCACAAGGAGTGGAATAGATTGACACAACAAACGCATAACTCTTACACTCTGTGTTGCTCTGTCAGGATGTTAACCATGTAAGTGACTCAAGAGTCAAAATTAGATTTTAGGACCGTTCACAAAAAATCATTATTTTGTATGCCTTATTGATCAAGCTGTTAAATAATAATGCACAACATCCTAAAGAAAAATAAATGGGGATATTAATGTGTATGTTCCTGTATGTGAACTCTGAGCATATTCTTATACACACACAGGTTCTAAAAGCCCCCCAAGGCAACAAAAGCAGATAAGACATCAAATGGCCTTCTCAATCATTTTAATTGTTAATGTTTTTGCTTAAAGTAGTTGTAAACCCTTAAACACCACTTTTACCTACAGGTAAGCCTATAATAAGGCTTACCTATAGGTACTGGAAATACCTCCTAAATGCGTGGGAGTAAAGTTACGCAACTCCGGCCAGTCACAGAGCTGGAGTCCACGGCCCCGGAAGGAAGAGAGTGAAGATGGATGTGGCTACCAGCGGGACCTCAGGGACATCACGGGCTTCGTTTGCAGGTAAGTGCAACATAACAGGCTAGCATGTGATGCATACTAGCCCATTATGCTTTTACTTTGCAGGGGAATGAAGAGGAAGTAAAAATCAGGGTTTACTTCCTCTTTAAGGATAAGATCTACTCAAAGCTTTTAAAAAAGGGAAAGCAATTTTGTATATATTTTTAAACAATTACAGTATTTTAGATCTATTTTACAAATAAACAATACATGATAAACGATTCCCAGAGCACTATGGGTTAGCTAAAGGCTAAAACATGGCAGATGTTGCTTTCTTGAAAGCTAGGTTTGTGTGATTGCAACCTTGGATTCAGCCATCTGATAAAAGGGTGAGCCATCCCTTTAACCAATTTGTCTTGAGCTATTGAATGCTGTACACAATAGGCTTCTTTGAGCAACTAGGGTTCCATCCGTGGGTTGCATAGAAGGCTGCAGAATATTAAATTATATTTAAAGAAATATGATAATTTTCACCTGCTTTTACGGGCACATTAATTTTATTGGCAGCTCAGTCTTAGTCTATAGGGTTCAATATTGAGTTGACCCACCCTTTGCAGCTATAACAGCTTCAACTCTTCTGGGAATGCTGTCCACAAGATTTAGGAGTATGTCTATGGGAATGTTTGACCATTCTTCCAAAAGCGCATTTGTGAGGTCAGGCACTGATGCTGGACGAGAAGGCCTGGCTCGCAGTCTCCGCTCAAATTCATCCCAAAGGTGTTATAATCAGGTTCAGGTCAGGATTCTGTGCAGGCCAGTCAAGTTCCTCCACCCCAAACTAGCTCATCCATGTCTTTATGGATCTTGCTTTGTACACTAGTCAAAATCATTTGGTGGAGGGGGGATTATGGTGTGGGATTGGCTCCTTAGTTCCAGTGAAGGGAACTCTGAAGGCGTCAGCATACCAAGACATTTTGGACAATTTCATGCTCCCAACTTCGTGGGAATAGTTTGGGGATGGCCCCTTGTTCCAACAGGACTGCGCACCAGTGCACAAAGCAAGGTCCATAAAGACATGGATGAGCGAATCTGTGCAGGCCAGTCAAGTTCCTCCACCTCAGAGTCCTGACCTCAACCCGATAGAACACCCTTAGAACTCTAGCTCTTCTAAGATGGAGCCTTAGGTGAAGTCCCTTGCTGGGAGCAGATGGCAGACTTTTCCTGATTCAGCAGCGTAGTAGTAAAGAAGCTTGAGCAAAGTCCCTTCACCATGAGTGGCAGGTAGACCGAGCTCTTCAGATCACTAGCCAGTGATTTCTTTAGCTTGGTCCTTTAACTGACTAGAGAACAGCAGAGGGTGGTTAACAGCACTAGTCCCCAGATCACACAGAGGTCTGTACTCACAGGCCTTTGTAAATCAACCAGCAGCCTCTCTCAGTGATGCCAGAAAGGTGCTCAGCAAACTTCCGTCTCAGTCAACTTAGAAGAACCAGGGCCACACTTCAGTTCCAGTTTGAGACCCTCAGGTGGCACACCTGAGGACTCTTGGCAGCAGATGCCAGGGAAGGCAGCAGGCTCTCCCCTAGCTGGTGTAATATATTATAGGAAGGACCCCGAGCCCATGTGTTCACAGAATATAAAATGACAGCACCCAGCATGCCCCTGTAATTGGCTAGAGCTGCAGTCATATTCATGCTGGAGGAGGCCAGGCAAACTTAACAGCACCAGAACATCATGAGCAGTCCTGACTAGTAAATTGCAATTGTTAGGCAGAATGCTAAAGACAAATGTGCCTCTAGCTCCCCTGTTAAGGGGAGGAGCAAATTACACTAACCAAACTATATACATCCTAGCACCTTATACTAGGCGGGTTCTACAACAGACTAACCCCAGCTACTCCATTACCAAAACCTTAAAGGTATTGAATAGTGCATTTGTACATAACCCCTCTATTATGGTCAGGAACAGGCATGAGCAAAATTGGCAAACTTTGTGAATTTCTCCTATAGGGGAAATACATTAGAGTCAAAAAAGAAATAAAGACATATCATGGTGGTTTAAAATATTTTAAGACTTAAGGGATTTAAATGGTTTTTGAGTGTTTGTTCTTTGCGTTCTTTCACTTTTCTGGGGTGCATTTTTTAAGACAATGGGAGTATTCAAGTCTGGATTGCATTTTAAAGAGACCATCAAGTTTGGAGGTATTTGTTTTTGGGAACATTTTATCGTTGTTTTTGAATATTAACCACTTCCCGCCTGGCCTATAGCAGAATGACGGCCGGGCAGTAGATCCGTTATCCTGACTAGATGTCATATGACGTCTTTCAGGATAACGAGTGGGGGCGCTCAGATTGGCGATCGGTGTTGTGGTGTGTCAATCTGACACACCGCAACTCTGATCTAAGTAAGGAGCCTCTGAAGGTAGCTCCTTACCACGTGATCAGCTGTGACCAATCACATCGTGAACCAGGAAGTACCAGTAAACGGCTTTCCTCGGTTCACTCTGACAAAGAGAGCCGATCGGCTGCTCTCCCTGTCAGAGGGGGGTTTGCACTGATAATCAGCACATTGATTATAAGCACAGCCCCCATCAGATGTGCCATACCAATGCCAATCACTGCCCATTAGCTGCCAATCAGTGCCCCATCAGTAATGCCTGTTGGTACCTCCTCATCAGTGCCGCCCATCAGTGCCACTTATCAGTGCCCATCAGTGCCACCTATCAGTGCCCAACAATTCTACATATTAGTGCCACCTCATCAGTGCCCATTAGTGCAGCCTTATTAGTGCCCATTAGTGCAGCCTTATCAGTGCCTGTCAGTGAAGGAGAAAACTAAAATGTTATAACAGAAACAAAAGAAAAACTATTTTTCCAAAAATTTCGAGTTACCAGTAAACGGCTTTCCTCGGTTCACGCTGACAAAGAGAGCAGATCAGCTGCTCTCTCTGTCAGAGGGGGGTTTGCACTGATAATCAGCACATTGATTATCAGCACAGCCCCCATCAGATGTGCCATACCAATGCCAATCACTGCCCATCAGCTGCCAGTCAGTGCCCCATCAGGAACGCCTGTCAGTGCCCAAAGTGCCAATCAGTGCCCCATCAGTAATGCCTGTTGGTACCTCCTCATCAGTGCTGCCCATCAGTGCAACCTATCAGTTCCCATCAATTCTACATATCAGTGCCACCTCATCAGTGCCCATCAATTCTACATATCAGTGCCGCCTCATCAGTGCCCATCAGTGCCGCCTCATCAGTGCCCATCAGTGCCGCCTCATCAGTGCCCATCAGTGCAGCCTCATCAGTGCCCATCAGTGAAGGAGAAAACTAAAATTTTATAACAGAAACAAAAGAAAAACTTTATTTTTCCAAAAATTTCTGTCTTTTTTAGTTTAGCAAAAAATAAAAGCCACAGTGGTGATCAAATACCACCAAAAGAAAGCTCTATTTGTGGGAAGAAAATTATAAAAATTGTTTGGGTACAGTGTAGTATGACCGTACAATTGTCATTCAACATGTGACAGCACTAAAAGCTGTAAAATGTCCTGGGCAGGAAGGTGTATATGTGCCCGGTATTGAAGTGGTTAAACAAAAAATTTAAAGTGAAAGACAAAAAAAAAAAAAAAAAAAAAAAAAAAACCAGTCTCTGATGCCGCATACACATGAGCGGACTTTGACCGGACTGGTCCGACGGACCGAGTCTGGCGGACAATCCGATCGTGTGTGGGCTTCATCGGACCTTCAGCGGACTTTTCCAGTCAAAAATCTGATGGACTTTAGATTTGAAACATGCTTCAAATCTTTCCGACAGACTCAAGTCTGGTCAGAAAATCCGCTCGTCTGTATGCTAGTCCGACGGACGAAAACCCACGCTAGGGCAGCTATTGGCTATCCAATCCATTGGACTTTGGTGTGATCGTGTGTAGGCAAGTCCGTTCGTTCAAAAGTCCGTCGAAAAGTCCATCGGAACAGTCCGTCGGACCAGTCCGGTCGAAAAGTGCGCCCGTGTGTACGTGGCATTACTCTTTTAAAATCAACTCAACATCCATAGTAGCAACACCATATTTATGTATCCATGTACACATTTACATTATGAGTATGACGGGTTTATATATGGCAAATTTATTTTTATATAAGCCCTCCTGAATTCCTAGAACCAATATTGTAACCCAACATGGAAAAATCCATCTTGCCCATATCACAAAAGCATATTCCTACATCTTTATTATAGGACTGAACAATAAAATTTACTGGTCTCATCAATCATGCAGTGTAAAGAGTGACCAGATACAGCAGTTGATAAAAGTAGTATTCATCAACACCAAAACACTGGACCTTTAAAGCTTCCATGTGCAAAATGCAGTCAACAAATGTCTATGGTTGTTTGCATTATAGTAACATATTGATATAACATATTACACATACTGGGAGGTTTTTAAAAGACTAGGGGATTGACAAAATAAAATAAATTACCTTCCTCACACCATGCTTCCACTCCCATTGCCAGGTTCCTGGCCTGGATTTCCCCTCTGTATACTGGAATGGTAGGATTCTGTCCCATAAAACAAGCTATAATGTCTGTACCACCTACAACAGAACAAAGTATTATTTATTTTAGAACACATGGGAAGTACATTTGATTTTTCACAATAAAATTTTCAGTGAATATCACAGACCACTGGTAGAAGCAGGGAGGAAGGATTCAAGGATCCCTCTACAAGTGCATTCTCCACTACTAGCCATGTTAAATCATAGAAGATGGGGCTATAGGAAGGGCTTAGCTAAACTTATTTGGGGCTGCCTGCTTGTAGAAGTTTGTAATCTGTTCTTGCAGCAGTTACATGTGTGCAGCATAGACATTATCGTCATGAATACATTAAAGTGTTACTAAACCCAGGACCCTGCATTCACTATATCTGGTCTCCCACAGTACACAGAACATGGAAATGCAATTTTTGTAAATACCTTTTCTCATCAGCAGTTAGAGCAGTCTTGTGACTTCTATCAGTGTCTGGTTAAAGTTCGTAGGAGGAGTTTTCATTCTCCTGTGATTGCCCTATGAGAATGAAGGAGCCCCGACTCTATCTGGACAGGGCTGATTGGCCATGTGCTGATCACATGCACTCTCCCAAAAAAAAAAAAAAACTCTAGCAATACACACCAAACTGAGTATGTGCAGCTTGTCCCCTATCCTCTGTTCTATCTGGAGATGGTTCGGGGACAGTGGAAGAAGGGGAGGGACAGAGAAGACAGGATCAAACATCCTTTTTACATAATGCAGAGTATTACCCCTTAGGTTCCACAGTGAATATAACAAGCATGCTTTACTGCATATACACACCGATTTTACTGTTGTGGGTTTATTAACACTTTAAATCAAACAGGAATAGTGGAACACGTCGCCTTTGTTGTTTTTACTACTTGGACGTATTGGATGGCAGACACCTAAAGCTACATGTAAACAAAGCAGTGTGTACACAGGCCTGGGTTAGCAGGAACAGAAAAGACAGAACTAAGCGGCTGTATTGATTGGCATCCCTGGATATATTATTAACTGCTAATGAGTTTTAAAAGTACAGTTACCTTTTGAACACATACAAGCTAATAAAGCAAAGAGCAGTGATTATGCTCGCACTGTTGTAAGCCTTAAAGTGTTACTAAACCAAGGGTCCTGCATTCACTATATCTGGTCTCCCACAGTACACAGAAATGCAATAGCTTTAGTAAATATAAACTGATAAATACCTTTTCTCATCAGCAGTATATAGCAGTCTTGTTACTTCTATCAGTGTCCAGTTAAAGCTTGTAGGAGGAGCTTTCATTCTACTCTGGCTGTCCTATCAGGGCTGCAGGACCCCTGACCCTTTGGCTGGTCAGTGCTGATTGGCCCTGTGCTGATCACATGCACCCTCCCAAGAAAAAAAAAAGGCTCAAAACACAATGCGGAGAAGTAACCCCCTAGGTTCTACAGTGAGTATAACAAGCATGCTTTACTGCATATACAGACTGATTTTACTGTTGTGGATTTAGTAACACTTTAACCGCCTCACGCAGATATACTGCGGCAGAAGGGCACGTACAGGCAAATTAACGTACCTGTAATGGGGCGTACACACGGTCAGACTTTTCGGCTACAAAAGACAATCCGATCGTGTGTGGGCTTCCCCGGACTTTCAGCAGACTTTTCTAGTCGCAAATCTGACGGACTTTAGATTTGGAACTTGCTTCAAATCTTTACGTCGTAACTCCGCCGGAGCCAGAAATCCGCTCGTCTGTATGCTAGTCCAACAGACAAAAACCCACGCTAGGGCAGCTATTGGCTACTGGCTATCAACTTCCTTATTTTAGTCCGGTGTACGTCATCACGTACGAATCCGTCTGACTTTTGTGTGATCGTAGGCAAGTCTGTTCGTTAGAAAGTCCGCCAAAAGTCTGTTGAAAGTTTGTCGGACGGGCTGTCAGACTTTTGTAGCCGAAAAGTCTGACCGCGTGTACGCCCCATATGTTGCCTTTTAAGAGGCGGCTCGCAGGCACACCTGCCGGGAGCTCCGTGACTGGGATCACGGGACCCGCGGACTCGATGTCCGCGGGCATACCCGCGATCATCCCTTGACGGTGAGGAAGAACGGGGAACAAGCATCTCCCCGTTCTGCCTAATGACACTGACACTGATCACGTTCCCTGTAATCGGGAGCGGTGATCAGTGTCGTGTCACACACAGCTCCTCCCCCCCACAGCTAGAATCACTCCCTAGGACACACTTAACCCCTACAGCGCCCCCTAGTGGTTAACCCCTACACTGCCAGTGACATTTTTACAGTAATCAATGCAATTTTATAGCACTGATTGCTGTATTAATGCCAATGGTCCCAAAAATGTGTCAAAATTGTCCGTGTCCGCCATAATGTCGCAGTCCCGATAAAAATCGCTGATCGCCGCCATTACTAGTAAAAAAAAAATAAATACTATCAATAAAAATGCCATAAAACTATCCCCTATTTTGTAGACGCTATAACTTTTGCGAAAACCAATCAATAAACGCTTATTGCGATTTTTTTTTAACAAAAATATGTAGAATGCATGTGGGCCTAAAATGTTTTTTTATATGTTTTTTGGGGATATTTATTATAGCAAAAAGTTAAAAAAAAATGAATTTTTTCAAAATTGTCACTATTTTTTTGTTTATAGCGAACAAAATAAAAACCGCAGAGGTGATCAAATACCACCAAAAGAAAGCTCTATTTGTGGGGAAAAAAAAGGCGTCAATTTTGTCTGGGAGCCACGTCGCACGACCGTGCAATTGTCAGTTAAACGACGCAGTGCCGACTCGCAAAAAGTGCAATCAGGAATCAAAAGCACAACAATCCTAACTGGTTTCATATCACTCAAGTTAGAGACACCCTTTAGATAACATACAAACACATCTGACTTAAACAAAATCTAACACTTACCAGAGATGGATCCAAGAAGAACATTTCTTTTTATTTGCTTATAAACATAATCATAACTTTGTGGCTTTAACGGTGATCCAGTTGATAGTATCGTGTGAAGTGTTTTGAGGCTGTTGGTTTCACCTGTAAAAAGAAAAAAAAAAAAAAAACTCTAGTAGCATGTTTTGGAGTATGGGAGGAAATGGGGGGTACCTGGAGGAAACCCATGAGATCACAAGGAGAATATGCAAACTTCATGCAAGAAAAAAAAAAAAAAAAAAGCTTGATCAGGGTTTTAATCATTTCCTACTCTATTGAACATTAAAAAAATAATTGCTTTAGATGCACTTTAAATATAAACTAAAAAAGGTTAGGGTTCATTTAAGTTTTGCTTTGCACTTCATGTTTTTTAAAATTGGTGTTTGACATCTATACAATTGCTATTTATATGGTTTAAAACCTTTAACAAATAAACATTTAACACAGGATATACTTATTACACTGGTGTTTTAGATCTTTGCGGGTTTTCTATTGAGAGAACACAACAAAAGTGTTTTTTTTTTAGACTTTTTCTTACCAATTGACACTCCATAATGGCCCCTGTGAACGGAGCAGACAATGATAGGGACAGGAATAAGTCACCCGTCATTCTGGCATTTATTCAGGTTTGAATTTATAGCGCTACTCCTGTAGGGCCGCTGGTATTAACTGGTTCTCCCAAAGCAATACAGAGGTGACTGGCCACCCAAGCAACAGTTCAATCACTCCGGCTCCAATAAAAAAATCTAGGGGTTGACTTTTTGTTATTTATTGCTGATAAAACTTTTAACAGGAGAGGGATTAGGGCATGGGATACTCCAAAACAGTTAGCAATTGGCTTTGAGGACAATCTTCTTTTTGAGTAACTGAATATTGGACAGTCTAACGCCTCACAGCTAGAAACCATAAAGGCAAGTGTCTTTGGCATCTCAAGAACACTGCACAATACAGGAGGGCATTAATCTCACAGTCCAGGACAGTGCTGAGGATGTGGAATGGCCAGTATCTGGGACCCTATGAGAGCAGTCTAAGCAATCTCTGGCACTTATATCCCAAAAGCACACAGTCACCAGGAATCAATTCAGAGTCATTACTCACAAATCCCCAGGACAGCTGCCACCTTCCAGCATCCTCCAGGCACAATCCAGTGAGTGAGACAGTCCTTCTATAGGACTTTGGTGAAGTCCTGTGGTCAGTTCTAGATCACTTCCAGGTCCCAGTTCAGCCACCGCTGAGACCCCGCAGAACAAGTCCACAGGCTGCCTTGGGAGCAATAGCCCCCTAAGGCTTGCAACTCTCCTTTCTGAAGAAAGACCATCTTTCCAGGGCTCCACACTATGAGCTTCCCAGCCACCACCTGGGCAAACCGCCCCTGGGATTGGGTAGGCCCTGATCATTAGTCAGACTGGTTATTTGAATCTTTAATCCCCAAGCTCTGGAAGTTTCTCCCAGAGGCAGGGGGAAGCAATCAAACTCTGAACAGATCAGACCAAACAATCACTACTCCGTTGATTGTAGAAGAAGACTAAAAATAAATTTACCTAGCATCTTGTCTGTGATAGGAGGGTGCTACACATTTTACTTTAGATTAAGCTCCTGAGATCTGTAAACTCAGTATATATTTAGTCTTGAACATACATAAAATACATTCAAACATTATATTGTTTTTTTTTAAATTTGTAAGCACAGTAATAAAATGCAACTTACGAGGTTTAAAATTCTTCTCTTCTAGAACAGTCAACCACTTGGCTCCAGTTCCCAAAATGGTTATCCTTCAAAAGAAGATCACTATTCAGCAAGATAAGGACAGCAGGTATATTTAGCCTACTAAGTGTATTGAGCAATTACTCTTCTTCTGCACATACACCAGCGGCTTATGTTGAAACGCCTGTTTCTGATTGTGACAGACCTAGCCGGAAAAGAGGCTTTTGGAGGGGACTGATGGCTAGCCTCCTGCAAACCGATTATGGGCCCTGGCATTTGGGGGGGCGGTGCTCTTTGTGAGCTGTATGTCTGGAGACCCTGGAGGTGGCGTTACTTTAGATTCAGGTCCATGTCCCCCAAGACACACAGACTCTGGGGACCCTGGATATGCCATTGTGATGGGAGTCACTCATAGGGGCACAAGGTGAATGAGAACCCCACTATGATCTGTGCTAGTCAGAGACTCAATGCTGTATATATGTGTATATAGAATGTGTACTGTTTGCTGTGCTACTTTGGGGTGGGGCTGTATTCCAATGTTCTATTGTGTTTGTCTGCCTTGGATCACAGGATGTGTATTGCTGTGAGGAAAGAGGGAGGGGGGATTCTTCCAGCAGCCCCCCTGTTAAGACTGTTTACTGATGAGAAGTTAAGCACACCTGACCTGTGTGTCCATTGTTATTGGACAGTTTAACCCGCCCTGTTTTCCAAGGGTGGGGGGGAAATGCTTTGGAGTGGGATCTGTATAACATGTGTTTTTTTGAATAAAGATTCATTCCTGCTTGGAACCTGAAGACAGAGCTGTGTCTCGTTTTTGGGGTGGATTATTTGTATGGGTTCCTTGTTTGGCTGATTGGAGTGTTCGGTAGCTGCCTTTGTGTTTGGGTTTGAAATGTCCTAAACGACTTTAACCCCTTTCATACTCGGGGTGTCATTACACTGGTGGCTAGCAGCGGGATCATTCCCACAGCCCAGAAGGACAGCTACAAGAGGACACAGGACAATGGAAGCACAGTATGGACGGCTAAAGCTCTCTTCCCTCAAGGACTTACTGGAGAACCGGGGCCGACCGGCCAACAACCGTAAGAAGAGGGACATTATCGCAGAACTAGTCGAAATGGATAGAGCTGAAAGACCCAACATAACCAAAAGGCCCAGCATTGCAGACTTCAGTCACCCCAGCGGAGATATGGATCTGGCATCAAAGTTCCCCGGGCTGCTGAGGATCGTCCTTTCAGCAATCCCCAGGACTGTGTCTGTGGATGAATACCTGGAGCTCAGGCAGAAGATCCGGGTAAGACACTGGATTAGAGCCCTCCAGTTTGCTGCAACACAACAGGGCAAGTGCTTTTCAACCCCAGAGCAGCAGGCCAGTGCACAACGGGAGTTACGGATGCAATTCCTGGGAGAGCGGCCCCAGGAGCAATGGGTGACTGAGTTGGACAGGCTGGTCCAGCAAGAAATAGAGCTGGACAATCGGTATCGGGCTCTGCAATGGCACGTGGAGGAGGAATATTTAGGGGAGACAACAGAATGCTCTCCGGAGGGATATGACTTTGGTGGCCCTGGATTGCTGTGGGAGAGCCTTTCAGATTGTTTTGTGTATGACGATGAAGGGGAACCTACTCTGGAGGACCTGCGAGAATACAGAGAGGCTATGTTCAGTCTTGCAAGGGTCTCAGAGCTTAAACCTGATCTAGACTATTTGCTAAGGAAGGAACAGCATCTGGAAAGGGCATACAGGAAACTGCTAGAATGCGTTCAGCAGCATGCCAGAGAATCGGCAGTGGAAACTCCGGAGATTGCCATCTCCAAATCTGAAGTGCTGACAACAGGGCAGAGTTCTGCTAACCTCTGCCCAGCACTGATAGCATCTTCTGGGTTCCACGGACATGAGATTGTGAACTTCTATCCCCAGACACCAGTTGCAGACACAGGGGATTTGATGGACTTTTCTGCTGGGGAGGAACAGCCAGGTGAGCCTCCGGTGGGGGAGCTGGTGTTAAGGCCGGGCTTCACTGTGCTCTGCCCAGCACCAACAGCAGTATTTGTGGAGTTACAAGGAACTTCCCCAGCTGAAGCGCTGGTCACCGGACAGAGGGTCCAAGACCTCTGCCCTACACCTGCGGCGGTTCCGGAGGCCCAGGGTGAGAAGGAGATGGTCCCTTCCCAGCAGCATAGGGCACCCCAGAAGGATGCCACCAATCCAGCAGAAGAGCTGGCAACAGAGCAGAGTGCTGCAAGCCTCTGCCCTCACCTAACAGAAGAGGGAGCTCTTGTGGTAGTGGAAGGGACTTCGGTCTTTACTGACACAACCCCAAAAATTGGTGCGGCACTAGGACAGGAGGATGTCAGCCATGCTTTGCAAGCACTGGGGGATTTTCACTTACCAAAAGTGGATGGGACTTCAGTGTCCACTTGTATACCCCAGGGGTGCTGGACGGTCGGCCCAGATCCCCAACAGCGTGACGGAGTGAGCCCGGTCACCCTGTCTTCTCTCCAGCAGGTGAAAAGACTCCAGGGAGAAGGGCCAGTCCAAGCCTCTCCCCAGCGGCGGGGATGTTCTCTGAGAGATGCAGAGGTTGGCTGGGTGAGTAATTCTCTGTTTGGAACAATTTATTTGGGGTACTTTGTGGATACCGGCATTGGGGGACTGGAACTACTGACTAACTTCGGAGTCAACCCGTCTGGGGTCTCCTCCTGTGTTAGTCTCCTGCCGAAAGGGGAGAAATGTGACAGACCTAGCCGGAAAAGAGGCTTTTGGAGGGGACTGACGGCTAGCCTCCTGCAAACCGATTATGGGCCCTGGCATTTGGGGGGGGCGGTGCTCTTTGTGAGCTGTATGTCTGGAGACCCTGGAGGTGGCTTTACTTTAGATTCAGGTCCATGTCCCCCAAGACACACAGACTCTGGGGACCCTGGATATGCCATTGTGATGGGAGTCACTAATAGGGGCACAAGGTGAATGAGAACCCCACTATGATCTGTGCTAGTCAGAGACTCAATGCTGTATATATGTGTATATAGAATGTGTACTGTTTGCTGTGCTACTTTGGGGTGGGGCTGTATTCCAATGTTCTATTGTGTTTGTCTGCCTTGGATCACAGGATGTGTATTGCTGTGAGGAAAGAGGGAGGGAGAATTCTTCCAGCAGCCCCCCTGTTAAGACTGTTTACTGATGAGAAGTTAAGCACACCTGACCTGTGTGTCCATTGTTATTGGACAGTTTAACCCGCCCTGTTTTCCAAGGGTGGGGGGGAAATGCTTTGGAGTGGGATCTGTATAACATGTGTTTTTTTGAATAAAGATTCATTCCTGCTTGGAACCTGAAGACAGAGCTGTGTCTCGTTTTTGGGGGTGGATTATTTGTATGGGTTCCTTGTTTGGCTGATTGGAGTGTTCGGTAGCTGCCTTTGTGTTTGGGTTTGAAATGTCCTAAACGACTTTAACCCCTTTCATACTCGGGGTGTCGTTACACTGATATTACATAATTTCTCTTACCAGCATTTCCTGTACTAAGAGTATTGACAAAACTATACCCATAGCAAGATATGTGGCAGCTAATGTATACAGAACAAAGCAGTACAAGGAAAGATATCCTGACCCTTAATCAGTCACTGGAGGGGTGCACATTCCCTTCTGACGATAATCTGAGTAAGCACCACCACAGCAGGACACAAAAGGACAGTATGACAATGCAAAGTATTGTGGGCCTATGGACTCTTGTGCAGCAGCACACCTGCTGTGGTGTCAAATATTAGTGCCATTATTAGAGTAAACCTATAGGAGATCCACCTCTGCACTGGCTGCGAACTTGTCACATGCTAAACTTGTATTTTTTGGTTTTGGATGGAGTGGGGAAAGGTTAGACCCACTGCAGGTTTTTTGCAGTCTGTGTCCTCGCTGGGGAAATTTACTCTATTTGTCCTAGCGACCACTGTCACCAAGACAAAAAGTGAGTGTAAAAACAAACATTTAGAGGGGTCACTTAAATAAGAGGTGTAATGGGACAGGAAATGAATAAAAATTTCCCAAGCTCACAGACCACTCAGTATAACCTAACACAGGTGTTAAGCCCTTTTTCTATTGTATCCAAAAATAAAAAAAAGTTTTGGCTGCACATGTATTCTTGTGACAGAACCCACTGTCACTGTGTTTTGGAGGGGGCTGTGGGCTGGCCTCCTACTCACAGACTATGGCCCAGCAGAGAACGAGAGACTTGGGGACAAAATGGCTTGGGATAATGCAATTATGTCTCTATATACATTGCTTCCTTCTCCCCATCCTCCCCTTCTTGTTATTGTGTTTAATTCTGTTAGGTCTTAGCACGTAGACAAAAGGTATGGAGACCCATCCCAGTGGAGGATGTGTAAGGAGGGGCTGCCTGCTTATCATAAGCCCCTTTATGTGCTTCAACAGTAGTTTCTGTTTGAATGTACAAGTGTTGAGTTCCCATTGGTTCTTCCTTGTCCCCTACCCACTCTATGACAAGGCTAAGGGGAGTGTACCTAACTGTGTTTAAAAGTGTATGTTTTTGTACTTGATAAACAGTTTATGCTCTGCATGTTTAACCCTCGACACCTGTGTGGTTTGCCTCGTGATTGGGGGGTTAAGGGCTGATTATGGTCTGCCGGCTGCGGATGCGTTTGGAGAACAGGAGATACAGGTCTGGCGCAGATGTCCAGCCAGGGTATCGGAGATCCGTCACTTTGGTGGCAGCAGTGGGATGTCTCCTGCAGTCCAGGACATCCAAACCACCACCAGGATTCAAGATCCGGGGAGCCGCCGCGGAGTGGTACGGGGACCGGCCAGCATGAGAGCAGAGTTCGGAAGGTGGCTGCAAGGCATGCGGAAGCAACATCATGATCCGCCGGCAACTCTGGCAAAAGACGCTAGGCAACGAGCGGCACCATCAGGAGCAGATCCTTCCCTCCTCCACAGAGATGTACTGGATGCAGTACCATGCGCAAAAGGTGTTCCTGTGGGAACGACCGCGAGCCGAGTGGAAGACTGAGCTTGGAAGATTGGTCCGGGAGGAGATAAGGCAGGACACCAGCTATAGAGCCCTCCGGTGGTTTGCAGCCCAACTGTGGCCAGGTACAGCAGACAGCAGCCCGACAGAAGGCGTTGGCTATGGTGGCGTGGGGCTGCTCAATCTAAAAAAAAAAAAAAAATGTATGTAGTCCCAGGCTTTGGGAGCAATGGCGAGTGGCAGCTGGAAGACATCCTTGACTTCCGAGATGAGGTTCTGGACCTCCCCGAAGAGGCGTGTGACGTGGAGGAACTGGAGTTCCTGGTCGAGCAGAAATAGCAGCTCGAGATTGCCTACAAGTGGCTGTTAGATGGTGATCAGCAGCACGGCATGGATCCCGCTGCCTGGGACTGTCCAGGAGAAGTAGCAGACAGTTGCAAAGATGCAGAGGAAATGGGGTCGGGGGTGCACCTACATTTTCATATCCTAACCGCAATGGAAGAAGCAACAATGATACAGAGGACACTGCGAGCGCCAGAATGCCGGAACGCACAGGAGGTTCCCCAGGCAGCGAGGGAAGCCGATAGCATAAAGGTCTCAGAAGGGGGAGTTAAGACGGGTGCTGGAAGGCTGGAAGATGGTGATCGGCAGCAAGTCCAGAATATCGCATCTGGTGCCCGAGCAGAAGAACTGGCTATGAATCAGAGCTGGCCTCTGCCCACCCTCAGAGTTG
This sequence comes from Aquarana catesbeiana, assembly GCF_042186555.1. Classification (NCBI taxonomy): domain Eukaryota; kingdom Metazoa; phylum Chordata; class Amphibia; order Anura; family Ranidae; genus Aquarana; species Aquarana catesbeiana. The sequence goes on along the minus strand of NC_133324.1, from coordinate 250,422,474 downwards.
GATCCGGAGGGTCCGAGAGATGATCTCTGTGAGCGGTTTCCCCAGCAGCAGATATCTCCACCGGGAGTGGAGAAAGCAATTCTCCCTCCACAGCAATCGGACCCTAACCCAGTGTTCATCCCCCCAGCAGAAGAGCTGGCTTCAGGGCAGAGTGCCACTGGCCTCCGCCCAGCCCTCAGTATGTTTTCGGAGGGTTTGGGAGACGGCCCCTGTCAGAAGTCGCCCCAGCGGCTGGTCACAGAACCGGGAGGGGAGAAAACCCTTCCCCCCTCTCCAGCGGCTGATCTCTACCTTTGTATCTGTCCCCCCAGCAGAAGCGCTGGCTACGGGGCAGAGCGCTGTTGGTCTCTGCCCAGCATCAGAAAAAGAGACGGAGAGTCTACACTGGGAGGAAAGTACCTTTTCCTCCCCAATGGCTTAGCACAATCACGTTCCCCAGCAGCTAAAGCGCTGGCATCGGGACAGGGGGTTATTCACCTCTCCTCAATACCTGCAACCCAGCCCCGGATCACAGCAGTGCGGACAGACAGTCTCCGTTTTTATTCATGGGAGACCGTATGTGCGGTTTTGCTCCCCAGCACCAAAGTCATGCTGTTCCTTTTGCTGTTTGCCTGGGGTGGGAGTTTGTGACGAACGCAGGTCCAGACCAGTTGAGGGTCAGGGACCTGGTTAGTCAGTTTTCAAGGGGAGAAATGTAACAGAACCCACTATCACTGTGTGTTTTGGAGGGGGCTGTGGACTGGCCTCCTACCCACAGACTTTGGCCCAGCAGAAAACGAGAGACTTGGGGACAAAATGGCGTTGGGATAATGTAACCATGTCTCTATATATGCTGCTTCCTTCTCCCCATATTCCCCCTGTTATTGTGTTTAATTCTGTTAGGTCATGGTACGTAGACAAAAGGTATGGAGACACATCCTAGCGGGGGGGGGGGGTGAGTAAGGAGGGTCTGCCCGCTTATCATAATCCCTTTGTGTGTTGCAACTGTAGTTTCGGTTTGAGTTCCCATTGGTTCTTCCTTGTCCCCTACCCCCTCTATTACAAGGCTAAGAGGAGTATTCCTAACTGTGGTTAAAAGTGTATGTTTTGTACTTAATAAACAGCTTATGCTCTGCATGTTTAACCCTCAACACCTGTGTGGTTTGCCTCGTGATTGGGGGGGTTAAGGGCTGATTATGGTCTGCTGACTGCAGGTGAGTTTGGAGAACAGGAGACACAGGTCTGGCGGAGGTGCCCAGGTGGAGTATCCGAGATCCGTCACAATTTTAAAGGTCATTCACACAGTAAGCAGTAAAAGGATAGTAGATGATAAGGATAATGGTCCTAGAGGTTGCATCTTCTGAAAAGCAGTAGCTTCTTCTCCTTTAAAGCATTCTATCACTCACAGTAAAAAGAAGGCTTTCACAGTGAACCTTCAGGAATTGTTTATGGGATATGAACATGAGTTTATTTGCTGCTCAGCCTGCAAACTTATTGCTCTACTTTCAGCCTATAATCATACATGCACAATTTCATACCAAAGTCTTAGCAATAACAACAATTTGAATGTGTCCTTTGAGAGTAAAACATTGATTAGAAAAAGTAAGATTTGGGCAGCTTTTTAAACCCAATAGTATCACTACGATTCCATTAACCTTTCCATGGAAAGAGCCATCTCAGTGGGATGTAACCTTTCATCAGGGTACTCAGCTAAATGTCACTGGGGAAATACTGCAGAGATGTCAAAGCAGAATAAAAAAAGCACAGTGACTCATTTACTACCACTGTACAATGCACTGGATAATCAGAACACAGAAGGCTCACCGAGCTCTCAGCAGAGTTCTGTCCTCCCATGAAGAGCTCATAAAACAAACTTTGAATCTTATTTGGGTACAATGATGCAGGCAAAAGACTGATACAGAAAGTAACTGTATTCAGCACAACAATGTACCCTTCACTACTTGCTGACAAGTTCATGACCACCCACATAGGCAATAACGACAGATTTGAATCGTTTCAATTAGGGCAGTTCATATTATGCGCAGTGACTGACGTTTTTACTGCACCTAAACAATCCCAGTCACCACAACAGCACATAGAAAACAACTGCGTTTAACGTGAACTGAATGCAACATACCTGTTGTGAATTCAGCCTTAAAGTGACACTAAAAGGTTCTTTTTTTTTTTTTTCTTTTAAATAACATATCATACTTGCCTCAACTGTGCAGCTCGCTTTGCCCAGAGTGGCCCTGATCCTCGTCTTCTGGGGTCCCTCTGCAGCTCTCTCGACTTCTCCCTGCATCAGATAACCCCCTGGGAGAAGCACTCACCCGTGGGGTTACCTTGCGGGCACGCGTCTGAGTCCAGCATTCGATGTCCATAGACGCCGAATGCTGGACTCGGCCCCGTCCCCCGGGGGCCGCGTCATTGGATTTGATTGACAGCAGCGGATGCCAATGGATGTACTGCTATCAATATATCCAATTACCAGCCCAGAACCCCCTATCAGAGAGAGGGCGCGTCCCCGTGGGACAAGTTTGAGGGGTCAGGTAAGTAAAATGGGGGGGCTGTGGACCGGTCACTGACAGGTGTTTTTTCACCTTAATGCATAGGATGCATTAAGGTGAAAAAACACAAACCTTTACAATCCCTTTAACGTTTTAAAAATCTAAATTGTTTAGCTCATCCCTTCCCTTAGAATATGTTGCAATGTCCACCAGAGTGTGATCTGTGTCCCCCCCAAGTAGTTGGCACATCTTCATATGTAAAACTGCACATTTATTGTATATTCTTTATAAACCTTCAACAATCCCGTAAAAAAGAATGCATTTTGGCCTGGTTTTATATATTCCTGAGGCGGTACCAACCAACATTTTTTTCTAACGATTTAAAAATACATTTCTCATATCTGTTCTCTCAAAAAAACTTAGCGAATATTTGAGCTTAAGTTTGTAAGCTCATAATGGTTTTTTATCTTAATGCATTACCTGCATTAAGGTAAAAAAGTACCCCGCTACCTAATCTATCTACCCCCATCCCCAAACACCCGAGTCACTGATCCAGCTGCTGCTTTCATAGGGCATACTAAGAGCAGCAGGACCGATAGCCTCCTGTTGTTGTCAAACTCCTGTGAAGAGGGACGGAAATTACCAGCCCTTTGATTATCTATGGACACGCACAGCCCGGATCAAGAGTACGCATGTAGGGGTGCCCCCTTAGCACCTGGCTTAATGAGTGGGCACTCTTAGGAAGGAGGAGCAGACAGCATTAATGGGGGACTGCCAAATAGGAGGTAAGCAACTGCTCTGTGCAATACCGTTGCACAGAGGAGAAAAGTACTGTAGAACATTTAATTAAGAAAAATTAAAACATCTTTTAGGCACCTTTCACACGGACTGCTCAGGAAAGGGGGATGGGAAGAGCGCCCCCCCCCCCCCCCCAACCATACCAGACCAAAAAAAAAAAAAAAAAAACACACACTACAAAGGTTAAGTAATTTATTAGGCAGCTCCGGGGGTCTTCTGCCAACTTCGGGGGTCTCTCAGGCCTCTTCTCCCTCTCTCCGGTGTCCTCTCCATGCTCTCTGGTTCTTCTCCGGTGCCTTCTTCCTTCTCCCGGTCTTCTGAGACGCCTTCTTCCCTCTTCTCTTCCAGTGATGTTGACACAACGCTCCCTTTCGCTGTAATGCCGTGAGTGAGGTCCGCAACCAATTATATAGGCATGGGGAGTGGCCACCCCGCCCCTTATATTGTCACAGTCCCATCATGCCCCGGGACTGTGATGACATAAGGCGCGGGGTCACCAGGCGACATCACCCGGTGGCCACGCCCCATGCCTATATAATTGCTTACGGACCTTGCTCACGGCATTACAGAGGGAGCATCGTGTCAACATCTCAGGAAGAGAAGAGGAAAGAAGACGTCTCAGGAAAGAAGACCGGGCTCCTCCGCTAGCAAAAGAGCAGCAAAAGAGAAGAAGATAGCGGAGGAGCCCGGCAGAAGGAAGAAGGCACCGGAGAAGAACTAGAGAGCGCTGAGACGACGCTGGAGAGAGGGAGAAGAGGCCTAAGAGATCCCCGAAGTCAGCAGAAGACTCCCGAAGTCGGAAGAAGACCCCCGGAGCTGCCTAATAAATTACGTTAAAAACCAGTGTAGTGTGTGTGTTTTTTTATTGACACTTTTTCCCCCAGGTGAATGGGTAGGGGTACGATGTACCCCATACTCATTCACATAGGGTGGGGGGCCGGAATCTGGGGGCCCCCTTATTAAAGGGGGCTCCCGGATTCCGATAAGCCCCCCGCCCTCAGACCCCGACAACCAACGGCCAGGGTTGTCAGGAAGAGGCCCTTGTTCTCATCAACATGGGGACGAGGTGCTTTGAAGTGGGGGGGCCCACAGGGCTCCCCCCTTGCCCCAAAGCACCAAACCCCCCCATGTTGAGGGCATGCTGCCTGGTACGGTTTAGGAGGGGGCGCTTGCTCGTCCCCACCCCCTTTTCTGACCGACCGGGCTGCGTGCTCGGATAAGGGTCTGGTATGGATTTTGGGGGGACCCCCACGCCGATTTTTCGGCGTAGGGGGTTCCCCTTGAAATCCATACCAGGCCGAAGGGCCTGGTATGCTCTTGGAGGGGAACCCATACCGTTTTTTTTTATTTAAAATTTGGCGTGGAGTTCCCCTTCAAGATTCATACCAAACAGTGCCGGGCATTGGCGGGGATCCAAGTCGGATCCCCGTGCTTGTTGCTCATTGGGAAAGGAAAAAACATTTTTCCTTTCCCGATGAGCAGCTCGGCGCTGTTATCCACAGCTGACACAGTGCACTGCGATTACCTAAATCGCTCCTGGACGCAGTCAATTCTATTTTTTCTATCCGCACCAAACCGCATGTAATCAAAACGCAGCTTAACGCAATGTGTGAATGGGGCCATAGAAAAGCATTGTGTGCTTTTACCTGCGGTAGAAAACTAGAAAATCCGCAGCTAAAAGCACCATTCTATCCGTCCGTGTGAAAAGGGCCTTATGCCGCGTACACACGGTCGGACTTTCCGGCATACTTGGTCCGGAGCCTGCCGAACAATCCGACCGTGTGTAGGCTCTGGCGGACTTTTTCCCAAAAGCCTGCCGGACCTAGATTTGAAACAAGTTTTAAATCTTTCCGTCGGCAGAAAGTCCGCTCGTCTGTGTGCTGGTCCGACGGAAAGCCCGCTCGTGTGTATGCTGGTCCAACGGACCAGATACGACGCGAGGGCAGGGTATTGCATTTCGCGCTCGCTGCAATAGGAAAAACTAATTTTCCTATTGCGGCGAGAGCGGGGCATACCAGGCCCTTAGGTCTGGTATGGATTATAAAGGGAAGCCCCTACGCCGAAAAAACAGCATGGGGTCCCCCCTAAAATCCATACCAGACCCCGATCCGAGCACGTAGCCCGGCTGGTCAGGAAAGGGGGTGGGGACGAGCGAGCGCCCCCCCCCCTCCTGAACCGTACCAGGCCGCATGCCCTCAACATGGGGGGGTGGGTGCTTATGTGGGTGGGTGACTTATATAGGCGGAGACCCCGCCCCCTTATGATGTCACAGTCCCTGGACATGCTGGGACTGTGACGTTTTAGGGGGCGTGGTCACCGTGTGATATTGACCACGCCCCCTAAAACGTCACAGTCCCAGCATGCCCAGGGACTGTGACATCATAAGGGGGCGGGGTCTCCGCCTATATAAGTCACAACGGAGCCCTCAGAGAGCAGTCCAGCCGGAGAGAGCGTCGTGTCAACATCTGGAGAAGAGAAGAGGGAAGAAGCCAAGAAGCCCAGAAGTCTGGACCTCCGCTGGCAAGAGAGCGGCCTGAAGACAGCGGAGGAGTCGGCCGAAGAACTGGAAAACCGGGATAAGAGGAACCGGAGGGACCCCCGAAGCCGGAAGAAGACCCCCGAAGCCGGAGGAAGTCCCCCCCCCGGAGCTGTTTAATAAATTATTTTAAAAACCTGTGTAGTGTGTTTTATTATTGACACTTTTTCCCTAGGTGAATGGGTAGGGGCACCATGTACCCCATACTCATTCACATAGGGTGGGGGGGCCGGGATCTGGGGGCCCCCTTATTATAGGGGGCTCCCGGATTCCGATAAGCCCCCCGCCCGCAGACCCCGACAACCAACGGCCAGGGTTGTCGGGAAGAGGCCCTTGTCCTCATCAACATGGGGACAAGGTGCTTTGGGGTGGGGGGGCCCCGCAGGGCGCCCCCTCCCTCAAAGCACCCCCCTTCCCCATGTTAAGGGCATGCGGCCTGGTACGGTTCAGGAGGGGGGGCGCTCGCTAGTCCCCACCCCCTTTCCTGACCGGCCGGGCTACGTGCTCGGATCGGGGTCTGGTATGGATTTTAGGGGGGATCCCACGCCGTTTTTTCGGCGTAGGGGCTTCCCTTTATAATCCATACCAGACCTAAGGGCCTGGTATGACCCGCGGCGGGGCTCGCAAGGTGTCAATCTCGCCAATAAAAGCAGCAAGATTGACTTCCTTTTCTAGTCCCGTCGCACCTGAGTCACGTTCAAAATGAACGGACTTGTCCATGTGTGGGCAAGTCCGTTCATTCTGAAAGTCCGCCGTAACTCCGGCGAAAGTCCGTCGGAAAGACGGGCGGACTGAGCCCGCCGGAAAGTCCGGTCGTGTGGGCAAGTCCGTTCGTTTTAAAGTCCGGCGCACCTGGCGGACAAAGTCCGTCAGAAAGTGTGTCGAACCAAGTATGCCAGAAAGTCCGATTGTGTGTACGCGGCATTAGAATCACTTTAATATACAATAACCGATATTGAACAACAAAATTCCCTTAAATTTAGGGAACAGTGTCACATTTTTTGGCCTACAGTCTTACATAGTAGCACATCTACTGTGGTGTCCCGCATAAGTGTAATTATCTGATTTTTTTTTTTACATCCAGCTCCTGTGTCAGGTTGCACATGCATAGGACAATCTGAAGAAATTCAAGAGGAAGATCTATATTATCCAGTGGCCAATATCACACTGATGGCTTTTTTTTCTAAATAACAAAGGCACGCCTCTTAAAAAACTATTTTAAGCTTTTAAGCAGTTCCCGACATGAACTTTGTTTGGAAGAACCTATACATACCTCATGAAGAAAAAATAGCTTTGATCCGATCTTATTTTTGTTATTTGGGCAAATATTGATGCTCGTATCATCTTGAAAGCAGATGACATGAATAGACATGCATTCCATACAGCACACAGCATGTGAAAATGAATGTGATTGTATACAGTACAGTCTGTTACCTCTGTGGCGATGTACTATACTTCTCTGCAATAATACACCGTCAGGGCAGAAGGAAAGCCCTTAGATATGCTGAGATGTCCAAACAAGTAAAACAGATACAATACAATTCGCTGAACGAGAAGTATCTATGTACAGTAACACAAAGCAGCCACTTTGTTGTCTGTCTACAATGAATGCAGAGTACACTATGGAATTCAGCTCATACCTGGCCTTTGCACTGCATAACCAAATAAAGCCCAGTATAATGTTAGATGCCTGTAACATAGTACGAATACTAAATGATAACATATTTGAATTAAAAAGCAGCTTACTTTTGGAGTGAAGTCTGATCAGAGTTAATGTCTCTAGTGCTGTGTAAAGGTTAATTAGATTGTAAGCACAAGAGATGAGCTGCCAGACTGTAGCTAGTTGAAAGCAAACTGGTCAGGTTTACAACCTTTTTAAAGCCAGTGTTGCACAAGTTGCCTGCAAGTACTTTTGTTCTCCAAAATCCTTTTCTGCATGCTCCTGATCTGGGGGTACACGCAGAATAGAGCCTGACTTGGTGTACCATCCCTTTTCAACAGATAATGGGATTTTGAGGATAGTTTTGAGTTATGAGATATGGCAGTTAAATACTATATGTGATCCTGATACTTATTTTTTTATTATTATTTTTTTTTATTTAAATTTTTTTTTTAAACAAGTTTTTGAAAAAAAAACACTTTCCTCACAAAGTCTGTACTGCTTAGACTGGATGAAAGAGTGAGCCTTTTGAAAGCTTGTGCAAAAAATTTCACATAGTACTTATATGTTTTGCACTATACTGGCCATCACCCCACACGTGTTGCATTTATAATACTGTTTTTCAAGACTTGAACTGCAGAGTTCCATTTTTAGGAGTTGCATTCCCACATCTGTTTACTGCAAGTTTACTGCTCCATGTAACAGGTCACCCTGCCAGACTCTGCTCTCTGCCTCACTCTTTGACATAGGTGGCTCCACAATTTCTGTCATGAGGCAACATGTGTCAGATGGAGGAGTCTTGTGTAGGGGTACCTTACATGGAGAAAAATAATTTCTGAATGAAGGAACTTGAAGCGTGGCTCGTCTACATGCAGGAATTCAGTTGTAGGGGTTGGACATGCCCTAATGTTTCCCAGCACACAGCTATGGGGAATCTCATAGAACCTAGAGCATTGTGCATTTCTATTGCAGCTTTACATTAACGTGTCATGCGCTGAAAAACCTGGCAATTTTTTTTTTAGTGAGGTCTTACCCCAGTCTGTCCACGAGATCCCAAAGTATGTTGGGATTAGGAACAAGAGGAGACCCATCATACAGCACCACTGAAGCTCCAGTAGCTATAGCTGTAACCAGCCAGTTCCACATCATCCATCCAGCCTGTAGAAAAACACATCCATATTACCAGTTCCCAAGCTAATTGTACCACAAAATATCAAACCAATTTAGAAGATCTGAACTCGACTTCTGCAAAACAGAAAATATAACAAGTATTAAATGTGCATCTCGACTATTTCAGGTGGCTACACTTTCAAAAGTGTCACGCTGCTATAGCTTAGATGACATGGCCTTGTATCACTTATAAGTTTACAAGAAAAGCACTAGGAATAGTCCCGCCTGCAAAACATACCTAAAAATAGGACAAGATAAACAAATACTGGGTTGTAATCCTCTAACACCAAAAGAGCCCAGCTCCACTGCTGGTAATCATTGCCCAACTCCAACCACAACTTTTGTTTGATAGTCTCTCACCCTTTCCCACTATTAGGTTTTTATTACTATACATGTGCCTTTTATGAAGGATTCTTTTTACTTCTTGTTGGAACAGGAAGTGACATAGGTCTCTCCATGTAGGACACAGACTAAACACATTTTTAGTAGACTGAAAAAGATTCAGCTCTTCTGACAATGTGCCTTCCTGTAACGAGTTGGAGTTGAGTAAAAGCCACAAGCAAACAAAAAAAAAAAAACCAAAAAAAAAAAACTTACCGTGGTGTAGTACATGATGAAATCACTGCTAGTAGTATTTCCATGAAGAATATGCTCTGACAAATGTTTAATTAGGGTACCCTAAAATATAAACCAAAAAAAAAAAAAAAAAAGACACATTAGAATGTACTGCACAATTGTGTGTCCTAAACTTGCAAAAAAAACTTGGTTACAAAATATTAACCAAAAACAACTTTTAACAATCTTTTTAAAAGATCAATACATTTGTTTCGTTTTCAGTGGTAAGGGGGGGGGGGGGGGGTCAAGAATAGCTGGCTTTTTTATCTTCCTAAATGGAATCATTCTTTTAGACTGCTTCTGTAGTGAACAGGTTAAAAAGACACTGCTCGTGTCTCACGGAAGTGCTGAGGACACAGCAGCTCTGTAGGTGAGATTTCACATTGCAGTCAGCAGGCAGACTTGTGCACCGTTCACACATCGTCTGCTCTGCTGACGTATTGTCAGAGGAGCAAATGGTTTGAGATAACTGTTTGTTTCTGCATTTTAAGATCTCCAGAGCAATGACAACAATATGCTTTACTGGATGTGACAGATACAATAACATCAAGTAGCAGAATTTATAGTATATACACTTAAGATATCCATTTGTCACAAGAGAATAAGCCTCTGCACTCTGCCATTAGAGTAAAAGGACATGGGATAAGACTATGAAAAGCTCTACGCTCTATAAAGGTCTGTATTGTAGTAACAAACACAGAACTTTGAATCTATAGAATCAAAGGATTGTCTATAGAATAAGGAATTAATAGGATCCGAGATGTCCAAAGGATGGAATACCTAACAGCCACTCTGAATGACTCTCTGGACAGGCATAATAGGTTTTGGTTATGGGAGTTGTGGCAAACCTTTGAATATTCACCTTGACCAATACCAGTCATTATTATACGTACCCTGCCCCCTTCTTCTCCGGTGGTGGTGGTGGTGGTTGTGGGTCTGCAGGCTCCACTCAGTCATGGAGTGCATCGGATAGCCTCTTTTTCACATTTTCCTTTTCTTCTAGGAATCCAACTTTATCCACTATAAGGGCCTATGATATTGTCAGGTATTGAATTTTTTGCCCGTATGCGTGCTATATATCTTCACTAGTTATTTCTCCTGTGCTATACTGCAATTGCCATGTGATGTTTTGATTGTTTGTTAGGGCTCTTGCTGTATTCTTTGCGAGCCGAGTTGGATCAACCACATAGGAACCCACTCAGTTTATCCTTGCCGGGGGAAGCTTTGTAAAAAGCAATCTGGACTTGATTGTGAGATATTGTGGATTTTTAGCCTGTCCTTCATACCTTTTTATTCCATAAAAAAAAAAAAAAAAAAAAAAAAAAGTCCCTTTTCCTCCAGTCTCTGCTATGGAGCGGCAGATGTCAGCGAACACATGTCCGTTGACAACCTCCGCCATCCGATCCTGTCTGCCAAAAAATAGAATTTTTATAACAGCTTACCTGTAAAATCCTTTTCTTGGAGTACATCACGGGGCACAGAGCCATAGCATTAACTATATGGGTATATAGGCACCTTCAGGTGATGGTCACTGGCACACCCAAGACAGGAAGTTCACTCCCTATATAACCCCTCCCCTTACCAGGAGTACCTCAGTTTTGTAGCAAAGCAATATACACAAATCCCAAAAGAGGGGAGGGAGCTCTGTGTCCCGTGATGTACTCCAAGAAAAGGATTTTACAGGTAAGCTGTTATAAAAATCCTATTTTCTTTAACGTACATCACGGGACACAGAGCCATGGTATTAACGATATGGGACGTCCCATAGCAATGCTATTTGAGGGGAGGGAGACACAACCCGCAGGGCGCCCACAGACTTGAGGACCTATACTGCTGCCTGCAGCACACTGTGCCCAAAGGCGATATCCTCATGCCTTTTTACATCCACCTGATAAAACCTGGTGAATAATTGTACTGAAGACCAAGTTTCAGCCTTACAGATCTGAGTCATGGAGGCCTGGTGATGCACTTCCCAAGAAGCACTAACCGCTCTGGTAAAGTGTGCCTTGACTTGAAAAGGCGGAATCTTACCTTTCAAACCATAGGCCGGAGTTATAACTTGCCAAATCCATTTAGAAATACTGGATTTCGACGCTGCCTGTCCTTTCCTAGGACCTTCTGGCAGCACAAATAAGACATCAGTCTTCCGGATCTGAGTAGTGGTCTTTAAATAGACCTTAACCGCTCTCACCACATCAAGACAATGTAGTGACTTCTCTTCCCTAGAACATGGTTTTGGAAAAAAGGATGGTAGGACAATATCTTGGTTCAGGTGAAAACTTGAGACCACTTTAGGCAGAAAACTTGGACAGGGACGCAACACGACCCTGTCCTCGTGAATAATCAAATATGGCTCTTTACAAGAAAGAGCAGCTAATTCCGAAACCCTCCTTGCTGAGGATATAGCAACCAAGAACACTAACTTCCTTGTCAGAAGGACTAAGGGAGTATTCTGTAATCGGTTCAAAGGGCTGTTTTTGCAACACTGACAAAACTAAGTTAAAGTCCCAGGGGTTCAAAGGTGATCTAACTGGAGGATTAAGCCGCATCACCCCTTGCATAAAAATCCGGACCAAAGAATGCAAAGCAAGCGTTCTTTGAAATAAGACCAATAAAACCAAGACTTGGCCCTTAATAGTACTCAAGGCCAGCTTCATCTCTATCCCTAATTGTAGAAAGGCAAGAATTCTACCTATCCTATACTTCCGAGGGTGCCAACCCTTGGAGTCACACCAGGAAACATAAGCCCTCCAGACTCTATAATATATGATTCTGGAAGCTGGCTTCCTTGCATCAATCAAGGTAGAGATAACTGACCCGGATAGCCCACGTTTCTTCTGAATATGGGTTTCAATAGCCAAGCCATTAAATTTAGAGTTTGTAAGGAAGGATGGAATATTAGCCCCTGTGAGATTAGGTCTGGACGCAGTGGAAGGAACCATGGATCCCCCAGCGCCATCTTTACGATTTCTGCATACCAGGACCTTCAGGCCATGCCTGGGGCTACAAGAATTACTGGCTTTTTTTCCAGCTTGATCCTGCAAAGAAGTCGTGGTAGCAACTGAATAGGAGGAAATGCATAAATCAGTAAGAACTGATCCCACTGGGTCACCAACACATCTGTTCTGCATGCGAGTGGATCCCTTGTCCTGGACAAAGTTAATCAACTTCATGTTGAACCTGGACGCCAGAAGTTCTATGTCCGGAGTCCCCCACCTTTGGCAAACAACCAAAAAAAAAATGTCGGGGTAAAGGGACCATTCCCCCGGGAACAACTGTTGGGGACTCAAGTAGTCCGCCTGCCAATTCTCTACTCCAGGAATGAAAACTGTCGATAGGCACAGAATATTCCTTTCTGCCCAAGTTAGAATATGGTTCACATTCCGCTGCACTGCGAGGCTCTTGGTGCCCCCTTGGTGATTGATATAAGCCCCAGCCGTGGCATTGTCGGCTTGGAACCTGACAGGACAACCCCGTAACCTGAAAGTCCAGGCCTTCAGAGTCAGACATGCCCGAATCTGTAGGATGTTGATGGGCAAGGTTCTTTCGGTTCTTGACCACTGTCCCTGGACAGTTGTCTTTTCTAGCACTGCTCCCCAACCTGAAAGGCTGGAATCTGTCCCTTTTCTTATCTGTCATTACCACTTTCCAGATAACTGGTCTGAAGGATCTTCCGTTCAGCAGATTTCGGGTTACCAACCACCAACTGAGGCTCTGGGACACCCTTAGGGACAGCCGCATTGGCAAATCTAGAGCTTGAACCATTTTGTTCCAAGCAGCCAGGATGTTGTTTTGTAACAGCCTTGAATGGAACTGGGCATAGGGAACCGCTTTGAATGAAGCCACCATCTTTCCTAACAACCTCATGCAAAGGCGAATGGAGGGATCTCTTTTAGACCTGACCATCTGCAGCAGCTCTCTGACGTTGATCTTTGCCTGAGGCAAAAACACTTTTTTCTGGGCTGTGTCTATGATCAGACCTAAAGTACTCCAGCCTTTTTAGTGGTTTCAAGGAAGACTTCTCTAGGTTGAGAATCCACCCTAGATTTTCCAGGTATTTGGTTGTAATGCGCATGCTTTGCTCCAAGCGGGCCACTGACCAGTTTATTAGCAGAAGATCGTCCAGGTACGCCAAGACTGTTATGCCCTGCGCCCTTAGCATGGCTAGAGGTGGAGCCAGAACCTTTGTGAATACCCGGGGTGCTGTAGCCAGCCCGAAGGGCAAGGCTACAAACTGAAAATGATTCTGTTCTACCTCGGACGGTCTACCTCAGAAACCTTTGGTGAGCGGCAAATATAGGAACATGCAGATATGCATCTCTGAGGTAGATGGATGCCAGAAGTTCCCCTCCTTGTAGGATAGAAAGCACCGACCTGATTGACTCCATGTAAAAAGAGCAGACCTTCAGGAACGCATTCCGATTTTTGAGATCTACAAATGGGTCTGACATCTCCATTCGGTTTTGGTACTGTGAAGAGGTTTGAATAGAACCCCAAACCTTGCTCTTCTATGGGGATTTGCATGATCACCCCTTAAGTGAGTAGTCGGTCCAATGCCCGAAACAGAGATTGCCTTTTCCCTGGATCTTTGGGAACGTTTGACCTCAGAAAATGAGGCGGTGGCAACTCTCGAAACTCCAGTTTGTAACCTAGAGCTATTGTGGAGACGACCCATCTGTCCTGGACTTCCTCCTGCCAGACTTCTGAGAAGTGCAGAAGTCTTCCCCTCACCCTGGCGAGCGGGGGCGTCCCTTCATAATTAGGCTTTAGAATTCTGCTTTGCAGGTTTCCGTCCCCAGGACTTCTTTTGGGCTTGGGCCTGACCCTGAGGCTTTCCTCTAGACTCTGACGGTGGAGGCCGTCACAACTGCCTAGAGGAAGATGCCCCTGGCCCTGGAGAAAGAGTCCGCTTAAATGAAGGGCATTTATTCCTTCTTTTGAATGGCAAAAGAGTACTTTTCCCACTTGAAATCCTTTGGATGTAATTCTCTAAATCATCCCCAAATAGCCGATCCCCATGAAAAGGAAAACCAGTCAGGAGCCTTTTGCATGGTGCTTCAGCTGACCAATTTTTTAACCACAGAATCCTTCACATGTGCACCAGCACAAGCGCGAGGCGAGACGCATGGTGAATAGAATCCTTGATGTCGTAAATGGCAAAACATAATGCTCTTAGCAGTTTGGCCAAGTCCCGGGCCTGTTGTACAAGAACCTCCTTAAGGACCCGTTTAAAGTGGTCCTTCGGGGACTGACAGATGCCTATTGCAGCGACTGCAGGCTGAGAAACTGCACCTACCAAAGAAAAGGAGGATTTTAACAGGAATTCCAATCTTGTATCTGTTGGATCCTTAAGCATTTGAGCATTGTCTACTGGACAAGTTAGACTTTTATTCACACTGGATATAGCAGTGTCAACTGCTGGCACATTCCATCTTTTGGTGAATTTCTCCTCCATGGGATAATGAATGAATGAATGAATGAATGAATTAGTGACTTTTATAGCGCTACCTATGCGAACTGAATCGCCTCAGGGCGCTTTTTAACCTACCAGCATGGTCGGGATTTGAACCAGCGACCCTATTGCTGCTAGGTGAGAGTGCTACCCACTACTCCACTGTGCTGCCCCATAAAGTACTGAAAACCTTTCAGGAGGGAGAAAATGCTTATCCGGATGATCCCATTCAGCATAAATAAGCTGTTCCAGTAATGCATGGACGGGAAACGCATGCAAAGTCTGTGGAGGTTTTAAGGAACCCAAAGAAGAAACAGAGCTTTCGGCTGACTCAGTTAGGGGCAGTTTGAAAGTGGAACGAACCATCTCTGTAATATTGTACCAGCAATTTCTGAGATTGCGAGGCTGAAAAGGGTTCTTCCCCTGTTGATTCCTCAGAAGAGGAGTCATTGGATTGCCTTTCCTCCTGATCCCCTGAGGGTAATACCTCATCCTCCACCCACTATTCCCTTGATAAAGGGTCTGAGGTGGGGGAGGGGGATCTACCACGCTTCCTCTCCCTTTGGATGGAGGATGCGATTAAAGCCGCTAGTCTCTCCTCTAGCCCCAGCAGGGCGGAGGAAAAGGCATCTTCAGTCACATAAACAGGGGCTGAGATGCCAGCAGCAGCTGCAACTCCCGCCAGTCCCACTGGCTCACCCTGGCTAGCCACTTCTGGTATTTCAAGAGAAGATGACAATGTGGAGGCATGACTAGAATCCTCAGTGCATTGGGTTGATGCTTTAGGTACCTTTTTTGAGGTGTTTGCACCGGCCTTTTTGGGAGGCATAGTCCTAAGCACAAAAGCAGAGGTACTGAATAAAACACACCAATCGCCGAACTATAGTCTAGCAAATGAAAATGGCCGCTAATAAAGTTCAGCCTAATGCTGAGTGAAATGTGTTCCCTTTGGGAATGCCTGTATCATCCCCCTAACGTGCTCCCAACGCTCCTGTGCCTTGCCTGCCGGCCCTCAGCTGCAAACTGACAGAATTCTGTTTTCTGAGCTCTGTGCTTGCCCCGTGTAATCCACGTGGACGCCGCGTCCCGTACATGGCGCCGCAGTAAGCCCCTCCATTATTTTTAAAATATCCCAGTTCCCGTGCGCGGCGCTGTTCAGATCTGCCTTGCAGATTCCATGAGAGGGAGGGGGGAGGACACAGAAGGGGGATACTCAGGAGGAAAAAAACATCTGGAAAGCTGCCGCACCCCCTGGAGGGGGGGTGGGGGGAGCACAAACAAGCTGTTGTAGCCTCCTATCCCTTCTTCCCTTTCCAGCTGCAGTAAGGTTTACCCACTTGCTAACTTACCCTGCAATCCAAGACTCCCCTCCTTGAAGTGCTCCTGATGGCTGGGACCCAATATACTGTCTAATGCTGACAGCTGAGAAGCAACGTAATAAGGTATATGCATTTACTCCCTCTAGTGGAGATTTTAGGCATTAAAACATTCCACTCACAGAAGAAAATCCTAGGTGGACTTTTTACAGTTCCTAGGCTTCTTCACTTACCTTATCCCCGCCGCAGGATTCATCTGTTATCAGACAGATCCGACCTTCACCCATCATGGCGGGTTATGTTTAACAAACCTTCAAGGACCGGGTCCCTTTTTATCGGGGTTCCACTCACTTGGACACATTTAGCACCCCGCCAGGAAAACTTTATGGTAATGTAAGCATGACCAAAGCACTGGGTCCCGGGGCCCAGCCCTCCAAAGAGAGGCGTTACAGGCAAAACCTCGTTCTTCTAATACAAGGCCCGGGTACCATCCACTTTGGACTCAGTGGCACTTTGGGTGGATCCGGTCTGTAGAGGTTGTTTAAATCCAGTAAGGATCCCTCTTCACTCGTGACCAACACCTTAGACACCTGAAGGTGCCTATATACCCATATAGTTAATATTATAGCTCTGTGTCCCGTGATGTACGATAAAGAAACAGACAGATGGTGGCCCCATTCCCCGTCCAGCGGATCGGATGGAAATAGACAGGCGGCCCATTTCCACCCGACTGCCCCATAGAGGAGAGCGGGACTGTGTCCGTGAGACCCCCCGCTGAGCAAGTGGATTCTGCTTTGAATGAATGTATGTTGTATATGCCCGTCCCAAAAAAACAATGCTCTGCGCTTAGTACAATATTCTAACGGTGTATGTGCGGCACATGAATAATTATATGACTAGTAGCAGCTGCTTAAATAGTAGAACATGTATATAGGCAATAATGAATCAATTAAATTAGATAAATATATAAATACACAATTATAAATATATAAAGTATCTCTTCAGTATTGCAGCAGCGCTGTGCACCCCAATTAAACAGGGTCTCTTTCTTAATCTATTTCAGAAAGTTCAAACCCAGATCTGATAGCCAGAGTCCCACCAATAAATAATCAAGATGTATTCTGTGAGGGTAGTAATCCTTTCACCAAGCGATACACCACGTGCTGGGGTCCACAATGAAAACTCACTCACCAGAAATCAGATCAATAAAAGCCTTGATTAATAGTAGTAAATCTGCATCAATATCCAAAGCGACCACCAGATGTCAGTATTATTCCCAGTAGTTCCAATAGGATATGTAGAAGAAACAAAAATGCTCACATAGCGTGATACTGCTAAACATCTTTATTTGAACCATCCAAACATCCCCTTAAAACAATGCGTACCAAAATTTAATAAACATTGAGCAAAGATAACAAAGTGCACTGTGCCTGATTGCGTCCTCCAGTCGTGAAAACCTGTCAGGAGCGCTCCCTGTGTGTAACCACAGTCACCCGCTTCCTGGTTCCTCGGTTGGTGGAGCGCATGCGTCACTTCCTGTGCGACACGTCCCTAACGTTTCGTCACTTCCTGGACTTCTTCTGAGGGCGTGACACACAAGAAAGGAGGCCGGTATTTATATAAGTGGCAGGCGGAACAGCCAATCAGCAGAAGCAGACGCCCGGATGACTCACACATCCCCGCCCCTAATGCTAAATACTGTCAGCAATGTGTGAAATAACATCATCCAGACATTCTGCTCCCACAGGTCGTATTAAGCATGACAATACCGGTTCTAGTGGAAGATGACCTAATGCATAAAAAACAAGTACCTTGAATACCTGCAATCATTCAGTGTATGTGGCGCGGACATTGATCCGCAGCGCTATCATTGAGCAAGCACACTTTCAGTATTCAATAAAACTGATTAAAATATTCACTCTCAAAATATAAAAGTTTTCAGTAAACAAGAATTGTCTAGCAATTTTACATCATACATTGCTTATCCTATGAAGATAAAAAAAAAAAAATCGCTATGCAGTTGCAGCAATACTGAAGAGATACTTTATACTTTATATATTTATATATTTATAATTGTGTATTTATATATTTATCTAATTTAATTGATTCATTATTGCCTATATACAAGTGGATTCTGCTTACCAGAGGTGAAAGGGGTCTTACTATTTTAAGGCACAACTACAATGGACAGATGATACAGCCATTGTTGGATCAACAAAGCTGGAAAAAGAGCCTGCCCAACCAACTGCATTACTGTAGGCCTCTGCTCGGAAGTGTTCGGATGACTCTGCTGTGGAAACAGGAATCCACCCCATTTACATAATCACATATCTAAAGTTTCGCAATCCTGATGGGCTATGACAATGCTATACGAGTCAGCATGACGACCTACATCCAGGTGCACAGCATCTAAGTCTAGATTTACACTTGTGTGTCGGCATTTTCTTTTCACTATATTTTTATTGGGTTTGTACATTACTAAAATAACATAGTACAAGGTTAGACACGATAAGAGGCCAGCTGTAGATGCAGAACATACATAAAATGAATAGGCATGCACTGTATCCCAGGCAACAGGTATGCAAACTATGAGGAGACAGTAAACACTTAACCTTGGCAAACCATACCCAAATGTATCTTAGTACTGAAAGGAATATGAAACAAGTGAGAGTTATAATTTTAAAGTATTTGTCAAAAGATAGGTAGGAGGAAGTGTTTAATCCAAGGGGCCCAGATCTTCTTGAAGATGACCATTCTAACATTCCTCCTGTCATTTTATCAAAAATCATGGTTTTAGTCCTGTTCTTTACCTCACCGGAAATTCAGGGCTAGAGATCTCCACACCTTGGCAATAACTTATTTAATGGCTGTAAAAGTAAATTTTAACTAATGGGAAGAGATGTTGACTGGTGCTTGGCTAAACTAGGATTTTTGCAGTGCTGTGTTATGCAGGTGGTCTAGAATGATGGCTATTTGCCTATAGACAGTAGGGAAATTTATTATTTGATCCCCTGCAGGTTTTGTAAGTTTGACCACTTACAAAGAAATTACAGGTCTATATCATTTAAAATACACCTATATAAAAATTAGAGACAGAATATCAACCAAAAATCCTGAAAAAACACATGATACAAATGTTATAAATTAAGTTGCAGTTCAGCGAGTAAAATAAGAATTTGATCCCCAAGAAAAACACGACTTAGTACTTGGTGGAAAAATCCTTGTTGGCAAGCACAGAGGCAAGAGGTTTCTTGTAGTTAGTGACCAGGTTTTCACACATCTCAGGAGGGATTTCGGTCCACCCTTTTTTATAGATCTTCTCATCCTTAAGATCTTCTAAATCCTTAAGGTTTCTTGGCAACTCAAAGTTTAAGCTCCCTCCATAAATGTTCTATAGGATTAAGGTCTGGGGACTGGCTAGGCCACTGCATGACCTTAATGTGCTTCTTCTTGAGCCACTCCTTTGTTGCCTTGGCTGTATGTTTTGGGTCATTGTCATGCTGGAAGACCCATCCATGACCCATCTTCAGTGTTCTGGCTGAGGGAAGAAGGTTCTCATCCAAGATTTTACAATACATGGCCCCATAATGCAGCAAAGTTGGCCTGTACCTTTAGCAGAGAAACAGCCCTAAAGCATAATAATTCCACCTCTGTGACTGACTGTAGGGATGGTGTTCTTAGGGTCATAGTCAGCATTTTTCTTCCTCCAAACATGGCAAGTCCCCCTAAAGAAGGCACATGTACAGTCATGCCAATGAACATCTAAAGCGTGTCAAATAAGACCAAAATTGAGCTATTTGGCATCAACTCAACTCGTGTTTGGAGGAAGAAAAATGCTAACTATGACTCTAAGAACACAATCCCTACAGTAAAGCACGGTGGCGGAGACATGATACTTTGGGGCCGTTTCTCTAGTAAAAGGTACAGGCCGACTTTGCCACATTGAGGCGCCAATAGATAGGGCCATGTATTGTAAAATCTTGGATGAGAACCATCTTCCCTTAGCCAGAACACTAAAGATGGGTTGTGGATTGGTCTTCCAGCATGACGATGACCCAAAACATACCGCCAAGTCAACAAAAGGAGTAGCTCAAGAAAAAAGCACATTAAAAAGGTCACGGAGTGGCCTAGTCAGTCTCCAGACCCTATTCCTTTATAAAATTTATGAAGGGAGCTGAAAACTTCGAGTTGCCAAGAGACAGTCAAGCTGTAGCTAGGTAGGTTTCAGAAAAATGTCTGTAATATGCATCAAATAGACCCCAAAGTACTGCAATTTGTCTGTGGACCATTGAAATTTGAATTTCTGTTAAATTGCAAAGAGTCTGTGGGGAGAGGGTATAAAAGGCTTTTCATTTAGTGTTATTTATAGCCGACACTGAAATTTTGGAGAAGGCATCAGAAGTGGCAAGCAGGTTGGGAAGGGAGATGCAAGGGTTAGACACAAAAAATAATGCAAACAAAGCTTGTACAATAGACCTGCTAATTAAAGACACTAATCTGCTAGGGTTTAGTCTTTTTGGGCCAAGGGCTTTCTAGCGAACACAAAAAAGCAGGGACAGGGGTCATCCTTGTCTAGTGCCACATAGAATATCCATGGGGCAGATTTGAAGCCCACATAGCACACAAAGTCCCATGGAAAAGAATAAAGGGAAGAGAGCCAATTCATTGGATTTATGACCTAATAGAAATACTGCCAGGAGAGGGAAT
This sequence comes from Aquarana catesbeiana, assembly GCF_042186555.1. Lineage (NCBI taxonomy): Eukaryota > Metazoa > Chordata > Amphibia > Anura > Ranidae > Aquarana > Aquarana catesbeiana. The sequence goes on along the minus strand of NC_133324.1, from coordinate 250,401,734 downwards.
CAATGGCCTTTTTAGATCAACAGATAGAAGCATAGAGGGTACAGTACGTTCTTGGATAGATTGGCGAGTAAGATCTCTATCATCACTGCCTGGCTGGTTGGGATCAATACCACTTAGTCCTTGCCAATGAGAGTCTATTACAGAATTTAGTCTGGTGGCTAAAATCCTAGCCAATATTTTTAGGGTCAATAAAAACAGCATTTTCATGCATTTTCTATGCACTCCCATTGAAGACTATAGTGCAAAAATGCATTCTGTTGCACCAGGAGAAGCTCTGTACCTTTTATCAAATTACAACAGAAAAACGTTGCATATATTTAAATCGGCCCTAAAGACAGTAATGTGATTCTTCTTATCATGCATTGCCATGCAACAACTGAAGTGTGACAAATCGCACAGGTTTGAACTGGCACTTCGCATTCCTTATGACAGTTTTGTGCCTTCATGGCAATTGCAAATGAACAGGGTATAAAAAAATTGGGTAGAATCTCAGCCCTTGAATACAATCTAGCCGAGGGAGTTTATCAGCTTGTTGTAATAATGTGATGCTAAATACATTACACCCAATATAAAAAGATGAAGATGCATAGTATAAATTCATGTGACTGCAAATCATGACAAGAATACCTAAATAAACATGTTGAAAGAGAATATATTATATATTAAATATATCTTTTTGACCCCAGATCTCATATTTAAGAGGACCTGTCATGCTTTTTTCTATTACAAGGGATGTTTACATTAAGTAAAATAAGGAAAAAAAAAAAAAAATTATATATATATATATATATATATATATATATATATATATATATATATATATATATATATATATATATATATATATATATATATATATATATATATATATATATATGTCGCTAGTTACACAATATAAATGCAAATGTATCTAGATTTGGAAAACATTACATTTCTGAATGTAACCGAAGTAGGAAAAGATTCTGATTTGTTTAATACAAAACTAAAAACTAAAAGCACACATATTCTTGTAGGTGATAATTCTGCAACTTGAAGGGTTTACTTTGAACTGCTTGTTCCCAGTTGTGGGCAATACTTACTCCAGCAGAATGCACCATACACTTAGGGGCTCCAGTAGTACCGGATGAGTACATGATATACAGGGGGTGATTGAAGGGTAGCTGCTCAAACTCCAGCTGTGGGGCCTGGTCTCCCACTTTTCCAGTTGCCAGGAAATCATCCAGGAATACACTAGAAAAAAGACACACAAGAACGTAAGCATAGTAAGCTTTTTCTCACTTTCTCACTTTCTCACTTTCAAGCCAAGCCTTAAAAAAGCCGTCCAAGCACAAAAAAAAATAAAAACAAATAAATAAATGAAATATTTGCAGTACAGGTTTTGTATTCCCATTGAAATGTATGTTCTACTTTATCAAACTGCCTGTGTACTCGATTGAATCTCTGCCCCATAATCCACACAGTATGTCGAGTAGTACAGGCAATATCCTACAGAATAGCCTGGCTCTCTCTAAATAGCACCATGGACAGTTCATGTTTTGTGCACTTATGCACAGTGGTAACTAAATCCTGCTGCTGTGACACAAACTGGTAACTTAAAGTGGAACTTCACCCAAAAGGGGAAGTACCACTCGTTTGCATCCTCCCTATCCTTTTCCAGGCAGTCTTTTGGGACACATCACAGGTCACAGAAGACTGCAAGACCATTCACAATGCGCAGCGCTGCTCGCACATGTGCAGTAGGAAACCTTACGGCTTCACTGCCGGTTTCCCTTACTTAAGACGCTAGCACCTGCACCCGAAACTGATTGAAGAATCGGCTCATTTGAGGACATCTCTGGCTCCCTGGACAGGCAAGAGTATTATTAAAAATCATTTTGTAGCTGCTGACTTTACATTTTTTGGTGGGAGCCTCCTCTTTAAGCTGGCCATACACTAGTAGATTTTTGAATGTAGATTTGTACAATTATCCGTACAAAAATCATTGAAATCATTGATGACTTGACAAATGTCATTCAAAAGTGCTCCAAAATTTCCTCTTTTAGATTTATCATAAGGCAGTATTAAATGAAAAAGTCCTCTATACAGCAATATTTCAAGCCATCACAAGCTCTTTTAAACATGGAGTATAACCACCTCAAAATATGACATATTATACTCCCTTACAATAAGGCTCCACGCACACTGGAGCTCATAAACGGCCATTTTTTGAAGTTTGGGCTTTTTTTTTTTTACAGCTCATAAACTCCACTGTATGTTTTCCTATGTGTCCATCCACACATGGACGTTTTTGAACTTTTATCAGCAGTGGAGTTTATGGGCTGTTTTCTGAACACCATAAAATCTCGTTCAGGAGTAGTTTTTCTGACCACAAAAACCGCCAAAACGATCATAAACGCTGATAAACGTCAATAAATGCTCAAAGGCATGGCTCACCAGTGTTTAATGTTTTTGATCCATTGGAAAAAAAAAAAAAAGGTAAAACATTAACGCAGAAAAATGCTAAAAAGCGCTAATAAACGCTATTGCAAAAATGTTAAAAAACGTTGAGAGACTCAGTGCAAAGACACCGGCGCTTTTATAATGTTATTTTAACGTCCAGTGTGCATGGAGCCTTAGTCTAAAAAAAACCCAAAAAATGTTCTCTATTTTTTTGAGAGAGACTTCTATGTAGATCACTTTATGGCGCAAAAAGATTGTGTAAGCGTAAGGACAGGTGGTCTTTGAACATGGCAGCTGAAGACTGGGACTAGCAGTGCTCTGTTCCTTTTCAGGCTGTTGAAAATACTATCCACAACCTTTAATGAGCAGGGGACAGGTTCTTACATTGGCAAAGCAGAAAGGGTTTCAAGTGATCTATTCCTAGTTACTACTGTGAAAGCAGAGGGCTAAACTGTATTTTCTCTGTATGTGTAAATTACTGAAGGTGAACTGTCAGAAATACATTACAGTTTCAGAGAGAAGATTTTGCAAATACAAACAAGGCTCATATAGAACCATTTTAAACAACAGGTAAGAAGATTTCGGAGTAGAGGTGTCACGTACATCAGCTCTTTATCAATTTTAGCAGATAACAGGGCAGAGTAGAAGGTTCATGTAAAATAGGGTAGAAAGCATTCCAATAAATAAATCAGAAGTTAACATTTTGTAACGGCTGCACAAAAAATTTAAATCAATGCAAAAAGGCAAAAATATTAGAGGATATTTTCTCAGGGAGATTAGAAAAGCAGGACTCTATTCTAACTCATTGGTAATTAGGATGTTGGCTTAAATGAGAACCCCCGATATGGCTAAATATCTACCTCTTACCCAGGGGCGGACTGACCATTCGGTCATTCGGACGCTGACCGAGGGCCCGTGGCCAGTAGGGGGCCTGTGAGTCTCTTATCGGGTGCTGTGGTTGTGTGTAAATAGAAGAGAGAGAATCGCTCTCTATTCTCTCATTGGCTGCAGAGAAGCTGAATTTGTGGCGCCAAATCTGAGTCCTGAGCAGGAGAGGAGCTAGCTGGAGAAAGGATGGGAAATGTCAGCGCTGACAATTAGCGAACATTGGACACTGAACTGAGCTGAGTGAGCGAGGGAGGGAGGGGGAGAATGTCGACTCAGGAGCCTGGACATTGTCACTGCTCATATAAGACACTCCTCGGGTCAATGGACAAGTGAGGAGCGGGTAACGAGCATGCTTGTGTGTGTCAGGCAGCACCCGAGCCTCCCTCTCCCCTCCCCTCCTGGGGGAGAACAGGGCAAGCAGGACAACACAGTAGCGATCGATCATTGCTACCCATAAAGTAGTCACCGGAGCTCCCCCAAGGCAAGATAACAGGATGGATGGCAGACTGCATTCTTCTCCTGTGAGTCACGATTGTTCTGCCTTCCACACTGTATAATTCTGTGCTTTAAACTTGTCCTGTACCTCAGCAGCACAGGTCTGGTGAAAGTAAAATTCTTCAATATGTTAAGAATATAGTGGGACTACATAGACAGGTACTACATACATAGATGCATTTTCACAAAATAATTCTTTTTAATATATGTGTATGTAGAATATCTCTGTAGCACCTGAAAAGTCCCAGTATATTTCTAACATATTCATGAATTTGAGCAATAACAGCAAAGGACGTGGTGCCACAATACAGCCCATCTCCAGGAAACTAAGATAAAGTCCATTCTTGCAGTGTGTGGGAGGGGGAAGTAAGGGGAAGCCTCTTTCACCTACCTGTTTTCATGCTCCAGCCAGCTGCACTGCTCTCTTCCTCCACTAAAACCCCCACCTCATCACATACCATAAAGTAACATTAACCCTGTATGGTATGATGAGGGGGGCTGGAGTGTCATCTGCACATGCACCGCCGCCGCTGCGCGGGCAAGCCCGTACACGTTCTGTCATTTTCGAACATGCAGGCGCAGAGACATAATGGCACCAGGCGGCACTATTTTTAAATGTAAGGCAGCAGTGGCACTTTGTGAGGTCTCAGCAGTGACGTACACCTCTCATCACAGCCTGGTAAGACCCCTCCGCAGCCTCTGACCCCTGTAACATGACCGCAGCCTCTGACCCCTGTACCATGACCGCAGCCTCTGACCCCTGTACCATGTCCACAACCTCTGACCCCTGTACCGTGCCCACAACCTCTGACCCCTGTACCATGCCCACAACCTCTGACCCCTGTACCATGACCGCAGCCTCTGACCCCTGTACCATGACCGCAGCCTCTGACCCCTGTACCATGACCGCAGCCTCTGACCCCTGTACCATGACCGCAGCCTCTGACCCCTGTACCATGTCCACAACCTCTGACCCCTGTACCATGTCCACAACCTCTGACCCCTGTACCATGACCGCAGCCTCTGACCCCTGTACCATGACCGCAGCCTCTGACCCCTGTACCATGACCGCAGCCTCTGACCCCTGTACCATGTCCACAACCTCTGACCCCTGTACCATGTCCACAACCTCTGACCCCTGTACCATGTCCACAACCTCTGACCCCTGTACCATGTCCACAACCTCTGACCCCTGTACCATGACCGCAGCCTCTGACCCCTGTACCATGTCCACAACCTCTGACCCCTGTACCATGACCGCAGCCTCTGACCCCTGTACCATGACCGCAGCCTCTGACCCCTGTACCATGACCGCAGCCTCTGACCCCTGTACCATGACCGCAGCCTCTGACCCCTGTACCATGACCGCAGCCTCTGACCCCTGTACCATGACCGCAGCCTCTGACCCCTGTACCATGACCGCAGCCTCTGACCCCTGTACCATGACCGCAGCCTCTGCAGAGTGTGTGTGTGTGTGTGTGTGAATATGTACATACATACATACATAATATATATATATATATATATATATATATATATATATATATATATATATATATATATATATATATATATATATATATATATATATATATATATATATATATATAGTATACATGCATATGACTTTCTTTACTTCGCTGCTATGGGCTCTAGCCCCAGGATCTCGGTCTTCCCTACTAACAGAATGGCAATTTGACTTGTTTACGTCAGCAGACCACTGTTCTGCTCATGTTGGAAACGATCATCGGGGCCCAGCGGACATCGGGTCTGCCAGACCCGCTGATTAACTCTCAGTGTGTCCAATCACAGTGGCAGCGGGTCAAACAGCACGCAGACCCACAAGTGCAGAATCAAGCACCTGATTCTGCTCACAGGAGACGCAGCCCCGCAGTAAATATACGTGGTTAATGTGAGTTTATTTTTCTTTATTTTCTTAACTCTTTAAACATTTATTTTGAACATACAGTAGAGAAATTCTGTGACCAATGCATGTAATGTAGCAGTGCAATATATACGTGGGGCTTTTTGAGGGTGAGGCTTGTGTGTGGGTGGGGACAAAGGGGGCCCCATGATCCTCTATTGCCCGGGGGCCCCATGAGTTGTCAGTCCGCCCCTGCTCTTACCCTTCCAATGGGAGCTGTAATACATAGAACTTTATTTTTATTGAAAAAAAATGCGAGTGGATAACATACAGAACGTACAGAGATGAAGTTCAAAAAAGTGTACATTAAGAAGTTGCACAATCATAATGTGATTACAAGAACAAAATGCAACAGAAGAGGACGTGACTAAATTAGAATATGTGAGTTCCCTCCGATTATGAAATAGAAAGAGCAACATGCGGTACTGATACAGTAAGTATAAGTCAAGTATTACATACATTCGACACTGTCTGTGGTTTATAGATCGGTCCAAAACAGAAATAAGGTTGGCTGACCTGAACTTCAGTGACTCACTAATGAAAAATGGCCAACATAAGATAACATTTATAGAACTCAACTGATTAACAGCCTGTGTGAGGGCGAAACTTGACCTCTAAGATGTACCCTTAAGAGGGCCGAGACGGAAATGTACTCAATAGTTTACCAAAAAAAAAAAAAAAAAAAAAAAGGAGCGATGGGGGAGGGAAGGAGAGGTAGGAAAGCCACATTCTCTGGGGGACACCCCCCCCCCCCCCGGACTGTGTGAGCAGCTGGTCGCTGCAAGTTACAGATCCACAAAACACATAGGCGTTTGCATAGTTGGGAACTGGTCCGATGAAGGTTGCCAAATCAGAAAAAATGTAGTGGGTCAGTGAGAATCGCCACAAGTTTTTCGTTCACCAGCGTACCATGTACTCGTCACTTCACTTTGTGGAAGGAGAGCACTGGCGTCTTCCACGCCTTTGTGATTATCGGTTATGTGGCCATAAAAATATGGATCGCCAAGATTCATTCTCTTTTTGTTAGGCCCTCTATTGGCTTATGCAACAGAGCTTCTCAAGGGTCTTCGCCCAATATTGAATGTAAGAGTTGATGTTATAAAATCATATCCATAGGCGTTTAACTTTGGGACATGTCCATCATATGTGTTTCATATTGCCCTGGTCTGAGCACCCCCGAAAAAGAGTAAAATAGGTAGGGAGATACTTTACGATTCTTGCCGGGGTATAGTACCATTTTGACATTATTTTAAACGAGTTCTCCAAAGCCACCACATTACAAGAAGAGTGGAATAGAGACTTCCACATTTTGTTCCAGTCTTCAGGGGATTGCATCACACCAAATTCTGATTCCCAGCGCTCGCAATAAGAAGGGTCCTGGGTATGTGAAAAACCCAAAAGTGGGGAATATAGCAAAGATACTAGGCCTTGAGTTGTTGGGTGAGTGTGGCATCTAGTCCCGAAAGCCATTGTAGGCAATGACTAATCATGGTTCCTAGTAAGGATTCCAATAGGTGACGTATTTGGAGAATGAAAATGTTCAGAATTTGGCATTTAATATGCATGTTGTATACATCTTTCAATTGTTGGAAGAATGTATGCGCCGTGTAGTCAATACATGTCACTTTCAACCAACCGCAATGTTCTCTGCTAATGCGAGATTTCACGTGACCCAAAAGATCTGTTCTCCACCAGTTGTTCCTTCACCCTCTGACAATGGTTAGCACAATGGACACTGGCAAGTGGCATGACTGCAATACTGAATGTATCCCTATTGCCAACCCTCCACAATACAGATAGGAGCTGGAGCTTTGCAGTAATGTGACTGAAAAAAAAAAAATAAATAATATTTCACACTGCAATTTATTATACAAAACCTGCAAAGTCATGGGAAGGAAAAAAATTGGAAGAAAGACTGAAATGTCTGTTAGCCTTTCCTGCTACATTAGGGAACAGGCCATAGGAATAAGAAATCTTTACTGAATAAGGCCCTGTGTCTATGTCCAGCTTTTTCACCTCCATCCTTATGCAAATCTCTACCAATTTTGTACCAATTTTACCCTCCCATGGGACTTTATATGACAAAACAATATATAAAAAGTACAATGTATTTTATTATATGCAATATTAAAATACATTTACATAAAAATCACTCTTGACAGGGTACTACATCTTTTAAAAAAGCGTAAAACACATATGTAACTGGTGGGAATTAAACCGCAATACACCCCATGCAAGAATTTCTTCCCAGGATGTTCCCCAGCCATTAAATGCTAACAGATTTAAAATTTATTCATTTTACAAATCTTCTTCAGGGAAGGGTTTGCCAATATGTTGGCTATGTTACTATAGAAAAACTCAGCCGAAGGATAACAGCAAATGGCTCATCTGTGGTCACAAATCCTCAAAAGTCATCAGGGATGGTATATGGACACACAAAGGACTGTGGATATGCCCAAAGTCAGCTCAAGAGAAAGCAACTCATGTAGCATAAAGAGCCCTTACAGCCTGGAGCCACTGACAATTATGTCCTTCACCGCTGTTTAGCGGAAGCCAGAAGGGGTGTGTGCACAAACACACACACAGGACTGCGAATATGAGGTCAGCTCAAGGAGACGGCAACTCATGTAGCATAGAGCGTCCTCACAGTTTGGAGCACTGTGGTACAATTACCTACTTTTTGTTGCTTCTCTCCCCCCTTTCTGTGCTCTGCTGTACAAGGTCTGCAAGAGGTTGATACCGGGTAAAATTTGGGTACTTACACTTCTTGCATTTAAAAAGTACAGTACGTTTTATTAATACATACAAAGCTGGATTAATATGCGTCTTTTAGATCTACCTGGAGTTCAGCTACAAGTTTTAAACCCAACTCTAGAGCAGAAGCATAGGTTTAATGACCAGGCACCCACACCTACTGTAATAGCACCCAGACCTGGCAATTTGCACTGCACTGTGGTCAAGCAGGCGAGAGAGAGTTGTGTGCCTCCATACCTGATATTTCTTGTTTCTCTTATATGAACTAGGGATATGATGCCTTGATTACCCCTCGGCCTGACCTGATGGCTCCAGTGGGTATACAGGGAGAAGCCAAGCATAAGGAAAGATACTGCAAGTAAGTTCTTCCTGTCATAAAGCAAGCCTGTTAGTTACTTGATACTTAATGGACAAAGTACAGGGTTGCTTTAAATTTTGCACTCATTTTAGGCATACAAAGCACTTACTGGTTTGTTTGCCAAGAGTGACACAACCATTCTCCTCTGCATTACTCCCCACAAAATTTAGACCAATGGACTTAAAAGAGCTGCTGACAACGTAAGAAAAGAAGAGGAAAGAGAAAAATAATCAAGGGAAAAAAACACATTTTATAAATATCAGGTTATGCAAACCTAACAATTTGGAAACTACAATTTACCAAGGCAAGCTGCTGCCAACGAGAGGATTTTGTAGCTGCTGCAGGCTATGACCAGGATGGAAAAGAGCATTATCTGACAAAACGGACATTCCAACCAAGGTAGCAGATGCTGGCAAACTGGTCTCCACACATCAAATTACTAAGTTTTGTATTCTGACTGGAGTGTTTTTAGTTTATGTTATCTGCAAGGAAATCATGTCATTAATTTTACGCCGAGCTGAGCTGTGGGCTTTTCAATAGCCGGTGAACCATTATGCACTTGGCAGGCAGTTATCTGTAACAAAATGCAATGGGCTCGGAGGAGGGCCCACTAAAACATACATGTCTGGCTGACTGTAGTGGAAAATGATAATATTTTGTCTAGTCTGCTAGGACCTGTATTATAAATGGGAAGCTGCCAGAGCGCGCCATGAAAAATTACACTTGGAGGGAAAATAATCAAACAAAAAATAAATAAAATAACAGAGAAGAAAGGGAGGGTGAATGCTATAATATGAATTTCAATTTTCACTCATTATGAGAAGATAAATCTTCTCTTCCAGACGTTCAAGTGAATGCATGCCCCAGAAATTTGCATGAAAAAAAAATGTCAATGCATTACCATAACTTAGCAGCTGCTGAAAAATCTGTTAACTTCTCCCTGACCATGTGTGGCATGCACACTGTAGGGATCAATTATGAAAACACAAAGGATGGTTTATATGGTGATGCAAAATAATTGCTGCCATCAGCCTTAGCAACCAGTATCGACAGCACAATGGCTAGATGCTTGTGTCACTTTCCTTCCACACTTCCAAATGCATCCTGGTAGGGGATTTGACAACTGTCTAATTTTGCCCCATTACATGTCTATGAGGTAGGGTCCTTAGATTGTAAGCTCTTTGAGCAGGGACTGATATGGATGAATGATATGTAATGCAATGCTTAAATTGTGGGCTCTATACTAAAAGCTATGGTAAACATTCCAGATAGATAAAGCCCCACTCCGGGCAACTAAGAAACTATCCCTTGCAGCGGGGATGTGCATGCACTGCCAATGGTTAATTGCTTGTTTTGGTCTAGGAGACGCTCCCCACAATCCAGTGGTCTAGGTTCCTGACGTCATTAAGACCAAAGCGGAGTCCACAACCCTGCATTGGACATGACAACGCTGGGCATTCCTCCACCGGATCATGGGGGAGCCCCACCTGCCAGGGGAACAGAGGATCAGGCAAGTACAATGGATTCTCCTCCCCCCTGAACAAAATGAGCTATTAAACCTGCAGTGTAAATGCAGCCTCTCTGCAAAGGATCATTTTTTAGTTGGGCTTCAAGTCAGCACTGTGAACAATGACAGCTGATAGGTTGCTAGGAGTTACTATACTGCACACAAAATAAGTACAATGCTTGGAGACAGGATGATCTCGCTTATGGGTCCCACTTGCACTACACAAGGTTGGAAAAAAATAGATGCACTACCAGAGAACTATACAGCCCTTTTCCCCCACCTTTGGGGAGGCTGAGACTTCAGCATCCACACAGGCGCAAAGCCTGGCCAGAAAACCCAACTCCTAGCTAAAGTTCTACCTCACCCCCAAATGCAAGCACAAAAAAAAAAAAAAAGGATTATACTCACCTAGGTGGATGCAGCATCGATTTGATGTTCCATCTGCCCCCCAACCCCCCCCGGCTCTGCGGTGAGAACTAACAGATCAAACACCGCTGATCACTCAGTTCTCCCACTCCACTCTGAGCAGAGAGCCATGACTGTCAGTTACCAGCTCTCTGCTCTGCCCCTCCAGTGCTCACTGGAAAGCCGGGCTGTGGAGGGGGTGGGAGGGGCTGGCTCAGGCTCTCAGCGGATCTGTAAAGTCGGGATCCTTCCAGAGCCTGGACCAGCTGAGTGATGTCAGCCATAAGCAGACTTTGTCTAGCTGTCAGCTGAAAAAGGGTCACAGGAGTGCAGAACGAACTGCACTCCTGTGACATACAGGAGAAGTACAGCCAAAATAGCTTTGGCCATACTTCTCCTTTAAGCCCCACATTAAGGCAAAATGAGTCAACGGAAAAACCTGTGTACAAAGAATGTTGTGGTGGTTTACACCATTAGAGAATGAGACATATCCCACTAGCACACTGGCAGCCTGGAAGCAGAGCAAAGCTTTATCTATTTTGTTCTGATGTGTAATTGATGACATGAGGGATAATATAAAAAATTTGAGCAGGTTGTTAAGAAAGAGTATGGATCAATAGTTACTGGCACTCATAACGTTATGGTGATATCTCTCAGTGTAGGAGAGGTAAGAATTCAGCATGGCTGCACCCATTAGGATCTGGCAAATATACAAGAAAGGTTACCGCTAGGGCTAATTTCAGGGGTTATGTTAGTTTAGGAGCTGAACCAAAACACACACACGGGGCTGCCTATTTTAAATCTGGAGGAAAATCTATTACCTATGCATGTACTGTACATGCCTGCAATGCCCCTTTATGTGACAAAGAATGTCTCAAAATGGCTTTGTACTGTAGGGATAATCTGATTCATGTTCACAGTCTAATCCATCTGTCACTATTTGTTTTCCATAGACATAAAAACAGCTGACACTGTCATGTTTTCATTGATGTACGCAATATGTAGCAGCCCTCTCAGGCACTAATGTTTATTCCAGAAATAGTACACGTCACGCAAAATGTACGTTTATAAAAAGAAAGCCCAGCAAAGGAAACATGGCGCAGATGTGCTAATGAAGACACAACATGTTGCAATGAAGTGTCCCATATCCATTTTTAATTGGTATGGAACTTGTAATGCCATTACATTAAAACACTTTTACATATTCTAAACAAGTGAGACAAATGCATCCACTTTATATGGATTTGTTGCTGGCTCAGCCAAATGGCTCTCAGGATTTTAAAAATAAACTATAAAAACTGGGAAATACGAACAAAAAATAAATAAAAAGGAGGAACAAAGTCTGTTTATATTTTGTACTTGAAAAATTAAAAGCCTTTCTGTGGGGGGAAAAAAAAAATCATCTTCAACTGAAGAGTAATGACCCAAAGCCATGCCTTCTGTTACAAAAGTGGCGAGGATACGTTTCTTCAGTAAAGAAAATAGAAAGTGACAACTGCTCTGTAGAATGCTGGAATCACTTTGGCGGCAAGAGTCTCTGCATTTCAGAAGGGATCCTGTACTGGCTTGTATTACAGGGTACAGGTTCCAGGGTGGTTAGGGTCTGTGCACACAGGCTTTTGTTTACTTCAAATGGGTTTTTAACAACCCCATGCAAGTCTATGGACTAAAGCAGGTCAAAGGGAATTTAGAAGCAGGTCAAGTGCACCCGTCAATGAATTCTGAATGACCTCAGAAGCATCTCAAACTACTGTTAAGCTACTTGCTTGCTCCAGGTTATCCTCAGAGCCTGCACCTTTAAGTTAGCAAGGGTAGCTTCATTATTGAATTTTAGCCTTTATAGCATGGAATGGGCCTTAAAAATTGGCTCTCTGGCCCAGTGCTTGCTCCTCCTTTAAAACCGAGACTTCAAACTGAAGGGTTGACTTTGTGAAGCCAGTATAAACTAAACATTCAATCTCTCTCCAATGAGTATGTGCCTGGCCTTAATGCCCAGTGCCCATGCAGAATGAATTATCCTTTAGCGTCAAGTAATATATATTGGTGCAGAATTAATAAGTATCAATGCAAAAAGTTTTGTTTTTTCCCATAACAATTGTTAGTTTGGAATCAGACTGTGGACAAAAGAAAAGAAAAGAAAAAGGGTTTAGGAGGGGGAATATTTTAAACCAACCTGTTAGGAATCTTAGAGAGGTCTACTTTCTCTTTTGCCTGGACATAAGGAATCACTACCACTTTCTTCAAGTCTGGTAATCCTGAGGAAAATGGAAGAAACAGATTACATTCAAGAAGGTGGTAGAAAATACAAACTGACCACAAATACTACACAACATAAAACAACTGAATGACACAAAAGGTTGTCATGTTAATGGTAAAAGAAGTTCTGCAAGTACAGTTTTTCAAACTTACTAGGGCTCAAACCTCTTACATTAAAAAGGCAACTTATGTGGAGTCAAGGGTTGAGGACCCCTGGTGTACAGCAAACTATCAAACCTTAGGCCCCAGAGCTTACATATTGGTATGGTAGGCACATACAGTATCAGGAATATGAAATGTTGGGGTAACATATATTCTTTAATTATGTCAAGGGTGCCTTAGCAGCCTGTACTTGCTCCAGCAGGGTCCCTCCATCCATTCGGCTTGTTCAGCAATGCCGCCTTTCAAAGGCGATCCAGGCCCCAGTTACATGCGTGCCTTCTTGCATACAATGCAAGATTCATAGTCCTTAACTGAACGTGAAGATACAGAGGGATACCCATAGCCTTAAACTTTGGGCAGAGGAGAACAGCCCTTGAGCACAGAAAAAGGTGGGTAATGCACCTTATCCATGCATCCTTAGACTAAAAGGCAGCAAACTTCTAATATGCTACTGACATTATGGTGGGTGTGTGCTTTCAGTGTTTGATTTTATATATACAGCGGGTAAATAAAGTATTGAACACGTCACCATTTTTCTAGGTAAATATATTTTCATCACAAGTTGGTAGCAATCCATACATACAAAGAAACCAAAACAAAATAAGTTCAGTAAAAGTTATGTGTAATAAAATGGAATGACACAGGGAAAAAAAAGATTGAACACATGAAAAGGAAGGTGCAAAAGGCATGGAAACAAAGACACGAGCTGAAATCTATCAGTAATTAGAAAGCAATCCTGCCCCTTGTTAGTTCAAATTAATATCAGCTGGTTCAGTCTCAACTGAACTGTCTATAAAAAGGTGTCATTACCAAGGTGTCACACAAGAAACATCACATGATGGGTAAAAGCAAAGAGTTCTCAAGACCTTCGCAATGTTATTGTTGCAAAACATACTGATGGCATTGGTTACAGAAGGATTTCTAAACTTCTGAATGTTCCAGTGAGCACTGTTGGGGCCATAATCCAGAAGTGACAAGATCATAATTTCACCATAAACTGGCCACAACCAGGTTCTCTCACAGGAGTGAAAATAATTATCTGAAGAATTGTCCAAGAGCCAGGGACCAATTGTGGAAAGCTTCAGAAAGACTGGGAATCATCAAATACAACGGTTTCAAAGAAAACAAGAAGTAATGCACTCAATGCCATGGCCTGTATGCATGCTCACCACGCAAGCCTCCATCGCTGAAGAAAAAGCATGTTAAAGCTTGTTTAAAGTTTGCTGCACAACATTTGGACAAGCCTGTGAAATACTGGGAGAATATAGTCTGGTCAGATGAGACCAAAATTGAACTCTTTGGATACCAGAAAACACACCATGTTTAGAGGTCAAATGGCACTGCACATCACCCCAAAAACACCATCCCAACAGTGAAGTTTGGAGGTGGGAACATCATGGTGTGGGGCTGTTTTTCAGCACACAGTGCTGGCAAACTTCATATCATTGAAGGAAGGATGAATGGAAAAAATGTAGCAAGACATTCTTGATAAAAATCTGCTGCCATCTACCAAGATGATGAAGATGAAAACGAGGGTGGACATTTCAGCAAGACAATAATCCCAAACACAAAGTCGAGGAAACTCTCAAATGGTTTTAAAGAAAGAAAATAAAGCTGCTAGAATGGCCCAGCAAATCACCCAACTTGAATCCAATAGAAAAGGCTATGGAAAGAACTAAAGATCAGAGTTCATAGAAGAGGCCCACAGAACCTTAAAGAATTGAAGACTGGAGGAATGGGCCAAAATCACACCTGAGCAAAGCATACGACTAGTTTCTCCATACGTTTCCTAAATTTCAGTTAGCGTGTTCAATAATTTTTCCCTGCGTCATTACATTTTATTACACATAATTTCTGAAATTTTTTTGATTTATTTGTATGTATGGATTGCATGGGTTGTTACCAACGTGGTGAAAATTTCATGTCAATAGTACTTTAAGAAAGTCTGTCTGACTACATTACCAAAAGTATTAGGACGCCTGCCTTTACAGGCACATGAACTTTAATGGCATCTCAATCTTAGTCCGTAGGGTTCAATATTGAGTTGGCTCACCCTTTGCAGCTATAACAGCTTCAACTCTTCTGGCAAGGCTGTCCACGAGGTTTAGGAATACGTCTATGGGAATGTTTGACCATTCTTCCAGAAGCGCATTTGAAGGTCAGGCACTGATCTGGATGAGAAGGCCTGACCAGGCCTGACCAGAGCACCTTCTTCCACATGTTTGCTGTGTCTCCTACATGGCTTCTCGCAAACTACAAACGGAACTTCTTACGGCTTTCTTTCAACAATGGCTTTCTTCTTGCCACTCTTCCTCAAAGGCCAGATTTGTGGAGTGCACAACTACTAGTTGTCCTGTGGACAGATTCTCCCTGAGATTCTCCTCTGAGCTGTGGATCTCTCCAGAGTTACCATGGGACTCTTTGCTGCTTCTCTGATTAATGCTCTCCCTGCCCGGCCGTTCAGTTTAGGTGGACGGCCATGTCTTGGTAGGTTTGCAGTTGTGCCATACTCTTTCCATTTCTGGATGAAGGATTGAACAGTGCTCCTAGAGATGTTGAAAGCTTGGGATTTTTTTTTATCCTACCCCTGCTTTAAACTTCCACACCTTTATCAATGACCTGTCTGGTATGTTCCTTGGCCTTCATGATGCTGTTTGTTCACTAAGGTTCTCTAACAAACCTGAGGGCTTCACAGAACAGCTGTATTTATGCTGAGAATAAATTACACAGGTGGACTCTATTTCCTAATTAAGTGACTTCTGAAAACAATTGGTTCCACCAGATTTTAGCTAGGGGTATCAGAGTAAAGGCGCTGAATACAAATGCACGCCACACTTTTCCGATATTTATTTGTAAAAAAGTTTGAAAACCATTTATCATTTTCCTTCCACTTCACAATTATGTACCACTTTGCGTTGGTCTATCACATAAAATCCCAATAAAATACATTTACGTTTTTGGTTGTAACATGAAAAAAATGCAGAAAATTGCAAGGGGTGTGAATACTTTTTCAAAGCACTATATATACACACACTATATACACACACATACATACACACAGAATATGCAGGCATGCAGATAAATTGGGAGGGTTGTACCTTTAACTACATTATGCAGCTTCTCCAGATGTGCATGCTCCTTTCCATTATAAATCACTGCTTCCACAGAGAAGATCAGCTTAGGCTGAATTTGGGAAAATCTGTCCAGGACTCCCTGCATTGAAGTGCAAGATTAAGACAAACCGTGAATACAAGACTGAACTACATACAGGTATTCATGCAACAAGTCAGTATCCTAGTGTCCTTTTTTTATTACGACAGTACAAAATGAGGTAAAGGTGCAAAGAAAAGTTGTAGTAATCAATGGCAACCAATCAAGTTTTATCTTTTATCAGTATGGAGCAGTCAATACCATCATGATGTGCAGACATACTGAGACACATCCCACAGACTGGAATCCAAGGTGCCCTCCTCCTGAAAGTGAATCTGTGACCAGGCTATGGACATTCAAATTTTTAACATTTTTCACAAGCAGTAAGTGTGCATTAAAACAAGCGCTGACCTCTGCAGCTCTAGGCACTGTAAAGCCATTCACCCTCAAATTTACGTCAGAATCTTTGAAGTTCTTTCACATTGTTCCTTCGAGCAGCTGAACTCACTCGGTCCCCCTCCCAGCAGTGCCTTTGCAGCCTTCCAGCCCTCTAATACTGTAGTGCAGTGGTCACCAACCTTTCGGAGCACTAAACTCACAATTTTGAATCCCACGGACCACCAACACACAATTCTCTGGCACTCTGCAACACACTGCTGCCTTACACAGACTCATCATTGGATCTCACTTTCTTATCCAGCCATGTGCTCGAGCTCCGTGTTCCCTCCCACAGTCTGATCAGCCCTGCCATTTGAGGGCCCCTCCTTCACCTGCTGCATCTCTGCACTACTCCCAGCGCCTCCTTCTGAGTTCACAGGAGCCAGAACTACAGAGGAGGCATCGTGGAATCTATGCGCACTGATCATATGGACTATCAGTGCGCATGGAGAACACTGGAAACATTGAGCGGTATACATCCGCCACAATGTTGATTCGTGGCAGAACCCCTTGGGACCACCAAAATGTTCTCGTGGACCAGTGGTTGGCAACCACTGCTGTAGTGGATGCAAACACTGAGCTGGTCTCTGGGAAGGGGAGCAGAGTGAGCTGGTGAGAACACTTTCTGCAGCTACAGGGGTCAGTGAGGGCTTGTTTTAAAGCTCCTTTAAATGTATAATAGAATGTCAATAGCCTAACCACAGATTCACTTCAATGTAATCATTTAATCTTGGTAAACCCAGGCTGTTGGCATGACTGCACCAAAAGAGATTCAAGTAAAAATGTGTCAACTTAAATCTAGTGCACCACAAATTATTGCACACTCCAATTCATTTGTGCCCCCCTCTGTCTGGGAGTGGGACTACATGTGAAAGTCAGCCCATGCTGCTTTTAGTTTACCAAGATCACTAGCAGTTGAATATAGATCAATGAAATTGAAAGTTATAGCCCTGTACTCAGCAAGAGGCCAAACAGTCCAGAGGTCTGCCCAATCTGTCCACACTCAGCTCTTGCTCTAGGAAGTGGTAGCCATTATGCACTCTTCTGGTTGGTTAATTGCTGACTGATTCTAAGCCATGTTATTCTCAAGAAATGCCCATCACTTCTGGAGCTTCTGCATATTGAAACTAGTGGAAGATGTTAATGGGGGAATGGAGTTTTGAGGAGAAGAGATTAATGGAGGAACTTGATGAAGCTAAACCTACATAGCAGATTAAAAGCTTAGTATAATATTGCTGTGCCCACAGTCCCTGAAAGTCCTCTTTAATACTCGAGAAAAAAAATACAAAAAATAATGAATTCTACAATGAAAAAAACACGAGAACACCTTCTATATTAAATCAGCCAACAATGTCATACAGACATATTGAGAAAAATCTTATAGTTCCCCATTTCCTATCAAGATGCTTTACCCTCAATAAAATATCAACACAGATGGGGCCATTATTACATTCTTGCCAGAGTCATTCATAGCTATGCGACTACTATTCTACAGACTAAAATAAGATCACATCATCCAGCTGCTGCAGAAGTGTTCTTCTACAAATATGCCATCACTCAGACGTCTTTCTCCAAGCAAACAATAGCAATTCTTTCCTTCTAAAAGACAATCCTAGCATGAGTCATGTTCAGATATTTAAGCAATTATAGAACTTATCACAACTCTGTTGATTTTAATATACAGAGCTTTGCGCTAGTATCCGCCGCCACTTTGGCCTTTGCATATTTGTTTTAAGTCATAAGCTTAAATTAAAACAGGCGTAATTGGTATTTTTACCATTTAACTCGTAAAACATAATTGGACAATTTGAAAATGCAAAACAATTTTTATTGTGACACAAAAGTTAATCAAAAACAAAGACATCTGTTGGTTGCAAAAAAAAAATGGTCTTGGTAGAACCAGCTTTGGCTGCAAGTCCTTTGGGTAAGTCTCTCCTGGCTTTGCACTTAAGGATAGCCCATCTTTCATGTCTGGCCCAGGGCTCTCAGTTGGGTTGAGGTCTGGGCTTTGCTAGAACAGTCACATTCTTCATTTTCAACCACTCTAGGTTTGACTGCGTGTTTAGTTTTACTCTCCTGTGGGAAGGTAATCTCCACTCCAGCTCAGGTCTCCTGAAGACTGGAGCATGTTTTCATTTACTATAGTCATGTATGTGGTTCCATGTCCTAATCCTGATGTCCCCATGCCCCTGCTCAGTGAAAGCATTACCACAACCTGATGATATTTCCATTGTCACGTTTACCATGGAGAAGGTGTTCTCAGAGTGAGGAGCTTTCCACAACAGACAGAATTTTGTGCAAAGAACAAATACAGGAGGTTAGAGAATGATAAATCCAAAAGCAACCCCCCCCCCCAAGAAAAATTGCAGTTGATCCCATGGAAGACTTTCAATATTACACAACTTTAAAGCACAGATGCCAGTTTATAAACGTATTTGTCATGTGACCATCAAAATGTCTTCACCACTTCAGGTGAAGAGTAGCAGCAAATACTTCTCAAATACTCATGATTTGAACATTATTTGGGACTGTATGTCTAAAGATCCACTGCTGATGGGGATGATCATAGGTACTGCAAGGTTAGTTAAATGCCACATTGGTGCATACACACATAGTACCATATGGCACATCATAGAGTGGTGTCATTCATATGCTGTGAGGGTTACTGGGTTGGTTGTGGACACTGAAGCTCTTCAAGCAGTAATACCCACAGCTTGTGATGTCAAGGACTTGACATCACCCCTGGCTTCCTGAAAATTCACTTTTCAATGGGAAGGAATTTCACAAAATGTAATAACTAGTGTTGTGTAGGGGGTGTACTAATAGAGAATTTTATCCTGGAGTTGCTTTAAACGCATTTACCACTGACAGGGGTGCTCACAAAAGGTTAGCTTTTATTTATTTACGTAAAACCCTTATCCCAAATGGAGTTAAAACAAAAACATTTTTTAAAAAACTTAAAAATCAAATGGTTTGCTGTAACGGATTTATAAACTGTAAACTGGAGTTTAGCTTTAGTTTGTTAGTAAAATCCACCTAAATCTGCTAGTCAAACACTACTCTCTCCTCAGACTGAAAAATGCTGCTTTCCATAAGATGTCCACTTTACTAATTCATCCAGCATGTAGACCGGAAAACAGGAGGCGTGTTACTGGTTGGATCACCAAGTGAAATAAAGACCATGGTGGTCTTCTCTGGACTCACTCCCTCAGATCCAGTGGACGTAAGAGAGGAGGTGTCAGAATCCTTCTAGCCCCACATAGCACCTTTCAGGTACTTCAGCCACCTCCCTCCCTGTCACGCTCCTCTTTCGAAGCACACTGCATTCGTCTTTTCACTCCAATTTCTCTAAGGATAGCCGTGATCTACAGGCCCCCTGGACCAGTATCAACCTTTGATGACTTCTCTGCCTGGCTACCCTACTTTCTTTCTTCTGAAATCCCCACAATTATTCTCGGGGACTTCAACATCCCTATTAATACTAACACTCCTGCCCATTCCAAACTTCTCAGCCTAACCTCCTCCTTTGACCTGAAGCAGTGGATACATGCTCCTACTCACTCCGAAGGCAATACCCTTGACCTAGTTTTCTCTCACCTTTGCACTCCATGCAACCTCTCTAACTATCTATTTCCTCTCTCTGATCACCACTTTATTAGTTTCACTCGCTCCCTATCCCCCACCTCCTCTCCCTCCAACCGCCTAAAAGTTACCCGCAGAAACCTACGTCATGTCAACCCTTCTCTTCTCTATCAACAACCTCTACGACAAAAGCTCACCCCTATCCTGCACCAACCTAGCCACTTCTGTCTACAACGCTTCACTTCTAGCCTCACTGGACTCACTGCCCCCCCCCCCCTCACTACACACAGAATCAGGCCCCGATCCCTTCAACCTTGGCACACAGATGATACTAGAAGTCTGAAAAAACGTAGTCATGCTCATGAGCGCCTGTGGCATAAGACTATGTCTCAGAGAGATTTCAACCAATATAAATCTGCCCTCCAAAAATACAATTCCAGCCTCCTCTCTGCCAAGCAGACCCATTTTATCACTCTCATTAGCAACTTCTCATCCCGTCCCCGTCAACTCTTCTCTGCCTTCAACTCTCTACTTCGTCCTCCACCGCCTCCACCCACCAACTCACTCACTGCCCAGGAGATTGCCAATCACTTCAAACAGAAGATTGATACAATTTGCAGCGGAGATCTCTACTGTTCTGATACCCTCCATGCTTTACACTTCATGCACACAGGCACAATCATTACTTCCCTATTTCAACCCCACCACTATAGACGAGGTTGCTAAACTACTTAGTAATGGCCACCTTACCACCTGCCCTCTGGATCATGTTCCCTCACAAATGCTACGTTCACCCTCTGGCTCTATGCTACACTCTCTAACCAACATCTTCAATCTCTCCCTCTCTTCTGGCATCTTCCTCAACTCTAAAACATGCACTTGTCAGACCCATACTTAAAAGCCCTCACTGGACCCATCCAATCTTAACAACCTAAGCCCCATCTCCTTGCTCCCCTTCTTATCCAAACTCCTTGAACGTCTGGTCTACAACCGACTGAGCATCTACCTCGCTGAGAATAGCCTTCTTGATCCCCTTCAGTCTGGATTTCGTCCTCAACACTCCACAGAAACTGCTTTCCTAAAACTAACAAACGATCTATTAATGGCCAAAACCAATCGACACTATTCTGTACTCCTACTCCGGGACCTCTCTGCTGCCTTTGATATGGTTGACCACCCCCTCCCCCTCAAACTCCACGTCTTTGGTCTCCATGACTGTACTCTTCGCTGGTTCTCCTTCTACTTATCCAACCACACCTTTAGCATTTCTTATAACTCTACTTCCTCCTCTCCTCTTCCTATCTCTGTTGGGGTCCCCCAAGGTTCTGTTCTTGGACCTCTCCTATTTTCAATCTACACCTCCTCCCTGGGTCAACTGAAAGCCTCCCATGGCTTCCAATACCACCTCTACGCTGACAACATCCAAATCTATTTCTCTACACCTCAGCTCAATCCCTCTGTCTCCTCACATATCACTAATTTACCATCAGATATATCAGTCTGGATGTCACACCACTTCCTCAAACTCAATCTATCCAAAACCGAACTTATAATTTTTCCTCCCCCATATGCCCCTTCCCCTGATCGCTCTGTCAAAATCGATGGCACAACTATGAGCCCATCCCGACATGCCAAGGTTCTAGGTGTAGTCCTGTACTCTGAACTCTCCTTCAAGCAACACATCCAATCACTGTCCAAATCCTGCCGCCTCAACCTCCGCAACATCTCCAAAATTTGCCCCTTTCTAACCAATGACACAAGAAAGCTCTTAATTCACTCGCTGGTCATCTCTCACCTCGACTACTGCAACTCCCTTCTCATTGGCTTACCTCTACATAGTCTATCATCTCTTCAATCCATCATGAATGCTGCTGCCAGACTCATCTACCTTACCAATCGCTCTGTGTCTGCCACTCCTCTCTGTCAATCCTGCCACTGGCTTCCGCTCGGCCAAAGAATTAGAGTCAAAATACTAACAACTATGTACAAAGCCATCCACAATTTTTCCTCCAGCTACATCACTAGCCTAGTCTCTAAATACCAACCTACTCATTCTCTTCGTTCCTCTCAAGACCTCCTGCTCTCTAGCTCCCTCGTCATCTCCTCCCATGCTCGCCTCCAGGACTTTTCCTAAGCCTCTCCAATCCTATGGAATGCCCTACCCCAATCTGTCCGCTTATCTCCTACTTTATTAGCTTTTAGACGATCCCTGAAAACCCTTCTCTTCAGAGAAGCCTACCCTACCCACACCTAACAACTGTATTTTCCATTTTCTCTATCAGCTCATTCCCCACAGTTATTACCTTTTGTTTCCACCTGACCATCCCTTCTAGATTGTAAGCTCTAACGAGCAGGGCCCTCTGATTCCTCCTGTATTGATTTGTATTCTAAGTGTACTGTCTATCCTCATGTTTTAAAGCGCTGCGCAAACTGCTGGCGCTATATAAATCCTGTATAATAATAATAAAAGGAAGAAAAGCCTTAAGAAAACTAGTGTAGCCACCACATCTAAGAATCGGTAAGCTACAATATATTACATGTTTGGTTTTGGGGTTTAATACTGCTTTAATGTAAAAAAATAAGTGTAGAAAAATTCCAATTTTGTAGCAGAAGCTTTTTGTTATGGCATTAAATGTCAAAGCCATTTTCCCAGGTGACACTAAACATGTCTCCCCTGAAATTCCCCCATTTTTTTGCTACAATTGAGCAGACATAATTCATTATTTTCAAGGAAGCAGAGCTGAAGAAGGAACTATCCCAAGGAGGTCTAAATGTATTTTTTACTGCCTTTTTATGATTTTATCGTCGTTCCACTATTTTATGTAATTGCATTTTCCCTCCATTTCATACTTTACTACAGAAAATAACTAAACTCTTTTGTTGGGTAAAGACATAGATCTTCACTAAAAGAGACCCTGTCATTAGATCATTCAATTCAGCAACAGTCTTTATATAGATAACACACGAAATATGTAAAATGCACATACTGTATTATCTACCTGTAAAGCCTCCCTTGTGTAGACATTCAAAAGCCCAGAGACAGCTGCTGGATGCCACCATTTTGGATCTAATACCAGTAAGCTCAGGGCGGTCGCTCAAAAGTATTCCCCTTCGCTCTTCCCCGGCTGCTACATTAAAAGGTTATGTAGGGAGGAGCAGCTGAGTCAGCACAGACAGGAATTAGACATTCCCAGAGAGGGTTATGAAGTGCAAGGAGGGGGTAATGCTAGGAAGCCGACCCCTCTTAAATAGTAATTTCATAAAAAATGTGTATTTATTTAGTCGGTGCCCTCCAGCCGAGATAGACGTGAAACCACATAAAGGCGCAACAGACCTGAGGTGTGCCCTGGTCAGCACACCAAAAAGAGGGGGCATACCCAAGATAAGTAATGGATGATTGTAGAAGAGGGCTGTGAAGGAAGTACCCTGTAAAAGGGGATGGGAGGTAGGGTATTGTGCACTGGAACCGACAAGGAACACAGGGGAGTGGTCTTCTTAAATACCCCCCTTCCCCAGGCTCCTCCCATAAATTCAGGCCACCATAATGGCCTTCTAATTTATGGTCGAAGCCCTCCAACCGAGATAGACGTGAAACCACATAAAGATGCCACAAGACTCACAACATAACAGACCTGAGGTGTGCCCTGGTCAGTACACCAAAAAGGAGGCAAAATACCAGGATAGGGAAAGCTGTTTTATTGGTATACATGACATTTATTGGGCAAGCTTGGTGAAGGCTTGCGACATCTCAACCTGGGGATTCAGATGGTACCGGGTAAAAGCAGGCGGATTTCCATCTGCCAAATCTTCTGATGACATGACCCTGCACCCCATGCTGGGAGGCGGCCAAGGCCACGTCGATCCGGAAGGAATTCTTGGAAAACTGGTTAGGGTTGAGGCCTAGATTAGCCAGGAGAATGCGAAAATGTCTGATGAACTGGTTAGCTGTTAGCGGGTTGGAAGGAAAAGGCAACAATGGGCTGGAGCTAGACTGGCTCGGCAGGTGTAACAACAACTGGTCCAGAACCGCTAATTAACACCATTTGGTGTGGGTCAGGAAGAATTTGAGGTTGACCCCCGATGCCAGACTGATGAGTTTTGGACACTCCCAGATGTAAGACAAAATGGTCTTGAAGGTGGGCCAGATGGCACCTGTATAGCACCTGGCAACCGGGGCCACTGTAAGTGAACTCACCGGGCCGTAGGAAGCCATAGAAGGTCAGATAGATGGCTGCTTGGATGACCAGGCTGGGGAGCAACCCATAGGGGGACCGTGACAGGAAGGCTGACATGTCCCAGAACATGGAACTTTATATGGGCAAGCGTTAGCACTGGCTACGGGCTGATGTTTCTGGATGTCACGCAGCAAGGCTTTGACCACATGGGTCGCGAACAACGAGGGTTTTCCAGGGGCTTGTAGGTGGGGGGGGGGGATGAAATGCTGGATGCCAGCTAGGTACAGTCTGATAGTGTGACAGGCTCAGATGAGTGTGGCAGTAAGATACAAAGGCCAGGATATGCTTGGTGGGACCTGTGCCCGCCCCGGTGCATGTGGCTAGAAATTTGCTGTAGGCGTTCCAGGTGGTGCGGTAGGACTTCAGCGTGTTGGGCAACAGTGACCAGTTTATAAGCAGTTTAGCATTGTGAAGGTGGTCTTTTAGCCCATCGTTAGCTGCAACCAAGGTGGGATAGGAAAATTAGGTCTCCGGGTCTGGAACATGTTGCAAAAGGAACATGAGGGAGGCAGAAAGCAAGCAGATGAAATGCATATGGAGTGATTCATGAAATCATTGGAGTGATTTTACCTACCAAAAGGATTTGTGTTTGTGTCTATCCAGTTTTAAAGGTTTACACAGCTCTGGCACACAAGACTGCCTTGTCTAGCAGGGCAGGGGACCTGATTTTTCTCTACTTTAGTTAATACAAAATGGAAATTGCCCTTCCCCCAGCCTATGACTGAATAATGAAAGGAGAAACAGCAGACTGGTAAGGTCATCCCTCTGCTCTCTCCTCCTGTCAGCCAGTCCCTTGTTGGCATATGAGAACACTCTCCCAAACTTCTACTGCACAGGGGAATGCAAGAAACATGCAACATGGTGCCAAGTGCCCCCCCTCCTTTCTCCACCCCCAGAATGCTTCCATCCTGTAAAAGTGTGCAGGGGGTCCCTATCCTCTGCAGCAGCTGTCACTTTTTTAAATTAGTGCGGCTGTGCAGGGCTCTGCCAGAGATCTGTGAATGAGAAAAGTACAAGTCCTGTTTGTCATCACGGCAGATGCATTTGTAGTTCACAATGCAATACACTTACTCCAGCTCTCCAACTGATACGGAGCTGGAGAAGAGTATGCAGGAGCAGGGCAATGCACCTGCATTTAGCTTAGCAAGCTCTAGAGAAAAAAATAAATAAATGCACTTTTTTCCCTCTGCAAAAGTATGTACATTTATTTATTTTTAAAGGTGGACTTAGCCTTCAAATACACTTTTAATATACAACAAGTGTTAATACCTGAAATTACTTGCTATCCCCTGTACAGCAGCACTCAAGCTGGAAGGTCGAAGGGCAGCACTGGGAGTGAATCACCTATGCTACATCAGGGTTTCTCAACTCCAGTCCTCAAGGCGCCCCAACAGGTCATGTTTTCAGGCCTTCCATTATTTTGCACAGGTGATTTGATCAGTTTCACCGCCTTAGTAATTACCACAGCGGTTTCATCTGAGGGAAATCCTGAAAACATGACCTGTTGGGGCACCTTGAGGACTGGAGTTGAGAAACACTGTGCTACATACACACAAGTGGACAAGGAACATGCTCACAAAAGAGCAGATAGGGAGACTGCTGTCCTAACCTTCAAACTGTCCTCTTCTCATCCTAACACCTATGCACATACTGTATTACCTATGTTCAGCCCACTCCAGTCACTTGATCTTCCCCGTGTCAGCCAGCAGTCGGACAATAGCTGGTTATGCCTGCAGTGGTGAGGTCACCTATAGGCTCCTATGGCCTATCAGTTGTTGGCGCTCTCTCCTCTCCCCTGAATCAGTGCTGGCTGACACAGGGGAGATCACGTGACTGGACCAGAGCGGCCATAATATTAGGTATGTATTGCATATTTTTTATACAGCTTGGTTAGCATTGGAGTTGAGGGATGGGGCTGGGGTTGAACTTGGAATTTCACTTTAACAGCAGAAGAGAATGTTAGATCAGCCCAGATGTACAGGGATGTGTGAATCTCAGGAATGGATTGACAGAAAAACAAATCCTTTGGCAAGTAAAAAAGTTTCTAAACCTATAATTTAACTACACATTTATTGGTTTGCCTGGAGTTCAGCTGTACAAAAAAAAAAAGTGTAGGAGGTAGCTATTTTGTACATCCCGGGCTGCCTCCAATTCTACTTTCCATGTGGACGTAGAAAGCATCAATAACTGAGTAAGGCCAGTTCTTGTGCACACTATACAAATGTGTCTAATTGGTACAGAAGGGAAATCATATGCTTTCCTCCCTCTGTAATGTTTTCAGAGAGAAATCTGCTTATCTGACCATTTCCATTGCAGTCGTCTTGAACTTGTTACATCCAAACCACTCATTTGCCATCAAGATCTATGCAATTGAAATCTCCTTTCACACTTGAGCATGCAATGTAACTAACTGATGTATAATGTTTTTACGTCAGTGGAGCAGCTTGGATATAATACTGTGAAAAGACACATTAGACAATAGGTAAATTAAGCATGATGACGGCAACAAAAGCACAGAGCTATACCCCCAGAATATATGAGTCAGAAAAGATACTGCAATGCCTTATTACTTTACAATTGTGTCCTCGCAGATGATTTGGTGCAATGACCCCGAGTCCTGTACAACTGACTGGCCGGCAATGGAGAATTATGGGAAGGGATTGATTTTTAATGAAGTGAGAATTGCAGAACAAGCGAACATTTACAAAAGAAATGAAAACCTGAAAATAAAAGTTAACACTTTCATGGTCCTCTTTGAAAGTACAAGTTTAAAACAATTTGTGAAGACTTCGTAGTTGTCAGTCGCAGCAATGCAATTGATGTTGATGAGGCTCTACTGCTCTCTGGTGGTCACCTAAAGAACAGCATGCCAGAAACTGCAAACTGGAATATTTTGATCTGTATCCCATCTATGTTCCCATAAGTAAAAAAAAATACAGACAGTAGTATAACCATAGACAGTAGGTTATGGTGAGAGGACAGCTAAAATGTCCTCAACTCTAACCGGTGCACAGTCAAGCTAGCCATACATTATACAATCTGAATGTATCGTCTCCTTTCGATTTACCAAATCTAATAGAAGGACACACCTAATTGAATCCAATCAATTTATCTGTATCTAATCTGGTAGGCCTATGCATTACATGCTATGGTTGATCTAAAAGGAGTCTGTACTGATTGTATAGTTTTTGGTAAGCTTAAATAAAGCTTGCGCAGTACGGGGCTGGGGAACTTTCGGCAAGACACGGCGACGGTGGCGCCATTGTCTTCTGCTTCAGTGGAGAGGGGAGGGGCCGTGCAGCTAAAGAAGCCGCTTCATTGGCTGCACAGATCGAGCCCCCTTCCTCTCTCTACTACTCAACACTGTCACTAGGGGGAAGATCGAGCGGTGGCGCCGGCCGCCATTTTGCTGGAGCCAGCTGCTCCAAAAACAAAACAAAAAAAAAACATTCCCGATTTTCCTTATCAAAAATCCCGATTCGGGACACCCTCCAATCGGGACGAGGGTCCCAAAATCGGGATTGTCCCGGGAAAATCGGGACTGTTGGCAACTATGTAGTTATAGCAGTGCAGGATTCCTCACTGCCGTATACTGTGTAGCTGGAGTATATATTGTGGACATCAGAGAGCGTTTGGTGGTCTGCTCTGGGGGCTCCATGCTGACACTGTCTTTGATAAAAGATCTGTACAAGCCAATATATCTGTTAGCGCCCAACTGTTGACATTAAACTCTGTGACATTAGCTGACTTGTGTCCATTGCTGTGTGAAAGCAAGACGAGCAGAATATTAGTGACTACAACTATATTATACTGATGGGGGGTGGGCATGTATATGTGTGTGTGTGTTTTCATATATAATAGATTCGTTATACAGACACATATACACACACACAGTATATAATTGTCTACATATAAATGCTTTCTATTGTAAATTGTTTTCGTTTTTTACCATGCTAAAAACACAGCAAAAATGCATTAGGTATGTAAATCGCTGACAATAAAATAAACCGACCAAAAGAAAAACAAGGATGCTACCAATCTTGAGCTCCACTTCTGGAAATACTAGTGGCTTGGCCATCATGCTGACTGCATTTTGACAAGGTCTTCTGATGTCTCTCTGATTTTCCTGGCCATTGCCATGAATTATCAAAGTCAGAAGGTCAGCATTTTAGACAGGGCAACTAACATTTTCAGAAGGAGAGGAGTTCTGGCAGCCTGTAATTTCTTACACTGGGTTTACTTTATTTATCCTGTATTTTGTGGGATAGGTGGCAAACAAAAATAGTAATTTGCCCCAGGGATCGCAGATTAAAAAAGAAGGAATATTAATAATACCAGGACTATTTGCAATTTGCATATGCCATGTTTTCAGAGGGTCGTGTGAAATTGAGGGAAATCTATAGTTTATTGTAGGGGCAGCAACATTAAAGGGGTTGTAAACCCTCATGTTTTCACCTTAATGCATCTTATGCATTAAGGTGAAAAAGAAAAAAAAAAAACCCGACAGTGACCGACCCACAGCCCCCCCCCCTTTACTCACCTGAGCCCGTTCGTTCCCTCGGCGGAGATGCGCTCTTCCTCTCTGCCCAGGGTTCTCGCCTCTTGATTGGATAGATTGATAACAGTGGGAGCCAATGGCTGAGCTGCTGTCAGTCACATCCAATGACGCGGGTGCTGGGGCGGCAGGGCCCAGTCCGGCATTCTGTGTCTATGCATGCAAATGCTGGACTCAGGAGCACGCCCGCAAGGTAACCCCCAGGGAGTGCTTCTCCCAAGGGGGTTTTTCCGATGCAGGGAGGAGCCGTGAGTGCCGTCGGGGGACCCCAGAAGACGGTGATCAGGGCCACACTGTGCAAAACAAACTGCACAGTGGAGGCAAGTATAGGTTTGTTATTTAAAAAAAACAGGGGTTTACAAATCACTTTAAACATTCCCCCCTTTCAGAAAACCTTCTGCTGACATATAGACTTAGAGATAAAATGGGACTGAAATGGTTATTGTTTGTCAGGGCAGAAATTGCTTCAATAATAGACAAAAATGGCAAGGACCTGACAGAAGCAGAAGAGATAAAGAGATGGCAAAAATACACAGAACAACTATACAAGAAACATCTGAATGCCCCATATAATGATGATGCAATCACTGACCTTGAACCGGATATCCTGGAGAGTGAAGTCAAGTGGGCCTTAGAAAGCATTGCTAATAACAAAGCTAGCAGAAGTGATGGTATCCCAGCTGAGTTATTTCAAATCCTAAAAGATGATGGTGTTAAAGTGCTACACTCAATATCCCAACAAGTTTGCAAAACTCAACAATGGCCACAGGACTGGAAGCGGTTCGTTCACATCCTGATACCAAAGAAGAGCAGCGCCAAAGAATGTTCAAACTACTGTACGATCGCACACGCTAGCAAGATTATGCTGAAAACTCTACAAGCTAGGCTTCAGCAGCATGTGAACTGAGAGCTACCACAAAGTACAAGCTGGTTTTTGAAGAGGCAGATGAACTAGAGATCAAATTGCCAACATTTGCGCAGCGGAGGCTAAGATGGCGCCCACTCGTCTCCATGACACTGCAGGGCGGAAGCAACGGCAAAACGTCACTTCCGCCCATACGTCTTAAAAGGCACATTTTTTTAAATGACTTTTTTTTTTTTATTGCATTTTAGTGTAAATATGAGATCTGAGGTCTTTTTGACCCCAGATCTCATATTTAAGAGGTCCTGTTAAGAGGATGTTTACATTCCTTGTAATAGGAATAAAAGTGACACAATTTTTTTGAACAGTGTAAAAATAAATAAAATCATGTAAAATAAATAAATTTTTTTTTTTTTTTTTTAAACCCCCCTCCCGTCCCGACGCGCTCGCGCGCAGAAGTGAAGGCATACGTGAGTAGCGCCCGCATATCAAAACGGTGGTCAAACCACACATGTGAGGTATCGCCGCAATCATTAGAGCAAGAGCAATAATTCTAGCCCTGGACCTCCTCTGTAATGCAAAACATGCAACCTGTAGAATTTTTTAAACGTCGCCTATGGAGATTTGAGGGTAAAAGTTTGAAGCCATTCCACGAGCAGGCGCAATTTTGACGCATGACATGTTGGGTATCAATTTACTCGGTGTAACATTATCTTTCACAATATAAAAAAAAATGGGCTAACTTTACTGTTGTCTTATTTTTTTATTCAAAAAAGTGAATTTTTTCCCAAAAAAAGCGTGCTTGTAAGACCGCTGCGCAAATACGGTGTGAAAAAAAATATTGCAATGACTGCAATTTTATTCTCTAGGGTGTTAGAAAAAAACATATAATGTTTGGGGGTTCTAAGTAATTTTCTAGCCAAAAAACCTGTTTTAAACATGTAAACACCTAAATTCCAAAATGAGGCTAGTCCTTAAGCGGTTAAGAAAACCAAGATCATGGCAACCGGTCACATCACTCCCTGGCAAATAGCAGGAGAAGAAATGGAAACCGTGACAGGATTTTATCTTCCTAGGCTCCAAGATCATGGTAGATGGTGCCTGTAGCCATGAAATTAAGAGATGCAGGAAAGCAATGGCAAACCTAGACAATATTATAAAAAGCAAAGACATCACCCTACCGACAAAGTGCTGTATATTCAAAGCTATGGTATTCCCAGTAGTAACCTATGGCTGTGAAAGTTGGACCATAAGGAAGGCTGAAAGCCGAAAAAATTTATGCTTTTGAACTTTGTTGTCGCAGAAGACTCTTGAAAGTCCTTTGGACGGCAAGAAGATCAAACCAGTCAATCCTGAAGGAAATCAACCCTGAATGTTCACTGGAAGGACAAATCTTAAAGCTGAAACTAATACTTTGCCCACCTAAATCTAATAGTGGACTCACTGGAAAAGGACCTGATGCTGGGATACATGAAAGGAAAAAGGAGAAGGATAACAAAAAACAAGATGCATAGCAGGGATGAAGTATCAGAAGAAGCAGCTCAAGGGGCCAAACAGGTCATGTGCTGATAGGGGGCATGCTGATAGGAGGAGAGGCAAAAGTGACAGAGACAAGCTCATCACTGTACTGCGTCTCCTTTTCACTGTCCAGTGATTTTTTTTTTTAAACCCCTTATGGCCCGTACACACGGTCGGATTTTCCGATGGAAAATGTCCGATCGGAGCGTGTTGTCGGAAATTCCGACCGTGTGTGGGCTCCATCGGACATTTTCCATCGGATTTTCCGACACACAAAGTTGGAGAGCAGGAGATAAAATTTTCCGACAACAAAATCCGTTGTCGGAAATTCCGATCGTGTGTACACAAATCCGACGGACAAAGTGCCACGCATGCTCAGAATAAATAAAGAGATGAAAGCTATTGGCCACTGCCCCGTTTATAGTCCCGACGTACGTGTTTTACGTCACCGCGTTTAGAACGATTGGATTTTCCAACAACTTTGTGTGACCGTGTGTATGCAAGACAAGTTTGAGCCAACATCCGTTGGAAAAAATCCTAGGATTTTGTTGCCGGAATGTCCGAACAAAGTCCGACCCTATTAGTGTTTTCAAGTTATTACTATAACTTTCATCTCCACAATTATGTTCACAAATTCTCCTTTCAGCCTCCACATTATCCATTAACACCGTTTTCATATGGTCCTGAAAAGCAAAAAAAAAAAATCCAAACAAGCTTAACAGGGTCTTTGAAGTGTTATCCAGCACCTGCAGGACTACTGGAGGTCCTACGAAGAGCAAACATGGATGTGTTGAAGTAGTAATCCCCCTTCATAAATGTCCTAGAGCAGTCTCTCTCTATCAACTTTTTTAACATGGAGGAATCCTTGAAATAACGTTTGGTCTCAGGAAACCCCCTGCTAATAGTTGCTATATCTACAGCTCATGGCACCTTTACTGTGATGTCAGTGTAAAGAACTACATTACTTATATTTGTAGTCAGTGGTTACTTCTAAGTGGTAGGTGTTGTTCCCAAAAAGGTTGCTAGGGGTTCCTTGAGTAATGAACAAGTTTCCTTCTGTACTCAACCCAAAAAAAGTAAAAACTTTAAAGTGACTGTAAAGTCTAGAATTATTTTTTTTATTAAAATGACTAACATGTTGCAATGGCTTTGCAAGAGCAGCCGTTAACCACTTCTTCTGGGGCCCCAGGCTCTTCCTCTTGTGTCCCCACATAGCAAACCGCTTGCTTTGGGGCACACCTGCAGGCTCGCTCCTGAGCCATGCTGCCTGTGTCCATAGACACAGACAGCTTGGCTTAGACCTGCCCCCTCCTCACTGGTAGAGTCCCTATTAGAAGAGAGGAAGAGGAGAGAGGAAGAGGAGAGGGGGAGAGAAGACTTCAGCCGGGCACAGCGCTGGATAGCTGACAGGTTCAGGTAGGTGTGTAGAGAGGTGGGGATGGAATTGTAAGTGGGGTATTTTTATATCTTAATGCAGAGAACACATTAAGGTAAAACACACCCAGCCTTTAGAACCACTTTAATGTCGGCCTGTCTTTAGCATATTTGCAATGATCTCTATTTTCTATTCTGACAAACTGCTACATTTGCTCAGAAGGAAGGATGTATAAATTACACAGGCCACGTATCATCCCAGATATTTTCTTTGGCTTCAATCCAGGTGTGCAATCATATTAGTCACACCTCTGCTTACCAAGTAAACACAAAATTGACAGCATACAAATGAGCTTTGTTAGAAGGAAGGTGTGCCAGAATAAAATGCTGTATTAACCAGACGTGAGATATATAAAGATACAGACACAGTCATGTGCAGTTCAAAAGCCAGCTGCTCCAATCTAGGATACCATAGGCATTATATATACAGTCAGGTCCATAAATATTGGGACATCAACACAAATCTAATCTTTCTGGCTCTATACACACACACCACAATCGATTTGAAATAAAACAAACAAAATGTGCTTTAACTGTAGACTTTCAGCTTTAATTTGAGGGTATTTACATCCAAATCAGGTGACTGGTGTAGGAAATACAACAGTTTGTATATGTGCCTCCCACTTTTTAAGGGACCAAAAGTAATGGGACAATTGGCTGCTCAGCTGTTCCATGGCCAGGTGTGTGTTATTCCCTCATTATCCCATTTACAAGGAGCTGATAAAAGGTCCAGAGTTAATTTCAAGTGTGCTATTTGCATTTGGAATCTGTTGCTGTCAACTCTCAATATGAGATCCAAAGAGCTGTCACTATCAGTGAAGCAAGCCATCATTAGGCTGAAAAAACAAACCCATCAGAGAGATAGCAAAAACATAAGTTGTGGCCAAATCAACTGTTTGGAACATCCTTAAAAAGAAAGAACGCACCGGTGACCTCAAACATCAAAAGACCCGGAAGACCACGGAAAACAACTGTGGTGGATGACCGAAGAATTCTTTACCTGGTGAAGAAAACACCCTTCACAACAGTTGGCCAGATCAAGAACACTCTCCAGGAGGTAGGTGTATGTGTGTCAAAGTCAACAATCAAGAGAAGACTTCACCAGAGTGAATACAGAGGGTTTATCACAAGATGTAAACCATTGGTGAGCCTCAAAAACAGGAAGGCCAGATTAGAGTTTGCCAAACAACATCTAAAAAAAGTTTTCACAGTTCTGGAACAACATCCTATGGACAGATGAGACCAACATCAACTTGTACCAGAGTGATGGGAAGAGAAGAGTATGGAGAAGGAAAGGAACTGCTCATGATCCAAAGCATACCACCTTATCAGTGAAGCATGGTGGTGGTAGTGTCATGGCGTGGGCATGTATGGCTGCCAGTGGAACTGGTTCTCTTGTAATTGATGTGACTGCTGACAAAAGCAGCAGGATGAATTCTGAAGTGTTTCGGTCAATATTATCTGCTCATATTCAGCAAAATGCTTCAGAACTCATTGGACGGCACTTCACAGTGCAGATGGACAATGATCCAAGCATACTGCGAAAGCAACCAAAGAGTTTTTTTAAGGGCAAGAAGTGGAATGTTATGCAATGTTATGCAATGGTAATGCAATGCAATGGACAAGTCAATCACCTGACCTGAATCTGATTGAGCATGCATTTCACTTGCTGAAGACAAAACTGAAGGGAAAATGCCCCAAGAACAAGCAGGAACTGAAGACAGTTGCAATAGAGGCCTGGCAGAGCATCACCAGGGATGAAACCCAGCGTCTGGTGATGTCTCTGCGTTCCAGACTTCAGGCTGTAATTGACTGAAAAGGATTTGCAACCAAGTATTAAAAAGTGAAAGTTTGATGGATGATTGTTAATCTGTCCCATTACTTTTGGTCCCTTAAAAAGTGTGAGGCACATATACAAACGGTTCTAATTCCTACACCGTTCACCTGATTTGGATGTAAATACCCTCAAATTAAAGCTGAAAGTCTGCAGTTAAAGCACATCTTGTTCATTTCATTTCAACTCGATTGTGGTGGTGTATAGAGCCAAAAAGATTAGAATTGTGTCGATGTCCCAATATTTATGGACCTAACTGTATTTACTGTGGGGCATGGACTGGCAGGATCGTGGACAGCGTGTACAGTATGTGTCACCATGCTTCTCAGATCTTAACAGTATGAAATCCAAAACCAAACTGTTAACATTTTGCAGCTTACCAATACTTAGATGTGGTGGCTGGATTAGTTCTTTTTTTTTTAGGATTTTCTCCCCTCTGTTTTCACCTGGTGATCTGGCCAGTAACACACCTCCTGTTTGTTAGAGTGCCTACACTCTGGATGAAGGAGCACAGAGACACCTTTGGACAAACCTGCTTAAACTGTTCATGGGTGCCCGTCTAATGCATGGTTTACCACTGCCAATAACAATTGAGCCCCCCCCACCTTACACTATATAGCAATATAGAAACAAGAAAGGGTTTGGCACTTTAAATGAAGCATGCAACTGGGAATGAGTAACGAACTGTAAATTTGTAAGAAAGTTTATTGCATATATCCATAAGTATGGTCAGAACTAGTACACACATACATATAAGTATGAGAGAGGGAGGGAGAGGGAGAGACACATACGCAAGGGAACAGTATTTCATGGTGGCTCACATGTCAATTTCTAAAATCATGAATTGTTGATGACATAATAAAGTATCTAGTAAGACATTCGGTCAGACAAATTATTGCACATATCTTGATGTTATTCTAAGTAGAAAAACGCATTGTTGTGGCATCAGTATCTAAACGTGTTTCGTGGTTAATTACCACTCATCAGGAGCAGATGCGGCCAGGGTGTCCAAAGAGTATAAATAATCAATGAGTCAGAATAGGTGTAGAACAACCTTGGATGTCTGATGAGGGAAAGACTCTGTATGGTCAATTTTATCTTCTATATGGGGGAAGACCAGCAGAAGCTGAGAAACAACTCTTCTATGCCGGCGGCTGATTACAGACAAGCCGCTCCACTGCTGACACAGACTCACTAAGCCTGGGCTTAACAGAAGAGGAGGTATCATTTCAATTCAATTTGGTGGATCAATCACTATGATTTGACTTTGATCACATAATTATATGCTTCATATATTAGAAATTTTTATTAGTACCAATGAATGAAGGTTTTGGGAGTGTGTAATAGGGGAATTTCACAAAAAGGCTCGCAACACAGTATCTCCTGAACATATCTCTTTATATGTGTCTATGTAATTTAGTTGTTAAGGTGCATTTTCTAAACACAAGTTACTATTTAACAAAAAGTCTCACACAATGTTTCACTTACTTTAGAAGTAAAAGACAGGCACAAGAGGCAGTATAATAACAGAGATAATACAACTGCATCACTTTATTTATTTATTTTATAACAAACTGTGGGGTGTCACTAATTGATTGCAGCTGTATTACCTTTTAAAATTTGTTCACTATTGTATTTTTTCACCATTTTTACAAAATAATTTTTAGTCCACTTCAGCGCTTTAGCAATTTTTATTATATGTGGTAAACAAAACCAAGGATTTGGCTAAAGTAACATGTTGTATGTAGTGTCAAAATAGTGAAGGTATTTACAAAAATAGTGAAGGGGTATTGTATAGGTGATCAAAGACTGAAAACCAGAATTGAAAAATTGTGATAAACAGAACAAAAATGGCCTACCAACAAAGTTACCTGTATTCTCTATGTGGAAAACTTTGTGCAGTTGTCCAGAAGTGCCAAACCAAAAAGCAAATCTGTTCCCATGAGGAGGAGTTATATACTCCACTCTGGCAAATAGTCTACTGCCAACGTCACGAAGGCCAATAAGAGGGAGGAAAGACTTCAACAACTGAGTGGAAGGCGCCCGGCGTTTGGCGCCAAAACCCTCCCCCGTATAGCCGCGGATGGAGAAGCACAAAACGGCGATAGCACGAGGCTGCCATGCGTCCGGCGCCAGACGTTGATGAGCAGCGGGGTGCCACCCGAGCCCTCAGCCATAGGACAGAGGGAGGGGGCAGCAGTGACGGCCAGCACCCCGAGGAATGCTAGACGAGGACCCGGACCCACCTCCAGTAAATGTTGCCACACTCAAGACTCATGGTTAGCCTACGAGTATGGGTGGATGTTATACCACTTCCCCTCAACTATTCTGTATCCCTACACCTAGTCTGACTCATTGTTTATACTCTTTAGACACCCTGGCCACATCTGCTCCTGATGAGTGGTAATTAACCACGAAACGCATCAAGCAACTGATGCCACAACAATGCGTTTTCTACTTAGAACATCATATGTGCAATAATTTGTCTGATCGAATGTCTTACTAGATACTTATTTTTATTATGCCATCAACAATTCATGATTTTAGAAATTGACGTGTGAGCCACTATGAAATACTGTGCCCTTGCATAATATATATATATATATATATATATATATATATATATATATATATATATATATATATATATATATATATATATATATCTCAAATCAATATCATACTTATATGCATGTGTGTACTGGTTCTGACCATACTTATGGATACATGCAATAAACTTTCTTACAAATGTATGGTTCGTTACTCATTCACAATTGCATTCTTCATTTAAAGTCCCTAACCCCTTCTTTCTTTTTAGAATTAGGGATGGAGGTAAATTTTGACCTACACATCATAGACCTCATTTAAAGTCCCACAGCCCTCCTCTTGTTATATAGCAATATACAGCACAAGCATGTGAATAGATGCAAGTGGTTATCCCCTATACCAAAGTATGCCCCTACAATTACTATCCCTCTCCCTGAGAACTTTACCAATCCATAAAGTGAGCAAACACTAACCTATGTAAATTTTTGGTCCACAAACTAATAGCAAGCAGTACAGTGCCACAACAATGCAATACCAAGAATAAAAACTTCTCCAAAGTATTTTAACTCAATTTTAAAATGTGTGGTTGTGGGTCAATGACTCAAAGTAAGAGATAAGCGTATGTTCACTGAACTTAGAAAATAAAGTAAAGTTGTATTTACTTTTATCAGCAAGTCATGTCCTAGCAAAAATCCTCATTTCCCTTACCCATTTTTGGGTCTTGAGAGTACACAGGTTCACCCCAACATTTCCTTTTCTAAGTGACTAGCCTATACACAAGTAAATGAACCCCAACGAATCGAGTGGCCAGTCAGCCATTTTCATTGCTGTAGAAATGTACAGTATATGGTCAAAGGAGATCTCTGCTAAGCAGCTTTGATTCTCTAGATTGACCAAATGGCATAGTCACAGGGTAGTTTTTGCTAAAAACCTATATAGTCTAGGGTCCCCATAGCCTTTACAGTCATACACATGTGGAGGAAAAAAGTAGGAGCCGTGTGCAGCCACTTCTCAGAATGTGGTAGATGAGCATGTCCAATCCAGAACACACACACACACACACACACACACACACACACACACACACACTTTCCTGTAAACAAGCTTTTTTTCTCTAGGATTCATCATCCAGTTAGGAAGTATAGGTGGAGGAGGTTGGCCACAGACATCACATAGGTCCCACGGACTCTCAATGAGATTTAAGCAAACAGCTCACAATATAAATATAGGAGCTAAAAAAAATTAAAAAATAAAAAGGCTGTCACTGCTGGCTTTTTGTAGCTGTAAGCTCCTGGACTGCCATCCTTATCTTAGCTTTGGCAAGTAACTGATCAGGAACATGCATGCAGCCAGCTAGTTGTCAGGACATCTGCATAGAATCAATGACAAATACTGACAGCTGAGATCAGATCATTTGCATGATCAGGCAGTAAAATGCTTGATTTTTCTAAGCTGCCCAAAAGTAGAATCCAATTTGTTTTTGTAGATTACAGCATATGTTCTCTCTGCCATGCTATAATATACGCTCTTTTTCTGATCATGATCACAAAATGACATGTTCATTAAAGACGGAGCAATTTCTGCGGTGTATTGTGCCATTTTCTAACTGGTGACATATTAAAAGGTTTTCAAAGTGGAGGTGGTGAAATGGAGTTCTTGGCACACATTCCGGGCAGTCAAAGTACAAACATGTTTTCAGCCAGATGGCTCAATACATAAAATGCTCAGCAATGAGTCAGCTTTATACTGGGCTGGTAATTGCGGACTGTGGCATGTTTTGGTACAGACGGTGCCGTCCCAATCTGTACGCTTGGTATACAGAGAAGCACTAGATGGTCCAAAAGCAGAAGTAAACCCATAGATTTAACAGTTGCAAAAAACAGTAACATTCCCGGCACTTGCCGGAAATGTAACCGTCACATTGGTTGTGTTCTCAACCAAACTGTCAAACCATCTAATGGCTGGTGTCATAACTGATCACAGGTGTAGCTTCATGGCAGCTGAAGATTAAACAGAGGCCAAGATGGCAGCTTCCTTAACTGAAAACGATAGGTGGGTTTACCTCAACTTTAAGTATCCAGTGCTTATGTGTACTAATTCTGATGGTAAATTAAAGCTGCAAAACAGCCATCACCTATGGAATTGTTTCACAGAGATGCTTACAGATAGCTATACTTTGTTAGAGTTTATACAAAACACACGCTGGATACTGACCTATCAAGTGCCATCACCATAGAAGTGCTGCTCTACAAGTGACCACAGGTGTTGCAGTCTAGTTTATGTTCAGTACAGCACAGTGCAAGGAGATCATGGGATGGTCAAGTGCGTGAAATAGCTAAATCCTTTACATACAGTATGTAACTAGCACAATAGCACAAGCATACCAGTTGTTCAGATACATATATACTTACCAATTGCCAGACTAGCAACCATAAAAAAGGTATTAGGCCCTACATCTTCACTTTTAGATTACTTACATTAACTCCAAAGTCTGGGGAAGTGGCACTCCAAATGGCTCCAATGCTTGCAGCTGCCAGCATGGCTTGCACTGTCTGGATGCAGTTTGGAAGATAGCCTAAAACCAAACAGCATATCAATCAGCGATTTAAAAGAATACACAGTTACAATATTAGTAAAAGGACATTTGCTAAAGCAAAAAAATTGCAATGGTGTTTTTTTTTTTTTTTCTTCTTTACAACCAAAGCTGATCTGCAGGTGTCGGGCAATGGATGTCCGCCGACACCCGCCAGAGACACAGAATGGAGCTCTGCCTATGTAAACAAGGCAGAGCTCCGTTCTGACAGAGGGAAAATCATGGATTTTGTGTCAGGGAATAAAATTCATCACTTCCCTTAGTAAAAGCAGCACATACAGTACACAAAAACACTAGCTAGGCACAGTTAACCCTTTAATTGCCCTAGATGTTTAACCCCTTCCCAGCCAGTGTCATTGCTTTATTTTTAATGGGCTCTCAACACGTGAAGATATAGATCATGCAATATTTTTTACAATGCAGTGCACATAACACACAGAGTTAATGCATTTGTGCATTGAGGTTCGCTATAGCACACTGTATGTGTGTATATGTACAATGGTATGCAATTAAGAATGTAGTACAATGCACAGTAACATGTTAAAACATGTATTACATGCATTACAAAACTCTTTATGGTGTGAATGAGCCCTTGTAGGAGGTCAGCTTTACACAAATTACAGTACTGATAAAAAATAGTGAATGCATCAACATAGAAGCATCAGTACTACACTATAAATATGTACAGTAATACAGATCACAACGAGTTTCAGTGGCACTGCAGGCATACAACTTAATGCATACAGTATATTTTGTGTATGGTCTTTGCCATTTGCACCTTTCCCCATTTTTATAGTTTTTTTTTCCCCAATTTTAATAGTTTTAAAATGATTAAGTATACAGATACATACCAACAACACGGTCTCCGGTTTCGACTCCCATCTTTCTCATAGCAGCTGCGTATAAAGCTACATTTCTTCTCAGCTCTTCAAAAGTCACCTTTTCCACATTCTCCCTGCCTTCTCCTAAGGGAAAAGAAAAGAATGTAGGTGATACAACTTGTTTAAATTACTGTGGATAAAGGACAAGCATGGATTGCACAATGGGACCACGCTGTC
Source organism: Aquarana catesbeiana (assembly GCF_042186555.1). Lineage (NCBI taxonomy): Eukaryota > Metazoa > Chordata > Amphibia > Anura > Ranidae > Aquarana > Aquarana catesbeiana. The sequence continues at coordinate 250,360,740 of NC_133324.1, read as the reverse complement.
CACAATATTAGCATCTGTAGGAACTTCGTCTGAGAAAACTTACCATGTACAAATGCAACAAAACCCACAGGTGATCTTTTGAAAACACACATTAGGCAAATACTGTATTTATTGGAGTATAACACTCACTTTTTCACCATGAAAATCGGGTGAAAATAGCGTGTGTGTGTTATACGCCAATATTTCAATTTTAGCTACTTCGGAGGGGGCGGGATGAGCGCCGTCAGATTACATACAGTGAGAATCTGCCGTTTACTTGGCGACCTCTGTAATAGGAAGTCCCATTTCCCAGGCCACCATTGGACCACTGTTCTGTCTATCTTAGGAGATTCTCATTGTATGTAATCTGTCGGTGCTCGTCCCGCCCCCTCCCTGTCCCCTCTAGGCTGCAGATGGGCATCGATCAGGTTGCATTGAGGGCAATGGCGAGGCTACTGCATTGCATTGAGGGCAATGGCGAGGCTGCAATGATGTGGACTGATGAGGCTGCATTGATGGCACTTGTGAGGCTGCAGATGTGTGAGTTATACACCTGTGAGTGTTATAAGCCGATAAATATGGTAATTATACGAATGAAAGAAGAAACACATGATTACTGCTATAGTGTTCTTGTATACATATATTTTCGGGGGGGGGGGGGGGGGACCCCCACACACAAAAAAAGGAAATATGAAATATAGCAAATGGGCCAACTTTTTCATTCCAGAGTGATAAAAAGTATGTATGGTTTGGTTATACAGACTATAACCCTTTAAAGACACATGGCAGATTACTACAGTAGGATGAGGGTTTAAGGATCTGCTATTAGGTTAATAACATTCCTATCTGTTCCAACAGCTACTGCTGTCACACAGTATATGGCACAGGAAAACTCAACTGCTGTAATACCAGTCTGCGGCCACTAGATGGTGCTCCATATTGTTCTATGCACACAAAATGATAAAAGCAGACTGGATGAAAACTTTGCAACCTGCCAATTTAATAAGGAATTCAGTTCTATAATTTAGTATTTTTAACATAGATTAGATTAATTAGAATGCAATTTGTTTTACAGGAACTAGGGGGAACTCAGTTCCACCACCTCTGGCTCAGGTCTTTTGCTCCCTGTTCACCACTATCACTTGGTAACACTGAAGTCCGGCTTCAAGTGATAGCTTATCCCCCAGTAGCTCCCACAGGTCATATCTCCTGCGCAGATCCCACTGAGTGCCGGACAGGCACAAGGGAGATACAGAACAGGTGCCCAGGGTTCAGTGCAGTCATAGGCAGGAGAGGGTGCGTGGTAGGCTGCACCCTCTGTGGTCTCCATTTTTTCCCTGGTGACCAGTTGTTGATGCTCCTACTGCATGATCTCCCTTGCAAGTGACTATAGTATAGTATAGTATGCTGGGAGGTACTACAGCCGGATAGGTGCTTCAGCTTAATATTGCAACAAAGGTAAGAAATATGACAGATGGTGGAGCTTTTAAGGAGGGGGGAGAAGATGAGGGCAGTGGAGGGAGTGGTTGTATGCACTATTTGATGCCATTTGGCAGGTATGTGTGTGGCGGGCATGGTTGAGTTCCTGCACCTATTCTCTGAGGGAAAAAAAGCTCTGACTAGGACAGGAATTAAGGGGAAAGCTATGGAGCAGGAAGTGAGAGGAAATATACCCAATGGAGACACAGATGGCAAAATTATTGACAGGCATTATAACCCTCCCTTACTCTACTCAAAATGGGGAAAAAAAAAAAAAAAAAAAAAAGTTTTGCGTTTAGATCTACTTAAAGTCAGCCTTTCGGCCTTTAGAGCCGATTCACATGGGCATGCATGTTCCAGTGTGGTCCCACTCGTGCATTTGTGAGATGTGTTTGGGGTGCCATCACAAAGGCAAGGGCAGCACCTCCACATGTGGAGGGAAAAGCGCGCGCGGAACACAGCGTTCTAGTATGTACCAGCTGTTCGTTCTACTTATGGCCTGGTTCACACGTACACATTTTTTCAGTTTTGCACAAACGCACCATGTGTCATTTGGACCCCTGTAACACCTAAAAAAACCTGGCTGATCCTGCCAGTTTCTCCCCACCTCTATGTAAACTGTCCACGGTAATCATGGCTGCTGAGCCCCGGTACCGTGGTCAGTTTGCGTGCCTCCGTCAGCCGAAGCCCTGCTGTCTCTCCTCACTTGTGTCCTCCTCCCACCTCCTCTCCCTGCCTGTCATCTCCTGTGTCAGGGTCCGCCCCCGCCCCCCCTGCTGCTGCTGTAACATGATTTACTGTATAGAATATACTCCGTCTTATACGGATATGTCCCCCTGTGTGTGTGCCGTATAAAAAGCCGTATATACCTTATCTGTGAGCGCTGATCACCGGTCACATGGCGCGCCGGCTCTCGCTTCCTTCCCTCCAGACTAACGTCAGAGGGGGAGTCTCGGGCCCTCCCGCTGCATCTGTAAGACGGGGAGAGGAGAGATGTGGCGCGTCACATGACCGCTAATTAGCGCTCACAGATAAGGTGTGTGCGTGTGTATATATTTTACATATACATACACACACACGGAAGCATTATGGATTATATAAGAGTGGATTATATAAAGTAAATCATTTGGGTTAAAAAAAAACTGCCAGCATGGCTTGCACACATATACACTGACCTAAATTATGACCCAATTGGGCAATTGAATTCATTGGAACACAAAAAAAAAAAAAGCTCTGTATTAATAAGATACAAATAAGAAAATGTTTGTTTTAATTGATTTATGCCTCTTTCATACAGGTGGACCGTTTGTTTTTCATCCATCCATTGACGGATGAAAAATGGACAGTTTACATTTGTTTTTCCATAAAGATGCAATGATCATCCATTTACATCCACTTCGGTCAACCAACATCCGTTTTTTGAAAAAGATCAAAGCCCTATTTTTCCTTCTGTTAAAGCGGATTGGATGAAAAACAGATGTAAAAATGGACAAACGGTCTGTTTTTGCATTAAAAAAAAAGTCTCTGGGACTCAAGTGGTTAAAGGATAAGTTCACCTTTGGGAACAGGTTACATGTTTTACCCGTTTTTAGGGTAGAATCACCACTATAGATAACCTTTCTTTCTGAAACACTAATCGCAAGCAAAGTCTTCTCCTGAAATTGTGAACGGTTAAAGGGGCAAAATTCCTACAGACATACTCCAAAATCCTATAGAGCAGGGCAGTCCAACCTGCGGCCCAACACAAAATCGTAATCTTATTGTAAAATGTTTTGTTTTTTTAACACATGCGGCAGAAGAAAAAAAAAAAATTGACAGGGTCTCTTTATTGGGACTTTTAGAAGTTTCTTCACAAAGAAAAATCTCCCACTCTTCACAAGCACACCTTATTCATGTCATCCGTTTTTAGAAGCACTAGACTTGTGAGCAACAGTTTGAGGATGAAGCAATCGAAGGATAAAATTAGAACCAAAATATCTGATGAGCACATTGAGAATAGCTACTACATCCATCAAACCAGATATTGAAGTGTTTGTTTATCAAAAACAGTGTCAAACATTGCACTAGTTTTAGGTTGTCCTCGTACTCTTATAATAGAAAATATTACAAAAAGGTTTTATTACTCAGATAGGTACATTATTATCTGCTCATCAGCTATCCTTATTGTTAGTGTAATTTATGTGTTGCCCAAGACAATTCCTCTTCTTCCAAGGTGGCCCAGGAAGGTCAAAAGGCTGGACACCCCTGCTTTAGAGAATTCTTTTTTAGTAGTGTGAAGGCCACAAATTGGTTAGAAAGAGAGGATGGAGGCATCTCCATATTATTGCCCATGATTTTGTAATGAGATGCAGGACAGATGACCAGGTATCCACAAACGTAAACATCCAAACTACCAGTAGTTGGCAACACGTACTTGCAGCATATAGAGCAATTTTATCGTTTTCCTTGTGTTTGAGAAGGTTCTCAGCATAATTCAAACGGCTCCCATGAAACCATTCTGGAACGTCAGCAATCCCTTTGGACCGGTCAATGACCTAAAACAAGCAATTAATAACCAAATATTAGATAGTTGCACCTGCAATTATAAAAACATGCAATGTGAAAACAAAAACCATTAGAATAACAGTAATTAAATAACAGGACATTTTAAGCAATCCCTCAAATGCAGGAACAACTCAAATGTGTAAAAATACAAGGACTTCATGAGGCCTAATATTCACAGCATATATAAAAAAAAAAAAAAAAAACAAATATGCAACTACAATAAAAACAGCGTCCAGTGCTTCTAAATTCACAAGTGCAATAATCATTCTTCATAAAATCTTCACTGCCTGAATAAAAAAAAAAAAAATAGATAGATGAGGGATGTGACAACTTTGATTCATTTTAGGAAGGTGGTGGGGCTTTCCATGGATTTGGTGTAGATTATGTATGCGCTATAAATGGCCAAATAGATGAGATAAATTGCTACTTTCTTCTACCAGAAACAGAACCTCATTATTGCCAAATAGGGCTGAAGCATTTGGTCGTTGAAATCCACCCCCACCCCACCCCCATGTAGAGATTGTATTCTTGGACACATGTTGGCTTTTCAATGGGACCTTGCCTTCTTTGAACCTCAACTGTAGTGTCATCATGGATGGTGGACATCATGTGCACATTTCTGCCATCCTTCCACCTCAAGGCCAGCACTTTGTTGGATCTCAAAGTTGCTCTCCCCCCTTCGCAGTTTTGTTCACTAGAGATTGTGGAAAGCCCTTCCTGTTCTTTCTGGAGGTTCCGCAGGCCAGGGTTTTAGCAAGGTATAAATGTTTGAAACAGGGGCAAGCTGGTGTAATAGGTTATCACATATACCTGGGTAACCTTTGTTCAGCAGTGGGTATGCCAGGTCCCATACAATTTTTCCAGTTGTGCCCATGTAGGCCGGGCACTCAGGGGGCTGGAGCTGGGAATCTCTTCCTTTATATGCGGAACACATACAGATATTCCGTGACTCTCTCGCAAAGTTTGTAAAATTTGACTCCGTATCTGGCCCTTTGACTAGGAATATATGGTTTTATTCCTAGCCGGCCTTATTCCTTTATCTTTATAGTGTCTCTAGTCATGACTGGCACCTTAAAACTCCCCATTATCTTTCTATGGTGTTTCTCTTCAATGGACTAGAAGGGGGTACGGTGCCTATGATGGCCTATCAACCCAATCATGTATGTTCATTAGTAAATCACATTCAAGATGGCAGTGCCCAGCAGCAGTTTCATGCCTTTTGGATTACTACACAAAGGGGGGCTTTTACAAGAAAACACATTAAAGTGTTAATTATCCCACAACAATAAAATCAGTCTGTATATGCAGTAACGCATGCTTGTTTTACTCACTGTGGAACCTAAGGGGTTAATCCTCCACATTGTGTAAAAAGGCTGTGTGATCCTGTCTTCTCTGATCCTCCCCTTCTTGTACTGTCCCCAATCCATCTGTTAATAGTACAGAACCTTGGGGGCACTCTGCACATGCTCAGTTTGGTGTGTATTGCTAGAGGTTTTTTTTTTGGGAGGGTGCATGTGATCAGCACAGGACCAATCAGCACTGTCCAAACAGAGGGTCAGGGGGCATGCAGCCTCATAGGACAGCAAGAGGAGAATGAAAACTCCTCCTACAAGCCTTAATCAGTGCTCGGTGGACACTGATAGAAGTCACTGCTATATACTGCTGACGAGAAAAAGGTATTTATCAGTTTGTTTAGTAAAATAATTGCATTTCCAAGTTTCTGTGTACTGTGGGAGACCAGATATAGTGAATGTAGGTTCCTGGGTTTAGTAACACTTCAAATATGTTGAATGCACATAGAATCCTATTGGAAGATTTCTGTTCAAATGAATGGTCTGGTGACAGTCTATTTTAAGGGAAACAATAAGGATCAAAGTATTGCAGCTGCCAGACCTATCATACTGACCTTAGCTTTCCAAAATAGTAAGTTACTAATCGGAAGCCAATATGCATCTAGGTTCGGCTTGTTCCAGATAAGTAGCTCACTATCTATTACAGTCAGGATCACAATGACAGTCGCAGAACCAGTATCAGTGACCGATGACAGATTTCCATCCTCGCATATTGATTTATAGCTTGTATATACACACACACACACACACACACACACACACTTTAATGGCATTTAAGTGGTTGTAAGCCCTCACATACACCCAGTGAAGTGACTGGCCTCAGGTAATAAACTGATGAAACAAAACCGCCTATAAGTTGTACCCGTTTATCTGCAGCTTTCTTTCCTCTACATCCAAAGTATAGAATTTACACAGGATTTCTCAGCTCTGAAAAGCAAGGGGCGGGGAGCTGAAGAAAACCAATTAGAGGGAAAGGACACCCTCCCCCCCTTCACACAGCACACAGGAACAGAGCTGAGGCTGTCAATCACAAGCTGTCCTCTCCCGGCATTTCTTCTCTTGGCGTCAGGAAAACTTGTCAGAAGTGACTCAAGCTTATAGCAGAGGAACAAGGCAGCAGACAGAAAGAACACTTGGTGCTCTGGATTGAGACAAGAACACACTACAGAGGGATATGCTGTGTTCATATTTCATGTCTGAGGTTTACAATCACTTTAAGTAAACCAGGTATTTAGATGAACAAACAAGAACATTAGCTTACATACCTCATTGTACATGCGTGAGTAGACAAGACCACTGAAATCCCAAAATTCTGACCAAAATTCTGGATAGCATTCCACTGACCACTGATACAGATCATTATAATTAGCTGCAACAGGGAAAAAAAAAAATCAGTGTAACAAACATAAAACCTAAAGGAGGATCCAATTGTGGTCAAACAATAAAATTAGCCCAGGAAGTGTATATGTACATTATACATCTAAGAACTTTGCGGAGTGTGATGCTTATACATTTAGGCACTTTCAAATGCTGAAGATGTCCAGGCACCGATTTGATATAGTTATCGCTCATACTAAGGGCTCCTCATCATAAAGGCCCATTTCCTTACTGCACTTCAAAATTAGTATTTTTTTAAAGTTCAGCTCCTGGCAAGCAGCTAAGCACAAAATGTAAATACATAGAGTTAATGGGTGACAATTTACCTGACAAGACTTTAGTCTTGTAATTCAGACACCCCTAATAAACACAGCCAGGTCCTAAATCACCACTTGCAGCAGATACACAGCTTGCTCAAGAGCACCCCCACAAAGATCAGACAATGGCAGAGCATGAAAGTCTGAAGCTTGTTGCATAATGGGTAGGAAAACGCTGATACCAAGATAATGCTTTTCAATTAGACGCATTTAAAGTACCGGTCACTGATAAAAATATCTAGATCACTAGATCAGTCCCCTTTCACACTTATAAGACTTGTCCCACAATTTTGTACTGCAAAATCGTATGACAAGTCATTCTCCATGATTTTCAATGACTACCATTCATATTGGCACGACTTAAAGTCGTGAAGACTTCAAAGTAGTCCCTGCACTTGTTTGGTCCAACTTCCATACGATTTGTACTCCATAAACCTCAATGTTAATCCCTCAAGTAGCATGCAAATCATACCTGAATAATATAGACACGATTTCAGTACGACTTTGTAAGCACAAGCTGAGAATGGTTAATGCCAAAGTTGTGGCAAAGTCCTACAAAGTAGTACTGCTCCCAAATTGCAGCGAAATCGTGATAAAATCGTGGCAAAATCGCACAACTTTGAAGTCGCAGAAGTGTGAAAGGGGCTTAAATGAGCACAGTAAATACCCCTCATGCTGCCCATGCCACCAAACATTGCTCAGTTGTCGAGGATTCTCCCCACTTTCCCCTGCAGTCTTCTTGAGGACCAACACTTGCAGTATGTTGATTTCCTGTGTTCCTCCCACCAACCTTCACATCACTACTGTGTCCTGAGCTCTGAGGGACACAGGACACTCCTGAACGTGTTGGCTTGCCTGAAAACTGCAGGGATGTTCTTTAGCAATGGAGCTGTGACAGCAGCAGAAGAGGCAAGTATTTAACTCTCCTTTTTAGGGAACACATTTATTTTGGCATTTAGATTGCCAACAGGGTCACTTTAAAATACCTGAAATGTTTTAAAGAATAGAACTGTTAAAGCTGAACTTTACTTAATTGTATTGCATAATTGGTTTATTGGTCCAGCTTAGATCAATGCAAAAAAAAAAAAAAAAAACTGAGCGACTACTACAGTGATTCTCCACAGTGGTCCCTATGGTATGGCATATCCATACTTCATGTCCATGAAAACCATGAAGTTCAGCTTAAATGTTTTTATTTTTTTTTCCTTGAGTTTAATTATATGTGCATATTTGTGTGCTTTATGAGTTGCAGCAGGATTTATTAATTTAAAGAGGAGTTCCCATTTAAAAAAAAAAAAAAATTAAAAGTCAGCAGCTACAAATACTGCAGCTGCTGACTTTTAATTGGCAACTGTGGGTGCCGGGCTGTGGCTTCACAGCCGGGCACCCACTGCGAATGCGCAAGTGGCGCCGCGCACCGTGATTGGCCGCTCAGTCATCTGGGGCCTGTAATGGGTCCCAGATGATTGACAAGAGGGAGGGAGCAGAGCTGGGCCCTTCCTGTGCCGAGGGGAAGTGATGTCACCAACCCAGGCACTGAAAGAGGCAGACTACAAGGGACCCCCTAGCAACAGGCATTTAGAGGTGAGTAAAAAAAAAAAAAAAATTTCCAATTTTTTTTTTTTTAGGCACATTCATGTTTTTTTTTTTTTTTTGGGTGGAACACCACTTTAAACATCCATTTTTTGTATGCATTGTTTAGGGTGGGGGCAGGGCTGCGAATAAGGGGGTACCACCGGTCCTCTTGTACAGGCCCAGGCCAGCAGGGTGAATCATATATGGGCAGGGAGGTTGACTGGCAGCTGAAAGCTGGCTTTGTCTCTCTCTCAGCTGCTGCAGAAAGACATACAGGAGATCAATCTCAGTAATTGCCCCCCCCCCCCCCCCCCCAACACACTGATCATCCTCACTCTGCACAATAGGTTTCCCCCCCTGCTGCCCAGGCCCCCTGTTTGACCCCTGCAGTGCTTCCGGCTTCCCTCCTCTCCTTCCTGCCAGAAGCTGCAAGGACAGTGGTGGTGGTGGTGGTGGTGGTGGTGGGGGGGGGGGGGGGGGGGGGGTCTGATAAAAATGTCATTTACCAGCCCCTTCCTTTCCTGTTATTGATGCCAATCACTCACTGTGTTCATTCATAACTGAAGCATAGTAAACTGTTTAATTGGTGGGGGCCTGTCAGGTTGGCTCTATGGTTTCTAACAGCAGTCCTGGGTGAGGGGTGTACTTGTCCTGTGGGCAGCTGACAAAATTAGTAGCACTGCTTTTCAGTCCTGAAGAAGATGCACTCTCTGTATAAAAAAAAATAAAAATAAATTATGTATGCGAGAAATGTACCACCAAAAGCAATGATATAGAACGTATGGGATGCTGGGGGATGTAGGTTCAAATTGAAGCTGGTCAGACACGTTACAATCTAATCAGTCTTGCCATAATGGAAATCGTTACCAACTACTATGTCATTTGATGTTCACCCTAACAATTTAGTTTGTATCAAATCAGAAAGGCTCTTGCAGTACAAATAGCTGAAAGATTAAAGGAGAAAGTGCAATCAAACTGCAAAGTGTAGCCACTTTTATGTGCAGACAAAAAGGTGAAGTATAAAATAAACCTGAACACAATTTGAAGCAATTTAGAAATCCAATACCAGTGGTAACTGAGCACCTTACAAGGATTCAGGGTGGATAAAAATCAATGATTTAAAAAAAATGCTTTTGTAGTAAAAATCTATCTAAAAGATAGTTTTCTATTTAAGTTGCATTGATAATTTAGTTTATTCAACATGAAATGGAGCTTAGTTATGTACCATGAGGCTGTATATTCTGCAATATTTACATTTTTGGTAAACTCATTCAATGAATCCAAGCTCTGCAAGCTGAGATAACATGCACTGCATTGATGCATTCACAATCTCACAGTAACCAAGAGATAAAACAAAGTTCAGGAATATTCTTTTATCCCATTGTTTTGCAAATCTATGTACACTACAAACTATATGATTCAATCGGTTCAGATAATTGTCGTTTTACTAACCTGACAGCTTATTCTAAGTAGGAAACCTTCATTTTAGTCGCAAATATTAAAGATTCTTACCGTCAGAAAGAATAAATCCCTAAATTTAAAGAGCACCTGTCATTTCTGATCCATCATTGCAGCGTCTGTTAGCGAGCATCCACTCACCTGTTGCCGTCACATCCCTCACCTTGTTGTGTCATTTCCGCATTACCAGCCGTCTCATTAAAGTTAATGGGACGGTCGGTGAGTCAACGGCAGATCAGAGGAGGAGCCACTGCGGATCATAGATGACAGTTGCTGTTTAAACATTATGATTTAAATCAAGTCTTTTAACTAGTGATTTAAAGCAACTTGATTTAAATCAAATCCACCCTGCAAGGATTAAAATTCATAAAAATAAACATGCCGTCACACATACAGTGTACTAATTAATGTCTCCTCCATTTTTACCTCAGTTTTACTGTTACAGCAGTTATGCAGGATCTTGAAGGATGATTGAACAGTCCAATAGGCACCAGAGTTAAGGACCAATTCACACTAATGTGTTGAGCTGCATTTCAGCTTACTTTTAAAATGTAGGTCAATGCATAGATACAGTGCCTTGAAAAGTTTTCCACATTTTGTCATGTTACAACCAAAACCGTAAATGTATCTTTTTGGGATTTTATGTGATAGACCAACACAAAGTGGCAAATAATTGTAAAGTGGAAGGAAAACGATAAATGGTTTTCAAAATAAATATGTGAAAAGTGTGGCGTGCATTTGTATTCGGCGCCCCTGAGTCAATACCTTGTAGAACCACCTTTCACTGCAATTACAGCCACAAGTCTTTTTGGGTATGTCTCTACCAGCTTTGCACATCTAGAGAGTGACATTTTTGCAAATTCTTCTTTGCAAAATAGCTCAAGTTCTGTCAGATTGGATGGAGAGCGTCTGTGAACAGCAATTTTCAAGTCTTGCCACAAATTCTCAATTGGATCTAGGTCTGGACTTTGACTGGGCCATTCTATACTAAACCATTCCATTGTAGCTCTGGCTGTATGTCTAGGACCGTTGTCCTGCTGGAAGGTGAACCTTCACCCCAGTCTCAAGTCTTTTGCAGACTCTAACAGGTTTTCTTCTAAGATTGCCCTGTATTTGGCTCCATCAATCTTCCCATCAATTCTGACCAGCTTCCCTGTCCCTGCTGAAGAAAAGCATCCCCATAACATGATGCCGCCACCACCACCATGTGGTGTCTTCAGGGTGATGAGCAGCATGTTAGTTTTCCACCAGACAGAGATTTGCTTTTAGGCCATAAAGTTCAGTTTTGGTCTCATCTGACCAGAGCACCTTCTTCCACATGTTTGCTGTGTCCCGCACATGGCTTCTCGCAAATGGGACTTCTTATGGCTTTCTTTCAACAATGGCTTTCTTCTTGATACTCTTCCATAAAGGCCAGATTTGTGGAGTGCACGACTAATGGTTGTCCTGTGGACAGATTCTCCCACCTGAGCTGTGGATTTCTGCATCCCCTCCAGAGTTACTATGGGCCTCTTGGCTGCTTCTCTGATTAATGCTCTTCTTGCCCAACCTGTCAGTTTAGGTGGACAGCCATATCTTGGTAGGTTTGCAGTTGTGCCATACTCTTTCCATTTTCAGATGGATTGAACTGTGCTCCGTGAGCTGTTTAAAGCTTGGGATTTTTTTAATTTTTTTTTTTATAACCTAATCCTGCTTTAAACTTCTCCACAACTTTATCCCTGACCTGTCTAGTGTGTTCCTTGGCTTTCATGATACTGTTTGTTCACTAAGGTTCTCTAACAAACCTCTGAGGGCTTCACAGAACAGCTGTATTTATACGAGATTACATTTCACACAGATGGACTCTATTTACTAATTAGGTGACTTCTAAAGGCAATTGGTTCTACTTGATGGTAATGGTATCAGAAATTTTCAGATATTTGTAAAAAAAAAAAAAAAAGAATTTGCAAAACCATTTATCATTTTACTTGCACTTCACAATTATGTGCCACTTTGTGTTGGTCTATCACATAAAATCCCAATAAAATACATTTACGTTTTTGGTTGTAACATGACAAAATGTGGAAACTATCAAGGGGTATAAATACTTTTTCTAGGCACTTTACATTAAAAAAAAAAAAAAAAATTGTTTTTTGTTAACACTACAATGCAGCGGTAAAATGCAGCATGTATGCATTTTAACCCAACGCATGTAAATGTGTGTAAAATGCATGTCAACACTGTGCAATGCAAGTAAAGAAAAAAATTTTTTTGCATTGTCATAAATTTTGTCCCTTTACAAGTACCAATACCAGCAGCCACCTTGGGGAATTGGAGAGTGAGGAAAAGAGCAGGGAGCGGTCTCGTCAGCATGTCAGAATTTACTGATATTGATGACTTTGTAGCTCACGGTTAAAGCGGGGGTCCACCTATCTATCGTTTTTTTTTTTGAGTTCATTCACAAACTTTTCTTCTCAGCATTACATACTCACATATTGTGTGTAATATGTCCGCCTGTGTCAGATTTCGTCGGAAGGAATAACTTATATTATTCACTGCAGGCGGTTTCCATCTTCATTGTGGGCATTTGAAGCCCACAAGCATTTATTTCCTGGATGCGGTGAACGCTGTGCTCCCAGCATTCACCGCTCATTCCCGCACATGCTCAGTGGCATCCTGGGAAGCCTGAGACTAGCTCCCAGGAGACTGTGCGGAGTCTGGGAGAGGCTAGAAACACGCCTACTCGCATGGGAGGAAAACCAGGAAGTGCAAAGAAGAATAGAAAAATAAAAAGGTAATTACGGCGATTTAAATTTTTTTAAACGGCATGTCAGCATCTAGGCAAGGAAGAGAATACATACAGATATTGTTCAAAATTTGGGTGGAACTCCGCTTTAAGCATTTTGTAAATCCTGTCAAATACTCCCAGTGCTGAGGGGTCTTCACTAGAGGGACAGCCAACCAATATCACATCACAAACACAGTCCAATGCCGGGTGGATGCAGCCCTCCTCCTCGGATGGGGATATCCTATGTGGAACTACAAAAACAAAGAAAGGAAAGGCGCAAACCCCTAGTGCATTATCCGAGTAAAAACTGAATTTATTGATAAAAAAACCACCAATAAAATGCATGCTCACAAAAGTTGCATAAGTATACAGCAAGTACATAGAAAGATGATATGAGGTAGAACATCCAAGTGTTTTTGCAGCCTCACATATGCACGCCAACGCATTTTGGGGGCACAGCTCTGAAGGGGGTGCACCCCCCGAAACACGTTAGCCTGCATATGTGAGGCTGCAAAAACACTTGGATGTTCTACCTCATGTCATCTTATGCACCTTTTGTGAGTATGCATTTTTTTGGTTGTTTTTTTTTTTTTAATCAATCAATTCTGTTTTTACTCGGATAATGCACTAGGAGTTTGCGCCTTCCCTTTCTTTGTTTTTTTATTTTTTAAATCCTGGTATAAGGTACAAAACTGCCCTTTACTCTCACGTTCTGGGAGCAATGAATGTACCCAATAGTGTCTTCCGGCTTGCCCCAATCTCCTCATACACCTCCGTAATACAGCTAGCGCAATCACAATGATTAGGGCCGTTATGCTGGACAACTTGTTTACCAAAAAGAAAAATAAAAAAAAAAAAATCTCCACTCATTCCTTCTCTAACCCGCAAACAGGAAGGGAAGTCACAGGAAATTCTGCAAAATGCATAGCATTTTAACGCACGCTAAAATGCATATCAAAGCACAAAAAAACAAATCAAAGCCCATAAAATGGATGGAAATATACATGCATTTTACTGCAGGTCAGTGTGAATTTAGCCTTATGCAGCGTACACACGGGCGGACTTTTTGACCGGACTGGTCTGACGGACCGAGTCCGGCAGACAATCTGATCATGTGTGGGCTTCATCGGACCTTCAGCAGACTTTTCCAGTCGAAAATCTGATGGACTTTAGATTTGAAACATGCTTCAAATCTTTCCGACGGACTCCAGTCCGGTTGAAAAAATCCGCTCGTCTGTGTGCTAGTCCGACAGACGAAAACCCACACTAGGGCAGCTATTGGCTACTGGCTATCAACTTCCTTATTTTAGTCCGGCTGTATTGTCAGGGACAAGGAGAGGATTTCTAATCATTTCTTGGCTCAGATTCAAACTAAAGCTAAGAATATACTAGCAAATTGTCTCATGTGATGAGCACTGGATTCTGCAAATGTCATCTGTCTATGCAATTGTTTGCTTTTCCATCAGTATACTTTGTAAAATGTTAAGATTCGCATTATGCTACATTATATCATTTGAATAATTCAGGGCAGTCAGGAATCAGAAGTATAGCTTACCTATTAAAACACTTGAACCCGTTTAGTAGATATGGAAGGGATATAAAAGGGAAGTAGTATTGATTATGAATGGAGAAAGGTGATTTTCCAACTTTCCGAGTTTTGGTATTCCTGGAGTATGGAGATGTCAGAGTTTTGGGAGGGAATAAATCTTCAACCCAGGGTTCTGGTCTTGCAATAGACCGGTAGGTATGCTGTGAGTGCAGGTGCACACAGCCCTTATAATGAAGGAATTGAGCATAACTCAAAGCTCCCATTAGGAGACAGGTTGTGTTCCATCCAGGAGACAGCACTCCATGCTCGAGGAGAGATTCCTTGTCCAAAGGACAGAGCTGAGATGGCTAAGCAAGTCTGGGGAGACAACCCAGGAGACAGAGTCATCTCTCCTACAAAGAAGCCAAGAAGTGGGCCTGTGTAGCAGGGTGCTGCAACCAAAAAAGGCGAAAAGAGCTGGGAAAGCTGAGTGAACCCAGAGGTACTGTATTGTATAAGATGGTCTGGGGGACCAGACAGGAGCCAAGGTTTAGGCCTAAACAGCAGCGCTGCTGAAGACAGTGCCAAGAGGCTTGGAATTATTTAGGTTACCTTTTTACCACTGAGCTAGGTTCCCCAACATATCACAAAAGAAATGCAGAATAGTTCATATGGTCAATCTAGTCAGTGCTTACAGAGAGCTGGGGACTCTTGCTGGTCCCCAACAGGGCCGCTGATAAGGCCCTCCTTTTTTTTTTGTCTGATTTTCTGATCACAAGTACAAGGCTTAAGGCAGAATTAGTGATCCTGCAATAATTAACAAAGGAAAACACATGCTGAGTAAAAGAGCCAAGAGAAACCCATCAAGTGTCTGTTTTGTTGGGTCTGCTGAACTGTTTGGCTACAAGAAACTACAGGCTTCTTATGGATTAATTGTATTAATAGTTAGAAATCAGCTGAAGTAATGCAGGGGAATCAGAGTAGCATTATCATAATACACAGGACATGCAGACTAAGCGATTTTATTTAATTTATTTTTTAAATGAAAGAGCTAAGCTATTAGTAGAAACCTTATCTGATTTAGAGGCAGATAAATCAGGTTTTAATTAAAGTGATTGTAAAGGCTAATTTTTTTCCCTATAAAAATAACAAACATGTCATACTTACCTGCTCTATTGCAGTGGATTTGCACAGAGCAGCCTGGATCCTCCTCTTCTCGGGTCCCTCTTCTGTGATCCTGGCCCCTCCCTCCTGTTCAGTGCCCCCACAGCAAGCAGCTTGCTATGGGGGCACCCGAGCCGAGTGACAGCTCCCTGTGTCCATTCAGACACGGAGCCCTGACCTGGCACCGCCCCCTCAGTCCCCTCACTGGCTAGCTGACTTTGATTGACAGCAGCGGGAGCCAATGGCGCCGCTGCTGTGTCTCAGCCAAACAGGAAGGTAAAACTCAGAGGGCAGAGACATTCATGGACATCGCTGGAACTAGATGGACCTCAGGTAAGTGTGAGGGGGGCTGCTGCACACAGAAGGCTTTTTATCTTAATGCATTAAAATAAAAAACCTTCTGCCTTTACAACCACTTTTAAGGATGAGGTTATATAATGAGCAGGCTTTAGCAAATTATGCTACAAACAGACATTTAGCCCAGGTTCACACTGAGCTGCGGGAATGAAGCCTTGCGATTTCACTCCCGCATGTCAGTCCCAATTTCATAGACATCTGTGCAGGTTTCTGCATAGATGTGAATGGAAATTGCAAAAAGTAGTACAAAAACTATTTTGAAATCAGTGCGGCACCGCAATTGCAGCCTCGCACCGATTAGGACGGTGCCATTGCCACCGATTTGACATGTCAAATCGCATCAGTGTGATCTAGGGCTTAGTCTTAGCATGTCAAATTGGCGGCAATTGTGCTGTCTTAATCGGTGCGACGCTGCATTTGTGGCACCGCACCGATTTAAAAAAGTAGTTTCTGTACTACTTTTTGCGATTTTGGGCTGTAATTTACATTGACATCCTGTGCAGAAACCTGCACAGATGTCTCTGAAATTGCGGCCAAAATCGGGACTGACATGCGGGAGTGAAATCGTGCGAGTTCAGCTGAACTCACATGGCTTCATTCCCGCAGCTCAGTACCTGGGCCCAAGCTTTAAAATAGAAACCCCGATAAAAGAAAAATTAATAGTTTTGTACCCACAGTAAAATCCTTTACCTCAAGTTCACTGAGGGACACAGGAAGTTTAACTTTCGGATTGCTGCTTACAAGAGGATGGGACAAATGTATGGCAGCTAAGAGTGACCTCTCCTACTAATGGCATACTTTAGTTTTGTAGCAAAGTAGTACAGATAGTAGGGATGCACCAATGCCGTTTTTTTCACTGGCGAGTGCGAGTGCCGATAGTTTCGGTCAAGTACTCACCCGATACAGAGTAAGATATCTTTACGGTGCAATTTGAGCAATACAAAATGAATGGGCTCAAATCACATTGCAAAGAATTGCATGCAATTTGAACAGGAATGCCGTTCCAGTTCGAAAGCCCTCGGGCTTTCACATTGGAGTGAGTGGAAAGGTGATTTACAGCGCCTCGGTGTGAAAGCAGCCTTAAGGTTTGACCTCCTATTATATGGTTTTGATAAATCTGCAGAAAATCTAAGTGTGTATGGGGTCTAACATAGAGCATGATCATAAAACACAGAGGGGTGAGAAATGTGTTCCTCAATGGGACTTCAAGAAAGGATTTTACAGTTTGTACAAAAATTCTCTTTCCTGTCTATTGAGGAACACAGGAGTCTTTCACCTTCAAAACTTCCAAAAGCAGTCCAGTGGTGGACTGCTTTTGCAGGGGTGGGCAACACAGCAAACAAATGTTAACAGGCCCAAAAAAAAAACATAAAAAAAAATAAAAATGCACAAACACCAAGAACTGGAGACTACCTGCAGCAAGAGAAGGCTCTCAAAAGAGAAGCCTGAAGGGCCTAATGTACAAAGTTGGCATCAAAGGAGGCAACAATGTCCACATCATAGAAAAAGCCCAAGAAGCAACTGTACATCAAATGCGAAATAGTGGAACCCGATCCTTGTGATCAAAAGCTTTAAAGATGGTTTCGCTAATCCACCTTGAAGCCTGTGTAGCCTTAACAGGGACTAGCGACAAAGGGAATCAAGCCTTTGAAAGAAGCAGTAGCTGAGGGATAGACTCTTATGTCCCGACTCACATACAGACAGTGGAAGGAGGTTTTCCTTAGGTAAACTGGAGCCAAACTGGGGAACAGAAGAACCATGTCTTGGTTGAGGTGAAGAGCCAAAACTACCTTAGGCAAAAAGGAAGTCCTGGACCTCAATACTACCTTGTCTCTATGCAAAAGCAGAAAAGGTTCTGTGCGGAATAAGGCCGCCACACCAGTTCAGACACTCTCCTCACAGAAGAGGGCTATAAGAGTACCACCTTATGAGCGAGAGTATAAAGAGGAATGTCTAATGGGATTACACAGCAGTTGATAAAACACTGAGAGAACCATACTTGAGTCTCATGAAATCACAGGAAAGGAACAGGGAAAGCTACATGGAGATGCTGTAAGGGCACAGTAGGGCCAATACTGAGGCCAGAATGTTGGTGAACACTTGATGTGCCAATAAGAGGCTGAATGGCAGAGCAATGAACTGGTAGTTTAGAGGCCCCACTGCAGAGCATAGAAATGCTTATGTGCTGCACATGCAGGTATGTCTCTTCAACTTGTAATGAAGAGAGTGTACAATTTTGACACCCTTGCCACAGTGCCGGCCCCCCACTCCATGAGTGTTGCCCTAACTGGCCTCACTAGCGGCATGGCCCTGACTGGCCAACTTTCGTATCACCAGCCAGTTCAGATGCTTTAAAAAGGCACTTGACAAATTCCCAGAAGCCAGGTAGCCAATGCATCCAAAAACCTTATTCAATTGCCTTATTTCCGTCAGCCTGTTCTATTGCGATCAAGTGGCATCCTGACTCTTCAGGAATGCCTATGGCTCCACAACTGGATTGGTCAATTCCAGAACTTGACATAAATGTGTCCACTGCCTTTAGAGAAGTCTTCTGCAAGCCCTGTAAATGCAGAAGCAGAGCCTCTACAGAGCCTGCATATGCAATTAATCTACAGGACTGTCCTCATACAATTACAGATAAAGGTTACCATTTGCCTCCATTTTGAGGAGTCTGTCTCGGGGTAAGTGGTGTCCCTGGACTTGTCCTTAGGAAACGGGCACCATAAACAATGCATTGCGAAGGGCTCCAAACCGTTACACATTGCAAGCATAATTTCAAAAATAGAGACACTCAAGCAGTGCAATGATCAATTTTGCCACACAGGACACTCCAGCTGCACTGCTCTGGACTGACACTTGCGCACTGACTTGATGAGGCTGCGTACTGCAATGCTTGCGATCAGGGTTGAAACAACTAATCGATTATGAAATTAATCGATTACTATTTTCATAATCGATCAGCCAGTAAAATAATGGGGTTAAAAAAACTAAAATGAGCCCTTTAGAGTACAAAAAGAGCAAATAATCGCTACTGTAAATATTACTTTCACAGTTCTACAGTAAAAAATTAACCCCTTACAGTAGTGATTATCTGCTTTTTTTTGTACTATAAAGGGCTAATTTCACATCTATGTGTTTTTTGGTGCTTTTTGCAGAAACGCACTACAGTTCATTTACATGATTTCCTATGGGACACGTTCACTTCTATGCTTTTTTCAGCCGCTGCATATTTGGAAAGGGTCAGGGATTTTTTTTTTTAACACAAAACAGTGCTTTTCTTTGCTTTTTTGGTTCAATATACTTCAATGGAGAAGCTGCAGAAAAGCATGTAATGCGTTTTTGAAGCAATTTGTGTTTTTTACTCTGCCCAACAACAAATTGGCCACAAAAAAAAAATGCAAAATCACGTGCGCAAAAATAAAAAAAATTCACAGCAAAAAGCACTGCAGAAACAGATCAAAAGCAAACTGCATAGGTGTGTACCGAGCCTTATGCTGGCCACACGCGGATCAATTTTCAGACGAGAATATTCAGACGAAAAATCTTTGTACATTCACTGAATAAAAGAATGTTTGAAATTTTCACTTGTTTTTAACATTGTGTTTTTAAAAATGAATGTAATTTCTCAACGAAAACCACATACACTGTCTGATAATTCCTTTGACCAAGAAATTTTCTATTATTTCCAAATTTTCCCGTCACTGTGGTTGAAAATGAACATTGATTTGACCCCACTAACGATTAGAAAAATCCAATGAACGTTCTTAAAATGACTTTTTTTTTTTTTTTTTAAGGAAGACATTGTTTATTTTTTTAATAAAAAACATGTGATCTCTGAGTCCGATGATATTTACCATATTCACCCTTTAAAATACTATTAGAGGATATATACGATGTCTCCTCTAATAGTTTATACAGTATATCTCCTCTAATAGTATATACAGTATATCTCCTCTAATAGTATATACAGTATATCTCCTCTAATAGTATATCTCCTCTAATAGTTTATACAGTATATCTCCTAATTGTATATACAGTATGTCTGTTATTCTCTGAGTGGATTTGATATTTTGCTCCCTAACTATATATTTACCACTGCATAGAGATATTTAAGAATAAATTGCCCTTTTTTTAAAACTTTACATATTAACTAAATTATACACCACACATTTTTTTTTAAGGTTATTAACCGATTAATTGAAACAATAATCGTCCAACTATCGATTATAAGTAATCGTTAGTTGCAGCCCTACTTGCGGTACACTGCCCGGCTCCTGAAGATGCTTGGCATGACCGATACACCGAAATTTATGAGTTACTTAATCCTGACCTGAGCTCTGTGTGTTACTTAATCCCAACCCCTGAGCTCTCTCTGTAACATAATCCTGACCCCTGATCAATACTTAATCCTGCCCCATGAACACTCTGTAATGTAATCCTTACCCCTGAGCTCTGATCATTACATAATCCTGACCCATAAACTCATTATGTCCATAGCAACATAGGCCGAGGTTTGATTTAACCCTTTAAGCACTGATCACTGTTACAGCTATTTGTCTTTATACTGTACTGTTTTAAAAGTCTGATTCATTTTTTCAGGGAGTGTTAAAAAAAAAAAAAAAAAAAGAAAAAAAAGGAGGGTAAGGTTGTGGGTGTGTAATTAAAAATTGTCATGGTCAGTAGAGTGTCAGATTTAATTTGAAAATCTTGTAACCCTAAAGAGGAGCTTCAGTCTCTCCCCCCCAAAAAAAAAATTAAAGTCAGAAGCTACATATACTGTTATTGCTGATTTTTAATAGGACACATACCTGCCTCTGGACCCAGCACTGTCCTCACCCAAGCTTCAGGTGCAAGCATCGTCACTAAGAGCCCTTTCATCCTGGGGCGTCGGGGCCATGGGCGGTAAAGCGCCGCCATTTTTAGCAGCGCTTTACCGTCATTTTTGCGGGGGGTTTTTGGCCACTAGCGGGGCGGTTTTAACCCCCGCTAGCAGCCGAAAAAGGTTTAAAACGACCCACTAAGCGCCACTGAAGCGGCGCTTTGCTGGCGGTTCTGCAGCGGTGCCCATTCAGTTCAATGGGCAAGAGCGGTGTATACACTGCTCCAACGATGCGGCTTGCAGGACTTTTTTTAGCGTCCTGCTCGCGCACCGCTCCAGTGTGAAAGCCAGACAGGAAAGGCGCTTTAAAGACGCTATGCAGGAGCTATTTTTAGCGCTGTAGTGCCTGTAAAGCGCCTCAGTGTGAAAGGGGTCTTAGGGAAGCCTTGCAGCTTCACAGCCTCCTTCCAACTGCGCGTGTGCAAGCCACGCTGTGCTTTGTGATTGGTACCACAGGTCCCAGAAGGCTGCAGGGTAAGGGGGGGGTGAACTTCCTCTCAGGTCACCGCAGCAATCTGACCGGAATTGGGGATGTGGGTACATGTCAAAAATCAGGTGCCCGCCCCCCAAAAAAGTTCCAAATGTAAGAGGAGGAGGGGATAAGGAGGAGGAGGAGGAAGAGCAGAACTTCCCCCTTTTGGGTGGAATTATGCTTTAACAAACTTGATTTTTTAAAACCTTAACAATTCTAAAACTATTTGCATCAAACTGACCTGCATTACAGGGTCCTACACAAAACATGAATATAAATTTACATTCCCTTTAGAGACTTGGAGAAGTTTATTTTTAGGTCTGGATAGCATAGGAAAGGGTCAGAATCTCGGTTTTATTGCTGTCTGTGTCCACATTTGGGAGATTATGCTTCATAATAATAAAAATATATTTAAATTTAGAAACAAGAAAATCCTGGACTGCCGCACTCCATAGAAAAGGCATCTTTATTGAAAAAAAAAATAGTATAAAATCCAACATGAGCTATGAGTAAGCATCAAATGATGTGAAACGCGTTAGCCATTAATCCCTGTCTTGTCCACGTCTTGATTTGACCGCTATGTTGGATTCTATACTATTTTTTTTCAATAAACATGCCTTTTCCACAGAGTGCGGCAGTCCAGGATTTTCTTGTTTCTACAGGACTTGTGCAAAGCCAGCACCTGAGAGTTCACAGTAGGGCGGGAGCACCTATTAAGGTCCGGAGGCGTAGTGAGCGCCATTCCTTTTTCATTCTTATATTTACATTTACTTAGACATTAACAAGAACATCTCTTTTTAAAGCCAACTGAGGACAGATGTTGTTTTCTACTTCCTGTTTCTGCACAGAGGAGATTTCCCCTTGCAGTGTGTTTTTCAGTGACACCAGAAATGAAGGGAAGAGGGATCCCCCAGACAGGAAGGCACACAGGACAACAGAAACTGGGGCAAGAAATGGTTGCCTTTCCTTGTTCTACAAAAAAAAAAAAAAAAAAGTGTTTGTTGCGGTTTCTGTCCCCGATTGAGACATTTTTTTTCATCACTTCCTGTTCACCTGACTCCTTGGGCTTCATACACACTGGACGTTTTTTCAGCTGTTCCTACGGATGTCTGGCATCTTTTTTCCTGCTTCTAATCTCCCCTGTATGTTATCCTATGTGTCTATGCACACACATAGGCTTTTAGCAACATTTCATAGGAGGAGCCTTTAGAGGCAGATTTAAAAAAAAGATAAAAAAAAAAAAAAAAAAACACTGCCAGCCCGTCCAGAAGCAGCAGTGTTTTGGCAGAAAAACCGCATGTAAACTCGCTTAAACGCTGGGCGCGTTTAGCGCTTGAGTGTTAATTTCAATTGCCCCAATTTGAGAGATTTGCAATCACTTCCTATGCCTCCAACATCCAAGCACTGAAACAGGAAATGGAAGGAAATCTCCCTAATGGAGACACATAGTGCAAGAACACTGGACAGTGTGTCTAAACCGACCTAAACCTGGACGAAGATTGTTTGTTTCTTTTTATTCAGTCAGTGGGCTGAAAACAAACACAAAAAAAAAACTCACTAAGGGATTTCTCCATCCATACAGGTGAATTTATTATTATTATGTAAATAGTAACTATAACAATTATAGTATCAGAGTTAATTATACTCCATGCAAATGCTCCACACACTCATTTTGAATTGTCAGTTTAGCCTCAGGCCATGGTTACTGGTGCACACATTGTGTGTGGACATCATTACTCTACATCACACATACACTCCCACAACCCGGAGTGTACAATCTGGTAAAGAAAACAATCACTGTCACCCCCAATCTCTACCAACTACACAGCAGGCACCCCCCAGTACCATGCGCAGCTATTAGCGCTCCTGCCCATCACTGGGTATTGGGTACACCAGCAATCGGGGGGGGGGGGGGGGGGGGTTCTCAGGAGAATCAGAGGATGATGCTGGATGTATTGGCGCAAGAGCGCACATTCCAGGTGACAACACTGCCACTGCATGCAGGACAAGGAAAGTGTTGTCAATCATATACAGGAAGTGTCATTTATTATTTGGACATATTACTAACAGGAAAGAAGTGCATAGTCTAATTAAGAAAAATAAATAAATAATGCTGGTGAATGATTCAGCATTTGCACAATCACCACAGATAACCCCTGCAACGTGTCTAATATGTTTATTTCCTGTAATCGTCAATGCCATCTAGTGGCCAGAATGCAATGGGTTTTCCTGATTGAGCTATTTCAGGAAAATGACACATTATGGCCACCAGATGGAGCTGATGATCACTGAGTATAAACAGATTAGGAAAAATACAGTTACACAAAATGCACACAGAATATTTGCGACGGTTGTGTGAATGCTTACGATTTCTATAAATAGAATATGTGCAGACACCATACATAAACACAATTTTTATTTTTTTCTAAATGTAGATACACCTAGGAGGGAAGACTACAAGGCTATATAGGCTGCAGTTGTACCAATATAGCATGCATTTTTGTAGATTTTTACTTCTAGAAAATACAGAAATAACAGATAAAGAGAATGTCCCTCTAATGTTTTTAGCAAACCCCAAAACGTCATCTATAACCCATGAACAAGCGCAGGCAGGCAGCTTTAAGCGCAGACATGTGGCCAGGCCATTGGTGGCTAGCAGCTCATATATTTGGACTAGTCAGGTAGTGATGTTACTTAGTGGAGTTGTGTTGCCCTGATATAACCCCCCTGTGAGCTCCCATCTTCTCCTGTCACTCACCCAGGCTGAGCCCATAGTTCCTGTTCACCCTGGCCCTGAACTGGTCCATCTGGGTGACTTTCTTGCTATCAGGGTACCACATGACTTTGGACTCCATAATCTCCTCCATCGGATCCATCTTCTTAGACATGCTGGATCTCTGGTGTGTCTGCACTTCTCTGTGCCTGCAACAGTTTGACACGCTTTTTATTTACATTGGAGAAGAGAGATGTATTCCTCCGCCCAGAGAATAAAGTAGTCCCTGACACTCTTCTGCCTGAATCAGCTGCTGTGCTCTCCAATGGGCACATTCCCTATGTCATGTCTATGTAGTTTGTAGAAGCTGCTGTGCTCCCCAATGGATACATTCCCTAGCTCATGTCTATGTACTCTGAAAAAGCTGCTGTGGAAATGACTTGCATTGTAAACGTGGGTAACATGAGGAACGCATGCTCCAGTCTATATAGGGTGAGCTGAGGTCACAAAGTATTCCTAGAGAGGAAGATCAGAGTGAATTAATTTTCTGATTGATTTCATTGAGGTTGTATTTCATAGATTAAGGCCCCTTTTCACACGTGTGCGACTTTTCCTGCGACTTGGGGCTGCAAAGTCGCATGACAAGTTGTACCCCATGATTTCCAATGAGTACCATTCATATCTGTACAACTTCAAGTCGCAGCGACTTCAAAGTAGTCCCTGCAGGGTTCCACAGTCACATAGCCTCCTGTGTTTGCTTTATTTAAAGCGGTATTAAACCAAAACCAACAACGTAATGTATTACAGCTTACCAGACATCAGATGTGGTGGCTGCATTCGTTTTCTTTTATAGGCTTCTCGCCCCCTCTATTTCCACCCGGTGACCCGGCCAGTAACACACCTCCTGTATAAGACCCCTTTCACACTGGTGCGGTTTCAGGCGTTTTATCGCTTGGAATAGCCTCTAAATAGTGCCTGAAAACTGCCTCCCATTCATTTCAGTGTGTCTTTTCACACTTGGGCGGTGCGCTTGCGGGACGTTAGGAAAAGTCCTGCAAGCAGCATCTTTGGGGCAGTTTGGGATCGCTGTATACACCGCTCCCAAAACTCCTTGCCCATTGAAATGAATGGGCAGCGCTTTGGAAGAGCCACAACAGGAGCGTTTTTTAACCCCTTCTTTATGGTTAAAAGCACACACCCTGCGGCCCAAAAGCACCGCTTAAACACTTACGGACCGCCCGTCGTCGTTATACGTCGGCTTTTTGAAGAGGGTTATCGTTGTTATGGCAGCAGCTAGTTGCCATAACCCCAGTATCCTCTTCTTCAGCAGGTGGTCCGCTTTCAGATAAAAGTGTTCTCATGCCCTCTGATTCGCCGCAAGATCACTTTTATCGGAGGCGGAAGAGGGCCCCCCCCACTGCGCTCCAGTGCCCTCCACCTATTACCGGAGCCATCGCGGCGGGGAAGATGACCCCCACCCGTCTCCATGCCAATGCAGGGCAGTAGCAACGTCAAAATGTCACTTCCGCCCATAGCTCCCAAAGCAACCCTTTTTTTTTTTTTTTTTTTTATTGCATTTTAGTGTAAATATGAGATCTGAGGTCTTTTTGACCCCAGATCTCATATTTAGGAGGTCCTGTCATGCTTTTTTTCTATTACAAGGGATGTTTACATTCCTTCTAATAGGAATAAAAGTGACACATATTTTATTTATTTATTTTTTTAAGAACAGTGTAAAATTTAAAAATAAAAGGTAAAATAAATAATAAAAAAAAAGCAACCTGTAGAATTTTTTTAAACGTCGCATATGGAGATTTTAAAGGGTAAAAGTTTGTCGCCATTCCACGAGCGGGCACAACTTTGAAGCGTGACATGTTGGGTATCGATTTACTCAGCATAACATCATCTTTCACAATATAAAAAAAAATGAGCTAACTTTACTTTTATCTTATGTTTTAATTAAAGTGAATTTTTTCCAAAAAAAGTGCGCCTGTAAGACTGCTGTGTGACAAAAAGTATTGCAACGACCGCCATTTTATTCTCTAGGGTGTTAGAAAAAAAATATATATATATGTTTGGGGGTTCTAAGTAATTTTCTAGCAAAAAAAAATGATTTTAACTTGTAAACAACAAGTTTGAAAAATAGGCCCGGTCTTAACGTGGTTGAGCAGCGCTTTAGCGCCAACATGGCCGCGACCCCAGAGTAAAAGGTGTCTTAGAGTACCTCCACTCTGTATGAAGGAGCACAGGGGTCACCTTTGGACAGCCAATATTGTTAATCTCGGGGAGGGTGTTATTAGATGTACTAACAAATTGAAGCCAAACTCCAGCTAACACATTATAAGCAGTAACAGCAAACAGTTTTTTTTTCCTTTTGGGATACACTGATTAGTCTTAATTTTTGACCTAATATTGAGTAGGTCTCCCTTTTGGCATCATTTAAGACAGTGTAAACAATTGACAGCAGACTTTATTATATTTGAGTTCATTTAACTTTTTAACCAATTGCCCACTGGGCACTTTTACCCCCTTCCTGATCAGGCCAATTTTCAGCTTTCAGCGCTGTCACACTTTGACAATTGCGCGGTCATGCAACACTGTACCTATGTGAAATTGTTATCATTTTTTTCACACAAATAGAGCTTTCTTTTGGTGGTATTTAATCACCACTGAGTTTTTTATTTTTTGCTAAATAAACGAAAAAATACAATTAAAAAAAAAAAAAAGTCATAGTTATAAAATTTTGCAAATAGGTTATTTTTCTCCTTCACTGATGTGTGCTGATGAGGCTGCACTGATGGGCACTGAGGTGGCACTGGTGGTCACTGATGAGGTGGCACTGATGGTCACTGGTAGGCAGCACTGATAGGTGTCACTGACGGGCACTGATGAGGCTGCACTGATAAGTGACACTGATGGGCACTGGTGGGCACTGTTGGGACTGCATTGATAATCAGGACACTGATAATTGTTGCCTTGATTATCAGTGTCAATCTCCTTTTCACACAAGCCGTTTATCGCCTATGTTTAGTGTGAGGAAAGGAATGCCAATAACCAGCTGGTGTTTACATTGTGATCAGTTGTGATTGATCACATGGTAAAGAGCTGCTGACTGGCTTTTTAATCCAATCTGTGATCAGCTGCATCCAGAGGACACAGGGATCACAGAGCGCCCCGTCCGCTATCATGGGAAAATGACTACAGATAATGACAGCTACAGTGTGGTCAGCAAGTGGTTAATACAGTAAAACCTTGGATTGCGAGCATAATTAGTTCCGGAAACATGCTTGTAATCCAAACACTTGTATATCAAAGAGTATAAAAGAGAAGAGAGGCGCCTCTAAGTGTAGCAATATGATTACATTTAATGAAGGAATAACATTTAGCAACTCACATGTTTGATGATTAAAAGAGGCACATCTAAGTATGCAGGCATCTGAGGTAAAGCTATAGACCATCCCCCGCACTGCCGGTTCTCACCGCCGTCAGTCTGCAATCGTGACCGGAAAGACTACCCTGCAGTAGAGCGAGTTGAAAGCGTGGCTTGAACCGCTCGTGGAAGGGGTGAAGTCGATGGTGGTTTGGGGGATGGTCTATGTGGACATCTTTACCCCAGATGCCTGCATACTTAGATGTGTCTGTCTTAATTATGTGAGTTGCTAAATGTTGTACCTTCATTAAATGTAACCATATTACTACACTTAGAGGCGCCTCTCTTCTCTTTTATACCCAGTTGTGACATGACGCTACTTGTATATCAAGACATCGCTTGTATATCAAGTCAAAATTTATTTAAAAATTTTGCTTGTTTTGCAAAATGCTCTCAAACCAAGGTTTTACTGTACAAGTAAAAAGTAAAGCTGTCAGTAGGAACTGAGCTGTTCAGTCATATCCAACTGACAGAGATTCTATGGGCCAGCTTTCTGAGCTCCATATTTGATGTGCTTGAGACCTTCTTAGAATTACATTTTTTGGTGGATTTCTTACAAGGTAGATTTCTAGGTCTTTCTTTAAAGTGATTGTAAAGGTTTTTTTTTAACAACAAACGTGTCATACTTACCTGCTCTGTACAATGGTTCTCTTCTGGGGTCCCTGCCTGTGCTCTCTGCTCCTCCTCTTCTCCTTGTGCCACCACAGGAATCTGCTTCCTATGGTGGCACATGTGCAGGCTTCATCCCAAGCCGTGCTGTGTATCCATTGACACACAGAGTGCAGCGTGACCCTGCCCCATGCTCCCTCCTTACTGGATTTGATTGACAGCAACATGAGCCAGTGGCTCTCACTGAGTCCAGCACCGCTACTCTTGGGCACAGTACTGGATTGAGATCAGGCTCAGGTAAGTATTTGGGGGGAGTTGCACATAAAAGGGTTTTTACTTTAATGCAGAGAACACATTAAGTTAAAAAAACCTGAAGCCTTTACAACCACTTTAAGCCCCGCTCCCCCCAATTGCTCTGTACAGAATGTGACAAAACATGTGCATGGTAAATCTATATACACATAATAATGCTGATGTATACAGGAGCCAATTAAACTACCAGTATGCCTTTGGAATGTGGGCGGAAACCCACATAAACTCCATGCAGTGTGTCCTGGCTGAGATTCAAACCAAGGTCCCCAGTGTTGCAAGGCAGAAGTGCTAACCATTAAGCCAATGTGCTGTCCTGCCAGGAGAATGAATTCACAGAGGGGTTGATTTACTAAAACTGGAGAGAGCAACATCTGGTGCAGCTGTGCATGGTAGCCAACCAGCTTCTAACTTCAGCTTGTTCAATTAAACTTTGACAACAAAACCTGGAAGTTGATTGGTTTCTATGCAGAACTGCACCAGATTTTACACTCTCCCCTTTTAGTAACTCAATCCCAATAAATGATTGATCAAACCGAAAAACAGCTGCGTCGCTATGGGGGTGCGGGGATGTGGACCGCACCTGGGTGACACCAGCGTTGCCAACCATCCGTAAAAAAAATATGGCTGAAGGAAGACTGGGCTCGGACATGCTCGGCTGTTTTCAGTCGGGTGGGCACATGCGCAGTGAGTCAGTGACTACATGGCGCTGGTGGTGCCATGAATGAATGAATGGTAGCACAGCAGTGGGCACGCCTCCTTTCCTGAGTCCTGACCTGGAGACAGAATGGCGGCCCGCCATCCCACCACCATGCCACTGTGGGCAGCACAGACATGGAGTCCTAGAGACTGGACCCCTTCCCCGCACCTTCCATCCATGGCTGCTGGAGACTCCCACCACACCACTGCAAGCACAACTATGGCTACAATCTCTGTATCATATCGGCGGTTCCGAGGGGGGGGGGGGGGTGATGCTATGTTTTATGCCGCCAGATGACACCAGCCCTAGTGACCCCACTGCACATATGCACATTTTTTTACCCCCACTTAGGTGCCATAGGTGCATTTTTACCTAGGCAAGCCCCTGGTTACATGCAATCAACGTTGTACACTTATTTGCACCTGTGCCCCTCATCCCATGGATAGATGCCTGTCCATCCAAGTGAAGGTAGACTCATTCGTGTTTATTGGGATATAGGGGCTGAATTACAATGTTGTTTATAATATAAATGTAGCCCAGGACATGACATACAAATCTGGTACAGCTGTGCATGGTAGACAACCAACTTCTTACTTTAGCTTGTTCAATTTAACCACTTCAATACCAGGCACTTACACCCCCTTCCTGACAAGGCCAATTTTTAGCTTTCAGCGCTGTCACACTTTGAATGACAATTCCGCAGTCATGTTACACTGTACACAAACATTTTTTTTATAATTTTGTTCCCACAAATAGAGCTTTCTTTTGGTGGTATGTGATCACTGCTGGGATTTTTATTTAAAAAGACCGAAAATTTTGAAAAAAAAAAAAAAGTTTTCTCTGTTTCTGTTATAAAATTTTGTAAATAAGTACATTTTTTTCTTCACTGATGAGGCTGCACTGATAAGGCGGCACTGATGGGCACCAATGAGGTGGCACTGATGATGGGCACGGATAGGCGACACTGATAGGTGGCACTGGTATGCAGCACTAATAGGCAGCACTGAAAGGCTGCGCTGATGGGTACTTATGGGTGACACTGATAGGTGGCATGGATGGGCACTGATAGGAAGATATCTGGCAGGCACTGGTAATAGGCACTGACTGGCACCGTTTGTGGGCACTGATTGGCATATTTTGGACACTGACTGTCATCCCTGGTGGCCATGGGTGCCATCCCTGGTGGTCCTGTGTGGTCATCTGAGGGGGGGCTGCGCTGATAAATAATCAGCACAGACCCCCCCTGTCAGGAGAGCCCCCGATCAGCTCTCCTCTACTCACATCTGTCAGACGCGAGTGAGGAAAAGCCGATACAGGGCTTTTCCTGTTTACACTGTGATCAGCCGTGATTGGACATAGCTGATCACATGGTAAAGAACCTCCATCAGAGGCTCTTTACTGAGATCGGTGTAGCAGTGTGTCGGACTGACATGCCGCACCACCGATCGCCACGCTGCGCACCAGCAGTTATTCTAAAAGACGTCCAGTCAGGATAACTGAACCACCACCGTCATTTTGCTATAGGCCGGGCGGGAAGTGGTTACGATTTGGCAATAAAACCTGGAAGCTGATCGATTTCTTTGCAGAAGTGAACCTGATCTTGCACTATCCAGCTTTAGTAAATAAACCCCAGAGTGTTAGCACAGTGGGGGGATTTACTAAAACTGGCGCACTCAGAATCTGATGCAGCTGTGCATAGTAACCAATCAGCTTCTAACTTCAGCTTGTTCAATGAAGCTTTGCCAATAAAAGCTGGAAGCTGATTGGTTTCCATGCATTGCTGCACTAGACTCGGTGTGAACCAATTTTAGTAAATCTCCCCCATTGTTTCCAGCTCCTGTGTCCCTTTATCTGTGCTACGTGTGGTTATCTGCAGGCAGTAATGACAGGTAGTCTGTATTTCCAGTTATTCAGTAACTACATGATGACATTCCGAGCAACACCCAACATTGTAACTTCTCATTCATTCATCCACAGACACACATTAAGGGGCGGGGCTCATGTCAGTGACGAGTGGGCTCGGCGGAGGGATATCTACCTACACAACACTGTACACAGACGCCTATTGGCTAGCGCTGAACTGGTTCCACATCAGCCGAGTGCTTGGTGTGTGCATGAAAAGCTGTCAGTGGAAGGAACCAATCGCTAAAAAGCAAACATTGCTTCTCGGCCAATCGGCGTCATGGCTCAGGGGGCGCACCCTTTAGCGTGTGGCTCTACGTGTGTGTTGTAACAGAAAGACGCTCAATGTGATGCTGAATAATCTCCGCCCTCTAACATTAACCCCTTGATGACGCTCTGTACATGTATGGGCACAGTGGTGGTATACAATCAGAATAGGTCCTATACATATACCACATATGTCCCCTCCAGGCTCTATCACATTGTTTGTTATTAGTATAATACCCATTTATTATATGAGTCACTACCACTTATATGATTATACTGCCATGTCATTATCATAATATCATAATCCTCCAATCAGTTTGGAAAAAAAACATTTAAATCTTTTTACAGAAGTATATACTTTATATTCCTGAATACAATGTTAAATGTACTCCTTGGAAAAAAACAATAAAATAAGAATTACCACTAAGTATGAGCTCAGGCGTTTTCGTAACCCGCACGTGCAGAGCCCGCCAGGAAGTCGGCACCGCACAGCGCTAATCACACGCAGTGAGGCGTTTCTCAATCTCTGCAGCCGTGGATCGGGGAAATGTCTCACTGCCTGTGATAAGCGCTCCGCAGTGCCGACTTCCTGGCAGGCTCTGCATGTGCGGTTGCGAAAACGCCTGAGCTCATCCTTAATTACCACTTGTCCACTGGGCACTTTCACCCCCTTCCTGCCCAGGCCAATTTTCAGCTTTCAGCACTGTCACACTTTGAATGACAATTGCTCAGTCATGCAACACTGTAACTACATTTTTATCATTTCACACAAATAGAGCTTTCTTTTGGTGGTGTTTAATTACCACTGGGGTTTTTATTTTTTGCTAAATAAATGAAAAAAGACTGAAAATTTTGAAGAAAAAAAAACTTTTTCATAGTTTTGTTATAAAATATGGCAAACAGGTAATCTTTCTCCTTCACTGATGGGCACTGATGAGGCGGCACTGATGGGCTGCACTGATGAGGAGGCACTGATGGGCTGCACTGATGAGGAGGCACTAGTTGGGCACTGATGAGGACTTGAGGCACTGATGAGGAGGCACTAGTTGGGCACTGATGAGGACTTGAGGCACTGATGAGGCTGCACTGATGGGCACTGATGAGGTTGCACTGAGGCTGTTCCGAGGACACAGTTATCACAGAGCGCGCTGCAGCTGGCAAGTGGCCGGTGCGATCTCAGGAGGACGTTATATGATGCCCTCCCAGAACTGTCTGGCCGCACTGTAGCCGTCATTCAGCTATAGCGCGGTCAGCAAGTGGTTAAAGTGTAACTAAAGACAATATTTATTTTTTTAAGTTTTGGGTAGAGTGAAGAGGGATTAGAACACCTGTCTTCTTTTATTGCTGTCTGTGTCCCCGTTACAGAGATTCACCCTCTCTATTTGTCCAGATTACCATTATTACTGAATGTAAAAGAAAATCCCACATTTTGAGTTGTCCCCAGAACAGGAATAAAGGGGAAATCTTGCATGGAGGACATTAGTTCTGATGACCTTTTAGAAGGATTTTCTCTCACTTCCTGTTTTGGCTCTGGGACAGGAAGTGAAGGGAAATCACTCCAGTGGGGCCCAGATGGCAAAAATAAACCTTACAGGGGTTATAACCCTCCCTTACTCTATCCAAAATAAAAAAAAATAACAGAAAATGGTATCCTACTTACTGTAATTTTATTTTCCTGCTGCCTATCCATGGCAGCATACGTATGATGGTAGACTTCGGCCCACAGGACCAGTGTATAGCTATAAAAAGTTAACACCCACACAACAGCCCATTCCCTGTACATTGCTAGAAATGAACTGGGTAGGTTCGGTATGCTGCCATGGATAGGCACCAGGAAAATAAAATTACAGTAAGTAGGATACAATTTCCTTTTTTCCTGGTGCCTCCATGGCAGCATACGTATGATAGATCAATAACTAGCTATCAGGATGGGAAGCTTCAGCAAATGAGTTCATAAGAAAGTGAGTAAGCTACTGGCTTCCTGCCAAAGACAGGTGTAGTGAGGACTACTAAGCCCATCAGTAGTGCTGAAAGAATGCACCATAATAGAATTGGATTGGCTCCCCTGCCTGCCATGTTGGCTGACATCTCACTATGGGAAAGGCAAGCAAATGCCCACAGGCTCTTGATGCCATGACAACAGCAAGGCTGTGAACTTCCTGCAGCTCGAAGACCTTCCCCAATAATTCTTATATGAGAAGCTGGCTTCAGATAAGGGTGATAGTCTGCCTGGTAGAAAAAGCAAATTGAGCACCATCCGCGATACCCTCCCCATCTGCAGCAACATTCAAATCACCAGGACAGGCCCCCAGAGTGCACCCCCTCCTCAAGGGGACACACCCCCCAAAGCCTGCCCCAAATATTACAGCGCAGAAAATAGGACAACAGACAGCACCCAAATGCTCTCGCAACAAGTGTGTTTATCCGGCTACAATCACCCCAAGCCCCTGGTAGAACACAAGGAAAGTGAGTATAGAATAGAATAAGAGCTTGAGAAAGGAGCACATCATTCGCAGTGCACATGCTCAAGAAACGAGTTGCATGCCAGTGATGTCATCCGTCCTCGCCTCGGTAACACCAGCGTTCCAAGCCTCGTTTTGAGCCCTTCTCCACCTCGGCCGGCTGTTTACATCTAAGATGCAGCAGATAACGGCGGACGAGGAAACATATCGCTCTCCACGCAGGACCAAACCATCCACTGATGGAACCTTCCCCTCTCACTCTGTTGAGACTTACCAGATGCCTTTTAAAAACCTCCTAAATGTGAGTTGATTACTGCTTGTGCTCAATAAATTTGTTAATCTTCTACACCCAGAGGCGCCTCTCCCTTTTTGTCTATTGAAATTGAGGATAGAAGCCTTAGGTGGCAGCCTTGCCAATCTGTTAAACCGTAGTCTGTAGCCAAAAGCTCAGGATGCACTCATAGATCAGAGTGCATCTTGTCAGTACAGGATGGAACCTGGGTCCTAGACCATGGAGTTGGTTGATGGTCTCCTGAGTCGACTTGACATGATGGAGCTAGAAATGAAAGTATCAGTACAGGATCCATCATGAAATACAAAAGAGGAAAGTAAAGGCTGAGAGATAAACTTTCCATCCCGACCACATCCAACCAAGAGACGGAAACTTCCTTTGGGTGAACTGATGCATATCAAGGAACTGAATAAGGATGTTCTGCTTGAGGAGACAGAAACTAACCAGAGCAAAATGGAGAACTGGTTTCTAATAACCTTGTCTTATGTTAAACCTGTGAAAGGTTCCATGCCAGACAAGGTCACCAGCCTTGAACAGTCAACTCCCCAAGTGAAGGCTACGAGTAAACTACTTAAGATCCCACAAGTCACATGGGCAGCAATATTAGAAGCCAAATGCTAGCCTAGGCCCAGTTGCAGGAGAGGACTTGTCCAGCGAAGAAACTTTGGGAGAAAGTCCTGAGGCTTACTCCAATTTAAGCAAATCACCACGTCTAGCAACAGATTTAACATGAAGTGGTGGACCCCACCGCTTAGCATCAAGGGATTCCTAGACTCCATGATGCTTGGTCTCAGACTTTGAGCTTCAATTATCAAGCTGTCAAAGGCAGTTTGAAGCTGGATGGCAAAACGCATTCCTTTTGAACAGATGATCCTGATCCAGTAGATCCCTCGGAGCAACTGTCCAGCGCCCCTTTTGGAATACCACATCTGCCTGGATCAACCTGGAACACTGAAATGCTTTTCATTCCAAACATGCGAGACAAACAAGGGAAGGAAGTACTGAAAGTCACAGGAGCATCCTACCAGAGGACCACTGCACCTGAGCCAAACCTGCCTAGACTTTAGTTTGACCTCAGGGGTTCCGTAGTCAACCTCTGAAGTTGCCTACCTGGTACACACCCCCAGGAATAGCTCTAGGGGTAGAAATCAATCTCAGAGGTTTAGGCACTGCTTTCAGATGCAGTCTGCCTGCCAAGATGTATACATGGAATGCTCATGCCTGACAAGGCTGGAGCCTGACTTTTTGCCAAGGATACCAATCTAGCCTTTTGCTACTGCAAAACTCTGAATCCACCACAAAATTGAAGTACACCACCTTTATGACATAATCCACTCACTTTTGGGAGGCAGGCTCCAGACACGCACAGCTCTTCTGAGGAACAAAGCTCTGCCTGCACTGCTATATATGGGGCTAGTTAGCACCCAATTTTTCACCCCAAAAGATCCACAGAAGGGGCTAACTTCCTTATCAGAGCATTTACCGTCCCAAGGTCAGGAGGTCAGGAACTGCGCTTACAGGAGAGGCTGAACCTGACCGGAAAACCACCAAAGGTTGCAGGTAAAGGTTTCTTCTCCTCACACTGGCTGTGAGTTCCATGAGGACAAAAAAGGAAAATGGGTTATTGTGCGGGTGTTAACTTTTTATAGCTATGCACTGGTCCTGTGGGCGGAAGCAGGCAGGGCTACTATCATATGTATGCTGCCATGGAGGTACCAGGAAAAAGTTTTGCCTTTAGTTCTACTTTAAACATGCTAAGTCATATACTATATCAATCATTTAAGCGACTGTAAGGAGATTATTTTGTTTTTTTGTTTTTTTTTTATTTCAAAAACAAACATGTCATACTTACCTGCCCTGTGTATTGGTTTTGCACAAAGCAGCCCCAATCCTCCAATTCTGCTGTCTCTTGCTGGTGCTCCTGGCTCTCCCTTCTGAGTGCCCTCATAGTAAGCCATTTGCTATGGGGTAAATTGTGCGGGCTCGCTGCCGAGCAGGCTGCTGTGTCTATGGACACAGCACAGCTTGGCCCTGCCCTCTGAACCAGTGAGGAGTAAGAGAGAGAGCAGTGGATGATGCTCTCGGGCACAGCTCTGGATCGAGATTGGCCTCAGGTAAGTATTTAGGGTGGGCTGGGGGGGAGCAGAACTTAGAATGCTTTTACCCTAATGCAACAGCTGTTGATCTCTTGATTGATCTGGATTTCACAGGCTGCAGGTTTGATTGTTCTCCCCTGCCTTCTAGAGGCCTCTAGAACTTAGGGGGTGGGCAAGTCAAACAGGAAGCACAAATATTTAATGTACTGCAGACAATCTCTGGAGAGATGGGTCAAGTGGGTGGCTGAGGGACACATAAACAGCTTTAGAACAGCAGGGTCTTCCTTTCAAAGGGATTCCACTAGTCAGTGTTGCTAACCTACCAGATTTAAATTTACTGACACAACACCCAAAATTTTCTGGCACAGCCACGTTTTTATTGGCATTTCCAAAAGTTACAAAATGGCAGTTTTAAGTGCAAATTTGAGTATTTCGGCTACAAACATACAATATTCAATTAGCAATATGATTTAAGGTAGATAATAAGGCAAAAAAACATATTTCTTATTTTATTTTCGATAAAATATGTAAGTAGCTCAGGGACAGGAGACAGGAGGGCAAGAATTTAGAATGGGCGCACACACACATAAAAGTGACTCTCACAGTGACATGTGACAGCAGTGTGCAGCAGAACAGATGATGATGACATCTCACTGACACATGTCCCCTCCTGAGTCGCAGTAACAGTCTCTCTCCAAGCCAAGTGGTCCCTCCAGTCCACTCCAGTCTAAACAGCACTGAAGGTCCAGGTCCCAGCCTGCCTTGCTCCCATACTGCAGACACGAGACTCTGCTTGGCTCCATTGCACCATAACATCACACGACATGCTCAGGCACCGCCTCCTCCAGAGCCGCCCGATCACACTGTAGCAGGCACTCGGATGGTCTCAGCCGGCTCCGGACCAAGCCAAGCGTCACAGCCATATTCTTTACTGACAACCCTTTACTTTTACTGGCAGGAGACAATTGCCTGTTTACTGGCTGCCAGTAAAAATACTGACGGTTGGCAACACTGCCACTTGTCTGGGGGTGGCTACCCATCCTCTACAGAAGGTTCTACTGATTTAAGCTGCTGTTCATCAGGGTCCCAGCCATGGCAGAGCCCAGGGACCTGCACCTGAAGTTGTTTCTCATACCTCAAGACTTCACCTAACAAATCCAGTCTGCAAAGCCTCACTGAAAGGCATCTGGAGGAAGCTGCTCCCTGGCCTTTTCAGCATTTACAAGATCCTGGTCACTGTGTAGTATCGGGATATCTGAGCCAAGCAGTTCTTCTATGGGGTCTCTACCTCTGGTCTTTCCTTAGTCTCTTGAGATGGGATTGTATACTGCAGTTTAGCTGAAGACATTTCTGAAGAGTATAATACAGAGAAACGTGTCCTCTTATTGAACTTTGCAAATATGGAGTATCCCATACCCTGCAACCTTTCTTATCATTCAAGTTTCTTTCAATGAATCCTAGGAGGGAGCGCCAGTGGGGGACTGCCAGAAGAACGGAAGATTGTATATTATCAAAAGTTTACTCACTGTTTAATAATATCACAAAAAGAAAGTGTGGATGACACCAGTGTAAACACTGTTTACTTTTTACATGGACTCTATGTCTATTTCAGAGGTTGCAGAAGGAAAATGGAGAGGATCAGTTCCTGTATATACCACCCCTGCTGTGCCCTCCTGTCCGAGTATAAAACAGAATGTAACAGGGGGGCTGCATGGAACTGAGCGTGGGTGGGGTAGCGATTGTGACCCATGATGCTACACCAGTGGTTCCAGTGGTTGAGGGTGTGTGATAAAAACACGTCCCCAAACTGCAAATGTAAACAAGCCCTTACTGTCCTGAGCCCCCTATAAGGCTGTTTTCACATTGAAGCGCTGAGGTTTACTTGCACTGCAGGTGCAGCACACTGCACCTGATGCTTTCCTATGCTTTGTCATAGAGTTTCAGGAGTTTTGGTGCACCAGAAAGTGCACCAAACCCGCTGGATAAAATAGAAGTCTTTGGCTCAGTGCAGCTAACCCGCAGGAGCGTTGCACTGCAGGTAAACCATAACGCATCAGTAATGCATGAGTGTGAAAGCAGCCTAATAGTTGTTAACCCTTTTATAGGTGCTAATACAGTATATGCCCTTTGCTATTATGCCCAGTGTATGTGTTGTTTATTACACTGACCAGTAGACCTCTTCTTTTCCTCTTGCAGCTGCTGTTGGCATCACTATCCAGACTGCTAGAAGAGATAAGAGGCAAAGAGGGGTTAGTTTCACTCTGCCTGGGACAGGAGCCGGGCACTACAGAGGAATCCAGCTTATGCAGCTCTTGTACTCTCCGCACTGCACTCTGATGCTCTGGGATGGCATGTCAGCAAGTCCGAATTACGACTGGTGGATTGCTGACCCCAGGCATGCACTTCCTTGGTCTGTTTTTATTTATTACAGGTACTTACATAGCTCTGTCAATTTACACAGCACTTTTACACATATAGATTGTACATTCACATACCGTAAGTCCCTGACCTCAAGGAGCTTACAATCTAAGGCATAGCTCCCAACTTTCCCTGATTTCGAGAGACTGTCCCTGATTTGGAACAATGTCCCTCTGTCCCTCTTTCCTCCTCATTTGTCCCTCATTTTGGTCTGATGTATATAGTTGTATATAAAATGCACTTTTTTCTTTCAAAAAGTGTTTCCCAGTGCTAAACCTTTTATCAAAATTCTAAATTGCTGCATTTGTAAATTTTAAAACCCAGTATAAAGGAATAGTAGTGGTTGAAAAGTCCTTGTGGATTTAGTTAACTTTTTTTTTTGGTTAATTCTCCTTTTAAGAGGGTTTGGCAGGGGGCGTGTCCTATGCCTACATACGTTTGGTAGTAAGTGTCCCTCATTCCCATCTCAAAATGTTGGGAGGTATGTCTAAGGTCCCTAACTCACATTCATATATACTAGGGCCAGTTTAGACAGGAACCAATTAATCTAATAGCATTTCAGAGAAAACCCACCCAGACACATGCAAATTCCAGGCAGGTAGTGCTGTGGTTGGGATTGAGGTTGCAGGCCACATCAGACGGCTCTGAGAGCCATCTGATGGACAGGGGGACAGAGGAGGAAACTACCATGTCCACAGCCTCTAACCATGTCCTGTCCACATTATCTGAAAGATGGGTTTCAAATGTTTTGACTGGGGTGCAGTTTCACTGCTTGCCATAGGCGCCATTTTCACTAGATACGCCTCTGTATATCCCTCAACCCAGTAGGGTGATAGCAGATTTATGAACTGTAGAGATTCTCTTAATAGGCCCGGCCCACCCTTATTATGATTTTTCTTTTAGTGTATATCATTCTCTGCTGTCTTTGGCAGATTTACGGGAAGGATCAGGGTCTTTTAAAGGAGATTCATGGAGGCATGGCCCACTAATTCTTTATATATCCCTTAACCTAAAAAAAAAACTCACCTATAAGTGCAAAATCTGAGGAGCTGAATTTAAAATTGGCTGCACACTGGTACATTTACTTGTTGCATATGGCTGTGACGGGAGTCACTTTGGGTGGGGGGGCTTGTGGAACCCAGCTTACCTTGGAGAGCACTGGAACCTCCTTGTCCAGCTCCCCCAGTCCCTCCTATGTGTAATTCACCCTGTGTCTATTAGGGGCACAGGGTGACCGAGAACTAGGGATATAAGTTCGACTGGAACATCGGGTGTTAGCCCGTTCACCGAAGAGCGAACATTATGGGGTGTTGGCGGCAAATTTAAGCGCTGCAGAATGTCCCATAATGAACTGCGAGAACGCAGTGCATTGCTGTATGATGACTGGCCAAAGCATGCACCTGACCTGCATGCTTTAGCCAATCACAGCGCCCTGTGCTAAGAGAGCCATAATTGGCCAAAGGTGGCCGTGTGTAGTGTTGTTGGTGTGGACAGAGAGATAGCTTGATTTAGATTAAGCAGGCAGGTCATTCAGTTAGTGGCAGTGTATTTGATATATATAGATATACTGTATATATATATATATATATATATATACAGTATATACAGTATACTCTGCATTTAGCATAGACTATATATTCAGTGTTTACTCTATATTCAGTCAGTGCATTAAATAAATAAATATATATATATATATATATATTGTGGCAGAGCGTTGC
This sequence comes from Aquarana catesbeiana, assembly GCF_042186555.1. Lineage (NCBI taxonomy): Eukaryota > Metazoa > Chordata > Amphibia > Anura > Ranidae > Aquarana > Aquarana catesbeiana. Next base: position 250,320,576 of record NC_133324.1, on the reverse strand, counting down.
CCTGCCAGGGTCTAGAATAGAGTTGCCACCTCATCCCTTTAAACCCGAACACCTTTGAATTACACAGATTCTGAGGCTAATTAAATGCAGATAAGGCACCAAGTGAGTTTAATTACCACCTTAATCAGCCACAGAACCTGTGTAATTCATATGTGTTCGGGTTTAAAGGGATGAGGTGGCAACCATAGTCTAGAAGGAGGAGAATTCTCAACCGGACGGGTTGATGGGCTCCAGGGAGCTTGTAACGTCAAGAGGAAACTGGCCTTTCAGTTTCCTCAGTGTTTTGCAAAGTCCACTTTTGGACCTGGAGCCTGAGAGATCCGGGTGGGATGAAATTCCTAGTCCTGGGTCCTGATATTGAGAACAGCCAGCATACTAATTGGTCAGGTGTGTGCTGGACTTTTATGCCTCATTTCCACTGAGTGGATCGGTTCGGGTCGGTACAGTTTGGAAGGCCTAGAATGGTCCAGCCTATTCAGATGAGCGTTTCCACTGCAAGTCGGACCGCCAAGGGCCATACGTGGGTTTAGAAAAAATGCCTAGCATGCCGTCACAAGTCCACCAATCAGTGGAATGTATCGTAGCTCCGCCCTAACCGAACCGTACCATTTTCTATGGCCCCACATTTGAAGCAGGACCCAAAATGGTGCGGTTCGGTTGTATGGGCCGCTTTCATAATGGAAACACTCAAAATAGCGTACCGTACCAAACCGATCCGCTCAGTGGAAACAAGGCTAGTAACAACCTGACCATGGTTCTGGGCTCCACCCCGGCAGATAGGAAGTCTGAGTTCCAGGAGTCAGGAGGGCTCCACGTGGGAGCCAGTGCAGCAAGCGGCTGCTAGCTATATGCACCAAGGTGGTTGGTGAAACAGTCTGTACGAGACAGACAAGGGCCTGGAGTGTAAGGCCAGAGCAGCAGTGCTGCAAGTAAGAGCCAACTAGGCTGAATGTCATTTTGCTGATGGAAAAAGGAATGCTGAAACCCCCTGCGAGGGAAACCTATGTTTGTTTGCTGAACTTGCTTTTAATAAAAATGGGCAAACAAAGCCCTTAAAAAGAAGAACAAGCGAGTGGCAGTGTCCTTAAAGCTCTACATTTGACGCTAGTCTTTTACACGTGGTGGAGAAGTGCTTTGGGCACAATCTGAGATCCCTACAATCAAGTAAGTTCATCTGTTATATGAACTGTGTTTTGATGCATGAGATTGCATAATCTATGTGTGCAGGTGAGGAGAACCTGCAAGAGAAAGGTAACTAGCCTTAAAGAGAGTGCTCCAATGTGTTGCTGAACTATGCAAAGTTATTCTGGAGTGACTGTGAGTATGGGGCGGTCAAAGCTCCTAAAAGAAGCAAAGATGGCTATGATGATAGATAGAGCTCTGTGGCTAGAGGGGTTGTTACCACCTATACGAGCCCCATATATGCCTGAACAGAGTTTGCCAAGGAGAAGGAGGGCTGGTGTTGTCTCTAGCAACACTGGTGCAATGAGTGCACAGGTGACTGCAAGTATGGAGAGTCCACCAATGTCCGCAGTGGATTGGTGCAAGCGGCATCTGGCAGCACTGAACCAAGTTAAAGAGGAGAGCAACCCAAACCTTAGTGTAAGGAGAGAGCGGCTGGATGCTCATACCTGGGAGAGGGGTGTTGTTGCCTCTGGAAACGCTGGTGCAAGTAGGCCAGCTATTAAGGTGCAGAGGCCTAAGCTTGAAAGCAGATGCAGTGTGGGAAGCACTAACAAGACATGGAACCAAGTGCACTGTTTGCGGTGCAGTGAGTGGGGCATGCAGTCTCCAAGTGCCCTTTGTTCCAGGCTCCAGTGCAAAGTTACCAAGCAAGGCAAAGGTCTGCATCTGTGTTTGAGAAGCCTGCTCTGAGTGCCAGGAGTGAGCAACAGGCTTACCAGAAGTTTGAAAGGAGTGCAGTTGCCCAAAGCAACCCCTATGATTTCAGGTCAGAGGACTGCAAGACATAGATATTGCCTATAGAGGATCGTGGCAAGTTTAAAGTGACACCGCTTCATAGAAAGAGAAGTCTACGGGTTTGGGAGAGCCAGCAAAGTGCAGCTGGGAGAGCACCATTTCCGTTGGCAACTAGAGAAAATGTGCCAATGGGAATGAGGAGCTACAAGGAAGAGGTGGCCCACCATCCTCATGGAGATGCCAGTGAGATTCTGCATGTTGGTAGAGTGCCATCTCCCTTAGCAACAGGAGAAAGTCGCCAAGTACCATGCCAGGAATGTGGTCAACTGGGGCATGGGATCTTTTCTTGTCCCAGCTTGTGGAATACGGCTGCTGATATTGTTGATGGGCTTAACTCTTCGCCTGCAAGCCCAGATTCCTGTGTTAAAATGTTTGCAGTCAACCCTGGCAACAGAGAGGAAATTCCTGTTGTGCCGGCTGTAGTTTCATCCCATGGCCACCAGAGGGAGTCGGCCAGTAGAAGGGCAGTACAAGAAAGTCAAGGGTACCCAAATGAACATGGCAAGACCCGTTATTCGGATGGGTAAGACTGTTGCTGTTGAAGTCATGGGAAAGACTGACTGAAGTGACACACTGAAGTGGAAGTGACCCCAGAGGGGAGATTCACTGCTGGTGCAGAAAAGGACTTGTTTTACTGCAGTGCCCTGTCCAGTGGGGAGGTAAGTGTTAAAATTAAATGTGATGATGTGAAACTTACTGAGGAGTATGATCATAGTGGTATTAAGTCAACTAATGCTGATAATGTGATGCTTAATGATGTAGGGGTGATCGCTAAGCAGGATGGGCTATACCCCTTAGTAACAGTATATAAGGCTGCAGAGGTGTCCCTAGAAACCTCAAAGGAGTTCTGTGTGTTGGAGCCAGAGGTTGCCCGGGACAACTGTGGTGCCACTCTGATGGATAAGAGGGTACTTGACCTTGGTGATAATGCGTCAAATGGTAAAACTAAAATGTCTGAAATTAATTGTGGTGATAATGGGTTACTGCGGTTTGTCACTGCTGACAGAAAAAGTCTTCATGAGTTTAATGAAGCGCCACCCAAGCAAGGTGGTGAAGTTATGGTATTGCAGCCTGCTGTGTTTAAAAATGTTTTGCCACAGGTTAGTTTAAACAAAAGTGATATGTGTAATGTGCCTGCTGTGGAGCCACTCTGTCCTGTGTCTCCTTTGGCAGTTGGAGCAATACTGCATAGTACCTCTGATGGGAGCATAGAGAAAATAGACTGGGACAGATGGGCAACAAGTCTGTTGGCTTTATTGAAAGAAGTCTCAGTGTGTAACAATGGAGCGGACACCATTTCTGCTATGCTAAATGGAGGGACTGCAGAGCAGCTTCTGGACCAGGGCTCACTTGCTGCTGTTGCAGAGGATATTCCTCAGCAGATGCAAGGGCCAAGAGAGGTTAGGCACATAGCAGAGGTTGTGTCCACAGGCCATAAAGGAGTTATTGGTGTGGTATACCAAACTAATGTTATCCATAGAGAAGACCAGGAACAGATCATTGACACTGAGCCTGAGAGTTTTGTGGTGACTCCCGCACCTAGCTGCGCTCTAGGAGAGCACCAGGTTATTGTATTGGATACCTCCAGTGAGGAGGTAGCTCATTTAAGAAGTGCCGCCTCTAAGGCATCAGTAAATGAGTCTTTCCACATCCCTAGTGACATGAAGGACCCCAGGAAGGTCTTAGATGTGGAATCACACTGCCTTTGTATGACATATATGCTGAGAGAAACATTAGAATGCTGGAGTGTACAGCCGGTGTATATCCTGCCATCCTCTGCCTTTGGAGAACTTGTACCATAGGGCATGCATAAATGGAGCTAGATGTTACAGGCTGTACAATGCAGAGATTGCCAAAGTTGGATGCATTTAATGCAATTATTGTTAATGTGGAAAGTTGTCTCACAGTGTGCTGGATTGCTTCATACGGAGGTTGTGTATGAGAGGCACTCTGAGGTACTGTTGGACAGGACAGAAGTCTGGGCGGAAGTGCCAGAGGGCACAAGTATATGTCATGTGGTTGGGGGTCATCAACCCAAAGCTGAAAATGGATGATGATGATCAGGTATTAGGACAATTGCTGGAAGAGGATCATGTGGTAGTGGAGTTGAGGGTTAGTGATGTTGCCATGGTAGACAACAACTCCACTTGTGCGATTCTCATCCAGACACTGCCTTGCAGAACACTGGTGAGATGAGTTCTGATAAATGTGGTGATATTTCACACAATGAGGAAAAGTGCAACACACTGGTAAATGTTTCGGTTACCATGGGTAACAACAAAAATAAGGGTAGACCTGATGGTCAAGGTGATATGGTTGCTGTTAATCTTAAAAAATACAGGAAGATGAATGATAGTATGACAGACACAGAAGAGGGAATAGGTTCAGTAGAAATAGGCCCCATACAGGTTCAGCAGTTTAATTCTGGGAAAGATTTCCAAAGGTCCAGGAACCTACCAAGTTGCAAGTAAAGAGAAAATGATTAGGAAAAATGTCAAAGACCTTAGTAAGTCCCCTAGTGTTAAAATGCTTAAAGGTGTGGCCCCAAAGAAAATGAGCAGATGGCGTTTTTGGATGCGCACCCGTAAAAAGGAACAGGGGTATATTTTTAGTACCCAAGTCAGTGTAGCAGGGGGACACGGTGAAAGTCACCTGATAAGACTGGGTGTGGCCCTTGTGGGTGATAGCTGGCACAGAGGTGCCAATTTGAAGAAGTTTGGCTGGTGTGTTACGCCCCCTCCGGGGTGGAAAGGGGGGGGGGGGGGATATGTGGCAGAGCGTTGCCCTGCCAGGGTCTAGAAGGAGGTTGTGACTAAGAATTCTCAACCGGACGGGTTGAGGGGCTCCAGGGAGCTTGTAACATAAAGAGGAAACTGGCCTTTCAGTTTCCTCAGTGTTTTGCAAAGTCCATTTTGGGACCTGGAGCTCAGGGATTTCTGAGAGATCCGGGTGGGATGAAATCCCTAGTCCTGGGTCCTAATTTTGAGAACAGACAGCATACTAATTGGTCAGGTGTGTGCTGGACTTTTAGTAACAACCTGACCATGGTTCTGGGCTCCACCCCGGCAGATAGGAAGTCTGAGTACCAGGAGTCAGGAGGGCGCTACGTGGGAGCCAGTGCAGCAAGAGGCTGCTAGCTATATGCACCAAGGTGGTTGATGAAACAGTCTGTACGAGACAGACAAGGGCCTGGAGTGTAAGGCCAGAGCAGCAGTGCTGCAAGTAAGAGCCAACTAGGCTGAATGTCATTTTGTTGATGGAAAAAGGAATGCTGAAACCCCTACGAGGGAAACCTATGTTTGTTTGACTTGCTTTTAATAAAAATGGGCAAACAACATTTGACGCTAGTCTTTTACACGTGGTGGAGAAGTGCTTTGGGCACAATCTGAGATCCCTACAATCAAGTAAGTTCATCTGTTATATGAACTGTGTTTTGATGCATGAGACTGCATAATCTATGTGTGCAGGTGAGGAGAACCTGCAAGAGAAAGGTAACTAGCCGTAAAAGAGACAGTGCTCCAATGTGTTGCTGAACTATGCAAAGTTATTCTGGAGTGACTGTGAGTATGGGGCGGTCAAAGCTCCTAAAAGAAGCAAAGATGGCTGAGATGATAGATAGAGCTCTATCTATATAAATAGTCGGTTAGGGACTGCATACTCCTCCCTGGATTCCCAGTTAAAGTCTGCCTTTTCTATGGCGGGTGCCCTTACTCAGCCTGCAGTCGCTGCAACAGGCGTCTGCCAATCCCTAAAGGACCAATTTAAACAGGCCCTTAGAAGGCTTCCTGTACAACAAGCTTGGGATTTGGAGGAAATACCAAAGGCATTATGCTTTGCCGCAGATGCCATTAAAGATTTTATTCATCTGTACTTTTGCCAATAGACCCCCTTATAGAATCCCTACCGCAACAGGTAACCCCAATAAGGGTAGTAAGTTAAATGAGATATTTAGGTGTTAATATTACAAGAGACCCTGGGCAGTACATAACGGGAAATGTAGTCCCACTTATGATAAAATTAAAACAGAAAAGTTGAGTGTGGGGCCGCCAATTAGGATGGTATGGATGCCACAAATTTTATATGTAATACATAACTCTCCAGTATGGATTCCAAAACACTGGTTCAAGAAATCAGACAGTGTGTTCAGAGAGTTAATTTGGAAAAAAGGGGCGTCAAGGATTCGCTTGCAGGTGCTGCGGTGGCCGAGGGAGGCGGGGGGCTTAACATTGCCAGATCCATGGAGCTATTTTCTTGAGGCACAAATGCAGCATATGAGAGGTAGTAATATGCCAGAACAAAGGGGAGTAGGAAGTAATATATTGAGGAACGACATTAAGCACGATACGATAGTAGAGGTGGTTGAAGTGAATTCCTTAAGTTCTAGTTGTCCGTCAGTTCAGTTAATGGTTAGAAGTTGGGATACCATCAAGACCGTGTTGGGTTACGCCAGATTCTCTGAGTTCTCTCCGATATGGGACAATAAAAATCTAAAAGAGCTTAATGTGATGGGGAAAATAGAAGAATGGGACAGGAGGGGCATTCATTGCTTGGTACAATTATACAGGGCAGGTAGGTTGAAGTCGTTTCAGGAGATAAGGGAGGAGTATGCAGTCCCTAACCGACTATTTTATAGTTATCTGCAAGTCAGGCATGCCCTAGAGGCACAATTTAGTGGGAAGGAGCCAGAGTGGTGTGAAATGCCCTTGCTTAGGAAACTGGTAAATACTAGAACTACTAAAGGATTGATTTCTGATATGTATGGGAGTATAAGTATGGTGGGCCAGGAAGGAGTGGTAGAATCTAAAAATAGGATTAAATGGGAGAGGGATGTTGGTCCAATAACAGAGGAACAATGGAAATTATGTTCTGGCATTAGGGCCCAGGGCCTCTCTCTCTCCCTCAGTGTGTATCCCATCTGTATTTGATATATAGGTCATACTACACGCCATTGAAATTGCATATGTTTGGAAAGAGGCCCGACGCCGAATGTCATAGGTGTGGGGACAGGAGAGGTGATTTAATACACATGTTCTGGCAATGCCCCAAGCTTTATAGGTATTGGAAAGGCATAATTGATAAAATAAACCTTGTGTTTGGGGCATCGCTAGGCATGGAGGCCAGGAGGTGTCTTATGGGTCTGATGGAGAAGAAGGGCATGTTAAAAGATACACAGACTGCAATAATCAGATGCTTGTTCCGGGGGCGTGACCGGAAGCCGACCTGAATGGACGTGTGAGCCTTTAGCTCCCTCTCAGCCCACAGCTACCAGGCCTAAACAGGGGACTTTTTTACGCCTGTATATGGGTGGATCGCGGAGAACCCGATCTACTAAAGCCCGGGGATCATCTCAGCCTCCGCCCGGCACTTCGGCGACACTCAGAGGCTACTTCTCACCTCCTTCCATGCCGGCCGGCGGGATGGACAAAATGGTGCCGGCGGATACCTCCGCCTCCTCCACGAGGGCTCCACCATCAGGATACCAGGCCCTGATCCATCCACAGGAATCCCCCACAATGGACTGGATGTCACCCGGCCCGCAGGCCGCAACGAAGGGCACAGTGAGTCTCTCACCCCACCTTGTGTCCCAGGAGACGCTGCTCCAGGGGACACAGACCGCCACACTAGGCCTCACTGGAGCCTCCTGCACACAGTGCACGGGCGCCTTCCCCTGGATGCTGCGGACGGCTTCCAACCCGGGAGTCTCAGCAGTGGCACCCAGCTCCCCCACCTCCTCAGAGGACTCGGAGGAATTTCCCCCCCTGCCAGCCCCCTTTACACGCAGGACTCGGAGATTACTCCCACCGGCCTTCAAAGGCAAGGCACGCCACAACAGGCCTACAACCAGGCCCCAGCTTCTCCTAAGGAACAAAGACAACCTCGCTTGGGGGGTCCAGGCTTAACGGGGGGATCAGGATTGTGTCACCACCTATGCTCAGGCTGCTGGCCCCCCGAGTACCACAGATGCTTGGAATTGCAAAGGCAGCCCCAGACCTTGGGGGAGAACACCATTTGGGGCTTTCAGCTGAAGCGTGCAGCCCAGGCCCAGCCAGAGACATTCCTGCAACATCAACAAACACCTGCCTCTCAATATGCTCCACGCCAGGTGACACCAGACTCTCATATCCAATCTCATCTTTCATGGCATGACTACCTTCAGGCCATTCCGACCAAAGAGGATTTCAAACAACTAATTGAGGACGTTAAGTCTACCTGCCGAGCCGAAATACAGGTACTTCAAGTTAACTTTAAACACTTAGATGACAGGGTGGAGATGGTGGAGGAAGAAATTCAAGAAACCAAATTAGCAGTACATCGCACCCAACTGCAGGGTGCAGATCATCGCATGCTTTTGAGGGATATGCAACGCCACCTAGAGGATTTGGACAATAGGGGGCGCAGGAACAACATACGAATCAGAGGTTTACCCAAATCAGAAGGTCCAGAAGACCTACATGACACCCTGCAAACCCTATTTAATAGCCCCTTGGGAGATCCCCCAAATACACCCATAGAAATAGACAGAGCTCATCGTGCCCTACGTCCCAAGGGACCGCTTCCTAAACCACGGGATGTTATCTGCAAGGTCAACTCATATCCGCTAAAAGAGGATATCATGAGAAAAGCCCGATCCACTAGGAAAGTGGTCTTTGCCAATACCCAAATCCAGCTTTACCCAGATCTATCATGGATCACAAACAATAAGGATTTATTCCTGCGCTACCTTGGAAAAAATGGTATACGTGGACAGCTGCAGACACCGAATGGGATCAAACAGGGCCCATAGGCAGTGTAAGGCTTAAAGGAATGGGTGCTGCGCGAATCCAAAAAATGAGAAAATGTGATAGCTTATAAAAATGTAAATCAAATAAATGAGGTATACGGGTAATGCGCTTGTATGCACAGTGTCCTGTGATGAATTCCAACAGTGTACAGTGTATCGATAGCTAACCTATATCAAATTAACCTTATGTGAAAACTGTGACAGCACAGTGTGTGTAGGGAGCCAGCCTCATACACACATAATATCGTTGTGACATGTGCAAAGTAAAGCTTAAAGTGCTAATGTGCCCCTGTGCAATCCACAATAAAATATAATCATAAATATGTGTACAACGGACATTCGTATTGTAACAAGAGATAGGACAAAAAACATATAATAAATCTACCACATGTATATATGATACCTAAATAACATGTGTAGCACAATAAATAAGTAAAAAGTGCAAAACAAGCAAGATAAATATTTTAGAAAAAGTGCAAAACACGCATCTGTGCAAATAAATGTGTACCATGTATCTATAAGCCACAAAAAAACGAGATAAAATATATTAGAAATTGTACAACAAACGCATCAGTGCAAATGAATGTGTGGCATATATTCATAAACCACAAATGAAAATGCCATAAAAAGTGACCACAAATATTGTCGTGTAAAGTCCAGACACAGTCCAAAACACATCCAACATATGTGCCAGTGACAGCTCTAACGTGCAATATATAGTGATCCTTTGGATGTGCAATAAATAACCAGTGGGGTGCCGAAAGAGAGAGAGAGTGTGTATCCTCTTCGTGCTTGAACACACACACAGGTGGGTAATGGCCCCTTACCTTGCGGCAATGGGACAACCGCATAGAAAACAAATGGAGATGGTCTCTCTTTGGGGTCCCTGGACCGGAGCCGGTGGTCCCTGTGCTTTAGTCCCTCAGTATCAGCATCAATAACAGCAGAGCATAAGGAAGAACAGAAGGGTACCAGATAGTGTAGTATTTTGAACAAATCGATGTCTTTATTAAGTTTAAAAGCATGTACTCACATGAAGTAAATACACATCCTGTATATCTCCTACGAGCGGCGAGCTCGTCAATCCGAATCTCTGTCAGTGCCTATCCCGTCCCTACGCGTGACGTCACCCAATCACGTGACTTCATCAGGGGATACTAGGGGAGGCACATTCATGTCCTTAAATAGTGTTTAACATTGTGGTGAATGAGCGGCCATTTTCTCGTGGCCCAATGTGTTATTATGGCAGCCATGTCTCGAGAGATCAGTCTCCGGCCGTGTGCGCGGCCATTTTGTTGGTTGAGAGGCACATCATTAGTGCCATAGACATCAGTGGTAGATAAGCGCCCATTTTCCTGTGGCCTGATGCGATGTTTATGGCGGCCATGTCTCGGATGATCGTATGTGCGGCTGTTAACCTAGTTGAAAGGCACATTGATAGTGCCATATGCTGTAGTATATGTATGTACGCAAGAACGGGAACAAATTATGAAGGCTACTAAATACAAATAGTGCTCTTATAAAAGAACCTTAAAATGACAGCTAAACAAGCTATGCCAGAGTGACTATAAGCACTAATGTGAGAAAGAAAACTTACACTGGCAGCTCAACATAGCACTCTACAGGGGTAACGTAAAAAAGTGACTCACATATATTTAAATTAAACCTAATTAATAACACTGTATCTTTGATGGGACCTTTTTAATACAAAAAATTTCCACAGGGCTCTGTCAGTATTTAGCTCTGGCATAGCTTGTTTAGCTGTCATTTTAAGGTTCTTTTATAAGAGCACTATTTGTATTTAGTAGCCTTCATAATTTGTTCCCGTTCTTGCGTACATACATATTTGTTTTCTATGCGGTTGTCCCATTGCCGCAAGGTAAGGGGCCATTACCCACCTGTGTGTGTGTTCAAGCACGAAGAGAATACACACTCTCTCTCTCTTTCGGCACCCCACTGGTTATTTATTGCACAACCAAAGGATCACTATATATTGCACGTTAGAGCTGTCACTGGCACATATGTTGGATGTGTTTTGGACTGTGTCTGGACTTTACACGACAATATTTGTGGTCACTTTTTATGGCATTTTCATTTGTGGTTTATGAATATATGCCACACATTCATTTGCACTGATGCGTTTGTTGCACAATTTCTAATATATTTTATCTCGTTTTTTTGTGGCTTATAGATACATGGTACACATTTATTTGCACAGATGCGTGTTTTGCACTTTTTCTAAAATATTTATCTTGCTTGTTTTGCACTTTTTACTTATTTATTGTGCTACACATGTTATTTAGGTATCATATATACATGTGGTAGATTTATTATATGTTTTTTGTCCTATCTCTTGTCCGTTGTACACATATTTATGATTATATTTTATTGTGGATTGCACAGGGGCACATTAGCACTTTAAGCTTTACTTTGCACATGTCACAACGATATTATGTGTGTATGAGGCTGGCTCCCTACACACACTGTGCTGTCACAGTTTTCACATAAGGTTAATTTGATATAGGTTAGCTATCAATACACTGTACACTGTTGGAATTCATCACAGGACACTGTGCATACAAGCGCATCACCCGTATACCTCATTTATTTGATTTACATTTTTATAAGCTATCACATTTTCTCATTTTTTGGATTAGCGCAGCACCCATTCCTTTAAGTCTTTCATGGATCACGTTGCAGAAACGCAGGCTCCTACAACCTCTTCTCCTTCTTCTGCAGGAAAAAGACATTGCCTATCGATGGGGTTTCCCCTTTAGTCTGACGGCCAGGAAAGACGGACAATCAGCTGTACTGCAATACCCTGAAGACCTGGAGGCTTTTTGTGACACACTGGGGCTCTCTGTCCCCCGGCTCCAGGATTGGGACCTGCTGGCCACTCCACCCCCTCCCCCCTCGATCTGGCAGAGGGTTCCTCCGACTAAAGGATCTCGGGGTCAAAGTTCGCCTCAAAAATCTGCCAAGTCTAAAAAGGACTGTAGAGATCAAGTTCCCTGTACTTGACTCTCTCAGCCGCAATAAGAGCTTCCCTAAAGCTGCTTACCCTGGTTCACCCATTACCAAATGTTTCAAATTCCCCTAGGCCTCCATACTGTTTTTTCTGTTTCCTGCAAAATTTATTGGGCGCTTCTGATCGAAGAACTGAGAGTGGTTGCTCTTCTGCTCACTGGACCCCCCTGTGGTTTACTCCCTAGAGTTCCTTCACAGTTTAACTTCCTTACGTCCCCCCGGCCTGTTGTTTTCACTTTGGACCGGTGGGACCTATTGGAACTCAGTTAACTCTGCGTCTTGCAGAATATGCAGAATTTATATGCAATGTTTATTATGCACATTGTTAATCTGTCTTTATCTTTTTTCTCTATTCTCATTTCTCCTTCCCTTATCCCTCCTTCAGCTCATTTCAGGACCCTGTCAACCTCCTACGCAGCCCCTCAGCTCTCGGCAACCTCCACACCTTGGCGACCTTGGCCTCGGGCAGCTGGATCAGATAAGTATCTTTTTTCTTGCACATACCCATCACTATGGCTAAGGTAATGTCATTGAATGTCCACGGATTAAACTCCAATAGGAAGAGACATCTGGCGCTTAATAAGTGTAGGCACTCGGGAGCAGATATTATTCTGCTTCAGGAGACTCACTTTTTAACAAAGGGGACTCCTTTGCGTTCGCCTCCAGGCGATACTCCCAAATTTCTCAGGCGTTTAACCCTTGTAAACGCGCAGGAGTGGCCATCCTTTTCAAACAGGGTTCACCCTTTCAATGCTCGGAATCTTATATTGACCCGCGAGGTCATTATATCATATTACGTGGTCAATGGCAGTCACTATATGCAACCTCTATGCCCCAAATACCCATCAGGTCAACTACCTTACTAAAGTATTCGCACGTCTATTCCAATCACCACCAATTCTGATAGTTGGAGGAGACTTTAATTTGTCCCACTCATCGGTACATGACAGCCACACGGTAGATCCCCGGAATTCACAGGACAGAACAGCCAGAGAATCGAAACTCTTTAGACAGATCACTAGACGGTATGCCCTGTTTGACTCTTGGCGAGCCTTTCACCCCGGGGACAGACAATACACGTTTTACTCCGCACCCCATCGCACGCATTCCTGAATTGACTATCTCTTTGTAAATAGTGCTGCATTGTGGGTAGTTACCGACACGCGGATACACCCGATCTCCTGGTCGGATCATGCCCCCATTTTCATGACACTGAACTTGGGCGCTTTAAACCATAGGCCTTGCCACTGGAAACTCAATACTTTTCTCCTACAGCACCCTCCTTCCAAAATGGAGCTAGACTCGACATTGCAGTACTATTTTATCGAGAATACAACCCCAGAGGTTTCTCCTTCCGTCCTTTGGGAAGCCATAAGGCTGTCCTCCGGGGCCAGTGTATTGCACTAGCCTCGGCCATGAAGAAAGATGCGATGGCTGTTAAGGTGCGGACCGAGCGAGAGCTTAAGGTGTTGGAACGGAATCTACAGATTTCTCCATCGACACAGCTTCTTAAAAAAATTGTATGCCTACGCACAACTCTTAAAGACTTGGCTATTGGCAAAGTGGAAAAAGCGTTACGGAGATTGAAACAGCTTTATTATGACAAGGGTAATAAGGCTCACTCTCTCTTGGCTCGCAAATTAACTGAACGCTCAAACGCAACAACTCCCTATCGAATAAAAAAACACGGAGGGCGACCTAATTTCCCATCCCCATGATATAACTCAAGTCTTCGCGGAACTCTATACCAAGTTATATAATAACTCTGAGATCCCTCGTGACTCTACCTCCCCCGAACTTAATGACAGATTGACCCAGTATCTGGAACGAAGCGGGATTCCCCGACTTCAGGTCTCGGACCTCCTTTCACTTAATGCAGACATATCTGAGGAGGAAATTACCTCTACTGTTAAGTCCCTGCCCACCCGTAAATCCCCAGGCCCTGATGGACTCCCATATGAATATTATAAAACTTTCCTCCCTATCCTTCTACCACACTTGTGTAAATTATTTAATGCTTTTCTCCAACAAACACCCATACCCTCTGACATGCAGAGGTCCTTCCTCACAATAATCCCAAAGCCAGATAAGGACTCTGCCCTTTGCGCTAGTTATAGGCCGATAGCACTCCTGAATTCCGATCTAAACATTTTTACAAAACTCCTCTCTATACGACTGAATGCGATATTGCCATCCCTGCTACATAAAGATCAGGTAGGCTTTGTTCCCCTACGCCAAGCGGGAGATAACACGAGACGGGTCATTAATTTGATAGATGTGGCGAACAGGGAGGGTCAAGAGTCCCTGGTTTTGGGATTGGATGCAGAAAAGGCATTTGATCGCCTTGGCTGGCCCTTCCTGTTCACCACGTTGAAGCACATGGGCTTTCGGGGGGCCTTTCTAAGGGCTATCCAACACTTGTACACTAACCCTACATCCCAGGTTAAGACCCCTTTTGCTATGTCCTCTACCTTTTCGATAGCAAACGGTACACGCCAGGGATGCCCGCTCTCTCCGTTATTGTTTGCATTGTGTGTAGAGCCCCTGGCGGCGTCCATTCGCGAAAATCCGAACATAAGGGGGGTTTTGGTTCGAGGGCGGGAGTTTAAATTGGCCTTATTCACGGATGATATCATACTTACCCTTACTCAACCTCGGATATCACTGCCGAATCTAAATGCTGAACTGAACACTTACAAATCCCTTTCCGGATACAAAATTAACGCATCCAAATCAGAAGCACTGCCAATTAACATTCCGGATGCAGAAGTGCAACATTTACAGCAATGTTTTCCCTACCACTGGAAGACTTCAGCCTTGAAATATTTAGGGGTCCAAATTACCCAGTCTTATGCATCCTTATATCAAGCAAACTTCCCACCCCTTTTCCGCCACATAAGAGACCTTATACAAAAATGGAAAACCCATCATATTTCCCTTTTGGGCAGAGTGGCGTCTGTAAAGATGACCATTCTCCCCAAACTTTTGTACCTGTTCCAGACACTGCCCATTCCAGTACCATATGGACAACTGCGGAAGCTCCAGGCAGATCTGGTGCGATTTGTCTGGAACTACAAGAGACACAGAATACCCCGATCAGTACTGGTTGCGTCCCGGACAGATGGTGGGCTGGCATTCCCTGACCTGGTGAAATATTACCAAGCATCTCAACTGCGGGCTATTACCTCCTGGTTTCCCCAATGGGCATATAATAAATGGGTGGAAATTGAGAAGATATGGCTAGCTCCTATACATCCAAACAGTCTGCTATGGAGTGTGAGTGCGAAGGTGGACCCGGAGAGACTCCTGGGGTCAATGACCCTACTTAGGTCGCTCTGGAGAAGACTGTCTCATGCCCATGGGCTCAGCTCAGAGCAGTCACTTCTCACCTCCTTTCTTTATAACCTTGACCTGCCTGCTGGTTTGACACGCCAGATGTCTCTCCCCTGGGCAACACGGAATCTGTTTCATTTGGGCCACTTGGTGGATCCCAGGACACGTAGAATGCTATAGTTTGCCCAGTTACAGACAAAACATGACTTGCCTGGCCAGGTGTTTTATGGATATCTGCAGATACGTCACTATGCCCAGTCTATTGCCCCGAACCTCCAATTTTCAGCGCCATCCCCCTTTGAGAGCATAGTCTTGGAGGGTACAGAACGCCGAGGCTTGATATCTGATATTTATCGGTTGCTTAACTCTCATTCCATTACCACCCACGGCAAACATGCGTACATGCTCAGCTGGGAAAAAGTCCTGGGGGAGGTGATCCCAGAGGGGACGTGGCGGGCGATCTGGTCTCAGGCGGCAAAGAGCTCTTACTGTACCCTCTATAAGGAGAACGCATATAAAATTCTCTATTTTTTGGTACCTGACACCGGACGTTCTTCATGTCATATATCCCTCATGCTCGGATCGGCGGTGCTGGCGCTGTGGGAGAGAAAAAAGACACTCTCTACCATATATACTGGAGTTGCCCCAAGATTGTCCCTTTTTGGACGGAGACTCAACTATTGCTGTCCCGCTTACTGGGTGTGCAAGTCCCCATGACACCAAAACTGTTTCTGCTAGGGGTATCTCCCTTACGGATTTCTAAGTCCTCTAAAAAACTGCTAAGACACATTTTAACGGCTGCTCGATGCCTGGTTGCCCTACACTGGAAAAGACGTCCCCCCCCCCCACCCTCCCAGGAGGACCTTTATACCAGAATAAAAGATGTAGAACTAATGGAAAAAATGACAGCTAGACTACAAGACAGGCTAGAAGCACATAATAAGGTCTGGGAGGAATGGCATAGCCATGAGGATCCGCCTTGAGCTGAGGGTCGAACCCCCTCCCCTATCCCTCATACCTTCCTTTCCTACCCTCTCTCTAGTCCTATTTTTCTCTGCAATCTCTGCACCATGTTTCTTATCCTTTTTCACTCTTTTCTTTCTGCATTTTACTAGCTATATAATAACGTGTAGTAGATGTTGTTTGAGAATTCATAATTTAAGCATTCGACCAGATATGATGGCATGTCACTTACAATGCTATGCTCTGATACAATGTACTCATAGGCTGAACTGTGACTGTTATGTCGACTTTTGTACACTCCAATACGCAAGCTATGTCTATCTTTTGCTTTATAATCAAAACAAAATAAAAATGTTATTTGAAAAAAAAAAAAAGATGCTTTTTCCAAGGAAAGAAACTAATCGCTCGGAGGTGGCAGGCAAAAGATCCCCCCGACGGTTGTAGAATGGACGAAAGAGGTTAATGATGTGATTGGGAAGGAGAAATTTATCTATGGGAAGAGGGGGTAATATGAAGAAATATGATAATATATGGAAGCTATGGCTGGTATCGGAACACCCCAATTAAAAGCATGATGGATATGAAGGCAGGAGGGAGTGAATGAAGGAAGAAAGGAGGCTGTATGTAGGTTGGAAGTGAGGTGAGAATGGGTGGAAGGGAAGGGGGGGGGAGTAAAAAAAAGAAAAGTGGTTGGTCTTATTTATTTATGCCTTTTGTCCTTTTTTATAAATTATGTAAAAATTGTTATGGTGGGGGGGAGGACTTCTACAGTTTTCAGACGTCTGGAAAGAGGAAATTTAGGACAGATAGGTCATCTCCACAGTAACGCTGGAATTTCAGGACTTTCTACTGTCTTGCTTCCTGAGGTCAAGTGTTCCCAAAGATCCAGAGAAAAGACGATCTCTGTTTCAGGCACTAGACCGATTAATATCACAAAGGGTGATCATACAGATCCCCACAAAAGAGCAAGGTCTGGGGTTTTATTCAAATCTTTTCATGGTACCAATACCAAATGGAGACGTCAGACCCATTCTAGATCTAAGAAATCCATATCAGTTCCTGAAGATCCGCTCCTTTCGCATGTCCCTATATTTCCCGCTCAACAAAAGTTTCTGCGGTTTGAGTTAGAACAGCAGCATTTCCAGTTTGTAGCCCTGCCCTTCGGGCTAGCCACAGCACCCCGGGTGTTCACCAAAGTGCTGGCCCCACCTCTAGCCAGGTTAAGGGCACAGGGCATAACAGTCATAGCGTACCTAGATGATCTATTGCTAATAGATCAGTCGTGGCTCGTTTGGAGCAAAGCGTACGCACTACAACCAACTATCTGAAAAGTATCTAAAATCTTTTCATGGTACCAAAACCAAATGGAGACGTCAGGCCCATTCTAGATCTAAGAAATCCAAATCAGTTCCTGAAGATCCGCTCCTTTCGCATGGAGACGATCAGGTCAGTAGTTTCTATCCTTCTAGGAGGAGAACTTCTGGCATCAATCAACATCAGGGATGCATATCTGCATGCCCCTATATTTCCTGCTCATCAAAAGTTTCTGCGGTTCGAGTTAGAACAGCAGCATTTCCAGTTTGTAGCCCTGCCCTTCGGGCTAGCCACAGCACCCCGGGTGTTCACCAAAGTGCTGGCCCCACCTCTAGCCAGGTTAGGGGCACAGGGCATAACAGTCATAGCGTACCTAGACGATCTATTGCTAATAGATCAGTCAGTGGCTCGTTTGGAGCAAAGCGTACATACTACAACCAACTATCTGAAAAGTTTGGGTTAGATTCTCAACCTAGAGAAATCTTCCTTAATACCGCTAAAAAGGCTGGAGTACTTGGGTCTGATCATAGACACAGTCCAGGAAAAGGTGTTCTTGCCTCAGGCAAAGATCAACTCTATAAGAGCTGATGCGGATGGTCAGGTCAAATGGCGATCCCTCCATTCACCTTTGCATGAGGTTGCTAAGAACCATGGTGGCTTCATTCGAAGCAGTTCCCTATGCCCAGTTTCATTCAAGACTGTTACAAAACAGTATCCTGTCTGCTTGGAACAAAACAATTCAAGCTTTAGACTTGCCAAAGCAGCTGTCCCCAAGAGTGTCCCAAAGCCTCACTTGGTGGTTACTAACCCAGAATCTGCTGAAATTAAAATCCTTCAGACCGGTCATCTGGAAAGTGGTAACGACGGATGCCAGCCTTTCAGGCTGGGGAGCAGTACTAGAAAAGACAATTGTCCAGGGACAGTGGTCAAGAACCGAAAAAAACCTTGCCCATCAATATCCTAGAGATTCGGGCAATACATCTGGCTCTAAAGGCCTGGACTTTCAGGTTACGGGATTGTCCTGTCAGGATTCAATCCAACAATGCCACAGCTGTGGTCTATATCAATCACCAAGGGGGCACCAAAAGTGTCTCAGCGCAGAGAGAGGTGAACCATATTCTAACTTAGGTAGAAAGGAATGTTCTGTGCCTTTCGGCAGTCTTCGTTCTGGGAGTAGAGAATTGGCAGGCGGACTACTTTAGTTGCCAGCAGTTATTCCCAGGGGAATGGTCTCTTCACCCCGACATATTTCGGGCTGTTTGCCAAAGATGGGGGACTCCGGACATAGATCTTCTAGTGTCCAGGTTCAACAAGAAGTTAGTCAACTTTGTGGCCAGAACAAGGGTTCCATTCACATGTGGAACAGATGCGTTGGTGAACCCATGGGATCAGTTCTCACTGATCTATGCAATCCCCCCTATTCAGTTGCTGCCACGACTTCTTTGAAAGAAAACCTGTAATTCTGGTGGCACCAGCATGGCCCAGAAGGTCATGATATGCAGAAATCGTAAAGATGGCAGTGGAGTGCCCATGGTCCCTCCCACTACGGCCAGATCTGCTCTCACAGGGACCGATCCTTCCTTATGGTCTCTAAATTTAACGACTTGGCTATTGAAACCTACATTCTGAAGAAACGTGGGCTTTCCGGGTCAGTTATCTCTACCCTGATTAATGCAAGGAAGCCTGCTTCCAAAACTATATATTATAGAGTCTGGAGGGCTTATGTTTCCTGGTGTGAATCCAAGGGTTGGCACCCTCATATATATATCGTAGGCAAAATTCTTGCCTTTCTACAAATAGGGGTAGAAATGAAATTTACCTTGAGTACTAATAAAGGCCAAAGTCTCAGCTTTATTGGTCTTATTTCAAAGACCACTTGCTACTCATTCTTTAGTCCGGGGTTTTATACAAGGGGTAACCGCCCGTCAAACCTCCCTTGAACCCTTGGGACTTGAACTTTAGTTTTGTCTGTGTTACAAAAACAGCCATTTGAACCAGTACAACAGATTCCCTTAGTCCTTTTGACAACTAAGTTGGTATTTTTGGTTGCTATATCCTCAGCAAGGAGGGTTTCGGAATTGGCTGCTCTTTCTTGTAAAGAGCCATATTTAATTTGTTATGAGGACAGAGTGGTGTTACACCCTCGTAGAGACTGTTTGCCAAAAGTGGTTTCAGGTTTTTTTCACCAGAACCAAGATATTGTCCTGCAATCGTTTTTTCTAAAACCATGTTCCAGGTAAGAAAAGACACTACAAATCTATTTAAAGACAACTGCTCAAATTCGTAAGACTGATGTCTTATTTAATCTGCCAGAGGGTCCTAAGAAAGGACAGGCAGCGTCGAAATCCACTGTCGCTAAGTGGATTCGGCAAGTGATAATTCAAACTTATGATTTAAGGGGTAAGAGTCCCCCTTTTCAAGTTAAGGCGCACTCTACCAGGGCGGTTAGTGCTTCTTGGGCAGTGCGCCGCCAGGCCTCCATGGCTCAGATATGTAAGGCCGCAACTTGGTCTTCAGTGCATACATTCACAAAAGTTTATCAGGTGGATGTAAGGAGGTATGAGGATATCGCCTTCGGGCGCAGTGTGCTGCAGGCAGCAGTATAGATCCTATATTCTGGGGGGACCCTCAGCATGAATGTTCCTAAAAAAAAATTTTTTTTAAAATTTGGAAAATTTTACTCACCTCTAAATGGCTGTTGCTAGGGGGTCCCTGGTAGTCTGCCTCCTTCAGTGCCTGGGCTGGTGACATCACTTCCCCTCAGCGCAGGAAGGGCTCAGCTCTGCCCCCTTCCCTCTTGTCAATCATCTGGGACACATTACAGGACCCAGATGACTGAGCAGCCAATCACGGCGCGCGGCGCAGCTCGCGCATGCGCAGTGGGTGCCCGGCTCTGAAGCCACAGCCGGCGCCCACAGCTGCAATGCCGGCACCGCCGAATGGAGGGGGAGACGAGCGGAGCTTCTATCCCCCGCATCACTGGACTGTGGTACAGGTAAGTGTTTGATTATTAAAAGTCAGCAGCTGCAGTATTTGTAGCTGCTGACTTTTAATTTTGTTTTTAAAATGGGAACTCCTCTTTAAGCAGAGAACAGTACTGACCTTGAAATGCCTTCATCAACTTTTATTTTCAGGTCACCATCTGCTTGGTGGACTGAGATATTGGCTCAGAAATGACAGACCTGTAAATCCTACCTCCTGCATGGGATTTACATGGGAGTACAAAATAGTTTTACACACAAAACCTCTCACCTTCTGAGCTACCTGAAGTTAAAATGTATGGTCTGATGAAGTCTTCAATGAGGGAGGGGAGATTGAGGTAATGTTTCCTTCTATAATATTGTGCCTCTTAGCAGGGGCGTAACTAGAAATAGCAGGGCCCCATAGCAAAATGTTGTATGGGGCCCCCCTGCAAACAGCCCCCCCCACAGCTGCCCTAGTGTCAATGCAGCGTGACCTGTGCCACATAGGGCGTGACCTGTGCCCAATGCAGCGTGACCTGTGCCCAATACAGCGTGACCTGTGCCCAATACAGCGTGACCTGTGCCCCATACAGCGTGACCTGTGCCCCATACAGCGTGACCTGTGCCCCATACAGCCTGGTCAGCCTGTGCCCCATACAGCCCCACCTATGCAGAGGAAGAGGCAAGCCACCCGGATCAGCAGAGAGCGGGATTGCCCGCTGTAATAGCTTTCATTTGAATTTCCTGTCTTCCCGGGGCTCATCGTCACATAGCCCCACCTCTTGGCCCGATGCCTTTGATGACGTCACATGTCCCGCATTGGATCAGCATTCTGTCTATCAAAGGCACCGGGCCAAAAGGTGGAGCTATGTAACGTGAGCCCCGGGAACACTGGAAGTTCTAATGAAAGCTCTTACATCGGGCAATTCAGCTCTCTGCTGATACGGACATCTCGCCTCTTCCTTTCCTCTCTCTTCCCCTGGCTGGGAGACTGTGCCGGCAGTGCTCTTATCCTCACTGGGCCCCACTCGGCTGCGGGCCCCATAGCGCCCGCATGGGTCGCTATGGTGGTAGTTACGCCCCTGCCTCTTAGCCTAGGCACAATCTGGTAGAGTGTAGGGCTGTTTTTAATGTGTTTTTTTTTTTTTAAGCAAGTTTAGCAGAGTGTTACAACACTGTTTTTAATGTTTAAATAATAAAGGTACAGTGTATTTTAATATGGTTGCTGTATATGGTCATATGTCAGAGATTTGTGTATATATATATATGTCAGGCAGTATTGTATAATTACTGGTAGACAATCTTTAAACAGGTGGCTTTGGTGTTCTTTAAAAGTAATATACCCAAGGGAACGATGCTCCATATCTTTTGGGATTGTTCCAAACTTAGGCCCTTTTGGCAGGCAGTGATCGATAACACCTGACCAATGTTGACCTCGACGGGAACCCTGCCACCTGCCTGTTGCATCTCTCAAACCATCCTATTAAGAAATATAAGGCTTCACTCATTATTCAGCTACTGAATGTGGCCAATGCTTGCATCCCCCTGTGCTGGAGATCTGAGAATCCGCCCTCACAATCCTTGTGGTTTTCCAAAGTGATTGAACTTAGGGACATGGAGGACCTCACAGCTACTTTGCACAACTGGGAGGAGACCTTCCGTGTCACCTAGAGATCGTGGCAATACTTTGTGTACATGGATGCTTATCTTCAAGAGGTCTCGCAACCTGACGGATCTCCTGGACTTAGACCTCTTCCCTGGGCGAGAGGCTATATCTTTCTCTTTTTAAAACCTGTTCTCCTTCTGTACAAAGGACGTCTGGATCCACTACTTGTAACCTTCTTGACAACCTTCTATTTTTCCCACTCCCCCTCCATTCTACTTTCCACCCCATTTTACCTGACTCAGTTTGAGGCGCTATTTTTTAATACAAATATGTGAATATCCTGATATGCATTAGCTCAATCTCTCCGCCTTCATTCTGGGTCCAATTGGCCACCGGGAGGCACGCTTCCCAGTACAAATGTATCATTTTAATGAAATGAAGTTGCATAGCTTCAAGCACACAAATCTATGTTACTGGTTTCTCTTACTACTACTCTGCCAAACAGGTTGTGTACATTACGACCATTTTCATATTCAATTTGCTCTATTTGACTATTTATATTATGTTATGTTAGGCCGGTCAGCATGTGTTCTTAACAGAGTTTGCATTGTTATCTGACTGTGCTGCGTTTCTTCATTTCTCCTTTGTTTAACTGTGAATTTCAACTTATGGAAAATAAAGGAATTGCAAAAAAAAGTAATATATCCAGAATCAGGGCTGCTGAGAAGCCAGTACAACTGGCCCTGTTGTACCAGGCCCCGGCCAGCAGGGGGGCCCGGGCAATCTAAACAGAGAATGAAAGGATGCTGAGTAATAATAATAAAAAAAAATAAAAAAAAATTCTCCAACAAGCACCGCCCGGTTTCCTCTGTATAGATGTTCTTGTGGGAGGGACTATTTCTTGTAATTTGGGCGCATGTAACTTCTGCAGCCGCTCCGCATATCAGTGCTGGCTCAAGTCCCAGCCTGCATTTGGCCTTCCCTGACAGAGTGATTTATCTCCCTCCGCTCATTGCGCTCTGCTCTCTTCCAAACTCGGCCTGAGTCTGGAGAAGAAGCAGTGAGTTGAACAGTGGCGGTGGCAGCGGCAGAGGAAGCAACTCAGCTGAGCTGACAATTGAGAGAGGGGTAGAGAAGGAAGCGCCACCTGAGTGTAATATTAACAAATGATGTTTAATGACACCAGGTAAAAACACACTTACAGGATAAAAACATATAAAAGGCTCATCTGTATAGGTATGTGGTCCTCGGTGTTCCCTCTGATCCTGTGGTGGTGATGCTGCAGGGATGCTGAGCTGCAGAAGGTGGATTACCAGCCGGGAGCTCCTTCTGTGGCCATCAGGAAGAGACTAGGAGCCGGCGTGGAGTGCATGTGGAGCGTGCATGACGTCACAGGTCGTCCGTCTGCTTCCGGGTTCAGTATCCAGGGGAGGGATCGTCCAGGGAGGAGGGCTAGCAGGGAGGTTGAGAGAAGGCTACGCGCTCGGAGCCACTGCTCCTTCAATAGGCCTCCGAGAACGTAGCCTTCTCTCAACCTCCCTGCTAGCCCTCCTCCCTGGACGATCCCTCCCCTGGATACCGAACCCGGAAGCAGACGGATGACCTGTGACGTCATGCACGCTCCACGCCGGCCCCTAGTCTCTTCCTGATGGCCACAGAAGGAGCTCCCAGCTGGTAATCCACCTTCTGCAGCCCAGCATCCCTGCAGCGTCACCACCACAGGATCAGAGGGAACACCGAGGACCACATACCTATACAGATGAGCCTTTTATATGTTTTTATCCTGTAAGTGTGTTTTTACCTGGTGTCATTAAACATCATTTGTTAATACTACAATCAGGTGGCGCTTCCTTCTCTACCCCTCTCTCATCCATCACAGAGCCAGCTCTCTGAGGACAGCAGCCGCCTAGCCTACCAGCCTACTTTAACCATTACATTACCGGTTACCACTTAACCCTTGAACTTCCAGCCTGTCCCCTATGGACTAAGTTGCTCAGCCCTTTATATCTCCTGTTATATATGGACTTGAGTGTTTGCGCTTACAGTTACCAATACTCTGAGCTGACAATTGAAATTGCGACTCCAGGCAGCAGCAGGATCAGAGAGGAAGAGGGCGGATGG
The DNA here is from genome assembly GCF_042186555.1 of Aquarana catesbeiana. NCBI lineage: Eukaryota > Metazoa > Chordata > Amphibia > Anura > Ranidae > Aquarana > Aquarana catesbeiana. Next base: position 250,296,488 of record NC_133324.1, on the reverse strand, counting down.
TGGGGCTAACACAGGTAAGTGCTTGCTTGGGGCTAATTCAAGAGATTTACTAGATGATGATGATGATTGATTACACACTGTATCTGTCTGCAACATCTACACATTATGGCATTGGCAGCATGAGTGGCACTGTCTCTGCAGGCAGCACATGCATTATGGGCCATAACGCATGTGCTGCCTGCAGAGACAGTGCCACCCATGCTGCCAATGCCATAACGCATGTGCTGCCTGCAGTGACCGTGCCACCCATGCCATAATGCATGTGCTGCCTGCAGTGACAGTGCCACCCATGCTGCCAATGCCATAACGCATGTGCTGCTCTCAGACAGTGCCACCCATGCTGCTAATGCCATAACGACATTGGCAGCATGGGTGGCACTGTCTCTGCAAGCAAACACATGCGTTATGGCATTGGCAGCATAGGTGGCACTCTTGTCTCTGCTGTTATGGAATTGGCATGAATGGCACTGTCTGCAGCACATTATGGCACTGGCATGTCCCACTGTCAAGTCGTTGTTTGCCACCTACTACTAGCAAAAATAAATAAAAAATACATCCCATAGTTTGTGGATGCTATAACTATTTCACAAACTAATCAATATACGCTTTGTGGGATTTTTTTTTTACCAAAAATGTCGCAGAATACATATTGGCCTAAATTGATGAAGAAATCCGATTTTTTTTTTTTTTTTGCATATGTTTTATAGCAGAAAGTAAAAAATATTGATTGTTTTTTTTTTTTTTTTTTTTTTTCAAAATCGTTTTTATTTTTCTGTTTAAAGTGCAAAAAGTAAAAACAGCAGAGGTTACCAAATTACACCAAAAGAAAGCTCAATTTGTGGGGAAAAAAATGATATAAATGTTATTTTAAGGCCGGGGTCTGGGGAGGGGCCAGGGGTGGGACCAGGGGTGGGGCTGAAGGAGGGATCGGGGCGGGGCCAGGAGTGGGGCTGAAGGTGGCCCCGTCAGGTAGGCTGTACAGGGCCCCATGATTTCTATCAGCGGCCCTGCTCAGAATGTGAACTGTATTCCATAACATATGCACACAGTCAGTCCTCAACTAAAGTTAGGGTAGCAGTGAGACTCTCCAGCTTTTTTTTTTTTTGGCTGGACCACCGCCTTCATTTCTCTGATTCAGCAGATGGGTAAACACAGTTTATGTGCAGTGAATTTGTTTAGTCAAGGGCAGAATGTTGTAAGCACTGAACAAGCAAACATGTAATTTCATTAACTGCCAGGTTATTGAAAGGGCTGAAATTGCCATCTCTATCTGAATGTGACCTTCACAGCCCAATGCAGCAATAGTTGAGTCAACAATCAGAGTACATGAAAAATTACAATAAAAGATTGTGTATATATTGCAAAAGGCCAAACATTTGTGAACCTCTGACCAGCACACCTACTAATTAGACAATGTGTGCACACCCCTCCAAATTGCAGAGAACAGAATTTTGAAGGTATCCCCATTGCTCCAGAATTCAGCCTAGGTACACATTGAAGGCGGGCTTGAAATCGCGCACGTTTTCAACACGGCAATGCAGTCAGACTTTGGGGGCGATTTGACAGACATCTGTGCGGGTTCATGCACAGATGTCTAGGCAAATTGCACCCCGAAGTCGCAAAAGTAGTACAGGAACTACTTTTGGGAATCTGTGCCATTGCCAGTGTTCTGTCGAAGTGCCCGCTATCGAGAAGTGCCTAGGATGAACAGCACATGCGCCGTACGGAACAGCACAATGATTTTACGATCAGCTGTTGTGACGGCGCCTGCGCACAATAGCCGACAGAAGATTTTCTTCTGTCAGATTGTGCCCTGCTCTCCCATGTCGAGTTAATGTCGGCGAGGGGCTGTTTTCTACATTTTGTGGGTGGATTTATAAATGATGGGCAGTTGGGGGCAGCATTTTTTAAAGATGGCCAGTGCTGCAAAACAAAACTTTTTATGCTAAATTCGCCCTGCAAACCCGCTCATCAGTTGGCTAAACACGCTCTGCAAGCGTCCAGAAAGAATAGCATAAAAAGTTTTGTTTTGCAGCACTGCCTATCATTTATAAATCCACCCACAACATGTAGAAATCTGCCACTCGCCATGGGAGCGCGGGGCACGATCTGACAGAAAAAAGGTTTTTTGTCGGCTATTGCGCGCAAGCGCCGTCTCAACAGCTGATCGTAAAATCAGCTGTTGTGCTTTTCCGCAAGGCACATGTGCCGTTCATCCCGGGCACTTCTCGATAGCAGGCACTTCTTGACACAACACCAGCAACAGCCGCCAATTTGGCATGCAATTTGACAACTATGCACTTCCAGCCTTGTGACAACCAATTTGCGACAGCCCTTTCCAGTTTTAGTGTGACTGCACCCCAAGGCATGTAAACAATAACATGGTTTGATGTGGTGGAGCCTAAACTTGAATTCTAGGCATGGCAATTTTACGAAGATACATTGGTCCAGCTTGGATCATTGTAAATATGTATGTACTATAACTGTGGAATCCCCCTGGAAGCTGGAAATCACTGTAGAAGACACTGCTACCACAGCGATTGCCCCTAGTTCCCCAGTCCTGTGCCAAGCGGCTGTGCTTCTGTAAATTGATCAAAAAGGGAATCACCTGTTTGGCCTGGGCACCATTCAGAGAAAACTTTTCTTTTTACACCGCGTGGACAAAGTGGAGAGTGTGGCATCACTGCCCCGCCTCTCCAGCTTATCCAATCTTTTCTATGCCCTCTAGACCTTAACAAGTAGTTTATCCTTGCAGTGTGGGTACAGCCCAGCTGCAGGGGAGAAATTTTACATTTCCTGGAATTGGGATTTAAAAGTATGTGCTGCCACCACAAAGTGACATCATTGGTTGCCAGCAAAGAATGTTGTTATATTACTATGACCTTTTCATGTTTAAGAAGCATCATAGTCAGGATAGCTAATATCAGACTTTTTACTTCCCCCATTTGCTGCATGGACCCAAGAGGACTAGCATGTTTCAATACAACAACCTCCCCAGCCGATGACTGCGGTCAGGACAAGGGAAATGCAGAACAAATTGAGCTTGATTCGAACCAGTGGGGACGCAGGTATACCCATCTAGTGTCTGGAGAAGTCAGGCCAGAATTTTCATGAAAGAAATGCAGCCAAAGAGCCATACCTCTAACATGGAAACAAGGCTAAGCGACTCAACTATACAATGAAATCATAGGAACTGGAGTTCAGAAAAATAGCAGCAGGTGCTTCAGACAGATGAGTCAAAATGTAAAATTATTGGTTGTAGTAGGAGGCAGTTTGTTCCCCAAAGGGCTGGAGAGCCATATAATAATCAGTGTCTGCTAGCTATAGTGAAGAATGGTGTGGGTTCCTTGCAAATTCTGCAAATTGACTTGTTTAAGATCAACGGTGTTCTCAGGTCTGAGAAATACAAGCAGATACTTAGCCATCACGCCATACCATCAGGGCGGCGTGGAATTGGCCCCAAATGTATTCTGAAAGAGGACAGCAACCCCAAAATACAGCCAATATCATTAGGAAACATTTTTAACAAGGAGTATTGGAAGCGATGGTTTAGCCCCTGATCTCAACATCGAGTCGGTCTGGGATCACATGGAGACAGAAGGATTTGAGGCATCCTACATCCACAGAAGATCTGTGGTTGGTGGTTCTCCAAGATGTTTGGAACAACCTACCAGCGTTTCTTCAAAAACTGTCTGCAAGTGTTCCTAGAAGAATTGATGCTGTTTTGTAGGCAAAGGTTGGTCACACCAATTATTGATTTGATCTGGGATTTCTCTTCTGTTAATTTAAGGGGTTGTAAACCATCTGTTTTTTTTGTTTTTTTTTGTTTTTTTTTTTAAATAACAAATACTTACCTCCACTGTGCAGTTCATTTTGCACAGAGTGGCCCCGATGCTCATCTTCTGGGGTCCCCCAACGGCGCTTGCGGCTCCTCCTGCATTGGGAAACCCCCTAGGAGAAGCGCTCTGCCTGGGGGTTAACGTGTGGGCGTGCTCCCGAGTTCAGCATTTGCGCCCTGCCCCCAGTCATTGGATTAGATTGACAGCAGCGGGAGCCAATGGCTGCGCTGCTGTTAATCTAATCAAGAGCCGAGACGCCGACCAGAGATGGTGTGCGCATCTCCGGCGTGAGAACGAACAGATTCAGGTGAGTAAAATGGGGGGGCTTGTCAGTGACAGAAGTTTTTTCACATAGGATGCATTAACCACTTCAGCCCTGGAGGATTTGGCAGCTCAATGACCGGAGGACTTTTTACAATTTGGCACTGCGCTGCTTTAACTGGTAATTGCGCGCGATATTTGCGTCCTTTTTTTCCCACAAATAGAGCTTTCTTTTGATGGTATTTGATTGCCTCTGCGATTTTTATTTTTTGCGATATAAATGGAAAAAGACCGAAAATTAAAAAAAAAATTATATTTCTCTAGTCATCTTCCAGGACGGCACACCTGAGACATGAGAGGCTCCTCCCTACAAGAAACACAATCAGTCGACAGCTGTTTTAAGTCCCCACCCTTCCCCTTGATCCTCTGTTTTTGATTGTGTTTCTCCCTACACAGCGAAACCGTGTTTTTTTCCAAATGACCCGAAGCCTGGGGCTGGTGGTCTCCCCCTGGGAGCCAGATCACAAGCTCAGGAAGCCTCTGGGTCCGGTAGGATATTCTTGTCCTTCCTGGGGGGTCTCCCTATCTTTTCCTCAGGGGGAGCAGCGATTGGAAGAGCTCCCCTGAGAGCTGAAGGACCCTGGGTACAGTGGTGTACCCACAACCTCAGGGGCCATTATCCTGCCTTACCCCTTACCTGTCCGTTCAGATGGGGTGCTAGCCATTGGTTCTTTCCAGGGGGGAGCGCATCCCCCGACTTCTGTTAGCTCGGGAGGGCGCCGCACGTCAAGCAACTGCGTCATTTTTGGACTTCAGGAAAATGGTGGCGTTCTTACCCAGGAGGGAAGGCTGAGAGTCAGCAGGAGCCCACATCCTCCTTTCGCTAGGCAAGGAGGCGCCAGTTCACTACGGTGGACGTCTGCCTCAACCACCTCGGATGGGAATGAGGAATGTAAGGCATTGCTCCCCCGTGTATATACTGACTGGTACAGTGCAGGACACAGCCTAACCTTGCAGCTCCCTATGGGGACAGAAGTTGCGGGGGGAGGCACTTTGGCGGCTATCCTCCTTGCATGTGGACCATAAGGATGGAAAAGCAAGCCCGGTGGCTGTGGCAAAAGGGGAAGACAACGGTGAGTACTTTCCTTTGCCTTGGGAATTTAGCAATCCCCAATTCCAGCCAGATGGTTTCTGGGCATTTGAGATAATCTCCCCTGGGGTCTGGATTCAAATAGCCCAGAAGCTTCTGCTAAAAACACCAGCCGCAGCTCCCTCTTACATCAGAGACGCTGTATGGTGGACAAGTGGTGCAGAGGAGCGAGTGTGCCTAAACCACCTCAGATGGGAAAGAGGTAGGTAAGGCATTGCCCCCCCCCCCTTCCCCGTGTATATACTGACTGGTGCAGTGCAGGACCTGGGGTCTGGATACAAATAGCCCAGAAGCTACTGCTAAAACCACCAGCCACAGCTCCCTCTTACATCAGAGACACTGTGGTTATCGCAACAGTAGGTTGTCAGCCTCTCCCTACATGCCCAGTTGTCGTACATTAGTAGGGGTGACTATAGCGAAGAGGGGGGACCTGGTAGATACAAAGAGTTCCTTACAGGCCAGTTATACAACTGAACAAGTTATTAATTGTGCAGTGTTAGGAGGATTCAGGAGTAAGCTCCCCTGGTCAGCAGGTGCACTAGGTTACCTGCCCTATTAGCCCAGCTGCTAGGAATCTGAAGTTGCTCCAAGATGCTTAAAAGCTGACCTAACTTTCAACGATGTGGCAGGGACCAAGCTTCTGTGTGGCACAGTAAGGGTTCCCTTGTGACAGATCCTCCTTTTGGTTGTTGCTTGCTATGGGTAACTTTTCATAAGCTCTAACCTCCCACTCCACCTTTACACTGTGGTTATATTATAGTGCAGGAGGTAAGAAAAACCTTTTTGTTGGTTTGGGCTACAGTCCACTCAGTGACAGATCTAAAGGCGATTTACCATAAATCGCTTCCAACATCCTTTGATTGAGGATTTTCTGTGCAAGCCTATGCAAGAGCTACATGATTGCTTGTTTAAGGCCTGCAGGTAGCTATTTACCTCCAGGCCAAATTGGTGACCACCTCTTCTAGAGGCTGTCTTAATTGGTCTCTAGGGCTGGGCTCATTAAAGTGGATGTAAACCCGAATTTTTTTTTTTTGTTGATGTCATAATGTAGAATATAAGATTTCCTATAATTTGAGCCCAGTCTTGCCACAAAGTTAATTCAGCTCTGAGCAATCCTCTTTTATTGTTCAGTGAGATAAAACTTGACAAACAGAGAAAAACTTTGTCAAATCCTCCCCCTTGCTGTGAGTGACAGGTAAATTACATATCTCGTGCACTAGCCTTAGGGTCCTTTCACACGGGACGGATCCGTGATGATCCGCCCCGTGAACATCCGCTTGGTTAGCGGGGATCACTGCGTTGATCCCCGCTGAGCCGGCGGATGACAGGGCGGTCCCTTCAGACTGTGCAGGGACTGCCCTGTCAGATCTCCGCTCTCCCCTATGGGGGGGATCGGATGAACATGGACCATCTGTCCGTGTTCATCCGATCCGCTCTGCAGACGGATAGAAAAATAGGATTTTCCTCTGTCTGCAGAATCGGACCATAGTGGGGATGGATGATATCGGGTGTCAGCGGATATTCATCCACTGACACCCGCTTTCCCATAGGGATGCATGTATGTCCGTATTTCATCCGAAAACGGATGGATGAAATACAGACATACTGTCCGCACGTGTGAAAGGGGCCTAAGACATGCATTATTTTTTAATTCCCACCCCCACTCCTTTCTTCAGCAGCTCTGCAAGGATTGGCTGTTCCACACCTCAGCATGATTTAGCATGCTGAAGTCATGTGGTTACTTTCTTATCTTTTCACTGGATGTTAGAGATCATAGCAGAAGTTCAGTGTTAGAAATACACAGGAGAAAATGCATATTGACAAGGGGAGTGTAGAGGTGGGCGGGGAGTCTACTGACATCACGACTCCACCCACCGAGCTCCAGACAACAGACCCACCCACAGAATATGCAGTTTTTCGGGTCTAATAACAGACAGAGGGGAGTCATTTGACAGGTAAAGATACATGCAGGAGGCATGTATATCCTTATAGATAACCCCTATGGCAGTAGTTTAGAAAGGATCACATTGGGTTTACATCCACTTTAAGACTTTAGTTGCTGATTTGCCCCACCTGTGTATGAGCTGGCTAGTGTTTGCTCATTCTCAGGGAACGGAGGTAAGGTAGGACAACAGCTACTATAGTAAGGTGTCCAACCATTTTAGGATTTGTTCCTTCACTGGTAGTGAAGAGTTAGTATCTACAGTCCAGGCTATGCCTATGAAATAATTTGCCCCTGTTTGGTTATTTCATAAAGGGATACACCATGACTACTTCTTGGCATGCACACCAGTAGACCTCAGTAGTAAAGGTTTGTCCTTTCTGGGATGTTTTGTGGCACAGCAGAAATACACATTGAGATTTGTGACATCTCTGCTCATAAGGGGTATATTGCTGTACATCAGAAATGCACTGTACTGAAGCTTGTTTGGTGTCCTTTATATACTAAAGGTACTGCTTTATTTGGCTACAGATCACAAAAATACAACAGTGAAGGTGGCCTGTACTTTCTGGCTTTGTGCCGCATGGCAGAAATGCACATCATTGAGTATTGTGACATCTCTGCTCATAATTGTTATATTGCTGCACATCAGACATACACAAGATTGAGGTCTGTCTGTCAGGAAAGTACTTACCGAGGCCGAGATGCCGAGAGCGGTTCACCCTTGCGACTAAGCGCAGTCCGCCCCCTGGAGGTGAAACAGGGAGTGGATGGCACAAAGAGGCACAGGCTATCCAGCAGGCAGGTGAAGACTGGAGTGGTAGTCTTGGCAGGGATGAGCAGCTGTGCAGAGACTGGCAGATGAGATGGCACACTGGAGTAAGGTAACCAGAAAGTCCAGAACCAGGCTGAGGGTCAAACACAGAAGAACTGGATATTCAAACACAGGCTGACGTATGGTGTCTGGGAGACACAAGGCAAGTCCAGGTCACAGGCTGAGGCTCAAGGGCATGGAGACAGTAGGCAGGTCCGGGTCACAGGCAGAGGGTCAAACACAGGAGAGAAGCAGAATCCGTTAAACAGGCCGAGGGTCAGGTCGAGGAGAAGAACAGCAGTGTCAAGATCAATCCGGGTCACAGCAGGCAATCAGGTATAACAAACAGGATCAAGGAACAACAGGAAGCTGAAGAGGAACCAGCAATTTGTCTGAGTACCAGAGCCATTTATATAGGCCAACTTAAGGGTCACGTTGGGCGTGCGCCAGCGCCGGGCCGCGAATGCGCCGTAGCGCCGTTCCGCTGCACATGCGCGCAGGAACATGGCCAAGATGCCTGGAGGAATTATTCTCCTGACAGTCTGTGGGTTTTTGTGTCCTGTAGTACTGCCTTATTGGTTGCTTATCAGAAAGGCAGCAGTTAAGATTGATGGTCCTGATTTGTTAGGCTACATAGCAGAAATACAAATTGAACCTGTGCCAGGGGTAGTACATATACTGCCTTTGGTAATCGGTGCAGCACCGCAAAGTGGCGTCGTACCGATTCAGACGATGCTATTAACGGCAATGGCTGCCGATTTTAGGCATGCGATTTGACATGTTGAGTCGCATGCCAAATCACTTCAGTATGGATGTGCTATCTCTATTCAGAATTGTTATATTGTTGCACATCAGACATATACAAGATTGAGGTCTGTCTGTGAGGTTTTGTGTTTTACATATATACTGCCTTTATTGGCTGCATATCAGAAAGGACACAGCAGTGAAGGTTGCTTGTCCTTTTCTGATTTGTTTTTTCTGATCAGCAGGGAGACACATTGAGGATGGTGGCATCTCTGCTCAGTTTTAGTATATTGCTACATATCAGACATACAAAGATTGAAGATTGTTTGTTGGTGTCCTGTATGTCCTATATTTACTGCCTTATCGGCTGCATATCAGAAAGGCACGGCAGTGAGCGGCGTCTTTTCTGTTTCTCATTGTTCTACCTTGCTGCTTCTAATGCCGCGTACACACGATCGGACTTTACGGCATACTTGGTCCGGCGTACCGGATTTCGTCGGACAATTCAATCGTGTGTGGGCTCCAGCGGACTTTGTTTTATCAAAAGTTTGACGGACTTAGAATCTGACGGACTCGAGTCCGGTCGAAAAGTCCACTCGCCTATATGCTAGTCCGACAGACAAATACCGACGCTAGGGCAGCTATTGGCTACTGGCTATGAACTTCCTTGTTTTAGTCCAGTCGTACGTCATCACGTACGAATCCGTCGGACTTTGGTTGATCGTGTAGGCAAGTCCGTTCATTCGAAAAGTCTGTCGTAAAGTCCGTCAAAAAGTCAGCCGGGCAAAGTATGCCGTAAAGTCCGGTCGTGTGTACGCGGCATTAGGGATACACAGCAGGGAATTGTTGGCTGCACTCCTCCAGGGAGACACAGCATTATGGACCCCTCGCTTGTTCGACCTGAAAATTGCAAGTTTTTTCCCTGCGACCTGTTGAGGTCTGTGGATCCAGAAAGCAGGGACTGCTTGGAGGTGCTGCGACCTGGAGTCGCACAGATACGAATGGTACCCATTGGAAGCCATAGTGTATGACTTTTCTCTTGCGTTTTGCAGTCCGGGGTTGCAGGTTGGGTCGCACGGGTGTGAGAGCCCTAAGCTTATCTGTCCCTTCTGGTTGAGGCTTTGCTACACAACAGGAATACACATCATGGAATTATTGCCTTACTTTGCACACCAGAAAGATCGCAGCTGTGAAGGTTGTCTGCTTTTTTCTGTTGCTGCACAGCAGAAATACTCAACATTTAAGCTTGTTGGTGCTTTCCGTTTCATATTGCCTTACCTTACTGCACTTCAGAAAAAGACAATGCTGCAACTTGCCTGTGTCCTTTCTCAGTGTTGGTTCTGACTGCACTACAGAACTGCATAAAAGAAAAGATTGTCTTGTGTTCCATATTATTTTACCCTGTGGCACAGCAGAAATGCACAACATGGGGGTTGGTGTTTTTGTTTAGTTTTTTCCGTGTTCATATTGATCTTATAACTGTATTTGGTGGTTCGTGAAAAATACGCAACATAGAAGTTTGGGTCTGTCTTATATTTATGGCCCTGTTTTGCTGTACATCAGTAAAACACCACAGTAAAGGGTGTTCCCGTCCTTTCTGTATTTTATATCAGTTATGATCTAGCTAGCTGCACTTCAGAAACACGCAGCATTTAAGGTTTGCTTGTGTCTTAATGTTTTTACATATTGGCCGCACATCAGAAAACTAGACTGCGAGGACTGTTTGTCTACATTGAGGTTCAGATTTGGGTCTCTTCCCATATTTGATATGTTGGTTTAGCTAGCCACACTCAGATACACAACATTATTGTCTATGCTATATGCAAAGGAGAAAATCCGGACAGCCGCACTCCAGGAAGAAGTAATCCAAGTTTCTTTATTTTAAAATCAGGAGCACATCAGATACAGGACATCATGGACAGAGTGTACAGATCATAGGCTGACGCGTTTCGCACTTGTCCAAGTGCTTACTAATAGCTGACTCATTTATTATTGTCTATGCTTTTGTCTTTTCTGTCTAAATCTATTGTGCTGTGCCCACAATCTATGACCTTTTTATTTGTGATATTAATAATGCATTTATCACCTTTTGTATTTCAGCCCTCTTTTCCGTGGAGTGGCCAGGAGTTCTAGCTGCAGACGTTACATGTCAGAAAGCCTCAGCCCCTTACATTCAGGGATGCCAGAACCATTTCCTAGGGTTGAAGCCCAGTAGGGTTATAGGACATTGGAGGAAAGCGATAGAGAATCACCCTGTTTCGTAAGAACTTGGGAAGTTCTGTTCAGAGGAGTATTATGGCCTGAAGATGAAGTATAAAGATGTATACCTGACTGAATAGGTTACGGCTCGGTGCATGGCCTTCATTTCGCCCTTCTAGCAAAACTAGATGTAGTAATATGAGTGTTCTGAAAATATATCAAACGAATACATAAGTGGCTCAAATATGTGAAAAATTCCAAAATGTGTGAAAAATTCCAAAAGTAGTGTTCAAAAAGGAATAAAAAGTTACAAAAATGCAACAGAATAAATTCAACTAAAAAAGGTTACAATGTGTAAGAAAATGCAAAAATCTTTAAAATCTTCATAATCAGATAGGAGAACACAAGACATGTTGACTGTTGTTCAAATTGTAGAAACATTCCTTCAGCGTGCTCTCAGAACTCTTACCTCAGGGGCATAGATAAATGCCTTAGTCCATTACATGGACAATCGCCTCGATTTCAGGGCCCAAAAACAGTCAGGATAGGAGATGGGTGATGGATGGAATAAGTATGTGTCACCTCCAGTCAGATGTCCGGATCCACATGGAAAAAAAAAAAAAGTAGCCTCCAATAGTGCATTACCCCAAATAACAACGTTTATTGAATAAAAAATGTGCTTACATAAAAGTAATGGAGGATATGCCAAAAAAAGACTAAAAGCCTGCGTTTTCCGCCACCTCATGCGTCACTTCCGGTCCGCGGTAACAACTTCTGGTTCACAGTAAACTACTTCCGGTTACGTTTTTGCATCCTTCCGTCCTACGCATTGTCACACCCTCGTGACTTCCTCAGGGAACCGGATTGGTTGGAAAAACCATCCATTTATATCCAATAGGCAGGAAGTGACAAAACCGCCATTTTGTTGGAGACCAAAGGTTGGATTAAACACTACCAAGAGTGGCCATTTCCATTCTTATAATTAATGGAAAATATATAAAAAAACAGAGAACTTTTAATAAAATAAAAATAAGTTACTTGGATAGAATACTGAAAATAAGGGTATTTCAAGTAAAAAAGTGTGGCTTCCTTATATCAGTTAAAGCGGAGTTCCACACAAAAATGGAACTTCCGCTTTTCGGAACCCTCCCCCCCTCCGGTGTCACATTTGGCACCTTTCAGGGGGGAAGGGGGTGCAGATACCTGTCTAAGACAGGTATTTGCACCCACTCCCGGCATAGACTCCCATGGGAGTCTATGCCTCTTCCCGTCCCCACCGCGTTGTCTGCTGGGAACACACAGCTCCCAGGAGAGAGCGGGGACCACTAGGGACGCGCAGCGCGACTCGCGCATGCGCAGTAGGGAACCGGGAAGTGAAGCTGCAACGCTTCACTTCCTGATTCCCTCACCTAGGATGGCGGCGGCAGCTGCCGAGAACCGAGCGGGTTCTCGGCGTCCCCTGCCGACATCGCTGGACCCTGGGACAGGTAAGTGGCCATGTATTAAAAGTCAGCAGCTGCAGTATTTGTAGCTGCTGGCTTTTAATATTTTTTTTTTTTGGCGGTGTGGGTGAACCCCGCTTTAACAAAACCATTCCAAACAATGCCATCTTGTGGTCATTTGAAGGAATTGATTCTAAAAAATAAAAATAAAATAAGATGGTAGATCTTCTAATTGAATTCAGGCCATCTTGTGGAAATTTAGAGGAATGACTTCCAAGGAATACTACATATTCAAACCAATAGATCAAAATCTATATAAAATATAGAGACAATATAAATATTCTATAAATGAAAAAAGATGTATATGCCGATACTTCTAAAAAACCGTCGCAGCCCAATCGAAGTGTGTAAACATACGAATAACAATAAACATTAAAAATAAAAAGTAATGCACACCGGAAATCAAATATGAGGTTCACAATAATAAGTTAACAGTCACTTATAAAACAGTTCAAGTCAAAATCGATGTTTAACCCATCAGGTGCCAGTGTTTTCATTTTATATGCCTGGTTATGCCAAAAATAATTATTTTTAAGAGAAAACTCAATGCATTTTATAAGGAACTTCCTCTGCATGCATTTTAGATTACTATACCTTCTCAAAACCCACTTTGTGGCTTTGCATGCTTGGTGATGTTTAATAATTGTGTACAGGGATGAAACATCCGCTGTTGCTAATAAAGTTCTTCCTTCTAGGACTGGTGGTAATTCCAATAACTGTAAAACATACTTAGTATCCTTAAGATAGGATGTGGTAAGTTGTATAGCAGGTTGAATAAAATTATCAATATACTGACCCATTCTTGATGTCAATGAGTTAATCCCATCGACAATGGGTCTCCCTGGTGGATTTTCTCTGTCTTTATGAATTTTGGGAATGGTGTAGATCACTGGTATTCTACATGAATCTGGAACAAGATATCTGGCTTCCTTGGTGTTCAATATGTCTTTCTTCACTCCTAAGTGTACAATCTGCTCTAGTGCTTTTTTACATTGCATTGTTGGGTTTCCCAATAACTTTATATATGTGGTGGAATCTTGAAGTTGACGTTTGATTTTCTTCTTGATATTTTTCTTTAGTTTGAAGCATGATTCCACCACCTTTGTCCGCTGGTCTGATTACTAAGTCTTTCCTAGCAACCAGGGACAGTATACCTTTTCTGATGTGTATAGGGTCATTGACTTTCTTGATCTTCAATTCATCCAGATCTTGCAGTACAAGGTTCTTAAAAACCTCAATATGTTGATTATCGTGAACCTGAGGGTTGAAAAGAGATCTATTCCGTAAATTACTATGTTCCACCATGCTTTGATGCGGTGGTAGGACAGTGCCCCTAGATTTAGGGTTACTCAAAATTGCCTTCTTGATGTTAATTTTCCTTACATATTTGCGTATTCCGATGTAGGTATCGAATTTGTTTAATTTTTTTGTTGGGGCATATTTCAAGCCCTTGTCCAATACAGCAAATTCTTCCATACTCAGTTTGTCCGCTCAAATTAAAAATGCCTTTACCAACTATTCTCCCTTTTTTCTTTTTGAGTCTCTTTCCCGCTCTACATCCCCTCTTCGTTCTGGTGATCTTCTTGGTTTTTCTTCCTGTTGTCGTCTCTTTGGCGAATGTGGTGCTGCCTATGGGAGTCTACTTGGGGAGTGGTATGTTTGATCTTGTCTCCGTCTCGGAGACTGCTCCTTCCGACCACGGTCTAAAAAATCAGACCTAGTTCTCTCTTGTTCATAGTATCTTTGGCGACAGGCCCGGACTGGCCATAGGGCACACCGGGCTCTCGCCCGGTTGGCCCGCGGCCGCATGTCCTGGTATGGCCAAAGCAGCTGGGCCCGCGCTGCTTACCTGGCCTCTCCCCGGCCGGCTAGTTCAGTTCCGCCGTTGGGCCAGGGGGGGGCGGAAACTACACGTCAGGTGATCTGTGTGAGCATGACGAGGGAGGGGATCTGGAGGATACACCAGAACTTAACGAAGGTAACGCTCCCTGTGCGCCTGGATAGGAGGAGCGGCGGGACGGCTGCATAGAAGAATCAATCTCTGTATTTTACTCCTGCAGCCTCTTAAAGCCAACTTATCCTCCTCCCTCTCTCCCACATTCAAAGGCTGCAGGAGGAAGATGGAGAGATTGATTCTTCTAAATCCTCCCATCCAGCTACTTTCTGCTGCCCCATCTGTGCTCTCAGGTGCCCCCATGTACTCGCCACCACCCCCCCAGTGCTCTCTGACCCCCCATGTGCTCTCCTAGTGCTTTTAGGCTCCCCACCTCCCTGTGCTTTTTTGTCCCCTGTGCTCTCAGGCTCCCCCTGTGGTCTCCAGGCCCCCTAGTGCTCTCCAGCCCCCCTGTGCTTTCAGGCTCTTCGCCCCCTGTGCTCTTCAGCACCCCCCCCATGCTCTCAGCCCCCCCACCCTGTGCTCTCAGACTCCCCCTGTGCTCTCCAGCCCCATGCTCTCAGGCTCCTCCTGTGCTCTCCAGGCCCCCCAGTGCTCTCCCCCCCTGTGCTTTCAGGCTCTTCGCCCCCCCCGTGCTCTCCAGCCCCCCATGCTCTCAGGCTCCCCCTGTGCTCTCAGCCCCCCCGCCCTATGCTCTCAGACTCCCCTCTGTGCTCTCCAGCCCCCAGTGCTCTCAGCTCCCCCCACGCTCTCAGGCTGCCCCCTAGTGCTCTCAGGCCCCCCACCCTGTGCACTCAGACTTCCCCCCCAGTGCTCTCAGGCCCCCCACCATGCACTCTCCACCCTCCAGTGCTCTCCCCCCTGTGCTTTCAGGCTCTCCACCTCTCTGTGCCTTTTTTCCCCCGTGCTCTCCAGCCCCCCAGTGCTCTCAGGCTCCCCCTGTGGTCTCCAGGCCCCCTAGTGCTATCCAGCCCCCCTGTGCTTTCAGGCTCTTCGCCCCCTGTGCTCTCCAGCACCCCCATGCTCTCAGTCCCCCCGCCCTGTGCTCTCAGGGCCCCCCACAGTGCTCTCAGGCTCCCCCATGCTCTCAGGCTCCCCCTGTGCTCTCCAAGCCCCCTAGTGCACTCCAACCCCCCTGTGCTTTCAGGCTCTTCGCCCCCCTGTGCTCTCCAGCCCCCCATGCTCTCGGGCTCCCCATGTGCTCTCAGCCCCCCAGTGCTCTCAGCTCCCCTATGCTCTCAGGCTGCCCCCTAGTGCTATCAGGCCCCCCGCCCTGTGCACTCAGACTTTCCCCCAGTGCACTTAGGCCCCCATGTACTCTCCACCCCACCCGTGCTCTCAGAACCTCCCTATGCGCTCTCCACCCCCCCAGTGCTCTCCCCCTGTGCTCTCAGGCTCCCCACCTCCCTGTGCTTCCCCCCCCCCCGTGCTCTCCAGCCCCCCAGTGCTCTCAGGCTCCCCCTGTGCTCTCCAGCCGCCTAGTGCTCTCAGGCCCTCCTGCCCTGCGCTCTCAGGCTCCCCCTGTGCTCTTCAGCCCCCCAGTGCTCTCAGCTCCCCCATGTGCTCTCAACTCCCCCTGTGCTCTCTGACCCTCCATGCACTGTGAACCCCCCCAGTACTCTCTCCCCCTGTTCTCTCCAGCCCCCTTCCTGTGCTTTCAGGCTCCCCACCTAGCCATGCCTTTCACGCCCCCCCCCCGTGCTCTCCACTCTCCCCCCATGCTCTCAGAATCCCCCTGTGCTCTCCAGCCCCCTAGTACTCTGACCCCCCACCCTGTGTTCTCAAGCTCCCCTCCTGTGCTCTCCAGCCCCCCAGTGCTCTCAGGCTCCCCCCCTAGTGCTCTTAGGCCCTCCGCCCTGTGCTCTCAAACTCCCCCTGTTCTCTTCAGCCCCCCAGTGCTCTGAGATCCCCCATGCTCTCAGCTCCCCCATGTGCTCTCCACCCCCCAGTGCTCTCTGACCCTCCCTGTGCTCTCAGACCTCCCCCCATGCGCTCTTCACCCCCCAAGTGCTCTCCCACCTGTGCTCTCCAGCCCCCCTATGCTCTCCACCCCCCGTGCTCACCAGCCCCCCCCCCCCCAAGTGCCTTTTACTCCCCCATGTTCTCCAGACCCCCCATGCTCTCTAATGTCCCCTTGTGCTCTCCGCCCCCCCCCCCCCCCCCCCACCACCACCAATTGCTCTACGACCCCCTCTTTCACGGTCCCCCTTGCCTCCATTAGGATGGCGATTGGGGAAGGGGACGGTAAATAAGCTATGGGCTGCTCAGTCTAAAATGCCCGGGCCTATTTTTTCTACCTGTCCGGGGCTAGTTGGCGATAAGAGTTTGATTCTTTGTGGTTTCTTAGTGGTTCAAACCTATTGTATGTAGGTATTGGACTCCTCTCCCATCTTTCTTATTGATTATAATGAGGCTACCCTCTATAGTCTCTGTAGTAGCCTTCATTATAAGGTCTTTCTTGTTGAGGTCTTTGATTATAGCCTTCATTAAAATATGGTTTCTTGAATGTTTTTTTGAAAGGTCTCTTTCTTGTATTCCTAGGAGTCTGATGCCAGTTGTTATAGTGCCCCTGGTACTCTTGATTTGGTCTGGGTGTATGATACACTTCTCTCTTATATCCACTCTGTGGTGGAGGTTGTTGAGACGTACCCGCCCCAGGTTCCTGTATTCTTACTTCCCACTCTGGTGTAGAATAAGCTGAGGGTAGCACTGGTTCTTCCAGTTTACTTTGCCATTTAAAGACCTGATCAGCCTTGTAGTCCGAGATATCTCTTTGGTACTTCTTCATCTTCCTTTGTTGTACCTCAATCTTTGGCCATGAGATCCTTACTCATTTGATTGGCTAATCTACTAAATTCAGTGGATTCCTTATGGGATTCTAGTTTCAGTTTCATCTCTTCTATCTGCTGGTCTATATATTGCATTTTCCTCTGTTCTCTTTTCAGAAGAAAACCTAGGCACTTTAAACTTTTGCTATTAAAAACTCATACCATTCATCAGTAGATTCCGTATCCATAAGGCCATCATTGGGAGGTAATTCCCATCTCAATCTCCTGAGTACAATATTTTCTCTAAGGTAACGTTCAAAGGTGTTGGTGTCCCACCATAGACTAACTTTTTTCTCCATAGTATGTCCCAGTTTACGCACCAAAATTTCTAGATCACTATTAGTTTTGGTATGGGTGGAAAATATTTCATCTAGATTAACCTTTCTGTGTTCTATAAAAGTAAAAACTTCCATAATGGCTGCAAGGGTGATATAGTGATGAGTGAATGACAAATTTTCGTGAAGGAACCTCTGCGCTATTACAGTGAACTAAAAATAAATAAGTGCGGAAATGCTGCCAAATTTAACAGTGATCACAAATCACCTAATAACAGTATAGTGAATATAAAGAATTATATGTGATCTTGCGCATGACCTCGATAACTAAAATTACTAAACCAAAAATATACAACCAAATAAACTGATATATAAAAGGTGATAGTAAGGGGTATGCAATATACCCTGTGCTACTAAAACCAACAGGCTAGTATGTGCTGCTAGAACCAACAGGCTGGTATAAAGCTTCCCACCATTGACAAATTAGTGCAATGAAAATATATCAAACTAATACATGAGTGGCTCAAATATGTGAAAAATTCCAAAGTAGTGTTCAAAAAGGAATAAAAAGTTCCTAAAATGCTACAGAATAAATAACAAAGTTCAACTAAAAAAGGTTACAGTGTGTAAAAAAATTCAAAAATCTTTAAAATCTTCATAATCAGATAGAAGAACACAAGACATGTTGACTGTTGTTCAAATGGTAGAAACATTCCTTCAGCGTGCTCTCAGAACTCTTACCTCAGGGGCATAGATAAATGCCTTAGTCCATTACATGGACAATCGCCTCGATTTCAGGGCCCAAAAACAGTCAGGATAGGAGATGGGTGATGGATGGAATAAGTATGTGTCACCTCCAGTCCGATGTCCGGATCCACATGAAAAAAAAGTAGCCTCCAATAGTGCATTTCGCCTCCTCATACGTCACTTCCGGTCCGCGGTAACAATTTCCAGTTCACGGTAAACGACTTCCTGTTACGTTTTTTGCGTCCTTCTGTCCTACTCGTTAAGTCACACTCTCGTGACTTTCTCAGAGAACCGGATTGGTTGGAAAAACCATCCATTTATATCCAATAGGCAGTGTCATGGACGTACTGCGCATGGCTCTGCAACTGGCTGCGGGTGCATGGGTCCATTGGGATCTGTTCCAGTCCATAGGCATTCAGCAGTAAATAGACATGCGCCAGTGCGCATGCGCACATCGCGGACACGCGCACAGTAACACAGCTTTGGCGCCCAGTGATCCTTAAAAGGGGCCTCATCCTTGCTGTCTGATCTGCAGCTCATCCTGTACCCGATCCTGAACCTGCATCTGCTCCAGTGCTACCCGACTTCTCCTGACCTCGCTGCTGTCTCCAGTCCTGACCCCTTGGCTTGCCTTTGACCTGTTCTGTGTTCCTGTTTGTTTGATCTCCTGTTGCCGATCCTGCCTGGACTTTGACCATTCTCTGCCTGCTGATTTTGTCTGATTGATCTGCTGCTGTGACCTGGCTTGTCTGACCCTGCTCCTGCCTGCAGCCCTGCATCTGTGTGCATCTGCCTACAAGTCCTGCATCTGTGTGCATCTGCCTACAAGTCCTGCATCAGTGTGCATCTGCCTACAAGTCCTGCATCAGTGTGCATCTGCCTACAAGTCCTGCATCAGTGTGCATCTGCCTTCAAGTCCTGCATCTGTGCACACCTGCCTGCTACTTCTCAGTGTTCCTGCATCCGCAGCAATCAAGCCTGTTCCTGTCTCCGCCAAGCGGACTCCATCTTTAGTCAAGCGGAACCTGCAGGCTCTCCTACCCCGTTGTGCTCCGAGGGTCACTGTTTCCACTCCAGTGATCCCGGAACCAGAGCCGTACGAGAGGTCTCCCTCTGCACGTCAGGCTCACCTCCAAGGTACGTGACAGTCAGGAAGTGACAAAACCGCCATTTTGTTGGAGACCATAGGTTGGATTAAAAACTACCAAGAGCGGCCATTTCCATTCTTATAATTAATGGAAAATAGATAAAAAACAGGGGACTTTAGAAAGAATAAAAATAAGTTACTTGGATATAATACTGAAAATAAGGGTATTTCAAGTAAAAAAGCGTGGCTTCCTTATATCCGTTAACAAAAACATTCCAAACAATGCCATCTTGTAGTCATTTGAAGGAATTGATTCTAAAAAATAAAAAGAAAATAAGATGGTAGATCTTTTAATTGAATTCAGGCCATCTTGTGGAAATTTAGAGGAATGACTTCCAAGGAATACTACATATTCAAATCAATGGATAAAAATCTATATAAAATATATAGACAATATAAATATAGATATTCTATAACTGAAAAAAAGATGTATATGCCGATACTTCTATAAAACCGTTGCAGCCCAATCGAAGTGTGTAAACATACGAATAATAATAAAAATAAAAAATAAAAACAAAAATAAAAAGTAATGCACACCAGAAATCAAATATGAGGTTCACAATAATAAGCTAATAGTCACTTATAAAACAGTTCAAGTCAAAATCAATGTTTAACCCATCAGGTGCCAGTATTTTCATTTTATAAATCCATTTAGATTCTTTTTGACTAATAATTCTGACTTTATGGTCACCTCTCCATGATTTATTATATCTCTCTATACCCCAAAAAGTCAGTTCTGCTGGATCATTTTTATGTACTGCAGCAAAATGTCTTGATACACTGTGTTTAGCAAACCCTTTAATTATGTTTTGGACATGTTCTTTAATTCTAACTTTCAAAGCCCTTTTGGTTCTCCCTACATACTGCAATTTGCACGAACATTGTAGAACATAAACTACCCCCTCTGTGTGGCAGCTAGGGATGAGCTTCGAGTTCGAGTCGAACTCATGTTCGACTCGAACATTGGCTGTTCGCAAGTTCGCCGAACAGCGAACAATTTGGGGTGTTCGCGGCAAATTCGAATGTCGCGGAACACCCTTTAAAAGTCTATGGGAGAAATCAAAAGTGCTAATTTTAAGGGCTTATATGCAAGTTATTGTCATAAAAAGTGTTTGGGGACCTGGGTCCTGCCCCAGGGGACATGGATCAATGCAAAAAAAAGTTTTAAAAACGGCCGTTTTTTCAGGAGCAGTGATTTTAATAATGCTTAAAGTCAAACAATAAAAGTGTAATATCCCTTTAAATTTCGTAGCTGGGGGGGTGTCTATAGTATGCCTGTAAAGGGGCGCACGTTTCCTGTGTTTAGAACAGTCTGACAGCAAAATGACATTTCGAAAGAAAAAACCCATTTAAAACTCGCGGCTATTGCATTGCCGCTCCGACAATACACATAGAAGTTCATTGATAAAAACGGCATGGGAATTCCCCACAGGGGAACCCCGAACCAAAATTAAAAAAAAAAAAAATGACGTGGGGGTCCCCCTAAATTCTATACCAGGCCCTTCAGGTCTGGTATGGATATTAAGGGGAACCCCGACCAAATTTTTTTTTAAAAATGACGTGGGGGTCCCCCTAAATTCCATACCAGACCCTTCAGGTCTGGTATGGATTTTAAGGGGAACCCCGCGCCAAAAAAAAAACAAAAATAAAACGGCGTGGGGTCCCCCCAAAAATCCATACCAGACCCTTATCCGAGCACGCAACCTGGCAGGCCGCAGGAAAAGAGGGGGGACGAGAGTGCGGCCCCCCCTGAACCGTACCAGGCCACATGCCCTCAACATTGGGAGGGTGCTTTGGGGTAGCCCCCCAAAACACCTTGTCCCCATGTTGATGAGGACAAGGGCCTCATCCCCACAACCCTGGCCGGTGGTTGTGGGGGTCTGCGGGCGGGGGGCTTATCAGAATCTTGAAGCCCCCTTTAACAAGGGGACCCCCAGATCCCGCCCCCCCCCCCCCCCCCCCCGTGTGAAATGGTAAGGGGGTACTTACCCCTACCATTTCACTAAAAAACTGTCAAAAATGTTAAAAATGACAAGAGACAGTTTGACAATTCCTTTATTTAAATGCTTCTTCTTTCTTCTATCTTCCTTCATGTTCTTCTGGCTCTTCTAGTTTTAAATGGGTTTTTTCCTTCGAAATGTCATTTTGCTGTCAGACTGTTCTAAACACAGGAAACATGCGCCCCTTTACAGGCATACTATAGACATCCCCCAGCTACGAAATTTAAAGGGATATTACACTTTTATTGTTTGACTTTAAGCATTATTAAAATCACTGCTCCTGAAAAAACGGCCGTTTTTAAAACTTTTTTTGCATTGATCCAGGTCCCCACTTTTTATGACAATAACTTGCATATAAGCCTTTAAAATTAGCACTTTTGGTTATTCATGTTTGTGTCCCATAGACTTTAATGGTGTTCGAACAAACTTTTTTCCTGTTCGCATGTTCTGGTGCAAACCGAACAGGGGGGTGTTCGGCTCATCCCTAGTGGCAGCTAATAAAATCCTTTGCAGCATTTCCGCACTTATTTTCAGTTCACTGTAATAGCGCAGAGGTTCCTTCACGAAAATCTATGTCATTCACTCATCACTATATCACTTTTGCAGCCATTATGGAAGTTTTTACTTTTATGGAACACAAAGGTTAATCTAGATGAAATATTTTCCACCCATACCAAAACTAATAGTGATCTAGAAAGTTTGTGTAAACTGGGACATACTATGGAGAAAAAAGTTAGTCTATGGTGGGACACCAACACCTTTGAACGTTACCTTAGAGAAAATATTGTACCCAGGAGATTGAGATGGGAATTACCTCCCAATGATGGCCTTATGGCTAAGGAATCTATTGATGAATGGTATGAGTTTTTTAATAGCAAAAGTTTAGAGTCCTTGGTTTTCTTCTGAAAAGAAAACAGAGGAAAATGCAATATATAGACCAGCAGATAGAGGAGCTGAAACTGAAACTAGAATCCCATAAGGAATCCACTGAATTTAGTAGATTAGCCAATCAAATGAGTAAGGATCTCATGGCCAAAGATTTAGAGGTACAACAAAGGAAGATGAAGAAGTACCAAAGAGATATCTCGGACTACAAGGCTGATCAGGTCTTTAAATGGCAAAGTAAACTGGAAGAACCAGTGCTACCCTTAGCTTATTCTACACCAGAGCAGGAAGTAAGAATACAGCAACCTGTGGCGGGTACGTCTCAACAACCAAGAGAGAAGTGTATCATACACCCAGACCAAATCAAGAGTACCAGGGGCACTATAACAACTGGCATCAGACTCCTAGGAATACAAGAAAGAGACCTTTCAAAAAAAATTCAAGAAACCATATTTTAATAAAGGCTATATTTAAAGACCTCAACAAGAAAGACCTTATAATGAAGGCTACTACAGAGACTATAGAGGGCAGCCTCATTATAATCAACAAGAAAGGTGGGAGAGGAGTCCGATACCTACAAACAATAGGTTTGAACCACTAAGAAACCACACAGAATCAAACTCTTATTATCGCCAACCATACTATGAACAAGAGAGACCTAGGTCTGATTTTTTTTAGTACGTGGTCGGAGGGAGCAGTCTCCGAGTCGGAGACAAGATCAAACATACCACTCTCCAAGAAGACTCCCACAGGAAGCACCACATTCCCCAAAGAGACGACAACAGGAAGAAAAACCAAGAAGATCACCAGAACGAAGAGGGGATGTAGAACGGGAAAGACTCAAAAAGAAAGCGAGAATAGTTGGTAAAGGCATTTTTAATTTGAGCAGACAAACTTTAAGTATGGAAGAATTAGCTGTATTGGACAAGGGCTTGAAATATGCCCCCAAAAAAATTTAAACAAATTTTTCCTACATCGGAATACGCAAATATGTAAGGAAAATTAACATCAAGAAGACAATTTTGAGTAACCCTAAATCTAGGGGCACTGTCCTACTACCGCATCAAAGCATGGTGGAACATAGTAATTTACGGAATAGATCTCTTTTCAACCCTCAGGTTCACGATAATCAACATATTGAGGTTTTTAAGAACCTTTTACTGCAAGATCTGGATGAATTAAAGATCAAGAAAGTCAATGACCCTATACACATCAAAAAAGGTATACGGTCCCTGGTTGTTAGGAAAGACTTAGTAATCAGACCAGCGGACAAAGGTGGTGGAATCATGCTTCAAACTAAAGAAAAATATCAAGAAGAAAATCAAACGTCAACTTCAAGATTCCACCACATATATAAAGTTATTGGGAAACCCAACAATGCAATGTAAAAAAGCACTAGAGCAGATTGTACACTTAGGAGTGAAGAAAGACATATTGAACACCAAGGAAGCCAGATATCTTGTTCCAGATTCATGTAGAATACCAGTGATCTACACCATTCCCAAAATTCATAAAGAGAGAAAATCCACCAGGGAGACCCATTGTCAATGGGATTAACTCATTGACATCAAGAATGGGTCAGTATATTGATAATTTTATTCAACCTGCCATACAACTTACCACATCCCATCTTAAGGATACTAAGTATGTTTTACAGTTATTGGAATTACCACCAGTCCTAGAAGGGAGAACTTTATTAGCAACAGCGGATGTTTCATCCCTGTACACAATTATTAAGCATCACCAAGCATGCGAAGCCACGAAGTGGGTTTTGAGAAAGTATAGTAATCTAAAATGCATGCAGAGGAAGTTCCTTATAAAATGCATTGAGTTTTCTCTTAAAAATTATTTTTGGCATGACCAGGCATACTATAAGCAGGCTACAGAAATTGCTATAGAAACTAAATTTGCCCCGAGTGTTGCCAATGCTTTTATAGCTCAATGGGAGGAAGAGGCGGTTTATAAGAATCTACCCTGTGAATTAGGACTATACAAAAGGTTCATTGATGATATAATAATAGTATGGAATGGAAGCAAAGAATCACTGGAACAATTCTTATGTAAATTGAACCAAAATGATAGGAACATCATACTTGGAAAATTGAAGAGAAAGATATACAATTTCTGGACCTAGAGATAAGCATTAAAGCTGATAGACTCATCACAAAGACACATTTTAAAGATGTAGCAAGAAATAGCTACTTACCAATTACAAGTTGCCACTACAAACCCTGGTTGTTCAATATCCCGAAAGGCCAGCTATTAAGAATCAGGCAGAATTGCACGAAAGACTCGTATTATAGAACACAGGCTGACTTTATTGGCAAGAGATTCATGAGCAAGGGGTACACTCAACAATTTGTAGACAAACAAATTGAATCAGTATGATCTATGGATAGACCGCAAATGATATATGGGGAGAAGAAAGTACAATCCCTCCCAGAAGTACCAGCTCTAGTGCTTGATTACAATGTTCAATATATAGATATAGAATATTCAATAAACATTGGCACATTCTAAAAGGAGACAGACATCTACAAAGCATTTTACCTGATAAACCGGCCATTATATACAAAACGGGCAACCACACTACGCGATTTAATTGTGAAAAATGTAGTGGACCCTCCCTTAAAAAATCAATTTTCATTTTTTAGTGGAAAAGGTTTTCTTCCTTACAAATATTGCTTTGCTTGCCAGCATTCAAAAAGATTCCAAGGAAAAAAGAATTTCAAGCTACCAGTACAGTCAGGTAATGTATATCCTATTAAGGATTTAATTAGCTGCCACACAGAGGGGGTAGTTTATGTTCTACAATGTTCGTGCAAATTGCAGTATGTAGGGAGAACCAAAAAGGCTTTGAAAGTTAGAATTAAAGAACATGTCCAAAACATAATTAAAGGGTTCCCTAACCACAGTGTATCGAGACATTTTGCTGCAGTACATAAAAATGATCCAGCAGAACTGACTTTTTGGGGTATAGAGAGATAATAAATTATGGAGAGGTGACCATAAAGTCAGAATTATTAGTCAAAAAGAATCTAAATGGATTTATAAAATGAAAACACTGGCACCTGATTGGTTAAACATCGATTTTGACTTGAACTGTTCTATAAGTGACTATTAGCTTATTATTGTGAACCTCATATTTGATTTCCGGTGTGCATTATTTTTTATTTTTATTTTTTATTTTTATTGTTATTCGTATGTTTACACACTTTGATTGGGCTGCAACGGTTTTATAGAAGTATTGGCATATACATCTTTTTTCATTTATAGAATATTTATATTGTCTATATATTTTATATAGATTTTTATCCATTGGCTTGAATATGTAGTATTCCTTGGAAGTCATTCCTCTAAATTACCACAAGATGGCCTGAATTCAATTAGAAGATCTACCATCTTATTTTCTTTGTATTTTTTAGAATCAATTCCTTCAAATGACAAGATAGCATTGTTTGGAATGTTTTTGTTAACGGATATAAGGAAGCCACGCTTTTTTACTTGAAATACCCTTATTTTTAGTATTATATCCAAGTAACTTATTTTTATTTTATTAAAAGTCCCTTGTTTTTTTATCTATTTTCCATTACTTATAGTTTTTAATCCAACCTTTAGTCTCCAACAAAATGTCGGTTTTGTCACCTCCTGCCTATTGCATATAAATGGATGGTTGTTCCAACCAATCTGGTACCCTGAGGAAGTCACGAGGGTGTGACGTAGGACGGAAGGACGCAAAAAACGTAACCGGAAGTCGTTTACCATGAACCGGAGGTTGTTACTGTGGACCGGACAAATGAGGTGGCAGAAAACGCAGTTTTTTGGTCTTTGTTTGGCATATCCTCCATTACTTTTATGTAAGCACATGTTTTATTCAATAAACGTTATTTGGGGTAATGCACTATTGGAGGCTACTTTTTTTTTCATGTGGATCCGGACATCGGACTGGAGGTGACACATACTTATTCCATCCATCATCCATCTCCTATCCTGACTGTTTTTGGGCCCTGAAATCGAGGCGATTGTCCATGTAATGGACTAAGGCATTTATCTATGCCCCTGAGGTAAGAGTTCTGAGAGCAAGCTGAAGGAGTGTTTCTACCATTTGAACAACAGTTAACATGTCTTGTGTTCTTCTATTCGAACTTTTTATTCCTTTTTGAACACTACTTTGGAATTATTCACACATTTTGGATTTTTTTTTTCATATTTGAGCCACTCATGTATTAGTTTGATATATTTTCATTGCACTAATTTGTCAATGGTGGGAAGCTTTATACCAGCCTGTTGGTTCTAGCAGCACATACTAGCCTGTGGGTTTTAGTAGCACAGGGTATATTGTATACCCTTACTATCACCTTTTATATATCATTTTATTTGGTTGTATATTTTTGGTTTAGTCATTTTAGTTATCAAGGTCAAGCGCAAGATCACATATAATTCTTTATATTCACTATACTGTTATTAGGTGATTTGTGATCACTGTTAGAATTTCCGCACTTATTTATTTTTAGTTCACTGTAATAGCGCAGAGGTTCCTTCACGAAAATATGAGTGTTCTACTCCTGCTATGGACTTTAATCTCCTGCAGTAGGCTCTCAGGCGTAAGCCATAGATTGGGCATGCCTTAAACCCAGGGATCAAGCTTCTGTTAATCTATTACCCTTAAGTAGGCTTCCCTTTAGTCTTTGCTGACGTAAAGATAAAAATGAACAAAAAAAGGTTGTCTTTCAGGGGGCCCCCCCCCTTTTTTGCAGTTTTATTTCCTCTTATTGATCAATGCAGTGTCCTTGTCTTACAACACAGGTCTCTGATTAATCTTTTTAGTGGTTCAAAGTAGCACCTACAGGCACAATAGGCCATGGTTGTTAGATGTGCGAGAAAGCAACATTGCTAACCTACAAGTTTAACATGTTTTCTGATTTCATCTTTTATGGCCCACTCCACCTAGATCCTGCATCCGAAGCAGAGAAGGCAGGGACATTGGTGGAGTAGACCTGCAGATCAGCTGCATGATCCAGCTAAGATACCTTCCTCAAGCATATGGAGTGGAGGTAAAGCTCACTGCAGAACCGAGGTTCACCAAGAGGGTCTTGCTGTGGTCCCACCCTAAGGTAGGCCTGAGGTACTTGCTTATCCTCTCAGGTCTGCTGTCCTGGAAGATGACTAGAGAAAAGTACCAGGTACTTACTGGTAACTGCCTTTCTAGGAAATCTTCCAGGATGGCAGGCCTACTTCCCACCCATTGAAGGAGGGAAAATTGTAGAACACTACAAAGTGAGTGTCTCTATGAGGAATGATTTCCCTTGTGAACCAGGTTCAGGAGTTACTTCTCTACAAATTGAGGATCCAGGGGGAAGGGTGGGGACTTAAAACAGCTGTCGATTGGGGGGGGGCGTGGCCAGGATCGGCATGTGAGCGGCTGCAACTCACAGAGCTCCCGTAAGTCACCCTGATAATTACCCTGTTCCCGGCTCGGAATCACCGATCAAACGACACCGGAGCCTCTTGGGACCTCACTGCTCCCCACGGAATGCTCGGATAGGCCATGGTTACCTAGGGAAAATGAAAAGATGACATGCAGCCCCCAGAGATCAAAAATGGCACCGCCGCGAGCCTCCAACAGCGCGTGGTGCAGAGAATCCGAGGGGATTTGTGAGTAAATCCACCAAACACACTGGCGGGGACCCCCCAAGGACATGAGATACTATGCCGAAAAGCTGTCTGGCACACTGGTGATCACAGAACCGACAGGGGGGGGAGGGGGGGGCGGGGAGAACCAGAGGGGGAAGGCACAGAGCAGGAGGGAGACATGCTGAGAGATGCAGACACGGAACCCCTGGAGGCTCAGGCAGAGGAGATGACGGAGGACAGTGGGGGAGAGGATATTGAACAGCCGACCCTAGCAATGATCCTAAAAGCAGTCAATAAATGTACAGCCTCAGTCAATACATTGCAGGAACGATTTGGAGGGCTTAAAGAGGAAGTGTCCCTGATAAGACAGAATCTGCAAAAAATCAGAGAGAGGACCACTGCAACTGAAAGCAGGATAAGTGACATACAGTGGGGCAAAAAGTATTTAGTCAGCCACCAATTGTGCAAGTTCTCCCACTTAAAAAAGAGGAGAGAGGCCTGTAATTGTCATCATAGGTATACCTGAACTATGAGAGACAGAATGTGGAAACAAATCCAGACAATCACATTGTCTGATTTTTGAAAGAATTTATTTGCAAATTATGGTGGAAAATAAGTATTTGGTCACCTACAAACAAGCAAGATTTCTGGCTCTCACAGACCTGTATCTTCTTCTTTAAGAGGCTCCTCTGTCCTCCACTCATTACCTGTACTAATGGCACCTATTTGAACTTGTTATCAGTATAAATGACACCTGTCTACAACCTCAAACAATCACACTCCAAACTCCACTATGGTGAAGACCAAAGAGCTGTCGGACACCAGAAACAAAATTGTAGACCTGCACCAGGGTGGGAAAACTGAATCTGCAATAGGCAAGCAGCTTGTTGTGAATAAATCAACTGTGGGAGCAATAATTAGAAAATGGAAGACATACAAGACCACTGATAATCTCCCTCGATCTGGGGCTCCACGCAAGATCTCACCCCGTGGGGTCAAAAAGATCACATGAACGGTGAGCAAAAATCCCAGAACCACACAGGGGGACCTAGTGAATGACCTGCAGAGAGCTGGGACCAACGTAACAAAGGCTACCATCAGTAGCCAGGGACTCAGATCCTGCAGTGCCAGACGTGTCCCCCTGCTTAAGCCAGTATATGTCCGGGCCCGTCTGAGGTTTGCTAGAGAGCATTTGGATGATCCAGAAGAGGATTGGGAGAAGGTCATATGGTCAGATGAAACCAAAGTAGAACTGTTTGGTAGAAACACAACACGTCATGTTTGGAGGAGAGAGAATGCTGAGCTGCAACCAAAGAACACCATACCTACTGTGAAGCATGGGGGTGGCAACATCATACTTTGGGGCTGTTTCTCTGCAAAGGGAACAGGATGACTGATCCATGTACATGAAAGAAAGAAAGAATGGGGCCATGTATCGTGAGATTTTGAGTGCAAACCTCCTCCCATCAGCAAGGGCATTGAAGATGAAACGTGACTGGGTCTTTCAGCATGACAATGATCCCAAATACACGGCCCGGGCAACGAAGGAGTGGCTTCGTAAGAAGCATTTCAAGGTCCTGGAGTGGCCTAGCCAGTCTCCAGATCTCAACCCCATATAAAATCTTTGGAGGGTGTGAAAGTCCGTGTTGCCCAGCGACAGCCCCAAAACATCACTGCTCTAGAGGAGATCTGCATGGAGGAATGGGCCAACATACCAGCAACAGTGTGTGACAACCTTGTGAAGACTTACAGAAAACATTTGAGCTCTCTCATTGCCAACAAAGGATATATAACAAAGTATTGAGATGAACTTTTGATATTGACCAAATACTTATTTTCCACCATAATTTGAAAATAAATACAAAAATCTGACAATGTGATTGTTTGGATTTGTTTCCACATTTTGTCTCTCATAGTTGAGGTATACCTATTATGACAATTACAGGCCTCTCTTATCTTTTTAAGTGGGAGAACTTGCACAATTGGTGGCTGACTAAATACTTTTTTGCCCCACTGTAGAGATTGTAAAAATAGATTGAGGAGAAACAACGTCCACATAGTGGGCCTGCCCGAAAAAACGGAGGGCAGGGATCCCACGGAGTTTGTGGAAAGATGGCTGCTGGAAGTCTTTGGGAAGGATTCCTTTACTACCTTGTATGCGGTGGAGAGAGCACACAGGGTCCCCACGAGACCCCTACCACCTGGGCACCCTCCACGCACCATTCTGGCGTGCATGCTGCATTACAGAGAGAGAGAATACTGCATCTGGACAGGGGGAAGCAGAACAAAAGGTTCAATGGAGCACGTATCTCTTTCTACCCTGACTTTTCCTCTGATGTTCAGAAACGTAGAGCCTGCTTCATGGATGTGGAAAGAAGGCTGCAGAGATTGCAGGCCCCCTATGCAATGTTTTACCTGCTGTCCTATTTACAATTTGACTGTTCCTAGTTTAATAACCAGTTACAACCAGCTTGACGCATGGGTCTATGTAATTACCTGGGCCTGGCAAGGTAGGCCTGTGACACTAATACATGTACTGACCCACTGGTATACACGCACTAAGTTTGGAGTGCCGTTGCTGTTCAAGTTTGTTTGGAATTACTTTTTTTGAGCGGTACGGAGAATTCAACCTAACAAATACGAGACACTTTGGGCCTCTAATCGCATGCTCGGAACCAGACTGGTGCTCTGCTGGTGGGACTGGGGAGGGAGGGAAGGTCTCCTGATATGCTGCATCCTAAGGCATAATGAATATCCTGGTGTTCTTACTTCATATGTGGGATGATGACTACATTACCTGTGGTGTCCTGGAACGTTAGCAGGGTGGGTGAACCCCTTAAGAGGGCCACGGTATCTGCGCCATGCGCAAATATCTCCCTGCTATTTGTGCTCTGCACGAGACACACCTCACGCCTGACGTCTATCTTGCCTGAATTACAGGTGGGTAGGTAAAATTTATCACTCCACTCACACCTAGTTTTCTCGAGGGGTGAGTGTCTTGATACATGGGTCATTTGACTACCAGAAACTTGACTGTGTAGTAGTTGTGGAAGGGAGATATGTCATTCTGTACTGCCGTTTGTTTTCCATTAAGTGTGTATTTGCTTTTGTGTATATCCCACCTCCATATAATCATCAGGTGTTGAAGTTGGTACTGGAGTACCAGTTGGGACACCCAGATGTGCCAATGTATATCATGGGCGACTTCAAAAGCTACCTAGACCCCTTGTTAGACAAACCTCCTCCAGCGGGGCAGGGGAGGGGAGTATAAACGCACAGCTTTGAAAAAACTGGTGGATGAGGTGGGCTGGTATGATCCATTGAGGAGTAAAAACCCTGGAGTAAAGCAATTCTCCTGCTTTTCTAAGACTCACCTATCTTTAATCCGCATTGAACTGTGCCTCTGTTCTGACACTGCTGTCCGATCAGTGTCAGAGATCAAGTATGCTCTCAGGGGGCTCTCAGACCATTCCCCGCTGGTTCTAGAGCTAGAGGTGTGCCTCCCTACGACACTGGCCAGAGCCCCATGGAAGCTGAATGCCTTTTAGACACCCCAAGCTATCTGCTGAGAGGCATGTTGAGTATTTTGCAGACCTCACTTTTTGTCACAAAGTTTTGAAAATTGTTTTTTTTTTTTCCCAAAACACATTTTCCTTTTCTTTCTTCGTTTTCAAAAATAAATGAGATCTGCAAAATACTCACCATGCCTCTAAGTAAATACCTTGGGGTGTCTACTTTCCAAAATATTGTCATTTTGGGGGATTTTGTGCTATCTGGACATTTCAGGGCCTCTGTAACCGATAGGTAGTGAGGAGTAAAATCACACAATTTTAAGCCTTTAGAAAGCCTGTAGGCAGTGATTGGTTTTCGGGGTCCTGTACACGGCTAGGCTCCAAAAAAATTTCAATTTTCCCACAACTTGTGGCAAAATATAAAATATTCCATGGACTCAACATGCCCCTCATCAAATAGCTTGGGGTGTCTTCTTTCTAAAAAGGGGTCATTTAGGGGGGTTTTGAACTGTCCTGGCATTTTATGCAGAACATTTAGAAGCTTATGTCACACATCACCCACTCTTCTAACCACTTGAAGACAAAGCCCTTTGACACTTTGTTTACATGAAAAAAAAAATTTTTTTTTGCAAGAAAATTTGAACCCCCAAACATTATATATTCATTTAAAGCAAAGGCCCTACAGATTAAAATGGTGGGTGTTGCATTTTTTATTTTTTCACAACGCAATTTTTTTTGAAAAAAAAAAAACAAAAAAAAAACAAAAACAACACTTTTTAAAATTTTAATGCACTAAAAAACAAACTATTGCCCAAATGTTTGATGAAATAAAAAAGATGATCTTATGCCGAGTACATGGATACCAAACATGACATGCTTTAAAAATTGCGCACAAAATGTGCAGCAGCGACAAACTACATACATTTTTAAAAGCCTTTACAGGTTTCCATTTTACAGAGGAGGTCTACTGCTAAAATTACTGCCCTCGATCTGACCTTCGCAGTGATACCTCACATGCATGGTGTAATTGCTGTTTACATAAGACACCAGACCGACGCTTGCGTTCGTAGTAGTAGGGGTGCTTTTTTTTTTTTTTTTTTTTTTTTTTTTAATTATTTATTTTGCTTTTTTATTATATTTTTAAACTGTTCCTTTTCTTTTTTTTTAATCATTTTTTTATTATCTCAGGGAATGTAAATATCCCCTAAGATAGCAATAGGTAGTGACAGGTACTCTTTAAAAAAAAAAAATTGGGGCCTATTAGACCCTAGATCTCTCCTCTGCCCTCAAAGCATCTGACCACACCAAGATTGTAAACACCCCTTGTAATAGAAAAAAAAAAAAAAAACCCAGCATGACAGGACCTCTTAAATATGAGATCTGTGGTCAAAAAGACCCAATTTACACTAAAATGCAATAAGAAAAAAAAAAAATTCTCCTTTAAGAGCATTGGGCGGAAATGACGTTTGACATCCCTTCTGCCCTCCAATGCTAAGGAGCCGAGCGGGGGCCATCTTCCCCTCATTCAGCAGCCAGGCAGTGAGAGGAATGGACGCAATAGTCTCCACCGCTGACGGCTCCGGTAAGCAGCGAGACGACCAGAGCGCAGTGGCAGGGGCACCTCGCCCGCCACCGATAAAAGTGATATTGCGGTTAATCCACTTTTATATCTTAAAGAGAAATGCACGCCGTTCCCGGAAATACAGGGGTTATGGCAGACAGCTGCTGCCATAACAATGGTATTTAGCATCAAAATACCGACGTACAGGTACAGCAGTTTGCATGAAGTGGTTAATACACAAGCAAATAAATATAAAATTTACATGGCAAATAACCTAATCTTATCAGGACTGCATCAAACAGTAGTCACAAGGACAGCTGCCCCAGACCCACCAAAACTAAATTAGGGATTTAAGGGCAGTACACGGGTCAAATGTTGGGCAGCATTGGCCGGTTCAATAGAAAACAGCCGACATTAGGCCCATGTGTATGGCAGCTGGTCCCACAGAAGCCAGCCATTTGTTAGAATACAATAGCTCAGCGGAGAAGATTGTTGTACAAACTTCAGATCGTTAGTACAGGATCTTCTCCCGAGCTCTTCCAGCTACAGGAAAAGAGAAAACAAAGGACACCATTACATTATCAATACCATCTTTTATTGTAAAGTATCCAACCACAGCAAGTTGATTGATAAAAAGTAAACATGATGTGGTCTTGGTGTATCTTGTACAATGAAAACACAATAAATTATTTTACCAAAGAATAAATCACAAACAGCATGTGGTCATATCAAATAGATCTATGTAACTAGAAGTTTAAAAAAAAAAAAAAACAGTTTTCAACAATGTGCATGCAGGAATATGGCAATATTTTACTAAATACTCTTATTAGCCATAAGTGTAACAACATACACAAATATATTTTTATTTGCAGTAACCACCAATAACTCACAGTATTTAGGTAGTAAAAATACAGCAAAATTACTCCCAAGAACAACAATGTAAAGGACAGACTAAGGTGCCATCCAAACATATCTGGAGCCATTACATTACGTTCTAGATTCTAGTAGCATTTCCTGCACCCAAAGTGTATTTTATTTTGGGTGAACTAAGGCAGGATTTTTTTCTCTTATGAATATATTTCAGGGCTGTACCAATACCAACTGGTTGTGCCAGGCCTGATTCAAAATGTATCGTTCAACAATTAAATTTGTCAACTCAAAAAGAGCAGTCGGTTCTGGGTGGAGCATGTAGTTAACAAAAATATGTACTGAGAGAAATAAGGAGATTGATACTGAAGACCTCCTAAATAGACCTGCTGCTTGTCCGCCTCGGACTCCAGTAAATTGAGGAGCTGACCAGAAACAAGGAGAGCGCTTAGGAACTCAGGGGAAGGTCAGAACACCTGATCTGCATGCTTGCTCTGGGTCAGTTAGTATTGTAGCCCGAATGAGCCAGGCAACTAACCATTTCAAAAAGATGAAGTCAAAAATGCCAGCCCAGGTATTGTCGCAATACAAGTTTTCTTTAAATGTATTACAAAATTATGTAACAGCTTGACTTCTGCATGCAAGACGACATAATATACTTCAAATGTGTATTCAGTCATTTACCAGGTGTTTCTCTTTAAGGGCCCAGTCACACTTGTCTGTTTGATGCAGCAAAACTTTCATCTTTGCTGCAAATAAAATGCATGTCAAGTAGAAAGCACACTTAGGCATTTAAAAAGGCAGAAAAAAAAAAAAAAACCCAAAAAATAAAAACACACACCACACACTAGATGCACCTAAACGCTGGGCGCATTTAGCGCTTGAGTGTCATTCATTCCAATGGCCAGAATAAATACATTTCCAAATTCTTGACGCACCTGAACAAGCCTAAACGCGCTTGCAGATCGCAATTTTAGCCTAGGTTTACATTGATGCGATTTTACATGTCAAATCGGCGGCTATCGCCGGCAATGTCGCCATCTTTGCGGCACCGAATCGATTCCCAAAAGTAGTTTCCGTACTACTTTTGACGACTTCGAGGTGCGATTTCAATAGACATCTGTGCAGAAACCCACACAGAGGTCTCTGAAATCGCCCCCGAAGTCGGACTGACATGCGGGTATGAAATCGTTCGAGTTCAGCTGAACTTACACAATTACAATCCCACTGTTATTGTGAACCTGGGCTTAAGCACGGTGCTTACACTGCTTTCGTACCCCGGAGCAAATAAGTTTAGGGGAGAAAAAAAAAAAAAAAAACCCATCCTGTGTTCATGAGGCGTGAGGCCTCATGCACACTGCAACTCTTGCCGTCGTTCTCTTGGCAAGAGAAAGCAGCATTAAAAATATGCCTAAAGCCACGTTTCATACGAGTCATGCATTCTGGCATTGATTTGTTTTAATGGCCAAAAATAATGCTTGCAAGTGAAATGAATGAATTCTCATGCACTACACACTTGGCTCCTAAGCACATTTAGACGTGTTAGGTGTTTTTTTTGTGGCAAAATGCTCCTCTCCTGAATGTACTGGCCCTGGGTTTTCTTTTTCTGCCTCTAAATACCATGTGTGCATGGACGCAGGCCAACACAGAGGCGTTTAGAGGCAAAAGGCCCTTAAAACCGTTGTTTTTGACACCTAGTGTGCATGAGGCCCTAAAGTGGAGATTTAGATTTTCAAAAGCTCATTGGTGATGGATTCTCTTTAAGCTGATAACGCATTCAGAAGTATATGTTGCTGATTTGCAGTGACTGGATGCAGATGTGATAGACATATAGTAGAGTCACACATACACAGATTACTCTAACCATCAGTAGTGCTTTCTCTTACCAACCAAGGATTTAAAGTTTTAGGCTCCAGAGACGTCCAAGCCAGTGCAGTCAAAATTTCTGGCTTATTTCCCCCTCTCTGGAAGTACAGGTGCATATATATATATATATATATATATATATATATATATATATATCTATCTATCTATCTATCTATCTCACACACAAAAAGGTGTACATTCACATCTATGGACAGTTGGAGGCAGCACATGGGCTTCTCAGGTGGGGAAATATGCCGCAATTTAGACAAGGGTTTAGATGCTTATATGGAAGAAGCCCGATGTTTTTAAAAAAAAAAAAAATACCACTGATTTTGTAACCAAGAGTACTGTATTTCCTATTGTTCTGTCCGATACCAATGATTATTAGATTACTGCAGAATAATGTTAAACATTTATAGTAAAGCAGTCTTTTATTACCCTACTTGACAAGAGATCCCATATGGTACAGAATATTTTAAAATAAAAACTTTGACATTAACTTCCTCTCAAACTGACTGGTCAGTGCTCTAGTTGTTTGCTAAACAAGCTGAATTGTATTATTCTAATAAAACTATAATCTGCCACTAGTAGTAATCACACGAATATGCATGCTGGGACATCACTGTGCAAGGTCATGATCTTTTGGGAGGTCAGATACGTGTGGGCATGTCTATGGCCAGATTAAGGCCATCTATTCATATAATACAGCCAGGATCCTGCACTGTATCCAAGTGTTTTTTTTTTTTTTTTTTTTTTAAATGTTGGCCCTTCAGAAGTTGGGGGCTCTGTGCCATTACACAAAAGACAGTCTGCAAGCAGGAGTCCACTTTAGATTACAGTAGAACATACAGCTAATAAACTTTAAAAGGTATAGAACTATTCAGACATTATACAATTGTTTTCCCACAGATTTACCCTGTGATCACTATGAATCGAAACTACTTTGTGTACAACTGTACACGATAGAGATCTAGGTTATGGCAAAATTATAGCGATCATATGCAACAAAATTAAAAGTAGATCTTTTACTGACAAAGGAAGTGCCTTACTAAAAAGCAAAGGAAACCCTATACACATTATGTAAAATGGTAGTTATAAACCATTATCCATATCAAAATATGAGACAGTAATACTGATTACACAAGGCATTGATATCATAAATCTGCCCAATACATTTTGGTCTATTTCATCAATCTAGTCGCCACAATGAACACAAATATTAGTGAAAACCATCACTACAAAAAAAAAAAAAAAAAAAAAAAAAAAAAAAAAAGGGAAGAAGGATACACCAAATGCCTGTAAAAGAACATGTTTGAGGAGATATAATATCCTAGCAGTCTGAGCCAAATCTGCATTCATTTAGGATCTGTGTCATAGGGCTTTAGTTAGATTCAGACAGGTTTTGCATTCCCATACAAGTCTTTGGGGATACAAATCTGCTTGGAAAAGTGCATCAGTCAATGAATTCTGAAAGATCTCAAACATTCACACCCAAAAGCCCATTAACACAGGTCCTAAAGAGCTACAGGCACTAGATCATCCATGTGTCCTTTAGGGACATTGCAGAGAGAAGAGAACAGAGTGCCCCCAGCAGGTGAAGCAGGTAATCAACCCCCCCTCCCCCTACACACCCAGAAGATACCTGTGGCGCCCAAAGAAAAAAGGTTTTACTCACAACCCACTAGAGAAAGTTAGGCATTAAACATGATCCCTTTACAGACTATTCTTAGACATAGTATAGGCACCAGCAGTTTTACATTTCCTAGCACAAAAGAATAGGATAAAAGGTCTTAAAATAATAAAAAAGCATCACATGAGATTTAAAAAACAAAACAAAAAAAAACAAAAAAAAAACAAACACACACAAAAATTTGGCCAATGACTTTTTTGCAGAAACAAAATTACATTGTACACACATACATACATATAAAATGGTCACATCTTTCATTACTATTTGAATACTACAACAATTTTGCCTTATCTGCTGTATGCTAAACAATATTCATATATTACTAATACTGGGCAATAAGCCAGATTTATAATTACGCAAAAGTAGTAAAAAAAAAAAAAAAAAAAAAAAAAAAAAAAAAACCATAATCACCACTTCATAATCTATGATTTCCAAAACGCAGGTATTAAAAACAGAGGAATACACACACACACACACACACATTCCACTAGACTGTAGGGAGCATGTGTAACAGAAAACCGAATTCAAAAGTACAATAAACACAGTGAAGGTTCACAATCTTGCAGAATCAGTGCATTACTCTTTACAGCTGGAGTATTAACATCAAATATGACTTTAGATCATAAAAAAAAAAAAAAAAAAAAAAAAACAACCACACAACACAAACACATCTTCACTTCAAAAGCATTAAAATACGAAATATGGCTGTACTGTTTAACTCGGGGAACAGCAAAACAGCATAGTGAAAAGGCAGCAACGGAAGCAGCTATACAGCACCTTACTGATGTGCTGCAGGATAGAAATTAAAGGAATATGTTCAGAATCCACACCATTGAACTTGCAAGTTTGTAAAGATGCTTCCAGAATGCATTTGTATTGTGTCAGGCATGTGGAGACGTTAAAGCCGTATTAACCCAAAACATAATATATTGCAGCTTACCAGTAAGATGTGGTGACTGCATTCATTTTTTTAGTTTTTTTCCCCTTTTTTACCTGGTGATCTGGCCAGTAACACACCATCTGTATTAGAGTGCCTTTACCCTGAGTAAAGAAGTGAAAGACTCCTTTGGACAGCAACATTGTTAGTCTGGGGGTAAGGGAAGATTTAGATGTACTGGCAGATTTAGATACAATAACAAATTGAAGCCAAACAACTCTTTAAAGGCAGTTACAGCAACATTTTTGTTTCTTTTGGGATAAAGGGTGTACATCATGGGTGCTCAATCTGTGTTGCTCAATGGTTTACATAAATAAAAGCTCATAATTATAGGCACCCCTGTCAGTGGTAAATGGTTTCTCTTAACCCTCGAACTGCTTCATCCGACAGACCTGCAGGATCACCAGGTATACACAAAAAAAAAAAAAAAAAAAAAAAACACCACACACAACACACACACTAATGCAGCCATCACATCTAAAAAGGATTGGTAAACTGCAATATGTTTGCTTTTAGGTTTAATATGACCTTAAAAAGGGAGAGCACTATTTTTTTGGCCCATGCCTAAATTTAATTTTTCTTAACTAAAAATAGTCATTTTAAGCAAGCTAAATAAAGTCTACAACCAAAATATCTTTGCCATGGACAACTACAGCAGGCACATGCAGAGGATTTTTAGCAGCGTGATTAAGCTACTAATAAGCTCACGACTGATTACACAGACCGTCTATTTAGGATCGAGCTGTGCAGATTAGAGTGCTGTGTGCTCACGGGCGATGATTACTATCAAAAATCATCTGTGTACCCCGTAAGTTTAGCTGTCCTAAGCTAGTTTACCCATACCATATATTCGCCAATAAAAACACACACATAAATACCTATTCCAGTGTTTGGATAAATTCCCTCTACATACTCTCCATGTAGAAACACATCAAATATAACACAATGTATTATCACCTATAGAGAACAAACTTGACTTTTCAGAACTATATTTTACCTTTTAAAGAAACAGCAGAACACAACAAAATAAATCCCATCACTACCAAATTCTTAGGTACTAGCATACCAATATTTTTGTACAGGTTAGTGAAGAAAACAAAACGTTTTTAAATTTTCTAAGTATCTGGAATCACACTGAAAGCAGCATCAACACTATAAAATGGTTTGTAATGACTACATATCCATATTATCTTTTTTATTGTATTCAAAAACAGCAAAAAACTAAAACTACAAAGGAATGCTTACTGTCCAGTAACTAAGATATTTTCACATGGGTTTGCACCTAACCATATACATAAGACAGCAAAGCTCACTAAAGGCACTAACAGTAAAGTATGGCCTATGTAAGTAATACAGCACACTTAGAAAGGTATTACAGAGGTCTATTCTACCCATCTCCAAATTTAAGCCTGAAGAGCAGCTTTTCCACCTTCAATACATGAACTATTAGATGATAACTCACTCCAGTGGGACGAAAAAAATTCACATTTGTTACAGTAAAGACTTACTACTTCTGCACTATAGATGCTATAGAATATTTACTAATAACACCACAAAAACTAGAAGCAATATTCATTTCCCTGAGCTTACTGAAGAGAATGCACTCACTAACCACACACTTTGGACCTCTGGATAAATGTTTTAGCAACCAAATGTTCCCATTTCTAGCACAATACCTAGGAATAAAAGGAAATATCTGTCTGGTTGATATGAACAACTAGGCAAACTAAGAGTATAACTGAAAAGGTAAAACTTTTTTTTTTAAAGTTTTAGATCGAATGAAGAGGAATTACAAACACCTGTCCACATTTTTATTGTGGTCTGCGTCCTCGTTAGGGAGATTCACACTCTCCATTTGTCCCCTTTACCATTATAGTGGAAAGCAAAGCAAAAGGAAACCCCAGGTTTTGAGTGGTCTATGGAACAGGAAGTTAAGGGAATCTATGGAACCCAGATGGCAAAAAAAAAACCAACAGGGGTTAAAAACCTCCCTTACTCTAACCATGAAATGAAAAACAAAAAACAAAGTCTTTTGTAAAAGGACAAATAGCTGAAACAATGTTGTGTTACATGGGACCTAAAAGGAATTGCTGCGCCTCATGAATAATCCAGCTGCAATTTAGGTGGTGGGAACCCCTCCATGAAATAAAAGAAGTGTAGGGTATGGGAAAAAAAATAGAAATAAATAAAAACTACACAACATACATACCTAGGTGGATGCAGTATCTGTCCCCCGCTGCCTCTACACAGAGCTAAGTGATCAAAGACCACTGATTGCTTAGTTCTCAGTCTTCAGTGACCAGAGAGCCGGTGACTGTTAGTCACCGGCTCTCTGCTCTTCCAGCACTGACTGGATCACTGGGCTGTGGAGGGGGAGGAAGCGGTTGGGCTCAGGATCTCTCCAGAGGCTGAATACAGCTCTCAGGAGTGCAGAACAAAGTGCACTCCTGTGATCCCCAGGAGAAGCAGGGCCAATAGAGCTTTGGCCCAATTTCTCCTTTAAAGTGGATGTAAACCCAATGTCATCCTTTCTAAACTACTGCCACAGGGGTTATCTATAAGGATATACATGCCTCCTGCATGCATCTTCACCTGTCAAATGTCTCCCCTCTGTCTGTTATGAGAGCTGAAAAACTGCAGATTCTGTGGGTGGGTCTGTTGTCTGGAGCTTGGTGGGTGGAGTCGTGATATCAGACTCCCCGCCCACCTCTACACTCCCCTTGTCAATATGCATTTTCTCCTGTGCATTTGTTACACTGAACTTCTGCTATGATCTCTAACATCCAGTGAAAAGACAGGAAAGTAACCACATGACTTCAGCATGCCAAATCATGGTGAGGTGTAGAACAGCCAATCTTTGCAGAGCTGCTGAAGAAAGGAGATGGGGGTAGGAATTAAAAATAATGCATGTCTTAGACTAGTACACAAGATATGTAAATCACCTGTCACTCACAGCAAGGGGGAGGATTTGACAGTTTCTCAGTTTGTCAAGTTTTATCTCACTGAACAATAAGAGGATTGCTCAGAGCTGGATTAACTTTGTGGCAAGACTGGGCTCAAATGATAGGAAAACTTATACTCTAGATTATGACATAAAAAAAATATTATAATATTCGGGTTTACATCCACTTTAAGGACACAGAAAACATCACAGCAATGCAAGTTTATTTTACACCCATACATAAAATGGTTATTGACAAAAATAATGAATGTTGTGCTTTTCTTTACTCTAACAGAGGTGTAGCAAGATTACATTTTCACCAGAGTGGATTATTGTCCAAATTACATTAGGTTGACTTTCACTTCCTGCCTTTGGGATGAAACAGAAATCTACTTAAAAAGGAGAGTTTCCCCATCTAGTCAGATGTTCCTGATATTGGTGTCATCATTGGAAGAATTCCTCACTTTTTACTCTTATATCAACTCTAAAATGTAGCATTTCTCCTTCCTTTCTGTCTCAGGGACGATGGTCACCAGAATAAACAGTAGGCCAACCCTACTCAGTGGGGACACAGGCCACAATTAAAAAAACTTGGCAGAGGGTCCAATTCCGGGGTAGGCAACCTGGGGCCCTCCAGCTGTTGCGAAGCTACATTTCCCATGAAGCATTGCAAAGCTGGCAGTTACAATTTCTCCCAGAGGCATGATGGGACTTGTAGTTCTGTAACAGCTGGAGGGCCCCAGGTTACCTACCCCGGTCTAATTAGTTTGTACTCAATCCAAACCTAAAAGAAAAAAAAAGGTTTTGCCTTTTACACACGACCACAGGCTTATGCTTACCAGTACAGTGGATCTTTCCCACCTAATAACCACTACACCTGATAGAAAACCATTTCCACCCTGGTTCCAAATCAACGACTCAAAAGTCATGACAGCCAGAGAACTACCATCTTCAGAAGAATAAATGTAAAAAGGCAGCCTTTGTATCTTTCATAACAGGTCTCTTTCCATGAACCTTGCCTTCATTAACAAAATTAAACTGTAGACTCACAAATGCCCTGTACAAAACAGTATATACAGTATGCTCATGAAGTGTTCTCCGTGTTATTTAAAACATCTGTTTAGACTGCCCTTAAAAATCTCTACTAAACATACAGAACTTTGACAAGTGGGATACACCTTTACAGCAGGGAAAAAAAAAAAAAGATTAAAAAAAAAAAACCCGCCACAAGATTTAATTTGGTAACTGCAGCAAGGCTAGATTAATGCTGTACACATGTTTACTCATAGCATGCAAGTTTTTTTATTTTTGCTTTACAAAAGATTGTATATATTAATTCAGACTGTAGAATGGGAACTCTAAACCCCGTGGCTTTGGTAATTTAGAGATTAGGTAGATAGGTTAGAAGCTGGTCTTAGAAGCAATACACTGTATTGTATACCCCTCTACACAACTATAAAGAAAAACCTTGTAATGTTACTTAATATTTGTACAAAATGGCTTTTTATTGACAGCAGTGTTCTAATGCAGTTGCTAAGCAACTCTTATAATCCATACAGAGTAGCAGTAATCGTGATCTTCAGACTTTATCCACAGCATTAGTCAGCTAAAACTACATAGAACTGTAAGTCAATGGCACAAGCAGCTTTTATCTGGAAGCCACCACACATTTCCACAAGCTCTATAAACCAAACTCGTGAAAAAAATACATTTAAAAGTGGTACCTACAAAAATCTTTCATGTGCAAAAAAATAAAAAAAATCTTTCCATGACATGCATGTTAGACTGAATAGGGGAGATTTACTAAAC
This sequence comes from Aquarana catesbeiana, assembly GCF_042186555.1. Taxonomy (NCBI): domain Eukaryota; kingdom Metazoa; phylum Chordata; class Amphibia; order Anura; family Ranidae; genus Aquarana; species Aquarana catesbeiana. The sequence goes on along the minus strand of NC_133324.1, from coordinate 250,253,444 downwards.
CTGGTGCAGCTGTGCATAGTAACCAATTGCACTTCAGCTTGTTTAGTAAAACTGGCCATACAACTATGTAGTACAAGGACCTGCCTGATTACATACAAAATTTAAATTGTTTAGGTTTGACCTCATATTATATGGTTTTGATAAATCTAAAAAGGAAAGTTGAAGAAAATGGTACAATGTATGGCCAGACTCAAACCTCATACACACGGTACGAAAATCAGAAGGGTATTGTTGTTTGACAGGCTGTTGTCCGAAGTGCTTACTGTTAGTACGCTCCCTTCAACAATTGTTTTCCAATTTTCGGCCCACAAATGTTGGATGACAGGCTAGTAAATTTTTGTCAAACGACAGCTCCACGTCAGATTTTCAGATTGTCAGTACACAAATCCATCACAAAAAGTCGAAAGTACAAAATACGCATTCTCAGAATCAATGCTCACCAAACAAGAAATTGGCGGAAGGGGCCCGAAGCTTGGAGCTCAAGAGCTGAAATTACTCGTAGCAAGTCACTACGTTCGTGTTTGTGGAGCGACAATTTGTGTAACGTTAGCATGCAAGACAAGATCCCAGCACATGCCCTTTTGACAAAAATCAGATGCTCGGTTAACACTTGTACCTTGTGTACGAGTCTTTAGGCTTTGATAACAAGTCTGGGTTCACACTGAAGGCAGGTTTGAAATAGTGTGAGTTCAGCTGAACTTGCACTATTTCAATCCCGCTTTATAGTCTGACTTGGGGAGCGATTTTAGAGACATCTGTGTGAGTTCCTGCACAGATGTCTAATGAAAATCGCCCCCAAAATAAATAAAAGTAGTACAGGAACTACTTTTGCGAATCAGTGCGGCGCCGCACCGATTCGGACAATGCCGTTGATAGGTGGCAATTTGATATGTCAAATCAGTCCGATGTGAATGGGGGCTTAAACCTATAAAGCTGAATGGTTATTATGTACAGCTGCACCAGCTTTAGTAAATCTCCCTCACTGTCTGGATTTATGGGGGAGACAGTGGGTGTATTCCGATACCCAGGAGGACCATCTTGGTGAGAAGGAATTGGAGCGCACAAGTTGGCTAGGAAAATCCAGATTTTACTTAGCTGGTTTACAGGATCAATTAAATCCATCCTCTGGCTCTCTACCATCTCACTGTTGCCTAGCCTTAGTCTTCAGTTGGGTTACAGGGAGGCTGAAAAGTCACACTGAATACTGAACAGACCTCACCTCCTCATGTCAACTAGGGGGAAGGTGGCAGTGACAAAACACAAACTTCCAAAAGTTAAGGAAAAGCAGTAAGACCCTACGGGGCCTTGCTATGAACATCCATGCATAGTAACGAATAAGCTTCCATCTTCAGCTTGTTCAGTTAGGTTAGAAGCCGATTGGTTTCACATATGTTCCAGAGTCTGGCTGCCCCGACTGATAACTTCCCCTCTATAAGGAAGCCCATAGATGAGTCTTTGTTCAACCAGGGAGTTAGGGGGGGAAAAAAAAAAAAAAAAAAAAAAAAAAAAAAAAAGAAAAAAAGAAGGACTCTATTCCTCCATCCACACGCTCTAGGTGGATGGAGGAATTTCTCACCAAAGCCATCGTATTATGGTGGGGAGACTTCAGCAGGGAGTAAAACCTCCCTGCCCATACATGGAATGCAATTTAGCAACAGTGTTGAACCAGCCAAATTTGAATCCATATATGGCCAGCTTAACACTTTTCTTTTTTTTTACCTCCCGGGGCGCTATGAATTCGAACATCTCCTTTTTAGTTCTATAAAAGAGAAGGTCTCTTAAGCCATCTAACAGAAAGCTGAAGAGGATGGTTGAACAAAATTCCACTGCTTAAGATTATGGCTTGGAGTGATCAAGCAGACTATCCACTTAGTATGTTCAGCAGGTGGCATCATTGCTTTGCTTAAGCAACACAATCAATACTATATCTTAACATGCATTATTCCTGCAGAAAATAGGGCAGGGTGTGATCACTTTTTAGATGGAGTATTGGGAACAAAGGACTCACATCAACTAAAGAGTGATTTCAATTATTACCAGATTGAGTACTACCAGTTCCTATAGCATACCACCTTTGCTATCTATGCAGTGCTACATGTCTGTATGGAATGGCAGGTCAACATATACTGTTAAACTGCTTCCTTTAAGGGCTCATTCACTCAGTCCCAAGCAACGTGCAGAAGCAGTTGTTTACTTTTTTTTTTTCTACCGCTGAAGTGCATGCAAACAGCTTATACAAAGTGAGTAGGTATACATCGGTTGTACAGACTTATCTGCACAGTTGAGTTTGACAGGTACGCAGGGACAAGTGCACAGACCTGGACGCAGAGTCTGTGCACCCAGGTCCGTACACCTGTCCATGCATTACTGTCAACCTTTGCTGTGTGGGCAAGTCCATGCTGCCAATATGTATGCATACACTTTATATGGTCTGCTTGCATGCAGTTCAGCATTAGAAAAAAAATAATAAAAATAAAAAACACACAGTAAACAAATGGCTCTGCAGGCTGCATGGTGCTGAGTGCCCATGTGAATGATCCCTTAAAAGTACCTTCTAGAAGCGTTCTTTGAATGGGACTTTAATCTTTCTTCACAAGGTTTGCAAAAATACTTTGGGTAGTCATGGAAGGAAAGAAAAATTCAAAATACATTAGTGTACTTACATAAAACATTAAAAACATCTAATTTATTGCTGCTCATCAAACCCTGAGAAAGATTTAAGCAGCAACAAGTGTTGGTAACATTCAGCTGCTATTTTAACCAATTTCAAATTTATAAAACTAAAACAATTCACCACTATATCCTAAACCAGTATATTAAAAAGGAACAAATACACAGCATAATCCTTTCATAAAAAAATAACAATATTTCTACAAAGTGTGGCACAAACAACTAGAGTGGCTACAGCACAGAATTGTCTGTACATGAGATTTATGCATACACTAAATATGCACTCAATAAAAAGGGCCACAGCACTGTGCAGAAAGCACTTAGCACAAGCGGGAATCCAATAATTTATAAAAACACAACAGCAAACACCTAATTATTTTAAAAATATTATACCAAACATGTATATATCTAAAACTCGAGATTACAGAAATCAGACATATAGATACTGACAGCAGGTTAAAGATACTCTTTAGGCAGTGAGCTGCTTTGACTGATGCACATAATATTCACTTTATTTTTTTTAATTATCACTTTTAGGGAAATCCCATCCCAGCTGGGTTCAAATAGCCCAATTTTGGTACTTAAAGTATTGTAAAACTCTTTAGAACTACTAAAAAAAAAAAAAAACGGAGGAGTTTTAGGCAAGAGGTACAAAATATGTTTCTCATAATCGGTTGTTATAAATGCAATGTGTGATGATCTTCTATCTTTATCTAAGATTGTTGTATTGCAAAAGATTTCTCCAACCAAGTGGAAGAATATTCTAGCATTTAATATAGTTAGAACGGACTGTGAAGGAAGTTTTTATAATGACACACTGAAGTAGCTGTATATTTAAAAAGGCATCTTGCCTAATGCCCATCCATACACAAAAATAGATATGGCTGTCATTGCACACAGGTCTTCATTTTTCAATGTATGAAATGTAACAGCTTGTATTGCCTCTAGCAGCCAATCAGATTCAAATGATTTGTTCCCGAGGACAACACGGGCGCCTTTTTGCAGAATATGCAATAAATGAGGGTGACAGATTTGTAAGTATGGCAAGTGGTTTAAGTATATTAAATCATGATTTGTATGCAGGGCGGGGCAGAGATAGAGGATAATCATCTACATCACTTTGGCTTGATTAGAAGTTATTCAAAAGTGGTTGACAATTTCAATCAGAGATAGATTTGCCAATATTAAAATCATTTAATGCCAAATGCAGCCAACACGGATATATAAATGCTGTATAAAATGGACTGCATAGTCCTCAGCATTCTTATGTTTTGTGACTCCAGGGCTAGTATTGCAGACCACTGATATGTGTCTCTATTTCTTCCTAATTGGCTTAACAGGAGGCATCCCATTGCACGGCACCCAATGCCCATGAATGAGCTGCTGCGCCTGCGTTACCCACAGAAAAAGGCACATGCACCCTTTTCAAAAAAATGCGGCCCGCATGAAAATCGCATGGTCATTTTGACCATGTGATTTCCCTGCTGTTCCTGCACTAGCACCATGATTTTACATGCATGAGGGTCGATGTGTTTGGCTGTGGGTGCGGGAATCGCAGCGATTCCCGCACCCATAGGCCTGAACCTATCCTTCAGCTAGACAATGTAATAATTTGTTTATTCCAGCTTACACTATGGTAAACCCTTTGCAGAACCGCAACACCATCATTTGCCTTTTTACTCCCTGCAGCAGTCAGGGGAAACTACTGGTAATATCTCACCTTTGGAATCTTGTAGAGTTGATCAAACACCATTAATTAAAATTGAATTTAGGCTCAACACACTTCATTCCCCATATTACATAACATAGCGGATGAAGTGTGTTGCGCCTGATTATATTTTTTATTTACAGGGGATTGAAGGATTGTACTTGTGGAAGGCTCCCACTTTATGGATTATATATGATTTATAGACTTGGTAGGATATTGTAAAGTATTTTTTATATAATCTTGTAGAGTTACAAAAAAGTTCAACAAATGCTACTTGGCGAGTCGCTGACCTGGAACAAACATGTTAAGATGTCTAGTCAAGGGATACGCACACGCTTCTGGATTGGTGACTCAAAGTCAAAAAGATTAGGGTGACACTTCAAAAAACAAGTCAGCAATGACAGGCCCCAAAAATGTATATCCTAGCAGGTTCCATTTACAATTCAATTTTGGCTGGCCTTATAGCATTCAAGAAACCCTACATTATGCCTTACTTACAGTACCAGCAAGGAGCTACAATATTGTGCGGTGTAGCAAAATGTAATGTTAAGAAATGTGCAATTTACATGGTTAATGGATGCCTGTACTAAAAGTACAGTTATCCTTTATCAACTTCAATCTGCTAGGTACAACAGCATATGTACTGTATCAACATGTGTGTTGTACCAAGTAAAACAAATGTCTTTAGTTTCTTTCAATTTTCTGGTTAGGGCCTCATTCACATGGGCGCTGTGACCCATACAGTGTGCATTTTGTTTATGTGGCTGGAGCCCATGTAACTATGAGCAGGCAACCCATGTAACGCAACATGTATGCAGCAGCTGTACGGACACTGACACTTGTCCCAATTTGACAGGTGTGTATGGGCATGTGAGCGGTTAAAGAATGCAGACAGTGGTTACAGCATGAACAAATGGCCACAGCGCCCATGTCATTGAGGGCTTTTAAGTGTATGTAAATTGCATGTTCACATGCATTTATGCAAAACTAATGTTAACTAATTTACAGGCATGTAAATGCACATAAACTGAAGATCATGTAAACCAAAATAGGAAAACAAAAAATCCTACTTCTATTGTGCTTGCAGCTCATGTGATCAGGTTTGTCTGAGTGACCTTACACATGTTACCTGTTTGGGTGAGAACACAATGAGCCAAATATCGCTACCTCAGGACAAATAAGACTTACAAAAAAAGTCAGAACAAAACAAACTGTAAGGATTATGAAAATCTTAGTAAACTTTCAGCACTAAGAACCTGTAATACTAACTTGTTTTTGTTTGTTTTATTTAAAGCTAAACCAAATGGTTTTTTAAAAAATATGGGCACCGAGGTTGTCACATGGCCAATCAAGTTTACATTACGCATTTTTCTTTGCAAGAAATTACTTCAAAGAATTTGTTTCTAAACAGGAGTGGTTTATGTGCTAAAAGGAGCTGGTGTAGGCTGAGGAACTCATGGAGATCATTGGTCGTTGGCTCTATCCAGACTTTCTATGACCCTTCCAAGACGGATATTCAACAACCTTATTTGGTTGTCCAAGTGATCAATTTTTTCTTCCAGGTTGTTATTACTGTTCCTTCTCCAATAAAGGCCGACAGGTCCAGTCATGAAATAGATGGCCACAACAAAACAAAGAGGCAACATGGCATGCTCTGGTTCTCCTTCATATTTCTGCAGGATATACACACAGGACAGTCCAAAAAGGGAGACTCGAACCAGCCAGAAGAATCGTCCAAATATCACATGCAGGATGTAGAAGAAAAATCCCAGGAACAGAGAGGCAAACCAGTAAGCCAGAAGAACAGCCACCACCAGCATAAGTGCCCTGGTGGGGTTACTGGCCACCATTGTTGGGCTAAAGTAGTGGGCAAAGTGGGATGCTGGAAAACAATATAAAATAAGTGTTAGGTTACATTTTAAATACTACATACAGAGTAGACGACTAGAAATCATTGAAGCTTACATGCCCAGACCAGATTTAGTAGCTTCAGTATACATTGGGTAACTTGACAATAACTATATGACTAATTTGCCTACTTAAAGGCCAAGTTCAACTTTAGTAATATGCAGTGCCGGTACAAGGGGTGGGCAGATAGGGCACTTATCCTGAGCGCAGTGTTTATTTGTGTGAAAAGGGGGTGCTGGGAGCATCAGATGATTCTCCTGCCTGGCAGACTGAAGTGGCTGTTATTCTTCTCCTCCTCTGTTCTAGCCACTTCAACTATGTTAACTGCATGTCTTGCTCTCCTTCCCAGTGTTTAAGATAAGTTACTTTACTTCTCTGATCATTTCACCTCCTTCATTCCCCATCCCTCTGTCTGCTCATTTCTCCCAGTACAATCCTGCAATTAGACTCTCCTTACACCAATCTTCCTGCCCATCTCCTCATTCACCTTATCTCTTCTGTTTTTCTTATGATCTCTGCTCTCCCCACAGCAAACCTCACCACAGCCTCGGAATCTCAGCGCTGGATATGCTACAGGCACCCTTTCCATTACAGCTTACCTTTTAGCTTTTTCTATTCTGGAACTACCCTGTGACCATCATTCACCTTGCACATTCTCTGCAGCCCAGCCATTTACTCTGCTCTTTATTAACACTGCAGTGGCTCATTCACTCTACTGCAGTAAAATGGCTTATTTTCACACTGGAAAAGCCAGTCACTGCAATGGCATATATAGAATACAATTGTTTATTTGGACCCAATTTCCACTGCAATGCAGCCCAGAGGCGATATATGTAATGACAGATCATGTGACACTTAGATTGCACACAGGTGGACATCATTTCACTAATTATGTGACTTCTGAAGGTAATTGGTTGCACCAGAGCTTTTTATGGTCTTCATAACAAAGGGGGTGAATACATACGCACATGCCAATCATCAGTTTTTTTATTTCTGAAAAATAGTTATATATATATTTTTCTAATTTTACTTCACCAACTTACACTATTGTGTTCTGATCCATCACATATAATTCTGATTAATAAAAACATTGAACAAAAGGCTGTAATGTAACAAAATAGGTAAAAAGCCAAGGGGGGTGAATACCTTTGCAAGGCACTGTACTTAAGACTTGGTGAAAGCTTTTCAAATGTTTTATAAAAGCTTGTTGTATACTGTGCTCTCTTAAAGGCTCAAATCCAATTGTACATGTTCTTCAGATGCCCATACAGTAACCAATCTATACTATCAATTGGAATCTTACTTGATACTACTACTTACATCAAGGAATTCACTCACAGGCAATTTTAAGCACTTCGGACCCTTTGAAAGTGCCCATGAAGTAGATTCACCCTCTCCATTTATCTTTGTGACTGATCGCAGAGAGTAAAAGTGAAAGAAAATACCAGATGATCTGTCCCAGGAATAGGAGTAGTGCCCCCCCAATGGGGGCACTCTGACATCTTGGCATGGGAAGGCTTCGTTTTAAGGCACGTTTAACATAATGTGCTAGTATGTGATGCATACTAGCACATTGTGGCTTTACCTTGCGGGGCAAAAAAAATACATAAAAATAAATAAAAATTTTAAAAAAAGTCCAGCGGTTTACAACTGCTTTAAACCTTCAGGCTGGTATGATGAAGCACCATTGTAAATACAACAAAGAATTTCCTTTAAATGTACAAAACCACAAATTAAAAAATTACATCCTGGGACAGGGATTTCCCTTATTGTGGAGGGACTTGCTCTCACTTCCTGCTATGGGACAGATAGCAAAGGGAAATCTAGCCAATGGGACACATGTGGCAAAGAGCCATGAATTCAGATGTCTTGCCTCCCAGCTCTGCACAGAAAGATGGATGGTAAGCTGCAAATGACCCGAGCAAGCACCTAGCATGCGAAATGCACAAGGGTTGCTTACTTTAATGCCTGATTGTTAGCGCATCTTATTCATTTTAATAAACCTCTGACCATGCAAGCAAGTCCCATTGACCTGTTTGTTCTGGATGTTTTTCAGGCTGTGGATTTCTACAGGAGCTTATTTACCAAAGCAGGTGAGAGTCTTCATATAATAACTTGACTGAATATTCACTTCAATTATCAAATCATTTGAAAATTCACATGCACATGATTAGATAATTGAAGTGAATATTCACACTTTTTTGTGCGAGAAGTCTAAAATATTTTAGCAGTTTAGCCCAAATGAGTTCCATGCAAAGACTGGACTACAGGTAGGCTGAAAAAAAAAAAAAAAAGTGCTTGAACACACCCTTTCCTGATAAGGTCAACTATGCCGTTTCTACAGCGGTAGATTTACTTTTAGGCAGCGGTAATAGAATGCTTTCAGTCCACCAAGGCAGGACAAAATGTTGCAATAATATCTGACACCTCTTATCTACAGTATGATGTTAATGATGCTTACAGGCATGCTTCACATAACTCACCATCAATTCCCAGTACATCAAGCAAGTCTGTCCATATTCTCCATAACGTGTCCACCAAAACATCTACTCCATACACAAATCTCTCCGTTAGTCGCGAAAAGAACTATTAGAAGAAAAGAAAGTAGTTAGTAGCTTGACCAAGGCATAAAAGATCTAATGACCCATGAGTGTATGGCCCATAACTGATGTAAGGCTGAATTTGTGTTCAGGAACCATATCATTTGATCTATGCAACAATTAAAGTATCATGCTCCTCATATTGCTAAATCAGGATGGTCAGATTTAAAGGCGTTGTAAAGACAAAAGGTTTTTTATCTTAATGCATTCTATGCATTAAGATAAAAAAAAAAAAAACCTGTGTGCAGCAGCCTCCCCAGCAACCCCCTAATCATATACCTGAGCCCCTTCTCTCTGCAGAAATGTCCACGATTGTCTTAGCTGTCCAAAGCACACCTCCCGATTGGCTGAGATACAGCAGCTGTGCCATTTGCTCCTGCAGTTGTCAATCAAAATCAGTCAGCCAATCAGGGGAGAGAGGGGAAGGGTCGGGGCTCCGTGTCTGAATGGATACATGGAGCTCTGACTCGGCTTGGGTGACCCTGTAGCAAGCTGCTGGCTGAAGGGGCACTCACCAGAGGGAGGGGCCAGGAGAGCAGAAGAGGGACCCGAGAAGAGGAGGATCTGGGCTTACCTCCTCTGTGCAAATCCACTGCACAGAGGTGGTAAGTAGAATTTTTTTTTTTTTTTTTTCTTTTTTAAATAACAAAGAGACTTTACAATCACTTTAATGTCCTTAGTCTAGGCACGGGTTCACTTTAAAGTATAATTCCAATCAAAACCTAAGGGTAAACCTCCTCCCAACCCCAATGCTAAGACTATTCTATCTACCCTAGAATATATTATATTATTATTAATAAAATTACTATACATGCCTTTTCTGAAGCTGCTCTTGTCACATGACCAGAGCTGGCTTCAGTGTAGAGGAGGGACAGACAACAGCTGCCCCATAGTAAGCCTATGGGTGATGCCATAGCCCAGGCTCTGCAGCCGTTGTTACTGCCTCTCCTCTATAATGAAGCCAATGCTGGTACCTGATCATGTGACCAGACCAGAGGGGATTCAGAAGTATAGGCGTCTTTTCTTTTACAAGGTAGATAATATATTTTTAGAATGGGGTGGGAGTAAGTTTAGGCTTAGTTAGGGTAGGACTGGAATTCCACTTTAAATTTTTTACCTATTCCTAACAAGCAGCAAAACATTAGCCATCACTGACCTTTCTAGCTGCACAACAGTGACTAAAGCCAGTTTCTTAAAAGTACCTGATGTTGGACTGGTGAGCTGCCAAGTTTCTGTTTCTATTGAAAATTAAGGGGATTGGAGCTGTGATTTTAGTGCCTGTTATAAGGAAATTCATCTTCAAACTTCATAACACCTGCAGCTACAGATATGTGCAAATGCCCAAGTAACAATTTAGCCTGACCGTCTAGTTAGAAACATATGGGCTTCACTGATATGGTGGTATCAGCACAGGCTCCACAAGGATAGCTTTGGGAGTGAGGTGCAGCTGCAGTATTACACCATCATGTGCAATATTTCCAACGCCTTTTGGGCAATGCCAAACTGTGTCAATATTTCTGAAGGCTAAAGGTCATGATATTACAGACTTATTATGACCTATATGTGCCAGGAATTGGAGTTGAAAGCCTGGTCAAAATGATCCGTGAACAAAAACTTAATGCAATATATTTTTTACTTTAAAGTGGGAGTAAACTTCAATCTCTGACTTTTAAACTATAGGTAGTGTAAATATCTCCTAAACATGCACCATTTAGGAGATATTTACTATACATGCAGCCAGTGACATCATGTGCTCTGAAGAAACGGCCAAAGGTGTCATTTGCTGAAGTTAGATGATCTGAATTCTGGGAACATTGGGTGGTGAGAGATCTTCCTATATTTGTTTATTACTCTGGGAAACTGATTGGGTGGATCTGCCACATAGCGCAATCACACAGATACAGGTTTATTTTCTTTACAAGATGTAAAAGGTAATGATCACCGTTTCCTTAAAGTGGATTGTAAACCCGATTGATGAAATCTGAGCTGGGCTGGGCTGAGCTTTTCAAATCCCTATGTCCTGTAGCTGTCTCAGTTCTTCTATTATCAGCCTGATAACTCCTGACAAGTTCTCCATCACATATGATAAAAGCAGCCAGAGTTTTGTGTTGGGGAGGATGCTATAAATAGATTAGCTGAGCCCTGACAATTTAACAAACAGAGCTCCAAGTCTCTACCTATAAGGAGATGTGTGCCTTTCCTCCAATCAGCTGTCTTGGCTGTATGCCCAGGCTTCACTGCAGTGTTAACCAGGAAGAGAAAATCTCCTAAACACAAAGTGCACTTGTTAAACAGTATACAGTGGGGATCGAAAGTTTGGGCACCCCAGGTAAAAATGTGTATTAACCACTTGACGACCGCCTCACGCCAATTTACGTCGGCAAGGTGGCACGGACAGGCAAGGTGACAGGACAGATTTGCCTTCCGCGGGTGGGGGGTCCGATCGGACCCCCCCCCGGTGCCCGAGGCGGTCGTCTTTTGTCCAGCGGCGATCAGAGGTGAGGGGGAGGCCATCCGTTCGTGGCCCCCCCTCGCGATCGCCGCCGGCCAATCACATCATTCCTTTGCTGCTGTATGCTAAACAGCAGCAAAGGAAATGATGTCATCTCTCCTCGGCTCGGTAATTTCCGTTCCGGCCCGAGGAGAGAAGACAGGTATGTGAGTGCACAACACACACACACACACACACACACACACACACACAATAGAACATGCCAGGCACACTAAACACCCCGATCCCCCCGCAATCACCCCCCCCCCCCCCCCGTCACAAACTGACACCAGCAGTTTTTTTGTTTTTTTCTGATTACTGCATTGGTGTCAGTTTGTGACAGTTACAGTGTTAGGACAGTTAGTATTACCCCCCTGTAGGTCTAGGATACTCCCCTAACCCCCCCTAATAAAGTTTTAACCCCTTGATCACCCCGTCACCAGTGTCGCTAAGCGATCATTTTTCTGATCGCTGTATTAGTGTCGCTGGTGACACTAGTTAGGGACCTAAATATTTAGGTTCGCCGTCAGCGTTTTATAGCGACAGGGACCCCCATATACTACCGAATAAATGTTTTAACCCCTTGATGGCCCCATAGTTAACCCTTTCACCACTGATCACCGTATAACTGTTACGGGTGGTTAGTTTGTTTATTTTTTATAGTGTCAGGGCACCCGCCGTTTATTACCGAATAAAGGTTTAGCCCCCTGATCGCCCGGCGGTGATATGCGTCGCCCCAGGCAGCGTCAGATTAGCGCCAGTACCGCTAACACCCACGCACGCAGCATACGCCTCCCTTAGTGGTATAGTATCTAATCGGATCAATATCTGATCCGATCAGATCTATACTAGCGTCCCCAGCAGTTTAGGGTTCCCAAAAACACAGTGTTAGCGGGATCAGCCCAGATACCTGCTAGCACCTGCGTTTTGCCCCTCCGCCCGGCCCAGCCCAGCCCACCCAAGTGCAGTATCGATCGATCACTGACACTTACAAAACACTAAATGCATAACTGCAGTGTTCGCAGAGTCAGGCCTGATCCCTGCGATCGCTAACAGTTTTTTTGGTAGTATTTTGGCGAACTGACAAGCACCAGCCCCAAGCAGCGTCAGATTAGCGCCAGTACCGCTAACACCCACGCACGCACCGTACACCTCCCTTAGTGGTATAGTATCTGAACGGATCAATATCTGATCCGATCAGATCTATACTGGCGTCCCCAGCAGTTTAGGGTTCCCAAAAACACAGTGTTAGCGGGATCAGCCCAGATACCTGCTAGCACCTGCATTTTGCCCCTCCGCCCAGCCCAGCCCACCCAAGTGCAGTATCGATCGATCACTGTCACTTACAAAACACTTAACGCATAACTGCAGCATTCGCAGAGTCAGGCCTGATCCCTGCGATTGCTAACAGTTTTTTTGGTAGCTTTTTATTGAACTGGCAAGCGCCAGCGGCCTAGTACACCCCGGTCGTAGTCAAACCAGCACTGCAGTAACACTTGGTGACGTGGCGAGTCCCATAAGTGCAGTTCAAGCTGGTGAGGTGGCAAGCACAAGTAGTGTCCCGCTGCCACCAAGAAGAAGACAAACACAGGCCCGTCGTGCCCATAGTGCCCTTCCTGCTGCATTCGCCAATCCTAATTGGGAACCCACCACTTCTGCAGCGCCCGTACTTCCCCCATTCACATCCCCAACCAAATGCAGTCGGCTGCATGAGAGGCATTTTCTTTATGTCCTCCCGAGTACCCCTACCCAACGAACCCCCCCAAAAAAGATGTCGTGTCTGCAGCAAGCGCGGATATAGGCGTGACACCCGCTATTATTGTCCCTCCTGTCCTGACAATCCTGGTCTTTGCATTGGTGAATGTTTTGAACGCTACCATTCATTAGTTGAGTATTAGCGTAGGGTACAGCATTGCACAGACTAGGCACACTTTCACAGGGTCTCCCAAGATGCCATCACATTTTGAGAGACCCAAACCTGGAACCGGTTACCGTTATAAAAGTTAGTTACAAAAAAAGTGTAAAATAAAAAAAATAGTTGTCGTTTTATTGTTCTCTCTCTCTCTATTCTCTCTCTTGTTCTGCTCTTTTTTTACTGTATTCTATTCTGCAATGTTTTATTGTTATTATGTTTTATCATGTTTGCTTTTCAGGTATGCAATTTTTTATACTTTACCGTTTACTGTGCTTTATTGTTAACCATTTTTTTGTCTTCAGGTACGCCATTCACGACTTTGAATGGTTATACCAGAATGATGCCTGCAGGTTTAGGTATCATCTTGGTATCATTCTTTTCAGCCAGCGGTCGGCTTTTATGTAAAAGCAATCCTAGTGGCTAATTAGCCTCTAGACTGCTTTTACAAGCCGTGGGAGGGAAAGCCCCACCCCCCCCCACCGTCTTCCGTGTTTTTCTCTGGCTCTCCTGTCTCAACAGGGAACCTGAGAATGCAGCCGGTGATTCAGCCAGCTGACCATAGAGCTGATCAGAGACCAGAGTGGCTCCAAACATCTCTATGGCCTAAGAAACCGGAAGCTACGAGCATTTTGTGACTTAGATTTCGCCGGATGTAAATAGCGCCATTGGGAAATTGGGGAAGCATTTTATCACACCGATCTTGGTGTCATCAGATGCTTTGAGGGCAGAGGAGAGATCTAGGGTCTAATAGACCCCAATTTTTTCAAAAAAGAGTACCTGTCACTACCTATTGCAATCATAGGGGATATTTACATTCCCCGAGATAACAATAAAAATGATAAAAAAAAAAAAAAAAAAATGAAAGGAACAGTTTAAAAATAAGATAAAAAAGCAAAAAAAAATAAGAAAAAAAAAAAAAAAAAAAAAAAAAAAAGCACTCGTCGCCCCCTGCTCTCGCGCTAAGGCGAACGCAAGCGGCGGTCTGTCGTCAAACGTAAACAGCAATTGCACCATGCATGTGAGGTATCGCCGCGAAGGTCAGATCGAGGGCAGTAATTTTTGCAGTAGACCTCCTCTGTAAATCTAAAGTGGTAACCTGTAAAGGCTTTTAAAGGCTTTTAATAATGTATTTATTTTGTTGCCACTGCACGTTTATGCGCAATTTTAAAGCATGTCATGTTTGGTATCCATGTACTCGGCCTAAGATCATCTTTTTTATTTCATCAAACATTTGGGCAATATAGTGTGTTTTAGTGCATTAAAATTTTAAAAAGTGTGTTTTTTCCCCAAAAAATGCGTTTGAAAAATCGCTGCGCAAATACTGTGTGAAAAAAAAAAATGAAACACCCACCATTTTAATCTGTAGGGCATTTGCTTTAAAAAAATATATAATGTTTGGGGGTTCAAAGTAATTTTTTTGCAAAAAAAAACAACTTTTTCATGTAAACAATGAGTGTCAGAAAGGGCTTTGTCTTCAAGTGGTTAGAAGAGTTGGTGATGTGTGACATAAGCTTCTAAATGTTGTGCATAAAATGCCAGGACAGTTCAAAACCCCCCCAAATGACCCCATTTTGGAAAGTAGACACCCCAAGCTATTTGCTGAGAGGCATGTCGAGTCCATGGAATATTTTATATTGCGACACAAGTTGCGGGAAGACAAATTTTTTTTTGCACAAAGTTGTCACTAAATGATATATTGCTCAAACATGCCATGGGAATATGTGAAATTACACCCCAAAATACATTCTGCTGCTTCTCCTGAGTACGGGGATACCACATGTGTGAGACTTTTTGGGAGCCTAGCCGCGTACGGGACCCCGAAAACCAAGCACCGCCTTCAGGCTTTCTAAGGGCGTGAATTTTTGATTTCACTCTTCACTGCCTATCACAGTTTCGGAGGCCATGGAAAGCCCAGGTGGCACAAAACCCCCCCAAATGACCCCATTTTGGAAAGTAGACACCCAAAGCTATTTGCTGAGAGGTATGGTGAGTATTTTGCAGACCTCACTTTTTGTCACAAAGTTTTGAAAATTGAAAAAAGAAAAAAAAAAAAGTTTTTTCTTGTCTTTCTTCATTTTCAAAAACAAATGAGAGCTGCAAAATACTCACCATGCCTCTCAGCAAATAGCTTGGGGTGTCTACTTTCCAAAATGGGGTCATTTGGGGGGGTTTGTGCCACCTGGGCATTCCATGGCCTCCGAAACTGTGATAGGCAGTGAAGAGTGAAATCAAAAATTTACACCCTTAGAAATCCTGAAGGCGGTGCTTGGTTTTCAGGGCCCCGTACGCGGCTAAGCTCCCAAAAAGTCCCACACATGTGGTATCCCCGTACTCAGGAGAAGCAGCTGAATGTATTTTGGGGTGCAATTCCACATAGGCCCATGGCCTGTGTGAGCAATATATCATTTAGTGACAACTTTTTGTAAATATTTTTTTTTTTTTTTGTCATTATTCAATCACTTGGGACAAAAAAAATAAATATTCAATGGGTTCAACATGCCTCTCAGCAATTTCCTTGGGGTGTCTACTTTCCAAAATGGGGTCATTTGGGGGGTTTTGTACTGCCCTGCCATTTTAGCACCTCAAGAAATGACATAGGCAGTCATAAACTAAAAGCTGTGTAAATTACAGAAAATGTACCCTAGTTTGTAGACGCTATAACTTTTGCGCAAACCAATAAATATATGCTTACTGACATTTTTTTTACCAAAGACATGTGGCCGAATACATTTTGGCCTAAATGTATGACTAAAATTTAGTTTATTGGATTTTTTTTATAACAAAAATTAGAAAATATCATTTTTTTTCAAAATTTTCGGTCTTTTTCCGTTTATAGCGCAAAAAATAAAAACTGCAGAGGTGATCAAATACCATCAAAAGAAAGCTCTATTTGTGGGAAGAAAAGGACGCAAATTTCGTTTGGGTACAGCATTGCATGACCGCGCAATTAGCAGTTAAAGCGACGCAGTGCCAAATTGGAAAAAGACCTCTGGTCCTTAGGCAGCATAATGGTCCGGGGCTCAAGTGGTTAATGTGCATAACATGGCCAAGGAAAGATGGAAAAATCTCCAAATGGCATCAGATTAGACATTCTTATAATATGTCAAAAAAAAGGTTAGATTTTATTTCCATCATTTACAATTTCAAAATGACAGAAAACAAAAAATGGCGTCTGCAAAAGTTTGGGCACCCTGCAGAATTTATAGCATGCACTGCCCCCTTTGCAAAGCTGAGACCTGCCAATGCCATGGATTGTTCTCAATCATCGTCTGGGAAGACCAGGTGATGTCAATCTCAAAGGTTTTAAATGGCCAGACTCATCTGACCTTGCCCCAACAATCAGCATCATGGGTTCTTCTAAGCAGTTGTCTAGAAAACTGAAACTGAAAATAGTTGACGCTCACAAAGCTGGAGAAGGCTATAAGAAGATAGCAAAGCGTTTTCAGATGTCAATATCCTCTGTTCGGAACGTAATTAAGAAATGGCAGTCATCAGGAACAGTGGAAGTTAAAGCAAGATCTGGAAGACCAAAAAAAATATCAGACAGAACAGCTCGCAGGATTGTGAGAAAAGCAATTCAAAACCCACGTTTGACTGCACGATCCCTCCAGAAATATCTGGCAGACACTGGAGTTGTGGTACACTATGCCACTATAATGAGATACTTGTACAAATATGGTCTTCATGGAAGAGTCATCAGAAGAAAACCTCTTCTACGTCCTCACCACAAAAATCAGCGTTTGAACTTTGCAAATGAACATATAGACAAGCCTGAGGCATTTTGGAAACAAGTTCTGTGGACCGATGAGGTTAAAATAGAACTTTTTGGCCGGAATGAGCAAAGGTACGTTTGGAGAAGAAAGGGCACAGAATTTAATGAAAAGAACCTCTGTCCAACTGTTAAGCATGGGGGGGGGGATCAATCATGCTTTGGGGGTTGTATTGCAGCCAGTGGCACAGGGAACATTTCACGAGTAGAAGGAAAAATGGATTCAATAAAATTTCAGCAAATTTTGGATGGTAACTTGATGCCATCTGTGAAAAAGCTGAAGTTAAAAGAGAGGATGGCTTCTACAAATGGATAATGATCCTAAACACACCTCAAAATCCATGGGGGATTACATCAAGAGGCGTAAACTGAAGGTTTTGCCATGGCCTTCACAATCTCCTGACCTCAACATTATTGAAAATCTATGGATAGACCTTAAAAGAGCAGTGCGTGACAGACAGCCCAGAAATCTCTTCCTTGGCTTCGTTATGCACATTAATACACATTTTTACCTGGGGTGCCCAAACTTTCGATCCCCACTGTATAAAGATATACATGTAAAACTTATGTAGGGAGATTTGTTTAATCTCTGTGTATCATCTTAGTCTGTTCACTCCACTGGGTATATGTGAGGGTTTACATCCACTTTAAGAGAAATTCTCAGACATGTCTGAATATCTGTGTGTGCGTCTGACAAAAAAAAAAAAAAAAAAAAAAAAAAAAAAAAAAAAAAGATTTTTTTTGGCAGCAAATGCCAGTATTGGCAGCGTCCGACTCTGTGCGATGCTGTATTTTCGGTGCTGTACCAATTTCCAAAAGTAGTCCCTGTACTACGTTTGGCGATTTTGACATCTGTGCAGAAACCCACACATAGGTCTCTGAAATCGACCCCGAAGTCGGAACTGACATGTGGGAACAAAATCGTGCAAGTTCAGCTGAGCTTGCACAATTTCATTCCCGCTATCAGTGTGAACCTGGGCTTATTGATGTAAAATTTGGTCAGCTTGGATGAGATTAAGAAATTTCTGCATATTTTTGCCACTTTTCTCCTTCTGACCACAAGAGGGAAAGATTTATAACTGAAACGCCAAGCTGATTTTTCTGTAACAAAAAAACACACACACACTACAATATATGTGAGTCAGCAGAAAATGAAAAGAATTTAGAAGGTACAGATTGAAATAAGAAAAATGTACACATCTCCAGTTACACCGCTGCATAACTGTTACAAAAGTATGTTCTTTTAATCAGCACATAAAAAGAGCAGAGTAAACAAGAGATGTCCATTGAATGGTGTGATGTGTTTAGGTGAAGTGGCAAGGTCCAGGTCTAGGGGGGGTCATCTGTAGGACTGAAGAAAAGAGAAGATGACCAAGAGCTAGAATACAGAAAGGAAATTGGTGAAAGCAGGAGGCAAGGGGAAGTACAGGAGGAAGGAAGAAGGTACTTTCACTTGGGGGTGGAGATAACATTGCAGGACTGCAATAGAAGAAATAAAAATTAAGCAAGTGTCACTATCTGAGGTATGTCTAAAGGCAAGAGTATTTCTGTTTATGAATTCAGGCACTTCATGGATCCCCATATGATAGATAAAAAGGGCAGTCTTCAGGGACAAATTATTGTCCCTGACTTGTTGCTAAATCTTAGAGATAGAGGACCAAAAAAGGTTGATGAGCCTACAAGACCACCAGATATACAACACGGCCCCCACCGCTAGCATTGGTAAGAGACAGAGGGGTTGATTTACTAAAACTGGAGAACACTTGTTCAGTTAAAGCTGAACTCCATCTTTGGATACACTTTAGGCCCCTTTAACACGGACGCCTCTGTTAAGCGGAATCCACTTACTCAGCGACGGGATCTCTCTGCTGATCCCCACTGAGCAGGCAGATGACAGGTCCGTGTCCACTCCGCTATACAGAACCGGCAAGGACACAGTCCCACTCTCGTCTATGGGGCAATCAGATGGCAACAGTCCGCCTGTCTGCTTCCATCTGATCCATCAGACGGCTGGGGAATAAGTCTGTGATAGACAGGATCAGATGGGATGGCAGCGTGAGCCACCAGACATGTTTCTGCTGTCATCTGCAGCTCCACATAAGTGACTGGAGGTCCGATCAGATCCGCCTGAAAAACAGACAGGTGGGCCTGATCAGACAGCCCATGTGAAAGGGAGCTTACATAGTTCATCTGGGCCAGCCCAAACGAACTATGTCCCTTGTTAAACATGTGAGGCCACTGGATGTCCAGTATAAAATTTATATAGTTCAGGCCACATACAGCGAATCGCACTGTGTTAGAGCCGTGACTTCCAGTCTCATACTCAAAACACTATCACAGTAGCGCTGAGTCAGAGAGGTGGGCTGATGATGTCACAATATCTGACTCAGCCAATCAGAAGGAGCTTTGTATTCATTTTTAGAACACATTGCTTTCTCTGAATGGCCGAGCACCGATTAGATAGACTATTACTGTATGTAGCCTCAGCTACATACAATTTGAACCACACATCCAGCGGCCTCACATGTTTGAGGGACATAGTTTGTTTGGGCCAAGCTGGCTTTAGCCCCTCCCAAACTCTACAAAGCTATAGGCTCCTGGATCTTACTGAGATTATATTAAGATTCAGAGAAAGCGAAAAGTTTTTCTCTAAACTAAGTGTAGGCAAGCACCCAGTGCATAGATCAAATATTTTTATGCCTAGAACTACAGTTAGAAAAGAAAGAAATATTTGGATTATCGCAGCAAGTCTCATTGGTCTGGCCTGTATTGTTTATTTGCAATTGAAAGACAGACAAAAAACAAAAAAAAAAAAAAAAAAAAAAGTATTTGAAAACTTGATTTGACCCAAATCTATTAAATATCCCTTTAAATGGAGTAAAAAGACAGAGAATTAAATAGTTAATACTTAAGTAACATTTTCGGCCAGAACTTACCTTATTGCTATATGCAACTCTGGCCGATTTTCCCAGAAGTCTGCACTAAGATACAAGTAAGATTTTGAGCATCCCCTGCAACAAAAATGTAATCTCTGGCAAAATACTCCCGGAGGGAGATAACGTCTAAAAAGAATGTAGACCCTTGCCAAAACTCCTAAACTCAACGCCATAAAATCCTGTGTGTCAATGTACACAGTCTTTTACCAGCGTTTTGGAGCTGCTGCTATTAGGGGAGCTTCAACCTCCCTGAATGAGGAAGAATCTCATTCAGGATAGGAACATAGGATAGGAATGAATCAGGGCCAAATTTTTGCCTGAATTCGGGCCCTGAAATGGAGCCAAAGATGCACAAGACTCCTGTGCAAGCCGCTCCGCAGCTGCAATGGACATTTGTGAACCAGCTCCATAGAGCGTTGATCAAAATCTCCTATCATGCACTAGTGTGAACCCAGTCTTAGGAGTTGACCCCCCAGGTCACCTGTGCTCTCCAGCAGTCTCCTGCAGTACATCCCCAGTCTATCTTCTGTAGCGAGTCTTCCAACCATCCCTGTTGCCGGCTCCACAGTCTGCGATTGTATCTTCTAGGGGGGTCTGAAAGTCTGTCAGTCTTCTGTCATATATGTATTACATGTGGTCACTTGAAGCTGTCAAGGGCCACAGTTGAGGCCTTCCACACTTTGCAGGTTTACATCCACTGGGTTAGGGCCTGTTCACACCATGAATAGCACAGGAACGCAATTGTGTGACTCACGTATGATCCGGGTGCAGTATGATTTCTGGATAATAGCACTGGACCAAAATGATTTTGGGCCAAAAGTACTGCATGAACTACTTTACAAAACTCAAAGCAACCAGATCACATGGTACACCCCTACCATGTGATCGGGTGCCTGTGTTCTGTTGGATAGTGCCCGCAATCGGGAAGTGCCCGGGATGTACTGCGCATGCGCCGTACGGAACAGCACAACAGCTGATTTTACTGCCAGATTGTACCTGCCGATGCGTGTTCATGTCGGTGAGGAGCGGATTTGTACATGTTAGGTGCAGATTTTTAAAAGATGGGCACGCCCCACAAGGGTCCATGGAAAATAGCAGAATAAAACTTGCATTGCAGCATTGCCCATCATATAAAAATCCGCTCCCGACATGTACAAATCCGCCCCTCACCAACGTGAACATGCCTCACCAGTGCCAGGCACAATCTGACAGGAAAACTTCTTCCGATGACTATTGTGCGCAGGCGCCATCTCAACAGCTGATCGCAAAATCAGCTGTTCCGTACATCCCGGGCACTATCCGATAGAACACCGGCGTTTGTGACCTGTGTTTGGGGTGTCATTAAGTTAACACGCTTGATGAGGTCAACACTTACACCTGCTGCAGATCACTGGTGCCGTGCGTTTAGAACACGGCGCAGGAAACACGGGCATCGCTTTCCTGCACCACATTCCAGAGTGAACTGCCACAGATAGAAGCTTTTGTAGGTTTTGGTGGAAAACACAATCCCAAGACGCTGGCTTTTTCTGTCAAGAATATATATATATATATATTACACACTATAATAAAAGGCTGATCTGTGGTGAGATAAAGCAGAGTATGTATGGAAGTTGCTCTAGATTGCATGGTGATTACAGCATGCACATCTCCTGTGTTACAATGTATTGCATGAAGGAGATGAGAGGAAGGAGGAAGGCCACCATAGTGATACATTGTGTTGGATTTGGGTTATATAGAGGGATGGGGATGATGGAGCCATGTGCGGAGCCCCCCCCCCTCTCCTCCTCCCGCTCCCATCCACCCACCTTCTGCACCGCTCTGACGTTCTCCTCCCCGAACACACTGCTCATGGTCTGGTAGAAGCCGGTGGCCGCCTTGCGGAAGGAGTTGTTCTGCTTGTCGTGTCCCCGGTGGTTCCGGGTGGCCTGAGCGCTGAGAGCACCGGATAGGAGCAGCATGAGGGTGAGGAGACAGGGTAGGCGAGCCATGTTCACCGACACAAGACGTCTTCCAGTCTGTATGAGGCTCCTCCTCCGTCACCGGAAGACCCGCCCCTTTTCTCCTCCTACACCGTCATATTGGGCTCCATAGCCATTCCCTCATCGCCTTACATAATCCCCTCATTGTGTGTATCACCAACCGTCACACCTCAGTATATGGAAGCATTTCTCCTTGGCCTCATTCACAGAGGTGTATTACAGCAGGGTCACCATCAGGGGGTACAGGCAACACACTTGTAAGGGGCCTGAACATCTCAACGGGCCCGCTGTACAGCAGCTTAAGGAATGAAACTGTTATGCCCCATACACACGATCGGAATTTCCGACAGAAAAATCTTAGATGGTTTTTCTGACGGAATTCCGCTCAAGCTTGGCTTGCATACACACGGTCACACAAAAGTTCTCTGAACTTTCACCCGTCAAGAACGCGGTGACCAGGGGCGGATCCAGAGCCTAGTCTCGGGAGGGGCAAAAAACAAAAATATGGTTTTTTGGGGGCAATTTGTCGGGAAACGGCTGGTGTTGGCGCTTCAGTCATCCCGGCACCATGGTTGATATGGTGTCAGGATGATTGAAGCGCATTTTTTCTATTATTATATTGTTTTAAAAAATAAAATAGTTCAACTCACCATAATGCAGAATCAGTGGGAGCCCTGAGCGTGTCACTTGTCACCGTCGCCTGCCACCAGATGCAGATTGTCACTTGCCACATCACCTGCCACACGTTGAGGATTGTCACTTGCCACGTCACCTGTCACCAGATGCAGATTGTCACTTGCCACGTCACCTGTCACCAGATGCGGATTGTCACTTGCCATGTTGCCTGTCACCAGATGCGGATTGTCACTTGCCACGTCGCCTGTCACCAGCTGCAGATTGTGACTTGCCAAGTCACCTGCCACACTTTTCGGATTGTCACTTGCCACACGTGGTGGATTGTCACTTGCCACTTCATGGATTGTCACTTGCCACGTCACCTGCCACACGTTGTGGATTGTCACTTGCCACGTCACCTGCCAGCGGTTACAGATTGTCACTTGCTACGTCACGGATTGTCACTTGCCACGTCGCCTAACACATGTTGCGGATTGTCACTTGCTGGGTCACTTTCCTGTGTCCCAGAGTCAGGCAGCAGATTATCAGTCAGGCAGCAGAGAGATGATGTCATCTCTCTGCTTCCCGCAGCTGCCTGCACAGTGAGGGCAGAACTGTAGTGCAGGGATTCAGGGTGGGCGCCAGGCAGTGAGAGATGTCATCTCTCTGCTCCCCCGCCCACAGCTCCCTCATTGGCCAGCCGTCTGTTCACCCACGAGCCGCCCAGCTGTTCGCCTGCTCTCCCTCCTACCGAGCCGCCTGACAGCCTGTGGAGCCGCCCGCTCTCTAACCTGCAGAGCCGCCCCGGAAGCCGCCCGCTCTGTCACTTGTGGAGCCATCCGCAGAGCCGCCCGGGAAGCCGCCCGCTCTCTAACACGCGGAGCCGCCCGGGAAGCCGCCCGCTCTGTCACCTGTGGAGCCATCCGCAGAGCCGCCCGGGAAGCCTCCCGCTCTCTAACATGCGGAGCCGCCCGGGAAGCCGCCCGCTCTGTCACCTGTGGAGCCATCCGCAGAGCAGCTCGGGAAGCCGCCCACTCTCTCACCTGCATTCTCCGGGGGGGGGGGGGGGCAATTGCCACCCCCTGGATCCACCCCTGGCGGTGACGTACAACACTACGACGAGCCGAGAAAATGAAGTTCAGTGCTTCTGAGCATGTGTTGAATTGTTTCCGAACATGCGTAGGAATTTTTTTGCGTCGGAATTGCTACAGACAATCAGAATTTCCGACAGGGACTTTTTCCATCCGAAAAATAGAGAAGCTGCTCTCAATCTTTTGCTGGCAGAAATTCCGCCAGCAAAAGTCCGATGGAGCATACACACAGTCGGAATTTCTGATCGAAAGCTCACATCGGACTTTTGCTGGCGGAATTTCCGATCGTGTGTATGGGGCATTAGACTTAGCACAGCAGGCAGCCGCTGGCCGCGCGGCACCCGCAGTGGAGAATAACTACATACACAAGAAGCCGCCTACATACACAAGAACTAGGTTACTAGTGTTGTAAATAGGCGGGGCAGGGTGGGACTTGGGGGGGTGTGGTCAGTCTTGTCAGTGGTGGGAGTGGACACAGCCCTCTCATCCCCACCCAATATCATCCTCAAAATCATCCTCATCCATTTTCACATTGTAACTCTCAGTGGCGGCCTGTCCATTAGCGGCCCCAAGCCCCTTATCCATGCGTCCGGCCTTCTAATCTACATGCAGGGTGCCTGGCACCCTGTGCAGGCTCCATGCCCAGGGATGCCAGATGAGGTCGTCGGCAGGTGAGGATCGATGTCCGTGTGGATTGATGGGATGTCCAAGGTGTCACAGGGGCGTTCGGCGTGAGCACCTCTCTTCCGCAGCCACAGGAGAAGCTGACAGCACTCTGTATGGAAGGGCCTGAGGATCAGACTTGGCAGCTGGTGGGTCAGTCTCTCGGTCCTACGCCGTGCGTCTCCCCCCTCCTCAGCCAATGGGATCACTTCTCCTTCTGGCCAATCCTGAAAGAGCACTGCATCCGAAGCCCACCCAGGTGTGGGACAATAGCAAATTAATATTCACTATTGTAACGCCGATTCTCCTCCCAGCCAATCAGGAAGTGGGTCATGAAACACATTTCCCGATTGGCCAAAAGGAGAAGCGATCCCATTGGCCGAGGAGGGGGGAGACGCACGGCGTAGGACCGAGAGACTGACCCACCAGCCGCCAAGTGCAATCCTCAGGCCCTTCCATGCAGAGTGCTGTCAGCTTCTCCTGTGGCTGCGGAAGAGAGGTGCTCACGCCGAACGCCCCTGTGACACCTTGGACACCCCATCAATCCACACGGACATCGATCCTCACCTGCTGACGACCTCATCTGGCATCCCTGGGCATGGAGCCTGCACAGGGTGCCAGGCACCCTGCATGTAGATTAGAGGGCCAGACGCATGGATAAGGGGCTTGGGGCCGCTAATGGACGGGCCGCCACTGAGAATTACAATGTTAAAATGGATGAGGATGATTTTGAGGATGATATTGGGTGGGGATGAGAGGGCTGTGTCCACTCCCACCACTGACAAGACTGACCACACCCCGCCAAGTCCTACCCCGCCCCGCCCTGCCTAATTACAACACTAGTAACCTAGTTCTTGTGTATGTAGGCGGCTTCTTGTGTATGTAGTTATTCTCCATTGCGGGTGCCGCGTGGCCAGTGGCTGCCTGCTGTGCTAAGTCTAATGCCCCATACATATGATCGGAAATTCCGCCAGCAAAAGTCCGATGTGAGCTTTCGATCGGAAATTCTTCTATATTTTTCGGACGGAAACAGTT
This sequence comes from Aquarana catesbeiana, assembly GCF_042186555.1. Lineage (NCBI taxonomy): Eukaryota > Metazoa > Chordata > Amphibia > Anura > Ranidae > Aquarana > Aquarana catesbeiana. Next base: position 250,228,064 of record NC_133324.1, on the reverse strand, counting down.
CCTATCGGAAATTCCGATTGTCTGTAGCAATTCCGACGCACAAAATTCCTACGCATGCTCGGAAACAATTCAACACATGCTCGGAAGCATTGAACTTCATTTTCTCGGCTTGTCGTAGTGTTGCACGTCACCGCGTTCCTGGCGGTTGAAAGTTCAGAGACTTTTGTGTATGCAAGGCAAACTTGAGCGGAATTGAGGTCTATGGAGTACAACTCGCATGGAAGTTGGACCAAAGTGGTGCAGGGACTACTTTGAAGTCGGCACGACTTAAAGTCGTGCCAATATGAATGGTAGTCATTGAAAATCATGGAGAATGACTTGTCATACGATTTTGCAGTACAAAATTGTGGGACAAGTCGTATAAGTGTGAAAGGGGACTTACCCTGGAATTCCACTTTAACCGCTTCAGCCCCAGAAGATTTGGCTGCTCAATGACCAGGTCATTTTTTGTGATTCTGCACTGCGTCGCTTTAACTGACAATTGCGCTGCTGTGCGACGTTGTACCCAAACAAAATTGACGTTCTTTTTTTCCCACAAATAGAGCTATGGTGGTATTTGATCACCTCTGCAGTTTTTATTTTTTGCGCTATAAACAAAAGAAGAGTGACAATTTTTTAAAAAAACACAATATCTTTTACTTTTAGCTATAATAAATATCCCACATTTTTTATCAAAAAAACAAATTTTTTCCTCAGTTTAGGCCGATATGTATTCTTCTACATATTTTTGGTTTGTGCAAAAGTTATAGTGTCTACAAAGTAGGGGATAGATTTATGGCATTTTTATTATTTTTTTTTTTTTTTACTAGTAATGGCGTCGATCTGTGATTTTTATCGGGACTGCAACATTATGGTGAAAATATCGGACCCTCAAGGGGTTAACTGTGTTTCCTATCTGTATTTCTAACTGTGGGGGGATGGGACTATTTAGGAGGAGAGAGAGATCGGTGTTCATACTTAGTATGAACACACGATCTGTGTCCTCTCCCCTGAAAGAACCGGGATCTGTATGTTTACACACACAGATCCCGGTTCTCGCTCTGTCACGAGCGATCATCGCGCCCGACAGGCACTCGCATCGTGGTTGGGCAAATGCTGTGGGCGCGCGCCCGTAGTGGCCAAAAGGCGAAGCCCAGCCGTACCGTTCTGCCGCAGTTTAACTGCAGCGACTGGTCGGCAAGCGGTTAAAGTGTCAGCTTGCCCATTGCAAATGTTTCAAGGGGCCTGACAAGGGAAGTATGTCCACCTAGGAGCACCAGCCCAACATAGGTTTGTTTTTTTACTCCAGATCTTTTTGCCAGTTCCTGTGTATAAACATGCCTATGTATTGTGAAATCCCTAATGTTTAAAGTGGAATATCACTATAATGTAATCCCTGTGACGCTCTCCACCTTGTCTAATCAAAGAATGCTTTCCACTCATGCAAAGCATTCTCTGAAAGGCATCCATGCCAAGCGGCTGACCTCCTGTGTTCACAGTGCAGCAGGCCAGTTGCTCAGCATAGGAGTTGGAATCAAGTGGAGATCACTGGAGTAGTGGTGTTTACTTCCGTGATTTTCAGCTTCCAGGGGCATTGGCCTTGAATGGTAAATGCATAGTTACATCGGTCCAAGCTGGATCAATGTAACTATGTATAATACAGCTATACCTGCAATTCTTCTTTTAAAATACATCTGCAGTGCCAAGTGCTGTAAAACAATATATAATAGACAATAAGACAAGACGTGGCACTTACTAATGGGTTACCTTCAAAACAAATACAGCATATTCTGGATGCAATATTTATTAATCATAAATCATAATCACAATCTCTCCTCAGCCCCAGGATCTGTATGATGATAGACAAGCAGCATATCCCCAAAATGTCCCAGATTCTGCAGGACTGTCCCGGGTTTTAAAAGAAGTCCCAGGGTCCCTCAGATCTCAGTGAAATCCCACACTCCGCTGCCTGTTACATCCAGGTCCAGGAGGTAGAGGCACTGACGGCTTCCAGTGCAATGCTGCAAAGAGAACAAGTGGAGCAAGAGCCCTTTCTGCCTTTGTATTGCTGGGCTGCGAAAGTAGAGGAGAGAGCCAGACTCTTCTGCTCTGCTGTACATCATCCCTGCTCCAGACACAGCCTTCTCCCTTCCTACTAGTCTGCTGCAGTTCCTACCTTGTCCTGTGGGTGGAGAGACTGAGCTGGCTGCTAGGGGACAAAGCTCTGAGCTTTTGCAGCCATGTAGTTCAGGTGAGCTTCGTGGTCTGAGGTGCCCAGCAGCAGCAAGGTAAGAGCTGTGACAAGTCCCTTTGTTTACGAACAGTGCTGTGTCTCTCCTCTCCTAACCCTGCAAAACATCTCTCCCGTCACCCTGCAGAGCTGGGAGAAGGGAATGATGTGTGATGTTCTGCAGGGCTGGGAGAGGTCTGACAGGTGTGATGTTCTGCAGGGCTGGGAGAGGGTTGACATGTGTGATGTTCTTCAGGGCTAGGAAAGGGGAGGCAGGTGTGATGTTCTGCAGGGCTGGGAGGGGGTGACAGGAATGATGATCTACAGCCTGGGAGCAGGTGACAGAAGTGATGTTCTGCAGGGCTATGAACGGAGGACAGGAGTGATGTTCTGCAGGGCTGAGCGCAGGGGACAGGAATGATGTTCTACAGGGCTTGGAGTGTGGTGACAGGAGTGATGTTCTGCAGGAATGGGAGAGTGACAAGTTCCTTTGTTTACAAACAGTACTGTGTCTCTCCTCTCCTAGCCCTGCAAAACATCTCTCCCGTCACCCTGCAGAGCTGGGAGAAGGGAATGAGGTGTGATATTCTGCAGGGCTGGGAGGGTGGGGTGACAGGAGTGATGTTTTGCAGGAATGGGAGAGTGACAAGTCCCTTTGTTTACGAACCGTGCTGTGTCTTTCCTAGCCCTGAAAAACATCTCTCCCATCACCCTGCAGAGCTGGGAGAAGAGAATGAGGTGTGATGTTCTGCAGGGCTGGGAGAGGGTTGACAGGTGTGATGTTCTGCAGGGCTAGGAGGGGGTGACAGGAGTGATGAACTGCAGGTCTGGGAGTGGGTGACATAAGTGATGTTCTGCAGGGCTGGGAGAGGGTTAACAGGTATGATGTTCTGCAGGGCTGGGAGCGGGTGACAGAACTGATGTTCTGCAGGGCTAGGAGCAGGTGGCAGAAGTTATGTTCTGCAGGGCTGGGAGCAGGGGACAGGAGTGATGTTCTGCAGGGCTGGGAGCAGGAGACAGGAGTGATGTTCTGCAGGACTGGGAGCAGGGGACAGGAGTGATGTTCTGCAGGACTGGGAGCAGGGGACAGGAGTGATGTTCTGCAGGACTGGGAGCAGGGGACAGGAGTGATGTTCTGCAGGACTGGGAGCAGGGGACAGGAGTGATGTTCTGCAGGACTGGGAGCAGGGGACAGGAGTGATGTTCTGCCGGGCTGGGAGCAGGGGACAGGAGTGATGTTCTGCCGTGCTGGGAGCAGGGGACAGGAGTGATGTTCTGCCGGGCTGGGAGCAGGGGACAGGAGTGATGTTTTACAGGGCTGGGAGCAGGGGACAGGAGTGATGTTCTGCAGGGCTGGGAGCAGGGGACAGGAGTGATGTTCTGCAGGGCTGGGAGCAGGGGACAGGAGTGATGTTCTGCAGGGCTGGGAGCAGGGGACAGGAGTGATGTTCTGCAGGGCTGGGAGCAGGGGACAGGAGTGATGTTCTGCAGGGCTGGGAGCAGGGGACAGGAGTGATGATGTGTAGGAATAAGAGAGGGGTGACAGGTCACAATGCCCCCCTATCACCCCCCGATGTATGCAGAGGGTAAAGTGTATAAGGGCATTGTTTACACACATGGGGCAATATGTACTGGTGAGAAGGGGGACAGTGTGTGGGGGGGACTGGGTGGGGGATCTCTACAGAAGAGAGCAGTCAGTGAATTTAATTTGTGTTAAATCTCAGGTTTCTTTCATTGTTTCTAATTAGAATCTATTACATCACGCCTAATATTCAATTAAATCCAACCACACCACTTTTCAGTGCAGTGCACTACGCTTGTTAGTGTGTCTCTAAAGCCTAGAGCAGTGGTCATCAACCCTGTCCACAGGGCCCACTAACAGACCAGGTTTGCAAGATAACTGAAATACATCACAGGTGATATCATTTGCTGCTCAGTGATTGCAGTATTCTAGTCTGCATCTCCCCAAGGTAATACATAAAACCTGGCCTGTTAGTGGGTCCTGAGGACAGGGTTGATGACCACTGGCCTAGAGCACATGGGTGGCATTGATTGGTCGGTTCAATAAAAACTGATAGAAACATTCTGCCCGTGTGTACAGCAGCTGGTCCAAAAGAAGCTGGTCGTGTGGCCTGCTTGTGGGAAGAGTCATGACCGAAAAAGGTCTGCTAATCGGCGCTCTCAGCTGTGGCACTGACCGGAGTGTTCTGGAGGAGGGGCGCATCCCCCTGTCAGAACACAACAGCACAGCAGGGGAGATCACAGTACTAACATCAGATAGTTAGTACAGCGGTTCCAACCTGAGCTGTCAGTTTTTCAACCCAGCGGGTTGAACGAAAAAATAAAAACTAGTGATGTGTGTACAAGGTGTGTGTCTCTCATTCTCAGGTTGTAAAGTTGGCATGTATGAAGCAGGGCCTGAGTTCTGCCATCGCCTAAGATGAAGGACTATGAGGGAAAGCACACATCATTCTGATATTAGTAAACACACTTCATCTGATTGCAGCTTTCCATTTACCGACAAGCTCAGGAGATCCAGTGACAAGCCAACTATGTCATACAATTCAATGAATATAACATTGCCTTCTGCCCCCTTATATACCCTGCATATTTCAACTTCCTGATGACTTTCGTATCAAAACACAAGTCCTGATTGGTTAGGATTCCTCCCTTTGCTGTTGTCCTATTACAGGGGGTTTCTTCTATCACTCCCCTCTCCATTGGCTCCATGCAGACTGGCAGAGGTTGTTCTACTCCTACCAGCAGATCTTTGTGTTCCTGAGACCCAGTACCCCCCACTACTACCTCCTCTAATACACACCTACACCCCTCCCTATCATTGTGCTGCCCGCCCCCCAAAACAAAACCTACACCCCACAAGCACCGTGCACAGCACACTTGCTGCTCTATAGCGTAGCGCTGCCATCACATTGTACGTCACTTCCGCTTCCGGTGTAGCGGAAGCAGCATGTGTCTTCCCTGCACATACATACACACGTTGGGGATTGTGGTGAATGATCGATAGAGGTAACAGTAAGTGTCGCTTCTTCTTGTGGTATGACCGTGCTGAGCTGTACATGTACACACTGCCAGTACCATGACAAATGACACCGAACATGCTGGAACACAGCCTCTGCTGGCTGGGGCTCACACTACTGTATAGTACATGTCAATGGCAACCCTCATACAGGGATGCCATATGATGTTGATCTATGTAGGTAGCATTAGCTTGCATAGATTAAGTGTACTCTTTCTAGTTTTTGGATAGAGCAGTGAGGGATTAGAACCTCCTTCAGCTTTTTGTTGCTGTGTCCCCGCCGGGTAGATTTGCCCTCTCTTGTTCTGGTGACTACAAACTCCGGAACAAAGTGAGAGACAGTCCCATGTTTGGATTTGTCACCAGATCAGGGGTAGAATGGAACTCTTCCCTTGCGGACCCATGTTTTAGGGATTTACATCACTTCTCACTAACATGTGCAGGAAAATCCTTTAAATCAGACACGGATGGTGAAATATCTTCACTGGGATTTAACCATTTCCTAAATAGGAAAAAAAGTACCGTACTTTCATTGTAAAGTACAGAACATCAGGCAGATGCTGGGTTATAGGGTGCTATGTGTAGGGTCTATGAACATCCAGCCTGTGTCCTGTACTCCAAGGTATGACAGTTAGCCTTAGTTCATACTAGAACATGGCGTGGGAAACCCGTGATCTGTGCGTGTTTCCTTAATCAAATTCAAAATGCACTGCCCTGACGATCTGCAGCAGGTGTCAGTGCAATAGTTACTACACCCCAAATGCAGTGGGGTTGCCTGTGTTCTATCGATATGTGCCCTCTGTCGAACAAAAGTGCCCACGCATGCGCAGGACGGAGCCGCACTCCAGCTGATTTGGCGATCAGCTGGAGTGACGTGACCATGGCGCATGTGCACATCAGAGGAGGCATTTTTCTATGGGAGAGAGAATGTCATGGACATTATTAAAAGCTATTCACAGAGTGGAGGGACACCGTAGTTCTCATATTGTTCCTCGCTGGGGCGGGGTTTCAGTCTGCTCAAGGTCGCCTTTTATCAGTGTTGCACGGCTGCTTTAGTTTCTTGGTCAGTGCCTGTTGCCTGTGTCTAAAGGCGAGTTGCAACACAGACAAAACCCGCCCTGCAGCAGCAAGGCATAATGTAACAACTATGATGTCCCCCTCCGCTCTGTAAATAGCTTTCAATTGTGTCCGTGAAATTCCATGGTCCCGTCACTCCAGGTGATCGGGAAATCAGCTGGAGTGCGGCTCCGCCCTGCGCATGCGTGGGCACTTTTCGACGGAGGGCACATATTGATAGAACACCTGCACCAAATCACATGGTACAAAATTGTGATCTTAAAAGTAGTGTATGGATTTCTTTGGTACAATGAGGAGTGATGTGAAAAATGAATAGGCTCAAATCGCACTGAACTGAATCGTATGTGAGTGCAAAGTGCATTCCTGTGTGATTCATAGTGAAAACATAGCCTTAAAGTGGTTGTAAACCCTCACATATTCCCAGTGAGGTGACTGGCCTCAGGTGATACATAGAGATGAAACAAATCCGCCTACATAAGTTGTATCTGTCTATCTGCAGTCTTCCCTCCTCTACATCTGTTTCAAAGTGCTGAATTATAAAGCTTCTCTGAAAATTCTGAAAAAATGGAGCAGAGAGCTGAAGTTACACACTGCAGACCTCCGTGAGGAGAACTCTGAGCGCTGATTGGAGGAAAGAGACTCGCCCCCTTCACACAGGAACAGAGCCGAGGCTGTCAAACAGCTGGAGATCCCTCCCCTGTCACCTTTTTTCTCTTGGTGTCAGGAAAACTTGTCAGTAGTGATTCATGCTGATAGCAGAGGAACGAAGCAGCAGACAGAAATGACACTTAGTGCTCTTAATTGAGACAAGTACACACTATAAAGAGATATGCTTTGTCCATATTTCATGTCTGAGGTTTACAACCATTTTAAAGCAGAACAAATTCAACAATGTAACAGTTTCTGAAAACTTACATCTATAGCATGCCATGAATGGTAACTGCTACAGTTACTAGTGGGCTTATGCTAGCGCTCAGTTGAACTGTCAAGCCATCAAATAGCTGGTGTCATAGCTGATTACATGTGCAGCACCATGGCAGACCAAACAGATGGCAGCATCCCTCACTATAGAGAATAGAAGGGTTTAGTTACACTTTAAGGCCCCTTTCACACTGGGGCGGCGTCGGCGGTAAAGCGCCACTATTGTTAGCGGCGCTCTACCGTCGGTATTCGGCCACTAGTGGGGGTGGTTTTACCCCCCGCTAGCGGCTGAGAAAGGAATAAAACCACCGCAAAGCGCCTCTGCAAAGGTGCTTTGCCGGCGGTATAGCCGCACTGCCCCATTGATTTCAATGGGCGGGAGCGGTATACACACTGCTCCTTCACCGTTCCAAAGATGCTGCTAGCAGGACTTTTTTTTACCATCCTGCTTCCGCACCGCACACTGAAGACAAAGCAGCGGCACTTTCAGGTCAGTTTGCAGGTGATATTTTTAGCGCAATAGGCCTGCAAACCGCCCCAGTGTGAAAGGGCTCTAAAGGATCACCTTTTACTATAAAATAATAAATGCACATTTTTTTTGCAGGTAAAAAAAAATGTGCATGTACTTTTTTTTTGTTTCTGAAGCCTCTAAAGCATTGCATCAGTGCAGCGAACATCAGCAGATCACTGGTGGTTCCATGCAGGACTCCTGCAGATCTGTCAGTGTATCTGTGTCTATACATTGTACAGGCAAGCAGATACAATCTGACAGGAAGAATCAATGAACTACCACAGCGCTGTGGTAGTTAATCAAAATCTAAAAGCCGACAGCAGCAAAGGTTGTCGGGAATTGTAGTTTTTCATTCACAGAGGACTGTGAAAATATTTTTTTCTAAATTGTGACAGCTAGCAGAGGGAGAAGTTTCCCTACTAGCTTTCGCAAAAGGGGGGGGGGGGGGGGGGTTGCAGTTCGTTACATGTTACACCCTGAATATGGGTGTAATATGTTACAAAAGAAGAACTTAAAGTGTTTGTAAAGGGTTTTTTTTTTTTTTTTTTTTAATAAAATAACAAACATGTCATACTTACCTGCTTTTGTGCAAGGGTTTTGCACAGAGCAGCCCCGATTCTCCTCTTCTGGGGCGCCTTGCTGGTGCTTCTGGCCCCTCCCCTTCATCGGGTGCCCCGATGGAAAGCCACTTTCCAAGGGGAAACCGTGCAGGCTCGCTCCTGAGTCCCGCTGGTGCGTCCATTGACACAGACAGTGGGACACAGCCCATGCCCCCATGTCACAGTATTTGATTGACAGCAGCGGGAGCCAATGGCTCCTGCTGCTATAAACCTTTCCAACGAGGAGAGATAGAGGCTGCATAGACTGCAATAAGGTGAAAAACCACTTTAAGCCAAAATTTATTTTTTTATCTTTACAGTTACCTTAAAGGATAAGTTCACGTTTGGGAATATGTTACATGCTCCACCCATTTTTAGGGTGGAACATGTTCCCAACGCTGCAGCTGCTGCCTGATTTTTCGTTTTTTTTTTTCTTTTCTCCTGCACAACAATGGAAATCACATTATTCCCTATGTTTTCCTTATCCCTGTTCATGTCACTGCAACATGGTGCAGTGCGATTTTTGAAAAAGTGCAGGTGCTTCTTTTGATCCATAGACTTCAATGGGAGAGCATGGATAGCTCGCATAAAATGCATGCACAGTGCTCAGCATAAATAAGAACACCCCAACAGATTTGTCAGATAGCCTTTACTTCTCTTCAGAATCATCATTTTCTATGGGACACTATACTACAAAATACTCCCACAAATGTGGGCCATTGATTGCAACCAAGATTTGTTAATTTGCACACACAAAGTATTTTTCCTAACAAATTAATTCAAGACCACGTTGCAAAAATGAATACACCCCAATGAATGTCTTAGGCGCAAAGCTACATTTTAGACAACAAAATCCTAATTAACAAAAATAAAATTACATGTGAGTGTAAATATTCATTAAACAGGTGTCCAGCAGACAGTTGATTATAAAAGGGCGTTACTTAAACCCCTTCCCATTTCATGCTGTCAGCCATGGCACCACATGGAAGAGAAATATCACAAGGCCCGAGAAAGAAAATAGTTTCTTTACACAAGAAAAGTGAAGGCTACAAGAAGATTAGCAAAGCTTTAATTATTAGTCAGAATACTGTAGCAAAAGTGATCCAAAAATATAACTAAGATGGAAAACTGCAGCCATCTCTGAGATGTCCAGGCTATCCACGGAAGTTAACACTTCGACAGGAGCGTCTTCTGATGAGAAGGGTTGAAGAAAATTACCATGCAAGTTCACTGTAGTTAGCTAAAAAGTAGCATGCCAAACTCAGGTGATTGTTTCCCATGACACGATATATAAGCCTGCCTAGAATTTGCCAGGGCCCATGCTGAACAAGAAGACTACTGGGACTCAGTACTCTGGATTGAAGAAACCAAAATAAATGTTTTTGGAACTGATGGCTTCAAAACTTGTGTTGCAAAGATGAGGAGTACAAAGAAAAATGCAAGGTGCCTACAGTGAAACATGGTGGTGGCAGTGTCCTTCTGTTAGGCTGCATGGGTGTTGCTGGTGTTGGGGAGCTGCATCTCATTGATGGTATCATGAACTCATAGATGTACTGCTCTATATTGAAAGAGAAGGTGCTACCATCACTCTGTGCCCTTGGTCGTCGTGCCCTTTTTCCATCATGACAATGATCCAAAACACACATCTAAGGCCATTGTTGCATTTCTGAAGAACAGGGTGAAAGTGATTCAGTGGCCAAGTATGTCTCCTGATCTGAAGCCAATCGAACACCTATGGGGAATTCTGAAGAGACAAATTGAGCATCACTCTCCATCCAACATCCAGGCTCTAAAAGAGGTAGTATGGAAAAAGATAGATGTTGTAAAATATGTCAACTTGTTCATTCCATGCCTAGAAGACTTTGTGTTGTCCTTACAAATCATGGAGGTCATTCAAACTACTAGATGTAGTATTTTTTTTTTTTGTGGGTGTATTCATTTTTTCATCAATTAATTTGAGTAAAACAGAAGATTTTGTGATCTAAGTTATATTATTACCTTACTTTCTTGTAATGAGCTAAACAAATGTTTTATAAAAGTCAGTTTTGTCAAAATTTTTGAAATTGTTCTTGTGTTCCTCGAGATATTGATTAAAATCTTACTTTTCAAAAGGGGTGTACTCATTCATGCTGAGCACTGTACATGCATTTTAGTGCATTTTGAACTGAGTTTTGTGTATAAAATTCAGTCTGGTCCTGCTACAAAAAAAAATGCATGAAAATGCATCAAAACGTGTAAAAACACACTACACAAATGCACTGAAAACAAATGATTATGCAACAGAACTGCTCGCTCCTATCCTTACAGCAAAGGAAACTACCATCTTAGTCTCGGATCTGCCTTTGCCATGATGCTACACGTGTGATCCGTGATGACCCCAGCCATTTGATGCCTTGACAGTTGAGAACACAAGCAACTGTGACCGTTCTTATTCACGGCATTCTTTGAATGTAGGTGTTTTGGTAAACTGTTAAATTGATGGGTTTAGTTCCACTTAAAGAAGAAGTAAACTTCCTCTGCTGACATTTACCTATAGGTAAGCCTATAAATAAGGCTTACCTATAGGTAGTAAAAAATATCTCCTAAATGTGTACCATTTAGCAGATATTTACATTACATGCAGCCAGTGACATCACTGGTGCATGCGCTCTGAAGGAACAGCCACGGGTGCCGCTCCTTCCGAGTCCCGTGCCATGAAAAAAAACAGGACATGCACTACTCCCTTTTTTTTATTTTTTTTTTTTTTCAGCACTGCGTGTCGTGATGCAGTACACTGCACCACAACCCACTGTGGTAAATGGGCATGAAATGTCACTTTGTTGTTTTCAATAGAGTTGAGAAAAAAAACAAACCATGCCATGCAACATTTAATAAGAGTAAGTCAAGCACAAAACAGTTGTCAAAGAATTGCTCTGATATAAGTGTAGAAAAATGAGGTAGATTTAGACACGGAGGACATGGGGGGGGGGGACTACTCAAATAGTGTAAGGGAGAAGCAACCATGACAGTATGGCATGTGTCCAGCTTTAAATAGCCAGGAAGGGGAAGGATCATGACTGTATCTATTTTATCAGATGTAAAAATGAGCCATCACAATTGAGGAAGTTACTGTTTAACTCTGGGGTGACCTTGTTGGAATATGTAAAGTGGTAGTAAAGTTTGTCCCCAAAAAAGTAAAAATGGGCCCCCTGCAGTATTACACCATAATGTGCTAGTATGCACCACATACTAGCATATTACAGCAGACTTACCTGTTAGAGCCCTCCAGTTCTGTGTTGTCACCGCTTCCACCTTCCCCCAGGCTTCCTTCTGGGGTCTGTCTTTTTGGGCGCAATGATGTCACTCACCATGGCACTCAGCAGGTTTTGTAAATGTTATCTGCGCTGTGCATGTGCAGCTCAGATCACCACAGACAGGCAGGGAGAAACATTTATGACAGAAGAGACCAGTAGGTGTCATTGATGCGACATTTTGGTTGTCTTTTTATCTTTACCTATAACCTTTTAATCCTTATTTAACCATGTAGCCTCTGGAAAATCATGTTAAGGACTACAAAAATATGGTTATTTGCAGGGCTCTCATCATGGGTAAAATGAGAAAGAAGCATAACTGGAAGGCGAGGCAACAAGTAAAGTCCACAGAAGATAACCCCTCAGATCCCAAGCAACAAGTGCAAGTGGAGATAGAAGGTGAGACCCCTGTGTAAGGTATAACATAAAAATGCTTTAGTTAGAAATGTTCTCTTATGTGGTTATCTATTTTAGGAGCTGAGCAGATAAAAGGACTGGATAAGAGCAATGCACTAGTGTTACCTTCCAAAAAAGGAAAAAAGAAAACAATTCATGAGAATGTTTCTACAAAAAAGCCTTTAGGTCGAAAACAGAAGAAGGCACTGCAGAAGGTTCTGGAGCAGAAAGAAAAGAAGAGTCAGGTTAGTGTATTCGGAAGTATGTGCTGTCACTTAGAACAGAACTATAGGCAAGTAGTTGTTACATATATGGGGGAGATTAACAAAAATTGGTGCACACGGAATCTGGTGCAGCTGTGCATAGAATTCAGCTTCTAACTTCAGCTTGTTCAATTAAGCTTTGACAATACAACCAGGAAGTTGATTGGTTAGTATGCACAGTTGCACTAGATTCTGTGTGCACCAATTTTAGTAATGTCCCCCATATATGTGTGTTGGATAAGATTTTATAATTCTGTTCAACAAGTCTTGAGAATGGGGCCTCTGGAACACAGAACACCTCCAGAGCTCACCCCTAGCCCACTCATTGGTCAGTAATGGAGTAGTAGGACATGCATAAGTCATCACTTTGATCTTTGATCCCTGTAAGCACGTGCAGGGTCTTCTTGAAACTATTTCCTTCACTAATTGGAGCAGTATGGGCACTCCCTATCTGCTACCGGAACAAAATCAGGTTAGGCTGAGTGCTTCTCAACCATTCACAAGAGGCCTTGTATGGTATCATTGAATATAAGGCTGAAGCTACATACAGTTTATATGGTACTGACAGTAGTCACAGCAATTAGTAAAGGCAGTAATTGGCTTTAGCCACAGCAATTAGTAAAGGCAGTAATTGGTTTGGGCAAGTTTGGCCCAAACAGACTATTTGAAGTTAAAATAAACATATAGTTGGTCTATAATAGAGCAGGATTCTCTGGCTAACAAAGGTAATACCAAGCCATTGTAACTTAAGCTGATCTTATTCAAACAGCCAGTGTCAAATGGATAGAATAACATAGCTGTAAAGTGTTAATCTGTAGTGCCAAGTAGAACAGAACTTAGAGGAGGTCTTCCCCCCCCAGCAAAAAATTAAGTCAGCAGCTACACATACTGTAGCTGCTGACTTTTAATATTAGGATACTTACCTGTCCTGGAATCCAGCGATGTCGGCACCCAGCCAAATTTTCCATTGGCTCTTGGGCGGTGCTGCCGCCATTTGTAGTAAGAGAACCTGGCAGCCTTGCGGCTTCACAGCCGGTTCCCTACTGTGCATGCGCAAAGCGTGCGGCGCTTTCTGAATGGTCCGGCGGCAGGGGAAGGAGGGCGGGGGGAGTGAACTTCTAAGTGATCGCTCAGCGGAGAGATCTCCCAGAAGTGGGGACAGGTACCTGTCAAAAACAGATACCCGCTCCCCCCCCGAAAGGTGCCAAATGTGGCACGGGGGGGGGGAGTCAGATAAGTGGGTGTAATTTTTTTAAAGACAAATTCCAGGTTTGTATATTATATACATAGTTCTATATACCATAACTGGACGATGCTCCTGGAAACTGGAGATCACAGAAGTGGACACCGTTACTTCAGTGATTTCCACATTTCTGGGACTCGTGCTGAGGGCACTTGGCAGGGGTGCTATTCATAGAATGGTTTGCAATTTTTTAATAAATTCAAAGAGTTTTCTGATTGAGGTGGGGCAGTGACTGGGTGGCGCCTGTGCCAAATGGCCCGGCCTATTGTATTCAGAATGCAGCAGGCCAGCCACTCGGCACAGGTCCTGGAAACAAGTGGAGATTAATGGAGTAGTGGTGTCTATTGCAGTGATTTCCAGCTTCCAAGGGCATTGACCTGGTATGGTATATGCAGTTAGTCCCAGCTTGGACAAGTGTAACTGTCTAAAGTATCAGTACCTGGAATTTGTTTTTAAAGATACTTTACTAACTGTTTAACCACTTACGGACCGCCTGCCGTCTTTATACGTCAGTACTTTGAAGAGGAATATTATTTTTATGGCAGCAGCTAGCTACCATAACCCTGGTATCCTCTTCTTTAGCGGGCGGTCTGCGTTCAGATAAAAGTGGTCTCTGCGGCGGATTCGCCACAAGATCACTTGTATCGGCGGCGGGAGAGGCACCCCCGCCGCGCTCCGGTACCCTCTGCCACTTACTGGGGCCATCGATCGGGTCCTTCTCCCTGTTAGGTATGGAGACGAGTGAGGGGAAGATGGCCCCCACCCGTCTCCATATCATTGCAGGGTGGATGCAATGTCAAAACGTCACTTTCGCCCATAGCTCTTAAAGAGACTTTTTTCTTTTATTGCATTTTAGTGTAAATATGTGATCTGAGGTCTTTTTGACCCCAGATGTCATATTTAAGAGGCCCTGTCATGCTTTTTTCTATTAAGGGATGTTTACATTCCTTGTAATAGGAATAAAAGTGACACTTTTTATTTTACACTGTTCTTTAAAAAAAAAAAAGGTGAAATAAATAAGAAAAAAATAAATAATATATATATAATATTTTTTTTTTTTTTTTAAAAGCGCCCCGTCCCGCCGAGCTTGCGTACAGAAGCGAACGCATACGTGAGCAGTACTTGCATATGAAAATGGTATTCAAACCACACGTGAGGTATTGCCGCTATTGTTAGAGCGAGAGCAATAATTCTAGCCCTAGACCTCCTCTGTAAAGCTGTCCATACACCTATAGATTATCTGCAGATTTTCTATGGTTAGATAGAAAATGTGCAACAGATCTCTCCATGTTCGCTAAACTGTGTGGATGGAGGAATCTCCCACTTTTTCCATCTAACCATAGAAAATCTGTAGATAATCTATAGGTGTATGGCCAGCCTTACTCAAAACATGCAACCTGTAGAATTTTTTTAAATGTGGCCTATGGAGATTTTTAAGGGTAAAAGTTTGCTGCCCTTTCCTCAAGTGGGCGCAATTTTTAAGCGTGACATGTTAGGTATCAATTTACTCAGCATATCATTATCTTTCACAATCCAAAAAAATTGGGCTAACTTCACTGTCTTATTTTTTCATTCAAAAAATTTTCAAAAAAAAAGTGCGCTTGTAAGACCGCTGCGCAAATACGGTGTGACAAAATATTGCAACGACCGCCATTTTATTCTCCAGGGTGTTAGAAAAAAGAAATGTTTGGGGGTTCTAAGTAATTTTCTAGCAAAAAAAATGGAAAATTGTATCATACTTACCGTAATTTTCCTTTCCTGACGCCAATCCATGGCAGCATACTAGTGATAGGCTCCGCCTTTCTCCCCTCCCTCAGGACCAATGAAATAGCATAAATTAAAGGCCAGTTAGGCCCCGCCCCATTCTTCGTAATTAGCTAGATACCGAAACGCACAAGGGTGAGTCCATATGCTGCCATGGATTGGCGTCAGGAAAGGAAAATTACGGTAAGTATGATACAATTTTCCGTTTTCCTGACGCCACCATGACAGCATACTAGTGATACATATCCTAGCTGACAGGGTGGGTTCTACTTGACAAACCAAAATAATTATTTTATATATTTTCAAATGGGACAGAAGACTGAACAGTCATTCCTCTGAAGCCCACTGATGACAAGGCACCCAGATCTATTCTGTAAAGGTTGGAAAGGTATGCTGGAAAAAGCATGCCACTTTCCTATAGAATGATTTCATAGATGCTTTCAACTGGGCCGCCTATGAGGCCTCGACCCCTCTCGAAGAGGATGCATCCTGTCACTGAAGGAGGCTCACGACCCATTTCCCATCTGCACAACCAATCTTGCTAAAGTCCAGGAGGCAACCTCTCTTGCCTGATGAATTCCATCTGGAACAGTGAAAGACTTATCATATGGACTGAAAAGAGCAATTGTGGACAGAAACTTCTTTAAAGCTCTGGGAATGACCAATTTGTGTGGTTTTCTTGCTTGAACGTCTGGAAAGTTTGGCAATGGACAGATGATTGATAGATGGAGGGCTGTCGCTACCTCTGATATAAGCTGAACTACAGGATGCAGATCTACTCCTGTAACAAAAGCAATATGCTTTTCTGAAGCTCTAAGGGCTTGAAACTCAAACCGACTTCTGTTTGACGATTTGCGCTAAATACTGGTTAGTAAGCGATGTCTTAAACCGAACACTGCCCTGTTGGAGTAAACAGTTGAAATAAACCCCAACAGCCTTGAAAGATTTTAATTGTGAAAGATTCTCTCTCGCGGTTGACAAAACCTCCTGACTGTCTTCAAAATTTTGCAAACTTAAGGGCCTTTGGCCAAATTAAACCTGGTTCTTGCTGACACCTGCAACCTCAAGAGTATAGGTTAAGGTTCATGTCTAATCTGACCTACAAGAAGACCAGAACAGCTGCCACCAGAGGCGCAGTAACAATAATATCTTGCCATGTGTGAAGGGGAATAGACTTCTGTATTCTGAAGTAGATAGCCAGGAAGCACTAAGACTCCTATGGTCAGAATGGAGGGGTGGTCGTGACTACCATGCTCATTCTTGACAGCTTCCAGAGGAATTTCATTACGAGAGAAGTTGGGGAAACATATACAGTAGGCTTGATTGCAGTTTCATGGAGAAACTCAGCTTCTATTCTCTGCTTTGGGGAGCAGAAACCGAGTCAGACCTCTTCTTAAATTGGCATTTGCTGTGAGAAGCAAAGAAGCCTGTCTGTGGTAGGCCACCTGTGGACAAGCCTCTCCCTCATGCTCTGGCAAGCTTGCATGGTGGACAGTATGTCCGTGTATCCCAGTCCCCTAGGTAGTAAATTGCTTCCGGAATTTGCTGGTGATCTTCCTATTGCCGCGAGATCCTCCCTGGAGCTGAAAACACGCAATTGCTGTCCTGTTGCTCAACCGCAAGATGACTGGTCACCCTTGAGTCTGTGTAGCAAGGTCAAAGTGATAAAAAAGGCCGCCTGACCTTCCGGCGCTTTCGAGACTACCTTCCTTAGCTAGCAAACTCCGCTTGCCTTGACCGACAGACCCTCGCAGTGCGCCTTTCAGGCTGTCTTGCCAATATGATTCATCACATTGATCCAGTCAGACGGTTCGTGACATCCTCAAAGTCTTTCCATCACCGCGGACCGCTATACATACTGCGTGACACTGACCATAGCTGCGCCGGATCCTGTTTCCTCTGTTGTAGTTGAAACTAGCAACGGTGCCCATGTACCCAAGGTATAATCGGTATGATTAACAACATTACGGCCAGGAGGCTGAGACACCTAGAAGTCCTCCAGGAAGTAGAGGAATCTGATCTCGGGATTCTCCTTATGACCGTCACCGTCCTTTTCTGATGGAAGCAAAACAGAGGAACCAGTAGAGCCCCCACAGGCACTTTAACTGTTGGAAAACAAAAGTTGGCATTTTTTTTTTTTTTTTTTTTATGTAGAAAGGAATGACGCCCAGGTATTGGCGAATTTGGAGACCCTGTTCTCCAAGAGGAACTTACATGGCACTGAAACCTCTGAATATTCTTAGAGATATTCATAGGCTAAAAGGTAGGCTGATAAAACAGAGATGTGTCCAACCAATCAACAAATTTACTTACTTTGGAATAAAAAAGAAAAGAAAACATTTTCGGGTTGTGAGGCTAAGAATCCTGGCGATCTAGCGAAAGCCTCCAGCCATCTGCTGCAAGCGAATGCTTCTCTCCAACCCCCGCAACCTACAAACGGGTGGGTAGGAAACCTACAATCTCTCCTGTGAGATGGGACAGGACAGCTCCCCTCTGAGTCTGAAGTGTCTGTAAGTATTGTAACCGCCGTGGTTGCGGTGGATCTGGCAGCTCCGAGGGGGAGAAAAAGGTCCGGAGAAGGAACAGTGAAGAATCCACCGAAGTGACCATGAGTGCCTATCCTCCAAGGATCTGCAAAATCCACTGTCCAGTAACCCATGCCCACTGGAACTTACCGTAAAAGTCTGGGCGTGCGCCCGGTAAAAAGGGTTTTGTGGGTACCTGCGGTACACCCAAAAATTTTCATTTATGGACCTTATGAAAGGTTGCCCCTAGAGGAGCGGAACCTAGCAGGAGAAACATATTTCTCCCTTTATTTTTTATTATTTATTTTTAGTTTTATATAATATTTTTTTTTACTTTCCTGCTTTCTGTTATGGGAGAAGAACAGACCCTCCTCCTGTCACTTCCGACATGGCTGTCTCTGGTTTCATATCAAACAGAGTTCTTGCACTATAAAGTGACTATTCCAATTTTGTTTCTAGGAAGCCAAACACAGCCCTAAGGATTTCCTCTCCAACCTTATCCTGGGAGCAGAAACCCAAAGTACCCGTCACCAAGGTAAGGGCCTCTGTTGAGTGGCAGGCCCTTCCCAGCCGCCACCCTATTGGACAACAGCCTGTCCCACTGTAGGCATGGATTTCAGCGATGCTATATCCGCCTTGAATTAAACCAGTTTCCTAATGGAAAAGTGATTGCTCATTGAAAGGGTAAATATGACTTTGTCTTTTAACCCATGTAATGGCCTGCATGACTGCCTGGATGCACAGTTCTCCAAAGAAAAACTGACACCAAGTAGCTCCAGATCTTCCTCTGGTGCAAGGGAGCTAAAATCATTTGCAGGCTGCGCCCCCTCATCAGGAGTACTGAGAGGATGAGTGATCTATGAGGCAGATTGTTCTGCTAGTGGCTAGACCCGCAACAAGGGGGCTGACTAGCTAGAGTAATTACAGTGGGTTTAAAAAGTTTTGTGCCACCTTATAAGTAATAAGGACATTCGTTATTATTGTCAGCTGCAAACTTCAACCAGGCCGACTTCACTCACCAGCCTCCTGGGCATAGGCACTGCGCCACAGGTCCTGCAGGACTCTTGTTGGGGTGCTGGGTCTGGGAAAGAAGAGCTAAGACGTTTTCCTTGGAACCTCTCTCCTGAGTGGGAGCGGCATCCGAGCTATGCTTCTTTGAACAACGTCCGCCCTTCTATGGCCTCTGGCTCTGGCCTTTGAGAGCGTGGGCGCGTAGAGCTAAAGCAAATCAAAGCAATCCGCATGAGAGGGCACTCTTTTTTTCCTGTAAACTTACCGATACGGCGGTCCCCACCTAAGTGTTGAGGGTCTTTTGTATGGATGGTGACTGATACTCGAACCATGGAGAAATGGGACGACCAGCTGAGAGACGGACAGCCACAGAAAGACCGAGAAGAGGAAAAATAGATAAGGCAACAGCGACTTCGCTTCTCCCTCTAATAATGTATATCTAAATATACACACACATCTACACACTCTCTCCTTTCCCCTTTTTTTTTTTTTTTTTTTTTTTTTCTAAAACAATATGCATGCATATATAAATACATGCACATACTGCTCCATATAACACCCCCCACACACATACATACCAACCAACATAAGAACACACACATATACATACTGCAGAGGGTAAGCCTGGGGGAGGGTTAAGAAGGGGTTAATCGAAGAGGGCAGGTATTTCCCCTTCAGACCTGCTAATTGTGAGCTGGGCTGAAAGTCTCAGAGAGGAGCTGTTTGAGAAGGAATGAGAGACACAGGAGTATGCTGTGTGTGAAAATGTCCATTGCTGGATGGTGTGCTGGGTGAGCTTACCACATAAAGACTGTAGCTCTGATTGGAGCCGTGAACTGTTACCTATAAGCCTGTGAGCTGCTGAACTGTACCTGTGTGCACAACCGTGAGACAAGACAAGTCTGTCTTATCTTATGTTTAATTTGCCATTTTGCTGAATAAATCCACTTTTGTTTTAATGGGCTGTCTCTGAGCCAGCTGTCCACCCCTCTGATCCCCTACAATACACACACACACACACACACACATATATCTATACATACATATCTATCTATCTATCTATCTATCTATACACACACACATACACACACACACACACACACACACACACACACACACACACACACACACCCCCCAAACCTATACATACACAACCTACAAATGTACCCAGAACAGTGCCACTGCAGGAGAAAAAGAACAGGAGGTACAGAAAGTGAGAAAATGACAGGAGACAAACAAAGGCAAAGGTAAGAAGGATGCAAAGCTGGCCTCCCCAAACCCAACAAGCGTTGCAGACACCAACCTGAAAGGCAGATTTCATTCCTAAAGAGGAAAAACTGCTCAGCTCCATTGAGACCCACAGAAGGAGCTCCCAAGCTACTCTGGCACTTTTAGCAGCCTGATACTGGGACTTCGCACTGGGAGAGGCTTAACCCAGCCGGAAGCTGCCTGGAGGCAGAGGGAGGAACAGTACTGCTTACTCTTCACTGGTGCGTGGAGGTATGAGGACAAAAAGAAGAATGGGGCGGGGCCTAACTGGCCTTTAATTTATGCTATTTCATTGGTCCTGAGGGAGGGGAGAAAGGCGGAGCCTATCACTAGTATGCTGCCATGGTGGCGTCAGGAAAACCTGTTTTAACTTGTAAACACCAAATCTCAGAAAGAGGCTCGGTCTTTAAATGGTTAATTTTGAGGGCTGTTTCTGTTTTTGCCCCATTCTGTAAGTGATACCTTTTTAATTGTAACAATATGCTACCAGAGCCAGGAGCTCCTGTTCATTATCTTTTTATTTTTTCTGTAGAGAGCAGATATTCTCAGTAAGCTGAGTGAAGTGCAAGCTTCAGAGAAAGAGTTAAGTCTGCTGTATACAACCTCTAAATTGGGCACAGGTGATCGACTTTTCGCTGCCAAACGGTAAGCTGTTTGATATGCTTCTTTTTGTGGTAATGCTATTGATCAAATGATTTTTTGTTGCACACTAATCATAGTTGTGAATTAATAGAGATTCTGTTTTTTTAAAGTCGTGTGTGATTTGCCGGCGAACTTTTATATATTGCCACCCTTGTCATCTTTATTTTGGTTTTCTGTAGGTGTAGGAATTTGCAGTGCAGCCTGCAGAAAAAAAAGTCATGAGATTCTGGTCTGCCCATGAAGTTAGAGGTAGAGAGTGGGTACATTTGTCCTGTGTGAACAGTTTTGTTCGCTTTCTGATGCATTTTTAATGATGGAAGCAACATGGCAGAGCAGCAGGGAGGGCTGGGATGGTGCTCAGAACTATTCCCGCATTTTTTTTTTCTTCACAGTAATTCAGAGAAGAATTGGAGCTATGTAGAGCCTTCCATCTACATACTCCCTCTTTTCCATCTAGATCTGTTACTACTAGAAAATGTGCACTCCATGCTGTTATGTCCTTAGAGCGGAGCTCCAGGAAAAAATGAAAAGTCAGCAGCTACAAATACTGTAGGATACTTGCCTGTCCACTAATCCAGCGGTGTCTTCACCCAAGCTGATTTTTGAATTGGCTCTCTGGTGCTGCCGCCGCCATCTCGGGAAAGGGAAACCAGCAGTGAAGCCTTGCAGCTTGACAGCCAGTTCCCTGCTGTGTATGTGTGAATGGCCCGAAGGAGGGGGCCAAACTTCCGGATGAGTCCAGCCGAAAGTGGGAGCGTGTACCTGGTTTTGTAAGGTGCCAAATGTAGCAGCGGAGGGGAGCAGGAGGCAAATAAACAGAGCTTCCCCTTTTGGGTGGAGCTCCGCTTTAAATGTTTATACAGAGCGCAAAACATTTTGCAATGGTTGTAATGCTATGTCCAAAGCAGAAAACTATTTTGGTTTAGTACAGGCTGCTGCTTAGTTCTTAAAGTGTAGCTGTAATTATAAATATCTGTTTCCCCTTCACTCTCTATTACATGTACATCTAATAAAGAAAATTCTGAGACAGACATTGACACAATCTACTGACTTTAACTTTTTGACGTGATGTTTCAGTATATTTTTTAAACATGGAGGCAGCAGGTTGTGCACATGTAGTATGGTTCTATAAGCTATAGCGAGAAACGAAAACACCCTGTCTGACTTGTACTCAGCAGCTGAACACTCAGGGATTCATTCACATCATCGGATCCAGACACCCGATGAAAAAGAATAAGTTGGAACAATGCCATATTTCTGGTATGATGTTAGTTTTATTTTGTTTTAATTAGTTGTATATTCAGTAATAGTGAAGTTCTATAAAATGTCTGATATCATTGTAAGCTCATATATGTTAAAAAAAAAGCAGTAGCTTGGCTTTTAAATGCCCCAGGCAATGGTGAGCATTTTACATTGTCATGTAGGACATTCTTCCATGAATTTTATAGGTCCTTAGATGATACTGATGGTCCATCTCAGGGATACATAAGCAGCATCAGTGGAGCCAATAAGAAGCGCAGACGACGACGGTCTGAGGAAGAGGCTGATGAAGAGTCTGATAATGTTGAGCACACCGACAGCTCTGAGGAGGATGACACTGTAAAGGATAAACTGGAAAATTATGCGGATAATGCAAACTCCAGAGTGCAGCCTGTAGCTATAACTCCTCAGCAAAACTGTCATCTAGAAGACAAGCCTCTTCCTGCTAAAAGGCAACCAACAGCAACTCCATCATCAAAACCAGCAATTTTTATCCCTGTGGACAGGACTCCTGAAATTCAGGTTTGTTTAGTTCTTTTTGATATTTCATGGTGTCCTTCCTTAAGGCACATACAGTACGTAGTGCTTTATGTGGCTTGAATGGAATCTACCACAGTACAGAAAATGTAGCAATTGGTATAATTACTAATGAGATGCATAGACTAGACAAAGCTTTGTCTCATCCTCTTGGTCTACCTAGAACCAAATCTGGGCATCTATGCCTTATCTCATTGCACATACTTGGAAATGAGATAGTTAAAGCAAATGTAAACCCTCACCTTGTAAAACAACCCATTCAGTTTAAAATAGAAATGAAAGGCAAACCATTTATGTATAGATATAAAAAAAAGCTGCATAAGATCTGGGGGAGGAGACACAGCAGCACACTGATCTTCCCAGTGAAAGACTACGTGTGTGTGTGTGTGTGTGGTGGGGGGGGGGGTTGTCCGGACAAGTCTGATCATTGGAGGAGAGCAGGCTGAGTTCCCAGCATAGCTAGAGAACTGCCCACGCTGTGCTCTCATGCCTAGTATGATCAGTTTTTAATAGTAAAGCAGAGGAACATTAGGTCCATCTTTTGTGTGGGTTTTCACACAAAGAAAGCAATACAAAGAGAACAGGATACTTTTTCGTGTAAGTAAATGGTACAGTAGGCACATATAAGGAATATGAATTGTTGGGGTAACATATTCTTTAATTATGTCAAGGGTGCCTTAGCAGCCTGTACTTGCTCCAGCAGGGTCCCTCCATCCATTCAACTTGTTCAGCGATGCCGCCTTTCAAAGGCACTCCAGGCCCCAGTTACATGCGTGCCTTCTTGCATACAATGCAAGATTCATAGTCCTTAACTGAACGTGAAGACGCCGAGGGATACCCATAGCCTTAAACTTTGGGCAGAGGAGAACAGTCCTTGAGCACAGAATAAGGTGGGTAATGCACCTTATCCATGCATCCTTAGACTAAACAAGCATTTAAGCAGTATTAAACCCAACAGCAAACATTTATTATATTACAGCTTAACAATTCTTAGATGTGTTGGCTGCATTAGTTTTTCTTTTTTTAGTCTGTTTCCACAGGATGGACGATACAGCATACAGAGTTGCGTTGTATGGGAGGCAGGAACCCACAATGTTCTCACATACTGTCCTTTTTGTCCTTTTACTTTTTACAGCTTACCAGTTCTTAGATGTGGTGGCTGAATTCGTTTTCTTTTTAGGCTTTTACCCTTTATTTGCACCTGGTGACCTAGCCAAGAAGTCTGTTGTTTTTGAACAGAAGAAGCTGTCCTGCAGATGTAGCAGTTAAAAGGGTTAGAACAAACCATTTACCACTGACAGGGTTGCTTGCAATAACCAGCTTTTATTCATTTATGTAAACCTTTATCACAAAAGGAAAAAACTGTAACTGCTTTTAAAGTGCGAGCTGGAGTTTGGCTTCAGTTGGTTAATGTAACTAAATCTGCTAGTACACCTAACACTACCTTCGCCCCAAGACTGACAATGCAGCTGTACAGATGTGTCTTTGTTGCTCCTTTATCCAGAGTGCAGATTTTCTAAGGCCTCATTTATGTGGGCCAATTACGTCTGTGCCCCATGCAGGGCCATGTTATACTGGCAATAGGTAACAGTAACAGCAAAACGTAACAAAAAGTAACAGTAAAAGCCTAAAAAAGAAAACTAATGCAGCCACCATTTTGAGGACTGGTGAGCTGCAATATTTGGTTTTGGATTTAATACTGCTTTAATCCCTGCAGGAGGGGGAGGTCAACTGCAAAGGTAGATTTGGTCTAATTCCCAGCTTTAATAAAAGTTAAGAAAAATCTGGAGAAATGTATTTATTTTTTATTCCAATAACCTTTTTGGGGATTGTCTCCGTCAAGTTCCTCTACTCTTTTTTTTTTTTTTTTATTTGACTTCTAGAGAAGTGTACTGTGAAAACCCAGTCTGAAACAAAAGTAATGCATTGGTTCTTTAAATCATATAATGAATAATCAAATTAATCCTAAACTGAATTAATCTATAAACTCAAAGTGCAAAAATGTGCAAAAAAAACCCTACAAATTAAGCAATATATAAACCACAAAAGCAAGGCATTATGCAACAAAATCCAAAGACATGCTGGTAGGTTAATTGGCTTCTGTCCAAAATTGGCCCTAGTATATGAATGTGAGTTGTGGACCTTGGATTGTGGACTCCTTGAGGGTACGGACCTATGTGAGTGTGCGATGTATGTGTGGAGCGCTAGGTAAATTGATGGCTCAATATGAGTACCTTAAATAATATAGTAGTTGAGCATCTTAATGGGACACAATGTACAGGGATAGGTACAATTGTAGTAGCGCTCCCACACTCACTCAGGTTGAACTGGATGGACTGGTGTCTTTATTCAACCTTACTATTTATGTGACTATGTAAATCAAGCAATAAATAAATTAAAAATATACAAATTCAGTTGATGTCAGTAATTAAAAAAAGATCATAAAGAGTCTCTTAATTTAAAAAGGTCCTTATATAAATACTGGTGATACCGGTGCTCAGTACTGAGAAGACTCTTTAAAAAGTGCTAACGTGCTCCTTCAAAATAAGATGGCCGCTTACCAATCCATGTTGATCCTGAATTACAGGGATTAAAAGAGCATGAAATTCATCTCTAGGTGAGAAGCTCCCATACAAAACCAAATTGTGACAATATGCTTCCTCAGTAGAATGCGATGGACTTTTTGAAAACTGGCTCTTATATCATCATAAGTTCGCTCTCCATAAGCTCACATATGGAAGATAAGCACAGAAAAACTCATAGTGCAGTAAAGCCAGATTTACTTTTATTAAAAACAAGAATTTCACTTACAATTAGGCAGTATATCAACAGCATCAAAATTAAAACACGCTAGCCGTGGCATCTGTCCTGTCGGCACGTGATGATCTCACACACACACACTCCGTCCGACGCATTTCCCCAAAAATGGCGTCCTCTGGGATTGGAGGGTTGTCCAATGCAAACCATTCAATACTGCAAACCCTGTAGTGTTCTGCTTTATCAACACTAAAGAGTTTTAGCAGGCCTTAATCGTGAAGTAATTTTTTCAGGTTATTTTGGCATAATTCAGACTTTCTTTCCCAATATAGGAGGCCAGGTTAAAACTTCCTATTCTAGCAGAGGAACAAGTTATTATGGAAGCCATAAAAGAAAACCCTGTTGTAGTTCTGTGTGGAGAGACTGGCAGTGGAAAGACGACTCAGGTGCCACAATTTCTATACGAAGCTGGATATGGAAGGTGGGTTTTCTTATTTTTAAATGAACAAATTATAATAATTTTTTACCTGTGTTGACTGAAATGACAGTTTCTGTTCCACTGCATGGAGGATGGAACATACAAGGTTGAACTGTATGGGAGGCAGGAACCCACAATGTGGTCAGACTGTGACCTCCAGCGGGGATTCTCTTGAAAGTCAGATATTTTTTGTCCTTTTTTAAAATGATACTTAAAGATTCTTATTTCACAAACTACGTTTTAGTGAATTTGCATTGTTTGGTATAATGGTGCTGAAATTCAATTTCTCTGAAAATTTATTGGGGAACCAAGAAGACCACTGAGGGAATCCACTCTGCCCTTAGGAGGATGGATACACTTCTGCTTTGTATGTTCTTTCATCAGCAATCTACAACACAGGAAACCAAGGGTCCACTTTTAGCTCAGTGTTCTTTAGAAGTAGGATGTCTTGGGGTTTGCTGTCCAATAAATTATATCTATACAGCACAAGCCTTTGTGAAGTGCCAGAAAAAAACAAAACATAAAAGCCATTAGACTGCAGTGCTTTTCAGTTCAGTATAAAAAAAAAATAAGTAGACCTGGCACCATTTCAGATTTGCACTTATGGCTTTAGCATCAGATTTGTTCAGTGTACTCCCAGTATCAGTTATTCCTTTCTTGTTCAGCTAGTTACTGCAATCCTGGTATGTGTAAGTACAGTGATTATTACTATGCAACTATTCAGCTGTATGGAGCTTTTTTTTGTTTTGTTTTGTTTTTACTGACTTTTAATTATTTTTCTGCTTTATAGTAACCATGACATAATTGGTGTTACTGAACCACGACGTGTAGCAGCAGTGACCATGTCACAGAGAGTGGCACTAGAAATGAACTTGCCTCAAAGGTTAGTATAATATAATGAAATAGTCTTGGTTGATAAAATAGTAGTGAAGTACTGATACTATAGGTCAGGGGTCTCCAAACGTTCTAAACAAAGGGCCAGTTTGCTATCCTTTAGACTTTAAAGGGGCCTGACTGTGGCCAGTGGGAGTAGAAAATGTCCTGGCATCAGTAACAATACCCCATCATTGTTGTGTATGGGAGGAATGGTGTCCCATTGTTCGTGTCAGTCGGAGGAAAGGTGTCCCACTGTCAGTGCTACGAATTATGCCCCACTGTTAATTTCTTTGCGAGGGGGCCGGATAAAGGCAAGCAAAGGGCTCTTTTCCAGTCGTGGCACCCTCTTAAAGTATGCTAAATCTAAGGGCACCCTAGTGTAAAATGACAAAAACATAAGGCCCTTCCTCATGTCAGCATCCCCCTTTATACGTGAGAGTTCTTCATCCATCCCCCTCCCCAATCCAGAGCAAACCGCGTCCTGTGCTTGCTACACCCCAGGGTGTCGCTTCGCCCTGTTTGAGAAATACTGCTGTAAAGTGCACCATAAAAATCCGAATGCTTGGCCTGGCAGACCAACGACCATATATTTTAAAAAGATCTACCACTTCAGCCCCTGAAGATTTGGCTGCTCAATGACCAGAGCAGTTTTTGCGATACGGCACTGCATCGCTTTAAATGACAATTGCGAGGTCGTGTGACATTGCACCCAAACAAAATTGACGTCCTTTTTTTTCCCACAAATAGAGCTTTCTTTTGGTGGTATTTGATCACCTCTGCGGTTTTTATTTTTTGCGCTATAAACAAAAAAAGAGCGACAATTTTGAAAAAAACACAATACTCTGTACTTTTGGTATAATAAATATCCCTATCCCCATTTTTTTTTTTTTCTCAGTTTAGGCTGATATGTATTCTTCTACATATTTTTGGTAATAAAAATCGCAATAAGCGTATATTGATTGGTTTGCCCAAAAGTTATAGCATCTACAAAATAGGGGATAGATTTATGGCATTTTTTTATTTTTTATTTTTTTTTACTAGTAATGGTGGCGATCTGCGATTTTTATCGTGACTGCAACATTATGGCGGACACTTTTGACACATTTTTGGGATGATTGACAATTATACAGCGATCAGTGCTATAAAAATTCATTGATTACTGTATAAATGTCACTGGCAGGGAAGGGGTTAACACTAGGGGGCGATCAAGGGGTTAACTGTGTTCCCTAACTGTAGGGGGAGCTGACTCACTATAGGAGATGGCAGATCGTGGTTCCTAGCTATTAGGAACTCACGATCTGCATCTCCTCTCAGAACAGAACAGGGATTTGTGTGTTTATATATATATATATATATATATATATATATATATATATATATATATACACACACACACACACACACACACACACACACACACACACACACACACACACACACACACACACGTGTCCCTGTTCTGCCTCTCGTGCCCGCGGTCATCGTGACCGTTGGCCACGTGCATCAGCACCCCCGCAGTGCAGGAGCCGACTTATAGCTATGACTCGCGGGAACGCGCCGACCTGCTGCCGTATAATGATGGCGGCTGGTCATCAAGGGGTTAAAACCAGAAATATGCTATGCAGTGTACCTTTTGGGAAGTTAATGCTTTACCCAATTGCCTAGAGCTCCTTATTGGTCAGTCAGGCTATCACAATGATGGGCCATTGATGAGGCATCAGAATGCTCTGACATCTGAGCTTTAATTAGCATTTGCATTATAGAGTGCCTCAGATTTTGGGGTTTCTGGATCCATCTCGATTGAAGAATAACAAATATAGTAGTACCAAGAGGTGATGTGCATCATTTAGGGACATATTCATAAGACTGCATAATCCTTTTTTATATTTTATTTCACTTTAGCTGCTGTTGTCCAGTCGTCACTGTACTCATAAAACATATTTGCAATTCCAACTACATTTAAATGTGGCTGCTCTTCTTCTCTCTGAACAGTTCAGTGGTTGTTTACCTTTATGCTTTGACCTGAAAGCACACCTTCACCCTCTCTTTTCCATGTCTTTTGTCATGGTTATGCAATAGAGGTTGTTTGTCAGCTTACCTGTTTCCATGTGTTCATCTCCTAAGACCAGCTGTCTCTCACCTGACTGCTTTTATTAACTCTCCTCTAGCATGGCTCCACCCCAGCTCCTATCAGAGAACTCTATATTAACCTCTGCACTGCAGGTCAGCCCTGCTGATCAACCTTTGTGTGTTTGGCTTCCTGTTCCTGCCTGCCGTGTGCTCTACGTTTGTTTCTGTTACCGTCCTTGGCGTGTTCTATACTATTTCTGTCTGCTCGTGACCCTGACCTTTTGGCGTGTCCCCGACTATCCCTGTTTGCCTGTGACCCTGAACCTTGACGTGTACTCTGTTGTCCTTGTCTGCTTGTGGCCCTGACCTTGCCTTATTCCTTACTATCCTTATTCTTCTGTTGCCTACTGTGGGTGTGAGCTGGGGGACCCTGGGGGTCGTGACCTGGAGCCAGTTGCAGCCCAGTCCATCCTCACCATCAGTGGCTCTGGTGAAAACCTGCTGGCTCTTAGACTCCGCGCCCCAGGGAATCCTACGCTCTAACCTCGGTGGGATCCGTGTTGGTGTTCCAGCGACCCTGCCTTCCTTATACCCGGACTCCCATCCGCAGCAGTCAGCCATAGGGTCCACTGCCTTGCGGTACACTCCTGATCCCAACGGTGTGCATCTGTCACCTAGCCTCAAGGTGACCTGACAGTTTGATAAGCCATGGACCCGGCTGACGTGTCGCTTCCTGCAACCGATCCATTGCAGGGCATAGTTCGCAGACTCGAGGCCCAGGAATCTAATCAGACTCAGGTGATGCAATTCCTTAAGGATCTGGCTTCCCACTTCGAGCAGCTCCAGGCCTCCTTGGGAAACCCGAACCTGCAGCCTCAAGTACAATCAGCAGCTGCACCTATCGCACCAGTCGCAGCTACACGTTCATATTCACTGCCAGCTCCGTCCCGTTTTTCTGGGGACTCCAAGGCCTGCAGGGGCTTCCTCGGCCAATGCACCATTCATTTTGAGCTCCAGCCTCAAAACTTTCTGTCTTATCGGGCTAAGGTAGCCTATATCATTTCCCTCCTCTCTGGTGAAGCTTTAGCTTGGGCTACCCCCCTGTGGGAGAAGAATGACCCGGTGGTTTCCAGCCTGCCCGACTTCTTGAAGCTGTTTCGTAATATCTTCGAGGAGCCAGCTCGGGTTTCTTCAGCGGCTAGTGCCCTTTTACGCCTTCGCCAAGAATCTTGTTCAGTGGGACAATATGTGCTTCAGTTCCGTATTTTCACAGCTGAATTGAGCTGGAACAATGAGGCCCTGGTCGCAACCTTTTTACATGGCCTCTCTGACCGAGTGAAGGACGAATTAGCAGGAAGAGCCATCCCCGCCAGTCTGGATGATGTAATCTCCTTGTGCAATCAGATTGACATTCGTTTCCAGGAGAGGTCCCTAGAAAAAAGACGCCAGCGCCCTCTAGGTCCTAGTCAGCCAGAACTCTTCCCCCGTCACTCTGTGGAGCATCCTCTGCCTGCTGAACCTATGCAGCTGGGCCGGACTAGACTAACCCCCGAAGAACGTGCTAGACGCAGAACTCTAGGCTTGTGTCTTTATTGTGGGGGCAAGGGTCATTTTCATGACTCCTGCTCGCTGCGTCCGGGAAATGCTCAGGGTCTAATACGTTTGGAAGGTGGAGTATTGGACCCAGAAACATCACCTTCTCGTCTTCTTCTTCCGGTGTTCCATATAGGCTCTTCTCCCCAATCGGTCTTAGCATATCTGGACTCCGGGGGTGCTGGCAATTTTATGGACTGGAGAACTGCTACTTCTATGAAGCTTACCCTTTCTCCCCTCGCTACACCACTGGTAGTTTCGGCAATTGATGACACTGTGCTCCCAGGGGGTCCTATACGTTTCCAGAAGCTACCTATTAGGATGTCGGTAGGGATACTCCACCAAGAGTGGATTTCCTTCCTCATTCTACCCAAGGCCTCTACCCCCATTGTATTGGGCCTTCCTTGGCTACAGCTCCACTCTCCACATGTGGACTGGGTCTCTGGGCAGATCCTGGCTTGGGGTCCTTCGTGTTTCTCGTCCTGTGTTCTCAAGGTGGTCCCCAAGGAGAGACTTTCCATTGCTACAACATCCGTATCTTCTGATCTTCCTGCGGCATACAGCGATTACCGGGATGTGTTCTGTAAGAAGTCTGCTGAGGTGCTTCCTCCCCACAGATCTTTCGACTGTGCCATTGACCTTGTCCCTGGAGCAACTCTGCCCAGGGGTCGTACCTACCCTCTGTCCATTCCCGAGACCCAGGCCATGTCTGAGTATGTCGCCGAGAATCTGGAGAGAGGTTTCATCTGGAAATCCTCCTCGCCTGCAGGAGCAGGGTTCTTTTTCGTTGCTAAAAAGGATGGTACCCTCAGACCCTGCATCGACTATCGAGGGTTAAACGCAGTGACCATCAAAAACCGATACCCCTTACCTCTAATATCTGAGCTATTCGACAGGTTGAAGGGGGCTTCCATTTTCACCAAGTTGGATCTCAGAGGTGCATACAATCTCATTAGAATACGGGAAGGTGACGAATGGAAGACTGTGTTTAACACTAGGGACGGGCATTACGAATACCTGGTTATGCCTTTTGGTTTGTGTAATGCTCCAGCTGTGTTCCAGAACTTTGTCAATGAAATCTTCAGGGATCTACTGTACCAGTTTGTTGTCATCTATCTGGATGACATTCTCATCTTTTCCGAAAATCTGCTTGCTCACAGAAACCATGTCCGCACCGTTCTTCAACGCCTTAGAGAGAATAATCTCTATGCCAAACTGGAGAAAGAATGTCCTGAGGTCCTATTTCTGGGATGTTTTGTTTCTAGTTTGGGTCTTCGCATGGATCCCGGGAAGGTCTCGGCCATTACCAACTGGCCCCTTCCTGCTAGCCTCAAGGCCACACAGCGCTTTCTTGGCTTCACAAATTATTATAGGCAGTTCATAAGGAATTACTCTTCCATTGCCGCGCCTATTATCGCTTTAACCAAGAAGGGTGCGAATGTCAAAGACTGGCCTCCCGAGGCTGTCTCTGCGTTTCACGATCTGAAACAGGCCTTTGTTTCTGGACCTCTCTTGAGGAGACCAAATCCTGGGGATCCATTTTTTATTGAAGTAGACGCTTCTTCGATGGGGGTGGGAGCTGTGCTTCTTCAGTTCTTTGAGAAGAGACGTCAACCATGTGCGTTCTTCTCCAAAAAATTTTCTCAGGCAGAGAGAAATTATGCCATTGGTGATCGGGAACTTCTCGCAATTAAATTGGCGTTGGAAGAGTGGTGTCATCTCTTGGAGGGTTCCCCTCACTCCATTACGATCTTTACTGATCACAAGAATCTACAATACCTACAGAATGCTAAACGTCTGAACCCCAGACAGGCCAGGTGGAGTCTCTTCTTTTCCCGTTTCAAATTCACGATTACGTACAAACCTGGTTCCTGCAACGGTCGGGCTGATGCGCTCTCTAGGTCATTTGACACTTTGGATGAGGAGTCCACCCCTGATCCTGAGCCGATCATTCCGACCTCATGCATTGTTGCCCATTCCACCACCCTGGAATCAAAAATTCCTCCTGACAAGACCTTTGTTCCCACGGAGCTAAGAGCTAAGATCCTTCGTTGGGGACATGATTCCAAGGTGGCAGGTCATGCTGGGTTCCTCCGATCCTTCCTGCTCATCAGTCGTCTCTACTGGTGGCCTAACCTCCGCTCGGATGTTAGAGTAGGTTAAGGTTTGTCATGTTTGTGCTCAGTCTAAATCTTCCACACTAGCCCCTGCTGGTCTTCTCATGCCCTTGCCCATTCCTAAGGAGCCCTGGTCTCACATCGCCATGGATTTTATCACGATCTTCCACTGTCGGAGAATAATACAGCCATTTGGGTGGTAATCGATCGGTTCTCCGAGATGGCTCATTTTGTTCCTCTTCCTGGTCTCCCTTCTGCCTCTACCTTGGTTCCCATTTTCGTACGAGATATTTTCCGCCTTCATGGTGTTCCTTCCCATGTCGTTTCGTTCAGTTTACGTCCCGTTTTTGGAGAGCCTTTTGCAAATCCCTCAACATTACTTTGGATTTTACCTCTTCTTACCATCACCAATCCAATGGCCAGACTGAGAGGGTTAATCAGGAGTTGGAGGTCTTTCTCCGTACCTTGGTCTCTGCTCATCACGATGATTGGGCATCACTACTTCCGTGGGCAGAGTTCTCCCACAACAATCATGTCAACGTCAGTTCTCAGAAAACACCCTTTATCACTGTTTATGGAAGACATCCTCAACTCCCTCTTCCTATGACTTGTTCTTCCGACATTCCAGCCTTGGCTACTGTTCAGGAATCATTCAATTCCATGTGGGCTGACATTCATGATTCCCTCCAGAAAGCTGCCAACAAATTCAAGAGTTTTGCTGACCGTCACAGGCGTAAGCCGCATTCTCTTCAGCCAGGAGACAAAGTCTGGCTCTCCACCAGGAACATCAAACTCCGGGTTCCTTCTCTCAAATTTGCCCCAAGATTCATTGGTCCGTACACCATAACTTCTAAACTGAATCCGGTTTGTTTCAAGCTCCAGATTCCCAAAAGCCTCAAAATCTCTAACTCCTTCCATGTTGCCCTTCTGAAGCCTTTAGTCCTCAATAAGTTCCCTCGTCCTCTCTCTACTGCAGCGCCGGTCTCTGAGGATAATCAGGAGTACGAGGTTAGCCAAATTTTTGGTTCCAGACTCTGTAGAGGCATTCTATAGTACCTCGTGCATTGGAAGGGGTTTGGTCCTGAGGAGAGGTCGTGGATCAAGGCTTCTGAGGTCTTTGCACCTCGTCTGTTGAGGAAGTTTCATTTGAAGTTCCCCTCTAAACCTGGTCCCAGGCGGGGAAGGGGGAGGCCTCGTAAGAGGGGGGGTACTGTCATGGTTATGCAATAAAGTTGTTTGTCAGCTTACCTGTTTCCATGTTTTCATCTCCTAAGACCAGCTGTCTCTCACCTGACTGCTTTTATTAACTCTCCTCTAGCATGGCTCCAACCCAGCTCCTATCAGAGAACTCTATATTAACCTCTGCACTGCAGGTCAGCCCTGCTGATCAACCTTTGTGTGTTTGGCTTCCTGTTCCTGCCAGCCGTGTGCTCTACGTTTTGTTTCTGTTACCGACCTTGGCGTGTTCTATACTATTCCTGTCTGCTCGTGACCCTGACCTTTTGGCGTGTCCCCGAATATCCCTGTTTGCCTGTGACCCTGAACCTTGGCGTGTACTCTGTTGTCCTTGTCTGCTTGTGGCCCTGACCTTGGCTTAATCCTTACTGTCCTTATCCTTCTGTTGCCTACTGTGGGTGTGAGCTGGGGGACCCTGGGGGTCGCGACCTGGAGCCAGTTGCAGCCCAGTCCATCCTCACCATCAGAGGCTCTGGTGAAAACCTGCTGGCTCTTAGACTCTGCGCCCCAGGGAATCCTACGCTCTAACCTCGGTGGGATCCGTGTTGGTGTTCCAGGGACCCTGCCTTCCTTATTATTATTATTATTATTATTATTATTATTCAGGATTTATATAGCGCCGACAGTTTACGCAGCGCTTTACAACATGAGGGCAGACAGTACAAGTACAATACAATTCAATACAGGAGGAATCAGAGGGCCCTGCTCGTTAGAGCTTACAATCTAGGAGGGAGGGTCAAGTTATACAAAAGGGTAATAGCTGTGGGGGATGAGCTAATGGAGAAAATAGTGCAGTTGTTAGATGGAGGCAGGATAGGCTTCTCTGAATAGGAAAGTTTTCAGGGATCGCCTAAAAGTGGATAAATTTGGAGACAGTCTGACAGATTGGGGTAGGGAGTTCCAGAGGATAGGCGAGGCTCGGGAGAAGTCCTGGAGGCGGATATGGGAGGAGGTGATGAGGGAGCTAGAGAGCAGGAGGTCTTGGGAGGAACGGAGATGGCGATTAGGTTGGTATTTTGAGACTAGGTTAGTGATGTAGCTGGGGGCACAGTTGTGGATGGCTTTGTAACTTATTGCTAGTATTTTGAATTTAATTCGTTGGGCGAGTGGTAGCCAATGGAGGGATTGGCAGAGAGGGGTAGCAGACACTAAGCGGTTTGTAAGGTGGATGAGTCTGGCAGCAGCATTCATGATGGACTGAAGGGGGGATAGTCTATTTAAAGGTAAGCCAATGAGGAGTGAGTTGCAGTAGTCAAGGCGAGAGATAACCAGGGAGTGAATCAGGAGCTTTGTGGTTTCACTGGTTAGAAAGGGACGTAGTTTAGAGATGTTGCGGAGGTTGAGGCGGCAAGCTTTGGAAAGTGATTGGATGTGGGGCCGAAAGGAGAGTTCAGAATCTAAGAACACCTAGCACCCTGACATGTGGGGATGGGTGGATGGTTTTGCCATTGCTCTTGACAGAGAAGTCCGGGGAAGAGGCATGTGGGGGAGGAAATATTATAAGCTCGGTTTTGGACAAGTTGAGTTTGAGGAAGTGGTGTGACATCCATACAGATATGTTGGTTAGTAAGTTAGTGATTCGTGAGGAGACTGATGGGGAGAGTTGAGGGGTGGAGAGATAGATTTGTGTGTCATCAG
Source organism: Aquarana catesbeiana (assembly GCF_042186555.1). Taxonomy (NCBI): domain Eukaryota; kingdom Metazoa; phylum Chordata; class Amphibia; order Anura; family Ranidae; genus Aquarana; species Aquarana catesbeiana. The sequence goes on along the minus strand of NC_133324.1, from coordinate 250,192,745 downwards.
CATAGAAATGATATTGAAAGCCGTGAGAGGCTATCAACTGACCCAGGGAAAAGGTGTAGATTGAAAATAAAAGAGGTCCAAGAACGGAACCTTGGGGGACCCCAACAGAGAAGGGAAGAGGAGTGGAGGAAGTAGAATTGTAAGTGACACTGAAGGTGCGTTGGGATAGGTAGGATGAGAGCCACTGAAGAGCACAGTCACGGAGAGCGAGGGAGTAAAGTTTTTTGAGGATGGAGAGGGTGGTCAACCGTGTCAAAGGCAGCTGAAAGATCCAGAAGTAGGAGTACAGAATAGTGTCCGTTGGTTTTTGCAGTTAGTAGGTCATTTGTGAGTTTTAAAAGAGCAGTTTCTGTGCAGTGTTGAGGGCGAAATCCAGATTGAAGGGGATCAAGAAGGTTGTTTTTAATGAGGTAGTCACTCAGTTGGTTGTAAACCAGGCGTTCAAGGAGTTTAGAGGAAAAGGGGAGCAAGGAGATAGGGCGTAGGTTGTTAGGATTGGTGGGGTCCAAGGACGGCTTTTTAAGTATGGGGGTGACCAGTGCATGTTTTAGAGCATTGAGGAAGATGCCAGAGGTGAGGGAGAGGTTGAAGATGTGGGTTAGAGAGTGTAGGATGGGGTCAGAGGGTGACCGTAGCATTTGAGAGGGAATCGGGTCCAGGGGACAGGTGGTCGACAGAAAGGAGTTTAGCAACTTCGTCTGTAGTAGCAGATTTGAATAGGGGGAGTGTCAGTTGTACCTGCTGACATGGGGTCTTAGCTGGGGGAGACACCTGTAGAGCGGAGATTTCATCGCGGATTGTATCAATCTTGTTTTTGAAGTGATTAGCGATTTCCTGGGCAGTGAGTAAGTCAGTGGGTGGAGGCGGTGGAGGACAAAGTAGAGAGTTGAAGGTAGAGAAGAGTTTACGGGGATTGGATGAGAAGGTGTTAATAAGCGTTGTAAAATAGGTTTGCTTGGCAGTGTGGAGGAAAGAATAGTATTTTTGGAGGGCAGATTTGTATTGGTTGAAGTCTTTGAGAGACTTAGTCTTGTGCCACAGACGCTCAAGAGCACGACTACGTTTTTTGAGAATTTTAGTGTCATCTGTTTGCCAGGGTTGTAGGGGTCGAGGCCTGATTCTGCGTGTAGTGAGGGGAGCAAGCTTGTCCAGGGTGGAGGACAGAGATTTATTGTAGATTGACGTGGCTTGGTTGGGGCAGGACAGGGGAGAGATTTTGTCATAGAGGTGGTAAGTAGCAGAATAGAGGAGAGAGGAGTTGAAGTTGTGAAAGTTTCTACGGGTGGTTAGGCGATTGGAGGGAAAGGTGGTGGAAGACAGGGGGAGAGAGAAACTAATAAGGTGATGGTCGGAGAGAGGAAAAGGATTGTTTGAGAAGTTGCATGGAGTGCATAGGTAGGAGAATACAAGGTCAAGCGTCTTGCCATCAGAGTGAGTAGAAGCCTGTACCCATTGCTTCAGGTCAAATGAAGAGGTTAGACTAAGAAGTTTAGAAGTAGCAGGAGTGTTTGTATTAGCAGGGATATTGAAATCCCCAAGAAGGATTGTGGGAATATCCGAAGAGAGAAAGTAGGGTAGCCAGGCAGAAAACTCATCAAGGAAAGTTGATAATGGTCCAGGGGGCCTGTAGATCACAGCAATTCTTAGGGAAGTAGGAGAGAATAGACGTATACAGTGGGCTTCGAATGATGAGAGGGAGAAAGATGGAGGAGGGTGAATAACCTGGAAGGTGCTCTGGGGGGATAGGAGGAATCCCACTCCACCTCCCTTGCGTCCATTAGGCCTAGGGGAGTAAGTCCAGTGAAGGCCACCCTGGGAGAGGGAAGCAGGAGAAGGGGTGTCATATTCGTGGAGCAAGGTTTCGGTGAGAGCAAGTAGATTAAAGGAATTAGTGACGAGGTCATGAACAGCAGTGAGTTTGTTGCAGAGCGGGCATTCCAGAGGGTGCAGGAGAGAGGGAGGCTGGTGTTGGGAAGAAGAGGAATGGAGACTAAATTGTGTAGATTGCGACTACTGCCAGAGGGTGTAGGGTGATGGTGATGGGTGTGTTGGGCACAGTTAAATAAGGGGGGCCCAGGGTTTGGGGAAATATCTCCAGCGATTAGGAGAAGCAGAAGAGTGAGGGAGGTAGTATGAGAATGTGGTTTGTATGAGGGGACATGCTTCAGTATCCTGGGGGGTTTGTTAGCAAGTGGGCTTAGAGTTAGAAAGAGGTGATGAGTGCAATAATAGGGGGAGGGGAGAAGTGAGGGTGATATGTACAGATTGGGGGGTGGAGCAGAGGGATGAAGAAAAGAGAGCTTGAGGAGAGAGGCAGCAATTGTGAAAAGGAGGAGAGGTAAAGAGAGCATGTTTTAGAGAGGAAGATGATAAAATTTGGAAATGGGGTCACCTGCAGTCTGTTATAGTTTGCTTTGTGCAAATCGCTGAAGTGCAAGAGCAGAAGTGCCACTTATTTAAAGAACCCACTTCTTTGGAAGAACTCCCTGTATGTGCTCCCCCGTAAAGAAGGCCTTGTTTTTATACTGTGTGTTGGGTGTGGGTTGAATCTGGCAATGAATCAATTAGGAGGGGATATTAGGAACACAGCTAGCAGGGCATAACTTTCACACCACAATCAAACTGCAAGGGGACTAAAAGGCCAAAATTGTAAAGATAAGGAAATCCATAATTTAGGTAAGGCTTAATGGCTAAATAAACATTGAACTAATGTGAGCAGGGCTACAGATGGAGTTGAAACAGTGGTGACAAACAGATTTACCAAATATGCATTTGTGCAGTCAGTCAATATATTCAGTTTGAAGGTATGTGGAGGTATAAACGCAGGTTTACCAAATATGCATTTGTGCAGTCAGTCAATATATTCAGTTTGAAGGTATGTGGAGGTATAAACGCAGGTTTACCAAATATGCATTTGTGCAGTCGGTCAATATATTCAGTTTGAAGGTATGTGGAGGTATAAACGCAGGTTTACCAAATATGCATTTGTGCAGTCAGTCAATATATTCAGTTTGAAGGTATGTGGAGGTATAAACGCAGGTTTACCAAATATGCATTTGTGCAGTCAGTCTGTATATTCAGTTTGAAGGTATGTGGAGGTATAAATGCAGGTTTACCAAAAAATGCATTTGTGCAGTCAGTCAATATATTCAGTTTGAAGGTATGTGGAGGTATAAACGCAGGTTTACCTGTGAAGAGAGAAGATGATGTTCAGATGGATGGGGCAAAAGCAGAAGTGCCACTTATTTAAAGAACCCACTTCTTTGGAAGAACCCCCTGTATGTGCAGCCCCCTGTATTCCTTATACCCGGACTCCCATCCGCAGCAGTCAGCCGTAGGGTCCACTGCCTTGCGGTACACTCCTGATCCCAACGGTGTGCATCTGTCACCTAGCCTCAAGGTGACCTGACATCTTCATTGTATGTGTCTTGGCATATGCATCCACACTACCTTTTTCCTACCCCCCCCCCTCAACCTTTTCAGCTGTTGTATGGATATCTACTAAATAAAATCTAATCAAAACATATGCAGCGCTTCGCTATCCACAAATACCCCTATACCCTATCTATAATCCATCTATATCCACAAATTGCAAGAGTCAGGGGTGTGTAATGTGCACAGTCAAGGGAAGAGGGTGTGGTCTGTATCTCCCCCCCCCCAAAAAAAAAAAGTCCTATTCTCTCTCTCCAACATTGCCCTCCGAGCACAAATCATCCCTACCTGACCTTAAATCCCTCCTTTTAGCACAAGATGTAGCTCAAATCTTTGTTACCTTCCCAGGGCATTGTGTACCTCCGTACAATTCCTTCCTCCCTCCTAAACTTACAGACTTCAGACACAGCACAACAGAGTGCCGGGAGGTGTTTTTGCTCCCCTCCATGTGTTGTCACGTGACATGTCAGAGCCAAAGAGGTACCTATAGGCAGCTTCCATTGCCTCTGAAGTGTATGAGATGCTGGCTGTTGCAGTGGGGTGCAATCACTGCTTCAGGGACACCCTGCAGAAGGACAAGGACAAGGACACCCTGCAGAAAATGAAATGCCCTTGATCATGGCCAAAATAAATATGCAGCTTTTTAGCTCGGAGACACTTGAGAAACTTTGGAAATGTTTTTACACATGTATTAACAACATTTTTTTTCTTTTAAAGTGTGATCTCTTATCAAATCCGGTATGAAGGGAATGTCTCTTCTGAGACCAAAATAAAGTTTATGACAGACGGTGTCCTGCTGAAAGAAATCCAAAAGGTGAGTTTCTCAGTACCATGTATCTACTGTTATATATTTTTTCTAGACTAGACAGATCACAGAAGTCACATGGCTAATGCACCCTCCAGAAAAGTATGATGGTATTTTTACATTTTACATTTTTATTTTTTTGTCTTTGCAGCCAATAGTGAGAAGCTCCCACTATATGTTTGTTTCCATTCACACAGCATGCCTGAAAATTATTTAAAAAAATCTTACCTGTCTAGTTACTTTAGAGCAGTTTTTTACATAGGACTGTATAGGCGACTTGAATTGTCAGCACAGTACGAAAGGTTAGTTATGGCAAACCTAATTCCACCTTATCACATAGAAGGGGAAAACTATGTAAGATTTTACAGATTATTTCAGAAAATAAAAGATAAGCAGAAATTTTTAAAATATTTTTAGTTATGCTATTTACTGTAAATGTCTAACAAATATATAAAGTAGGTGTTAATCCAATGTGGCCGCAAAAGTGGATATAAACCTTGAAGACAGTCTCCAGTCCAAAGATTTGTTTCCTTTGCATTAATGTGGTTGTAAACGTCAGACATGAAATACGATCAAAGCACACCCCTCTATAGTGTGTACTTGTCTCAATTTAAAGCACTAAGTGTCATTTTTGTCTGCTGCTTTGTTCCTCTATCAGCATGAATCGCTTCTGGCAATGTTTCCTGACACCTAGAGAATAAGGATGGGCTCAGGCTTGTTCGCACACTCTACGTGCAGAGCCCGCCAGGAAGTCGGCACGGCTCTGTGCTAATCACAGGCAGCGAGTGAGACATTTCCCGATCTCTGCAGCCGCACATCGGGAAAATGTCTCACTGCCTGTGATTAGCGCAGCGCAGTGCCGACATCCTGGCGGGCTCTGCACGTAGAGTGTGCGAACACGCCTGAGCCTATCCTTACTAGAGTATAATGGTGACAGGGAAGGGAGCTCCAGCTGATTGACAGCCTCAGCTCCTGTTCCTGCGTGCTGTGTGGAGGGGGGGGGTGTCCCTGCCCTCCAATCGGCTCTCAGACTTCTCCTCACTGAGCTTTGCAGAGTGTAATTTCAGTTCTCCATCCCCTTTTTTTCTGAACTCTAAGAAACTTATAAATTCTGAACTTTGAATAGATATGGAGAAGAGAAGACTGTAGACAGGTACAACTTATGTAGGAGGATTTGTTTAATCTGTTTGTATCACCTGAAGACAGTCTGTTCGCTGGGTTAATGTAAGGGTTTACAATCACGTTAAGGTTTTTGAGATTATTGCCAATTTGGGTGAATATAGTGCTTACTGGAGTTCTTCTTTGAATGATCAGTTCACTTTAAAAAAAATATAGATACACATATATTTGATGGGGGAAAAAAAGGTGCAAATAATGGTTTTTCAAAACATTGCAACCGCGATCAGTAGTTTGTGGGTGCAATGCCAGGCTCCTGCAGACTTTCTCCACCACACTGTCCATATCAAGGTATTGACTTCAGTTGTGGAGGAACTCCCAATGGATTACATATGTGGTTACCAACAAACTTGTGTTCTCTTGAAAACTAAAAGTTTGTCTGCCGCAATGGAATATGGGACTTGTAGTTAATTCTTTCACAGACCTTTGTGAATGAATCACGTGGCATTGCTGCACAAATATCAAAACTGACATTGAAGGAGAAAAAAAAAAAACACATGCTGTCACGGTTTGGGTTACGGGTGCAAAAGGTGAAGTTAGGCTTTAAGATTGCTGTAAATTGGACTTGCTGGTTCTTGCATATCGTAATTAAAATGTATGAAAGAAAAAGCTGACTCCAAGCTTTATACGTATGTATGCTTTTAAGTCTGCAGCATGGATTCAAAATTAGGTGTAATATACAGAAGCCTGCTTTATGATGTACAGTATCTCACAAAAGTGAGTACACCCCTCACATTTTTGTAAATATTTTATTATATCTTTTCATGTGACAGCACTGAAGAAATGACACTTTGCTACAATGTAAAGTAGTGAGTGTACAGCTTGTATAACAGTGTAAATTTGTTGTCCCCTCAAAATAACTCAACACACAGCCATTAATGTCTAAACCCCTGGCAACAAAAGTGAGTACACCCCTAGGTGAAAATGTCCAATTTGGGCCCAAAGTGTCAATATTTTGTGTGGCCACCATTATTTTCCATTACTGCCTTAACCCTCTTGGGCATGGAGTTCACCAGAGCTTCACAGGTTGCCACTGGAGTCCTCTTCCACTCCTCCATGACGACATCACGGAGCTGGTGGATGTTAGAGACCTTGCGCTCCTCCACCTTCCATTTGAGGATGCCCCACAGATGCTTAATAGGGTTTAGGTTTGGAGATATGCTTGGCCAGTCCATCACCTTTACCCTCAGCTTCTTTAGCAAGACAGTGTTCATCTTAGAGGTGTGTTTGGGGTCCTTATGTTGGAATACTGCTCTGCGGCCCAGTATCCGGGACAGGATCATGCTTCAGTATGTCACAGTACATGTTGGCATTCATGGTTCCTGTAGCTCTGTACTGTAGCTCCCCATTGCCGGCAGCACTCACATACAATGTACTTTACATCGTAGCAAAGTGTCATTTCTTCAGTGTTGTCACATGAAAAGATAAATAAAATTTAAAATTTTTTAATCGTACATCACGGGGCACAGAGCCATAGTAATTACCATGTGGGTTATAATCCACCTTTAGGTGCTGGACACTGGCACACCCTAAACAGGAAGTTGCCTCCCTATATAACCCCTCCCATACCATTTTTCGCCAGTGTCTAAGGTGTTGGTCACGAGTGAAGATGTGCTGTGCTGAGCTTCACTGGAGCAATCCTTGCTGGGGCTACCTATGCAGCCAGATCCATTCAAAGTGTCTTTTTTGGGCCAAATTGAATGGTACCCGGGCCTCGTGTCCGAAGAAACAAGGTCTTTGCTTGTAAATGCCTCTCTTTTAAAGAGCTGGACCCCGGGATCTAGTACTTTGGTATTTTAAGCCATAAACTTTTACTGGCGGGGTGCTATTACAGGTCCAGGATTGTGGGTTCTTTGAGGGTCCCCGGTTCCTGAAGGTTTGTTAACGGAACCCACCATGAAGGGTGAAGATTGGGTCTGTTGGTTTTACCACAGAAAACCCTGCAGCGGGAAAGGTAAGTGGAGTTTTTCTAAGGAATTTTTAAATTTTCTTATGAAATGTCTCCTTTAAAAAAGTAAATGTTGTCATGCCTAAGTGTCACCACTGGGGGCTGTATGGAGCATGTACCTTCTCATGCTTTCCTCAGAGATCACGCTGTGTCACAGAAGCAGCAGGCTTTTTTTCCTCCGGCTAGCAGGCAGACCTCCGGTAAGTTTGGGGGGGGGGTTGCTTCCATCAGACACCCCCCCACCTGGGCTTTAATCTCCCCCTCTTCACGAGGCTGAACATTAAGGGAGAGCTAAAAAAAAAAAAAAAATCAGCGATGCCGTTTTCTTTCACCGCCCATACACGGCAGCGGCTTTCAGGTCTCCTCCACGCCATCCCTCCCTCACACACATGCCGATCCCGTTGGATCGGAGGCCTGCACTCGCGCGGGAAAACTCTTTTTTGAAAGATAAAGGAGGGGGGTGAGATGCGACGGAGGGGGCGGGGCTTAACGGGTCATTGGCATCCTTCAACGCGGGAGTGGGTTTTAAAAAAAAAAAAAAAACTCCATTTGTGCTGGCTGCAAAAATTTTTGGAGGGACACAAGAGCAAAGAGGGACATGAAAGAGGTTGGTGACACAGATATTTTCTATTTGACACATTTACTATTTGCATCAGGCTGAGCATTAATAGCAGCGGCAGTGGCTGACTATTGCTCAAGCAGTGGATGCGATTTCTTCTGGTAGTACCTCTGCTTTGTGCATCAGGCTAAGGTCATAAGGGGGGATTGAAACACCCCCAAAAAAGAGCTAAAAGGGTCTCCCTCAAGCTCTGGAAAGCCTACTCATCTCTACAAATGTCATCCTCCCCTGAGAGGGGGTGGCTAGTCAGAGTGAGCATCGGGGCCATGAAATGTTTGCAATTGTTTTCAACTCAGCAGCCCCTGTTTATGTTGTTATTAGGAAGATCTTTTTTCCTCAGCCAGGATAGGATTGAAAAAAAAAAAAAAAGGTTAGCGGCTTTAATCGCATCCCAGTGTGGGACTAAATTTGACAGGTTCTCTTCCATTACCCAACTGAGGAACTAGGGACAGGAGAAGATGAATTCCCTCAGGGGACCATGGTGAGGCTGATGACTCCTCTTCTGAGGTGTCAAATGCGGGGGGATCAGCTTTCACAATCTGTAAAATTGATGGTGCAATTTCTTGCTGAATAGTCCGCTCCACATTTATGTACCCTTAACTGAGTGTTTGGGTTCGCTAAAGCCTCCTCAATTTGTGCATTCCTTTTCCTGTCCATTCATTGCTGGAAAAGTTTTTTTGTATCTGAGTGAATCGCCCAGATAAGCATTTTATTCCCTCCTAAAAAGTTTTCACACTTTAAGCTATGGTGGAAAAAATTCACTAAGTAGGGTATACCAGCAAATAACGCTGCTATATCCTCTGTGAATAGGAGTTTGACTCAAATGCTTAGGGATCCAACGGATAAAAAGTTGGAATTCCTATTTAAAAAAAAAAAAAAAAACACTTTTTTCTCTGGCAGATTGAGAGCCTGCGCTGACAGTAATTGGTTAATCGTTGAGAGACCAGTTTAAACAGGTGTTCAAGGTTATCCTACTCAGCGGGCACAGAATCTGGCAGCTTTATGTTTGCAATAGTTGCTATGAGAGATTCTATCCTTCAGGCCTTGCGCCCTTCGCTAAGCGCCATGCAAGAAGCTCCTGGCTAGACTTCCTTTTTGCGGTGAAACGGCTATTTGGGGATGTTTTGGATAATACATCCAAAGAAATTCTAGTGGAAAAAGTACCCCTTTTGCCATTTAAGAAAAAGAGTAAATGTATTTTCGTTTTAAAGCTCCTTCTCCTGTGCCAGGGGCATCAGCCTCCAGGTAGTCACGACTGCTTCCGCCGTCAGGTTGAAAAGGTAATCCTCAGAGTTAACCCAAGGGACAAAAGAGATCTTGGGAGAGGAAACCTACAAGATACTGAAGTATTCTTATGAAGAGGCGCCCCCGCCCGCTCGAATAGGGGGAGTTCTACTGCAGTTCTCAAGGATCTGGCAGGAAGAGTGTCGAGACGAATGGGGGACTTCCTCAATAGCTCCAAGGTACAATCTGGAGTTCTAAGAGTTCCAGTCTCCTCGTTTTCTCAGATCAAACGTTCCTAAGGATCCAGAGAAAAAGAAGTCTTTTTCACGGTGCCAAATCTGAATGGACATTCTGGATCTCAAAAATCTAAATTCAATTCCTGAATATAACCACTCTTTTTTTGCATGGAGTCAATCCAATCAGTTATCTCCATCCTACAAGGAGGAGAACGTCTGGCGTCAATCGACATAAAAAAGGCATACTTCCATATGCCTATTTCCTTGCTCACTAGTAATATCTACTTTTCAAGGTGGAAAATATTAATTTTCAGTGTGTAGCTCTGCTTTTCAGTCGAGCTACTGCACCTTGAGTGTTTACAAAGGTTTTGGCCCCTTCTAGCCAGATTAAGGGCCCAAGGTATAACTATTATGGTTTACCTAGACGATCTGTTCTTTATAGACCAGTCGATAACCCGCTTAGACCAAAGTATAGTCACCACATTCAACTACCTAGAATAGCTAGGTCGGATTCTCAACCTAGAATAAATCTTTTGGTATAAAGAGAGAGGGGGGGGGGGTGCCGCGCTATCCAAAGGGGTCTCAGCTTATAGGTGTTGATAATAGTTCCTAGTATTCATAGGTCACGAAGTTTTAAATAATCATAAACGTAAAACAATCGTAAAAAATCGCATGAATTGGAGTTGAGATTATGCGTAGATATAATGACTCAAAAGTAGATGTGTTGATCCAACAAGGGATATAAATATAAACACTGATGCATATGTTGATAAAAAAGTGAAAAAATATATATATAGATAAAAACCCAATTTCTGCATGTGTTACAGTACAATATATCCAAAGTGCTCGTGCTCTTGTGTCTTAAATAAGAAGATCAAACTTATACATATGCTAAAGTGCAAAAAATGGGGCAATAAAATAAACAGATCATATATCAAGTGAAACAAACAAAAATCAAGTGAAACAAACAAGAAAGGAGATATGGTCGCCTGATCCTCGTGTTGCGACCAGTGCGACAGTGCAAGTATAGTGTGGATGGTCAACGTGAGTAGATAAACCCACTCTAATTGTTAGTGTCCAAAATAAATTGATAATTCAAGTGTCCAAAAGAATGAATAGTGTTCAAAAACCAGTGCTCAAACACAATAATCAAATGACAGTGGGGTGTTGCTATGCAGATCAGACACTCTATGTCCTCTTCATGCAGCATGCACTAGTGTAGGTAATGGCCCCTTACCTAGCGGTGCTAGGTCAACCGCATATAAGTTGTTAACTCCCGGAGTCCTGGGTCTCTCCTGCGTCTCTGCGTCCGGACTTGCTGACTCAACAGGATCCTATTGGGGGCTGGGATATGTCTAGTAGTGGTCCTAACTGGGGTCCTAGGACAGTGCGGCTCCTAGCTCCTCCTCCACATCATGTCTCCAGTGTATGTAAAATATAGGACAAGGTACCCAGATAGTGAAGTATGTTTCTTTAGGGTCACTTTATTCACATATGCAATATACAGAGTACTCACATTAGCAGTTATTTTCATACAGCATGGTATCCTACGAGCAGCGAGCTCGCAATGTATTCAGCAAAGAAGGTAAAACGAAACAAGCCTATTCCGTCCCTACGCGTGGAGGAGGAGCTAGGAGCCGCACTGTCCTAGGACCCCAGTTAGGACCACTACTAGACATATCCCAGCCCCCAATAGGATCCTGTTGAGTCACCAAGTCCGGACGCAGAGACGCAGGAGAGACCCAGGACTCCGGGAGTTAACAACTTATATGCGGTTGACCTAGCACCGCTAGGTAAGGGGCCATTACCTACACTAGTGCATGCTGCATGAAGAGGACATAGAGTGTCTGATCTGCATAGCAACACCCCACTGTCATTTGATTATTGTGTTTGAGCACTGGTTTTTGAACACTATTCATTCTTTTGGACACTTGAATTATCAATTTATTTTGGACACTAACAATTAGAGTGGGTTTATCTACTCACGTTGACCATCCACACTATACTTGCACTGTCGCACTGGTCGCAACACGAGGATCAGGCGACCATATCTCCTTTCTTGTTTGTTTCACTTGATTTTTGTTTGTTTCACTTGATATATGATCTGTTTATTTTATTGCCCCATTTTTTGCACTTTAGCATATGTATAAGTTTGATCTTCTTATTTAAGACACAAGAGCACGAGCACTTTGGATATATTGTACTGTAACACATGCAGAAATTGGGTTTTTATCTATATATATATTTTTTCACTTTTTTATCAACATGCATCAGTGTTTATATTTATATCCCTTGTTGGATCAACACATCTACTTTTGAGTCATTATATCTACACATAATCTCAACTCCAATTCATGCGATTTTTTACGATTGTTTTACGTTTATGATTATTTAAAACTTCGTGACCTATGAATACTAGGAACTATTATCAACACCTATAAGCTGAGACCCCTTTGGATAGCGCGGCACCCCCCCCTCTCTCTTTATACCATTAGATTTGGGTTTGTGTCTGAGCCCTTGTTTTCGGTGCATGCAGCTGCCCAGTGATAGAGGTTGCATACAGGTTCAAAAGTCGATTATACGACTATATAACATTTTTTCCAATCTGGTAGCGCAGGAATAATCCCCGTTTTTACTGATAGAATAAATCTTTACAACCATGAAGAAGGAAAAAATACTTGGGTCTGATCATAGATACACCCAGAAAAGGGTATTCTTGCCCCAGGCAAAGATCAGCACCATATAGGGATGAGCTTCGAGTTCGAGTCACAACCACCGGCCAAGGGTTGTGGGGATGAGGCCCTTGTCCCCATCAACATGGGGACAAGGTGTTTTGGGGGGCTACCCCAAAGCACCCTCCCAATGTTGAAGGCATGTGGCCTGGTACGGTTCAAGAGGGGGGGCCCCCTTTTCCTGCGGCATGGATTTTTGGGGGACCCCACGCCATTTTTTTTTTAATTTTGGCGCGGGGTTCCCCTTAAAATCCATACCAGACCTGAAGGGTCTGGTATAGATTTTGAGGGGGACCCCACGCCATTTTTTAAAAAAAATTTGGCCGGGGTTCCCCATAATATCCATACCAGACCTGAAGGACCTGGTATGGAATTTAGGGGGACCCCCCACGTTATTTTTTTTTTTTTTAATTTTGGTTCGGGGTTCCCCTGTGGGAAATTCCCATGCCGTTTTTATCAATTAAATTTTATGTGTATTGTCGGACAATTCATTAATAGCCGCGAGTAGTTTTAAATGACTTTTTTTTTCCTTTGAAATGTCATTTTGCTGTTAGACTGTTCTAAACACGGGAAACATGCGCCCCTTTACAGGCATACTATAGACACCCCCCCAGGTACGAAATTTAAAGGGATATTACACTTTTATTGTTTCACTTTAAGCATTATTAAAATCACTGCTCCCGAAAAAAACGGCCGTTTTTTAAAACTTTTTTTTGCATTGATCCATGTCCCCTGGGGCAGGACCCGGGTCCCCAAACCCTTTTTATGACAATAACTTGCATATAAGCCTTTAAAAGTAGCACTTTTGATTATTCATGTTCGTGTCCCATAGACTTTAACGGTGTTCGCATGTTCGAACAAATTTTTTGCCTGTTCGCAAGTTCTGGTGCGAACCGAACAGGGGGGTGTTCGGCTCATCCCTAGCACCATAAAGGAACTGATTCAGGTGGTCGAAACAAGATGAATTCTTCTATTCAGCTTTGTATGTGGTTGTTGGGAAAGATGGTGGCTTCGTTCAAGGCCGTTCCTTATGCTCAGTTTCATTCAAGACTGCTGCAAAACAGTATCCTATCGGCTTGGAACAAAGAGTTCAAGCTCTAGATTCCCAATGTGTCTGATTCCAAAGCCTACGGCCACATCACCCTGAAAGCGCCCGATCTCGTCGGATCTTGGAGGCTAAGCAGGGTTAGGCCTGGTTAGTGCCTGGATGGGAGACCGCCTGGAAATACCAGGTGCTGTAGGCTGGGTGCGCCGGAGCCTCAGTTTATGGTTGATAACCAAAAATCTGCAAAGGGGAAAATCCTTCATTTACCTGGAAAATGGTAACAACATATGCCAACTTTTTTTTTGGGTTGGGGAGCAGTTCTGGAAGAGGCAACTGTCCAAGAGAAGTGGCCCAGATCAGAAAGGGTCTTGCCCATTAATATTCTAGAAATTCAGGCAGAGCACTTAGTCCTGAGGGCCTGAACGTTCAGTTTACAGAATTGTCCTGCCAGGATTCAATCCGACAATGCCACCACAGCAATGGGCTATATTAATCACCAAGGGGGCCCAGAGAAAGGTGAATAATTTCCTATCTTGGGCAGAAAATAATGTACTTTTGCCTATCGGCAGTCTTCATTCTAGGAATAAAAAAATTGGCAGGCGGACTACTTCAGTCGCCAACAGATGTTCCCGGGAGAATGGTTCACCCCGATATCTTCCTGTCAATGTGTCAAAAATGGGGGATCCCAGACGTAGATCTGTTTGCGTCCAGGTTCAACAAAGAAATAGACAACTTTTGTGTCAAGAACAAAGGATCCACTAGCATGCGGAACAGATGCCTTGCTATTCCAGTGGAATCGGTTCTCACTGATTTTTGCACTCCCTCCTATTCTGCCTGCGTCCACGACTTCTTCGTAGGATCAAGCAGGAAGTGAAGTCGGTGATTCTTGGGGCCCAGGCAATCTTGGTATGCATAGATCATAAAGATGGCAGTAGGGGACCCATGGACCCTACCGCCACGGCCAGACCTTCTCTTGCAAGGTCCGGTATTCCATCCTACTTTACAAACGCTAAATTTAACGGTTTGGCTATTGAGACCCACACTCTGAAGAAGCGTAGGCTGTCAGGTTCAGTGGTTTCTACCTTGGTTAATGCAAGGGAGCCGGCCTTCATAATTATATATTATGGAGTCTGGGAAGCATATGTCTCCTGGTGTGAAACCAGGGGTTGCACCCCAGGAAATAGGTCAAAGGTAGAATCCTTGACTTTCTGCAGATGGGGTGAGAAATAAAGCTGGCCTTGAGTGCTTTCTAAGGACAGGTTTCGGCCTTATCGGTATTATTTCCATGACCACTTGCTTCGCATTCTTTGGTTCGTAACTTTATTCAGGGGGTAACGTGGCTTAATCTCTGGTTAGGTCACCCCTGATCCCTTGGGAATTGATTTTAGTTTTGTCGGCATTACAAAACAGCCTTTTTTTGGGCCGATACGACATATTCCCTTGGTCCTTTTTGACAAGGAAACAATTTTTTCTGGTAACCATATCTGCTGTAAGAAGGGTATCAGAATTGGCTGCTCTTTCTTGTAAAGAGCCATGTTATTATTGTTTTCAAGGATAAGGTAGTATTGTGTCCTCATCCTAACTTTTTACTGAAGGTAGTATCAGGTTTTTATCTAAACCAGGATATTGTTCTACCTTCATTTTTTTCCAGAACCCTGTTCAATGGAAGAAAAATCACTACATTCTCTCGATGTGGTGAGAGCAGTCAAAGTCTACTTAAAGGGGACTGCTCAGATTCGGAAAACGGATGTTTTGTTCGTGTTGCCTGAAGGTCCTAAAAGAGGACAAGCAGCAGTGAAATCTACTATTTCTAAATGGATTCGACAAGTAATCGTTCAAGCTTATGGTTTAAAGAGGAAGTTTCTACCCTCTCAAATCAAAGCGCACTCCTCTAGGGCTGTTAGTGCTTTGTGGGCAGTGCATCACCAAGCCTCCATGGCTCAAATCTGCAAGGCTGCAACTTGGTCTTCAATCCATACATTTACCAGATTCTATCAGGTGAATGTACAAAGGCATGAGAATATCGCCTTTGGGCGCATTGTACTGCAGGCAGCAGTATTAGTCCTCTGATCTCATGGTGCCCTGCTTTTGTTGTGTCTCCCTCCCCTCAGTTGACAAAGCGCTCATGTGCGAAACGCGTCGTCAAGGCAACCCCATGACAGTGGCCCCAGCTAGAGCCATTTCACAGTGAGCCTTGATCGATCCATCCATTCATCCATCTTTTCTGTGATACCGCCCCATCAACCAGCAGTAGTTTTTCCTCAGCATCATTATTTTCACCACTCCTTCCTGGTCTGGCGACTTCCGATCCAGTTTTCCGGGTTGCTCCATTTTTCATTTTTTATTTTTATTTTTTAACCTTTATTTTTCAGTTTTTTATTTTTATTGATTTATTGATTTCACGTTTTTCTGATGAACCCCAGGCCGTGTAGGCAGATGAGAGCTCCATCAGCTTGCCGGCAGCATCATTTCCCCCTTGACTAGCCTCCGAGTTTCAGTACAGATTCTGGTGCAGTGTCACCATTTTTCACTGAGGAGCTTTTACCCCTGTGGAGACACCATCCGGCAGAGCAGCGATTGGCTGTCCATCCGCTGACATCCCAGCGGCTCCCCCGTGCAGACGTCATCTCTCACCGCCACGGAGCTCCAGCGAGGCTGCTCTCCTCACGGCGGAGCTTTGTCACCATCCACGCTGCGGTCATCTCACAGCCTGTTGGAGCCGGCGAGCCTTCCTGAACGATGCCAGCCTCTCCAACGAATGGGGTAGCTGTGAGTGTTTTCCTCTTGCTGTGAGTACTCTGCTTTGCCCCCACCACTTCACCCACTGCCTCCTGCTGTGAGCACTGTGTTCCACCCGGCCATTTCACCCATTATCTCCTGCTGGGGCAGTTTTTTGGTATGGATCTCCTGTGATGGTCTCCTGTTGTTCCAAGGCTGACTGTATCCCATTTCAAGTGCTCTTCATATGTTGAAACTTAGAGTAATACTTATTAACTTTTTTATTATTGTGAGATTGTGGTTTTCAATACTGTGTTACTGTGTTTTTTCTGTAACAGTGCTTTTTAACTTAGTTTTTTTAATCGGTAGTCATTACTGTCACTTTATAATTATTTATTACTGGTTTATTAAATTACTCAATTTTTATGACTGTTGCAGGTTGCTTTCAATACACCCTGAGCGCTGGGCTGCATTTGTTTTGTTTTTTTTATGATCTGTATTTACCAGCTACGGTTGGTCCGGCTGCACGGGTGGTCCCTGATTGTTTTCTCCCTCTACTCTTTTGTACAAGTTATTCGATATATATAGTTATATATTACATGTCCTGTTTGGAGCTCTCTGGGTAGTCTATCATTGGCGCTGGGTTATTGCTGTGTGTGCTCCCCTCAGTTGGCATCGCTCTGGGACATCCCACATGGTAATTACTATGGCTCTGTGTCCCGTGATGTATGATTAAAGAAAATAAGATTTTTATAACAGCTTACCTGTAAAATCCTTTTCTTTTGAAGTGCATCATGGGACACAGAGGTCCCGCCCCCTTTCTAGTATACACGTGTATTGCTTTGCTACAAAACTGAGATACTCCCAGTATGGGAGGGGTTATATAGGGAGGCAACTTCCTGTTTAGGGTGTGCCAGTGTCCAGCACCTGAAGGTGGACTATAACCCACATGGTAATTACTATGGCTCTGTGTCCCGTGATGTACTTCAAAAGAAAAGGATTTTACAGGTAAGCTGTTATAAAAATCCTATTAACAAAAATGTAAGGGGTGTACTCACTTTTGTGAGATACTGTATGTTCAGCCAAATGTTTTTTTTTTTCTTCCTTTTTAAATGAGAGTAGGGGAAAGAGAGAACTCTCGTCAGCTTTTTGTGTTTGTTTTTTTTTCCTTAATTTCCTTGTCTGGTGAAACAGTTGTCACTGTGACTGTTGGGGAACATTTCTCAGAGCCCTGAATAGCAGTAAAAACCCAACAGGGGGTTTCCTTCCCCAAAATATATAAATTTAAGAAACATGTTTGACTATTTCAGCTCTGGAAGGTTTACCCCCTTCATGACCTGGCCAATTTTTGTGATATGGCACTATGTTACTTTAACTGACACTTGCGTTAAAATTGATGTCCTTTTTTTCCCATAGATAGAGCTTTCCTTTGGTGGTATTTGATCACCTCTGCGTTTTTCATTTTTTGCACTATATACAAAAAAAACGACAATTTTGAAAAAAAAACAAAACAATATTTTTTACTTTCTGCTATAAAACATTCCCAATAAAAAAACTGTAAAAAATCTAATTTTTTCATCAGTTTAGGCCAATATGTATTCTGCTACATGTTTTTGGTAAAAGAAAATCCCAATATGTGTATATTGATTGGTTTGCGCAAAATTTATAGTGTCTACAAACTATGGTATATTTTTACTTATTTATTTTATTTTTTACTAGTAATGACGTCGATCAGCGACTTATATTGCGAGGATATTGCGGCAGAAAAATCGGATACCTAAACTGACACTTTTGACACTTTTTGGGGACCAGTGACACTAATTCAGTGATCAGTGCAAAATATGCACGGTTACTGTACTAATGACACTGGCAGGGAAGGGGTTAACATCAGGGACGATCAAAGGGTTAACTTTGTTCCCTGGGAGTGATTACTAACTGTGTGGGGGCTGCTTTGACTGGGGGAATAGAAAGATATGTGTTCCTGCTTTGTAGGAACACAGGATCACCACTTTCCCCACTCACAGAACAGCGCTCTGCCTTGTTTACATAGGCAGACCGCCATTCTGCCTTTCTCCTGAACGATCGGCGGGTGCTTGCGGACATCCCGTCCGCCGGACCCGCTGATTGGCTCCCTGTGTCCAATCACAGCAGGGGCCGGTCCCCAGAGGCACGCGCGCACTCCAGACCATGAAGTGTCTGGTCATGTACTAGGTACAGAGCAGCCGCCCTGCTGCAGTATATGTGCGTGGGGCAGTCGCTAAGCAGGATATACACTGTAACTTGGTCTTGTATACTATGCACAAATAGGAACTCCCATCACAGTTCAAATTGAATTATACTTGGCCAAGAAAGACATTTTGTATAACTATAGTTCTTATACCCATGGGTTTACTTTCATAATATTTCAACTGTTCTCTTCTGTGAAAATAAAGAAAGAAAGATTGGGACTTTATATGAGGCCATGACTATGCCAGTACATGTACCTCCATCCCTGATACGGATTAAAAGAGGAGAGGGGTTTTGGGACTTTATTTGAAGCACATAACTAAATTAAACAAACCAATAATTGTAAAATAGTAGATGTTTATTATTTCATTGGGCATACATAATGTAAAACAGTAGAAAATATATATAATAGGTCAGAGTAGATATCATCTAAACAATTCATAAATATATACACAATTGTTCCAACATGATGCATTGTAATGGACCTTGGGTATGCAGACCCAAAAATGAAACTTGGTAACATATAAAAATGATAATAATGATGGAAATGGTTCGTTATAATAAAATATTTAATAGAGCTAAGATATTGCATATGGAAGTATCTATAATAAAGTAAAAATGCCAAAATAGTATGATGGTAAATAAAAAGGGGAAGTAGAAAACAAGGAGAGAGGGGGAACAGATCCCAAACACACTTACCTAACTGTAGTATATTGATAAAATTGTTAATAATATCAATGACTGGAGGCACTATAGGAGACGTCATACTATTTTGGCATAGGTTTCACATGACAATGAATAATTGACTTCAATGGTAGAGTATTAACTGGTAAAACCACCAGGGTGGTTTCGTAACCTGCCTACTGTTACACTGATGATTTATTTGGAAATAGTCTAGCTTTGTATAGAAAAATGTTATTTATTCTAGAAAGGAGAGTAAATTTATAGTAATAGAGATGAAGAGTAAAGAGAAGGAAAGAAAAATAAAATAAAAAAGAAGTAAATACTGGTAGTTCGCTTTTTCTATTTATAAAAAGTTTATCTCTGTGTGAAAGTTGTGTAAGAATCTGAATATTTAAAAATAATCCACGGTTGCCATATTTTATTGGGATTGTCTATATTCCCTTGCGTTGTTTCCCTGATCTCTTCCATTCCTTTAATGAGGTGTATTTCTTCCAGCCATTCTTTAATTGTAGGGGCGGTGGTGCTTCTCCAGTGTCTTGGTATCACTATTTTGGCTGATGTGATTAAGAATCTGATCAGAGTTTTTATACTTAGAGTACAATTGGTGATATTTGAGGCAGCAAGCTATCTCCTCTTTTAATATGTTCTCTCCTGTGGATCCCACTTGAATGGGTAAAAGTCCAGCAGGTTTTCTTGGACTCTGCTTCCTGATGAGCAGCTGAGTCTGCCTGCCCTCTATATGACATCCCCAACAATGCAAAGCATACACATCACGCTTTACATCTTGGTGAACTGAGCTTTTGGCAAATGGCAGCATTGCCCATAAATACAGCTTTTGTATGTTCATTGCATCTCTTTGTTCAGTATTTTAATGTGTATAATAGCTGTGACTGTAATTGCTGTTAACCAAAAGTACCCACATATACTGTATTTATCGGCGTATAACCTGCACATTCATTTTAACCACTTGCCGACCGCTGCATGCCGATATGTCGGCACAATAGCAGCGGTGGGCAAATGGGCATACTTGTATGTCCCCTTTAATTGGCGCAGCTAGCGCGCGCGCTGCGTACAGCATGACCGTGCCCGCAGGACCATCGGACTTGATGTCCGCCGGTGTCCCGGCGATCGTGTCACGGAGCCGCAGAACGGGGAGATGCCTATGTAACCCAGGCATTTCCCCGTTCTGCCTAGTGACATGACAGAGATCACTGCTCCCTGGGAGTGGTGATCGCTGTCATGTGAGTGGTAGCCCATCCCCCCACAGTTAGAATCGCTCCCCTAGTGTTTAACGCCTTCCCTGCCAGTGTCATTTACACAGTAATCGGTGCATGTTTATAGCACTGATCGCTGAATAAATGACAATGGTCCCAAAATAGTGTCAAATGTGTCCGCCATAATGTCGCAGTCACGATAAAAATCGCAGATCGCCGCCATTGCTAATAAAAAAAAATAATAATAAAAATGCCATAAAACTATCCCGCATTTTGTAGACGCTATAACTTTTGCGCAAACCAATCAATATACGCTTATTGCGTTTTTTGGGGTTTTTTTTACCAAAAATATGTAGAAGAATACATAGCCTAAACTGAGGAAAAAATTTGTTTTTTTTATTTATATGTATTATAGCAAAAAGTAAAAAATATTGCTTTTTTTTTTTCTTCAAAATTGACGCTCTTTTTTTGTTTATAGCGCAAAAAATAAAAAACACAGAGGTAATCAAATACCACCAAAAGAAAGCTCTATTTGTGGGGAAAAAAAAGACGTCAATTTTGTTTTGGTGCAATGTCGCAGTTGTCAGTTAAAGCAACGCAGTGCCGAATCACAAAAAGTGCTCTGATCAGGAAGGGGGTGAAGCGGTTGAGAGGGAAGTTTTAGGAAAAAAACTTAAATTTTAAATAAGGAACTTTGAAGCAAAATAAGGGTCAGTGCCCATCTGCAGTCTCACCGTTGCCTCAGTGCAGCCTAATCAGTGCCCATCAGCAGCCTCACCATTGCCATCAATGGAGCAGCCTCACCATTGCCATCAATGGAGCAGCCTCCCCATTGCCATCAATAAGGGAAGCCTCCCCATTGCCATCAATAAGGGAAGCCTCCCCATTGCCATCAATAAGGGAAGCCTCCCCATTGCCATCAATAAGGGAAGCCTCCCCATTGCCATCAATAAGGGAAGCCTCCCCATTGCCATCAATAAGGGAAGCCTCCCCATTGCCAGCAATAAGGGAAGCCTCCCCATTGCCAGCAATAAGGGAAGCCTCCCCATTGCCAGCAATAAGGGAAGCCTCCCCATTGCCAGCAATAAGGGAAGCCTCCCCATTGCCAGCAATAAGGGAAGCCTCCCCATTGCCAGCAATAAGGGAAGCCTCCCCATTGCCAGCAATAGGGGAGGCCTCCCCATTGCCAGCAATAGGGGAGGCCTCCCCATTGCCAGCAATAAGGGAAGCCTCCCCATTGCCAGCAATAGGGGAAGCCTCCCCATTGCCAGCAATAAGGGAAGCCTCCCCATTGCCAGCAATAAGGGAAGCCTCCCCATTGCCAGCAATAAGGGAAGCCTCCCCATTGCCAGCAATAGGGGAAGCCTCCCCATTGCCAGCAATAAGGGAAGCCTCCCCATTGCCAGCAATAGGGGAAGCCTCCCCATTGCCAGCAATAGGGGAAGCCTCCCCATTGCCAGCAATAGGGGAAGCCTCCCCATTGCCAGCAATAGGGGAAGCCTCCCCATTGCCAGCAATAGGGGAAGCCTCCCCATTGCCAGCAATAGGGGGAGCCTCCCCATTGCCAGCAATAGGGGGAGCCTCCCCATTGCCAGCAATAGGGGGAGCCTCCCCATTGCCAGCAATAGGGGGAGCCTCCCCATTGCCAGCAATAGGGGGAGCCTCCCCATTGCCAGCAATAAGGGGAGCCTCCCCATTGCCAGCAATAAGGGGAGCCTCCCCATTGCCAGCAATAAGGGGAGCCTCCCCATTGCCAGCAATAAGGGAAGCCTCCCCATTGCCAGCAATAAGGGGAGCCTCCCCATTGCCAGCAATAAGGGAAGCCTCCCCATTGCCAGCAATAAGGGAAGCCTCCCCATTGCCAGCAATAAGGGAAGCCTCCCCATTGCCAGCAATAAGGGAAGCCTCCCCATTGCCAGCAATAAGGGAAGCCTCCCCATTGCCAGCAATAAGGGAAGCCTCCCCATTGCCAGCAATAAGGGAAGCCTCCCCATTGCCAGCAATAAGGGAAGCCTCCCCATTGCCAGCAATGGGGGTAAAATCTTCTGGGGTGAAGAGGTTAAGAGGGAAGTTTCAGGAAAAAAACTTGAATTTTAAATAAGGAACTTTGAAGCAAAATAAGGGTCAGTGCCCATCTGCAGCCTTACCATTGCCTCAATGCAGCCTGATCAATGCCCATCTACGACCTCTCCATTGCCATCGGTGCAGCAGCCTCACTATTGCCATCGGTGCAGCAGCCTCACTATTGCCATCAATGGAGCAGCCTCACTATTGCCATCGGTGCAGCCTGATCGATGCCCATCTTCAGCCTAGAGGGGACAGGGAGGGAGGGGCGGGATGAGTGCCGACAGATTATATACAGTGAAAATCCCCTATGATAGACAGAACCAGTGGTCCAGCGGCGGCCCAGGAGATGGAACTTCCTATTACAGAGGCCGCCAAGTAAACAGGAGATTTTCACTGTATGTAATCTGACGGTGCTCATCCCGCCCCCCTCCCTGTCCCCTCCGAGGTAACTAAAATTTAAGTATTGGTGTATAACACGCACACGCTATTTGCACCCGATTTTCAGGGTGAAAAAGTGCGTGTTATGCGCCAAAAAATACAGTATATACACTCTTGACAGTCCTAAAACAAACCTTTACAAATAGGGCTGCCTCTTTTTGATTTTATGTTGCCATGCCCTCAGGGCCTTTTCCCCAAGGTCTTGCAGTTTACTCAAGTGCTCCCTGCACTGGTGAGGAGGCACTGGCTATGTCACTTTGAAAAACTTTGAAAAGGCTGAAGTATAAAAATAGATATGTACGTTTTCTGAAATAAGGTACATTTTACATATGACTATAAAGTGTTTAATGTTCAGCATGTTTAGTTTTATGTGGATGTCTTTTTCAGGTGGGAGTTACTTTTAAATCCTTTTTTTTTTTTTTTTTTTTTTTTTTTTATATATATATAGATTACAGTCTACCAGTATTTATCTTAGATTGTGAATATTTAAGCCATTGTTTTTGTTCTGTTTCAGGATTTCCTGTTACACAAGTACAAAGTGATAATAATTGATGAAGCTCACGAAAGGAGTGTGTACACTGATATTTTAATCGGCCTCTTATCGCGCATTGTTCCTCTTCGGACAAAGGTTAATTTTGGTTCTATCTTGCTTTCTCCTTTTACCGTAAAGAGTAAGAACAATCCAATCTTGTGTATTATCAGAATTACCTTAGGAAGTTGGAAGCAGCCTTTTTATTATTAGAAGACAGGCTACTATAGGGTGACTATTAGGGGTTGGTTTACTAAAACTGGAGAGTGCAAAATCAAGTGCAGCTCTGTATAGAAACCAACCAATTTTTTTTTTGGTCAAACCTTAATTGAACAAGGTGACATTGGAAGCTGATTGGCTACCATGCACAGCTGCACCAGTTTTTGCACACTCCAGTTTTAGAAAATCAACCCCTTTGTGTTCTGTATTGAAGGTGCAGTCTGATCAAGCAGGATGATTTTGCATTTAAAATCACTCTGGTGCAGAAAAATGTAGACCCATTGTCAACCCAGCCAGTCATGCCTCAACTGCTCCCCCCTTTAGCTGGAAAGGCAGCGGCCGGGGATGTACACATGCCACGATGCTTTGCTTCACGGCTGCAGCAGGAATCATACCCCCTATCATGTTTGGTGAGCACTAGCGCCCGGCAAACGTAACCTATTCAAATAGGGGCACACTACAACTGTGCGCCATGCATGCAATTGCGGCATGGTAGTCCATCATTTAGGGGGTTAAAATAGGAGGCGATATAATAACTCCTCCCTGCCTGTGAAATTCTCTCTGAACAGCATTCCAAACGCAAGATGCTTTTCAGGAAAGCACAAGTATAAACAAGGCCATAGTGTGTCTGTGCTGCCACATCATCCCTTTTAATCCAGGACACACATTATTTACATAGGTTCTGTGGCTGATTAAGGTGGTAATTAAACTCGGTGCCTTATCTGCATTAAATCGGCCTCAGAACCTGTGTAATTAATATGTGTCCTGATTTAAAGGGATGATGTGGCAGCCCTAGTCTGCGCCCTCAAGGAATACAGCCAAGTTTGATTTTTTTCCTATCCTACTTGTGCACCTGCTGCTAGTAGCTGCTGGTATCTTTATCTGCAGAATGACCCTGAATCTGGTTTTGTAAAAATGCAGGTGTGTGTTTGTAGTCTCATCTACACCCACTGGAGCATGAGAGGGTGAGCCAGTGAACCACAGAATCATATGAAAAATGCTGCACACCCAGAAGCTCTCTAATTCTGGCTGCACTTTCTTTTTAAAATGCAAATCAAAGGAGACCTTGGTCCTACTTAAAGTCTATGTAACAATGAACTTCTCTTATTTGCTTCCTTTTGATCTGTTAAATATACAATTGAAAATATGTTATATTTTCCATACATGCAAAAGAACCGCATTGATCCTGTCAGAAATCAAGTGCTGTCCTGTGCATTCTACAATGTTATCAGGAGTATGTTAGGACTACGCAAAAGGAAGGGAATACTCTGTAGTCCTTACACACTTCTTGTCTTAGTTTGACAATGCTACTCCTCTGTCAATAAAGAGTGAGTGTTGTCACTTTAGGACGGAAGTGTGATCCTGCCAGTGTGTTACTGGCAGGATCACCAGGTGGAAATAAAGAGAAAGAAGGAAACTAATTTGGCCTCATTTCTAAGAACTGGTGGGCAACAATATATTACATTTTTGGATAGATCCACTGAACTGTCTAACTTTAACACAACTTCAATGTTTACTTGTAATATAGCAATAAATGTTCTTTGTTACCTTAAACATCTGTTTAAAGGCAGCAGTCATTTTCTAATTGATATATTTTGTTTCTTAACAGAAAGGGAGCCCTTTAAAATTAGTTATTATGTCTGCTACCCTGCGCATTGAGGATTTCACAGAAAACAAGAGACTTTTCCCAGTGCCCCCTCCAGTAATTAAAGTGAGTGAGCTCTTTCTCTGTTCCTTTACATCATCAGGTGCTTTTATCTCACAGGGAAAGTTTTTTTCTAATTTTGGAAAAACTGTGTGTGTGCCTGTTCTTTACTGTGGAGCATAGAAAATTCATGTACATTGCTGTATTTTACTTGGGTCTTGGGATAAAATTCTGGTAGTTTCCACCTCATTCATGGATGGTCAGATATTTTCCCTCATTCTCAGGAAATATCATGTATGGTCACCCTTAGCAAGCAGCTCTTTAACCTCTTTACGCCTAATGCCGCGTACACACGAGCGGACTTTACGGCAGACTTTGCCTTGCGGACGGGATTTCGTCTGACAATTCGATCGTGTGTGGGCTCCAGCGGACTTTGTTTTCTCAAAAGTTGGATAGACTTAGATTTGAAACATGTTTCAAATCTATCTGACGGACTCGAGTCCGGTCGAAAAGTCCGCTCGTCTGTATGCTAGTTCGACGGGCAAAAAGCCATGCTAGGGCAGCTATTGGCTACTGGCTATGAACCTCCTTATTTTAGTCCGGTCGTACGTCATCACGTACGAATTCGACGGACTTTGGTTGATTGTGTGTAGGCATGTCCGTTCATTCAGAAAGTCCGTCGTAAAGTCCGCCGGGCAAAGTCTGCCGTAAAGTCCGCTCGTGTGTACGCGGCATAAGGGTAAAACAAGTCTTAATGCCTAAGCACACTTTTGCAACTTTGACATGTGTTAGAAAAACTGTACATATCATCACAACTACTTTGTGCATCCAGGTGGATTATACCTTGGTTTTTTTCAGGACAAATTGGGCTTTCATTTGGTAGTAAATGGTTATGGATATCAACTGATTTTTTTTTTTTATTTTTTTTTTTTTAATCAAAGGAAAACTGGGCCAAAATAGTGAATTTTTTTTTTTTATTGTAGCTGTACATTTCTTGTTACTACCATAACCTACTATCAAAGGTCAACCCAAAATAAGTTCTCCTCCTCCTATCTCAGTGATACCACATATGTATATGTTATTTGTTGTTTGTACTCTGTAGTACAGCCCAGAAACAATAGTGTGCATTTTGTTTTTGTTTTGTCCTACCTAAAACACACTGAACCTAATAAAATAAATCCTGCCCAGAATATACTGACCTTTGAACCCTTACTTGACCCTAACACTAACCCTGGCACTGAACTAGATCAAACCTTGATCTAGGTATTTTTTTTTTTTTTTTTTTTTTCTATTCTTTTATTTTTACACACACTTTTTTCTCTCTGCAAGGAGAGAGAAAGATACATTTTATCTTTCCTCTCCATTCACAAAGAGAGTGAGAAACACAGGGTTAGGCTTCACAGTGACTGATCACTGTGTTAGCCAATCAGAGGCTACCACAGTAACCAGGTGGCCCGGGAGTCCCGGGTCTCGATCGTTCGTACAGGCCCCAGGGCTCTCGGTGAGACCCTGGTCTCTGTGCTGGGCGTGCGCTCCCAGCACAAAGAGAGATACGCATATATATGTGACCCAACAGAAAAAAGGCCAGCGCATTGGGACCACATATATGTGTTATGTTGGCGTCAGTGGGTTAAAATGATTCTTGCTAATAGTACCAAGTTATGTTTAATATGGAAATAGCTGGATCACAATTTGCTTTTCATTTCATATTGAAGGGTGTTTCCTCCTTAATCCTCTAAATCCTATTATAGTTTCTAGCCACCCCTTTGCAGTCATGCAGGGATTTACTACATTCTTAACATTTTCCAAGGAATAATAGCAGCACAGAGTTTGTCATTATTTGTGTGCAGACGGTCATGTTATATTGTCACCACTTAGCAATGTCCAGCATGAAGTACATACAGATGTTTTGTGTGATGGGTAAAATTCACATTGTAAAAAGCAAATAAATTCAAACATGCTGTCTTTCTTGCCAACATTACAAAGCTCAGATATACTTCTGTTGCATTGTTGCAGTTGGTTGTTCTCTCGTGTTGCAGTGGTGGCTCACGTATTCCTTGTCACTTCCGGTTTCGGCACTTCCGGTTTTCGTTCAGCCAGATGGCATCTCGGGTTGGGCTGCAGCAGGTTCATTTTGTTTCTCCAGGCACTCACGCCTGCGGTTTATGCGGGTGGGAGTCTCGGGGGAGCTGCCTGCCTTTTCACGCACAGGCCAGGTGACTGGTTCGTTCAATTGGGCAGCGCCCAGCCCCGGCCACCAGAGCCTGGTCCTCCACCCTCAGTAATTTTTTTTTTTTTTCTCTTGTCGTGTTCTCCCACTGCGGAGCGCTGCTTCATCATCCGATTCCCCTTCATCCCTCCCGTCATTCCCGGACAGTGTACCGCCGGGTCAGAGCATAGAGGGGGCAGAGCCACTCAGTCTGAAGACCGGCCGTATGTCCGAGGAGCTTGTCCAGGCAATGGGATGGATGAGGGTAGTGTGGGTTGGGCTCATAGGATTGGTTTAGGCATGGCTGAGGGGGCGGGTTAGTCACAGTTCTTTCTGACTGGAGTGCTGATTTCTGCTCACCAGTCAGAAGTGTGGGCTGAGCGTGTCTGTGGGCATGTATAGTCTCGGAATATGCAGCATGGCATATGTGGAACTACATTTCCCGTCATCCTCCTTGATACATGACGTCACGGTTCATGACCCCGGCTCTGCCAGTTCGGCCGGTCCGCCTGAATGGCTGAGCTGGGTACTGGCACTGGGTGTTAGGAGCATGGATGAAGGAATCCCCTGCTGGGGGTACTGCATGCTGGCACCCAGTGCAGTTGGGGTTTAGACAGCTTTCTTGCACCTAGCACACTGGTTTCGACTGCGGGTTTGTCAGGTGAGTGGGTGCCCACATTGCCCGTTTGTGTATGCGATTTTTTTCGTTTCTCATGCGATTTTATGTTTCTCATGCAATGTCACATTTCTCATGTGATTTTATGTTTCTCATGTGATTTTACGTTTCTCATGCAATGTCACGTTTCTCATGCGATTTTACGTTTCTCATACAATGTCACGTTTCTCATGCAATTTATGTTTCTCATACAATGTCACGTTTCTCATGTGATTCTATGTTTCTCATGCAATGTTATGTTTCTCATGCAATGTTATGTTTGTCTTGTGATTTTGCGTTTCTCTTGCGATTTTACGTTTCTCTTGCGATTTTACGTTTCTCGTGCGATTCTACGTTTTCAATACAAAGTCACGTTTCTCATGCAATTTTACGTTTCTTATGCGACTTTACATTTCTCGTGCGACTTTACATTTCTCGTGCGACTTTACATTGCTTATGTGACTTTACATTTCTTATGCGACGTTATGTTTCTCTTGCGATTTTACGTTTCTCTTGCGATTTTACGTTTCTTTTGCGATTTTACGTTTCTCTTGCGATGTTACGTTTCTCTTGGGATGTTACGCTTCTCATGCAATTTTTTATATTTCTAGTGCAACTTTCATTTCTAGGCCTACGCATGTTTCCCATGTGACGCACGTTTTCCCCGTATCATTCACGTTTTTCCCGGGTTTCCACGTATCTCGCGTTGCTCTTACAGTTTACGTGCTCGTGCAACTACATTTCTCATGCAGCCTCGGTTCTCATGCTGCTCACGCTACTCATGGTTTGTACGCAGTCTGCTCGCGGTTTGTACGAAGTTTATGTTCCTCGCCCAGTTGTGTGTTTTTTTCATTCAGTTCATGGTTGTTATTTTCATCATTTTGCTGGGTATCATTCATATGTTTTTATAATTTTTAGTTATATTTTCACGGCATTATCCACTGCAGTTACCTGTCTCGTTTCAGGTTTGCACGGATTGAGTTGGTCGTTTTTAATTGGCTTGTGCAGTGGCAAGTCTCCTCATCTGTGTTACATACATTACATCTTGGTTCTGTTCAATAAGTTATCACTTGCCTGACATGTTTTCAGGCTCATTGTGACCACATCACAAGTTCATACGTCATGACATCTTACTACTCGTTTCATTTGCCTGACACGTCTTCAGGTTGTATAGGCCTGAGTTTACGTTTTAATTTGCTTGATGTGCCTCAGGTAACTCGGCTTGGCTAGTTTCTTGAGACTGGTACGTTTTCAGTCCGGCACAACGTACGTTTCTTTTCATTTCATTCATGAGTCAGGTTCATCTTCACCTTAGGTCTCTCGGCAACACTCCACTGCAAGGTTACCTATCACATTATGGGTGCCAAAGGATTGAGTTATCATTTCTAATTGGCTTGTACAGTGGCAAGTCTCCTCATCCGTTCGCTCATGACCACGTCACAAGCTCATACGTCATGACATCTCACTACTAGCATCACTTGCCTGATACGTCTTCAGGTTGCATAGGACTGAGTTTACGTTTTTAATTTGCCTGATGTGCCTCAGGTAACTCAGCTTGGCTAGTTTCTTCAGACTGGTACTGTGACAGACATAGCCGGGAAAGAGACTTTTGGAAGGGACTGTATGCTAGCCTCTTGACGATCGATTGGGGGCCCTTGCATTTGGGGGAACGGTGCTCTTTGTGAGCTGTATGCCTGGGGACTCTTGAGGTGGTATTACTGTGGATTCGGGTCCTGGTCCCCCAGGACACACAGACTCTGGGGATCCTGGATTTGCCATATTGGAATAGTGGCTGATTCATAATGCTGGGACAGATACTGTTAGGAGATGCTGATGTAAATTCCAACACCTGTCTGTCTATTGTGTGAGGAAGAGTCTATGTTGATTGTGATAATGTTGATTGGATTTTCTGAACTACAAGACGGCCAGTCTGGCCTAACGGTCATGTCTGAGTCATCTAGGCTGTCTAAAGGGATTAGTTAAATAGCTCATGTTAATTAGGTTAATTAGGTTACAGCTGTATTGTTAGAGTAATATGAGCAGGAGGTCTGCACCTCCACTTTGAGTGTATAAAAGCCTGTATTTTGTCAATAAAGATAGATTCCTGTTTGAACTTACATACAGCCTGCCTGGTGTTTGTTCTGAGCTACACAACTGGGTTAGAACGGCACATAGCTGAAGTTCTAATCCCAGAGCATTGGATGACCGAACTATCAGACGTTGCAATCTGATTCAATAGCTGCAGAGGAGTGTCGGGAGAGTGAAACCGAGCGAGCAAGGGGCTCGTTACAGGTAGGTACATTCCTTTCATTATCATTTCATACACAAGTCAGGTTCATATCTACATGTTGGATCACGGCAACGCTCCTCAGCAGGGTTACTTATTACATTCTTGGGTTCCAAAGGTTTGAGACAGTCGTTTTAATTGGCTGGTATAGTGGCAAGTCTCCTCATCCGTTTCTCACATATCTTGTCACAAGTGCATACGTCATCACATCACACTTCTTATGTCTCTTGCCTGACACGTCTTCAGGTTGCATAGGCCTGAGTTACATTTTTAATCTGCCTCACATGCCTCAGGTATCTCGACCTTGCTATTTTCTGGAGACTGTCATATTTTCAGTCCTGCATAACAATTACTTTGTCATTTATTCTCGGTCACCTTTATTTCAGTAGCGGTAAGGGAAGCAGGAGTTTTCCCTTTTCTTGAAGTAGGTGGGGATTCATTTGGTTAACTCTTGTTTATGACAATGTTAGTTCTCGTTTGCATAGGTCAACTCACTGGCAGCAGATTTTGAAGACTTTGCCTCCATCCATCCGGCTCCGGTTAGGGGTTCTATACATGGCAGCACGGTTTCCTTGTAAACTCCGGGTTCAGCCCTCACTCAGGCATTGGTATAGGCTCAGGTGGTGGGGTCTGTCATTTTTCTACTAAATTTTCTTTTGGGTCCTTAAGCAGCCATTGGCCATTAGATACTTCCACACTGGCATTCAGTTGGATACTCTCCCATGCAGTATGTTGTCAGGTAGTCATCCACTGTGTGAGTGATTTCCTGCTCATCATACTTTTCCAACAGGGTCCCGCTGTTCTACGGGAACTAACGTCTCTTCCTCTGTGCCCACGTCCCTCGGACGGCAAGGGGAGATGGTTTGTCCACGCAAACACCAGCCCATCAGTCTACCTCAGGTGGTTTCAAACAGTTTCAGGTCTTTACTCTTTGTTGTATGTAGGCTGATCTGACTGCCCTTTCAGTTCCATTTTTCATTCACTATAGGTTCATTAGTAAGGAAGTGTTTACAGCAGCAGATGTTCTGTCCCATTTTAGTTACCTGTTTTTCCAGCAGGTCCCAGCCATGTACCCTTGTGCTACAACGTCCTGGCTTTCATGCTACAATTGAAGCTTGGTCAACAAGTCGTTGTCAGTTTAAGCCTAGGAAGGCTGGTTACACGGCCTGGGATTCCTTCCAGGTTTTTCCGTCTCAGTGTCCTAGGTTCTATTTGTTACAAACATTCAGTATCTACTTGCGTTCATTGCCTTCTTGCCACTCTCAGCTCAAGCTTTCCACAAGCTAGCGCCCGGTCACAGTCCTAGACCGACTCATGGTGGCATCAGCGGAAGTACCCAGGGACGGGCCACTTTGCTTGTCCCTGGTGCTCCCTTCTTCACTAGCGCAGTGCATAAAACATCGCCATACCCTGCTGCCATACCTAGGTTTGGCCATTCTTTTTGGATAAGTGCCGTTTCTGCTGCTTCTCTCCTAGGGGTTCGTGTTTCACGTTGTGGAGTAGTTAGGTAGGCATCCATCTCCGGTTATGTCCCAGATCCACTTGTGGAGATGTCATGGGCTTTCATGCGGTTTGGCTGCTCAATGTCACATACGTTTTCTTTTCATCAATCTTTTGCTAGCTCGTACTACTGTTTTTTATTTTTGCCACCTTTTAGGCATACTCACCATGTGACTTTCGGCACACCCCAGGTCACTTTTCCCGTTTCCACTCAGATCTTTCCAATACGATTACGTGAGACTCTGAGTACAAATGGAAGGCTGACCTGCTGATTTTGTAGGAGGAGTCGGGATGTATTTAAACCCGCCCTCCTTCCTCTTTGCCTGTCGACGGTGTCTCTCGTGTCCCACCCAACCTTCCCCTTTTTCTGGCTATCGCTTCTCTTTTACTTCTATTTGGGTATGCCCCCTTTTAGGCATACTGACCATGTGACTTTCGGCACACCCCAGATCACTTTTCCAGTTTCCACCCAGATCTTTCCAATACAATTACATGAGACTATGAGTACAAAGCTAGCAAAATGCTCTTGTGCATTAAAAAGGGCAAACATTCCAGAGATAAATCAGGAAATGTACCCCTTTGCAAAACACAGGATCTCAGCTATGAGGATCAAATACATAGATTACATTTATTCACTATGAAGAGTAGGCACTTAGCCATTTTCAACCCTTAGGGCATACCTGTACATCCTTGGGTGGAAATGGTTATACCAGGATCATAGCTGCAGGGAGTCGGGACTGCCGCAAGCTGTCAGCTTGACTGAGCACAGAGAAGAAGGAACATCTTTTTTTCACTCTCATCTGTGATTAATAATCCCAGAAGTGACAAGGATTTGATCACTTCCGGTTTTGGTTGTTTTATTGGCCGTTACCAGCCAGGCAAGCATTTAATCTGCTTGGTTTTATTGGATTCTTGGGGGGGGGGGGGGGGGGGCGCATAGGAGGGATCAGAGGTCTTATAAACCTAAATGCTCAATAATTAGTACCTGTCACTGCCCCAGCTGTTCTTCATCTTTTTATAATCGCATAAAAGTTGAATACATTTTTTTTTTTTTTTTTTTTAAGTGTAAAAATAAAATGAAAATAAAATAAATAAAAATGAAAATGCCCACATGCTCATGCGCTAATGTTACATGCATGTAGGTCCCGGAAGCATACGTAAACCACACATGTGAGTTATTGCCGCCAACATTAGAGTGAGAGCAACAATTTTAACACCAGAGCTCAAGTTTAGCTTTAAACTGGTAACCTGTAAGGACTTTTGAATTGTTGCTCCTGGAGATTTTTGGGTACCGTAGTTTGTCGTCATTCCAAATTTTAAAGTGATTGTAAAGTCTCGTTTTTTTTTTTTTTTTTCCTATAAAAATAACAAACATTCTACTTGCTTGCTCTGTTGCAGTGGATTTGCACAGAGCAGCCTGGATCCTCCTCTTCTCAGGTCCCTCTTCTGTGCTTCTGGCCCCTCCCTCCTGTTCAGTGCCCCCACAGCAAGCAGCTTTCTATGGGGGAAGCCGAGCCGAGCCACAGCTCCCTGTGTCCATTCAGACACGGAGCCCCGGCCTCGCCCCCTCTCACCCCTAAACGGCTAGCTGATTTTGACAGCATTGGGAGCCAATGGCACTGCTGCTGTGTCTCAGCCAATCGGGAAGTAGAATCTCGAGGAGATGAGCCACTCGTGGACATCACTGGACAGAGAGGGACCTCAGGTAATTATTAGGGGGGCTGAGGGGCGCTGCTGCACACAGAAGGCTTTTTATCTTAATGCATAGAATGCATTAGGATAAAAAAAAAACTGCCTTTAGAACCCCTTTAAATATTAACACATTTGGTATTGATTTACCCGCCACAGCATATTTTATATTTTACCAAAAAGTTGGGTATTCTATTATATAAATGGCTGTGCAAATATCGTGCATCATAAAAAAACTTCAACAACCAGCATTTTATTCTCAAAGTAATTATCTAACAAACCCCCCCCCCCCCCCTATAAACTATGTAATGCTGGTGACCAGTCTCTTGCCCTCTGCCTGCCTTTTTTGGGAACGGCTTTCAGCGTTCAGTTCTTCTCTAAAAGGATGCGTGCAAGGTTGTTCAGGCACCTAGTATCTAATTTTATTCATGCAGTCTATTTGCTATGGTTTAGGAAATGTATGGGGAAATTAAAGAACTTCCATTCCCCAAGGAAAAGTCTGTTCAGACGGTAAGAAGCATGCATTTAGAGCCTGCAACATTGCATGTCAACTGTTTTTTTTTTTTTTCTTTTTATATATTTTAGGTGGATGCCAGGCAGTTTCCAGTCACTGTCCACTTCAATAAGCGTACCCCATTAGATGACTATACAGGGGAGTGTTTTAGAAAGATCTGCAAGATACACAGGATGCTTCCTCCAGGTAGATATTTTAAGTTTGTATGAGAGTTCATAAGATATTAAAATGCAAAATGGTTGAGGCTTCTGGCAAACTAGTACAGGAGTATGTGACTTTAGAAGTAGTTGATATATATATTACAAAACGGCAGCGTCAAAGATACATTTTAATGTCAAATTATGTTCTCCTTTTAGGGGGCATATTGGTGTTTCTCACAGGACAAGCAGAAGTGCATTCCCTTTGTAGACGGCTGAGAAGAATGTTTCCGTATAGAGGAAAAAAACAGGCTCAAGGTGAGATTTGCATAACAGCAAAATTATTATTTCTTAATTGTAAAGTACAACAGCGGTCCCCAACCTTTTTGACACCGGGGAGAGGCTGCATAGAAGAAAAATGTGCAGGGGCGGGTGGGTTTTTTGCGGGCAAATTGTCAGGGCAATGGCTCATGTTAGCAAGTCAATCATCACAGTACCATGGTTGATTTGGTGTCAGGATGATTGAAGCACATTATTTCTATCATTACTTTGTAATATAAAGTGAAATAGTTCAACTCGCCGTAATGCAGAATCGGTGGGAGTCCTGAGCATGTCACTTGCCACTGTCGCCTGCCACCAGATGCAGATTGTCACTTACCACGTCGCGTGCCACTAAGTGCGGATTGTCACTTGCCACAACGCCTGCCACCAGATGTGGATTGTCATTTGCCACGTCGCCTGCCACCAGATGCGGATTCTCACTTGCCACATGGCCTGCCACCAGATGCGGATTCTCACTTGCCACGTCACCTGTCGCAGATGTGCGGATTGGTCCATTTAGCACAGAGGCAGGCCTCGGTGCAGTGGTGGTATCTGAGTGAGGGCAGATCAGCAGTGATGCAGGGCAGGCAGTAAGAAATTATGTAATCTCTCTGCTCGCCTGCCGCCGCTCCTCTGACAGTGCAGTCTTTGCGGCCCAGCTGCAAACAGGCGGCGGCGGCCCGGGGGTTGGGGACCCCCACAGGACACGGGGCTAGTATTCCTGGACTATTGGATATATGCTGCTACCTTCAGGTGATTGGACACTGTCAAAAACCTTTTGTCTTGCACTACCCAGCAGTTTCTGGATAGGTTACCCTTGGTGTATACCTGGGGTCCCCTTTTGTAATGTTTGCTACAGGCACTAGATTCTACGTTTTAATTTGTATGTGTATTTTCTTTAACAAAACATGAGAATGTTAAACAGGATAGAGATAGGTAATGCAAAATACTGTCCTTAGAAATAGAATATGCTCATGAAGTCAGCTAGCAGGTGTGTCACAAGATGTTTATTGTATTGAGCTCATGCACAAGGATATTAAAAATGCAACGCTTAGATGTATACTTCATACTTTTGTTGTTTTGTACAGAGCTGAACACAGCTGATGGCCAATGCGTCCTTGCACACACCGAAGTTATGAGCAATATTGCTTCTGCCTGTGTTGCGGTTTCCTATCACACCCTGTTTTGTGGACAACCTTTTTTTACCAGACAGGAGGTGAAAGAATCTCTACAACAGGCCTCTGATTGGACAAAAACATAACACGAGCTCTAATCCTTTCCTACCTTATCCAAAACCTAAAAAAAAATGTTTTGGTTATAGTAACGTTTTAAGAAAAAATGTTGTATATAAAGTGTTTGCTTGCTGTTCATCTAGCTTTAAATTTTCTGTTGTAGCCATAGAAAATGATGATGATGACTCCTCAGAAACTGTAAAAAAGCGCAAGAAGTCCATACCCAGGAAAAACGTAGTAAGTGTCCAAGTTCAAACTATTGTTTTCAGAACAAAACTCCATGTAATGGTGGTTATAACTATAAGAATATATAAAAAATCATTAAAGAACATACCTTGTCTTTGTTTTTAGACTTTGCCTAAAATAAACTTGGACAATTATTCAGCTTTGCCACTGGATGAAGGAGATGAAGACCGGGAAGCTGGAGGGGACGGTGATGATGAAGAAGGGGAGGGATCAGATTCTGATCTGGATTTAGGAGATGGAGGATCTGAGGAAGGTCTGATCACATCCTATTACCCACTCATACAAACATTATATTCTGAATCAATGGCTCAAATCAGAAGTTCTGGTTTTACATGCTGCATAATAGTACCTGGTCACTGATTTGTATATAAGCCACCAAGTCTTCAGGACAACCAGGAAACTATTGTTTTTAAAAGGAGGTCAGCAATTGCCAAACTGCGTATTTCTCCTGTGACGGGTGTCTATTAGCAGTATGACAGAGGACTGGAGTAATTTGTTTGATATTTCCTAGCTATCAGATATCTTATCTTTGTATGTCAGCTGCTGCCATATATGCAAGTATTCACATCAGGTATACATAATTTGCGGCAATGAAGATTTTTACATTCAGCCAGTCAGCATTTTATTGAACGTAAAATACCCGTCTATAACCTGTTCATGACCTCACTATAGTCAAATAATGGCTACAGCATGGTCGCGCTTTGCCGGGAGGCCGTCATATGACGTCCTCCCATGCTTGCGCTGCCTGTGCGACCCATGCGGCATGCATCGCCAGTGATCTGTGATCACAGATCGTGGTAAAGAGCCAATCACGGCGGCTCTTTACCACGTCCAGTCACAGCTAACCACAATGTAAACAGTATTCGCCAGTTATCAGAAATCCTCTCCTCACACACAGTGCGTGAGGAGAGGAGAGCTGATAACCGGCAAATCCACACAGGGGACATCTACACTTATAATCAGGGCACTGATCATCGGTGTCCTGATTATTAGTGCAACCCCAACAGTGCCACCTATCAATGCCAATCCGTGCAGCCTCATCAGCGCACATCAGTGAAGGAGAAAAATTACTTATTTACTAAATTGTATGATAGAAACTAAGAAAACCTTCTTCTTTTTTTTTTTTTCCGTTTAGCAAAAAATAAAAACCCCAGTGATGATTAAGTACCACCAAATAAAAGCTCTATCTGTCTCCAAAAAAATGATAAAAATTTCATTTGGGTTTAGTGCTGCATGACCGCGCAATTGTCATTCAAAGCGTGACAACGCTGAATGCTGAAAATTGGCCTGGACAGGAAGGGGGTGAAAGTGCCCAGTAGGCAAGTGGTTAACGTGTATGTTCTTATTTTTCCAGATGAAAAAGCAGACTCTTCCCTCCCACTCTATGTGCTGCCATTATACTCGCTGTTGGCTCCTGAAAGACAGGCCCAGGTATTTTGTTCCTTTTTTTTTTTCCTTACAATTTCCATAGTTAGCAGGTGGGCGGCAATAATATTGTTAAAGCTCAAGGCAAAGACAAACAAGTCTTAAGCTGCATTTTTGGAGTTGATGCCTAAAGTGAACCTGTGCTCTATCTATGGACTTAAAAATATTAGGGCTCATTTACACTTGCTTCGGCTTCAATACACATTAAAGCGCCTACCGCTTCAACATACTTTTATGATATGTTTTTGATGCTTTGATTAAAGTGGTTGTAAAGGTTCATTTTTTTATTTCTTTTTAGTGGCCCCGATCCTGCTGTTCTGGGGTCCCACGGCTCCTCCCCGCAATAGATAACCCCCTCGGGAAGCTCTCTCCCGAGGGGGTTACCTTGCGGGCACGCTCCCATCTCATACACTCTGCGTCCATAGACACAGAGTGTATGTCTCGGTCCCGCCCCCGGCGGCCGTGTCATTTGGGTTTGATTGACAGCAGCTCAAGCCAATGGCTGCGCTGCTATCAATCTATCCAATGAAGAGCCGAGAAGACCGGGCCTGAAATCCAGCGAGTTCTCAACGCAGGACTTTCAAGGGATCAGGTAAGTAAACGGGGGGCTCGTGGGCCAGTAAGCATCGGGTGTTTTTTCACCTTAATGCATCTGATGCATTAAGGTGAAAAAACTGGAACCTTTACAACCCCTTTTTTAAGCTTTAGTGATGTTTCAATGATGCTTCGGTGATGCTCTTTTGAAGCTTTGTTGAAGCTTGGCAGGTGCACTGTGTGTATGTAGATATCTAATACCTGCAATTTCTTTAAAACAAAGCGAAGATAAAGCTGCATTAAAGCTTCTCAAAAGCTTTAGGTGCTCCAATCGAGCTTTGCCATAGACTTCTATGGAGGCTTTGAAGCACCACTAAAGCTACATGGGGTATAATTTTTGAAGCGAAGCCAAAGCTAAGCAAACACAAGGTGTAAACAGGACTGTAAGTTAACCATTTTATTTAGTGACAGGAGCTTTGAATGGCGTTCAGAGAGCTTTAACAAAGCGTGTCCAAAGCCATGTTTTGAAGCAAGTGTAAACTAGCCCTTAATGTAGTTTACCAAGAAGTAAAATAACTTTGATCCAAGCTCTCCCATATCTCTCTAGCTGGTTTTATTGTTATTGCAAGTAGTGCATTCCAAAATCGCAACTAAGATTCTAAAGTTAGCTTTTAGGGCCAGTTCACACTGGGAACATGATCTGCATTCCTAGGCAGTTGAGGGCCGTGCGATTTGAGCCCATTAATTTTGGATGGGTTGAATAACACCAGACTGCAGCAAAAGTAGTGCATGCACTACTTTAAAAACACAGAGCAACCAGATCACATAGTACTTCTGTATTTCTGCACTGCATTTGCAACGTCATTAACTTAACTTTGACATCTGCTGCAGATCGTAACTGCGGTGCAGGAAATGCGCACGGAGCGTTGATTTCCAGCACTGCATTCTGGGGCTTCAAAGCGCACCGCAGTTACGATCTGCAGCGGGTGTTAATGTTAAGTTAATGATGTTGCAGACGCAGCGCAGAAGTACCATGTGATCTGCCTGCTCTGTAAAAATAGGTAGGGATAGCCCGGGCCGCCACACACCTCTCTTCCTATTTTTGCAGTATGCTTTGCGTCTGGATGGGCCTTTCCTCAGCCTGCATATTCACTAGCCAGCAACATCAAACCCATTATACCTTGACAGTCTGAGCGGGGGGACCCTTAAGCATTTACCCAGTAGCTCTTTGTTTTTAAAGTAGTGCATGTGATGTTGCTGTGGTCCGTTGTCATTCAAAATGAATTTTTTTTTTTTTTTTTTTTTTAGCAAAGACTGCTGTTTGTTTACATTCATGTCTGGCAGGCAGCCAAGATCAATTCTCATAGAAAAAAAAAGATTTTTCTGCTTCTGTTCTGAACATTGAAAATTATTCTCTCAAAAATGTCTATAGATACAGAGGTGAATGAGGTCTTGTTTTAAAGTTCACGTTACAGTGCCCCTTTGCCTGGACTGTGGGCATGAAATATCTTCATCTTCTTAACAAACAGTTAAAGTGCTTTAAAATAAGCTTTCACTGACCTGTGGAGCTAATTATGCTGTGAAGTAATTCCTCTTCAAAGATCACAACATAGACTTTAAAGTCAAATTTCAGTTGATTGTAAATCAGCAGTGACAATTCTGATAATTACATCCCCTGTACCATTTTTTCATCCCTTTGTAGTGCAATTAGGCACAGCCTACATTGAGAGTGGCAAACTCTGCTTTGAATTCAGATGCAGTGCAGCAGTGTTGCCACACCATCAAGGGAAGCTGTGTAGGTGAACTTCTCTTGCAGGCTCAGTGGGTATATTTAGGACCATTTTTGGGTTGTAGGGGGGTGTTCAAATGCAGATGCACTTAGAATCTAGTGCTGCAGCACATGTTTTTGAATGGGAGACCATAGTTGTACTTTTATGCACATTGTATGGACACAGGAGGATTTTTCTATTAAGTACATTGCAATGTGCCAGTGTGTGCATAGCAGCCCTTGTCCAGAAACACGTTATGCCCTGTACACACAATCGGACATTGAACGGACGTTCGAACAAGAAAATCCTAGGATTTTTTCCGACGGATGTTGGCTCAAACTTGTCTTGCATACACACGGTCGCACAAAGTTGTCGGAAAATCCGATCGTTCTAAACGCAGTGACGTAAAACACGTACGTTGGGACTATAAACGGGGCAGCAGCCAATAGCTTTCGTCTCTTAATTTATTCTGAGCATGCGTGGCACTTTGTGCGTCGGATTTGTGTACACACGATCGGAATTTAAATGATCGGATTTTGTTGTCGGAAAATTTTATAGCCTGCTCTCGAACTTTGTGTGTCGGAAATTCCGACAGAAAAAGTCAGATGGAGCCCACACACAATCAGAATTTCCGACAACACAATCCGATCGCACTTTTTCCGTCGGAAAATCCAACCGTATGTACAGGGCAATGCTGTAGATGGTATCCATTCACCATATGTAACTTGTCAGACACCAGGTACTTATGAAGGTGTTAGTTATATGCCTTTAATGACTTTATGGGTGCACAGATAATTAATCTCTGATATTGCCTGAAATCCTAATGTTTTCAGGCTCCTGCTGTCTGCCTAGATGGCATCAGGGGGAGGGGGCAGGAGCAGGAAGCAGCACAGACAGGAACTGACACTTCCAGGTTTTCTCAAATACCTACTTATGTTTCGTGGGTTACAACATGAGGGAAAAAAAAACTTAAAAAAAAAAAAAAAAATGGGGAAACATACGTGTGCTAATTATTCTGTACTGCTGCAAGGTTTTCAGTTAAATTTGAGATCTGATGGCAAGGCCTGTTTAACTCAAAAATGTGTAACTGATTGGCAAAACTCTCTTAGGTATTCCGCCCACCACCCAGTGGCACAAGATTATGTGTTGTGGCCACCAATGTGGCAGAAACTTCTCTCACTATCCCTGGGATAAAGTATGTGATTGACTGTGGTAAAGTGAAGAAGAGATTTTATGACAAAGTGACTGGTGTATCCTCTTTCCGTGTTGAATGGACATCGCAAGCCTCAGCTGATCAAAGAGCTGGAAGAGCAGGACGTACAGAACCTGGTCACTGCTACAGGTTTGTGCTGTTTTTTTTTTTTTTTTTTTTTTTTTTACACTATTAATCGATAATTAAGAATTTACAGCCTGAATCTCTAGGACTACAGCAGTCATTCCCAACCAATGACTCGGGAGACGCATGTTACTCTCAGCTACATTTGATATTGCAATAACTGCTGCATTCAATACTAAGCACAATGATAGCCTGGTTTACACAAACACATGATTTTATCAAATAAAATTGTCTGTTTTTGTTACATTATTGCTAGCAAAGTTGTTTCTATGTTACTTTTTTTGTTAACCCTTATTGGGAGACACAGCAGACTTCTGGAGTATAAGACTTCATGCACACGAGACGCTGGTGCAAACTCTGCTGAACACATGTTTTTAAAAGCTGAAACCGGGGTTTAGAAACGCCGGTTTTGCCGCATTTGCATGCCGCGTTTAGCGGCGTTTTACCGCGTTTGCGTATAGAAGCGTCTGCAGAGCAGAGAATGACATTTTGAGACCCATCTTTGGGGCCCCGTATCTCAGGGCCACTTGGTGCTAGGAACCCCAAATTTGGTGTGCTAACACAGTGGAACTAACACTAAAACATTCTTAGCACTAAGTGGCCCCGAGATACGGGGGCCCCAAAGTCGGGTCGCAAAATGTCATTCTCTGCTGCATTAAAGTGCTTGACTTTTGGCGACCCGACTTTGGGGCCCCATATCTCGGGGCCACTTGGTGCTACAAACCCCAAATTTGGAAATGTTGTAGTGCCAGTTCCACTGTGCTTGCACACTAAATTCCTAGCACCAAGTGGCCCCAAGATATGTGGCCCCAAAGTCAGGTCGCAGCAGAAGAGTGCTTGACATTTTGTGACCCGACTTTGGGGCCCAGTATCTCAGGGCCACTTGGCTAGGAACCCCAAATTTAGATATGTTGTGCCCGTTCCACTGTGTTTGCACACCAAATTTGGGGTTCCTAGCACCAAGTGGCCCCAAGATATGGGGCCCCAAAGTCAGGTCGCAAAATGTCATTCTCTGCTGCAGTTTACCATCATATTTCTGTGTTTTCTGGTCCAAAAAATAGGGTTTCTTGAAAAACACTTATAAACGCGGTAACGGCGTTTAGCCACATTTGGCATTTGAAACATGGAAAACTTTTGCGTCTAAACCCATTTTTTTGCTTCTGGAAAAACGAGGTTAAACACAACTGCCTAAAAACACAAAAAAAGACTGTGTACATAGACACATAGGATAACATTGAATGAGTTCAGGGGCAGTTCAAAAAAGTGTCCAACTGCCTCAACGCGCGTTTAACAGCGTCTCGTGTGCATGAGGCCTAAGCCCTAACCCATATGATAAGAAGTAGGCAGAAATTGCTCCTGGAAAGCATGCAGTATTTTCTTGATATTTTTTCAACCCAGAGATACATTGCTTTAAATGCTCTGCATCCTTGGGCATGTCTGCTCCTCTATGAAAGTTCTCGTTATTCTGATTCAGACACAGTTAGCAACATGTAATGCTGCTTTCTACCCCCCAGAGGCAAGCTTCCTTTATTTTCTTTTTCTACTGGCAGAAAAGGAACCCTCTACCTCTTTAGCCAACTTTGTTCGGTTTTGGTGCATATTTGAGAGAGGACTTGTCACTTCTTGCTGCCATAGATCTCTGCTGATAACCAAGAGACTGCAGGGGGAGCATTGTTTCTGGACTGTGATTATCAGCATTTCTGGGTGAACAATGGAATGGAGGGAGGCGAGGTAGTTTCCAACATGTAACTCTTCTCCCATGCATGGGCTGTTTTAACCAATCAACTTTCAGGCTGGGTGGACAACATTCTGTGTTCTCTCTGCATGTCCAGGTAAGTACATAGTGGACCTCACTCATACTTCTCCAGGAAAAAAGTTCCCTCTGTTAGAGGTCGACCGATATATCGGACGATTTTTGGCATTGTTTAATCGGCATCGGCCGATTGTGCTGATAAAAAAGGCCGATTTAAAAAACTACTTCTGTAATAGAAGTCAGTGCAAGTTGCCTGAAGGCTTCCTGTGTCTCTCCTATCTGGGCAGCCTGCCAAGTCTGAGAAAAGAAGCAAAGAGATACAATGTTTATACTTATCACCTGACTGAACTCTGTGTGTAGGAGTTCTCAGTTTAACCATTTAAAGACTAAATCTTTTCTGACACTTATTGCTTACAAGTAAAAATCTTGTATTTTCTGCTAGAAAATCACTTAGAACCCCCAAACATTATATATATATATATATATATATATATATATATATATATATATATATATATATATATATATATATATATATATATATAATTTTTTTAGCAGAGACCCTAGGGAATAAAGTGGCGGTTTTTGCAATATTTTATGTCACACGGTATTTGCGCAGTGGTCTTTCAAACCCAATTTTTTGGGGAAAAAAATTACACTTTAATAAATTTAAAAAAAAAACTAAACAGTAAAGTTAGACCATTTTTTTTCGTCCAAAAGTTTTGATTACCTGTTTTTGTGTATTTAATATTTAAGATATCGTTTTTTTTTTATCTAAATAATACAGACAAGTGAACTGATTGGAGGTTTGTTTCGTTTAACGTTTAAATGTAAGACATTTTCTGTATCACTTATTACTTAAGGCCGCTTTCACACTGGAGCGGGCAGGCGTTGATGGTAAAACGCTGCTAGTTTTAGCGGCGCTTTACTGTCATTTTATCGGTGCTATTCGGCCGCTAGCAGGGCACTTATAACCCAGAAGTGTTTCGGCAGCAGTGCCCATTCATTTCAATGGGCAAGAGTGGTGGAGGAACGTTATACACCGCTCCAAAGATGCTGCTTACAGGACTTTTTTTTAACATCCTACCAGCACATCACCTCAGTGTGAAAGCACTCGGGCTTTCAAACAGACTGCAGGGGAGCTGTTTTGCAGGCACTTTACAGGCGCAATTTTTAGCCCAGAAGTGCCTGAAAAATGCCCCAGTGTGCTAACTGTTAGATTTTATGAGATGAAGGGGAAAAAAAAAAAAAACGGCCTAACATAACAGCCCAAAAAAATCGGCATCATATATCGGCCCCAGTGATTTCTAAATATCGGCCAGAGAGAAACCTATATCGGTCGACCTCTACTAGCCTCTGTGCATTTCTACAGTCTGTGTATGCCAGGCAGATTTTTGGTATTCACCAGTTCGCGTCTCCTGCATTTCAAAGGCCTGGAAAAATGTCTTTTTCCACCG
Organism: Aquarana catesbeiana; assembly: GCF_042186555.1. NCBI lineage: Eukaryota > Metazoa > Chordata > Amphibia > Anura > Ranidae > Aquarana > Aquarana catesbeiana. The sequence continues at coordinate 250,148,724 of NC_133324.1, read as the reverse complement.
ATTACAAGGTTGAAATCGCCTCCTACACTCACCACAATTTCTTCACCACAAATCTTCATCATCTTCAGTGCCTTTTCATACTTTCCAAAGCCTTGCATGATCTTGCCAGAGGGTAATTGGCCCTACTATACTTGACCTCCAGTGTCTCAACTACTACGTGTGTCACTGTCAGCATTTTCTTCACTTTTCCATAGGGTACTAACACTTTAAGCACGCAGAGTCTTCTCAAAGATAATCCTGTTCTCTGGGGATCCCTCTGATTCCTTTTTTAGATGATTTTCTCATCAAGGTGTAGACCTATCAGGAGGCCTTGCCCAGACTTTGAAGTCTTTTTGAACATCTTGAAGAGGTTTGAATGGATCACAGACTTCCAGAAATGCTCCCTGAATCCTTCTCGCGCCCCTGGAATTACCCCGTTTTTGTTTTTTTAGACACCTTAGCAAGAGTTGCATGCAACCTGTCATGATGTTTGCCCCTGTATGCAAGTTCCTGGCCTGATGATATCCTTCTAGACTCTTTGTCCAGTATCATGGCCAACCTCTTTAGAGGGTTGTTCTCACCTAGTGGAACAAGGCAACTTTCTTCCTTTTTAATAGCGGCTCTATTCTCCCTTGGTGTCTTAGTTGATCTTTCCTCCCTCTCGAGTGAAAGATTTTTCCTCGGTTTTGCAGGAGCCTTGTGCTATCTCCCATCCTTTTAATTGTTTTGCTCTTATGCTAAGGAGGCAGCCTTTCTCACATTTAATGTGCTACAGGCTTTCAGGGCTTCTGTTGACTTTACAACCTCATTCCATAGACTGGGTACTCTGTTATTCTCAAAGCTCCCCAAGAGTTTCTCTACATTTAAGGATACTAGGGGTGGAATCACTGGACCGACACTTGGGCTTAGAGGTCGACCGATATATCGGCCGATAGGCATCAGCAGATTGTGCTGATAAAAAAGGCCGATATCAGTGGACTTGCAAATGACTTCTGTAATAAAAGTCAATACAAGTTGCCTGAAATCTTCTGTGGAGAGACTTCTCTCCTCCCCTGGGCAGCCTGCCAAATCTGATAAAAAAGAACCTGAAGAGATACAATGTTCACACTTATGAATGGACTAAATTCTGTGTGTAGAAGCTCTGTTTAACCATTTAAAGACTAAATCTTTTCTGACATTTGTTGCTTACAAGTAAAAATCCTGTATTTTCTGCTAGAAAATCACTTAGAACCCCCAAACATTATATATATCTATATATAGATATATATATCTATATCTATATATATCTATATCTATATCTATATATATATATTAGCAGAGACCCTAGGGAATAAAATAGCGGTTGTTGCAATATTTTATGTCACGCGGTATTTGCGCAGCAGTCTTTCAAACGCAATATTTTTTGAAAAAATACATTAATAAATTTAAAAAAAAACTAAGCAGTAAAGTTAGCACATTTTTTTTCATCCAAAAGTTTTGATTACCTGTTTTTGTGTATTTAATATTTAAGATATAGGTTTTTTTTATTTTTTTTTATCTAAATTCTACATACAAGTGAACTGATTGGAGGTTTGTTTTGTTTAATAAATGTTTAAATGTAAAAAATTTTCTGTATCACTTAAGGTTGCTTTCACACTGGAGCGGGCATGCGTTGACGGTAAAACGCTGCTAGTTTTAGCGGCGCTTTACCGTCCTTTTAGTGTCGCTATTCGGCTGCTAGTGGGGTGCTTATAACCCAGCTAGCAGCCGAGGAAGGGGCTAAATGTGCAAAGTGTTTTGGCAGAGGCGCTTCGGCAGCGGTGCGCATTTTTTTTTCAATGGGCAGGAGTGGTGGTATACACCACTCCAAAGATGCTGCTTGCAGGACTTTTTTTTTTAACAACTTGCCAGCGCATCGCCTCAGTGTGAAAGCACTTGGGATATCACACTGAGACTGCAGGGGAGCCGTTTTACAGGCACTTAGCCCAAAAGCGCCTTAAAAACACCCCAGTGTGAAAGGGGTCTAACTGTTAGATTTTATGAGATGAAGGGAAAAAAAAAGAAAAAAAAAAATCGGCCTAATATATCGGCCCAAAAAAATCGGCATCACATATCGGCCACCGCGATTTCTAAATATCGGCATCAGCATCGGCCAGAGAAAAATCCATATCGATCGACCTCTACTTGGGCTTATAATATTAGGAGGTCAAGTTGCTTGTTTTTCATGTCAATGCTCATTCAAGTTGAGTAGTTGGTCAATCCCGATCCTTTAATCAATAAATGTCAACTTCCCAAGTGTACAAGTCTGCCTAACTGGTCATCGTTTACCAAGTTTATTATACCAACACATGGCTTTGGCTGATGTCAGTATGGCTGCAATGTAATATAGGTGGTTGTGTGATTTCCCCCTAGCCAGACTGCAGTCTGCAGAATCCTTTTTTTTTTTTTTTTTTAATGCTCTTGTTTAGTTTTCTGATATTATCTAAACCAGTTGTATTATACTAATACACCCTTCACTTATGATGTTATCTGTGTAGTGGTTGTGATCACCTCTGTCACAGTGTGGATTGACAGAGGTGTTCATGTGTCTGTATACTGTGTATTGCTTAGAATCCATGTTCTTGTTATCCCGCTTAATTATGTCTTTGCTTCCTATCTACAGGTTATATTCATCAGCTGTCTTTGGTGATTTTGAACAATTTTCTCAACCTGAGATGACTAGGCGTCCCGTTGAAGATCTAGTTCTTCAAATGAAAGATTTGAATATTGAAAAGGTAAAATGGGGGGAAAAAAAACAGCAATTTGTTTAAATGAAAATCGGGTCATCTTTCATCAAAATGGACTTTAACTAGCAAATTACAATGCTGTTCAATATGGTTGGATGGATCCCAAAAGTACTGTTAAAGGGCCTGTAACTTCAGTCTCTTTGAAATAATTTAGTCTTAAAAAATATATATAAATAATAACAATACTGAAATGCCTATTTCTTTTTCAGGTAGTGAATTTCCCATTCCCTACACCTCCCTCTTCCGATGCCCTGATTGCAGCAGAAGAATTGCTAATCTCTTTGGGAGCATTGCAGGAGCCTCCAAAAACTGGCAGGTATGCTTACAGTCTTGCTTCTGGAAATGAGCAGACTACAATATTGACAGACTTAAAGTGTTATGAATCCCACAACAGTAAAATCAGTTTATATATGCAGTAAAGCATGCTTTGTTATACTCACCGTGGAACCTAAGTGGTTAATCCTCTGCATTGTGTATTAAGGCTGCGTGATCCTGTCTTCTCTGATCCTCCCCTTCTTCAACTGACTCCAATCCATTTCCTGATAGAACAGAGCATTAGGGGACAGGCTGCACATGCTCAGTTTGGTGTGTCTTGCTAGAGTGTTTTTTTCTTTTCTTTTTTTGAGAACGTGCATGTGATCAACACAGGGCCTATTAGCATTGTCCATACAGAGGGTCAGGGGTCCTGCAGTCTTATAAGTTAGGGAAAAACTCCTTTTACTAGCTTTACCCAGACACTGAGACAAGTCACAAGACTGCTCTAACGGCTGATGAGAAAAGGTATTTAGCAGTTTATATTTACTAAAATAATTGCATTTCCATGTTCTGTGTACTGTGGGAGACCAGATATAGTGAATGTAGGGTCCTGGGTTTAGTAACACTTTAACGCAGAGCTTTTGTTTTTCTTGGTTTGTAATAATGTGGGTTAGGGTTCATGCACACTGCAACTGCAGCTCAAAAAAAGCTCATTTTCCCTCACCTCAGCTAATTTTTCCTACTTTTTTGGACGTTTTCAAGCTATTTTGAGCTTTTTTGCACTTGTTAATGCTTTTCCGAATTTGAGTTTCCAGCCTGTAGGAGCAGCTTCTTTGAGATGCAGTGTGCATGGAGTACTTGAGGTGGAACTTTTTCGAACAAACAAAGCTTTAGCAACCCACCACAAAGCTACCTTTTGAAACAAGTACATTTTCTAACTAGACACACCTATTCATATTGCTGCTGTCTTATTGTTTACTGGCAGTTAAGAAGGGCAAATCATCTGTTTCAATTAATTTAAAGGAACTTGTCCACATCAAATTGTAATTTCTGTAGGCAATAATCTCACAGATAAAAAGTACTTCTGTCCCAGTTATTGCCTAAATATATTAAAATCTCTGTTGCAAGGAAGAACTTAAAAATCATTCAGGAAAATGTGCATTTTTCCAAGAAAACCCATTTAAGTTATCAGGTTAGAGGTTCTGGAGCATGCATTTGAACCATGCTTTAAATGTCCTATCTATTACACTGACTTTGATTAGTGCATTTCATCAGCAAGTAAAGCAATAATGAACACTAGGCTGCTTGCATGCTCTAAACTACAATAATTGCTTTCATACCTTCTCTATATTATGGGTTTTAATATGTAAGTTTTCTTTTTATTATTGCAGATTAAATTATCTACAGAAGGCTAAACTAAGCAGTCCAATCACTCCCTTAGGAAAGACCATGGCATCATTTCCAGTAGCTCCACGCTATGCTAAAATGCTTGCGCTGGGAAAACAGCATGACTGCTTACCGTACGTTATTACTATAGTGGCAGCTATGACTGTGAGAGAATTGTTTGAAGAGCTGGACAGGTGGGTGAGCAACAACTTGACAATATTGTACTGTTTTAATAAGCTCATACCTCTTTATTGGTGTGTGGCAAGTTTGTTGTTTGTAGTCAAAATCCAACATAATTGGATAATAACAATACATTATTCTTTGAACCATTATATTCCGAAAGGCCCAATTTTTTGTGATGATGATGTATATCTGTTCTCATAATAAATGTTGCAGAACGTATGGTCCCAGACCAAACCTGACCATCCAATAGTCCTTATGTGGAAATCTTAATTATACAATCAAACATTTATTACAGGATGCACCCATCACACTGGCATCCTGAAGCATTATAGGTTTTGTAGAGAGAGAGTACGATAGAAGCTGCTTCCTTCAAGTTTTCTTTACTTCATTTTTATATGGTCTATTTACAGAGCATGCAGGGAAGGTGGATGAGTCCGTGCTCCTAAATTACTGTGCTCCTACTGGCTAGAAGTACAAATCTTTTTCCTATGTAATATTTTATATATGCCTGAATAAAAAAATTATTTCAAGTTTTCTTAGTCCTGAGTATAATACAGAAAATAGAAAAAAGCACTGTGTATTCCTTTTAACAACAATTGAGATAATTTATTGGCCAAAGATGTGGATTACAATTTCTTTCAATCATTCTACTGAGTTACATTGTAAAAAGGAGCAGTGATACAGAATCTCTATGTAGCATTGCAAAGCTGGAAGCAGAGCCTGCACATGCATTGAGTAAAAATGGGTGCTCCTTTGTACCTAATATAACTACATTTATTTTTAACACTTAAGTGATTGCAAGGGCTCAATTTTTTACCTTAAAATAAAAAAGTGGTTCATACTGATTTGCTCTGTGCAAACATATTGCACAGAGGGCCCCTTGTCACCTCTTTTGGGGTCCCCTGCCTGCGTGGTCTGCTCCACCTGTTCTGCATGTGCCACCATAGCAAGCCGCTTGCTCTGGGGGCACATGTGCGAGCGCGCTCCCAAGCTGGGCTATGGCGTTTATAGTCACACAGTGCGGCTCGGCTTTGCTCCTGTCTCACTGGATTTGATTGACAGCAGCAGTAGGAGCCTACGGTTCCTGCTGCTCTCAATCTGTCTTGTGAGACCAGTATAAACTCAAACAAGTATTAGGGGGGGGGCAGCTAGTGGAAATGTTTTTACCTTAATACAGGAAAAGCATTTAGGTAAAAAACCTTTTGACATTAGAATCACTTTACCACACATAAATAAAATAAGATAAGATGCACATTAAGCTCATCTCTTTAAAAAATGTATTTTGAAAAAATGTTCCTTTTTAACCACTTGCTTGCTGGGCACTTATACCCCCTTCCTGACCAGGCCAATTTTCAGCTTTCAGCGCTCTCACACTTTAAATGACAATTGCGTGGTCATGCAACACTATACCTATATGACATTTTTATAATTTTTTTCACACAAATAGAGCTTGCTTTTGGTGGTATTTAATTACTTCAATACAGGGCACTTGCACTCCCTTCCTGTCCAGGCCATTTTTCAGTTTTCAACGCTGTCACACTTTGAATGACAATTGCGTGGTCATGCTACACTGTAACCATGTGAAATTTTTATCATTTTCTTCACAAAAATAAAGCTTTCTTTTGGTGGTATTTTAACCGCTTCTGGGTTTTTTATTTTTTTCTTAGTTTCTGTCAGTAAATTTTGTAAATAAGTAATTTTTCTCCTTCACTGATGTGCGCTGATGAGGCGGCACTGATGAGGTGGAACGAATATGCCGTACTGCTGGGCACGGATAGGAGGTACTGCTGGGCACGGATAGGCGGCACTGCTGGGCACGGATAGGCGGCACTGCTGGACACGGATAGGCGGCACTGCTGGGTATTGATGGGCAGTAGTGATAGCCAGCACTGACTGGCATCACTAATGGGTACTGATTGCTTGCACTGGTGGGTACTCACTGCTGGCACTGGTGGGCACACTGCTTTATTGTAATGAGGGCACTGATTATCAGTGCCCTGATTACATGCCTAGATGTCCTCTGTGAGGAGATGCCGCTGATGGGCTCTCCCCTCCTCACACTCTGTCACTGTGAGGTGAGGAGAGCCAATTACCGGCATCTTCGTGTTTACATGTGACCGGCTGTGATTGGACACAGCCGATCACATGGTTAAAGAGCTTTACAGAGATCGGGGTCACGCCGTGTCCTACCAACACGGCACGTGCAAGAGCGGCCATTCTGGGCACCGTCATATGACATCCACCCAGAACGAGAGCCGCACCACCCCACCGTCGTCAGTTTTTTTTTTTTTTTGTTTTTTTTTGCTAAACGAACAAAAAAATTTTGAACTTGGTGGCACTGATAAAGCTGCGCTGATGGGTGGCACTCATGGGGCGGCAGGGAGATGTGGCACTGAATGGCAGCATGGAGATGTGGCACTGAATGGCGGCACTGATAGGCGCTGGTAAGCAGCACTGATAGGCAGCACTGATAAGTGACACTGGTCACTGGTTGGCAGCACTGATTAGCAGTACTTATGGGCACTGATAGATGGCACTGGTGGGCACTGATTAGCAGCACTAGTGGGCACTAAGGGGACTGATGTCCCTCTAACACAAGCTGGTTAACGGCTTTCTTCTTTTCTTCACGCTGACAGCGTGAGGGGAAAAAAAAGGCACCAACCGGCTTCTGTTTACTTCCGTGAACAGCTGTCATTGGCTGACAGCTGATCACGTGGTAAAGGGCCGCTGTGTTTGGCCCTTTACACCCCGATCTGTGATCAGCCGAGTCCTAAGGACTCGGACCTAAGGACTCGGCGATCACAGAGCGGACATCCATGGACCAACCCCGACATTTTAAGCCCTTGCTGTAGCCGTCTTTCGGCTATACCGTGGGCGCCAAGTGGTTAAAAAATAAGGTGTTGTTCTTACTAATCTGTGAAGGGGAGGGATTAATGATAGGCACATAGCATGTATGTATGCTGATAATGTACGCTAAGTCTAGGCCTATAGATGCACATGCTCTTGATGCACTATGTAGCCAGGAATGTCACGGTCTTTTCCTTGTTCAACTTCACTACTCTTTTATTGACATTTACTGCTTCTGTGTGTACCTCCCTTCACATTGGACAAAGGTGATGAATGTGAGTTGGGGCAGGTTCACTCCACAAAAACGCATTTCAGATCCATTCCGGATGCATTTCAGAGTCTTTTTGTTTTCTGGGTTTTTTTTTTTCACTGCACTAGGGTCCAGTGCATTTTTGATGCATTCCAGTGCAATCCGGTGCAGTATGTTCTACTTTTTTTTTCTGGACCTTTAAAAACCCTGGAACTGACGACACTGGTGTGAACTATGCCATTGGTAACCATATAACCTACTTTCCATGCATTTTTGGTGCAGAAAAAAAATGCACTGGACTGCATGTGGTGTGAAACTGGCCCTTAGTCCAGTGAGTGGGCAGTACACAGGGAAGTGAGCCAGGGAAAAACGTGTCGCCTTTCAGGCTGTGCAGTGTTGCAGATGTGAGTATATTCAAAAGACCGCCTGTCTGGAATTCCAAAACCCTTGGTGCTTTGTATAGAGTTCTGCCTTAAGGTTTTGCATTAGTCTATTGAACCTCACATTTTGGCTTTTGGTCTTTTTTCTTTTTTTTTTTTCACAATTCAAGCATGATGATTTTAATTTTTGTATAAATGTGTCATATTACCCAACATAGTGCCTTTTCTTACATTCACAAAGCTTTTTGTAGTTTGTCTGGTGTGCGCTCAAAGCTTGTTTTATGTAGTTTTCTTATTAAAAATAAAAAAAATTGTCTTAATCAACTTTTGTAGGAAAACTACGGGACAGAAAGCCACATATACTGTCTCTAAATTCTGTAATTCTATAAATTCTGTAAGATCTCTATAGAGTTCTAAAAAAGTTTTTACATTTGTACTACCGGTATGTGTTTTATTAGTAAATGTGAAAAGCATGGAAGCTGATTTGACCAAGTGGGATACAGCATTGCAAGGGTTAGAGTGGCTGACTTTCTTTTTAGGCTGTGCATGCATTAGAGGGAAAAAACTTGCCTTGTAGTTTTAACATTTGTATATTTGTAATGTCATAATTACGTGTTGTTTTTCTTTAGACCAGCGATTAGTGATGAAGAGAAAGAGACACTGAAATCCAAGAAGGCTCGAGTATTACAGATGCAGAAGATATGGGCAGGGCAGGGCCCCGCTCAAAAGCTTGGTGACTTGATGGTTATGTTAGGTGGGTATTACAGATGTCCTGTTTTTTGGAGGGCAGTTGTCTTGGCATGATGGGTGGTGAGATAAGAGGGATGACAGGCTTTGTGACTGCTTTTTATCAGCTTCTCCACCCCTCTCAATCCCGGGTCCAGTTTAGCACTCCAAGTTCTCCAAGTAAAAACATGTCCCAATAGTCTGCAAAATGCAGTGTCTGCAGAGTGAAAAATATAAGCGATTGGTTGGTTGTTTTTAGTCTTAAAGCACTCCCAAGCAAGTTCACCTTCACAGTGATTCTATAAAGGTGACAATGAACCCCAGTGTTATTTCACATTTAAAGGACTGGAGCTCACCTTTTTGTATGAACCTCAACATGTAAGATTCTGTGAGCAATTTTATTGAGCAGAGAGTTGTGGGAAAGCGTACATTGGTCTGAATAGGATCAGCCTAAAACGGGGGGGGTTGGGATTGGCCAGGAGTGGAGCGACGTGGGTAAGGGAGTTACAGGGGAAGAAGAGCAGACACGCGAGTCGAGAAAGTGATTGGATTTGGTATGTGGTGTTGTGCATTAGAGGGGGGTGAATCAACTGAGATCCTCACACTACTTTTGTTAATTTAATTGTTCAGTAGAGCAGAATAGATGGAGAGTAGGAAAGTAAAGAGGAGGAGAAATCACTACTGGAAGCAGAAACTCCTACTGGCAAATTTAAACTCTTATTTAGGCATTGTCCTTAATAGAAAGCTAAACTGTGCTGAGAAAACAAAACCTGTACGGATATATGAAATTTTAAGATCTTCTAATTATTGAGCAAATAAACAACATTTTGTCTTTTATTTGGTTTAATGTGATGATTTAATAGTGGAATCATGCTGTATCTTTCAAATTTTACAAATAATAATGTGTCTCATTTTAAACTCAGGTGCAGTAGGTGCTTGTGAATACTCAGGCTTGACTCCCAAATTCTGTGAACGTAATGGCCTCAGGTTTAAAGCCATGATGGAGATAAGACGTTTAAGAGGACAACTTACCACTGCTGGTAAGCTGCACACAAATTCACTGAAGATAAAATTGTAATCCGTGTGTCATAAGAGTTCATAGCATCTTCTTTTTTCGCTAGTGAATTCACTGTGCCCTGATGTCACCATATTCCTTGATTCTAAGATGCCACCACCTACAGAAAGCCAAGTGAACTATTTGAGGCAGATTGTGATGTCCGGCTTAGGGGATCACATTGCAAGGCGGATTCGTCCTGAAGAACTTCTCAATGAGAAGTGGAAAAATGCTTATAAGGTAGGCAAATTGTGTTACTCATAACTGTATTCTGTCCATGTCTGTGCGATAATTTCTTTTTATGTTATGTACATGCCAATCCCATTAACGATTTAGTATTTGTGCTAGATTAAAGGGGTTGTAAAGGTTCGTGTTTTTTCACCTTAATGCATCCTTACCTGAACCCTCAAACTTGTCCCACGGGGACATGCCGTCTCTCTGCTAGAAGGTTCTCGGCTGCTGATTGGATAGATTGATAGCAGCGCAGCCATTGGCTCCCACTGCTGTCAATCAAATCCAATGACGCGGCCTCCAGGGGGGGGGGGGGCGAGCTCTGCATTCGGCGTTTATGGACGCTGAATGCTGGATTCAGGAGCGTGCCCGCAAGGAAGCGCTCTACCCAGGGGGTTATCTGATGTGGGAAGGAGCCGAGAGAGCCGCCGAGAGACCCCAGAAGACGAGGATCGGGGCCACTCTGTGTAAAACGAGCTGCACAGTGGAGGTAAGTATGATATGTTTGTTATTTTAAAAAAAAAAAAAAAAATTAACCTTTAGTTCACTTTAACCTGAACTTAGAAATTTATAGGAGAGTCATGTGTTTTCCTCATATGTATTTTGGGAATTGATTTTCCAAGTACATATGAGGACAACAAAGTTAATGACTTTAAACCTCTTCAGACCTGCGTTATAGCCAAAAGACAACTACAGTGCGGCTCTCTTGTTCTGGGAGGGCGTTCATGGACAGAAAGACATCGCACGCACACACACACACACGTTGATTGTGTACTTTGAGCACTGCCTCAATCCTGAAAGGGTATACACTCATCCTAAGCTTTTTGCTGAAATGTGTCCTATGGAATAGGAATTTAAAAAGAAATGGGCTTTTCCATTAGTGGATTCTGCCATCTCAGTTCTCAATCCCGCTTAACTGTATTAAACCCAAAAGCAAATATGTAATATATTGCAGCCGACCAGTCCTTAGATATAGCTAGTGATTACTGTCCTGTCCATCTGCTGGCTGCAGGACAGAACCTGCAAGGGCAATAAAGGCCTTTAAGATGGCTTCCAGGTGCTTTTCAACAGAATCCTTTAAAAAAAAAAAAAAAAAAAAACTAAAAGAAGGGGAGTTGGGTTTTTAAATGAGAAGCATGGATACATGCGCCTCCATTCCTGTATTTATGTAAAAGAATGAGGCATTTATGTAGAGGCTAGAGAGTAGTCAATATTTAGAAAACCATGGATGACAAAACACCTCATAAAGGGTACATACATATAAAATCAAAACATCATAAAAACATGCTGCAAAACCATGTGACATATCAAAAGGAATAACATAGCATGGAATGGTATAAAAAGCTGGTCTCAATATCACTGACAAATGATGTAGTAAATTCTTGAATGTAATGAAGTAGAAAGGCTTGTGAAGCCATCCGTGTGAGCATGATGCATCTAATGTACTTTCATCACATTTCGTTGGGTGATAACTCTTCAGGGGCAGATGCAACCGTACTCTACAAAAAGAGAGGACATAAGTAACCAAGGATCTAATACACGTCTAAAAGGTGGAAAAAATGTAATGAATAAAAGGGATGAACATATTGTCCCTTAAAGTACTCACATGTACTGTGTATATAAGGCTAGAGGACACAACCAGGAGAGTGAGTGGAATCCCAGAGAAACCATGTCCAAATAATGGTGGAGGTGGTCTCCACTTCTGTGGATATAAGTAAATCATATGTAATGTAAATATGTGGTCTATCATTTTTATTTATTTATTTTTTTTATTTTTTTTTTCACTTTCATTTTTATGGCGTTTTGATTTCATATGTATGTACCCTTTATGAGATGTTTTGTCAACCATGGTATAGTAAACATACGTTTTCTAAATATTGACTACTCTCTGGCCTCCACATATATGCCTCATTTAAAGTCCCAACCTCCTTCTTTTACTTAAAAAAAAAAAAATAAGGCCATTTTATTCAATACACCTTGCTAGTACCAGGTTGGGACCCCCCTTTGCCTTCAGAGCTGCCTTAATTCTGTGACATAGATTCAACAAGATGTTGGAAACACTCCTCAGGGATTTTGGTCTATATTGACATGATAGCATCACACAGTTGCTGCAGATTTGTCAGCTGCACATCCATGATGCGAATTCTCCCGTTCTACCACATCCCAAAGGTGCTCTATTGGATTGAGATCTGGTGACTGTGGAAACCATTGGAGTACAGTGATTTTACACTGCAATGTCTATCTGCTAGACTGTTACCAGACAAAACAAATGAACAAAGACCAGGAACATTTAAGGACTCCCTCTTTTAGAACAAGTTCAGCCAATGCCCTTAGTATTATTGTTTTGTGTTGACACTCTTGAGAATATAGTTCGCCAAGTCTCTAGAATGCCATCTTATCTCTCTACCAATGCTTAGGATTTTGTAATTAAAAACTGAACCTGCTGTAAAAAGCATTTCCTACACAAGCCTTTTGACATTGAACACCTATTTTGGTCATCCCTTGATAAAATCATTACGGAAGTCACTGGTGGAAAGGTATCAAAATAGTAGTATAGGTGAGCCCACACAGTCCTGGCAGCTCTGCCACGAAAACTTGGGAAGTGTCAAAACTATAGCTAAAAAAGAACAAGCGAAGAAAACTGGATAGTGCAGGTAAAACAATGTATTAACAAAAAATAAAAAAACAGGGAATTGCACTTACAAAAGCTGAGAGTTGTCATCACGGAGCAAGCTTTACAGCTTGGATCACTGTATGTGGACTTGACTCGCTCGCTGTGTAAAAGTGTCATCCAGGGAATAGGAAAGGTACTGACAGCCTGGGTGAACCTGGGAATGAACAACCCACATTGCAAGGATGGAACACCTGAAACGGCTGTATTGCATCCTCCATGCGACAGTCACAACTCGCGGACACCTTACAGATGTGTTTCGAAACTCTGCCTCTTCCTGCAAGTGTTCAACACTGATGAACAGAGCAGCAAACACAGCAAAATTTAAAAAAAGAAAATACTTACAGGGTATCTCCACTTTCATGGGGAAAAGCAAATGAAGAAAAAATAATATAGCTTATACAATTGCGACACTAATCATATTGTAATTGAATGTTCTTAAAAATTACCTTTCCAATCTGCAGCTGCTGTAATTTTCTATAAATGAAGTGCAATATGGCTACCTTGTAATTGTTCTGTACACAGAATGTGTACTGACCACTCCCCAGAAACATCATTTCCTGCTTGTGTGATTGGCTCACCAATTTTGACCAGAAGTCCGCCTAAGATACAAGTCAGACTTTAGGCATCCCCTGCAACAAAAATGTAATTTTTGGTGAGATACAATAGCTACACGTCTAAAGGGATGCAGGCCCAGCAGATTTCCTCATTAGTACTGTGCAGGTGCACAGCTGATAGATAATTATGAAACCACTCCCATTAGACCCACTCAACACAAAGGAACACACAGGGATTTCTTCAAAATAGCAAAAGGTAGGACTCTGCAACAAAGGTTGTTTATAATCCTTGCAATGTACATAGATCACCTAGAGGGGGATCTTTTTTCTCAACAAAAGTGGAGTTATGCTTTAATCACAAAACTACTATGTTTCAATCAAAATACTATAATCCAGAAACTCCCCCAATATATAAAGTTAAATGGGGTGCCAAAAAAGGTAATTAATTGGACTACTCATAAATTCCTCTCCAAGTTGAATCCTAAAGAGTACTGATGTAGGATTACAATAAGGCAATATAATGATCTTTCTGGAATGCTAATCCGAGGACAATCTCAAAAGAACCAAAGGCCTGGTAAATGATTACCTAGCATGGGAAATATTTAATATATATAAATTCTGGGGTGGAAGTGAGATAGACATTAATGATTAATCCAAATAGGAGTTCATTTATATAGGTACCTACAAAAGGCACACATGGCTTTTGGATCTTGCAACATGGACCCAAGAGGGTTAAACCATCTGCATGCTATCACATGCGCATGAATCATTGAAAATGCCCTCTCCAAAAAGAATATTTTGATAGCAGAATATTATTAAAAAATCATAATCTTTATGAAATCTTAAACAGTTTTCAGTTTTGTTTATTCCTTAACAGTCTTGCCTAATTACATTTCCAGACTCCTCTGCTTGAAGATCCAGTGTTTACCCATCCAAACTCTTCCCTGTTCAAGCAGCTTCCCGATTTTGTAGTTTACCAGGAAATTTTTGAAACAACAAAGATGTACATGAAAGGTGAGGTATGATTTAGCTATTCATTGTTTCTTTGTCTTAGATGTATAAATAAAATATGATGAAAAGGGTGCAGCCATCTAATTGCAGTGTATCTATAAAACAATAATCTTAATATACTAAGGACTATTTTGGTTGTTTTCTTACTATTTTTGGTACCTTTAGGCTTCATTCATATGGAGACACAGACCCATACCTCAGTGCAGAGAGTTATGTTTATGTGCCCAGGGAATTGCAGGTGTCAGTCTGTCAAAATCAATAACACACTGAAAAATGCGGTGATTGTATGGATCTTTAGGCACATGCCACTGTTTATGTCCATACAAGGATGGACACACATCACCAGATGCAGATAATCTGTGACCAGAGCTGTGGTGTCTGTTCCTGAGCTGGAAGTTGAAATTTGCACCTTTTCCCTGAAAGATGTTAGCTGTATTTGATGTTCTTCACCAATAACGTTTCAATATGACCTTTTAAGTGATATGAACTTTTGTACTAGGTGCTTCTCAATGCTCACCCCAGAGTGTATCACTTACTGAATGCTCTTTTTATCATGATCAGAAAGGTAGCAACCTAGGAAAAAGAGCAAGGTCCACATACACTATACCGTCATCACAGATTAGCTCCTTTTGAAGGAGGACCAACTCCATTGTATATCCATGAGAACCAAGCCTCACTTCTATCAGTCCGACTATCGATATCACACACACAATATACAGTGTACATCAAACTGCTTCCAGATTCAACATGAGTTTTCATAGAAATCTTTTGATTCCTTTGGCTATAATTCTTAGTTTGTATTCCTTTGCTGAAACTGCATGTTTCAGAGACCTTTCTAATGCCTTTTGCCATTATTGCAGGAGTTTCATCCATAGAGTCTGAGTGGATTCCTGCTCTGCTTCCACAATACTGTCACTTTGCAGACCCTCTGGAAGACCCTCCACCATTCTATTGTGCTGAAACGGGAAGAATAAAATGTCACAGAACCAGTACTTTCTGTATGTATATTGTGAAATACTTGCTCAACTTTACTTGCCAACATATTTTCACACCTATGTGCTCACTTTACATTTTGTAAATGCACACTTGCTGTAATGCTACTGACATTGGAGCTGATGAAATTCAAAGCGACAAGAGTTCATGCACTGCCATCTGGCTTTTAATGTCTGGTCAGAAATAACATGTTAGGGGATTTTGCAGCTGTTTGCACTATGCCCCCCTATAGATGTAACATTTTATCTTCCAAAGGTGCTGTCCTAGAGTTATGAGCCCCATACATGCCCTTACCAATGGACCCATGCTTACACAATACTAACTTTATAAAAGTTAATAGATTTTTTGAATATAATATTTAATGGGTGACTTGCAGTATACTGTATAGGTCAAATGTCATTCTCTTGTGGAGCTAAATTATGAGAATTCTTTTTAATTTTGACTTTGGTGCTTCATGTTTGCTTCTCATGATCTTAACACCTAACCATTAGGATGTTAACTTTGATAATTGTAAAAATTTTTAGTTAAGATCACCTTTCCAGATGGTATGTTCTAATCTCTGCTCTCTCCCATAGATCGAGTTGGATGGCAGCTGCCTGCTGTGATTGTTGATTATCCGTGTGGTCTAGAACGTTACAAATATTTTGCCAAGTTTTTGTTGGAAGGAAAGGTATGAATAGAAATTAACATAGCTGTACAAAAAGGCAGAATTGGAGTGAAACAAGAATATATTTTTATTTGGATGCAAAAAAAAAAAAGACTTCTGTCTTATCCGTTCCTCTGTGGATATTTATTACTATCACACTTACAATTGGGCTCTGGCACAAGTGTTGCACACACATACAGCAAAGTAGATCTCAGGTTTTGTTTGGCTATCTATACAAATATACACACATTATACAAAACCTCATTATTTCTGTACTATGTTGAGGACATTGTATGGAAATGTGAAATTGTTCTTCCACAGTACCCAATCCTTCATATAAAACACAAATCACAACTTTGCAAACCAGTCATTGCATCTTTTACTGGCTTAGGTACAGCTTGAGACATTTTTAGTTAGGTATTTAATTCTGTCCTATTGGGGACCCGTTTGGTATTGTAACTGTTTTCTGTATTGTATGTCTGAGCTTGGCTTGTCAAGTGACCTTGATAGCTGTCATGTACCTGTGTGTAGGCAGAAATGACAAGGGGGCTTCCCTTGCAGTTCTGGTCCAAACACACCTGTACAAGGTACAAGGCTCAGGGCAGTACTGGTGCTGGAGTCCTCAACAGTAGATAGTGGCCTATAGAGATGGTCTTCAGAGACCATAACCGATTCAGCAGAAGGACATCTCATGATCACCCATGGAAGGAGCTGTGGTAGGTGACCTGTGAACTTGTGCTGTAAAAGTGCAAGGTGGAACCCAGAAGGTAGATCTGGAAGGCAGGGTAGCCAGGACTTTAATGCAGGTAGGTGGGAGAGATGGGATATGGAAGCTGATCTGGAGTCCTACATGTTAGGCAACTGGAAGAGAAGACATAGTCAAGAGCCAGGCCAGGGTCATACACAGGTAGGCAGCCAGTAACAGAGGCAGGGCCTGGAAATAAGCCAGGGGTATGCACAGGTAATTAGCAACAACAGAAGCAGGGTCTGGAGACAAGCTGGGGTCATACACAGGAGAAAGGTCAAACAGCATGCAAAGGTTACGTTTAGGAGAGAGTCAAGAAGATATCCAGGGACAAGCCGAGTTAGCAACAGGTAGTCAGGCAGCAGCAAAAAAAAGGAAATGCATGAACAAAGGCCACATGTAGCTAAAGATCATCAATGATCAGTCACTATTCGTTACCTCTAATAGAGCGCTTGGCACCAGTTCTGAAATTGGGCATTAATGAATGTGCGCTGGCGTGCGCAGAGGCGCCGACTTGTGTCCCTACTCAGGTTCCTGGAAGGGATTCCTTGTCTACGTGCTGGTGCATGCGCACTTCTAGTAATGTTCTGATAGCTTTGCTACTGCTGGTATAGCTACTATCAGTAAAGCCATGCAAAAAAAGGTCTGGGGAGAAAACTTAGACAAAAAGTGATACAGTGGTCTTCCTGGGGGTTGTGTATGGGGCTAATAACTATAAAATAATATGATAATAAAAAATGTAATTGCCGTAAAGCCTAAAAGATGGACAGGGCTGTTTTTGGATAAGAGCACTTTGGAGTAAGTGTCTGAATTTAATCAAACTGATCTCCAAGCAGATATAAAAGACAGAAACAAATGCAGTTTTGTATTCATTAATACACCATTAACCCTTTTGCTGCTTTTACATATTATTACGGCGGCAGTGCCAGCATGTAAATAAACTCTCAGCTGCTCTAGCAGCCAGGATTTTGTTTTAAATTTTCTTCTCCCAGCTATTGATTTATAAAGTGACTCAGGCAGCTGTTTGGAAGATACTGCTTCTGTTTATTGATTTTAAAGTATAACTAAAGGCAATTTTTTTTTTTTTTTAGTTTTAGATAGAGTGGAGAGGAATTAGAATGCTTGTCAGTATTTATTGCTGTCTGTGCCCCTGTTAAGGAGATGTACCCTCTCTATTTGTCCTGTTTACCGTTATCATTAAAGTGAAAGTAAAAGAAAATCCTAAAGTTTGGGTTGTCCCCAGAAAAGTAATAGAGGGTAAATCTTCCATTGAGGACACTGGTTCTGGTGAGCTGGGGGTTCCCAAGAAATTCCCTTAATATGCACGGATTTCCTCTCACTTCCTGTTTGGCTATGGGACAGGAAGTGAAGGGAAATCTCCACAATTTGACAGAAACTACAAGAAAAAAAAATTCTGACAGATTGTAACCCTCCCTTACTCTATCAAATATGAAAAAAATAGTTTTGCCCATAATTCTACTTTACAAGTTCAGTTGGAAGTTGCACTTCCAAGTTCAGAGCTGTCAAGCCAGGAAAACAGATTGAGCAAAGTTTCTGCTCTATATGATTAGGGAGAGTACAGTTTGATGTAAGGAGTCAAATAGACCAATAGGCTTGTTGGCCCCCTTGAAATCACATTGAAGTTAGAAAAAAAAAATCAAAGTTTTATAAAATATATCAAATTTATCAAAATTTGAAAAACCCCCTGCAACCCTGTACACACTGCAATGAACTATAAAGACTTAAAGCATCACCAATGAGCAATTTTGGGTGCTGTAGATCTTTGCTATTTTATGGGTGCACAAAAAAATGAGGTTTGTTATATTTGGTATCTATTTACTTGACATTATATTTAAACAGAAAAACTATGGACTATATTGTGTTTGTGTGCATTAAAATTAATTTGTATTTTTTTACTGAAAATATAGTAGATTTGGTAAACTGTTGCGCTACCATTGCCTGATATAAAAAAAATTGCATATAATGTAATCAGAAGAAATGGGCCTTTAGTTATGGCGTTTTGAGGAAAAACGTAACATATATTTCCATTAAAAAGTTTTAAAATTTTAAATGTACAATAAATTATGAAATCCCTCTAAAAAGAGACTGTTAAACTGTGTGTTATGGAGATTGTATGTCCAATAGTTTATCGAAAAGTTTATGGATATAATACACAGAATATATACATAAAATATTGTCCCAGTACAAATGTATTATATGCTTCATTACATACAATATAGTAATCCATTTGTGAACAGGTATAACAAAAAGTTCCCATGAAAGTGCACATATTTTTATAAAACGTAATCATCCTGACCATAGTATACATTATCATACTGTAAGCATTATTACAAAAACTGAGTTTAGCAAAAGCCAGTTCTGGTATGTCCCCCTATCTCTGCATTAGGGACTGTTTTTAACCACTTTGCATCCATGCCAGTGCTCTCTCTTCGCTCCTGCATGTAAAAATCTACTTTTTTTTTTTTGGGAAAATGGTGGCAAACAATGGTGCTTAAAATTCTCCATAGGCGACCCTTTAAACGCCTTTACAGGTTACCAGTTTAGAGTTACAGTGGTGCTAGAATTATTGCTCTCGCCCTGACATTCGCGACAATACCTCATGTGTGGTGTGATCACCTTTTACATATGCGCGTGAAGTAATGTATGCATTTGTGTGTAAGCATGGGGGTGCTTTAAAAAACATTTTTTTATTTATTTTATATAAAACTTTTTTTTTTTTTTTTTACACTTTTTGTTTTTGGAGGATTAACTTTATTGCTATCACAATGGATGAACAACATCCCTTGTGACAGCATTGGCTGTGACAGGTCCTCTATTAGACCCCAAATCTCTTCTTTGGCCTCCAGTGCAGTCAATCAGACACAGATCAGTCTGATCGGCTGCTTTCCTGGACGCTAACGGCCAGGTAAACAAAGAGGCGGAACTGGAAGTGACGAACTGCTCGCCCCCGGTTTCCAGGGTCACACAGAGAGAAGAACAATGTCAGTGTTTCTCTGTCTGTTCCGTGCAGCCATCACTGCCGGTCACATTACTCCCGGGCTCTACTATCCTGTCGTGGGTGTAGGCATCATCCCGGTATAAGCACTTTAACCTAAGGACATGGACTTCCTACGGGTGGGAAGTAGTTAAGTAAACAGAGGAAACAGGTAAACCTCAAAAGAATCCACTAAACAGTAAATAGTGGGGTGCCTGTGGGGATCTATTAGAACAGAGAGCAGAGAACACAGGGTTAGGGCAGCAGCAAGTCAGGGGGGCCAGCAAATAGTAAAGGATAGTCCAAGTGCCTAAAAGTGCATCCAAACCTCATGCTGATGACCGAACTTGGAGATGGTATCTAAGAGAGAGACATTAAAAAGGCTCCCCTTAATCTATTTCCCAGCAAGATCTGCTTTATTGCTGCACAACAGCAGGCAGGTTTTTAGTGTACACTCCAGCATAAACAACATATTCCAGGAGAGTGAACGCACAATGAAATCACTCAGCGTCATACCCAATGGTGCATACGCTGGCCATCCAGGACACTGGCATGTCATGATACATTATTCATGTTAATATAGTGCCAAGACCACAGGCATGCCATGCACATTGGTGGACCTAAGAGATAGGTGAAATAAAAATAGTTGCAATTACCATATTTCTTTCTCGAACATCACAGGACACAGAGCCACAGTAATTACTGATGGGTTATATAGGTATCACTGGTGATTGGACACTGGCACACCCTATCAGGAAGTTCAACCCCCTATATAATCCCTCCCCCTTGCAGGGATACCTCAGTTTTTACGTCAGTGTCTTAGGTGATGGACGTGTAAAGATGTCCTGTGCTGAGCTCCAAAGGGAATATCCTAAGATCCTATACTGGGGCAAGCCAGGCAAACCGGATCCATTCAAAGTGTCTTTTCATGGCCGAATTGAATGGTACCCGGGCCTCGTGTCCGAAGAAACGAGGTTTTACCCGTAATGCTTCTCTTTTTAGAGAGCTGGACCCCGCAGATCAGAAAATGGCTTTAAATTTCCTAATTTCTGGCGAGGTGCTTTACGGTCCCAGAACTGTTGGATCCCCCTACTGATGGGGGCCCCAGTCTCTGACGGTTTTTTCAAACGGAGCCCACCGTGAGAGGTGAAGATTGGGTCTGTGTAAACAGCACCCTGCGGCTGGATAAGGAGATTCCACAGAATTTTTGAGTTCTAGTGGCTTTTCTCCTTTAAGGTAAATGCATGCTATGCCTATTGTGACCACCGGGGGCTGCCAAGAGCACAAACCTACACATGCTGACTCTGTCTCAGGTGTTGTAATCGCTGTTTATGTCCCAGCGTATCAAGCAGGCTGCAAACAGGTAAGGTGGAAAGGGGGATTTCTCATGTTTGAATGTTCCCCCCCCCCAGGCTAGAGAGGGGCCACAGGGGTCTAGAAAGTGGTTATACCACCCGGGCTCTGCGGCCTAATGGCCACCATCTCTCAAGATAGCCGTTCAGGCAGATCTTGTTACCAAAAAAAAATTATGCTCAGGTTGATTCAACACAGCAGGAGGGTTAGTGGACTACACATAGATAGTGGGTGGTAATTGTGCGGTTCAATCTTTGGTTTTGGGAGAGAGAACCAAGGAGTCTTTTTTTATTTCACCACTAGAGGGCTCTAACATTATTGAACCAATATAGAGACACTCTAAACAATTTCACAGAGATCCACTAAGTGCACAATATTTTTCTAATATTTTTCAGATAGTGCATAAGTTGCACGTTTTTTTGATTTGTAGAGGAACTCACTAATACACTTACACTTTAGATATATTGTTAGATAATTTTAGAAGTGATGGGGGGAAATTTAGGGTGAAAACCCACTTAGGATTTTGATTGGGCACTGTATGGGTTGCACTGATTGATTATTTAATATAGTATATCAGGATGTACGTCTAAATTTAATGCCTCTGGATGATTTTTCATAATAGCTAGTGGGGGATGTTCTAATATTATGATGCACATTTAGTATTTACCATGATCTTGGGAATAATGCTGTGAGCGTCCTGTGTGATCTTTACTTGCAATTCAGTATATTTGTCTTAGATAGCTACATTTATTCTGACAGTCTTTGGGAGATTTTGCAATAAAAATGCCCTCTGAAGAATGCGATCAGCCCAGCGCTGCTGCGTTGAGGATTGCGGGGACACCTGGGAACGTGTAGGGTGATTTGCATATTACAACGTCGATAGACGTGAGGGGTATAAGAATGGGAGGTGCCGTACCGTACAGCCAATCCCATGAGGAAGTCAAGTGTGACGAAACATGTCGGGGCGTGGCTGTACGGCATCCATCACTAACAGACAGTAAGGGACGGGACGGGGCGGCACATCTCCGTATACCGGCGGGATCCTTTGAGGACGATAGAGGAGCTGCGGCTCGGACTCGCGGAATAGCAGGAGACCCACATCTATAGAACGCCATTGAGAGGGGTGAGAACCTATCCAACCCGTTTCTTTGGGGTCCGCCGTGACCCTCTTTTCACAGTGGTGCTGGGCGGTTCACAGAGGAGGATTGATTTGGAAGTTGCTGTGCAGTGTCATTTGGCTTGATTCAAGATTTTCTTTGTGAGTTTAATGTTTGAAGATTTTAAGTTTAATAAATTTTATATGCTTTACGGTATCACACTATGTTGAGTCTTTCTATACATTGAGGTGACACTGGAATTATAAGGAGTTCGGAAGTTCATATCCCCAGCTGACCTGCTACATATCCATGCTTTTTTGCCAAAACACGAGAGTGTGAGGCATTTTGAGTCGGTGAGTTTTGCATTCAAGGGGAGTGGAGGCACTGACACTAAGTGAAGTGGTGGACGTTTTCCAGCTTATCACCTTTCCTGCACGGTGTCCTGTCTATGGACTTCATATGGACTATACTGCCTGATTTCATTTTTGATTTATTTGCCAATTGATATTACTGGGTGTATGATACACTTTAATATACACTGTTAGGTTCTTTTGATATTCACTGGTTTACTGTATACTGAAAATTGTTTACATAGATTACCACATGCAATAACTTTTATATTTTTATTTTATTTTAATTTTTTTTTATTATTTTGGGTATAGATAGATGCACTAGAATCCTGTTTTGGATGGTGATCACTGTCATTTAGCGCCGCTTATATTGCTTCACAGGGGTCGCCTTGGGCTCTTGGAATCAATAGGAAGTTTTTTGCACTGATTATTTAATAAGTGGCAGCTTTGGTTTTATCTTATTTTATTTCATTTATGAGTTCATTTCACACAGGTGCTTCATACACAGTGTCAGTTTACACTTTTCATAGGGGGTCACACCCCTTCATCTGGCATCGAGCGCAGTGGTGAGAACTCAAGAAGGGCGCGTTGGGTCGAGTTTTCAATTTTTGACAGATCTTGTTACCAGCCTCCCTCCCCTCTCCCCCCCCCATCCCCAGCCTTTCTCCGGAAGCATGACAGGAGAGTCGGCAGCGCGGGAAGCGCTCGTTTTTTTTCAAAACTCGAGGGGGGGCGGTAGAGGAGGGGGCGGGACGTCAGCACAGGTGCTTAGACTCCCACTCAGGCCAGCTGCAGGCTATTAGAAGCACTCTGTACAGGTGCACACAGCCTTCTGAGAGACACAGAGCTGACGGTCGCATGTAAGGTGGGACACAGGCATTCTCCTAGGCAGCATTTACTGAAGTAACACCAGACTGAGCATTGGGTAGCAAGGCTTTTAGCCAGACTACATCGCTCAGCGGGCAGTGTTCATTTGTATACCTCACACCTTGTTGCTTTGCACTATGGGTAGAAGAGGTTCAAGCACCCCAGGAACCAGAGACACTAGGGGATCTCGTTCAGGTTCTGAGGGCCCCCTGTCGGCAGCATCCTCCCCCCCTAAAGATGGGCCAGGGACGGCTAGCCAGGGAGAGCCATCGGGGTCAGGGGCTACACCTGCTTCTGGCACTTCAGCCCCTGTATATATTACACAAGAGGTTTTTTCCTCAACCATTAATGGTCTAGAGGAAAGATTAATGGCCGTGATTACGTCTTCACTCAGTGGAAGAAAACGCACTAGGCTTTCCTCTGTTCCCCAAGACCCTCAGACAGAGGAGCTCTGGGATAAAGGAGATGAATCCCTTTCAGAGGATCGGGATGGGATGGATGATTCCTCTTCGGAGGATTCAGGTGGAGAGGGACCCTCTGCGACTTCCCAAGAGGAGAAAGTCTTAGTGCAGATCCTCACTGGATTGGTCCGCTCCACATTTAAGTTGCCCATACCTGAAACTGCTAAAGAATCCTCTTCTGCTTTGGGGTCACTGAAACCTTTCCAAGCAGCACATGCTTTTCCTGTTCATACTTTACTTGAAAAGCTTATTTATTCTGAGTGGGATCACCCAGACAAACGTTTTTTTCCGCCGAGAAAGTTTTCAACACTTTATCCGATGGAAGAAAAGTTTATTAAAATGTGGGGAATACCGGCTATTGATGCCGCCATTTCCTCCGTAAATAATAGCCTGACTTGTCCTGTAGACAATGCTCAGATGCTCAGGGATCCTGTAGATAAAAGGATGGAATCCCTATTGAAGGATGTTTTCTCCTTAGCAGGATCAGTGGCCCAACCTGCAGTAGCAGCGATTGGAGTCTGTCAATACTTAAGAGACCATGTTAAGCAGGTCATCAAAGTATTACCTGAACAGCAGGCCCAGGGGTTTGCTAACCTTCCAGTGGCCTTATGCTTTGTGGTTGACGCCATTAGAGATTGTGCAAACCTCCCGTCTTTCACTGGGGTTGGTGCATATACGTAGAATCCTATGGTTGAAAAATTGGTCAGCCGAAGCACCATGTAAGAAGCTACTGGCTGGGTTTCCATTTCGTGGTGCAAGGTTGTTTGGAGAGGACTTGGATAACTATATCAAGAGAATCTCTTGTGGGAAAAGCACTCACTTACCTGTCAAGAAGAAGAGTAAGCGTCCCTCTTTCAAACGGACTCTTTCCCCAGCGCCGGGGGCTTCCGCCTCCAGGCAGTCTCGACGGCCGCCTCCATCGGGGTCCAGAGACAAGAGTCAACCCCAGGGACAAAAGAAGTCCTGGGGAAAGAAGCCTACTAGGCAAAACACTAAGACCTCTGCATGAGGGGGCGCCCCCGCTCACTCGAGTGGGGGGAAGACTGCGACAGTTCTCAGAGCTCTGGCACGAGGACTTCCAGGACAGATGGGTAGTCTCCACGGTAACCTTAGGGTACAAGCTGGAGTTTCAGGAATTTCCTTCTCCTCGGTTCCTCAGATCAAATGTTCCCAGAGACCCAGAGAATAAGCAGTCGCTCCTTCTAGCGTTAGAGCGACTTTTGTCGCAGGAGGTCATTATGATAGTTCCCGCAAAGGACCAGGGATTGGGCTTCTATTCCAACCTTTTTACGGTCCAAAAGCCAAATGGGGATGTCAGGCCCATTTTGGACTTAAGGGATCTGAACCGATTCCTAAGGATTCAATCCTTCCGCATGGAATCAATTCGAACAGTAGTTCCCACCCTGCAGGGAGGAGAATTTCTGGCATCAATAGACATCAGAGATGCATATCTGCATGTGCCCATTTTTCCTGCTCATCAGAAGTTTCTGCGCTTCGAGGTAGGAGGGCGCCATTTCTAGTTTGTGGCTCTGCCTTTTGGGATAGCCACTGCACCTCGAGTGTTCACAAAGATCTTGGCTCCTCCTCTGGCCAGATTAAGGGCTCAGGGTATAGCTGTCATAGCATACCTAGACGACCTGCTCTTGATAGACCGGTCGGTAGCCTCTTTGAATGGAAACTTGAGGACCACGGTCAGGTATCTAGAACACCTGGGTTGGATCCTCAACTTAGAAAAGTCTTTCCTAAAACCAGTAAGAAGACTGGAGTATTTAGGTCTGATTATAGATACAAGCCAGGAGAAAATATTTCTACCCCAGGCAAAGATCACTGCTTTGAGAGAGCTGATTCTGACAGTAAGGACCAAGAAGGGTCCCTCAGTCCGCCTTTGTATGAGGCTACTAGGGAAGATGGTGTCTTCATTCGAAGCAGTTCCCTATGCTCAGTTTCACTCAAGAATGCTGCAACACAGTATTCTGTCGACCTGGAACAAGAAGGTTCAGGCATTAGACTTTCCGATGCACCCGTCGCTTGCGGTGCGTCAGAGCCTCAATTGGTGGCTCATACCCGAAAACCTGCAGAAGGGGAAATCCTTTCTACCGGTTACCTGGACGGTGGTAACAACAGATGCCAGTCTGTCAGGTTGGGGAGCAGTTCTGGAACAGGCTGCGGTCCAAGGGGTATGGTCCAAGACAGAGAGGACCTTACCCATCAACATTCTGGAGATCCGGGCGATACATCTAGCTCTAAAAGCCTGGACTATCAGGCTACAGGGTTGTCCGGTCAGGATCCAGTCCGACAATACCACAGCAGTGGCTTATGTCAATCATCAGGGAGGCACCCGGAGCCGAGCTGCTCAAAAAGAGGTGAACCAGATCTTAGTCTGGGCAGAGATGCATGTGCCATGCATATCGGCAGTTTTCATCCCGGGAATAGAGAATTGGCAGGCGGACTATCTAAGTCGCCAGCAGTTACTTCCAGGGGAATGGTCTCTGCATCCCAACGTCTTTTGGGCCATATGCCAAAGATGGGGGGGTTCCAGATGTAGATCTCTTTGCATCCCGATTCAACAAAAAGATAGACAGATTTGTGGCAAGGACAAAAGATCCTCTTGCATGCGGGACGGATGCGTTGGTGATTCCGTGGCATCGGTTCTCACTGATTTACGCATTCCCGCCTATTCTGCTACTACCACGACTCCTTCGCAGGATCAGGCAGGAAAGGAAGTCGGTACTTCTGGTGGCCCCCGCTTGGCCCAGAAGGACTTGGTATGCAGAAATAGTAAGGATGACGGTGGGTTCCCCGTGGACCCTACCGGTACGCCCAGACCTGTTATCTCAAGGTCCAGTGTTCCATCCTGCCTTACAAACGCTAAATTTGACGGTTTCGCTATTGAGACCCACGTTCTGAAGAGTCGTGGGCTCTCAGGTCCTGTCATATCTACCTTGATTAATGCAAGGAAGCCAGCTTCCAGGATGATTTATCATAGAGTCTGGAAGGCTTATATAACCTGGTGTGAATCCAGAGGTTGGCATCCCAGGAAATATGTCATAGGTAGAATCCTTGATTTTCTACAGATGGGATTAGAGATGAAGCTGGCCTTGAGTACCATCAAGGGCCAGGTTTCTGCTTTATCAGTATTTCAGCGGCCACTTGCTTCGCATTCTTTGGTCCGAAACTTTATGCAGGGGGTGATGCGTCTTAATCCTCCGGTTAAAGCGCCCCTAAACCCCTGGGACTTGAATTTGGTCCTGGCTGTGTTACAGAAACAGCCTTTTGAACCAATAAGTCAGATTCCTTTGGTCTTGTTGACAAGGAAATTTATTTTTCTGGTGGCCATCTCTTCTGCTAGAAGAGTATCAGAATTAGCAGCTCTTTCCTGTAAGGAGCCTTATTTGATTATACACAAGGATAGAGTGGTACTAGGCCCTCATCCTAGTTTTTTACCGAAGGTGGTTTCTGATTTTCATTTAAACCAAGACATTGTTCTACCTTCCTTTTTTCCAGATCCCTGTTCTCCGGAAGAGAGATCTCTACATTCGTTGGATGTAGTAAGAGCAGTTAAGGCCTATCTAGGGGCAACTACTCAGATCCGCAAGACGGATGTTTTGTTTGTGCTGCCAGAGGGTCCCAATAGAGGACAGGCAGCGTCAAAAGCTACCATTTCTAAATGGATTCGACAGTTGATCATTCAAGCTTACGGTTTGAAACAGAAGATTCCTCCGTTTCAGATCAGGGCACATTCCACAAGGGATATTGGTGCTTCTTGGGCAGTGCATCACCGGGCCTCTATGGCTCAAATCTGCAAGGCCGCAACCTGGTCTTCACTCCATACATTCACCAGATTCTATCAGGTGGATGTGAGAAGGCATGAGGATATCGCCTTTGGGCGTAGTGTGCTGCAGGCAGCGGTACAGGGTCCTCAGGTCTGATTGCACCCTACTTGGTCGTGGTTCCCCCCCCTCAGGTAGCATTGCTCTGGGACATCCCATCAGTAATTACTGTGGCTCTGTGTCCCGTGATGTTCGAGAAAGAAAATAGGATTTTTTAAAACAGCTTACCTGTAAAATCCTTTTCTTTCGAAGGACATCACGGGACACAGAGGTCCCGCCCCTCTTCTAATACACTATATTGCTTGGCTACAAAACTGAGGTATCCCTGCAAGGGGGAGGGATTATATAGGGGGTTGAACTTCCTGATAGGGTGTGCCAGTGTCCAATCACCAGTGATACCTATATAACCCATCAGTAATTACTGTGGCTCTGTGTCCCGTGATGTCCTTCGAAAGAAAAGGATTTTACAGGTAAGCTGTTTTAAAAAATCCTATTTTTTTTCTACAGGGCCTTTGCTTTCATAAAATATATAATGTTTTAGGAGTTTTGGGTAACCTTAAAAAAAATTGCACATATTAAAAGCACCCATTTTTTAAGTGCATGTAGTGTAAGTACCTACATTTGACTTAATATCAACCGACTGCTGTCCCAGTACAGCAAAGCTCAGAGTGGAAAAGGAAGAAGCCGCATAAGAAGCCAATCGTTTCCTGTACCAAAAATAAGCATGCTGATTGGAGGAGAAAGCAAAGTGACAAAAACGGGTCATAGCTTTGTTGCTTTTAAGGGTTACTAAACCCCCCCCCTTTTTTTTTTGTGTTTTTTTGTTTTTTTTGTTTTTTTTGTTTTTTTAAATGACAAACATATCATACTTGCTTCCACTTGCTTGTGCAGTTTGTTTTGCACAGAGTGGCCCCAATCCTCATCTTCTGGGGTCCCCCAACGGTGCTCACGGCTCCTCCCACATCGGGAAACCCCCTAGAAGCGCTCTCCTTGGTGAGGGTCCCCGTGCGGGCGCGCTCGCGAATCCAGCATTTGCGTCCATAGACACAGAATGCCGGAATCGGCCCCACCCTCCGGCGCCTGTGTCATTGGATTTGATTGACAGCAGCAGGAGCCAATCGCTGCTATCAATCTATCCGATCAAGAGCCGAGACAACGTGCAGAGAGGTTGAGCGCGTCTCCATTGTGGCAATTGCGAGGCTCAGGTGAGTAAAACTGGGGGGCTGGTCAATGACAGAAGTTTTTTCACCTTAATGCATAGGATGCATTAAGGTGAAAAAAATACGAGGGTTTACAACCCCTTTAACTGGCTGTTTAGAAGTTAGGGGTGGGTCCATGACAGCCTGGGCTCAGAGGAAGTGGGTTGAATTCTGCTGGTCATATTGTGACCCTGAAAATTAAGGACATCTAATGGAGAAAAAGTACTGCGGGGGGGGGGGGGCAGCTTCAGATTGAAAGTAAATTTTGCAGTAAAAATTTATTTTTTTCTTTTAATGGGCTGTTCATGTTTTATGCTTGGAGTCCTGCTTTAACTACTGTATTGACAGCACTTGTAATATAGGAAAGGAATATTTGCAAACTCAGAATAGCCTAATGTACATGTATAGAGGCATCAGAGAATGCTCCCTGGGAAAGCTATGCAAATAACCCTTTTCCCAAAGAAGAAAGTACATTTGAGGATTGGGAGTTTTACATAGCAGGCCTTTGCTGGACCAGAACACCTATTCTTGGGCCGAACTGTTTGGGCCTCTGGGCCACAAGCACAGAATCATTGACTCTGGTCAGCATGCAGAGTGAAGGAATACATTGTGCAGGAGGGAAACATAAATATGTAAATTTACGTTGGTATATGGGATGTGTTCTGACATTGTAAAAAAAAAAAAGTGTGCTCTGTAAACACTAACTGCCATATTTTTTTTATAGGTGATAACAAAATTGGGCTCCTACACCAGTATTCTCTTGTCAAGCCCCACGACCATGCTTAAATCATGGGCCAAGTAAGTAAAATTTACTCTCAGATAACCACACATGTCATTATTCTTTTTTACAGCTTGTAATAGATATTATCTTGGTATGAAGTTGTACTGGCCAAAAGCTTGGTAGTAGACACCCAAAGGCCATATCACAAATGATTTTCTAATAGTGATATACGACGTGCTACAGAATTACTCTCCTTAGTGTTTTGATGATAGGAGACCTGATTTCATGGGCAATAGGTGGTCTGAATCGCAGCAATTTATAGCTCAATTGCTGAGTAATTTCTCTTTTATGCATTAAAGGGCACAACTTGAGGATAATTAAGCAACATAGGGTCATACTGCTGCCTACAGGAAAAATGGACACTAGGCACATAGATAACTGAAGGACAACTCCCTTGGTGCTTTAACCACTGCTCAGTTTTGCTTAGTGTCATTAACAGAATGGATGCCTCCTTCCTTTCTGCTATATTGTCGACAGCTACTGGTAGATTTAGGCCCAGTTTTGCTTAGCCTACAAGCGCAGGTTTTCTAAGTTCCTTAGGTACAGTAGAGTTCTATGCT
Organism: Aquarana catesbeiana; assembly: GCF_042186555.1. NCBI lineage: Eukaryota > Metazoa > Chordata > Amphibia > Anura > Ranidae > Aquarana > Aquarana catesbeiana. The sequence continues at coordinate 250,118,552 of NC_133324.1, read as the reverse complement.
CTTTGTAATGGCCCTGAAATCAGCAATGACCACCAGTCTGTATTCCAGTTTACTTTGGATTCTGCTATTCAGGTAAAGCCAGTATTTCTGGGGATTTTGTGCAGATTTATTGTAACCAGAGCTACATCTGTCCCTGTTTCTGAAGACTCACTGTTAATGGCTACCAGGCTATGCTTGGTCAAGGAAAGGTTTCCCTTTTTTGCATTTGGGCTCTGTTTGTAACTTCCTTCAGAAGCAACTGTAACTGACTGGCCTGTATGGTGAGGGGAATTTATTAGTGGGAATGCTTTAGCAGTCCCACTATTGTTATTCGTTTTTATTAATGGGACTGCTTTAGCAGTCCCACTATTGTTGTTCGATTTTATTTAATTAGTGGGACTGCTTTAGCAGTCCCACTATTGTTGTTCGTTTTTTTATTAGTGGGACTGCTTTAGCAGTCCCACTATTGTTGTTCGATTTTATTTATTTTTATTATTTAGTGGGAATGCTTTAGCAGTCCCACTATTGTTGTTAGATTTTATTTATTTTTATTTCTTTATTATTCCGTACGTTTTTTGGCTCTGCGTAACTTCTGCATACTTTTAGCTATTAAAACCATTCAACTATTAAAATGTTCATCTCTTTCAGCTGATGGGACTTTTTCAACTTTTTTTTTCTGCTATTTATACTTTTTAAAATATTAAGCTTTTATCACTTTTTTTTAACATTGAAGTCAATGGGAGCATGCTTCAGATCCTTAAAATCTTCTTCCGCTCTCAAAAGTTTCAGCTCCTTCATACTTTCACCTACAGACGCCAAACAAACTTTAAAATGTTCACAAAATATTCAGCTATCTGGCTATATCTTTTCAGTTTGATATCTTTTACAGTTTTTGTGAAAAAGCTTTTTGTTTAGAGGTCATTTCAGGAAATTTTAGCCATTAATCAGAGTGTACTGTGCTGCTTTTGTTGCCATGGTTACCAAAGCTTCTGTTATACACAGGGGGGAGGTGGCTGGAGCATCTCAGCTCTGACTACAGAGCCCGGGGGAGGGGATAGACACACCATGTACTGATTTATAATAGAGGAATATGATTGGGCAGTTTTGATTGGGCAGTTTTGATTGGGCAGTTTTGATTGGGCAGTTTTGATTGGGCAGTTTTGATGGGGCAGTTTTGATGGGGCAGTTTTGATGGTGGCAATATAATGGGGCAGTTCTGATGGTGGCAATATGATGGGGCAGTTTTGATGGTGGCAATATGGTGGGGGAAGTTTTGATGGGGCAATTCTGATGGGGCAGTTTTGATGGTGGCAAAATGATGGGCAGTTTTGATGGGGCAATTCTGATGGGGCAGTTTTGATGGTGGCAATATGATGGGGCAGATTTGATGGTGGCAATATGATGGAGCAGTTTTGATGGGACAATTCTGATGGGGCAGTTTTGATGGTGGCAATATGATGGGGCAGTTTTGATGGGGACAATTTTAATAGAGCAGTTTTAAAGGTGGCAATTTGATGGGGGTAGTTTTGATGGGGCAATATGATGGGGGCAGTTTTGGTGGCAATATGATGGGGTAGTTTTGATGGGGACAATTTTGATGGGGCAATTTTGATTGGGGCCGTTTTAGCTATTCAGCATTCCCATGCTTTTTCTAGTTTTTAATTTTATTATTCCGTACGTTTTTTGGCTCTGCATAACTTCTGCATACTTTCAGCTATTAAAACTATTCAACTATTAAAATGTTTATCTCTTTCAGCTGGTGATGGGACTTTTTCAACTTTTTTTCTACTATTTATACTTTTTAAAATATTAGGCTTTTTAACACTTTTTTTTAACATTGAAGTCAATGAGAGCATGCTTCAGATCCTTAAAATCTTCTTCCGCTCCCAAAAGTTTCAGCTCCTTCATACTTTCACCTATAGACGCCAAACAAACTTTAAAATGTTCACTGGCTATATCTTTTCAGTTTGATATCTTTTACAGTTTTTGTGAAAAAGCTGTTTGTTTAGTGGTCATTTCAGGAAATTTTATCCATTAAACACAGTGTACTGTGCTGCTTTGTTGCCATAGTTACCAAAGCTTCTGTTATGCACAGTGATGGGCGGTGGGGGAGGTGGCTGGAGCATCTCAGCTCTGATTACAGAGCCCAGGGGAGGGGACAGACACACCATGCACTGATTTATAATAGAGGAATATGATGGGGCAGTTTTGATGGTGGCAATATGATGGGGCAGTTTTGATGGGGACAATTTTGATGGTGGCAATATGATGGGGGCAGTTTTGATGGTGGCAATGTGATGGGGCCAGTTTTAACAGGGCAGTTTTGATGGGGACAATTTTGATGGGGCAATTCTGACGGGGCAGCTTTGATGGCAGTATGATGGGGGCCGTTTTAGCAATTCAGCATTCCCACGCATTTTCCCCAGGAAATGCATTTTCTAGTTAGTGGGACTGCTTTAGCAGTCCCACTATTGTTATTCGTTTTTATTAGTGGGACTGCTTTAGCAGTCCCACTATTGTTATTCGGTTTTATTTATTTTTATCTATTTTATTATTCCGTACGTTTTTTGGCTCTGCGTAACTTCTGCATACTTTCAGCTATTAAAACCATTCAACTATTAAAATGTTTGTCTCTTTCAGCTGATGGGACTTTTTCAACTTTTTTTCTACTATTTATACTTTTTAAAATATTAAGCTTTTTAACACTTTTTTTTAACATTGAAGTCAATGAGAGCATGCTTCAGATCCTTAAAATCTTCTTCCGCTCCCAAAAGTTTCAGCTCCTTCATACTTTCACCTATAGACGCTAAACAAACTTTAAAATGTTCACAACATATTCAGCTATCTGGCTATATCTTTTCAGTTTGATATCTTTTACAGTTTTTGTGAAAAAGCTGTTTGTTTAGTGGTCATTCCAGGAAATTTTAGCCATTAAACAGAGTGTACTGTGTTGGCTTTGTTGCCATGGTTACCAAAGCTTCTGTTATACACAAGGGGGGAGGTGGCTGGAGCATCTCAGCTCTGATTACAGAGCCCCGGGGAGGGGACAGACACACCATGTACTGATTTATAATAGGAATATGATGGGGCAGTTTTGATGGTGGCAATATGATGGAGCAGTTTTGATGGGACAATTCTGATGGGGCAGTTTTGATGGGACAATTCTGATGGGGCAGTTTTAATGGTGGCAATTCTGATGGGGCAGTTTTGATGGTGGCAATTCTGATGGGGCAGTTTTGATAGGGCAATTCTGATGGGGCAGTTTTGATAGGGCAATTCTGATGGGGCAGTTTTGATGGTGCAGTTTTGATGGGGCAATTCTGATGGGGCAGTTTTGATGGTGGCAATATGATGGGGCAGTTTTGATGGTGGCAATATGATAGGGCAGTTTTGATGGGGTAATTCTGATGGGGCAGTTTTGATGGTGGCAATATGATGGGGCAGTTTTGATGGGGAAATTCTGATGGGGCAGTTTTGATGGCAATATGATGGGGGCAGTTTTGATGGTGGAAATATGATGGGGCCGTTTTGATGAGGCAATTCTAATGGGGCAGTTTTGGGGCAATTCTGATGGGGCAGTTTTGATGGTGGAAATATGATGGGGCAGTTTTGATGGGGCAGTTTTGATGGTGGCAATATGATGGGGCAGTTTTGATGGGGACAATTTTAATGGAGCAGTTTTAAAGGTGTCAGTTTTGATGGGGTTAGTTTTGGAGGTGTCAATATAATGGGAAAGTTTTGATGGGGCAATTCTGATGGGGCAGTTTTGATGGTGGCAATATTATGGGGCAGTTTTGATGGGGCAATTCTGATGGTGGCAATATGATGGGGAAGTTTTGATGGGGCAGTATTGATGGGGACAATTTTGATGGGGCAATTTTGATGGTGGCAATATGATGGGGCAGTTTTGATGGGGCCAATATGATGGGGCAGTTTTAATGGCATTTTGATGGGGGCCATTTTAGCAATTCAGCTATTCAGCATTCCCACGCATTTTCCCCAGGAAATGCATTTTCTAGTTATTATTTATTATTAATTTTATTCCGTACGTTTTTTGGCTCTGCGTAACTTCTGCATACTTTTAGCTATTAAAACCATTCAACTATTAAAATGTTCATCTCTTTCAGCTGATGGGACTTTTTCAACTTTTTTTTCTGCTATTTATACTTTTTAAAATATTAAGCTTTTTAACACTTTTTTTTAACATTGAAGTCCAATGGGAGCATGCTTCAGATCCTTAAAATCTTCTTTCGCTCCCAAAAGTTTCAGCTCCTTCATACTTTCACCTAAAGACACCAAACAAACTTTAAAATGTTCACAAACTATTCAGCTATCTGGCTATATCTTTTCAGTTTGATATCTTTTACAGTTTTTGTGAAAAAGCTGTTTAGTGGTCATTTCAGGAAATTTTAGCCATTAAACAGAGTGTACTGTGCTGCTCTTGTTGCCATGGTTACCAAAGCTTCTGTTATACACAGGGGGGAGGTGGCTGGAGCATCTCAGCTCTGATTACAGAGCCCGGGGGAGGGGACAGACACACCATGTGCTGATTTAAAATTGTTGAATATGATGGGGCAGTTTTGATGGTGGCAATATGATGGGGTAATTCTGATGGGGTAATTCTGTTGAGGTAATTTTGATGGGGGCAATTTTGATGGGGACAGTTTTGATGGTGGCAATATGATGGGGCAGTTTTGATGGTGGCAATATGGCGGGGCAGTTTTGATGGTGGCAATATGGCGGGGCAGTTTTGATGGTGGCAATATGGCGGGGCAGTTTTGATGGTGGCAATATGGCGGGGCAGTTTTGATGGTGGCAATATGGCGGGGCAGTTTTGATGGTGGCAATATGGCGGGGCAGTTTTGATGGTGGCAATATGGCGGGGCAGTTTTGATGGTGGCAATATGGCGGGGCAGTTTTGATGGTGGCAATATGGCGGGGCAGTTTTGATGGGACAATTCTGATGGGGCAGTTTTGATGGGACAATTCTGATGGGGCAGTTTTGATGGCAATATGATGGGGGCCGTTTTAGCAATTCAGCTATTCAGCATTCCCACGCATTTTCCCCAGGAAATGCATTTTCTAGTTTATCTATTTTCTTTTAAGTAGGAATTCTTTATGCCTTTACAGGCTTGTATTCTAGGCAGTGCATTTATTGTGCTTAAATTTATCCTTGTAAACCCCTCATTTTTCTCTCCCTTGAGCTATACATTTCAGTAATTTTTAGGGCAGCCTGTTGCTGTACTCTAACGGCCATCCTTTTGTCTCGGCCTGGATCTGCTGAGCACTTCAGTGAATGTGTGCAAACATCAGCTGCCAGCCTCTTTCTTTTATCTGGTTCCACTCCACTGATGCTGTCATAAAAGATAACTCTTTCTCTGGGAGTGAGGTGCCCTCTGGACACTGCTGACTATATAGAAGTCTCTACCACTGTGTGGACAGCAGTATTTTCCTGCAGGTACAGTGGGGAAAATAATGATTTGATCCCCTGCAGATTTTGTAAGTTTGCCCACTTACAAAGAACTAAGGGGTCTTTAATTTTTATTATAGATGTATTTTAAATGAAAGAGACAGAATATGAATCAAAAATCCAGAAAAACACATGATACAAATGTTATAAATTGAGTTGCAGTTCAGTGAGTAAAATAAGTATTTGATCCACAAGCAAAACATGATTTAGTACTTGGTGGAGAAACCCTTGTTGACAATCACAGAGGTAAGACATTTCTTGTAGTTGGTGTCCAGGTTTGCACACATCTCAGGAGGGATTTTGGTCCACACTTCTTTACAGGTCTTCTCAAAATCCTTAAGCTTTCTTGGCTGTCGCATGGCAGCTCGAAGTTTCAGCTCCCTCCATAAATTTTTTTATAGGATTATAGGACTCGCTAGGCCACTCCATGACCTCAAAGTGGAGCTCCAGTCCCGTCCCGTCCCTGCCCAACCCCCCCACCCCCCCAAATTACTGCAGCTCCTGACTTTTACTACTAAGTACATACCTGTCCAAGGATTCCACTGTGTCCATTCTTGCATCGGCTCTCATGTGCTGGCGCCGCCATCTTGGGTAAGGGAAACCAGCAGTGAAGCCTCATTCACAAGCTCCTACTGTGTAGTTCTGGGCTGATCCATCACTTTTCTCATGATCATCCTTACCCCATGAGGCGAAATCTTGCATGGAGCTCCAGGCCGAGGGCGATTGATGGTTATTTTGTATTTCTTCCATTTGCCAATAAGAGTCATCTTCTTCTCACCAAGCTTCTTGCTGATGGTCTTGTAGCCCATTCCAGCCTTGTGCAGTCTACAATCTTGTCCTTGACTCCTTTGACAGCTCTTTGGTCTTGGCCATGTTGGCGAGGTTGGAACGGAAGAAAGAGATTCTGTGGACAGGTGTCTTTTTATACACAAAATGAGTTGCCATTAGAAACACCTTCTTAAATTGACAGGACTAATCTCTGTAGCCAGTCTGTGGGAGCCAGAATTAGTGTTGGTTGGCAGGGGATCAAATACTTTTTTTACTCACTGAACTGCAACTCAATTTATAACATTTGTATTGTGTGCTTTTTCTGGATTTTTGGTTTCTGCAGGGGATCAAATAATTATTTTCCCCAACTGTATGTTTAATCAATTCTGTCCTCCCAAATCCCCAACCTTCCCGTGCACATGCACCAGGGAGGCGCATACAGTGGCATCCTGAGCAACCCAGCTCCGAAGTGCAGATGTCGAGGGGAGCTGCAAATATGTGATGCCAACAGGAGGGCAGGAGAAGCTCTTTAACAGAAAAAGAACACATCTTAGCAAAGATGATGGTTTCTTCTTAAAACAAAAAACAAAGCGCTGGCATCAAGATGCATGCAGGTACCAAGTGCTAGATTCTGTCCACTGGATCCTAAGCATTAGTCCGTGTCCCAAGTCCCCTGCACTGGAAGCAGTAGTAATTCATTCCACTTTAAAATATGATGATTTCACAGTTCCTTTTCCTAACAGGTTATCTGGGCTTGGATCTCAAAGTCCCAAACATTTCAACAAGGTGTTTCTCCATCATCCTTATTGGATATATTTTTGCTCTTTCTTGTTGCTTAAGGACCCCACTGACAAGCATCTGGAAGCCATTTCTCTTTTAATTTACTTCTTGGTTGGCTCTGTTCTCATCTTCGCATTTATTTCCGACACTTTGGCTCACTGGTCTTAATCGCTGAGCAGGGATATGGCAGCTGCAGGGTTTTTCTGTTTAGACCTTCAGGGCAATCTGACTTAAGTACTGGTAGACAGAGCAACAGTATATGACTGTTATGACTATCCTTTGTTGGAGGTTAGGGAAGAACGCATGGGTATGTGAGGTAGTATCCAAAAATAGTGTGCCCCAGTTGTCTTCCAGGACAGCCTGTAGGACATAGAGCTCCTTCTACCAGGGCAGGAAATACATTGCCAGGTTAAAAGGAGGTCCAAAAGGCTCTTTTCTCAGTTTAGTGTTTACTCCATTCAGAGGAGACATGTTGCTTTCGGAATATAGTGAGAAGAGTCTAGTCTCTAGACCAGGGGTAGGCATCCTTTTGAGAGGTGGAGATCTACCTGAACAACATGAAAGAGATCAAATATCCCTGGGGTTTTGCCACTGAATGTAACTAGCAAGGCCTAACTAAATTGTGAGGAAAAATATAATGACCTTAAAAATGGACAGTGTCAGTTGAACAGTGGATGGTATTTTATTATTTTACAATTCTATTTTTTATTATTCTTTTATTTTTTTTAAGCAGCCCTATTGGGAGGTCTTTGGTGAAATGGCAGGGATCTAAATAGACCCCTGATGTCTTACTTTTGAGATCGAGAAAGGAGATTGCGGACAAAGTCCTCAACCTCCATCTCTTCAGCATCAGCTGCACAGAATGAATAAACAGTAATAGCTCTGTACAGTTTTGCCAAGACAGACACTTTAAGGTAAGGTAGCTACCAAACTTCATTTTTATTTCACTAAGTTTGTGATGAGTGTAATTTATTTAAGCTTTGTTCGTCAGTGGGTTGCTGTAGTGCACCAGACCATTAAAAGAATTGTTGCCACTAACCTTATGGGCTGAGAAAACCATCTTTTACTCATTCTAAATTTTCTATGTCTTACTTCACTTAATACAACTTGAGAGTACAAGCATCACCTGGCTCCCGTCCTTTTTTCGATCATCCCCCACCTGCAGCTTTTCCTTTTCAGCCACACAATGCTGGTTTATGCATGGGTCTTGTCCTACAACCTTCCAAAGAGGCCATATAAATACCACTAGATAGTAAATACTAAAAATGAATTTTGTGTAATTTGATTAGTCTGCCTGGTTTTTGTATAGTTACTGTTTCCTGATAGCATTAGCAGTTCACTGAACTTGTCTGTTTTATAAAAGCGCATAATTGGTCAACGGTTATCCTTTTATGGGTGAAAAGTACACCCTTGTATTAATGATCATAGTTTTTCTTTCTATACGGGTTAAAATACATTTTAAAAACATATTTTTTTATTTTGGTTTGGCATAAAGGACCTTTGCCTGTGGTGTTTAAAGTTAGCCAATCCCTGACTGCTGTGTGAAGGGCTAGCTACTCCCAGACTGCCGTGTGAAGGGCTAGCTACTCCCAGACTGTAGTGTGAAGAGCTAGCTACCCTGTAACTGCAGAGTGAAGAGCTAGCAACCCTGTGACTGCAGTGTTGAGGGCTAACTACAACCTGACTGTTGTGTGAAGGGCTATGCTTTACTTAAGCACTAAGATCCTGCAGGTAATGCATATATCAGATTTGTTTTTGGTTTTTTAAGGAATTTTATCAAAAGAAAATATAGAGGTGAGCCAATTGCATAAATATGGTGTGTGCTCGTGCTTGCAATGCAGACCATATTCTTTAAAATAACATTTCATTTTAATTCCCTATAGACTACAACCTAGAACAGAAGTGTTACTAAAAGCTTTGGTTTCGGAGAAGGCAGATAACCTCTCTTCACTACTGGCCGCTTGGAAAAAGGACCCAAAATGTAAGTAAATGGTGCTATACATTTGTATTTTGAAATGTGTGTGTCTTCTAAGAATAAAATAGAATATATATTCCCGCGCTACTATACAGTATAGCTGTTTAACTGCTGCAAACACAGAAAGGGTCAGTCCATAACCACAAAGTAAACAAAATATATAATGGATGGTGTTGCGCAGTTATTAAAGGTAAATAATCAAACCAAATAAATAAAACAAAATTACTGAATGCCAACTAGACGATATATATTGAAAGATGTCCAAACAGTGAAAAAGTCATTGCAGTGCTGAAGATAGCAGTTTACACGTGATAAATTATGCAAAATAAATAACTGAATAAACAGTCTTATGCAGTGAAAAAATCAGGTGCTGGATTCCCTCTCCCACTGAGTGCAGGTATAACATATAAAGTGACTTGTCCTCTTTTGTGCAAACACATTGTGCAAATAAATGCAAAGTGACTTGTCCTCTTCTGTGCAACACATCTCAGTGTAAGATGGCCTCTTACCTTACGGCTGTAAGGTAACAGCGTATATACTGTATATAATAATGGAGATCAGTAGTGTTCGCAGTGCTGGCTCCTTTTATCCTGATAACACGCTCACAGTGTAATGGCATGTATCTGCTTCTTTGGGGCTGGTGTTGGCAATGGTATTTCTCTCCCAGTGAGTATATACACACACAATATAAAGGAAGAAGAAGGGGGGATTCTGGATAGTGTAGTATTTAGATCCAATATTTTATTGTTAAAAAACAGCTAAAGTACTCGCATCTCTATACATGTTAAAATCAATACACCACGAGCGGCGAGCTTGTACGCTGACATCACTTCCGGTTCCTGTCTGTCCCAACATTTATTGTCACGGTTACGTGACTTCATCAGGGGGAAAAGACTGGCACTGGAGGTGTCTTTAAATAGGTTAAGCATTTAGCTAATTGAGCGGCCATTTTCTTGTAGCTCAATGTTAAGGAAGTGATGTAGTGGCCATGTTTGAGTGGATTCTCCTACATAACAAGTATCGTGGCCATTTTCTGATGGTGTGTCTTCTACTATACATAGCCTACTTAAAAAAAATAATATTAAAAATCTGCTTGCTTTCTCACCCACAGATTTGCTGCATGCCTTTTGTCAGTGGATTCCTGAAGCCGTACATGGAGACTTATTTAAAGTTTGGCCACCAGTCACCTCCTCTGATTGAGCTCTGCTCTTAAGCTGTCCATAGAATGAATACTGACAATACTTGTTGAAGAACCTTTGCCTAGAAGTGCCTTAAATACTCAGTATTTAGTCAAGATCACATTGCCCACACTGTATCATATTCTGTTCACCAACATACTTTTTTAATGGATATCATACATTGTTACAATGTAACTAAGTTCTTATTGGTTTTTGTGAAATTTCTGTATTATAATCTGCACATGGCCATCAAGGCCCCATTGTGATGGAGTACATACTGTAACATATGTACATACTGAATTGAAATTAAACATTTATAACTAAGTATATTTTCTATATTTGTGTGGATGCAAACCAGACTATATTTGGTTAATATGTGTGTGACATAATAGTGTATCTTTACTAAAGGCAAATATACTGTGCACTTGCTCCAGAGCTTAGTAAATAAGGTAAAACTTCACTTTGCAAGTATACTCAATCACATTCAAGGAAAATAAAAAACAGCATTTTTGTTTGTACATGATTGGACGATCGAAACCAGCAGAACTTCCCCTCATTTCAAATCTTCCCCTCAGATCTAGAGCAAATGCACTTGCAGTGCACAGTGTTTTTGCTTCAATGTGTGGTTCAGCAGGTATCTGCCTTCTGCATCTGTCACAATGTCTCAGGCAGATTACAAATTTTATTCACCCATCCTTCTCCAGAGCTTAAAAATGTCCTGCCTCTTCTCATACTCCCAATACTCAACTGGAACTAACTTTTGTTACAACTGTCAAAGCTAGCCCATGAATGGGCGGAACTATTGCATGTTAGCTACATGTTAAAACTGAATAAAAATGATTGAAACTAAAAAATACACACAGAAATGCACCTAAATATCGACCAGTATTAGCCTTAAAAAAACAGTTTTTCTCTGGCAAACATGTAAGTGTAGTTCATGTGAATTGTATTGCAAAGGGGGTTCTCTCTCAATGGAGTATAGACCCCGCCCTCCCCCTTTTTTAAGGGCCAGAGAAGTTCTCTAGGGAGTAGCAAACAACTTGTGTGCCTCCCAGATAACTTTTTCCTGCATTTAGATTGTCCTGCTTTAAGGGCTCATTCAAACGGCAGATTAGCGTTGTCCTCTGTTGCATTTGCATCCATCTTGGAGCTGTGTGCAGGCAGCCCATAGAAGTGGATGCACACACACTACCGGCACGGACAAAATCATGGTCATGGTTTGACATGCGGACAGGAGCCGGGTGCATGGATGCAGAGGCTCTGTGTATGGTACATACAGGTACATGATTTTGTTTTCTAATGGCCTGGGAGTCCATACACTCTGTCCTCAGTGCAGATCAGTATGCTGACCCTGATAGAATCACAGGCTCAGCATTACTGGGCTCCTGCCAAGCCAATGTGCTTGATTATCTGCAGTGAAGGGCAGGGGAGACATTGGGGGGGTCTGTGACGGGAGGGCCCGTGGAACTCAGAATACATCTTATGTCTAAGTCACCCTGTGCTATCCTGGCACAGGGTGAGTGAGAAAATATATCTTGGACTACTTAAAATGGGACAGTAATATTTGTCCACAATATCTCCCAGGATGTATGTAGAGACTATTATTGGTTTGGTTGATTCTGAACTCAACCTGTTAATTGAATGAGCTGATCACATTGTCCTCTATACAATGTAGGAGACGGGACGACTCCTATTGGAGCTGCTGCTATTGTGAGAAGGTGTCCGGTGATAATTAACTCAGTCTGGGCAATAGGTCATGTCTCAGTCACCTAGGCTGTATAAAGGATTAGTTAATTAGCTCATGTTAATTAGGTTACAGTTGTATTGTTAGAGGAGGTTCCAACGGCATATAAAGTCTTGTAATTTTGATTCTAAATAAAGTGAGTTCATGTTAGCAACAAGCAAGTGTCGCCTTGTTTTGTGCTCAGAGAGGTTGGAATATGTGACAGGGTCTAATAGACCCCCGCTGCTATCACATACAGGGCTTGTTAGCCACCTTGTGATATTGTGATAGCAACACAGCTAAATTGAATAAAAATTCAAAATGTTTAAAAAAAATGAATAGTAATCCCATCGCCCTGCACACAACCACAAATGCGCACATGTATGTAAACTGTAATTGCTCTGGAGCATACCCCAAGAGCTTGCAGGTTGCAGGCAGGGGGGGGGGGGCACCTATCAGAGTGGAGAGGGTTGGTATTTGCTCCCTGAGGCTGGGTTTACATCTAAGCCGCATGCATCTCCATTCATCATTTCAAGTCCGATTTCAGCCTGAATTTTTGGCTGAATTCGGACCTGAAACGGACCAAAAGATGCACAGGACTCCTGTACAATTCGCACCAGAGCCAGTGCAGCAATGTGTGAACTGGCTCCATAGAAAAAAATAAAACGGGAAGGGGATCACCGCTCCAGGTGGAAATGTGGATATAGAACTCTCCTTGGAACTGGAACACCAGGTGCCGGCTAAGCATATAGCAACATGAGGCAAAAAGAAAGTTCTGGACAGTCGCACTCCAGAAAATAGCCTTTATTTGTAAAAAGTTCAGCAGATACAAGCCGCAGCAAAAAATGGGACAAACGAACTGACGCGTTTCATACTTAACAGTGCTTAGTTGTAGCTTATGACTAAGCACCGTTAAGTGTGAAACGCGTCAGCTCATTCCCATTTTTTTGCTGTGGCTTGTATCTGTTGGACTTTTTACAAATAAAGGCTATATTCCGGAGTGCGGCTGTCCAGAACTTCCTTTTTGCCACAGAAAAATAAAACAGTCTTGAATTAGGAGCAAGGTGGTGGTGGTGGAGGAGGATAAGCAGATTTTTGCTTTTCAGGTGAATTTCTTTATCTGCAAACTGCTGTTAATTAATTTTGAATTTGTCACAGCCATAGTGATACATTGTGTAAGTGGTGCAAATAAGAACTACCTTAAGAACATGTTGAAACTGTTGCAAGGCTTTTATGAATTACTCACAGGATTTTCCAACTTACCCTTTACCGTCAAAGATGTGTCGCAAAAGCTTTAGTGAATTGCCCCCATTATGTTTTATTGTACAAGATGATGTTAGAGAGCTGCAACCAGCTCAGTGATGGTAAGGAGATGCTTTAGGTGACCAGATGTATAGTGAGCAGGAAGCCCTCTGGAAGCGAACAGTACAGTTGCCCATACAGTAGAGATGGATTGAAATTCAGGTGGTTCAGCATGTGGGTGGGGCAAGGAATGTGGTACCCGGAGAATGCACACAGAGTCCAAGGAACGTGCACTTAGAGCAGGGGTCTCAAACTGGCAGCCCTCCAGGTGTTGCGAAACTACTCTGTCTGCGGGAGTCATGCTTGTAACTGTCAGCCTTGCAATGCCTCATGGGACTTGTAGTTTCGCAACAGCTGGAGGGCCGCCAGTTGAAGACCCGTGACTTAGATAGTCTTGCATAGGATTCCCGAAAACAACTTGTGGCATCCAGCAGTATCTGACAGAGGAGGTAACTAGAAGTCGGTCTGGCAACAGGACACCTGGATCTCTCTGCATGACTGCTGCCCAACAACACTACCTGTGCAGGGAGGTTGAACTGCACCTGCCCACAAGCAGGAACCAGATACATTTTTTTGGGATCAGGTAATTTTTATTGAAGGTTTTCCATTTTCAGATACAGAAAAATACAGTAACATTGACCAAATAGTCAAAGAATAACAAAAGACTGAAACAAATTGAACATAAAATAATATAAAAGAAGATATTGTGCATTCTAGTATTATTACAAGACATACCTCAGTATAACAAACGTTAAGCGAAAGTGCACATAAATCCCTTACCAAGGAGCTAACGCATTTACACCTGCCCAACCACAGAATTACAATTATGAAAATATTTAACCCAAGTACACCTGGCAGAAGAAGCACACCTGCCCCTTAATCATCATTTGATGGTAATAAAGTATGTGTCGACTCAGTAGAGGACACCCATAAAGACCACGTTTTCTGAAATATTTTCAGAGCAGACCAGCCAACATGGCCGCTATGCATTCCAATAGGTTTCCTAATCGGACAGAACATGAAGTCAGCAGCGGACATCCTCTTACACCCAGGCAAGCAGGCAGAAGGTGGAGATGCCCATCTTGGTACATCCCACACTGCTCAGTGGCAAACTGATTATATACTGAAATAGACTGTTTCACTCTGTCGCGATGAAATAGTCTATTTCAGTATATAAGGTGAGTTTCCTGCTAAAATAAGTGTGAAATTTAAGACTTGCCTGGGTGTAAGAAGATGTCTGCTGCCACCATCGTGTTTTGTCACATTAGGAAACATATTGAAACGCATAGCGGCCATGCTGGAATGCACAGTGCATGCGCAATAAGCAATTTTGTTCGCAGTGTCACTTCCCTTGCAATTTCTCATGGGTAGCAGTATTCTGATAGAACACCGGTACAAAGGGGGGGCCACTAGGTGATTTTTTTTTTTTTCGGAGTTCAATCCTGATATAATGGTTTTATACATATTTTCACAAGTTATGTATCTTTGTGCCATGTCACACTAGCCAAACACTTGCTGGCGGGAACTCACCTGAGACAGAATTACTAGTCAGTGGCATATTTAGAGGGGTGCTGTGGTTGCCTGACACCATGCAACAGCACCCACAGAGAGTTGGCATCTGCTCCTTCCCTGATAGTGGCATTTCAGAGCCACAGTAAAGCTCCTTCCCCACTTTGGTCATATGGCACAGCAGAGGAGAAGACTAACCCTAGCTCTGAACTGCTGCTGCATTTGGTCTGGTGAGGGATCTGTACTGGGAGGATGGAGGTGTGTGTGACTGTACTGAGAGGAAGGGATGTCTGTATGGGGGAAGAGTCTGTACTGAGGGTCTGTGCCGGGGGAAATATTATTTGTGCTGGGGGGCGGAGGGGTGGCATCTGTACTGAGGAGCTGTGCTGGGGGAGGGGGAGTCTGTACTGAAGGGATGTGCTGGGGGGGGGGGAGTCTGTACTGAGGGGCTGTGCTGGGGGGGAGTCTGTACTGAGGGGCTGTGCTGGGGGGGGAGTCTGTACTGAGGGGCTGTGCTGGGGGGGGAGTCTGTACTGAGGGGCTGTGCTGGGGGGGGAGTCTGTACTGAGGGGCTGTGCTGGGGGGGAGTCTGTACTGAGGGGCTGTGCTGGGGGGGGAGTCTGTACTGAGGGGCTGTGCTGGGGGGGGGGAGTCTGTACTGAGGGGCTGTGCTGGGGGGGGAGTCTGTACTGAGGGGCTGTGCTGGGGGGGAGTCTGTACTGAGGGGCTGTGCTGGGGGGGAGTCTGTACTGAGGGGCTGTGCTGGGGGGGGAGTCTGTACTGAGGGGCTGTGCTGGGGGGGAGTCTGTACTGAGGGGCTGTGCTGGGGGGGGGAGTCTGTACTGAGGGGCTGTGCTGGGGGGGGTCTGTACTGAGGGGCTGTGCTGGGGGGGGAGTCTGTACTGAGGGGCTGTGCTGGGGGGGGAGTCTTTACTGAGGGGCTGTGCTGGGGGGGAGTCTTTACTGAGGGGCTGTGCTGGGGGGGGGAGTCTGTACTGAGGGGCTGTGCTGGGGGGGGAGTCTGTACTGAGGGGCTGTGCTGGGGGGGTCTCTACTGAGGGGCTGTGCTGGGGGGGAGTCTGTACTGAGGGGCTGTGCTGGGGGGGGAGTCTGTACTGAGGGGCTGTGCTCGGGGGGTCTGTACTGAGGGGCTGTGCTGGGGGGGAGTCTGTACTGAGGGGCTGTGCTGGGGGGGTCTCTACTGAGGGGCTGTGCTGGGGGGGTCTGTACTGAGGGGCTGTGCTGGGGGGGGTCTGTACTGAGGGGCTGTGCTGGGGGGGGGGAGGGGCTGTACTGAGGGGCTGTGCTGGGGAAATCCATCTGTGCTGGGGGAGTCTGTACTGAGGGGCTGTGCTGGGGAAATCCATCTGTGTCTGTGCTGGGGGGGGGGTCTGTACTGAGGGGCTGTGCTGGGGGGGGTCTGTACTGAGGGGCTGTGCTGGGGGGGGGGTCTGTACTGAGGGGCTGTGCTGGGGGGGGTCTGTACTGAGGGGCTGTGCTGGGGGGGAGTCTGTACTGAGGGGCTGTGCTGGGGGGGGGGGGGGCTGTACTGAGGGGCTGTGCTGGGGAAATCCATCTGTGCTGGGGGGAGTCTGTACTGAGGGGCTGTGCTGGGGAAATCCATCTGTGTCTGTGCTGGGGGGGGGGGGGGTCTGTACTGAGGGGCTGTGCTGGGGGGGGTCTGTACTGAGGGGCTGTGCTGGGGGGGGGGTCTGTACTGAGGGGCTGTGCTGGGGGGGGGTCTGTACTGAGGGGCTGTGCTGGGGGGGGTCTGTACTGAGGGCTGTGCTGGGGGGGAGTCTTTACTGAGGGGCTGTGCTGGGGGGGAGTCTTTACTGAGGGGCTGTGCTGGGGGGGAGTCTGTACTGAGGGGCTGTGCTGGGGGGGTCTCTACTGAGGGGCTGTGCTGGGGGGGAGTCTGTACTGAGGGGCTGTGCTGGGGGGGGAGTCTGTACTGAGGGGCTGTGCTGGGGGGGTCTGTACTGAGGGGCTGTGCTGGGGGGGAGTCTGTACTGAGGGGCTGTGCTGGGGGGGGTCTCTACTGAGGGCTGTGCTGGGGGGGTCTGTACTGAGGGGCTGTGCTGGGGGGGGTCTGTACTGAGGGGCTGTGCTGGGGGGGGGGAGGGGCTGTACTGAGGGGCTGTGCTGGGGAAATCCATCTGTGCTGGGGGAGTCTGTACTGAGGGGCTGTGCTGGGGAAATCCATCTGTGTCTGTGCTGGAGGGGGGGTCTGTACTGAGGGGCTGTGCTGGGGGGGGTCTGT